>NC_083405.1:39107771-40329414 GCF_020745735.1 Hemiscyllium ocellatum
ACAATAATTTAAGACTTTCTTTTGACTGCCAGGCATGTTAGAATCTCTCCCCACCACTGGTTAATAAATATTTAAAAGTTTGGGGAGAAGATTTGTTGCTCGGGTGCTCGTTGTTGTGGTTCTGTTCGCCGAGCTGGGAGTTTGTGTTGCAAATGTTTCATCCCCAGTGCTTGGGAGCCTGCTGTGAAGCACTTCTGTGATGTTTCCTCCGGCATTTATAGTGACTTGTCTCTGCCGCTTTCGATTGTCAGTTCTTGCTGTCCGCTGCAGTGGCCGGTATATTGGGTCCGGGTCGATGTGTTAGTTGATAGAATCTGTGGATGAGTGCCATGCCTCTAGGAATTCCCTGGCTGTTCTCTGTTTGGCTTGTCCTTTAATAGTAGTGTTGTCCCAGTTGAATTCAACTGGGACAACACTACGATTATAGGGCAAGCCAAACAGAGAACAGCCAGGGAATTCCTAGAGGCATGGCACTCATCCACAGATTCTATCAACTAACACAAACACATCGACCCGGACCCAATATACCGGCCACTGCAGCGGACAGCAAGAACTGACAACCGGAAGCGGCAGAGACAAGCCACTATAAATGCTAGAGGAAACATCACAGAAGCGCTTCACAGGAGACTCCCAAGCACTGAGGATGTCACCTAGACAGGGGATGAAACATTTGCAACACAAACTCCCAGCTTGGTGAACAGAACCACAACAATAAATACTTAGTTTGTGCACGATGCACGGATTACAAGTTCTGAAAACGGACTTAAAATTAGATGCAGTTCAGGAGATAATCTGATGCAAAAACAAACCTTCTTGGTACGGATTTATATATTTTTGCAGAGTAAACTTTGAATTTCAGAAATATTCACCTTAAACTGAGCTTCAGGCTGCCCTGTGATGATCACCATTCGCTGTTTAGCATCTGGACTTTCTGCAGGAGCAATCTGCAAAACAAATCCCAATAACACCTTAAACTAAATAATGATCACACAAAGCTGAATCAACCAACACAAAAATCACTTCACTTTCACTTCAATTTTTTGTGGTATTTACCCTGCAAATTATCTTTCCTCCACAAAGCAGTCTGTTTCCACATGCAACAATATGTGGATAATCTGGTGGTAAGGTGGCGAGAAACATTCACACCTCAAGTTTAACAATAATCATCACTGTCCAGAGATAATCTAAGCAACTCCAGTGGAGGCCAGTAGCACTGCCATCACTGAATCCAGTGCTATCAGCATTCATGCTGGATCAGTCATAGAAGAGACAGTGGTGTAATAGTAATATCACTGGACTAGCAAATTCAGACATCCAGACTTGCATGAAAACTGTTTCACAGTGGCAAATGGGGAAATTTGAAGTCAACAATCTGCATTAAAAAAAATGTAGTCCAACAAAGACAACAAAATCATTGGCAATTCACTCATGTCCTTTAGGGAAGGAAACCTGCTTTCCTTGCCTGGTCTGACCTACATATTGACCAGGAGTCATGTGACTCCAGATCCACAGCAACGTGGCTCGACATTTAACTGCTCTCAGAAATAGCCAAGTAACTCAGTTGTATCTAACCAAGGGAAGAAAGAAACTGGTCATATCATCAAGTATCAACCTAGGCACTAGAAATAACAACTACTTGAATGCAACAAATACAGCTAAATGGATCAATTTTAAGATTTACAGTCCAATTATAGCCAGTCATGAATGGAGGTGGACAATTAAAATGAACAGAGAAAATTCTACAAATAACCTCATCCTCAAAATGAGGGGATAAGCCCAGCATACAATCAGTGCAAAAGACTTCAGTAAGTACTGTCAAGTGGATGATCCATCTGTCTTGACCAATTTCTCGATAACAATCAAATTACTTAAAGGCAATGGATACTGCCAAGGTTATGGTTAGTGACAACATTCCAGTACCGAAGACCTACGCTCCAGAACTAGTCACACCCTTAGCTACACCTCTAGGGAAGCTCTTCCAGTATAACTGCAAAAGTATTATATTGACAAAGTGAAAATTTGTCCCAGTACATCTTGTCCACAAAACAAGGACAAAGCCAACCTGGCAATTGCAACCTTTCAGTCTATTCGCTATTGGTGGTAAAGTAATGGAAGGAGTCACTGACAGGGCTATCAAGAGGCACATGCAAAAGCACCTGCTCGCTGTGTTTAGTGTGGGCTCTGTTAGGGCCACTCAGCCCCTGACAATTAGTCTTGCCCAAACATAGGCAGAACAACATTATACAAATGCTGGCTGGAATCATAACTATCATGAGGGATAACATTTGTAGGTACTGAAGGTCAATGAACTTAGCCCAAAGACATCACTCCAGGATCTGCTCAGGGTTATGGACTCGGCCGATCCATTAAGGTCCAGAAACTAAATGGGACCAGCCATACAAATATGGCTACAAGAACAGGTGAGGATTTAGGAATTCTGGCGAGTAGCTCACATCCAGACTTCCCATTGCTGATCCATGTTGTAATGCACAAGTCAGAAGTGTGATGGAATACTTTCCACTTGCCTGTGCATCTCCATTCCAAAACCATTCCCTTACTTCCAAAATTCACTTCCAGCACAGTTACTGCAGTGTACATCATCTATAAGATGAACTGCAGTAACTAACTGCCAAAACAGAACCCTCCAAACCGTGACCCGTACCATCTAGAAAGATAATGGTAGCTGACGCGTGGGAACACCACCACCAGCAAGATGCTTTCCTTCTCAAATGGCACAAAATCCCGGAAGTCCCACCTAATAGCACAGTAAGTGGCCCTAGAATGAAAGGGCGACAATGGTTTAAAAAGCAGCTCACACCTTCTTGAAGGCGATTAGGGACAGGCAATAATTACTCGCCACAAAATAATCACATGGCATGGATGAATAAATAGTTTTGGCTCCAAGAGCAGTTCAGACGCTAGGAAATCTGGGAGTGTAACTCCCTTCTAACTCTCCAAAGCCTGCTCACCATCTGCAAGGTGCAAGTCAAAGATATAATGGCTTACACTTCACGCACAGCTCCAGCAACACTTGAACTTGCCATCAGAAAAGGAAAAACATGGTCATGAGCAGAACCTCACCCACAACCTTAAAACATTCATTCCCTCTACCACCATGACTGTGGCAGCAGGAGCACCTTACAGAGGTACCTTGATTATCCAAATATCAACTATCTGAACATCAGATTATCCAAAGGAGATCTCAAGGTCCTGACAGAAACATCACATCAAAGATGTGTTTCCAACACTGATCACGTCTTTTGTTTACAATGATTAACCAGGCATCATCTCCAAATGATGGGAATGCCCGCCCTCTCTCGCTTCCCATAATTCTACACAGGGGTGTACCCTGAACCCACCCCCCCACATAATCTCTCCAACATTGTCCTGTACAGGGCAACGGTGGAACCTGTTCAACAGTTGGTGTGTCTGTCTGTGTGTGCACTATTTGGAGACTCCCTCCATAAAAGGCAGCAGCAGTCTCATTGTTGATGTCCAGTCCACCTGCCCCAGAGAGGGGGATAGGCCAGGGCATTGGTGTTGGACAGGGGGTTGGGGGGCTGGGTCCCACGCGCGGTGAGCTGCTGCCTCATCTCCTGAACGGGGAGTGGACTTTTAAAAACAAAAACCTGAGCTTCAGAGGAAAGGTATTTGAATAGATTAACTGAAAAAATTGATTATTCAAACGAAAATAACACCCACCCATCTCATTCGGATAATAGAGGTTCCTCTGTATACTTTGTGACTTAGGTACAGAAGATGCAGCATCCCAATTAGAGAATGTTGATGATATACCAGATTTGAAGCACAGCAATGGCCTGGACATTTCCAGTCAGCAATGAATAAACAGTACTAACCATTTGTTAAACTCACTCATATTCCATAGGCTGTTACATTACTATTTAGTATGATTTGAAAGTTAAAACTATAAATATTTTCTACAGGGTTCCAGGACCAGTGTGAACAGGGCAAAAAATGGCATTTCGCCTTAATCAGAATGAAGCACCCATGAGGAGGTATGGAGGGTCTGAACCAAAAAATTTAAATTAGATAGTTAATTCAATTGAAAATCTCAGATAATTATAAAGCTGATGGAACAAAATTCCACACTAGTACATGTCAAATTTCAGGGCAGATGGTTTGTTTGACAGAAACTAGGTTAGAAATTCACTCACATTTGAATTGACAAGCTACACCACTTTCCTGGTCAGCTTACTGAATATCTATCACACAAATATTGTAATTCAGCACTTCTGTATTTCAGTGATGTGTCCCTCTGCAAATTATTGATATCATGCAATGTTTAGAGGAGCAGGGAAATCCCAAACAGTAACTTCTTGGTTTTTGCATTTAACTGCAGGTATAATTGCTGAGATTGTGGACCAATTCTTCTTTGAAGAAGATAGCACGTTCTTCCTTCTTTATTCCCACAAACGAGGAAAAACAGAATTCGAACCTCAACAGCTATGCTGCTACTTTAGGAGCACAATAAGTACTGGCCACGAAATTTGGAGAACTGACTTAGGAAAGTATTTTGGCCTGAAAAACAACTCTGAAACAGATTATGTTGATTAAGGCAATTACTAAATCAATCTATAACAAGCCATTTTATTTGTGGAAGAAACATAATTCCAGCATTGATAGACATTTTACATTTTAACATGGAATGATTTATTTGATAAAATTTGTTCAATTGCTTTTATAATTGAGTCACTGAAGTTATTAACTCCTCAATCTTACCATATAGGTACATCGCTGTGCATGCAGTAAATTATGGTGAATGCTCAAAAAGAGGGTCCAAACAAAGCAACTCTATTTTAAGTGTTATCCAGCAATAAAATATTTTAATTTTTCAAACTGGTAACAACTTGCTCGCAACACCTTTAAATGTAGTAAAACATCCCAAAGTGCTTCACAGGAGCTATCTTCAAATAAAATTTCATACCAAGATATGTAAAGAGATATTGGGCACAGCTGATTAAATGTTTAATCTAAGATTTTAATTGGTATCCTAAAAGATGATGGATAAGGAGAAAAGTTGAGAATTTAAAATTTAAAGGCCTTGGTTACAGAATGTCCAACTGTCAGTGGTGGAGTGAAGAAAATCAGAAAAGCCTTCAGGGTCCAATCAGTGAACATTCTAAACAAGCAAAATTAATATGGCCACCATGTAAATGTCATTAAGCAAAATAAAGATGTTTGACCAGATAAAGTGATGGACCAGGGCAACAACAGTTGGAGGTTACATTAAAAAAACATGGGTAGACTGTCAAAAGTATGAAACACTTGTATATCAAATTAAACAGGAGAAAGCGAGGACTGCAGATGCTGGAGTCGAAGTCAAAGTCAAAGAGTGGGGTGCTGGAAAAGCACAGCCGGTCAGTCAACATTGCGGGCACAAGCCCCTCATCAGAAATTGAGACTGCAGGGGTCTGAGGGATAAATGGGGAAGAGTTTGGGTGTGCGTGTGCGGAAGGAGGAGGTAACTGGGAAGGCGATAGGTGGACACAGGTAGGGGGCAATAGTGATAGGTTGGGCGGCTGCAGTGAATAGGTGGGAAATGAAGATGGACAGGTAGGACAGATCAAGAGGGCGGTGCAGAGTTGGAGGGTTGGATTTGGGGTTGGGAGGGGTGGTTTGGAAACTGGTGAAGTCAGTGTTGATGCCACGTGGTTGAAGGCTCCCAAGGCAAAGATGAGGCGTTCCTCCTTTAGTTATTGAGTGGCTTGGATTGACAGTGGAAGAGGCCCAGGACTTGCACGCCTTTGGGGTAGTGGGAGGGGGAAGTTGAAGTGGTTGACCACAGGGCGGTGGGGTTATTCAGTTCGTGTCCCAGAGATGTTCCAACTTGGTGCCCTGTCCCACAGAGAGCAAGGGACATTGTGGATAAGGTGAGTGAATGTGCAAAAAAATCTCCTCTCTGTATATCAAATTAAGCACTAAACTCAAAGATATTCTGCAAAAATTGCCAGAGTATTGCAATTGCATTGTTAAGTATCTTCACTTAAATGCAAGCAAGTGCTGGAAATGTTCAGAAGGTTAAGCAGCATCTGTGCAGAGAAACAGAGGAGTTCTATTTCAGGTTGAGAAGCCCTTTATGTTAATTCTTTCTCCACAGATACTGCCATATGTACTGAGCATTTTAAATTTTATTTTATGTTTCTGGCATCTACAACACTTTGCTTTTGTTTCCCCATTGTTAAAGTTGTTTGTTAAAACAAATACCAATAGAATACAAATAAAAAGTTACCTTAATGGAAGCTTCTGCATAGCGAGAGAGTTGTTTGATGTGTTGCCCTTTCTTGCCAATAATTGCACCTACAGCCAGGGCAGGGATGAAGACATGAACTGTTTCTGATTCTGACTGCTGCTGCAATTAGTATATAGAGAAAGTCATTATTAACAGGTGACATGACAGTCAAAACACATACTTCAGATCATATTGCACAAACTTTTCCCCTAGTCTCAGTGCTAGCCAAGAACCAATTAATCTTATTATTTGTAGTTTGTTTTATCCCTTCTGCTACCACTGAGTTGGCAAACTTGTTCTGTATTATTTCCGAGCCAAAAGCATTAAAATCCCAAAAGCATGTCCTACTACTTAGTGTGGAATTCAATTGCTTAACTTTTATACAGAACTAGTTGCCAACAGATACATATGTGATAAAACAGTATCTGATTGCATCAGCAAGAGAAAGCCAGTCTAATCAAAAGCCAGAAGTATAGACTTTTAGTCCTCCAAACTATTGGAGAAGTTTGCTGAGAAAAGTTCTGAAAAAAAGACTTGCCCTTGAAAATTAATTCACCTCCAAGAAAGTGCTTATTCTTCCTTTCATCAGTCTTTGAAGAGTTTCTCTCTCTTCCTATACCACCATCTAACTTCAGACTGAAACATGGCCATACAAAAATCAAAAACGAATAGCATAAAATCATAGGATCTCTACAGCGTGGAAGCCAACCATTCAAAGGTCAGACCAACCTCCCAAAGAGCATCTCACCCAGACCCACGCACCCCCACCTCCCCCCAACATATCCCTGTAACCTTGCATTTCCGATGGCCAATCCACCTAACCTGCACATCTTTGGATTGTGGGAGGAAACGAGAGCACCCAAAGGAAACCCATGCAGACACGAGCAGAATGTGCAACTTCCGCACAGACAGTTGCCAGAGGGTGGAACTGAACCCAGGTCCTTGGCGCTGTGAGGTAGCAGTGCTAACCACTAAGCCACCATGCTACCCACATGGTTAACAGTCTTTTTAAAAAAAAACTTCAAAATTGTCAAATAATGGACACATGGCATCCAAATTAAACTAGGCAGATTTAGATGCTTCTATAGCTTTAATTAACTTTACAATGCCAACACAATAAGTAGTGAGTACACTTCAATAGTTTAGCTGACTGTAAACATTCAAATGCAAACCTGTTTTCTTTCTCTTGCCTAAAAAAAAGACAGATGTTGGTTAACTATGAAGTGCATGGGAGAACTTTTTTCCCCACTTAGTGCTTCAAGATTATGTCAGATGCATAAGCTATTGCTTAGAAATGAAGTCCATTAAATCCCAGATCTACTGAAACTTAAGACAAGTGATGCTGCTTTTAAAATTATTTCCTCACTCTATCCATGCTAAAACAATTGTAGGTCAATCCAGAATGATGTCTTTTATTCAGCTTTTGACTTAACCTTTAGTGGGCCCTCAGTAGAACTGATTATCAATACAAAGCTAGGAACTCACCATATAAGATATTATAGAACTTTTGCAACCATGCACAAGAATGGATACAAGTTGAGGAACAAAACCCATCCCAGATCTTTTATCTTCACTGGTTCAAGTGAAAAGACAGCTCTAAAATTTCTTCACTGTTAATGCAAAATGCATTGGGAGTAAGCATTTTAACTTTTTCATCTATTACATATTTACTAAAAATGTTTCATAGGGTTTTAGAAACAATTAGCTTTTGCATCATCTTCAAAATCCTGGAGATGACCTAATTACCACCTCAGCACAACTTGGGATGGACAACTAGGCTTCTCCTTACAGCCCTCCAGACCTTGGGGACAATTAGTGCTTCCACAATTCCAATACATAGGGAATTCTAAGATATTTTAATGGAAATTGCATTGAAACTGAATGAATTACAGGTAGTTCACCTACAATACGTGTTTATTAAATGCAATTTGACTGCAACATGATTTGTGAATTGTCCACATTTTGGCATAAAGCAAACTTCTGTTTGTTGTTATCCCTGGCACTGGACTCTGTCAGCATCATACCAGTCCGCTCATGCGCTCCCTCATGAAGTGCTTTGTGAAAGGTATTGTGAAATGTTTATGTTGGAGGACTTGGAAAAGCATTGTGAAAATGTCTCTACAGCCTGAGGCCAAGAAGCTGGGAGCAATCTGTTAATTTAAAAACTTAAAGTTGAGATAAGAGTGAAATTTCACAGGAACTGACTAACAGTAAAAGGGCAGTATTAAGGAGCAGTTTGAAACTTGGCTTTGTTGTTTGTATCAAGACTTTTTTTTCCTAAAAATTGTTTAGATGTTAAAGAATATCTGCAGATTCATGTGAATCTGTTTTAATGACTAATCACTATGGTAACCAACTGCAAAAACATCACCAGTACTGGGGCTTGGATGTGGTCAATCAGCTGCTCAGGGTGCCCAGTCAGGTAACTCTGCACATAGTGCGCAAGGGAGAGAAAGGTGGGTGGCACACCGTTACTTTTGGTGCACGTGTGGAAACGTCCTGAGGGGGTGAGTAGGCGGCGCAGGAGAGATTCAGACTTAGTCAGGGTCAGGTGTTAGCCAGAAGGAGTGCGGGGAAGACATTGCAGGAAATTGTGCGTACAGTAACAGAGAGTGTGAGGTATTCAGAAGATGGTAGCACCTTCACTGGCAGAGTGCAGAAGGTAATTGATCTTCTTCCTACATTCTGTGCATTCCTTCAGATGGTTGAGACTGCACTGGCCTGGATGCTAACCCTGGTCCAGCTTGGCGTGGTTCCAGTAGGATGGCTTCCTCTGTTCACCAGGGAGAAAAGGATGTCCTGCCTCCACTTCACCCCATCCCCAGCATCTCCAAGTCCTTGCCCACAAAGAGAGGCACCAATTTTCCATTGGCCCTGGATGTAGCAGACAATGTCAGGAACCATACAGGGCAGCACCAGACTGACAGCTCTTGTCTAGGTGCACAATTTTTTTTTGTTTTTAAACAGATGGTACTGCACCATGAATTTTGGGCAATTCTGGGATATCCAGAAAGTGATGAGTTATTTCGGAAATGACACATGGTATGATGGTGCTAGAATGTGCGAGAGGGGCACCAAAAGGTGGGGTAGGTAATAAATCAGGCAGGTTTTGTAAAATAAAGGTGATAGACTTCCCCAAGCATCACTATGTGAAATCCTCTGACAAAACTGACACTTAGCAAAAGAAGTTAAGATTCAGCTTTTGATCTATCAAGACAGGTTTCATTCTGGGATCTGACCTCTGCAGTGTTACCACTGGATGGGATCAGAAGACTGGCTAGAATGTAATGCAGCCTAGTACAGTTGCCAATTGAGTGTAACCAAAGATTCTGATGAATCGCACTATACAGTACCATGCAACATGTCAATTACAACAGATCAAAATTTACTTAGCCTAGCACAAATCAACTACATTTGTGTTTTAATTTTTACTGATATTTTTGGTGGTTCACCCTTACCCTGTTTTTGCCATAGGCCACATTAGTTCTTTTACATGGCATTGCACGGGAACACAAATATGGCATTATTGCAGAACTACCTATATGTGGTGTAACATTTTGGAAAATGCAAATCCAATGCCCTTACATCACTGTGAAATGTGCAGACTAGTTCTGCATGAAGATTTTCGTTTTCCATTAAAAAAAGCTGCAAATGTATGAAGAATTAATTCAGGGCAACACATTTAAGAAAATAAAGTGTACATTGATTTAAGGCAAACTTAGGAAGTACACATGAAATTGTAAATTTACTACTGAACAGTTTTTTTTATTTCAAAAGGATCCTCCAACAGGCAGTTTGGATTTTCAAAGTGTTACCTGCTTGAAACACCACTACACTGAATTAGTTAAAGCTAGTGTAGTGGTTATGGAAAGAAAGAGATAATGAAATATATATTTTTATAAAAAGGCTGAGATTTAGGAGATCTTGAAAAAGTGAGGAATTCCAGGTTAAGATGGTTTCTGGCTGCCTGTCCAGACAAAACAGCACAACCGAGTTTGAATTATCAGAAACTATTAAAAGAGATGTTAAATTTCAGTTCCACCTGATCTCAAATGGATACAAAAGATCCCTCGTATCTCTTTTTGTTCATCTTTTGGAGGTGAAGATGATCAAGTTCATGTGGGATATTTGGTGGAGAGTACATGGATGACTGCCAAAGGTAGATTCTGCTGCAAATATGATCACATACCACAGATGGAATTTTGCACAATTTACAGGCTCTGGATTCCTGTTCTTACTTTCACATTGCCTTTGATATGCACTTGCTTTTGAAGGAGGCTGCACCACTTATGTTTGGTTAGACCATGTGCAGTATTCCTAGATTAACTTCTTGTAGAACTTGGAATTAAATCAAAACACGCAAATTGATTGATTTCCATCACACTTCATTTTCATAAAGCAGTCTATAATCTTTCTGAAGTTCTAACAGCAGCCACTTCACAGTTTGATATCGTTTACAAACTTTGACATTGTGTCCTGTATGCCAAGGTCCACAACATCGATATCAATCAAAAAAAAATGGTCCCAAAACCTTTTGGAAACTCCACTCTGAACCCTCTTCAGCCAAAAGGCAAATCACCCCTTACTTTTTCCTGTCACTCAGATAACCACAGATTCATGTTATACTGTTCGTTTTTATTCCATGATCTATACCAGATATCCTAACACTGTACATCTCTATGACTCTATAACTTGGCACATAATCTCAACACATGGCACTGTACCAAACATCTTTTGGATATTATCTGCATTACTCTCATTTTATTACCACTTAAAACAACTCCAGTAAATTAATTAAACATAAATTTTGTTCATGCCAGCCCAAGTAACCACTAATTTTGTCCTGAACTACTGCTTCCTGTCAGGTTACACTAGCAAGCAGTCAAATGCTTTTTGAATAAGGGTGTAAAATTTCACTTACGTATTGACAGCCTAATACTTCTTCCTTGTTGATTTTAAACAGTTTTATTGTCCAAATTACTTCCTTTCTCTCCCTTTGTAAAGGCAGATGCTAAGTATGCAATTCACACCTCAATTATGCCCTCTGCCACCGTCCATAAATACCCTTTCAGTCCCTAGTTCACCCTACTACTACTCTTTTCACCAGCCTTTTACTTTTCACGTGTGCCTATGGAAGACTTTTGAGTTCATGTTTTATATTGGCTCCTAGTCTCTTTGCATTCTTACCCTGTTACTACTTTTATTTCCTTTTTACCTTCTCTCTCAGAATTCCATATTGTCAGGTTCCCCATTATGTTTTTGTTTTAAATTAAGATTCTGATTGTGACAGAGGAACAGGTCTAAAAGATCAGCTCATTTACTTCTTGTACAACAGGCATATTTGCATAATTGCAGGATGGGTCCTTGCTTCCACCCCACCAAAAAAGACTTGTGCACCTCTTGGCCAGATACTAACCTCAAACTTTCTAGGTCTCGGTTGGGAAAGCAACTCCTCCTGGAACTGTGTGTTTATTATTTCCAACAGCACAGTAGGTTAATCAAAAGAGTAATTTGTAGCAACCTGTCACATACTGTACATTGACAAAAAAAAAATGACCAGTTGTGGATGTGTTTAAAGTGCGCTGCCATTCTTTCTGGAAGTTTGGCACTTTCAGTAAAGTGTGTTGATTCGTCAGCTCCAGGTCTGGTGGCAAACTTGTACTCTGGGGTTTGTAAACATATTTCACAGCAAATGACTGGAGTTTGTACTCTCAGATGGGTTTGAAAGAGCCTACAGCAATTAGTACGTGATTTCTTTCAAATGCCCTCATTGACATATATCCCTAAACAGAAACCACCAGAAATACATTATTTTCACCATTAACTTGCTGATGTGAGATCTTGCTACGAAAATCAGCTGTTGCATGTGTCTACTTTACAAGACTAAATTACATTGCCATAATGCTGTATTGATGCCTTACAATGTCTGTCTCAAAGTACCAGGTTAAAAAAAAAGCAAGGATCCCCACCCTCCTATCTCTGATATTTCTTTAAAGGTAATGCAAAACTGTAACAAACTAAATTAGATTAGATTAGATTACTCACAGTGTGGCAACAGGCCCTTCGGCCCAAGTCCATACCGACCCGCCGAAGCGTAACCCACCCATCACCCCTACATTTACCCCCTACCTAACGCTACAGGCAATTTAGCATGGCCAATTCACCTGACCCCGCACATCTTTGTGACTGTGGGAGGAAACCGGAGCACCCGGAGGAAACCCACGCAGACACGGGGAGAACGTGCAAACTCCACACAGTCAGTCGCCTGAGGCGGGAATTGAACCCGGGTCTCTGGCACTGTTAGCTCCATGTGCAAACAAGATAGGTAAAATTGGACAACTCTGAATTTCAAAAAAAAAGGTAATATTTTAGGAAAGCTCTTACATATGGTTGTTTGAAATGACAAATATTTTGACTTTGGAGGAACTTGGAAAATTAAATAGGGAAGAAAATTAATAGTTAAGCTTGATATAAATGATCATGTAAACAATGCAATAATTTCTCTCACATTTTAAATACTTGCACTATTTCTACATTAAAAAGTAGTAAAAAGTCCAAAGTCTGACTGAATATAGTAGTTTTACCAATTAAAAAAAAAACAGAATATTACCAAGAGGAACTGATTACAGTTCAAGAAATGAATTTGGAGTTGTGACAAATATGTCTTCACAGTTTAGAAATGTAGCTTTAAGATTCTTTTAGAAATTCTAGTGATCTCAGCCAAAACCCCAATAATGCTCTTTAGGTTATTAAAAGCAGAGTCGTATTGTTTATGCTTTGATGCATACTGAAGCATCACATGATTACTTAGAATTTGCTGCTTTACACCCCAGTTTAAGTGAATTGTAATGACCATATAGACGATGAAATAATTTAACAAAATGCACATTTTTCCAGTACAATGTTTTTGATTGTTAGAAATTCAAGATAATTGTTTGAGATAGGCAAAACTGCTTCAAACATGGCAGCAAATATAACCAAAGTCATTTTGTGTGACTGATACAAGTTACTGTTTTCCAATTAATTCTTGAAGTCTTAATTGGAAGACCTCGTGTATGAGGTACCCTTTCATAATGTGGAAATGCATTAGCTGGGTGATGTGAAGGCACATGTGAACTAATGCAATGTTGACAACTTGGTGTCTTCAAAATAAAATGTTTCATTGGCTCAATCATTATATGGGCTATAAAACTGATGTGCTGATGATGCATATTACTTTTACATGCACAAAGTAGCATGCAAGTTCAAAGGGTTACGAAAAATACAGTGTTACCAATCTTCAGAATTTGCTGCTCAATCTAGGTCATTCTGCAGTCTGGTTTTACAAACATAGTATCCCGAATTATATCAGCATTTTAAATTTTAACACTATTGTCAATAAAGTAGCCACAGAATATCAAATCTGGTGACTAAAAGAGATAGTCTATTTTAACAATGGTGATATTTGATAATGGTGCTAATTGACCACTAATTTAATGACAAATTATAGAGTTTACTCACTGTCCAACTTCTTTCTCTATTTCTCTTTGAGTATCTGTTTAGACACAGAATCGCCTCCCAATTTGAGAAATAAACATGCTTAAACTTGTGGTAAAACACTGCTCAACCCACCACTCATTGAGATCCCTCACGTCCTGTCCCACAGTTAGCAACTTTTATGCCCACCAAGTTACGGTGCAAACAAAACAGCTGTTCGGTGCAAAAACGTACCATTAGTAAGATGGTGCTCTCCGGTAGCCTCTATCTGGCTAGATATATTTGCTTTCACCCACCCAGTTATTAACATCTAGCAATTAGATACAGATCAGTTCAGGTAATTGCTTTGCACGTTGTTTTAGGATAATCTTAGCATGACCAATGTAATTAGGGTTACCAAAGCAAAGCTGTGCAGGTTAAACATTTAAAAAATTGTGAATGCCAGATTCTTTCCACCACCACTACATCTTCAATAAAGCTATTACACCAAAATCAGTCCCATTTATTCAGTTTATTTTTCATTCTATGCTAAGATAGAATTATTTTTACTACATCTTCAGCAGGAAAGCAGGTCAGGCAAATGGTGCTGTGCATACCAGACTAAAAATAGTCACTTACAGCTAGTTGCTGGCCCCCTGAAGCAATGCTCGATACCTCATACACATCACAGAAATTTGGATAGCTCTAAATCACAAAGAAAATGGGCATTTATGTAACTTCAGTTTCTGCTCTGAATTTCAGTTCAGCTTTCCATTGCAGATGCCAAATGGAGAACAGTGAAGATATGAAACAGAAATATTACACGTTCGCATTTATCATAAAGATGAACAGCCAAAATGAAACAGAAAGTACAACCACGTATGGACATTATGTAATTTTGTACACAAAAATACAGTACATGTTGCATTTTATTGGAAAAAGTAGATAATAAAAAACAACAAAACAGATAATGGGGTAGCTTTCACATAAAATACAAATAAATGAAGTGTTGATTTGAAAGTGGCTCCACCTTTTCAAACTCATCTACCTGACTAAATGAACCAGTTCAATCAAAAAGCGAAACATTTTTAAAAAAAAAACCCAAGAACCCCCACCCTGAAAACTCACACAGTCTTAAGTAACTAGGTACAATTTATTAGAATGGCTGAAAAAGGCATTTATTACAAAAAATAAATGCTGAGGCAATGTCAATACACCAGAGAGTAAACAACTTCTAAAACTAACATATCTTCATAACTGAAATAGAACCATATATCTTAAGGTACAGCATTTTTTAAAATAAAAAGTTGGGTTATTGCACCATAAAGAACTGACCAATCTAGTCTCAAAAGAAGTACAATCAAAATCAGTAGAAACTTGCCAAAAGATGGTGAGTTTTGTTTTCAACCTAGGAGCGTGGTCAACTTCGACTGCAATGGTTTTCAACTGGCACAAATTATACAAACTCAAGTTGTGAGAATGTATTCGGTGCTCAAAATTTTATATTGTCTACCAATTTAGGGCAAAACATTGTTGTTCAACCATGCTGAAAGACTAGGTCAACAAACTGAGGTTCAAATATTGTAGGTATACGGCATACCACAAACTCTTATTCGAGGCACATCATTATCAAAATAATGATGAGCATTTTTAAATTTCAGGTGGTAAATTGCAGTTAATATCAAACTAAAACTGGGTAGAAGTTTCATTTACCACAAGTGAAAATGGAATCACATGCTGTTGATACAAAGTTATGCACTGCATTATTCACATGTACTGATACAACAATAGTTTGTGCTCAGTATAAGTGTTAAAATGTTGAACTGAACTTCAGTTACAATAGAGCACTGTAGGGTCTTAAATGTAATTAATGAAGTTTCAAAATGAGTAGTTAAACTTTAGAACTAACATTTACTTACACTACTTCTGAAATTTCATCAGCTAACAAATTTGGAGAGAGTAAATGTTCGATTCCACATGAGACTTTCCATATTAATGGTTTTTATATATTACATAACACGTTCCAGATTATACTTATAACTGGCTATTACTTTGCAAGGTTGTACTTTTACAACAACAGCTCTCAAAACTCCCGATTTTATTGGAATAAGGGCAAAGAAAGCTGAAAACTACCTGTCGAGAGGGAATAAAAAAGGCATCTTTCTTTATTTGGTGCTTTCCCTCAAATCTAAAAACATCAGCTAAAATGCTGAATATGCATAATAACCAGAATGGTGTGGCCATCAAACCCTGCACCTGAGTGCTTCTCATGTCATTCCAATAGATATAATGAATAAACTAATTCATGCAATTCCTGACATGACAAGACATTAATAAATGGAAAGTATAACAAACTGATACACAGTACATTTAGATAAATCATAAACTGAAAAAAAAATAAAATTATGGTTGAAAAGTAAAGGATTGAGCGATTAAATTTAATGTGTAGAGTCAGAGAGATGTACAGTACAAGAACAGACCCTTTGGTCCAACTCGTCCATGCCAGCCAGATATCCAAACCTAATCTAGTCCCATTTGCCAGCACTTGACACACATCCCTCCAAACCTTTCCTATTCATCCAGATGCCTTTTAAATGTTGTAATTGTATCAGCCTCCACTACTTCCTCTGGCAGCTCATTCCATACACGTACCACCCTCTGCAGAAAAAGTTGCCCCTTTAGGTCCCTTTTAAAATTCCTCCCCCCCCGCCCCCCCCTCCCCTCACCCTAAGCCTCTACCCTCTAGTTCTGGACTACCCCACCCCAGGGAAAAGACTTTTATCTATTTACCCTATCCATGCCCATCATGATTTAATAAACCTTTATATAAGGACACCCGTCTGCCTCAGATGCTCCAGGGAAACAAAAACAGCTCCTGCTTATTCAGCCTGTCCCTGTAGCTCAAATCCTCTAATCCTGGCAAAAAGGCTATATTTCAAGGTTCTTCTGGATGATTTCTGAAGGAGTCATCAATTAAATAATACATTAAATTGCTATGTGAGTAATTAAGATTTGCCAATCAAATAACAGCACTCAATGAATCAGTGTTGCAGCAACCAGATGATATGGTTTATCAAAAGCTATTGCCTAAACCAAACATTTCAACATTTTAATTGTGCACACCATAAATTGCTGGCCCTATCACCAAATTGGAAATCACCAACATACAAAGACCTATGAAGTATATTAAATGCATGGAGCTTAATATTGTTATTTGGATTTAGGTTGGGGTCATGGATTAGTGAGGAGAGTGGTAGGTGACAGTTTTTTTTTTAAAAATTGGGTTAAATTTGATTCGTGAACCACAACAATAAGCTCCACCAACGCTGATGGAGCTTGGCTCACGTCACAACTGGCAAGATATCAAAATATTAATAGTATGCAAAGAAGCCTAGGTTTACCCCTTGATGTAAAATCAGCCAAGGACACCAACAGTTCAAACCAACATTTAGGAGAAAATAGAGGTTGAGGTTTTAACTTTGTTACTGGGTTAACAGGAGCTCAACCAGAATCAGTGTGGGGATTTGGATATCTGGTTCAACATTATAAATCCAATTGAAGAGGGAATAAGCCCAAAGATTTGAAACAATATAGGAAGCATAAATGAAAATATTTATGTTTTTTAAATAATAAAAAACAACGCTCACTAGAGGTACAGTCAAACTTAACAAAGATTTTTGGCGAAACTCCAAGTAACCTAAAAACGAAAATAACCTCAGGATGAATGGGCTACAAAATGGTTTACTGACAACTCCCATCAGCATAGAGATGGAAAGAGTCATGAAAGCATATTTAACAAATTGTTAAATGTAGCAATACCGTATTTTCCAAAGTTATTTTAACATTTATATATGAATTTAGGCTGTTAAAAGAAAACCTCAAATGCACATGTAAACATGAAATTGTCATGAAAGAGCAGCAGGAGTGTGTTTCTAGGGGCATTATGAAACTGGACAACCATATCTGCAGTACATGGCTGCAACTCAAGAAAAACCAGATCAGTTGTTGAGCCAGTCGGAGTCCACACATTGTTGGTATCACCGAGGGGCTCAGTGACCGTGACACTTTGATCTGCCAGAATTCTCAAGACCTGCAAGCTAACATGTGACCTTGCTTTTTCAAAAATGATGTAAGGAAGGACGTTTACCAATAATTTCCTACCACAATAGAAGGTAAAACACTAGAATACATTAAGGATATAGTTACTGGGCACTGTATTGAATTGTATAAATAAAGACAGAGGTATAAAACAAAAATCACATTTGACAAAATTTGTTAAGATTTGATCGAAAATGTCAACAAAACTTTGTGCTCTCAGAATTTTAAATTATACGGATTGTGAAAAGGATAGAAAGGATTTGGGAGAGAGAACAAAAAATACAGATGGAATACAAAGTAGCAAGGGCATAACTTATGAATGGTGAGAGACTAGGGCATGCATTCAGAAGGACCAGGGTTTCCTTAAATTGGGAATATTAACATACAGAAATAACAGTCAATTAGGAAGATAAGTTGCCCTTTTGTTATGAAGGAATCAGCATTCAAGAATAAATAACTTTTACTATAATCGCACAAGGCATAGGCAAAGTCACGCAAAGCATTGAGAAGCTTTGATCTCCCTACACAAAGAAAAATGTACTTGCTCTCAACAATGTGCAATGAAGATTGACTGTCTGCTCCCTGGGATGAGAGTGCTGTCCCCCAGAAGAAAGACGGAATAGATTAGGTCTATATTGTCCAGGAGTTTAGGTTATTCACACATTACTGAAACATAGAATTTTCGAGCATCTTGACAGTTCAGAGACAGATTTCTCCTGGCTGGAGAATTTGGAACACAGCATCAGTCTCTGGTTTAAAAAGGTATGCCATTCATAATTGGGGTGGGAGAAAAAGAAAAAGAAAGTTCTCCACTCAACAAATGGTTGAAAGCCTTTGGAATTCTGTACTCCGTGCAGTGAATAATCAAGTCACTGCAGATATTCAAAGCAGAGGTTAGTAGATTGTTGAGCATTAAGTCTTTCAAAGATTGTACAGAAGCTGGTTAAAAGGTCACCCGTTTATTGAATAGCAAAATGGGTGCAGGGATCAAGTGGTCCAACTCCAACTCTACTTTCAATTAATGCATTCTATATAATGGGACAAAAAAAATTGCCATTTGTTACTTCTAAGTAGGTACTCTAGTAATCTCCATAGTCTCTAACACTTCAACCAAGTGGATTCAGATAGTAAGATCATAGACATGAGCATTAATAGTTGAGTAGATACCACATAATTTGGCCATACAGTAAAAAAAAACCTGAATTATGCACAAGCCACCTGAAAACTTTTAGTATAAAATTGAAATTTATTTCAAAAAAATAAATTGTTTCCAATAATGGAGATGTGTGTTGATGGTAACTGAAGATTACAAAATTGTGCAAGTGAATCAGAATGGGAAGGAGCTCATTGGATTAAGTTTCATGTTACTTCAAGAAAGCACTTAAAACAACAGATCAAAATATTTCTTAAGCATGACAGATAAGGTACCAATGGGTTCGAGGTAGGCATGGGTAAGTATGATTGTTCTGTTGGCTTGAACACAAATTGTCTAGCTAATCAGAGGGCAACAGTGCAACGTAGTCACATGATGCACATGAATTACAGTAAATGGACCACAGATCAATCATCATCCAATAGCACACAAAGCACTAAAAGAGTCTCTCCAACAGACGACCCAAGTATTTGGGAAGCCCCAATTGCTCTGTACCAAGGATTTCCCAAAGTAGAGTTGGAATTCCAATAGGAGTCACACACAACTTACAGGCAGTGCAAAGTTCTTTACTATTACCCCCACTTGCCTTCAGCTTATTTTGCAGATCTTCTCTTCCCGTTTTCACTGGTCTTCTCCCCGATGCCCTCCTGACTGGCCCCCAGTACAGCATTTTCAGTTCTCACTGAAGGATCACAACAATTATAAGCTGAAAATGGAACACAGTGGGGGCGTGGTGGTGGTGGTGGGGTAGGGAGGTTATTTGGAAGGTATACTCCAGAACATGGAGCACCGAAGAGGTAGCTGTCACCACAGCTTAAGAATGAAAGGATAGCATAGTGCAAGACAAGTAGCTAGCTCAAGAAATAAGTGAAAGGCACATGTTTAGGTTCACGAAATCAAATACGAGATCTCTCCAAAAATTGGCATGCTGGAAATCAAAGGAGAGAGAGGGAGATAATGACTCCGAAGAATGGCCATGAGCAGCATCCAGAAACACAGGCTAAGAGTAATGAAAAGGCAGAAAACACTGAGTAAAAAAAAGTGTCAGGATATTCCAAAGTCAGACAAATAAATTTCACTTTATAACCAATACCATGAGTCTTTAATAGCTTGTTACCTACTTAGCTCTATGATAAATGGCTTCTTGGATCAGTGAAAGCATTTCTTTCAAGAAAGCTAGAGTCTTTAGTTTAGACAGGGATCACAGGATTGGTGGGGAAAAGAGTGTGTTCCTGTGCTGTATTGTTCTTTGTTCTACAAGTCAAAGGCTATGGTTGAGATTAGAACTAGCATCTTAAAAAGGAATGTTTGCTATCGTGCACTGGGAGTTCAAGAAATTATGCATGAGAAGTTGGTAGTCTCCAAGTTACACTGCTTTCCTTATGCTGAAGAATAACATGTACACCTGAAACCTTTTACGTTAAAAAAAACTTACCAAAATTGTTAAAAATGTTTATTAAACTTCAGCCATTTTACTGAAATGCATTATGTGGTCTTGTCATACTGCACTGAGTGAACGCCAAGTGCAGGAAAAAGTTTTTCAACATCATTTTGCACCTCCTGGTTCTTTAGGCTGCTTTGATACATGCTCCAATTCTACTTTGCTGCTTCCTAAATGACCGCAAATTTTGAATTCAACTTGAAAAATACCAAAGTTATCTTAATAATTTCCCATTTGCATACATAGTGTTGCGTGCAGATGTTATATGATCTCCGGTCATGTAATCTGGCTTCACCAGATTACACTTAGTCACCTATTGTGTACACAACATAGAAGATAGTCTGGTACAAACTTATATTCACTGTAATTGTACATTGTGATCACACCTCATTGCTAATATTAAACTTTCTACATTAAAACTCTACCTTCAACCAAAATTAAATCAATATGCTTATAACTATTTTCTGAGCAACCTAATTCCGAAGTTTTAAATGAACGTAAAAATGTTACAGTGATGAATTATCCCCATCTGTTAAAATGTATGCAACTACATAGTGGGAGGAAAACAATTAGCCTCAGCTCTATTACTTTGACAGAACCACAAGTTTAGATTCCTTCTCTTGATCACCTTCTTTCCAGACTTATCCCCAAAGGAAATTGTGGATCATTAAAGAATAGATAAACAATTTGCTCAAAAGATATTCAATAAGTGGCTTACCCTGGTAGACTCCTTTAAAAGACACACACATTCTTTTTCAATAAGTTCTCCATACTACAGCTGAAACATCACCTTCAACGTTTTTTTTCTAAACTCCTATACCTCTTTCTCCTCAATTCTACAAATCGAGAACAGTTTTGCAGTTGCCCTTTTATCCCATTGTTATTTGTGGGAAGTTGCCAGCAAAGGCAACTGTTTCTTTTACAATAAAGTCACAAAACTTCAAAAATGACTGACCTGATAAAATGACAAATGGCACACAAAAGATTAATATCTATCCAAATTCCATAACAATGGTAAAACTGCAAGCTTTAATATTAAGTGAACACCTACATCTAAATAGACACAAGATTCATATTTAGATTAAAAAGGATAACAGAACTTTCACCTGTTTCTATATTTCTCCATTAATGATTCATTGGGAATACAGTATATGTGTACAGCAAATGCACACTTTCATCTGTATTTTGACAAATCTCAAACATACTAAGCATCTTCATCAAACACTAAATAATTATTTCAATACCATAAAAAATAATAGTCATTCAGGTCATTTTATACTGGAATATTTCTTAGGTTCATGCGTTTGTTTCAAATTCAATTTAGTATAATGAGGCAAAAAAGGCCCCATAAATAAACTGCACATTTATCTGCGCTGGCTTGAATGCCAACTCTCAAAAAAGGAGATCAAATACGCCAATTTAAAGCACCAAAGATATTTTAATTGCTTTAGGGCTTTGCAGATCAGGTGAATTAAGCCTTGGCCAGGGCATTACTGTTTGAAATAAATAGTAGCAATCGTAATTAAGCCAAACAACAGAGCAGAATCAGGCTAACTGATCAATGCGTCTATGCTAATTCTTACTAGTTACAAATATTTTCCCACCCCAGATTTCCTTCATCACTATTCAAGGATGAGTGAATAGCATTACAATGTAAAAGTGTAGACTTGTATACATTAAACAGTCAATAGTTCTTTAAATTGATTAATACAAACAATACTGTATATATTGGTTATATTGATCAATTTAAAAAGAACTTCTTTAAAATTAAACAACAATTTAAACGTACCTTCCAGAAATGAAGATCTTACAGCAATGATGTAATATATTACCACAAAAAGTAGAAGAGCAAGAGCCCAAATCACTGAACCATCCTAGGAAGCTGTAAAAACTTGAGCGACACCTGGAAGTTCAACACTTTATTCAAACATATTAAGCAATAGCCTATGAAAACAAATGCTTTGGGCATCTTTAAGCACTTACCCCAAATGGAGTATAAGCAGGGGGCACAGAAGGTTGTGGCAGAACAGGTGAAGATTGTGGAAACAAGCCTAAGGCTTTCAGGTTTAGACCAGGGATTAAATGTGCTTGAAGCTGCAAAATTAAAACATTTTTGCATAAATGCTTTAACCAAAAATTATTTGCTTTTCTTAAAAATACCAAAGAATTTTTGTGTAAGAAAGAAAAGCCACACAATTAATTTTTCAATTGTCTTCATTGCGGATAACTCTTATTTATAAAGCACCTTTCAAGTAGAAAATGCAAGAGCAGCAGAACATTTTTTTTTGAAGGTCAATGGATGTCAATATCATCAAGTCTACCCAGAATCCTTCAGATCATGTACTGAGAATCCACCGTATTCAGAATTATACATTCAATGCAATGAGCATCACTTTTGGATTTTATAACTATACATTAATATAGAATGTTTGCAATTGTGACACATTTCTTTTTGGATAGCTAGGGCATAAAGTACCCATTTCAGTACTTGCAAGGAAATAAAGCATGTACTGTAAAGGAATCTGAATAATTATTAGCATGAAAATCAGGCTCAACCAACAATAACAACCATAAAAATGTAACATCATGATTTCCTCAACATACTGGAACTGTTACTGATCAAGATGTTTTGGTAGACCATTTAATTTCATACAGTAATAGATACCAAAAAAGTCTTAACTAGGTCTATCAAGGTAGTTAAGGAAGCTCAATGCCACTCTTCCTGTTTTACAGATCACAGCTGCTGTTGGCCAACAACACGCACGGGAATTCCTAGAGGGAAGACATTCCAACCTGAACTCTATCAACAAACACATCAAGTTAGACCCCCGTCTACCACCCCCTGAGAAAAGGAACAGGGAATGACTTCACCACAGGAAATTACATCACCAACCCAAAGAAACTCAAACACAAATAGAAAGCAGGAATTTTCAGCAGTGCTTCGCCCACTGAAGATGTTACCTAGTAGGGTAATGAAATGCCTGGAAATGAACCTTTCAGCTCAGCGAGCAAACTTACATGTTAACAATGACAGTGCACAGGTTTAACATCTAAAAACGCTGTCAGAACATGGAAGCTGAGATGAAACTATGATTACCTCTTCTTTGGAAAAAAAAGTAAGCGGAGAATTAAAAGATGGAGCAAAAGAATTTAGAAGCAGAAATGCAACTTTGGGGACCTATTATGGTAGGAAAGAACACAATAGCTGGGCGCAATAGGGAATCAAAGGTTGCACACCACAGGAATAATCAGAAAAGGACAGAGAGATGAGGGGAAAAGGGGTGCAGGAACAATGTTGAAAATAATGTCTCACAAATTAAATAGTGAAGGGTATAGTTAATGTGTTTAGTGGAGTAATATAGAATGCTCACTTCATCTACCTCCAAGTGTCAAATATAGACAATTAAGTGTAGAAAAGTCACTTTGTTAATTTCATGGATACTTATTCACACAATGGTTACAGCATGAAATAACAATTCATCCCTTAGTGTTGATGTTGGCTTGCCAAAGGAGTAATTCACTTAGCGCAACTCCCCTGCTTTCTTCCCAGTGGTCTGCATATTCTTCCCATACATGTAATTATCGAATTCCTCATGAATACTTTATTAGATCCTGCTTCTACCACACTTGGAGTGTATTTTTGATGTAAGCCATACACTGCCTGAAGACATTTTCCCCATCTCACTATTGCTTTATTTTGCCAATTACCTTAAAAACCAGTTGTTTTCTCTGGTTCCCAATCGTTCTACCGAATGGGAACAATATTTCTGCCAACCACTTTGCCCAGATCACCATGATAATGAATACTTCTGTCAAATATCCTCTCATTTTCTCTTCTCCAAGGAAAACAGCCCCAATTTTGCCAATCTTTCTTTGGAGCCAAAGTTCATCATCTTTGAAACTATTTTTGCACATCCCATCTGCACCCATCCTAATAATCTTCAGACAGACATTGCTGGAAGCGAGCCACTCAGAACTGGATGTAAAGCTTCAGTTCAGGCAACAATGGTGTATCATGTAGATTTAAACTATTTCCTCACTTTTGGATTCTATTCTTCTATTGATAAAAGACCAAGATGCTGTATGGTTTATTAACCATACACTCAAAACTTTCTACCACCTTGCATGACTTAGTCACATGTACACCCAGATCCCTTAATGTACAATTCTAAAGGGAATCCACATTATATTGTTAGTGTTCTAGAAAAATAAGCACTTCAGACTTTGCATTAAATTTCATCAGTCACTTGCCTGCCCAATCCACCAAGCTGCATGTCTTTTTGAAGTTCTTTACTATCTTGTTCCAAGTTCACAAAACTTCCAAGATTTGCATGCTTGCAAACTTTGAAATTCTACCCTGCACACAAAGTATGTATATGTTTTCATCAATAATTATCCTATTCACTAAATCTTAACTCAAGTTCTGATGGAACTACTCAATTCTAGGCCTCAATATAATCCAGACCCAAGCAAAATCACTGAATGATAAAAGAGGTGGAAGTAATTTCCTTCATTAGAATCAGACCAAGATGGGACCACGGGTAGTTCAAACAAAGTGGAGGTCAAATTTGAGTCAATAGGGAACTTCAGAGTGTTTGGTGTCAAAGTACACAGATTTCTGAAGCCCTGCGACATTGGCAAAATAACATGTCAGCTGTTTCAGTGACCACCCTTGCAGCCATCATAATGTCAGGAGTGGGGCTGTTAAATTCACAAATTCCCAATAATGATGCAATCTATGCCTGTTTACAGCAAGGGAAAGTTGAAGGTCAGGCTATGGTAGCTGATCCCTAGTTACTGGTTATTATCTGCCATTTATGCAACGTAAATGTCATTTGTCACTTGTTTAGTCTGGATGTTGCCCAGGTCCTGCTGTAGTCTGGTACAGACACACAGTCATTGTTGCAGGATTTAAAAATGGAGCAGAATAATAGTTCTCAGTCACCTGCATGTCTTTTGACTGTATAACAGGTGGAAGGTTATTGTTGTCACAACTGAAGAAAATTGAACTGGGAACACTGCTGTGCAGAAGTGTCGCAGTATGCCATGAGGCCATTATAATTGGCTTATCCTCACAACCATCTCCTTTGGCAGGTAGGATTTCAGTTGTTGGCATGTTTTCACAATGCTCACAGGTTTATAAACACTCCCTATGCCATGCTTTCTATCATGCACCTCCACTTGCCTCTCCAATATTAACCAGTTGGCATACACACCTGGATCAAAAAATGGCAATGAAGTCTGCAGCCAAAGTGGCTGTGCTGAAACGAAAACCAACACCAACGATTTGTTTTCAGAGACAGATGTCACTTGATGGTACTACTATTGACTTGTATCACTATTCAAAGGCACTTCGTACAACAGCAACCGGTCAATGTAAATTTATTCTGTTGTTTTCTGTAGGCAGCACACACCAGGACAATTTTCTTATTTTGCATTCAAGGTTATGTGCCAAGTGCTGAAAAGTGGGATTAATACAGATAAGCCAGTGCAGATTCAATGGGTCTCTGTGCTATATGACTATGACTTTAACTTCACCTGAGCCAATTTGCAACAAAGTTCAATGGGGAAAGCCCATAGATTGAAGCCCAATTGTAACTGCACAAGGAGGGCCTGGAATGAGTATAAACGTTTTGGCTGTTTGCACTAGAAAACGATTGTATCGAGCTTGATGATTAAGAAACTAAAGGTACTATGTTTTAACCTACCTGCTTTGCATTTAAATTGTTCTGTATTGTACAACAATAGGTGTAACCACTTAACTGTATTGACTCTTACACATTTAATGCACAGAACATTTTTCCACCAAAATAAGCAAGCAAATGTCAATTAAGGTGTGTTTTTTAGTCTGTAAATTTTTTTAAAGTTTGATTTCTGAAAATATGGAATAAGGACAAGATTTTCGAAATTCAACTAACAGATTGCTGAATTATGCAAAATTGACTAATCCTCACACCACATAACTTAGCATAAACCCAGGAAAAGGCAGATTTTGGAACAAAGGATATTTATAGAAATTACCCAAAAGAGAATAATTATCAAAATGTCCAAAATGATAACTAATCTGGAATAAGAGCATTACATTTATACTAAACAATTGCTGGATTACTTACATTCATAGCAGCCATATCATTATCATAAGATTCTCTAATTTTCTTCATAATTTCTTCTTCAGCTTTGGAAGATGCTTCAATACTGCTTTTTATTGTAATGGTTCTTTCTGGATTATAAAGAGTCAAGTCTTGCAACCTACAGAACCAACATAAGCATTTTATATTTTGTTGAAGGATCATCATGAAGGCAGTGCATAGAAAACTGAAATCTAGAGTTCCAAAACTTACGGAGAAATTGTGATTTTAGTGTCAGTATCTTGTTCAATTTTTTTCAGGTTTCTTCCTTCTTTCCCAATGAGTCGTCCAACAAAGTTGTTATGTGCTAGAATTTTTAAAGGTATTTCTTCTGTGCTGCAATTAGGTAAATATGAGATTTAGTCCCAGCTTTCAACTTTTACAAATGGCAATTTGTTTAACTGGCATAATTATGATCAAAAGCATCCAGCATTCATTCTTAATCTTCAGGGCAATGCCACATGATAGCTATTGACACACAAGTTATTACTGCTGTTTTTGGGGCTCATTGGATCTGTACAACAGTGTAACAAATGCTGCATTTACCCAGAAGGTCCCTGGCTGCCTGGGGACTTAGCTGTCTCAGCTACAAAATTTGCCATAATTGGCTTCACAGTACATGGTTACCATAAAGACTCTGGAGATGAAGTTTTGGGTGAAGAGAAAGGTAACTGATAATTTACTTATGGCTTTAATACAGAAGGCCAAATCAAAGGATCTGGGATAGAAATGATTTGATTTATACAACAAAAACCAAACTGCAAATAACTTGCAAGTTGCATAAATTCTGGAAATATTTGTACTTAGAAAAGGGAAAGTGCAGTTTCGATTTAGAGTGGGGTTGTATTTGGCTTTGGCAGAGGTGGGCAGGGGGGTATTCTGATACGCAGACAACACTGAATTTAGGGAAGAGCTGTAAATTTTTAATAGCCGACTGTGACAGTCACCAAATGGGCTGCAGAATGTTGCAGTTCCCAATGTGCCCATTGCTTCAAAACATACCATTTTTGAAACAAAGGCAGGATGTCCTGGCAAATGTTAAAAACCCCTGTCCATTTCGCAGGTACAAACAAAAATTGCTCAATGTTAAATAAGAATGGTATTTGATGTACGTACAACTTTGTATCCTGAGCTTCTTTCTGCATGATTTCCATGATCATCTTGCAAGCAGCCGAACACCCCTCTGGTGTTGAATGAATACTTATTGGTTTCTCAGCAGCACCTGCATTATCTTTGCGATGAATATCAATCCTAAACACAAAAGGCGCCATGTCTATGTTATTTAAGAATAAGTGGTATCTAGTAACTATTTATAAAAAGGAGGTGAATATTAGGTATGAGCAACAAAGTGAGTATTCAATCTTAAGTAGCTAAATACATTTCTAGAGGGTCAGAGATGTACAGCATGGAAACAGACCCTTCGGTCCAACCCGCCCATGCAGACCAGGTATCCCAACCCAACCTAGCCTCACCTGCCAGCACCAGGCCCATATCCCTCCAAACCCTTCCTATTCGTGGACATAAACTTATTTTAAAAAAGCCAAGAAATAGTGTCTTCCTCCCTTTGAAGGATCTATGCCGATTCCCCAACCTGGATAATGGCCTTCATTACTGGGTAGCGTAGAATAGGTAGTTTGGGGCATAAGGCTGGAAATCTCCCCAACACAATGGGGTTGGGCTCAACCTGAAAATGTTGAAATCCACAGCTTTAAAAAAAAAGGACAGCAGAATATTCTGCATCACTTAACCAGAAGGAAAATAAAAATAAGCATCTAATCAAGACAAGTGGTAGTTAATTTTTTGACCAACTATTGGAAAAGTCCTTCTGTTTTGCTCTAGTGACTGGAGAACCAAGTGCATCACACTAAAATTATCTCTGTTCTGTTTTTAGACAACAAAGCAGGAAGTTAAAAAGTACTCATTACTCTTTGTTCGGCTTTGTTTGAATAAAGTGCACATTTCATGGAAATTGCCTGTGTAACTGATGATTCCAATAGGTAATTCCCCTTCTGAAGAAAGCAGCTTAGAATCTTCCAAGTTCTCTGACACTAAGTTAATAACTATCCAGTAAAAGCATTAGACATAATGGAAAAGCTAGTTTTCTTGCCTTGTCGACTGGGACCTCCCAAGATTCCTAAAAAGAACCTGCCCAACATACGAGACGACTTCCACCACATTATTCCACTCCTCTTCCCCATTGCCAGACCCAGGATCTGGCACCGCCACGGTCAAATGCCATAACAATAGTACACTGACAGGGTATGGTACAACGTTCTCTGTTCTGCACAATGGTTGACAAAATGTTGATTTCAGCTGCACTTCATATTTCCAAAACAGGTGTTGGGATCAAATTTGGCAACTTAAAAAAAAAGTTACAAATCAGTACTAAGATAAAGAAATGAGGAAAGTGCCAATCCACCTATATCAACAGGATATTCTGAAGAGGGGCAAAGACAGACATCTGCTAAATAATCAAAGCAAAACATCTGAAAGAGTCTGCCACAGAAAATCAACCAGGTGAAAGTGAGTACTGCAGATGCTGGAAATTAAAGTAAAAAGAGAGTGTGGTGCTGGAAAAGCACAGCAGGTCAGGCAGCATCCGAGGAGCAAGAAAACGATGAAGGGCTTTTGCCCGAAACGTCGATTCCCCTGCTCCTCGGATGCTGCCTGACTTACTGTGCTTTTCCAGCACCACACTTGACAGAAAAATCAACCCTCAAGCTGAGAGGAGAGACATTCTCTAATTTAATCATGAAGGAATGCTTGACAAAAACAATATATAGTGTGCTTTTAGTTAGAGCAATTGTTTTTGTTAGCAGTTTGACCTATATCCTAAATCAGCCGGAGCAGAAAATCTATACTGGCATTCCAGTGCAGTACTGAGGGAATGCCATTTTATTTGGTGTGCTATCTTTCAAGCAAACTTTAAATCACAATTGCTTGTGCAGGTTGTAAAGGGTTTTCTTCCATTAAGTGATGTATGCTTGCAAACGAAAGAAATTAACTGAGCATTAACAATTCAAAATTTAAGTAAACTATTTAAATACGTTGCATTAACAATATTTTGGTGTCCATAAATAACTAAAGTATGAGTAATTATATCTTTTGTTAATTCAAGGACTTTGTATGGGAGGCAGGAAGAGGAGAAGAGACACTTATTTCAATCCAGACAAAAAAATGTCGTGTAGATTCTGACATGTTCATATAATAAGCCTTTTTCAATCTTATTGCAGATCAATGTTACAGATTAAAAACAAACACTCAAATATCAAGATCGAACTTAGGTGGGAATTGAAAGATTGCTTTCGTAATACAACTGTTTTCTTAAATATCTCTTCACAAAGGTGAATAGGTGACCCTGAAGTTTGGTTTCGCCTTTAGACACATAACCACCGTCACCTACAAGGATAAGGGAAACGGAACATGGGAGCACCATCACCAGAAAGTTCCCCTGCAAACAAATCATCCTGCCCTGGAACTATATTGCTGTTCCACCAATGTCACTGAATCAAAATCCTGAACTCACATCCTTATGAGTGACTACCAAATGGATTGCAAGTGTTCAAGACAGCAGCTCACCATTGCCATCTTGAGGACAACTAGGGATGAGCAATACATGCTGGCCCAGTCAGTGATGCTCCCACCTCTTAAGCAAATAAATAAAATTCCTGCATATGGTCAGCTGTTGAAATTCTTGTTCATGCTTATATCACAGTGTTTTTTTCAATTAGAGGGTGATAATTTTTAAAGGTTTCAAGAAATTTTTAATTTGGAGGTAAAATAAAGAGAGACTGTTAGCTACTGAAGTCTGCCTGTTATTATTGCTGGGTGTGAAAGGAAAGTTTAGTTTGTTTTATGGGACAAATGTGACAGGCATTTGATTGGAGATCATTATAGCAGCCCATGCATCATTAACTGTGGAAGTTGTTGCAGAAATAGTATTGAGAAGGACAGGTTGTACAGTTGTGCTTCTTAAGGAGATAAAAATCCTTCCAGACCCCAGGGCTGCTTTCTCAATAGAACGCGAACATTGGGGGTGATTTACTCAAGATTCACCATTTCTCAGGTGATGGGTGAGGCTCTGGAGGAGAGTCATTTGTGGTAACATGATTTTATCTGGGAACTGAATCGAAGTCAATGGGTATGAATCTGCATTTCAAACCAAGCTAATCAACTACCTTAGGAGTTCAGTTTTCAAAAAATAGCAAGTACGGTGGCATGGTGGCGCAGTGGTTAGCACTGCTGCCTCACAGCACTTGGGTCCCAGGTTCAATTCCAACCTCGGGTGACTGTGTGTGGAGTTTGTACTTTCTCCCAGTGTCTGCGTGGGTTTCCTCCAGGTGCTCTGGCTTCCTCCCACAGTCCAAAGATGTGCAGGCCAGGTGAACTGTCCATGCTAAATTGCCCATAGTGTTAGGTGCATTAGTCAGAGGGAAATCGGTCACTCTTTGGAGGGTCAGTGTGGACTGGTTGGGCCAAAGGGCTTGTTTCCACACTGTAGGGAATCTAATTTAATCTAATCTCATTTGGAGTCAGAGTCAGAGTCATAAGAGATGTACAGCACGGAAACGGACCCTTCTTTCCAACTTGTCCATGTTGACCAGATATTCCAACCCAATCTAGTCCCACCTGCCAGCACCTGGCCCATATCCCTCCAAACCCTTCCTATTCATATACCTATCCAAAGATCTTTGGTCCAACTCATCCATGCTGACCAGATATCCTATCCTAATCCACTCCCATTTGCCAGCATTGAGCCTCTACCCCTCCACACCCTTACTACTCATATACCCATCCAGTTGTCTTTTAAATGTTGTAATTCTACCAGCCTCCCCACCACCTCCTCTGGCAGCTCATTCCATATGCACCCCACCCTCTGCATGAAAACATTGCCCCTTAGCTCTCAAAATTGTTTTCCCCTCACCCTAAACCTATGCCCTCTAGTTCTGGACTCCCCCACACCAGGGAAATACATTGTCTATTTACCCTATCCATGCCCCTCATGATTTTGCAAACTTCGATGAGGTCACCCCTCAGTCTCCAATGCTCCAGGGAAAACAGTCCCAGCCTGTTCAGCCTCTTCCTATAGCCAAAATCCTCCAATCCTGGCAACATCCGTGTAAGTCTTTTCTGAACCCTTTCTAGGTTCACAACATCTTTCTGATAGCAGGGAGACCAGAATTTCAGACAATATTCCAAAACTGGCCTGGCCAATGTCCTTCAGCTGCAGCATGACCTCCCAACTCCTGTATTCAATACTCTGATCAATAAAAGGAAGGCATATCAAATGCCTTCTTCACTACCCAATCTACAGATCACTTCCAAGTAGCTATGAGTCTGTACTTCAAAGTTTCTTTGTTCAGCAACATGCCGCAGGACTTGACCATAAAAAGTGTACAAGTCCTGCCCTGGTTTGCCTTTCCAAAATGCAGTACCTCACATTTATCTAAATTAATCTCCACCTGCCACCCCTCAGCCCATTGGCCCATCTGATCAAGATCTCGTCATACTTTGAGGTAACCTTTTTCACTATCCACTACACCTCCAATTCTGGTGTCATCTGCAAACTTATTACTATACCACCTACGTTCACATTCAAATCATTTATATAAATGATGAAAAGCAGTGGACCTAGCACCGATCCTTATGGCACACCACTGGTCACAGGCCTCCAATCTCAAAAAGAAACCCTCAGTCTTCTACCTTTGAGGCAGTTCTGTATCCAAATAGTTAGTTCTCCTTGTTTTCCACAAGATCCAACCTTGCTAACCAGTCTTCCAGAAGGAAATTTGCTGAACGCCTTACTAAAGTCCACTTAGATCACGTCTACCACTCTGCCCTCATCAATCCTATTTGACACTTCTTCAAAAAAACTCAATCAAGTTCGTGAGACATGATTTCCCACGTACAAAGCCACGTTGACTATTCCTAAAAACTTTCCTGTAGGGTTTTTGTCCAAAATGTTGATTTTTCCTGTTCTTCGGATGCTGTCTGACCTGCTGTGCTTTTCCAGCACCACTCTAACCTATCCCTAATCAATCCTTGCCATTCCAAATACATGGGAATCCTGTCTCTCAGGATTCCCTCGAACAACTTGTCCACCACCGATGTCAGGCTCAATCTACAATTCCCTGGCTTTTCCTTACCACCATTTTTAAAAAAAAAAGTGGCACCACATTAACCAACCTCCAGTCTTCCGCACTTCACCAGTGACTATCGATGATACAATGTGGCGCAACTGGATATGATTTGATTCAAAAGAACAAACTGGTAGGAGAGTAAAACCCAGATGAGAGGAATCACCTAGTTTGGGGTAGAGGGAATACCTCCAAAAAAAAAAACTTCATTGTAGAAGACAGTTCGAAGATCGCTAGTTGACAGATAGAGAAAACAAAAGTGAATAAATAGTTGGGGGCTAATCATTTTGGATTGATTCTGGAAACAATGAATAAGTCCATAAAGGACTATTTAAAGTTTACCTAAAAACCAGACTTTTTTCCAGTTGGACCAAGAATAAGGAGGGGTTTTCCATTTGGTGGCTTAAGGTGGAACCTGCATATAGAACCTGTTCAGTCAATAGAGCTTTTGATGAACTGTTACGGTTAATGTTTAAAATATGAAATCGTCACCCTTTCTGTTATTAACTGAAAGTTTGAATTAAAAAGACTTTGTTTCCACCACACTTGAGTATTCTGTTCAATTCTGGTCTCCACATTACAGGAAGCATATGGAGTTTGGGGAGGATGCAGAAGAGGTTTACCAGGATGCTGCCTGGATTAAAGGGTATGAGCTAGAAGGATAGAAAAACCTTGGGTTGTTTTCTCTGGAGCACTGGAGGCTGAGGGGAGACCGGATAGAAGTCTATAAAATTATGAGATGCATAGATACGACTGACAGTCAGAGTCTTCACCACTCCACTAGAGTTGAAATGTCTAAATCTTGGGGGCACACATTTAAAAGATGGGGGGGGGTGGGTGGAAGAGAAAGAGTTCAAAAAGAAAAGTGAGGTGACAACACCTCACCCCCACCCCCCCGCCCCTGCAGAACGTGGTAGAAATCTGTAATGCGCTGCTCGGGGTGGTGGTGGAGGATTAAACAATAGGGGCATTTAAGAGACTTTTAGATAAGCACTTAGATGTGCAAGGTATGGAGGGATGTGGACCAAGGGCAGGCAGAAGTGATTAATTTAATTTGGCATAACGTCGTGGGCCAAAGGGCCTATTCCAGCACTGTACAGGTCTATGATCTATATACAAAGTATATTGCTCTCTAAGGGATCATAAGCATCAAGGCATTAAATTCCTTTGTCAACTTTCTTACTCCCTCAAGTTTGAGAGAATCAAGGTAACGTACAAATTTGGCACTTGCATCCAACTTGTAATTTGTACTTAAAGTAATCACAGCTCATTGAATTTAACAGCTGCTTTGATAATTTGCCCGCTCACCCAAGCCAGCTCAAAATAAAGCATACAATCTTAATAATGAAACCAAGTGATTATGCTCTTCACATTAAAATTTGCAAACGTTATACCTACTTTGACTGTGTTTGTTTTGTGATATTCCGGATTGTTGCTCCTTCCTTCCCAATGATAGCACCTACAAATTGAGTAGGAACCATGATTCGCAAAGGAACATCAGACTGTTGCTGTTTTGGTCTAACTGTACCATTAGGAGACCCTTGCCGAGGTAGACCTCGTTGACCAAAACCACGCCGTGTTTGTGAAGTAGGTTGCTGTGAACTCTGTTGAGCAGCCATCTCATCAGGGATGTAGGTTACTTTTAGTGAACAATTCTCCAACATGTAACCGTTAAGTTTCTCAATTGCCCTATTAAAGAATACAACATTATTTATACTCATCACTAGATGTACGTGCACTTTGCTTTCCATTAATAAACAAGGGTTTAAGATTAAGAAAATTGCAATATAATCCAAAAAATAACCTCCAACTCAAAACACTTATGCTGGAAACCAGAAAATACTGAACAAGATTATTAATATTTGGAAGAATTCAGGTCAGTGACCATTTATCAAAACTAAAGTTTGCCAATATCATAATGCAATTTTTGTTATTGCAACATGGTCACAGGAGTTGATTTCACCTCAAAAGCCTGTTCTACCCTTCAACAAAGTTATGGCTGATCTGCAACGTAACACTAAATACACACTTTTACCCCATTTCCCCAACCTAAATTCAAAAACAATATTATTTCTTTACATTACAAAGATCTAAAAGTCTGCAAATGGTAATAAACTTGATGCATAAAAGACTAATTTCACTCCTGAACTTAAAACCACATGTTTTCACGGTTATACCCATTATTCCAACACTCCCTTCAAAAAGGATATAAGCTTAAAAAGGATATGTACTTAAAATGCTCCCCTCATACCTTGAGAGATTCCATGGTCTCACCCCAACTTTCTGAATTCCAAGTGATACAACCCTAGTTTCTTTAACCTCTCTTCATAGCTTAAGCCATAGAGGCTATGCACAATTAAATTTAGGCGGTTCACCCTCACCCCGAAGCCAATACATCCTTCCTATGTTTTGTACCAGGACAGGGGATACCCTACTGGATCAAAATTCTTGTAGTGATCTGCAGCTTTAGCAATTATTTCAGTCTGCCACTTCTAACATTGTTCCAACCATCTTGGGGTTCCCACACGCACTTTATCTTCAGGTCCATCTCTTATTATTAGCAATGGTGAGCTTTCCAATTTTTTGGGATGCCTATCCTACATCCTGAGCGTCTCAAGACATCACTTGGTCTTACTTTGGTGTGCGTGTGCATGTCGCTGTGTATATAGGTACATATTATACATGGGACCGAAAGCTTTGTAGGAAGAGAGAGTTTATGCATATAAATGCCTTTCTCATTGAGAAATGTTTATGAAGACTGTCTATCCCTGCTGAATTCCCAGTGGCAACGTCCTGACAAAAATCAGCCTGCCTGATCTGAGATTAGCTAACTGATTAACAGATTCAGCTACAACTTCATTCCAACCACTCAGCACCTATTTCTAACATTTATTGGTGCTGTTCCAAAGTTTAGTTTATGTCCTAGCCCTGATGAATTTAGGTCAAAAAGTTTTGACTCAGTCTCTTTATGGGATTGATTATGTTCTGTTCTACCAATGGAGAGAGAGAATACAGTATTCCTTCATTTATACAGAAAGCGCAGAGCTAAACTTCAAGTCAAACCTGTCCAATTTTGAAGAATCGGAATCATAAAAGTAAAACAAACTATCCTGGTCTTTAGCCCCACCCCACTCTCTCCAATCCAATAAAGTTCCCAAACCATTTTTTCCCCAACCCAATTGGTAAGTATAATTTATCATGAACTATTTACCTAGAGCAGATTGTTAGAAACCAGAAAAAAAAACGTAGTTGAAGTCTCATAATTCAATGTTGCTCACACGTTGAGGGTAAAAAAAATTCCTGCACTGCAAAATAGTCAAGTTTCTTTCCAACCTGGTTTCTAGGTATTTTCTAAACAACTTGTTCAAGGAATTATTACACACTCTGGAGCAGGTGGTACTTTAAACTCGGGCCCTTGGCTCAGAAGTAGGGACACCATCATTGAGTCAATAAGAACACCTCCAACCTGACTTTTTAATTAAGCCATTCCTCAGCCTTCGCCGTCTCAATATGCTCAGAATTTTGTTTTTGATAGTTAACTGTCTGTTTATATTTTATACACACAGGACACACAATAAATAGAATAGTTAAAAGTTTTTTTTTCACTTGGAAGTTTAAGGAGAATGTAGGGAATATCTACCTTCCTGATGGACTTTCAATTAGTACAGCAAACAGTTAGTGGAGTTTTGGAAAGGATAATTAATTAACACCAGCTGTTCTGGTATAACGAACGTTTTGTCAGAGCAAATGCAATTGATGAATTGTATATGTTGTTTTGATAACGTGAACCTTCTGAACAGATACAACAATTTCCTATACTGATCTTCCACATTGAGAGTTTCTGTAGCAGTTTTCCATAGCGTGATTTTCTATAGAGCAAGGTCACAAAGGAACGCAACTGCCGCATTTTAGTGGAATGTCCTTTACGTAAATTTAATATCCAGTGTGGGTCTTATAAGAGACAGATTAGCTAGCCATACACAAGCTCATTACTCTAGACAAAATTGCTAACATTACTATCAATGTAACTACACCAAACGGCCTGCAGTCTAGTGGCACTTAACTGTCTTTGTCAAGCTGATGGTAAGTAAAACACATCAGCAAGGCTCACATTAAAAAAAAACTAAAGACTGCTTTCTTCTAGGCCTGACCCAGAAACATGCAAGCAGCAAATTGCAGGCTGACTTCACTTGAAGGAATACCTTGAATACATCTTCTCATAATGGGGGGCAGACATTGCAACTTTTTAATAAAATGTCTTTAAACCGTTGATCCTTAGCAACATAATATTAAATCCAAGTTGTAACCTGTAATACTTTTGTAGTATCAGGTGTATGTATGAATTTGTCACAATGATGCTAGTTGGAACAGAAGAATTAGTCATCTGGCAGAAGTGCTTTTAGGTGAAGGTGGTAAAAGAGATCTTAAAATGAGGAAGGAAAGCTCTATAAGTGATGTTAAAGTACAACACAAGTTCATTTTCACTTCGATGTTAGTGTCTGAAAAGTAATAGTTGCATTAAGAAATCATTTTCTTCTATTTTTAACTAGCAAAACAAAGACCTTGCCTCTTTTTGGAACATTTCCATGCTACAAGTGACTTTGTGGTATGTTGAACTTTGTTAAAGCGGACTTCCACTGCAGTAAAACATGTGCAGTCAGCAGACAAGTACAGGTCACTCTGCTAATAACAAGCATTTCTCTAACACAAATTTGCTGTAAGGCAATTCACAAATTTGGGATACTGTTTCTAAAGCACGAAGTTTCATAATGTGTGCTGACTGTAACGTGATTACATCACCAATACTTTAAGCACTATTACTAAAGCAGTGATTTTTCTATATTGCACAGGAACACAACCATGTTAAAGGGTTACTTGCAGCAGAATATGGGAGCACGTGTGTACACACTAACCAATTAATGCCCTACCACCTGATCTTTACCACTGCTCAAATTTAGTTGAGATAGCATATGTTTGCAGTAGCTCTGGTGTTGTAGTTTATCGCTCTTCGAGAGGAAATTTTGTTTCTTTACTGGTCTGTTACTGCCGTAATTTGCCCTGCTCTATCATTCCTTTTATTGCTTCCACCAGGTCACAGGCTCTTATTTTCTTCTTAGAATCTGGTTAAAGAACTGCTGCATTTCTAACTTCTTTCAATGTTGATAAAATGTCACCAACCTGAAAAAAAATGGTTCCCCTGCTACAATGGTCACCTGACCAGAGTTTTCACATAATATTCTGACTCTAGTTCAGATTTCTAGTATCTGAAAGTATTGTACTTTTGCATTGCACAACCCAAAATGCCAACAAAATTTGGAGTACTGCTGAAAAATTCCCATATAGCCTTGCTGTGGCTCCAGTTGAGTTGCCTGGTTTGAAGTTAAACAACTTCAGGGGGCAGTATGGTGGCTCAGTGGTTAGCACTGTTGCTTCACAGCACCAGGGACCTGGGCTTAATTCTAGTCTCAGGCGATTGTGCATGGAGTTTGCACATTCTCCAGGTGCTCCAGCTTCCTCCCACAGTCCAAAGATGTGCAGGTTAGCTGGTCTGGCCGTATTAAATTGCCCACAGGGATGTGTAAGTTAGTGCATTAGTCAGTGTTAAATATAGGGTAGGGGAATGGGTCTGGGTGGGTTACTCTTTGGAGGGTCAGTATGGACTTGTTGGGCTGAAGGGCCTGTTTGCACACTGTAGGGATTCTAATTCTGAAAAGCATATAGTAGTGAACCATTCCCTGGTGCGCTCTCAGTGCTAACACCTCTATCAGAGTCAACTTGCCAACCAAAATCAGCATCATTTTCTCATGTAATATGAAGAGATGTGATGTTCTTGCGATTCTGTCCTGATGAGTGAAAGGTGGAAATATCCAAGTCACTCACGATCCAGGCGTGGAAATACATCACCATTCCTTCAGTGTCTGCCTACAGCACATAAACTGCAGTGATTCAAGAAGGCAGCTCACCATCAACCTTCGAGGACAACAAAAAAAGGGCAATAAATGCTAGCTGAGCCAGTGACATCCATTTTTACCGTTCCCCCAAGCGAATAATATGTAAACAAAACTTCAAATGCATGCATTTTTGGTCAGTAATACTGAAGTACTGAACATTTCTAACTATGATATTGAAAAATGGAGAGATGGGAAGGAAAAACTCACATTAATCTTGAGGAAAAAAGTATTTGTTAGAGTGAGTCCTTAAGTGGTGCACCAAGATGGTCACAAAACTCTTGGCACTAATAAGTATTTCCACAATTAAAATAACCATGAAAAAAAAATGTTGATTAAGTACTCACTGCCTCGCATGTTCCTTGGTAGAGTATGTCACATTTACTACTGCTGTCTCTGTTTCGGTGTTTACTACAGAACAAAAAGCAGAAGTGACTTTTTTTGTAAAATTGGAACAGTTTATCGGTAAATATCGATCTATAGACAGCAAAAAATATTTTTCCAGTTGCATACCTTGTTCGCAGTTCTCGACTGAACCATATTGAGCTAACAAACTATCCAACACCTAGAACAAAAAAAAGACAACATGGGAAGTGAATATACTCAGCTATTTTCTTCAACTGAATTCAAAATTGAAGTATCCTTCATGAAACAAAAATGCGGCAGTCTTACATACATTCAGCAAATCCATTGCAAAGGACAAACTAGATTACTGAACTTGACACAGACACGGTCTTTGTAATTTTCTTAGCAAAACAGAAAATGCTTTAAATATTGCTGAATAGCTTTGTCCTGCATTCATCAGGGCAGGAATGTCAAATTTCAAATGCTCACTACAGTTCATCGCACTGAAAAAGGGAGCTGATTGGTGCATCAACTCTGCTTTCTCCGTGGCACTGTTACAGCTAACCAATGTATAAATGTACATTGCTAACACATGCATTTAATAGGCTCCTTACACTTCAAGATAATTGAAGAGGAGGCACATGTGTTTGCCCAAAATGGATCTCTGTATATGAATGAATGTTACTTCTCACCAGTGTAAATAAGTCACTGTCCTGTGGCAATCTATTGAGTTTTCCACCAATAGGGTGTTATCAGCCTGAAATTATTTTCTGTGCATCACAAAACCGAGGAATGTAATTTGAGTTTCAGTGCAGGATTGAAATCGGATATGTAGCTCATCGACTGGCTAACTGAATAAAACTTGATGTTCCTTTGGATGCTCATAAGAGGCAAATTACAAACTGTGTGCTTACAAAATAGTCAATAAAACACCGATTGTTCGATGCGATCCACCATTGTTTAGCAAGTACTGCCCAGAGTATGCTAATATTGTCAACAAAGTAAAGATAATCAGTTGCAATTGTAACATGGCTGATGTAAACTTTGTGGGAGGTTAGAAATGTAGTTTCTGCAGGTGGGGGCTGCGGGGTGGGACATTATACAAACTGTCACGGAATTCTTGGAGCATGTAGCATACTTAAGGCTAAGACTTTTATGAATATAGAGGGTCTTTTAAAGAAAATAGTTTTAAGCTAGGAACTATGAAGGGTTGTTGCTGACCACAAATGCAGCAGTAGGGACATTTCACAATAAAGGTTATAGTATGATAACAGAAACTGGATAAAAGGAGAAGCTGTAACAGACAAGGAACAAAGAATGCAGACATACAAGGACAGCAGGATGGCCAGATAAGAATATAACGAGAGAGAAAAAAACAAGTGAGATAATCGGCTTATGATAGGATGAGATTAGACCATTGAGAAAAGGGAGGCGTGATTCAGCAACTTGCAAACTGAACAAAGAAAGTTTACATGTTTTGTTACGTACGCATTTCTGCTTGATTGCAGAAGCATCCGGTACTTGCAAGACTGTAATAAATCGTTCTCATTTCCAAGGCTTTGTCTCAGGCTGATTGATTTGTGAATGAGTTCTGTTTCTCACAACTTGCATGAAGCAACATTCTAGCCTTGTACCATTTTTTGGAATTACCTGCAATAATGGGAGCCTACAAGTTGAGGATTTCTATGGCAATGCCTTGGCCAATCAGTGAAACTGGTTGCTGAAGAGGGACGGTCTTCTACTCCATAATAAACACTTCTTAATTGTTTGAAATTACATTTGTCCAATGAATGCAAGACGAGATGCTTTGGCAACAGGTCTCTTTTTTGACAATATTCAAAGTCTGTACAATTTGCAATTGATTGGAAAACATTTTGTTGGTTATCAATACAAAGGCATGAAAGGCTACTGTATGCACAGCAGCCTCAGGATGCACTGTACTAAACACTTGCCAATGTTTAGGGAAGTACTTGATCTGAACCAATACTGATTGGATTTTGATTATTATAATATTCGATCAAACAGGTTTGACTTCCACAAAAAATGTGATCAGTTGCAGACTTTTTTTTTGGTTTTTTTTTGTTTTGGTAATTTTCCACTATAATTATGGAATTTAAACTGGTGTAGAGCTCAAATTATAGGATCTCCTGATTCAGTTTCATAGCGAAAATAAAAAGTAGAATGTTGAAAGGCTGGGAAGTACAGGTGTCCGGAGCGTTCTTGTTTGAGTGTCATGGAAAGTTCACTTGCTGGTGCAAGCAAGCAATGAAGACAACAAACAGGACATTGGCATGCATCGCAAAGAGATTTTGGAGTACAAAGACATTTTGCTGCAGTTCTGTGAAGCCTTGGTGAGACGTCACCTGTACTGCATGCAATTTTGGTCTCCTTGTTGAAGAAAGACTACTTGCTGTAGAGTGATTGCAACAAAAAAAAATCATCAGATGAATCCTGGGATCACAGGACTGCCTTATAATGGGAAACGAGGAAATAGCCTTTGTATTCTCTACAATTTCTAAGAACAAGAACTTCAAAAATTCTTAAAAAGCTTCTCCTGGATCGTGACTCCAGGTTAAGGGGTCAGCTATTCAAGGCAGAGAGCACATGAGAGTGCCAGGGGGAGGGGACGAGAGAGCGAGAGCGCAATTTATTCAGTCAACAATGTCGTGAATCATTACAATTCTCAACCTGGAGGGTTGTGAAAGCTCAAGTCATTGAGCAGGTTCAAGACAAAATGCTGGGTTTATGGAGACTAATGGTATTAAGGGAAATGGAGATAGTGCCACGTTCCCAGAGTAGATAATCGGCCATGATTGAGAATATCAGGCAGATGTAATGGCTGAATGGCCTACTCCTCTTCCTATATGCTTAACAGAACAGGTAGTTTGCCTCATCAATCCCATCCTGGACAGTAATGCTCCACAGGAGCCCACAGTTCATTTCAGCTAATAATGTCAGTAAACCAGATCCTCTCATCCCTTTCTTTCTCAACCACTTTGTACAGTTAAATATGAAGAAAGTGCACATTATTTACCATGAAACCTTAAATCTTACATTCTCACAGCCCAAGTATACCCTTTGCCCAAGTGTTTTGTTGGATTTATTACTGACCATCTTATATTTTTGGCTCTTAGATTAGGTCCTTCCCACAAGTGGGGATGCATCAGGCTGATGTGCAATCCAACACCCAGTATCCAAACCACTGACGTGCCAAGCTTCACGCTGTAAATCGGTGAAGGTGAAGCAACATGTTTTTCAAATGCAGATGCTGGAAATGGCTGAGGCGCAAGTTAGATGCTCAAAAGGAACCAAGCACCTTCTGGAGACAGAATCCCATGGCAGATCAACACTGACATCACACTCAGCCAACGCATTTTCAATCTGAGCCATTCACTACAAAAGTGCTTCTCCATATATTACTATGGTTTCTTTTGTAGATGGTCTTAAATCTATTATCCAGTTCTTGAACCTTCTACCACTAGTAACAGTTTCCTACCATCTACTCTGACTACATATGTAGCGATATTTTTTTCTAATACTTTCACCACCTCTCCTCTCAACTATCCGTTCTCTAGGGAGAACAGCACCACCTTCTCAAGTCTAATCATGTAATAGAAATCCCTCACTCTTGCACAAAAGCTAACTATTGAAGATACTGGAAATCTGAAATAAAAACCGGAAGTGGAGACTTCAGCCAGAGAAACTAAAGTTCTGGAATTGAATGGGTTGACTTCTGAAGAGTCTTAACAAACTTGAAACGTCAACACAATTTCTCTATCCACAGATGCTACCACACCTTCCAGGTTTCTCCACTACAGGGAGTCTCCTCCCCAACATCAACAAATGCTATTCTTTATGGAGACGAAACTTTAAATGACCGGAGATTTGAATGTTTCCTGTATGGCTGCTTTACATTGCCCTGCATAATGTTGCAAGTGGCATACAAATCAACTTGCAGATGGACTCCAGAACGTGGAATCTGTTTGGAATCCAGACACTACTCAATGCATTTATTCCTCAACCCAAACCATATGTATGACCCTTATCTACATCCTTTTGGGCAGCATGGTGGCACAGTGGTTAGCACTGCTGCCTCAGCGCCAGAGATCCATGTTCAATTCCCGCCTCGGGCAACTGTCTGTGTGGAGTTTGCACAATTCTCCCCGTGTCTGCATGGGTTTCCTCCGAGTGCTCCAGTTTCCTCCCACAGTCCAAAAATGTGCAGGTTAGGTGAATTGGCTATGCTAAATTGCCCGTAGTGTTAGGTGAAGAGGTAAATGTAGGGGAATGAGTCTGGGTGGGTTGCGCTTCGGTGGGTCGGTGTGGACTTGTTGGGCCGAAGGGCCTGTCTCCACACTAAGTAATCTAATCTAACTAACATCTTCATGTGTGTGGTACAGATCAGAGTCTAAATAAACGTTTTATACAGATTTTGCTCTATACCTGGTTTATAGAATTAAGGATTGTGTTATTTATTAACCACTTGCTAAATCTGAGCAGTCACCAATGATTTTTGTGCACAAATACCCCAGTCTTTCTGCTTTAGCAAAGATATAAAATTTCACCCTTTATTTTATATTGCACCTTGTCATTTTTCTTACCAAACTGAGGTCAGTTCACAATTCTCTACAATAAATTTCATCTTCCACTTGCCCACTTCATCCTGCACCCTAACTACTTCCTGATTTTTTTAAAATCGTGGGACTTAACGATGACTCACTCGATAATGATTCACAAGCCACCATTGTATCAAATTGCTATGAAGACTTGACAACGAAATGAAACAAGACCACTTGGCAATGACATTGGCAGAAACAGTCCTATCAACAATGAGAAGTCCTCTTTACAGGATACTGATCAGTTGGAAAATTGGATGGAGAAATGGCAGATGAAGTTTGACCTCAACAAGTATGAGGTGAAGCATTTTTGGGAGATCAAATACAAGAGGAAAATGCACAACGAATTGCAGGACCCTTCGAAGCATTAATACACAGAAGGATCTTGGAGTGCATTCCACAGCTCCCTGAAAGTGGCAACACAAGGTGGATAAGATGCCAAAAGGTGGTATACAACATGTTTGCCTTCATCAGTCAGGGCATTCAATATAAAAGTTGGTAAGTCATGCTGCAGCTGTATAAGACTTCAGTTGGCCTTATTTGGAGCACTGTATATTGCTCATAGCCTACAGCACCTCATGGATGGCCAACCTTGAGTTGCTAGATCTGTTTGAAATTTGTTCCATTTAACACAGTGATCGCGTTGTATGTCACAACGGAGATTGTCAAATATACAGCCAGGACTTTGTCGCCCAAGGACTGTGTGGTGGTCAAATATATTTTTTCGCCAAAAGGTTCACTTGCTACTTGTTGCAGAATCAGTCCAGGCCAATTATGTCCTTTCGGACCCGACCAGCTTGATTAGTTGTGCAGCTGGTGGCCATTGAAATCCCCCACCCAGAGTACATTTTGCACCTTTGTCACCCTCCGTGGTTCCTCCGTGTGTTACTCAGTGTGGAGGAGTACTGATTACTTAGCTGAGGGAGGATCGTTATGCGGTAATCAGCACAGCATGTCACACTTCCAATGTGCTGAAGGAGATAGATTTCAAACAGATCGAAACTCAAAACTGGGCACCCATAAAATATTGTGAGTAATAAACAGCTGAAAACATTCAACTACAATCCTAACTTCATGGTCCATCATATTATCCATAGGGTCATTACCAACAAGCCAGGAAATCAACTCTCGCTTAATGTACAGTGCCAAAGGGCATTGCTGGGACCAACACCCAGCAAACTTAAGGTGATGTCAGTCTGGGGAAGCTACGGAATAGGATTACTTGCATGTTAAGCAATACAACAATGCAAGGGGCCTTTTACAGGCTAGTTGAGAGTAGTTGAGCATATAACCAGCTTCAGACCAAAAAGTCTGTAGCACTGCTTCACATACATCAATGGTGACGGACAATTAAATAAGTCACTGCAGACCCATAAATTATTCCATCCTCAATAACAGAGGAGCTCTGCACGACCAAGCAAACTGAGCATTGACAAACATCTTCAGGCAAGCCAACTGGGTGACTCATCTCAGCATCCATGGTCTGCAGCATTACAGACACAGCTATCAGCCAATTCAATTTACTGCACAGGTCACTGTATAACATGTGTTTCGTCAATGCAAATTGGCTAAAACACAATTGAGGAATTACAGACAATGTTTAGAATAACGTGAACCTTCTACTGAAGATGTACAGCAATTTTCTATTGTGGTTTTACATAGTGCCATTTTCTAGAGCACGGGGTTGCAAGGAACACAACTTGTCATGTTATAGCAGAATGACATGCATTGAAATCAAGAAACATCTGAAGATACTGATAGGTGCACATGGGTTCTAACAATATTCTAGCAACAGAACTGAAGACTTCTGCTACAGAGTTAGACATAACCCTAGCCAAGTAGTTGCAGTACTGTTACAACACAGCAAATGTGGAAAATTGTCCGGTATGCCTGTCCATGAGAAAAAGAGAACAAATTCAACCCAGTTAGTTATCACCACATTAAATGACTCTCAAGATTAATGCAAGGTATTACTGGCAATACTACAAACTGGTACTCAGCAATAAAGTTCTTACTGACAGCCACCTTGGTCCAGCTCCAGTCCAAATGCGAGCAAAAGATTTGTAGTCAAGGCAGCAGGCAAGGATGACTACGCCTGACATCAAAGCTGCATTTTTTTCCAAGTATGGCATCAAGATGTCCTAGCAACACTGGGAGTCAAAAGGAGGGAGGTGGGCTCTCCAATGGTTGGAGGCATATCCAAGTAGAAAAAGGAAGATGGTTGTAGTTTTTGGGAGGTCTGTCATCTCAGCCAAAGGGCATCATTAGAGAAGTTCCTCGGGATACTACACGGAGTCATATTGCCTTCAAATTTTCTAAATGATCTGCTCTCCATTAGCAGTGGGGACATTCACAGAAAAGTGTACAACATAAGACTATAAGACCATAAGACATGGAATGGAAGTAAGGCCATTCGGCCCATCGAGTCCACTCTGCCATTCAATCATGGCTGATGGGCATTTCAACTCCACTTACCCACATTCTCCCCATAGCCCTTAGATTCTTGTTGTCACGAGGAATTATCAATCTCTGCCTTGAAGACATTTAGCGTCCTGGCCTCCACTGCACTCTGTGGCAATGAATTCCACAGGCCCACCACTCTCTGGCTGAAGAAATGTCTCCGCATTTCTGTTCTGAATTTACCCCCTCTAATTCTAAGGCTGTGTCCACGGGTCCTAGTCTCCTCGCCTATCGGAAACAATTTCCTGGCGTCTACCCTTTCCAAGCCATGTATTATCTTGTACGTCTCTATTAAGTCTCCCCTTAATCTTCTAAGCTCCAATGAATACAATCCCAGGATCCTTAGCCATTCCTCGTACCATTCCAGGGATCATGCATGTGAATCTCCGCTGGACACGTTCCAGTGCCAGTATGTCCTTCCTGAGGTGTGGGGACCAAAACTGGACACAGTACTCCAAATGGGGCCTAACCAGAGCTTTATAAAGTCTCAGTAGCACATCTCTGCTTTTATATTCCAACATCCAGCACCTTTATGACTCCTCGGATACTAAAGGAGTCCATGCACAAATAAAGGAGATTCGTACAATGTGTAGGTGGTGGCTGATAATTAGCAAGCCAAATTTACGTTACACAAGTGCGAGGCAATGACCACGTTAACATGAGAGCATCAAACCATTGTCCTTTAACATTCAATGACACCACCATTACTGAACCCCTCATTAACTAACTTTGTGGGCTAGCATGAACCAGAAACTGAACTACCATGTAAATATTGTGATTACAACAACAGGTGGCAGATTCTTGATTAGTAAAAGGGCATGAAAGATTATATCAGCCATGATCTTAATGAATTGTACAGCAGACTCGGAGAGTCTGTTCAGTGTTCAAGAGTTATGTCAGAGACTTGAAACCCTGCAGTGAGTAACTCTCCTTCAGGGTCCTGAAAAGCTGTCTACTATCAAAAGGCACAAGTCAGGATCGTGAAACACTTGTCCAGTCAAGGGTTCCATCAACAACACAAGAATCGTAAGATCATCCAGGATGAAGCAGACACTCTACTACCTTCAACATCCACTCTTCACGCAGAACAGAAACATAGAACACAGGAACATGAGTAAGCCATTCAGGCCTTGAAGTTTGCACTGCCATTCAATATCATGGCTCATCATCCAGTTGAGTATATTGTTTCACCTGCTATACAAAAAAGGATGCTATTTAACTGGAGGGTTGGAGTTATAAGGAAAGGTTGGATTGGCCAGGACTGTTTTCCCCTGTGCTGTAGGAGGGGGACGGTTAATTCTATAGAGGTTTATAAAATCATGAGGGGCATTGATAGGGTGAATAGCCAAGGTCTTTTCCCCAAGGCAGGGGAGTCGAAAACTAGAGGGTATTAGGTTTAAGGTGAGATGGGAAAGATTAAAAAACACAGACCAGAGGGCAACTTTTGGTGCGTGTATGGAGCAAATTGCGAGAGGAAGTGGTGTAGGAGAGTACGATTACAAAATTTAAAAGACATTGAGGCAGGTACATGAACTAGAAAAGCTCAAATGGATATGGGCCAAACACAGACAAATGGGACTAGTTCAATTTAGGAAAACTGGTCATCATGGATACGTTAGGCCAAAGGGTCTACTTCTATGCTGTATGACTATCTTTCTTCCCAGATAGACATGAACCTCGATTATCTAAAGGAGACAGGCAGGGAGTATTTTGTTCAGTTAATCGAATGCCAGCTAACAGTTAACCAAGCATCGGGACCTTGCGATCTTGTTCGGATAATCCAAAACTCAGTTAATCGAATGCTGAACAAATCGAGGTTCCTCTGTACTTAGATTCCTTTAGCCACATGAACTAGATCGGACACTTCCTTGAGAACACAACGTTTTGGCCTCAACTGCTTTCAGCTGCAGAGATTTCCACAGGTTCATAACTTTGAGTGAAGAAATCTCTCCTCATCTCAGTCCGAGAAGGTCTACCCCATATTCTTAGAGATCCCTGGTTCTGGATACCCCGATCATTGGAAACATCCTTCTTGCTTTTACCCTGTCTGGTCAAATGTTTCTCGGACAGCCCCTTCAGAACGTAAAGTGTTTCACGATCCTGACTTGTGCCTTTTGATAGTAGACCGCTTTTCAGGACCTTGAAAGAGAGTTACTCACTGCAGGGTTTCAAGTCTCTGACATAACTCTTGAACACTGAACAGACTCTTCAAGTCTGCTGCACCATTCACTAAGATCATGGCTGATATAATCTTTCATGCCCTTTACTAATCAAAACCAAATATCGTCGATCAAGAAAAAAAATGGAAGTTTAGAATATGGATTAAGTATAAATACCAAAGAGGACAACCATGGCAGTTAGAAGGAATATATTACAAGAAACTTATTTGGAGATTGAACTGAATGATGTCACACTAGATTAAACTATTTAGGATAAAAGATAACAAGATGGCAGATGTGATGCAGAGGTGAGGAGGATGACAGAGATAGCCAGTAGTAATTTTGTTAAGAAAACCCAAACCTATTACAAGACAAACACTCATAAGATGCTAAATTATTCACAATTTCCTGTACACCTCAGGAACCTGGGCAATAGGTATAGATCTGAAGAGACCTTTGAAATACGGATGCTTGAACATATGCTAGAAACTCCATAAACCAAAAAAAAGAGAGGGCTCTTGAAATTTGTAAGATAGAAAGGAATTCAAAAACGAATATTAGGATGTAAAATGTCAGCATCTAGGCCAATCTGATCAGAGCTGAGAATGACCAAAAATAAATCAAGACAGCAAAGTGAAGGGCAGCAGAAAGAGGAGTCAATCTAGATACAGAAGAAGAATATTAGCCTTTCGGCAAATGAGGTACATGTATGGATAGGTAGAGAATGCTGCCAAGACAGAGGGCTGTGGCACATCATGACAGCAGATCATGCATCAGGAATAGCTTCAAGCAGAAAGCAACTTCCTTTCAGGCTTGACTGGGTTAATTTCTTCTGAGTGGTCTTCATCCACCCACCCACCCCTCCCCGGTCATATTGAAGAGGAGTCTGCAGCACGGTGGCACAGTGGTTAGCACTGCTGCCTCACAGCGCCTGAGACCCGGGTTCAATTCCCACCTCAGGCGACTGACTGTGTGGAGTTTGCACGTTCTCCCTGTGTCTGCGTGGGTTTCCTCCAGATGCTCCGGTTTCCTCCCACAGTCCAAAGATGTGCGGGTCAGGTGAATTGGCCATGCTAAATTGCCCGTAGTGTTAGGTAAGGGGTAAATGTGGGGTGTGGTTGGGTTGCGCTTTGGCGGGTCGGTGTGGACTTGTTGGGCCGAAGGGCCCGTTTCCACATTGTAAGTAATCTAATCTAAACCAAAATCTTGTGTGGTGTGGTACCTCTAAGTTTTATTGTTAAAAATTTGAAACCAATAGCACCATCCATAGGTGAACTTGATACCACATGTAACATAATAACCCATTTTTAAACTTGTTAAGGCATGCAGTGACAGACATGGTATGGACTCAACAGGGTGAATGGCCTGCTTCTAACTAAAGGTATTCTACAATTCTATGGTTTTAAGTACACAACAGAACAGTTTGATAGAACAGATGGTCAATGTATGCATGCATAGTTTATGAAACCAAATGCTTGCTCACAAACAAGAATTAAACTAATCAATAATCCAATATGTCCACTGGAGGTATATATCACATGTGCAATGTGTCATCAAGATCCTATTTACACTTCTACACCTTGCATCTCACTTTCCTTCAGTCACTTGCGGAGCACCTCATTACATGACAATTACAAGACATTTACTGAATTTTCATCTAGCACTTAATGTCTGACATTTCTTACCTTTGTGATAAACCTTATTTATCTATTTCTTAAATATATCTTTTTACCTCAACATATTTCATGAATCTGCCCAAAAAAAAGCAAGTGTGAGAATGCATGACAGCAAGTGTGTAAGTAAATCAGTTTACTTACACAGGTTTAAAAGATACATAATAATTTTGGTGCATTACAGTCTCAGTCACTCATGCTAATGCATTGCCCACACAGTTTGACTCACTACAGAGCTACAGCAAACCCAAGAGAGGACCAAGTTACTGGAGCAGTTGTTCCTGTCACTCCCACATGAGATGGTAACTTTCTCACTGGTCACTCCAATAATTGAATTTTACCAGGTGGTTGATGTTCTTTTGAGGCCAAAATTTGTTTTTTGAACCCTCACCCAGCCTATTTATTTATGGACTATCCATTCACATGCTGAGCGGCATAGGCAAAAGTAAGGACTGCAGATGGTGGAAACCAGAGTTTAGATCAGAGTGGTGCTGGAAAAGCACAGCAGGTCAGGCAGCACCTAAGGAGCAGGAAAATCAACGTTTCGGGCAAAAGCCCTTCATCAGGTTTCCTGATGAAGGGCTTTTGCCTGAAACGTCGATTTTCCTGCTCCTCAGACGCTGCCTGACCTGCTGTGCTTTTCCAGCATCACTCTGATCTAAACTCAGAACGGTGTAAACATGGCCCACACTGCAAGTGACATTCAGACCACTCTCTTCAGCTTCTATACACAAAAAAAGCAGTTAGACTCAAATCAGTTACATTAAAGTCTCTCAACTTCCCCCACCACTGGTTATTCACAAGTTTGAAATTCAGACTTTTAAAGTTATTGAACGCTAGCACCAAGTCCCATTTACTCATCACTCCTGCATTATTGATCTACAATAGGTCATGGTTTTTAAGGAGAAGACGAATTGAAAATTTCCATCCTAGTTTTCAAATCCGTCTCTGGTTTTGGTCCTTCCAGTCTCATCTCCCCCAACTCAACAAAAGTAAGTTTGGTGCAAGTTAGGATAGAGGCAACACATTTTTGGATGCGATTAATACTAGCTGCAAAAAGCCTGGAGGAGTTGGTTTAAAGACAGCTATGATAAAACTGCTTCAAAGGCAACAGTTTTGCCATTTCGTGTGCAAGTTTAAATGTTTGAAATGCTGGCAGATAAATGAACCCGCAAGGTTTGTGAAGGTTTGTAGCTCAGGTTGAGGTTTAGGGTGTAGGTTTGCTCGCTGAGCTGTAGGTTTGATATCCAGACGTTTCATTACCTGGCTAGGTAACCTCATCAGTGGTGACCTCCAAGTGAAGCGAAGCTGTTGTCTCCTGCTTTCTATTTATATCTAAATTAGATATAAATAGGAAGCAGGAGACAACAGCTTTGCTTCACTTGGAGGTCACCACTGATGACATTACCTAGCCAGGTAATGAAACATCAAACCTACAGCCCAGCGAGCAAACCTACACCCTAGATAAATGAACCATCAGGCATGTCGTGTAATTTCACAATACCAATATTAATAAAGATTAAAATAGACACCTGCCATATGAACTATTTGGAAAACAAAAGGTCTTGCAGTTGAAGAGACTCTTTGGGTTTTGCAATTTACCTCATTTCAGTTTTTCAAGTCAACATCAGGGCTCTTGAAAGTTTTAATATCTTTATAGCTACCTAACCACAAACTCTAAGTCAGCGAATTTGCAAACAAAAAAAAACCAGCAAATATTCTAGGTGGCTTGCACACAGCAAAGATTGGACAAATGCCAACACAGCTGCTACATCAGCACCTGTTGCTGAAAAAAAAAGTGATGTTCCTTCCATTTGTCACTACTACTGCTTCAAAATGAACAAAGGAACAGGCTATTTTTACATCCAGTAACATGTAGTAGGGTAGGATTCGGAGCTCTGAGTTAAAGGATTCTCTAGAGGGTAGGTGATGACAAACATTGTAGAATCTTCAAGTCAATTTGAAGGAGAGAAAGTTGGGTCTCTCAAGCCAGGGAGCTCTCAACTTAAATAAAGGGCAATTACAAAGTAAGAATTGTCTGAAAGCCTGTTTAGGAAAATATAGACAAAAATGGATAGATCAGCACATGAGCAGTGCCAAACATTTTGGCACATAATTCAATCTCAGGAAAAAGTTATTCTGGTCTAAAAGGAGAACCTGCTGAGAGATAAACCACCTGTGGTTGGTAAAAAAAATAGACCATCTCCAATCCAAAAGCAAGGTATACAAAATGGCAAAGAATGAGAATTTTTATGCTAGCAGCCACTAGAGGGAGAAAATGGATTATAAAGAGTAAATTAGCAAGAACGTCTATTGGGTTTACTGAAAGAAAACTGAGAAAGTGAATATGGGGCACTTGGGGGATACAACATTGAAATAGATACAGCAAAATGGCAGATAACTAATACAATATTTTCCATCAGTTGCATGGTAGAGGGTCACTACAAAACAGATAAGCAAGGTGCTAACAAGAATAAGATCTCTTAACAGTCTCTAACATAAGAAGCAAAGTATTTGACAAACGAATGGGAATAAAAGGAAGACAGGTCACCAGAACCGGAGGGTTTTAACACTGGGCAAAATATTCCAGAACTCATTGGATTTAGGGAGTGTTCAAGCAGGCTGAAATGTTTCAGTCCATCAAAATTACAAATCACACAAAACCAGGTTATAGGCTAACGGGTTTAATTGGAAGCGGTAGCTTTCGGAGCACCACTCTTTCACCAGAGGGTTGTGGAGTGCGCAATTGTAAGACGCAGAATTTGTAACTTTGTACACCCCAGTCCAACACCGGCATCTCCAAATAAAGGAAGAGATAGCAGGATATTTGGAAAACATTAATGCAATCAAACAGTCAACATGATTTTGTGAAAGGGAAGTCATGCTTTGATAAATTTGGTAGATTTCTGAAGACATAACAAGCAGAGTTCATAAGGGGAGCCAGCTGATATTGTTTTCAGATTTTCAGCAGACAAATCAATAAGATGTCACATTACATGCTATTGCTATTGTACAGTACTGGGGTAAATTTATTAGATTGGACGGAGGATTGGTTAATACACAGAAAACAGTCAGGATTATGAAGGATTGATGAGGGCAGAACAGTGGATATGATCTATATTGGACTGTGACAAGGTTCCTCAGGGCAGGCTGGTTAGCAAAGTTAAATCACATGGAATACAGGGAGAAATAGCTTTTTGAATACAGAATTGGCTCAAAAGGTAGAAGACAGAAGAGAATGGTGGAGGATTGCTTTTCAGACTGGAGGCCTATGACCAGTGGTATGCCACAATGATTGGTGCTGAATTCACTGCTTTTTGTCATTTATATAATGAATTGACTGTGAACATAGGAGGCATAGTTAGTAAGTTTGTAAATGATACTAAATTTGGAGGTGTCGTGGATAGCGAAGAAGGTTGCCCCAGAGTACAAAGGATTCTTGATCAGATGGGCCAAGTTTAATTAAGATACACGTGAGGTGCTGCATTTTGCACAGGTAAATCAGGGCAGGACTTATACACTTAATGGTAAGGTTCTGGGGACTGTTGCTGAACAAAGAGACCTTGGAGTGCAGGTTCATAGCTCCTTGAAAGTAGAGTTGCAGTTAGATAGGATAGTGAAGGCAACATTTAGTATGCTTACCTTTGTTGTTCAGTGCATTGAGAATATGAGGTCATATTGCGGCTATACAAGACATTGGTTAGGCAACGTTTGGAATAGCATGTTCAATTCTGGCCTCCCTGGTATATGAAGGCTATTGTGAAACTAGAAAGAGTTCAGAAAAGATTTACAAGGATATAGCCAGGATTTGAGGGTTTGAACTATAGTGAGATGCTGAATAGACTGGGGCCATTTTCCCTCCAGTGTCAGGGTATGAGGAATGACTTTATAGAGGTTTATAAAACCATGAGGGGCATGGATAGGGTAAGTCGACAAGCCCTTTTCCCTTTGGGTGGTGGAGTACAAAACTACAGGGTAGAGATTTAAGGTGAGGGGAAAGGTTTAAAAACAACCTAAGGGGTAATGTTTTCATGCAAAGGGTGATGCGTGTGTATGAAATGAGCTGCCAGAGGAAGTGGTGGAAACTAGTACAACTGCAGCATTTTAAAAAAGGCATCTGGATGTGCAGAGGAATAGGAAGGGTTTGGAGGGAGATGGGCCCATTGCTGGCGAATGGAACTAGATTTATTTAGGAGATGTGGTCAGCATGGTTGAATTGGATTGAAGGGTCTGTTTTGGTGCTGTCCATCTAAGACTATAAAGCATGTCAGCAAAGGGCCCAGCAATCACTTCCCTAGCAACCCAGGGTTCTAGGAAGCATCTGCTCAGGTCAAGGGCATTTATTCACCTTTTAAGACATCCAGCACCTCCCTCTCTGTAGTACAGACATTTTTCAAGCTGTTACTATTTAAATCACACATTGTCTATCTTCTATTTTCTTCCCCACAGTAATCATTGTTGCAAAGTATTTGTTTAGTATCTCCTGCAGTCCCACAGATGGTTCGCCTTGCTGATCTTTAAGGGGCCCTATTCTCTCCCCAGTTACTCTTTTGCCCTTAATGTAATGTATTGTAGAATTTCTTTGGATTCTCCTTAACCCTATTTGCCAAAGCTCTCTCATGTCCCCTTTATGCCCTCTTGATTTCTCTCAAATACTCCTTGGATTCACAGATTGCTGCTCTCTGTACCTGACATATGGCTTTTTTTTTTAAAAACCAGAGCCTCAATTTCTCTAGTCATCCAGCATTTCCCACACCCAGCAGCCTTGCTCTTCATCTCAGCAGGAACATATCTTCTCTGGACTCTTGTTATCTCATTTTCAAAGGCTTTCTATTTTCCAGCCGTCCCTTTACCCGCGAACACCTGCCCCAATCAACTTTTGAAAGTTCTTGCCCAATACAGTCAAAATTACCCTTCCACCAATTTATAATTTTAAACTTTTAGATCTGGTCTTTTCTTTTCCATCACGATTTAAAAACTAATAGAATTATGGTCACGGCTCCAAAGTGCTCCCCCACTGACCGCCCAGTCACCTGCCCTGCCTTATTTCCCAAGAGTAGGTGAAGCTTTGCTCCTTCTCTGGTAGGTACATCCACATACTGAATCAGAAAATTGTCTTGTACACACTTAAATTCCTCTCCATCTAAACCCTTAAATATATGGCAGTCCCAGTCGATACCTGGAAAGTTAAAATCCCCTACCACAACCACCCCCATTATTTTTAGGGTATTGAGTACGGGAGTTGGGAGGTCATGTTGCAGCTGTACAGGACGTTGGTTAGGCAATTGTTGGAATATTGCATGCAATTCTGGTCTCCTTCCTGTCAGAAAGATGTTGTGAAACTTGAAAGGGTTCAGAAAAGATTTACAAGGATGTTGCCAGGGTTGGAGGATCTGAGCTACAGGGAGAGGCTGAACAGGATAGGGCTGTTTTCCCTGGAGCGGAGGCTGAGGGGTGACCTTATAGAGGTTTACAAAATTATGAGGGGCATGTATAGGATAAGCAGACAAAGTCTTTTCCCTGGGGTCGGGGAGTCCACAACTAGAGATCATAGGTTTATGGCGAGAGGGGAAAGATATAAAAGAGGCCTACGGGGCAACTTTTTCCACGCAGAGGATAACGTGTGTATGAAATGAGCTGCCAGAGGATGTGGTAGAGGCTGGTACAATTGCAACATTTAAGAGGCATTTGGATGGGTATATGAATAGGAAGGGTTTGGAGGGATATGGGCAGGGTGCTGGCAGGTGGGACTAGATTGGATTGGGATATCTGGTCGGCATAGACAGGTTGGACCGAAGGGTCTGTTTCCATGCTGTACATCTTTAATGACTCTAACAAATTTGTTTCTCACTTTCCCGCTGACTATTGGGGAAAGTAGATTGCACAATCCCAATCAGGTGAGCATCCCTTTATTTCTCAGTTCCACCCAACTAATGTCCCTGAATATATTTCCAGGAATATCCTCCTTAAATATAGCTGTAATGTTATTCCTTATCAAAAACCCCACTTCCCATCCTGTCTTGCCACCCTTTCTATAGGCTCGATACCTTGGATGCTAGTCCTGTCCCATCTCTGTGCCACGTCTCTAATTTATATGGAGTCCCATGTTCCCAACGATGCCTGGAGTTCATTGGCCTTACCTGTTAGGCCTCTTGCATTGAAATAAATGCAGTTTAGCACTTCCACTTCATTCTTTGTTCCTGTCTGCCCTGCCTCAAGTCCCTTTCCCAACTGTACCAATCTCAGACTGATCTATTACCACACTATCTCCTTCGGTCCCACCAACAACCCCCACCTTCCTAGTTTAAAATCCTCCGGAGCAGCTCTAGCAAATCTCCCTAGCTAGTGTATTAGTCCCCTTCCAATTCAGGTACAATCCATCCTTCTTGTACAGGTAACCTCTACCCCTGAAGAAATTCCAATGATCCAATGCACCAGCTCCTCAGCCACAGTCATCTGCTCTAACTTCCTATTTCTGCCCTCACTAGTGGGGGAAGTAATCCAGATATTACTACCTCCTTTATAAATTCCTGCCCAACTTCCTATATTCTCACTGCAGAATTTCGTCCTTTTGTCCTATGCTGTTAGTTCCAATGTGAACAACCTCCTGCTGGACCCTCTTCCCCTTTGAAATATTCTGCATCCTCTCCAAGATATCCTTGATCTTGGCTCCAAAAAGGCTACACACCATTCTGATATCTTGCTGTTGGCCACAGAAATGTCTGTCTGTACCTCTGACCAGAGTCCCCTATCACAAGTAGATTGCTCAGAACCTTATATACCCCTCATTACACTAAAGAGTGTTGGTACCAGAAATATGCCTGTCAGTGCTACACTGCTCAGAGAGTCCATCACCCCTCCATTTTCCAAAACAGCCTGTTTGGTTGAGATGGGGATAGCCACAGGAGACTCCTGCACTACCTGCTTCCCTCTCCTACCTTTCCTGGAGGTCACCCATCTCTCTGATTAAACCGAAGATACAGGAGCTACAGGGTATGACGGACAGCAGTTACAGGGAGGGAGATATAAATTCCTCATTGCCTCTTACTGCCACTCCAACTGATCCATGTGATCCAATACGATTCACAACTAAACACTTAATCCATCAGCAGACAGAATCCATCAGCAACATGGAAACTCTCCCTAATCTCCCACAGCCGACAGGAAGAGCACACTCTAAAGGCCATCTTTGCACCTTAACGTTCTACAGACCCAGAAAAGAGCCCAGGCTTACTGCTCTAAAAACACTACCAGGCTAGCTTAGTAAGTAAACATTTTTATACTTTCAAAAGTTCAATCAAGATTGATGGGCCAAATGGTCTAATTCTACTCCTATATCTGCAATCTTAGGAGGTCTTGTTACAACCATACAAGAAGGTTTAGTGAGACCACATCTAGAAAATCATTTTGGACTTTGTAGTTAAAGAAGAATGTATTGAAAGTGGACACAATTTGAAAAAAAGACTGTCGGCAGATTCCTAGAATGGAGAAGTTATCAAGAACTGCCAGGTAAGTTTAGAAGAATGAGGGATGACTTTATTGAAACATACAGGCTCTGTGGAGCCTTGATAGGGTAGCCATCATGAGTGGAGGCCTTGGACAGATCAGCCATGACCTTACTGAATGGTAGTCAGACTAGAGGGGTCAAATGGTCTCCTCCTCCTTCTATTCCTTATGTAATGAGATGTTGCTATTTTTGAGACATTAGTATTTGTGCAACATTAGTATTGGTGCAGTAACTGTCACATTTCTATTATTACAACAGGGATTACACCAAGAAAGTAGTTTACGGGCAAGTGGCCCTAAGGTCACAAAAGCTGCTGGACAAAACAAAAATAAAATCAACTTTTTTTCCTCTTAAAACACAGTTCGAAACAAACAACATTCCCAACAAAATGGCATAGTGTATTCAACAATAATGCACATATTTTTTCCAAAAGTAGCCTGTCTAGTGAAGCCCAAACTTTGGCCTTCATGAGCCAGTGCTGTGTAAAAGGAAGAACCATAGCCACAGTTTAAAACATTTATTCCCCTTAATTAGCACACATTTCAATCAGTGGCCCCAAGTCATGATTCAGGATATAGTGACCTAAACTGTGCTAAAGATCAGTCCTTTTTAAAAGCATAGATATCTAAAAAAGAAACTAGCATAAAAAGAATCATATTGCTTGAACGAAGGGACTAACATAGTACAAGTTAACTATTGTGCAACACATCAAAAGGTTCAAACATTACAGGAGGTAGACAGTTTAAAAAGACGACAACAACTGTCTGGTACAAATGGAAGCAGAGTTAAGTTTACTATCTGTCAAGAACCCAGAATATTTAGCAAGTTTTTGGCAATTCATACGCTATCTATTTATAGCCACTATCCTGGAATGAAGGGAAATCCTCAATGACGTGAGGAAGAAAACTATTTCCATTCCTGAAATGAATTGGCAACAGCGTAAAAGCAAAATGTTCTATTCCACAATCTGGGTTTTAGAACTTCAGATTGACACTTCACCTCTCCAATTTTGTTCTAGTTAAGAGAAGAAAAGAATCAAGAAGAGGAGGACAAAAACAAAGGGGAGAGAGAGGGGGAGAGAGAGAGAGAGAGAGAGAGAGAGAGAGAGAGAGAGAGAGAGAGAGAGAGAGAGAGATCAAATGGAGCTATTAGGTCATTTTACATTTTGGTGGCTTTACACCAACCAGCCACATTGAAATCACTGGTTTCCAGATGCGCAACATTGCAGGAAAGAATATTTTCCCCAGCCTTTCCAAATTAATTCCTCTTTCCATATCTACTTTTGAAACTATTCTCATACATACTAAAAGTTGGGTTACATCATAAATAAATGCAATAAGCACATATTCTCAGCTGAACCATTTGCACAATATGTAATTAAATCAAACTGCACCATAATTCACACAATTAGTTGCAAATATGATAGTAGAAGACTGCTTCCTCTAGTGATCGAGTTCATTTGTAAATTTGGAATTACATTTATCAACATTTCAGATATAATCAAAATCAACCACTGCAAACTAATTGGAATAAGCTAACAAACCGAGGTTTAACTTGCCATCACCAGTTCATCACAAGACCAGAAACGAGAACATTATTCCTCAACAGGTTCATGACCGAGCTGACATCCATCACATCCATATCCTTGCATTTGCCCATAATTCTTGAAACCCTGACTGATCAAGAATCTCAGCCTTAAAAAAATTTTTTTAAAAAATCATTCATGGGATGAGGGCATCGCTGGCTGGACCAGCATGTCTTGCCCATTCCTAGTTGAATAGCAGGTAATTACGAGTCAACCACATTGCAATAGGTCCGGAGTCACATGAAGACCAGACCCAAGGGTAAGGATGGCAGATTTCTTTCTCTAAAAGGACATCAGTGAATTAGATAGGTTTTAAAACCTAACTACAATTAACAATGAATTTGTGATCATTACAGTCTTAATTCCAGATCTTCATTAAATTCAAGTCTCACAATTCACCATGGCAGGATTCAATCTGGTTCCCAAGAACATTACCAGGGTCTCTGGATTAACAATCCATTGATAACACCACTGGGCCATTGCCTCCCCTATAAATAAATATACACAAGGACTCTTGCCTCACAGCACTCTGCTGCAAGAATTTCCAAAGACTCTCCTGTCAAAGAAATTCCTTATCTCAGTCTTAAACTGACCCCCTCAGTTCTGAGATGATGCCCTCTGGTCCTAGGAGTGAACGAGGTCAAAGAGAGCAGATTAGCAATAGGGATAGTTAATAAAGAGAGACAAGTGCTGGAAAGGGTGTTAACAAGAAAGGTGAATAGTTGAGAAAGAACTGACTATGCAGAGGGTAATGCATACAGCAGGACTAGGGGTATAGGACCTTGCATATTGAGGAGGGAAGTAGTAAACAGAGAAGTGTTGCATCTACTGCAATTCCATAGGAAGCTGCCATAAGATGTGGGGAGATATTGGGTAAGGAGGAGGAGTGGACCTGAGCACCCCTGAGGGAACAGTATCTGCAGAATCTGGGCCAAGGGAAAGAGGTGTGTAACAGATTTTGGCGGTAGCCAAAAGCTTAAAGTCTTTTGGTGGCAAGTGAAGACTAAGATGTACCCATTGGCATTGTGAGAAGGAAGCGAATGGACGAGGATAGACAAGGTGGGAACATGTATTCCGTCTGACTGAATCCAACATGTCCTCCTCTTTAAGAGGTGCAATATGGAGCCATTAAAAAACAAATTGAGGGAGGTGTGATAAAGAGTATTAACTGCAATCCAGAGACTTCGGTAATGTTCTAGGGACCCTGCTGGTAGATGATAAAACATTTTTTAAAAATGCAACTAGAGTCAAATAATTATCATGAAACTATTAACGATTGTCAGCTATTGACAATATTGTAGTGTGGTCCACGAAAGCCCTTTGTGAAAGGAAGCTACCATCCTTACCTGGTTTGACCTAACATGCACTTACAGACCAACAGCAACACGGTTGACTCTTAACTGCCCTCATACACATTCAACAGGTCTAACTACTCAAGGCTGAGCAGCTGTGATGCACTGTGAGCCATCAGCAGAAACAGAATCATGTTCCAACACAATCTGCAAGCTCACGGTAGGGGATACCCTAACTAATTTGGGATTGTTACAGGGAAAACAGTAAAGTATGGGACCAAATTGAACAGTTCTTTCACGCACCTAATCTAAGGCACAAATGGCCAAATTCCCACGCCCTGCAATGTAAACGTTTATGATGCTAATTTGAGCTTGAAGTTGCACAGACAATGCAATTTTTTGCTCATGCAGATTGAAGCAACGTTGGCCCATAACATTGAGAACATCCGGTTTTATTCTGAATATCATACCTAGCCCCGCCCACCCATCTGAATGGAGGTTCATTTTAATACATTATTTGAAACATAACATTTACTTTTAAAAGTCTATGCTGTATGAATGATAAGGAGAGACTACACTGGTGTAGATGAAGTAGAATAGGAGGAGAAGGACAGGTAATCATGCTGCAGTGTTGGCAATTCATTATAAAAGTAGTTTTAAAAACCATAAATGCACACTTCAGACTTTCATTAAATATGAAGCAGAGCATAGCTGTATTGTGCAAAAGTTGAATTTCTCAACTGTTTGAAAGAGACACAAATGTATTTTAATTGCTTAGTGTTAGGGGCAACTGCAGTGATCTTGGAAATCTGGGTACCACCTGGCCTTTGTCCTTCTCAATGCCTTGAGTATCAAATGATGCCTGGGTTTTCACCAACTAGTGGTCATGCTCAAGATACTTTAACATCAGATCTACAGCCAGTTGTGAATTTTGGATGGAGTGGAAATTCAGGTATAATACTAGAGTCTGAGAAGATCAAATTTCACAGGCTACTGCGGAAAAGACATCTTGGCTTCCAAATTTGTACTATACAAATATTTGTTACAGGCAGTACACCCACATTGCCAAGTTCTTAACCCTTAATTGGCATGCCCACAAACAATGGGTTTAAATTTCTGGTACATGGACAGGCTTGATTTCTAGAGCGACAGTGAACGGTGCACTGTTCAAGCCCTTAAAAAGCATTTGGGTTGTCCTCCTGTTTGTTGGCCTCAATAGGTTCTGAAGTGTATTGGCTGAGTTCAATTAGATTTTGATTTAAAACCTAACCAGGTCATTTCCAGAGAGCAATTCCACACCAGTTGCACTTCTAGTTTCTCTGTTTTCACAAGTGTTTGTTTTAGGATATATTACCCTCCCTTTATCAAATGAACAGATTTTCACCCATCAACCCCACATCCTATGTCATTACTGCCTGTAGGCAGATATTCAGCTTCTGCAATACTCTGACAAACCTCTCTCAATTCTGCATTCACATTGGAGAAATATTTTGGCCCATATTTAAGTCTTGGAAGGCTTTCTGCCATCCTAATCTCTGGGGCATGCTTTTCAAACTCTTGAATTCATTCAGTGTGGTTTATAAACTTCTTTACTCGTGTCACTTTGAGACCTCCATATATTTTATGACACCATCTGGAGTTTTAAAAGTCCACTGGTTTTCTGTTAACCTCCATGGTCTTTACCAAATGTTGTCAAGCATAGGATTTCAAGAACTTCCCCAGCTCATAGCTGCAAAGTAGGATTCTGCCCAGTGCTAAACAAAGCTTGCTAACAATTAGCTTTCAGGGGAGCAGATCTGTCACAAAGAAAACACCAGCATACCCCTGCTGGCTTTATTATTCAAATTGCTTCATTTTTTAAATCTGCAAGCCTTCTCCCTAACCCACAACCCTTCCATCTTTCCCTAGCCTGTTAAAAAAAACTAATAAAGATGCCAACTTACTTTGGAGGTGTCTGAGAGTTAATTCAGTCACATTCTGTGACAGCAGCTCACCTGGTTTCAGATCCTTTAAAGATGGGTCTTTAAAAAGGGAACAGAAAGCAGGATATTTTTCATCATCTCAATCCAAATAGGGAATACGACTGATGGGACTTTCCCAGTATTTTGGAAAGGAGGCTGAATAGGCCAGAGTTTTCCCTGAAGTGGAGACCAAAGGGTGACCAAATACACAGATTTATAAAATCTTGAGGGGCATGGAAAGGGTGAATAGCCAAGGCATTTTCCCTACAGTTTACAGCATAGGCTTAAGATAAAAAGGGAAACATTTAAAAATAAACAGACCAGAAGGGCAACATTTTCATGCCGAGGGTGATTTGCATGTGGAATGAACTGCCAGTGGAAGCTGGTACAATTGCAACATGTAAAATAAAAGGTATCTGCATGGATATTTGAATAGGAAGAGTTGCGGGGGATATAGGCCAAATACAGATTAGTGAAATTAGAGCCCATTAAAGTACAAACTTTGCAGTTGAGTGACTCAGATCATTCCAGACTGATCTGGATACTCTACATCATTTAAACTGGAAACATAAAGAGCGTATTGGTTTATTCCCTCTAGAAGAGAAACTCTGCAATTAATTTTTTTTAAAAAATATGCCAGCTACATGCAGAGCAAGTCAAACAGGGCCCAGCCGACAAGTTGTGCAGAGTGAGAGTGTGAACTTACTGAGCTTCTCCGCTGCTTGTAAAATTCTGGTGAGAATACCTCATTTAAAACAAACTGTCATGTGATAACTGCAGTAAATCAAATAGGATGGTATATTTCAACCATAATTTATCAAGCAGCTGATCATCAACAATCTTAAACCAGGATCCCTCTGTGCAAGCCTTGACTGGTCTATCCAAGCACTGAATACCTCAGGCAATTGCCATAGATGCCTTGTTATTGAGGCAGGAGAAGTGAGATAGTTCACATTCCTCAAGCAATCATAGACTATAACAGGTTGGGTTTTGCAGATTTGCTACATCGAATCAATATGGAACATGAAAACTGGGGTTGGTCATTATGAGCCAAAGGTTGGGTGACTTTGTGTCTGTCTTTAAATTTCTAATATCATGCTTACAGCTGGAAAATTAAACTTATGGTCTGGCAAAAATCACATGTTTCACCCAGACTTCTTTCTTAGCTTGAAATCCTTGCTCGAGTCCATCTTTGCTGCTCCAGATGTAACCCAATACTAGCCTCTTTCAAGTTACATGCCAGTCACCAGAGTTCAAATGGAAAAAAAGTTGGCCTCATGATTAAGACCTTGATTTCCTAGTTTCTGGACAGACACTCTGAATGCCAAACTACACTTCTCAATCCTTCAAAATTTTTAAAAGTCCTTCAAATGTTACCTCATGCTGTTCTATTAAGGTACTGATCTCAAATACAGGCATTAAAAGTATCATAGCACTGAAAAATCACAAGAAAACCTATAAGGGGACTTGTTTAAATATAAAAAGTACTTCTAATGTGTCTAAGCCTGGACAAACACCTGTGTCAGCAGGTGAGGGGTGCAGGAAAGCTGGAATTTGACAGAGTCTTTTGCCTTTCTGAAAAAGGATATGCTGACCTAGTCAGTGTGTATTTAACTGTTCGCTTATGGTGACTCAGACAAGTCTTTAAAAAATAAATACAATAATATTTATTGTACTTAATCTGGTCTTAGATAATGACATGCTTCAATTTTACACACACACACACGCAGACTGAGTGGAAAGACATATTAAGCCATTTACAAAAGGAAATCGAGCTCTTGAAGTTTAGTCACTAGGTTTGCACATGAAGAGCAAGAGAAAAAAAAAATAGGGTCCAAAACCTGTCAATTGCATGGACAGAGATCTGTACATGGGATCTTACTTCAGCACTATATTTGCTTGTCCCAGACTGAGAAAGTAGCTGCTTAAAGATGCCACATATCCCCTCTCATTCCAATGGCTTGTTACAAGTACATTTGTGATACACAGTAGTGGATTCAAGCTGTATAATTTAGAGGATTAGATGCCCTGCTAAATTACTTTCATTACCTTCCACTGCTCATTTGATTACATCCAAATGATTTGCCTTCACCTTGTTAAGTTTCCTGATGATTGATGCATTGCTAATTAATAGCAAATCAACCCATTCATTCAAGAAAAATGATCCTGGTGCGGCTTTGCAGACAGGACACCTCAATTTCAAAGGCTTTGGAATATAGAAGTGAAACAAATGTTCAGGCATCTGCAACTGTGATTTCAAACACTTAGATCGTGGCTTCAATCTTTTCAAAACCGTGTGGTTTCTAGCCAAGAGACCTTGGAGTGCAGGTTCATAGCTCCTTGAAAGTGGAGTCGTAGGTAGATTGGACAGTGAAGACAGCGTTTGGTATGTTTTCCTTTATTGGTCAGAGTATTGAGTACAGGAGTTGAGAGGTCATGTTGAGGCTGTACAGGACATTGGTTGGGCCACTTTTGGAACATTGCGCGCTATTCTGGTCTCCTATCAGAAAGATGTTGTGAAACTTAAAAGGGTTCAGAAAAGATTTACAAGGATGTTGCCAGGGTTGTAGAAGGTGAGCTGTAGGGAGAGGCTGAACAGGCTAGGGCTGTTTTCCTGCAGCGTCGGAGGCTGAGGGGTGACCTTCAAGAGATGTTTACAAATCATGAGGGGCATGGATAGGATAAATAGACAAAGTCTTTTCCCTGGGGTGGGGGAGTCCAGAAAGAGGGCATAGGTTTAGGGTGAAAGACATAAAAGAGACCTACGGGGCAACTTTTTCACGCAGAGAGTGGTACGTGTATGGAAAGAGCTGCCAGAGGAAATGGTGGAGGCTGGTACAATTGCAACATTTAAGAGGCATTTGGATGGGTATATGAATAGGAAGGGTTTGGAGGGATATGGGCTGGGATATCTGGTCAGCATGGACGGGTTGGACCAAAAGGGTTTGTTTCCATGCTGTACATCTCTATGACAGCTTAGTAATAATTGAAAAAAAAAACCAAGAAGTGGAACAGTAGTATCATGGGCTCACCAGGGATTGGATCAGTGTGGTGCTGTAAAAGCATCCGAGGAGCAGGGAAAAAAAAAAAATCAACATTTCGGGCAAAAGTCAAGTTATAAAAAAGAGACAAGAATAAACCCTAAAAGGATTTTTAATGATGGTATCAAAACTTCAGATTAGCTTGATACCAAGAATGGTAAGACAAGCTTTTGACTCTATACAATTTAAGATATTGTTGCATACAGGCGCAAATAACTTGAGTAAGCTATCCAGAGGCCCAGGCTAACGTTCCAAGAACAGTTTCAAATCCTATTATGACAGCTGATAGAAATTAATTTGGGCTCAAGGGAAAGCCCATCAGGGCTAAAGTCATAGCCTCTACCTAGCATAAGACCTCATGACAGAAACACACACACACACACACACACACACACACACACGTCAGCTGCTTGAATTACTTTCCCTTTTCCCTCTTAATATTAATTCCATTATTTACATCCATTCCTCAATAACACAACGTCAACCTGCAAGACCACCTTGAGGGTGGATGGGGAAGGAGAACAGGAGGATGGGCGAAGAACAATGTTTTGGCTTAAGGTCCAGGTTCAACTCCCTGCGCTACACATACGCAAACAGGCTCATTCAAAAACTTTGGAACATGACCAGGCTCAACAGTTACATGTAAATCAAAAGGTACAAGCCTATAATTAAATCAAAGCCCAATCATTTGGCTAGTTTAAGCTTTTATTGACAAAAGGCATTTTGAAGGAGTGAAATATCTATATGATCTCAGCCACTGTGTTCATGACGGCTAAGGATATTGCAATGACTGGCTCACCTAGTCATATCCAAAAGATAGAAAAATCCAAAAATTTTATTTTTTTTATAATAAAAGATTATACATAATAGAAAAGCATGTTTCAAATCACTTTACAGCTAACAAAAGAATTTGGAACTTTGATACTACTTAGGAGAGAGTGTGTGATCTACTTGATCAAAATTCTAACAATAGGCTTAGCATCCCTTCACCAATAGCACATTAAAGCCACATTATGTAACAAAGGACATACATAGTACAGTACAGCAATTCACCAAGCTTCCAATGACTTATCAAAAGTGAACAGCAATGTTGTGAATAGAACGTCATCATTTCCGATTCAGAAACCATGCACTTTTGGGACATATAATCCAGGACAGTAGTATATTAGCAAACATGGTAAAAACAATGACTGCAGATGCTGGAAACCAGAGGTTAGATTAGAGTGGTGCTGGAAAAGCACAGCAGTTCAAGCAGCATCCGAGAGCAGTAGACCTCAGATGCTGCCTGAACTGTTGTGCTTTTCCAGCACCACTCTAATCTAAACAATATTAGCAAACATTACCATGCAAGAACCAATAACACAGACACCAAAGCAATTCAAAGAGACTGTCCACCACTACAGACATTGGACAATTAGGGATGGCCCCTAAAATGTGACCATGCCAACATACAGAGAATAAATGTAAAGCATTACTCCCTTTAGATCTCGATAGAATAATCTTAGGAAAATCTTACCTCAAAAGTTTTATGAGCAGGAATTAGAATGCTCTCAGACTAGGATAGGTCGAGCAAAAAAACACATTTACATAAAGGAAGACATGCCCAAGTGCACTTACAGATCAATGCACACAAATATAAAGGGGAACCATAAGCTTAAAGTGGAGAAGCAAACATGCAAATGATTGGTGCATATTTGTCTGTGTGCATGCAAATCAAATAAAAACAGGACCTTTTTTTTGTTTGTAGCAGATAAGCTGTGATCTTGCTCCCATACCACCAAAAACAGCAGGCATTATCTATCAAAGCAATCCAACTTAAAAAGTGGTATTTACTTTTTTTTTAAAAAAAAGTGACAAGTAACTAGTGTTTGATGCAGGATAGGTCATTCAAAAATGAACAGTTCCACTCAAATCGCACCAATCAGAAAAGGAAAAACAATTTATGAGAACCTCCCTAATCTGTATCAGGGCATTCTCAAATACTGCAGAAAGTTATTTTGGCATGCAAAGTCCTACAGAAACATTAATAGTCAATATACAGTGAAAAAGGTTAAAAAAATCCCTTTTCAGAATACAGCTCCTGTCCAATTTAATAAAATTCCAACAGAACTGAGTTTTGCAAACCATCACAATGTGCTGCTAAATTTCTGGGTCACATGTTAAAGAAACTCAATGCTAATGCACTCCTATATCTCAATATTGTGGGGGGTTTAAACAGCATTGCATGCTAAAACAATGTCAGAGAGGCACTATTCTACAAATCTGTAAAGGCCTTAATGTACATCTTGAATTTCTTGATTCTAATTCTCAAACAAAGCAGACAATTCAAGTTGTGTGAAGTTTAAAAGAACTCTGCTTTCACTTCTGTATATTGCATACCACTTTAACAAGGTTTTTTCCTATTTCACAAGGCTGAAATTTTGTCTTCATCACAAAAATCTGATACAACATTAATCTTCCTCAGGCTAGGCTACAACATTATCGTTTCATGACTTCGGTTTTAATATTTCTGTATAACTAAATTTATGATTATCCAGTCTTACCTGCATGGCTCCACTGTAGCTTTCAAATTTCCCTGTCCAATGATCAACGCAGGTGATAATACTGAACAAACCAATGCCTTTCCTAAACTTAATACTACTTAAAATGTACTTCAATAAACAGCCTCCTAAACTCAATTCTTAAAATTTCTTTTGCATGAAAAATTCCTGCACTGACAGATAATTTCATAATTTCTAACTTATGCCCTTGGTATTTGAACTCATTGAAAATTTAAATCAAATCAAAACTTTCGATAGCTATTTTTCCCCCAGATTATACATGTACTCATTACTGCACTCCAACTTCTTATCTGAAATCTTATTATTACTCTCAAGAACAATGCTACTTTCCTTTGGAGGTCACCATTACAGAACCCTCTACTCAGGAATGTTTGACAAGCCTCTAAATGGCAGTATGCCCCTTTTGTCTTCCCTGCTGTCTCTCCCCCCCCCCAAAACTTCAGCTTTTAAAAAAGTATTTATCATCAATGTGCAAGTTACACAAATCTATCCACAATAATAGCAAGCTTCCTTACTCAAATCAATGGGAAGATATTGTTATTTATAACAAACAATTCACTAAATATATTTGGACTTGGACAGACTAACCAGGCTTCACTGCAGTTTGAAAAAAATCTGGAAATAATATTCAAATGTGTAACAATTTAGTCACAATATCAGATTACCTTAGAAACTCAACTACTTCACTGATACCCCTTACGTAAGGGGTAAGTATCATTCCTATACAGTTCAGGGTAAGAGAACCTTTTTTCTTTTAAGATTTTCTGAGGTGGCCTTGCAAGCCAGTCGCTCAGCTACAAACAACCAACCCAGTACTTGTGTTAGACAATAAATGCCAAAAAGGTGTTACAAAGATTAAAGTGCTCCATACTCCAAATCCATACTCTCAGAATTATTTGCTTCCTATGGAATGGCAGCTGCCACACACTATTCTAATTGGTTCCAAAAACTCGCTGGTTATCTGACAGTATTATTTACACTGTACCTTCCTTGGCATTATACTTTTAGTTGGAGCTTTCACTCACTATATTCTCACTCAAGCGAGCAAGTCATTAAAAAAAAAATCAAATCCATTCTGAAGGATCGCAGTTATCAAACTCTCAGTTTGATCACGACCCAATTTCTCATTTTTAGAACTCAAATTTCATCCTCTGCCAGTTTTCATTTCCTATTTTGTGACATACCAATTAATATCTAATGCGGAATGTTTTTGAAAGCCTAATGTTCAGGTACAGAATAATTGTATTGCCCTACTCACCAATGAGTATTCCAAGCCCACTCATTGGCTCACAGAAATACTGCAGCTGGAGAAGCTCTGACGAAGGAAGAGCAGGGCTTGGGGGTACACTCCCAATATAGTTCCCAAACCATATTATGGATTTCCTGAAATTAGGCAAGGAACAGGATGCCCGAATCAGAGAATTAGACTATTTTAAAAAAGGTTTCTTCTGGCTGCATACAAATGCCTACAGTCTCCTCTGGTTTCATTCCCATTCCTTGCTAAGCTTTCCAGGAACAATGTTTCAAGGTCCCACAGGCAACACAACTGCAGTTTCCAACAATACCACTTTCTTACCCACTGTTCTGTTACCCACCTAAACAGCAATTATTATTTTAGCCAGGCAAGCATATCACACTAATCAACTTCCAACAAAACCAATGATGGAAAATGCTAATGTAATCAAATTGGAGATCCTCCTTGTTTCATGTTTCTTGGGCCAGGCAATTTGCCACATACTGAGTCATTCCTACATATTTGGGAAATCACAAATAATGAACCGGTGCCAAAAAAAGTAGCCACTCAAAATCTATGGGTTAAATAAAAAACAACTCACCTATTCATGACCAAATCTTATTTACATAGCAATATTGCTGTGTAGCTCTTCCCCGAAACCGCCACGAGTCAGGGCATAGGTGCTTGGGAAGATGAACAGGTTGAGGAAATCCTTCAGGACATCCACCAGATGGAGGTAAAAGGAAGAAGGCATACCATCAAGGGTAAGTGGCTGGGAGGGAGATACCTCTGCACCGTTCTCCCCCTCCCACACCCAGTAATCACTATAACCTCCCCCAGCAATGCCTAGGCCTGGAATGCAGAACTTGTCACCTTTAAAACTGGTCATTTACAATAAATAATTATTTTTCATGCTTTCTTCTATTAACTTGATTTCAGATGTTTGAGTGGCTATTATTTTAATCCAGAAATAATAGGCAAAGGTCATGGCCTCAGGATCCAGGAACCTGAACTTACTTTTATTCTAAATTAAAGCATGGACTCAATTCATCATTTGCCGGGCGTTTCAGGAAGTCACTTCATTGATACGGAGCAATGATTGTACTTCACCCCTGATTTATTTCTAAAAAATTCAAGTTGGTTCAATATGACCTCCCTTTAAATCCTTATTCCATGAAACTCTCTCACGAAGGCAGGCAGAATAAGAAACTAAAGAGTCACTTCTTACACCGTTTACCAAGTAGTTTGGGAATACTTACCTCCCACTGCAAGTGAGGGGGTATGTTCCTGATTTGAAGTTTTCGACTCCTGTGGAGAGAAAAGATAGGCAATTTGAGAAATAGAGCAATACAGGTGTTGGTTCTTTCTACCCCTTTCATAGTTAAATTTTCAAAACGAAGAGTGTTTAAAGTGAAGGATTCCTTGCCCCTACTGTAACTTGAATGCACCATGTCACTGTTTAAGACAATGCCTCATTAAATACAGATGTCCAAAGTAGACTGCAACACAGGATTCAAAATGTTTCTCTACATTCTTCATTTGGTTACTGGAATATCAAAATCCATGAAACCCAGTAATTAAACAAATCTATATGTAGTTTTACCCAAACACTCAGCACAGATGAAAATATTTGTAGACATTAAAGAATAGAGAAAAAGTGAAGTGAAAGCAGTGAATTGAAAATCTTAAGTGATCACTCAGATTAACAAAAAAAGGGAGTGCAAAATACATGAAATTAGTTACTTCAAAATTACAATATATGCTGCCATTATTTGCAATTATCAAGTGTTCTGCCATCTTACAGGTAAGAATTCACATTGAACTAAAAACTCCAATGCAATCTCATTTTGAGGCAGAAGTTTAAAAATCATTAAATTACAGATACAATAGTGCATCACTTGAATGAGTTATGTTCATGATTTTGAGAAAAGGGCACATTTTCACCACTTAAATTTTTCAAACCCCAAAATTCTTCCAAATTCTCCATTTTTTTTTACACAATTATAATCCAGTCACAAAAGTTGGACAATTATCAATGACATTTACATTGAAGGTAAAAAGGGTTACACACCAACATTGCTATTTAACAAAAGGATTCTTACCAAATGTAATCTTGCAGAAATCTGTTTTATAGACTAACCTAATTTCATGATTTATCTGCAACTGACTGAGTCAAAGTGCAATTTGATGATACCAGTTTGGGATACGTACCTCTACAAGTGCAACATATGAATATATAATGCAACATAAAATGTTTTTATCTATCAAGGCATGTATCAATGTATCAAACTAAATACCAAAGCTTACAGAACTTTTACCTTATTCTGCTCCAAGATGGCTCAAAATTTAACATTTGTATCTGCAACGGTGTGATGGTGTTTCATTCTAAGGAAACATTGAAGTTGAAGCCAATTCAGCCTTTTGCAATATGGCTTTTTTAAAAAAGTCTCAATTTGGGCTGTGGTTGACTGAAAGTTGTGCTAAGGAAGGTGTATAAGGAAAAGAAAACAAGGAGTGAAGTTGCACTCTAAGTAAAATAAAAAGGAGAAGAAAGAGATTCTAATTGATTTAGAATATTCTCACCTTGAAATTATGTTCAAAAATCTTAATGTGCAGTGCCATTTAAGAGCATCATTTGGAAGATTCACATACATGCTATTTATTAAAATGCATCAATTGCAATTATTTTCCTAAAAGAATCTAATACTGGAATTTATTTGGGATAAAAATCAGAATGCCCAAACAAATGCAAACTCTTGGGGAATCATGTTTATGCCATCTGGATGAACCATGATTCAAAAAAAATTCAAAAAAATTAATAAAATGCTACGGAAAGAATTGCAAAAACAAAAAGTAGAGACTATCCTACACGTTGGGTTGCAAAAAGGGTTAGGTGGTAGTATTAATGAATGCAAAGGAAGGTTCTAGTTAAATGTATTATTTTGAAAGTTCAATTTAAAAAACAATTAAAACACCACAGCATGTTAACCTTTGAAACCAGTATTTTAAAGCACTGTGAATCAACAACAGTCAATTAACTGCATTAAGTTACATGAGAGTACAGTAAGTCAATAGCTGGAAAAAAAGAGATAGATCAACTTTCTGTACATGCCTCCTCAGTAAAGGAGGGAATATAGAAACACTGCGGGAATGATCAAAACAAAGTGGAAAATATCAAGACTAAGAATGTCACTATTCTTAACATCCCCAAAATGCTGTCAATGAGTTTACTATTTTCCATACTGATGACCCTAGCAATGAAATCAGATATTGCATGGAATGGAAAACTGCTCAAGCAGAGCAAGTTGAAACATTTAGAAATAATGTGATTAACTTCCTGAACTTTAGACACACCCATTGGTTAATTCACTATATCAAAATCAATTAGTAGAACAAACACCAAGACAAGAAAAGGAAATCAACCGAATTCTGGTGAAATCAATGGGGTGAATTCAGCTATTTTCAAATGCAAAATTGTGGTTTATCCAGGACATCAAAACAGGACAACTTAAAATAAAGGATGCCACATAAGTAATAGTTGTCTATGTTAAGATTTTGGGGAGGGGAAAATAACTGCATTACAGGGACTTCTAGAAGATTCCAGATGGATTTCCAGAAAGCCAGCAAATGCCCATCCATAATAATGGAGCACTTTACCAGACAAGGTCAGTGGAAGTCAAAGACTGTATGTGCTGCCCACACCATGGCACAATTATTGTCACCTTCTACTCATCTTATGACCACTTATTTCTGAACTAGCCAAACACTTGGGCGAATTACTACAGTTTTGAGCAAGTTTTCTACATAAACATGAAGAATTTACTTACATTTATAAAGACTACGCATTGCAATTGTTATGCAGATCCTGCAGTGACCATGAGGTCATTTGACAATGATAGCCAACATACCACTTAAGGAAGCAATGGTCCTTTGCACTGCAACTCTAATGGTGATACACACCTGCCCCAATGAACAAGTGCCGATTCTCACAATAAACATACAAACCCAGCAACCAGAAGAATCTAATACTGGAATTTATTTGGGATAAAAATCAGAATATCCAAGCAAATGCAAACTCTTGGGGAATCATGTTTATGCCATCTGGATGTACCATGATTCAAAAAAAATTAATAAAATGCTACGGAAAGAATTGCAGAAACAACAAGTAGAGACTATCCTACACGTTGGGTTGCATTTCAGTTCTGTTTTAATGACACTCATGTCCAAGTAGATAGTGTTGCCAGGGATGTTCATGAGACCCAACTCTCTCAAACATCCTTTGTTGGGTTCCACAAGAAATGAGTCCTTGGTGAACAAACACCCAAACACAAACCCTTTAAACATGAGATATAAAGGATTTCCTTCAGGATTTAGTGGACTCCACTCTGCATCAAATTCACAATCGGAGTGGAGTAGTCATATCAGCTCCTTTTCCTCTTTGTTTAGGTCAAAAAAAAACTTAGCAGAGCCAACTGGTCTTGTCGAAAATCAAACAACAGGAGAGTGACATGACTACCCTTTTTATTTGCAGTCGCACTAATCACGAATGACTTCACTCTTCATGTAAAATTTTTTTTAAAAATCAAAATAGGAGAGGTAGCCATGAGAAAGTAGTCAGTATATTCAGGAGTGTTTCTGGAACAAACGTGTTGTGGTTCCATCTATGGATCAGGCTTTTTTGGATCTGGTAATGTGGCAGGTTTAATAAAGGACCTCAAAAGAGTAAGAGTGAGAACATGTGCAGGGGAAAGAGCAAAGTTTTGAGTTTTGTGAAACAAGAAGTTCAGCTGAGCATGCATCAGATAAGAACTTGCAGTTAAGAATGAGGTGCTGGAGGCAAGGATAATGGATTAACAAGGTGGAAAAACATTCATTATGTAGAGCCATTTAACAATATTGGAAGCATTCAGTACGTAAGGTTCAGTTAACAAGGTGAAAAAGTATTCATTATGCGAAGCCGGTTAAGGTTAAAAACAAACAAACATTCATTGTGTAACAGCAGATGGCTTAACCTTTACTGTTGATGCTTGCTGATTGTAATGGTCACCCAATCAATATGTATGTTGCTGTATCTGGATGCTCCTCCCTATAAAATGACTATATCATTCATTAAGAAACTGCTATTCCAGAGAAAACCGTGAGCTCATGTCTCTGTGCACATGGACAATTAATCATTCTCTCCCTCCAGAGCCCAGAATAAAGATGAAGGAGGTAAAACTATACTGTGTCTGAATGTTTTGCTTAGATTGATGGGGGAACGGGATGACAAAAAGATCTCTTAGGAAACATTGACCATATATGTTGTTAAATTTAACATTCAGTCTGAGAATGAGGAACTTGGATCTGAAACAGCTGTACTCAACAAAAGAAAAGTAATTACATTAGAGTTAGGGTAGAGTTGGCTGGAAAGAACTATGAAAGGAGATCAATGGAAAAGATTAAAAATCACAATCACCTGAAGGAGCAGCGCACTGAAAGCTAGTGCTTCCAATTAAGTCTGTTGGACTATAACCTGGTATTGCGTGACTTTTAACTTTGTACACCCCAGTTCCAACACCAGCATCTCCAAATAATGCCATAGAAATAATGAGAAACAAATAAAACAGCATGTGTGAAGATAGACTTGAGGAAGAATGATAACTGATCATGGTCAACTAAAAATGAACTTATAAAGGTAGTACTAGTTTGAAAGAAGAAACATTCAATGTGGAAAAGACTAATGGTAAACCAAAGGATTGGGAAAACTTTAAAAGAGAAAAAAAAGTTGAAGATAAGTTGTTTAAAAACAGACAATAAGAGCTTCATTAAATATATCTTTTAAGAAAATCAAAAAATGAAAATGAAATGAAATGTATAGAGATCTCCTAGGGAATGAGGTAAGGGAAATAATAGGAAAGCAGGAAATGACAGAGGAATTGAATCAGTCACACAGTATAGAAACAGACACTCCAGTCCAACCAGAATCCCAAACTAAACTAGTCCCACCTGCCTGAGCTAGGCCACTATCCCTCCAAACTTGTCTTCATTGTGTACTGATCCAAATGCCCCTTTCGAATGTTCTAACTGTACCTGCATCCATTTCCTCTGAAATGTTAATCCCACACACAAACCACCCTCTAACAAAAGTGCCCCATATGTTTTTAAATCTTTCTCCTCTCACCTTAAAAAAAGCCCCTAGCCTTGGAAACCTCCCACCTGAGGGAAAGACACCCATTCACTTTATCTATACCCCTCATTTTATAAACCTCTATAAAAAGGGTCACCTCTCAATACCCAATGCTCTAGTGAAAGAAGTAGAAAAGGAAGCTGGAAAAGCACAGCATGCCAGGCAGCATCAGGAAGTGGATAAATCTGACATTTTAGATTTAACCCTTCTTCAGGATTGGAGATAGGGGTAGGGAGGAATGGTAAGGTGGTGATAGGGGAATAGGTAGGCATGACCTGATCTACTTTGGATTCCAACATCCGTAGTTTTTGTCTCCAGTGAAAGAAGTCACAGCCTGTCTTTATCACTCAAAGCCACCATTCCTGGGAAGATCTTTAAATCTCTTCTAAACCCTCTCCAGCTCACCTTCAAGATAAAACAGATTTAAACAAACTGCTGACTGTGCCAAACAATTCAATTCTGTCTCTAGGCAGGATGCCAAAGATCCTAATCTCTTGCCAATTCTCTCGATTCTTTATTCAAACTCCACTTCAGGTCTCTCTCCTTCTCTTTCCTTTATTTCCGCATTCTACCTTTTCCATTAAACTTCAAATCAAGTTTAGGGAATAGCATCGATCTTTCTATTGGCCACTTTGCAATGATCTGATCATAACATTGACTTTCAAACCATAAACTATTACTACCTTTTCAAAAGGACGACAATGAAATTGGGAGTGATATATGGTGGTTGTTGCTTAATGTTAGCAACTCCTTGTCAGTATGCTGCTCATCATCCTTGGTGTCAATACACATTTGATTCATATCAGGTCCCTGGGACACTGGAGCTTGCTTTGTCAGTTTGTCTATATCTAGTTACCTTCCCATCCACAAAATACCTGTTGTTTTGGCTATTGCCACTATTGCATTTCCTACTGTGCGCCACACTATTATTAAAATGCTTTGCAAAAGGTGAGTAAAACCTTTCAGTGTAAACCATCTGTAACATTCTTCTGTCCAGATGAAGAAATCACAAAAGTGTCAACTTGTATGTTTTCTCCACAGATGCAAATCTCCTGAATACTTCTAGAACCTACTTATTTCATATTTCCAGGCTGTGCAGTCCTTTGCTTTTTCTTAGTTTAACCCATTATGCCAACTCTATCTCAAAAGATCCTAGAGCCAACTGTGAAATAACAGTTTGCAAATTCTTTTATTTCATTCAAACAAATCATACAATACATTGTTTTCCTTTAATATTAAATATGCCATTGTTGAAATTGATGGGAACAGATTTCTTTACAAAAAGGATATTCCATCTGAAACTGCTTTACATATAAAAAAAATCCAAAATCCTCTGAAGATTCTCACAGTAGACATGGGTCATATTTCGTTAATCACTTATCCCTAGTTAGTAGATCTGGTGGTTTGCTCACCAAGTCTTTCTCAGTACTAAGATAGATTCATTAAAGTCCTTTACAGAAAGCAACAAATCTGGTCTGCCCATCCAATCCTATCTAACAAAAGTGCCCCATATCTTTTTAAATCTTTCTCCTCTCACCTTAAAAATATGCCCCTAGCCTTGGAAACCTCCCACCTGAAGCCATTGAGTCATCCAAGTACAAGAACAGGCAAATATAATACAATTAGTAAGTTTCTGGCTCAAATTATTAATAAGTGGAAAAAGTCAAAAGTAATCTTGAGGGCCATTCAGTCCACTATATCTGTGACAGCTATGACTATTACTTAAATGGAACTGAATGACCCTGGCAGAACCCAAACTGGTCATCATTGAGCAGGTTATAGCTGAGCAGGTGCTGCTTGATAGCACTATTGATAAGAACTTTACTGATAATTGAGAGAAGACTGATTCGTCAGATTAGATTGGTCTTGTCTTTTATATACAGGATACGATGCTCATGAGCAAAACTAACGTAGTGTACAAAATCCCATGCAAGGACTGCACAAAACACTACATAGGACAAACAGGAAGACAGCTAACAACCCGCATCCATGAACACCAACTAGCCATGAAACGACATGACCAGCTATGCTTAGTAGCCACACACGCAGATGACAAACAACATGAATTCGACTGGGACAACACTACTATTATAGGGCAAGCATCCACAGATTCTTTCAACAAACACATCGACCTGGTCCCAATATACCGACCACTGCAGAGGACAGCAACTGACAACCGGAAGCGGCAGAGACAAGCCACTATAAATGCCGGAGGAAACATCACAGAAGCGCTTCACAGGAGGCTCCCAAGCACTGAGGATGTCATCTAGAAAGGGGACGAAACGTTTTGCAACAAAAACTCCCAGTTCAGCGAACAGAACCACAACAATGAGCACCCGAGCTACAAATCTTCTCACAAACTTTGATTCCCTTTACCTACCAGCCTTTCCTTTTACCCTGACAGGAATATACTTTCTCTGGGTTCTTGTTATCTCCTCTCTGAAGGCTTCCCATTTTCTAGCTGTCCCTTTACCTGCAAACGTCTGCCCCCAATATCTTTCAAAAATTCTTGCCTAATCCCGTCAAAATTGGCCTTTTGTGTGAGAATTAATTTAAAAGCATATAAGAAAATACAACATGTGCACCTAGAAGCATGAGGAGTGTGGTGCTAGAAAAGCACAGCTGACAGGCAGCAGAGTAGGAGAATAGACATTTCAGGCACAAGCCCTTCATCAGGATTCTCCTGCTCCTCTGATGCTGCCTGACCTGCTGTGCTTTTCTAGCACCATACACTCTACTGTGATCTCCAGCATATGCAGTCCTCACTTTCTCCACTTAGAACAGTGTTTAGGACCACCAACTATTGACACAGAGTAGCCAGCTCTCCAGCAGTCATCTATTGACAATTTTGATGAATGGAGAGAAAATAAAACGTCCAGGAGGAGGAGTTCAAGTTGTGGCAAAAGTTTTTGTTATTAACCAAAACAAAGTGAACATTGCAACAGATTTAAATAAGTGAACAGAACATTATGTCAAATGAAAAGAGATCAGTGGCAAAGGAGGGATTTAAGTCATAAATAATTGCAGTGAGAAATCAAGATTGAACACAGATCACCCACGCACTAAGAAAAGTTATGGCAAAGATCGCAGCTGTAAATATCAGAAGAGATTATTGTGTCACATTGGAGCAGAGTGCTGAAAAAAAAACAAGCTTTACTGTGTCCCAAATAGTCACAGTTTAAAAAGTACCCAGAATTTCCTAATCTACAGACTTTTAGACCCAGGTTAAAGTATGGAACAAGTTCCTGTACTTAAGAAGCTCTATTACAAATAAATATATTCTCAATACAGATAAACAATTATGAACCCTCAACTATCCACTCTACTAGTTTAACCTCTCACCCATATGAAACGTCCCACTCTACAGAGATAGGTAGACAGACAAAATGTGTAATTAAAAAAAATAGGTGTTTTGGGCAGAGGGAAAGACTGGGAGGCAGTTCAATAGTTTCAGTACACAGGGGTTTGCTAAAATGGTCCTTTTGCAGAGCTTCTTCCTTCGAGGTACTCCCTACTGGCGGTGCAGGATAACAGGTTCTCATGTATAGCAAAGGACACTTAGCAATTAAAAAGTCAAGCTTATTGTAACTGTAAGGGGAAACAAAGTAGCTTTCTTCAAGCTTAAGATACTGTTCACTGCAAAGGAAGGGCAGCTCCTCCCTTTAAGGAGTTTGCCCTGAACATACACACCTGCATGCTATTGTGACCTGGAAACCAGTCACACTGTTAGCAGGCAAGAGGCTTGTGGCATTAACAACTGGTTCCTATTTTACAACCGACCAATCAGCTACTTGCTGCTGGCCAAATCTGCATTCATACACAGCTCCCTGCTCCAGCTCATCTGAAACTAGGTTTTCTACAGGCCTTGAACTAGCATTTACAACGAGTGTTAGGTAACTGACTTATAAAAAGGGCAATCCTTGGTTTTAAACTAGTCCTTTGCCCATTTCAGTCCACTTACAAAAAAAAAGTTTTTTTTATTAAGATATGTCTTCAAGAAAATTAAATTCAAAGAAATGGTTTTTGGGTGGGGGGTGGAAACGTGAGAGAGGGGAGGGGGAAAACAAGATAAATATTCCTTACATTCGAATCGTTGGTTTAGACGGTTGCCCAAGTTGACTGTCAGCCAGATTAAACAGATGTCAATGTTACTTCTTTGGAAAGGAGAAAGTTAGGGTTATGATTTTTTTAAAAAAAACTATCAAAATTTATTTCTATTTCCAGCTTGCCCGTTATACTCATCTTGAGCCGAACATCTCTCACCTCAGAAATTAATTCTGGAAAAAGGTTTGAAAAATTTTTCACAAAGTTATTTTCTCTCTTTGCTAAAGGTACTGAGACTGATGTGTTAAGTACACTAAGCCAGAGAGAAATTTTTGAATTTAATCAGAGACTGGAATCCTTCAGTAAAAATAGAACTGTGATTATGGCTTGTTGTTTTTTTTTAAATATTACCGCCAGAGTCCAGGATCCAGAGGTTAGCAGGGAAAAGTCCAATAACCTCTTTCTAGCACTTCCAGAAGAGAAACAAACCAGTTACTGCTGCTTGGGTCAGCAGCTGTCAAACCCACCATGTTGTAGGTTACATTAATGCAGACAGACAGCCTAAATGCACTGCATTTCACAACACTCCACTACGCCCCATCCCGGAACACTTGACTAGTGTCACTGAATCAGGATCGCTGTCCAGGAAAGCGCAGCCTGAGAAATTTCCAAAATTTTGATGTCCTCTCAGCACATCCCTGGTGTGACAGGTGATTTTACACACAAAAAAATCACAATTCCCACAAATTGCATCAGTCTTCATAAAAGGAAACAAATGTTTCCAAAGTACTCAATTCACTAGCCCAGTCCTCTACTGTACTTGAAATTTTCCTACGAGTCCTTAATAGGTCTAAACATTTCTCCTAGCAAAACACTTGGTTCTGAAGGTTTCATATTTCATCATCTTTTAGTTCTAAACTGTGAAAAATTGATTTCAAGCGTGTGGGGATAAACCCCCTTTTTTGTTTTAAAGGAGGTCTATGAAAGGTCTATTGGAACTTTAAGGAAATAAAATTGAAAAATCACATGGTATCAGCCAATTGCTGGACTGGTTTTCTGGAAGACACCCGATTACGTTTTCCTCCATCTGCTGAACAATGCTTATAGCCATTGGAGATTGTTTTCGTTTTCAGTTGATTAGTTCGTGTCCAAACTACCCAAGAAAAGCTCCCAAACTCAGTCCTCATATTTCTGATAAAAAAAAAGTTTTGCAACCTGTGTTGTACCTGGTACTTTAATTCAGAAGCTTTTGCAACAAGCTTTTATAAAAAGGCATTTTCCTCAATTTTTTTCCCCCCATATTTAGCCACATCCACCTTCATGCACCAGGACGTGGACCAAAAGTTAAAAACTTAGACATCTCAAATTTCACTGCTTTTGCCTTCAACAAGCATTTATTGGCCAAAGGTAGTATGTTCACCCTAGTGGCAGAGAAATCAGATTAGTTTTCCTTTTGATGTGAGCTCACATATTTGTTCTAGGCCAATTTTGGGAGGTTTGCAATATTTTCCATCTTATAATAATGTATTATCAAGGTTTGTATCTTGGTTAAACCAATCTGCTTCATAAATCATTAATTTTGTTTTTTTTTTAAAAATTGAACCTGGTTGATGGATCCCTTCATTTAACAAAGTACATGTTTGGTCATTTGAGAAATGGGAAAAATAGTTAAATTTATTTTGTGACCCATGAAGTGGTAGGACTAGAGAAAGAGGATTCAGTGCTCCCAACTTGGTTATAAATTTATACTTTCAATGCATTTTGGGGTGCACTCTTTAAACATATTAAAATGTTACCTTTTGAATGTAGGTTTGCTCGCTGAGTTGAAAAGGTTCATTTCCAGATGTTTTGTTACCTTACTAGGTAACATCTTCAGTGGACCTCATGCGAATCAATGCTGAAATTCCTGCTTTCTATTCATATGTTTGGATTTCTTTGGGTTGATGATTATGTCATTTCCTGTGGTGAAGTCACTTACTGTTCCTTTTCTCAGGGGTGGTAGATGGAGTCTGACTCTATGTTTATGTTGATAGAGTTCTGGTTGGAATGCCATGCTTCTAGGAATTCTCGTGCATGTCTTTGTTTGTTTTGTCCTAGGATGGATCGATTGTCCCAGTTAAAGTGAGAGAGAGTCATGTCTTTTTGTGGCTAGTTGGGGTTCATGTAGAAACAGGCAGAAAACTAGTCATCAGGATACATGAACCCCAACTAGCCACAAAAAGACATGACCCCCTCTCACTGGTATCCTCACATACGGATGAGGAAGGACACCACTTCAACTGGGACAACACATCCATCCTCGGACAAGCCAAACAAAGACATGCATGAGAATTCCTAGAAGCATGGCATTCCAACAGGAACTCTATCAACAAATACATCGAGTTAGACTCCATCTACCAACCCTGAGAAAAGTAACCGGAAGTGACTTCACCACAGGAAATGACATCACCAACCCAGCCATAAATAGAAAGCAAGAGTTTTCAGCATTGCTTCGCCTGAGATCCACTGAAGATGTTACCTAGTAAGGTAACAAAATATCTGGAAATGAACCTTTCAACTCAGCGAGCAAACCTACATACAAAACCTCAACCTGAGCTACAAATCTTCTCAACACTTGCTAAATGTTACCTGCTAATCTTCTTGCATTGGCCTCCATAACCACCTTTCCAAAGCCTGCCTGTACAATTTATAATCTTCCTAATTATTTAATGAATGAGATTCTGCTCTCTCCAATATTTAATTTATTTTCTTCATAAATCTTTTCCTTCAAATGGAATATGCCCAATTTGGGCCAAACTGCTCTTTTATAATATTTAAATTGCTCCATTCCACCTTTAATCTGGAATTAAACTTTTCCTCAATCCATTAGACTGGCACTTTTAAAAGCAGAAGTGAAGTGAGCAATTGTGTATTTTTACTTTTGCTAGTTTCTGGTTTATTTCCAAAATTATTTTAAACCCAATTAGTGCTAAGTTGTTGCGACTATTAGATGATTTTCTACTGTTACAATCCATTTGGTCATGTTTTCTGTTTTACTGGACTGGAGGGAGGCACACTGATCATTCTTTCAGAGATTTTTTTCCCCAGTCTATAAATAGTAATAAAATTAGAAGACTTCAATTATCTTTATATTCTTTTGATACACATTGTTGTAATTTGTTCATCTCCTTCCCACTCTTTTGATTTCTAGAGCACCCAGTATAAAACGGTCACTCTTCCTCAAATCAAATCAAACCGGAGAGATTTGGTACCCAACCATCTAATAAACACGATGACAACCTACTTGATTACAACTCCTCTTTCACCTTTTTCTCGTTAGGACCTGGTCTTGATTGTGTTTACATGGTTACTTTTGAGCCGTGTTATTTTACAATCTGTGCCTCCAGCTCAATTACAAACTACACCAACAAACATCCAAATGTAATAATAAAAAGTAGAACCGCAAATGCTGGATGTTTGAAAAAAAAGTGCTGGTGAAACTTGGGTCTGGCAGCACGGGCAGAGAGAAGTACAATTAGTTACATTTACAAACATTCGTTCCCTTCGCCACTAACATACTGCTGCTAATATCTACAAAATGCACCGAAGAAATTCAAGGACCCTGAGCCATCACCTTCCAAATCCATCACCAACAGTCTAGAACCACAAGGGCAGCCAATATATGGAAAGATAACCACCTGCAAGTTCCCCTCCACAAAGCACACCCTTCCAACGTGGAAATATATTGCTGTTTTTCTGTTTCATAGGGTCAAAACCCTAGAACTCCATAATGATATTGAATCGAACTACAACTAGATTGAAACAGTTCAAGAAAACAGCTCAACACCACCTTTTTAACACATTATATTCTTTTTAACTCTTAATTTCTTCAATCTGGTCACTGCCACATTAATGTGACATTTATTGACTGTAAATCTGTCCCCTCATATCATTTCTGTTGCTCTCTGCTATTTCTGATTCTAAAAACAAAATATGGGGAAACTAAAACTGGCACTTCTACAATAAAACATAAATGTGGCAGTCAACCACTGAAATATTGCCCAATTTGTGAAGGATAGAAAGACACATGGATTTCATATGGGGCACCATAACCACATACAGGAAACAAAGAAAGTCTCCAGTAGAAGTGAGATAATTAGACTAGGGGATACATATGTAGTTCGGTCCACATTTTACAGCAGCATAATACTTATTCAAAATCTTTATGCCATGGTTATCATGAAAGGTTGTCATTGTTGACAGCAGATCTGTTTAATTTAGAAGCTGCATTGTCATAATAGCAATAAAGTACGGACCATCAATTTTCAACTTGGATCATTTGATCTTGATCTAGTCTTTCATGGACTAGAGGGTTTTTAAAATGAAGACAAAAAAATTTAAGATGGCTGCCAGGTTGATGAAAACAGTGCAAGATAAAACATAAATGGAAACTAAAATAACATTTTAAAAACAAAAGGCAATGAAACTCAGGTCAGCCACAGGGGAAAAAAAAATGGGGGTCTTCCATTTATTGTACAGTTGCAGCTTTTTAGAAATTTTAGTCACCTGCAGATCATTCAGCTTTATAAAGCAATCAAGCCAGATACAGGAACACATGAATACATTGTATATGGAGCTGAACAGCTTTTGGGCAGAACAGAGAAAAATGATTTCTTACAGAAAGGAATGGAAGACTCTCTTCCCACCACAAAAAGCTACATTACCCTTTGTATCCTGAGACTGTTTGGTGTTGCATTATTTTCTCAGAATTAGTAGGTAATGAAATCTTGCATTCATGAAAGCCTCATGATTGGATTCTGAATTTTAATTGAAATAGGATTCAACTGCAGGTCATAAAAGATTGTTGCAAACCAACAGCATTAAAAGAGGGGAGCTGTTTCACCTCTCCTCAGTTGTAATAAATTCGATTTCTTGGTCAGAAGCTCCCACAGGTAAAATGAGGGGATTGAGCAGAACAAAAACAAATGTTACTTCAAAAAGCTCATCAAAAAGAAGCTGCAAAAAGATTTTACCTGCGGTGTGAAATAAGTGCTAAAATTCTCCACATTTGGATGTTAATGCTCCCACAAAGATATTTTTTTTTAGAGAACTAAAATCATGGTCCTTGGAATAATTTTTTTTTAAAAAGGTACCTAGACACATAGAAGTGTAACAAATTACAAAACCGATGACAAATTACAAACGCAGCGGAAATCAAGGACAGGAGAACAGAAGTTAAAAATTGCAACATCAAGGTAAGAACTAGAATGGTGTCAAAAAGAGGAAAGAGGTTTCTAGGAGCAAGAATGGAAACTCAAAAATGTTAAGAAACAAAAAGAGAAAAGGAGCTCAAACTGAGGTAGCACAAGCTAAGAGAATATAATCCTGATAAAGCAGCTGTCAAATACAGACTTATGAGCTGAAGTACTCAAGTTTAATCCTCAAAAGGAACAGATGGGCATCTTCACATCTTGCACAGCTGTAAAACAATGGACACTGCTGTTGAAGAGGAACAAGACAGGCTTTAGGTTTCTGTACCCTCAAGAATCCACCTAATCAGACATACCTGGCATTTGAATGGTTTAGGCAGCTTACCTTCGATCAATGGACACATGCACTTTAAATGGAGGCCACCTACAGAAAGACATTTTGCTTTCAATAATAGATACATTAATATGCCAAGGGAAAAAAAAAGATTCAAGCAGAGATCAACTACACTGGGCTACCCAACAGACTATTCTGAGGAGGATGAGGAAGAGAGCGATGCATATGGAGTTCTGAATAGGCAAGTTGTAATCTGAGTTGTTAAATAAATCTGTCTGAGATTTTCAAGTAAACTGAAGCTCTGCTATTTAATCTGCACATCAGCCAATAACACAAGAATTTGTGCAAACAGATGTGGGGGGGGGGGGGGTGGAAAGAAGGAGTTTCACTGGCATAGAGAGGCTTGATTGATAACAAAGAATAAATATTCATGCAATAAGGATGGTGAGCTTATTGAAAAGCTGAAAGAGTATCATAGTAATTTACAGTAAAAAAAGACAAAAAAATTGTCAATTTTGGGCAATCAAGTCAGATGCCTGGTACAAGCCCTCCTGGAATTGTAACGAGAGCGCCAGAGAGAGCACGAGAGAGAGATCTCATAAGAAAGGGTCAAATGATGTCTTTTTAACCTGAAGGCCACCACACCTCAGGCAAGGGGAGAGTTGAGATGGGGAGAGCAAACCAACCACCCAGTCTCCCGACATAAACCAACCCCAACATTAAACTAACCCTAAAAGTAGCAAGACTGATAGCATTTGCAAAATACAGCGATAATCAAAGGAAATTCTGTGTCTTGCTAGGAATTCTATGATTTCACAGGCATCTTATACAAAATTTAGGATTTTGAAAATGGTAGGCCTATGCTTTTTAGATTTAGCTAATTTAAAACGGTTTTTGTAAGCAGAGAATTTAAAGATTACTACTGGAAATTAGAAGTCACACATTCAACGCTTCAGGCCATCTTGAAAGTGGGATTTCTGGCCCTAACTTATGGGATGTGCCAGAAAAGCACTTTTGCCGAGAAGTAAATTTTGGAATTTACCATCTTCAATTGATTCTTGGGGCTAGATGTCAGCTGATCGCCCTAAATGTTAGGGTGGCATAGTGGCACAGTGGTTAGCACTGCTGCCTCACAGAGCCAGAGAACCGGGTTCAATTCCCACCTCAGGCAACTGTGTGTGGAGTTTGCACATTCTCCCAGCGTCTGCGTGGGTTTCCTCCGGGTGCTCCGGTTTCCTCCCAGCGTAAAAAAAGGTGCAGGTTAGGTGAATTGGCCATGCTAAATTGCCCGTAGTGTTAGGTGAAGGGATAAATGTAGGGGAATGGGCCTGGGTGGATTGCTCTTCGGACAGTCAGTGTGGACTTGTTGGGCCAAAAGGGCCTGTTTCCACATAGTAAGTATCTAAATCTAATGCAAGTAATCATGTAAACTAAAATCATTTTCTCAGCAGGCGCTTTGACAAAGGCAAAGACTGAGTTTCTAGTTATAATGCATATCTTTTCTTGCAAAAGATTTTTTTGTTTTCAAAAGCTCATGTTTAGGAACAGTAGAAAATAGGAAACCATTGTAGCCACACAAATCAAGAACATCGGCAAGCAGTAGATGCACTTGGTGCCAGAAACTAAAAAAAAGCAAACAGTATAGGATAAGCAGTCTATTGCTCCTATATTGAAACAATTCAATGTTTCAAGATCAAGTGAATCCTTAGAAGAGTATAAAGAAAGTAGGAGTATACCTTAGAGGAAATCAGGAGGGCAAAAACAGGGACATGAGATAGCTTTGGCAAATAGAATTAAGGAGAATCCAAAGGGTTTTTACAAATATATTAAGGACAAAAGGGTAACTAGGGAGAGGAGATTAGGGCCCTCAAAAGATCAGCAAGGCGGCCTTTGTGTGGAGCCACAGAAAATGGGGGAGATACTAAATGAATATTTTGCATCAGTATTTACTGTGGAAAAGGATAAGAAAGACAGAGACATCTTGCAAAATGTCCAGATTACAGAGGAGGAAGTGCTGGATGTCTTGAAACGGGTAAAAGTGGATAAATCCCCAGGACCTGATCAGGTGTACCTGAGAAGTCTGTGGGAAGCTAGAGAAGTGATTGCTGGACCTCTTGCTGAGATATTTATATCATTGATAGTCACAGGTAAGGTGCCGAAAGACTGGAGGTTGGCAAACATGGTGCCACTGTTTAAGAAGGGTGGTAAAGACAAGCCAGGGAACTATTGACCAGTGAGCCTGACCTCAGTGGTGGGCAAGTTGTTGGAAGGAATCCTGAGGAAAAGGATGTGCATGTATTTGGAAAGACAAGGACTGATTAGGGATAGTCAACATGACTTTGTGCGTGGGAAATCATGTCTCACAAAGTTGATTGAGTTTTTTGAAGAAGTAACAAAGAAGATTGATGAGGGCAAAGCAGTAGATTTGATCTATATGGACTTCAGTAAGGCATTGGACAAGGTTCCCCATGAGAGACTGATTAGCAAGGTTAGATCTCACGGAATACAGGGAAAGCTAGCCATTTGGATAGAGAACTGGCTGAAAAGTAGAAAAAGGGAGGATGGTGGTGGTGGAGGGTTGTTTTTCAGACTGGAGGCCTGTGACCAGTGGTGTGCCACAAGGATCGGTGCTGGGCTCTCTACTTTTTGACATTTACATAAACGATTTGGATGCGAGCATAAGAGGTACAGTTAGTAAGTTTGCACATGACACCAAAATTGGAGGTGTAGTGGACAGTAAAGAGGGTTACCCTCAGATTACAACAGGATCTTGACCAGATGGGCCAATGGGCTGAGAAGTGGCAGATGGAGTTTAATTCAGATAAATGCGAGGTGCTGCATTTTGGGAAAACAAATCTTTGCAGGACTTATACACTTAATGGGAAGGTCCTAGGGAGTGTTGCTTAACAAAGAGACCTTGGAGTGCAGGTTCATAGCTCCTTGAAAGTGGAGTCGCAGGTAAATAGGATAGTGAAGAAGGCGTTTTGTATGCTTTCTTTTATTGGTCAGAGTATTGAGTACAGGAATTCGGAGGTCATGTTGCAGCTGTACGGGACATGGGTTAGGCCACTGTTAGACTACTGCATACAATTCTGGTCTTCCTATCGGAAAGATGTTGTGAAACTTGAAAGGGTTCAGAAAAGATTTACACAGATGTTGCCAGGGTTGGAGGATCTGAGCTACAGGGAGAGACTGAACAGGCTGAGGCTGTTTTCCCTGGAGCGTCGGAGGCTGAGGAGTGACCTTATATAGGTTTACAAAATCATGAGGGGCATGGATAGGATAAGCAGACAAAGTCTTTTCTCTGGGGTCAGGGAGTACAGAACTAGAGGGCATAGGTATAGGGTGAGAGGGGAAAAGATATAAAAGAAACCTAAGGTGCAACCTTTTCATACAGAGGATAGTATGTGTATGGAATGAGCTGCCAGAGGATGTGGTGGAGGATGGGACAATTGCAACATTCAAGAGGCATTTGGATGGGTATGTGAATAGGAAAGTTTTGGAGGGGTATGGGCTAAGTGCTGGCAGGTGGGACTAGTTTGGGTTGGGATATTTGGTTGGCGTGGACGGGTTGGACCAAAGGGTCTGTTTCCATGCTGTCCATCTCTATGACTCTATCTTTGCAATTTTATTCAGTGCAAAGGGACACTGGATTCACCTGTGCAAGAAAATCTGGTTTTCAAGACATAACTACAGGCTACAATAGAATGCAACAATACAGAAAACACATGTAAGCAGCAATATCCGAGTGTGCAACAGAGCCCTGCATAACCACGTGCATACGTTAGTTCAGCAGCAGGACTATAAAAGGGTGACAGCTCAATGGAAGAGCTTACAATAAGAAAGCATATAAGCTTTCCAGTGACACCGCAGCAGTATAAGATGTATACACAATGCAGAGTAGCAATTCAGTACCATCGATGAGATATATTGCAAAAATTCACCAAGTCACCTCTCCAAACCCATGAGCATTTAGAAGGACAAAGGCAACAGATACAGGATAACACCACCATCTGCAAGTTTTCTCCATGCCAATCATCCAGACTTGCAACGGTTCCTTCATTGTTGTTGCATCAAAGTGCTGAATTCCCCCTCACTCTCCACGGTTCGGTAAGGCAACTAACCATTACTTCTTAAAACCAACTAGGAATGGGCAATAAGTGCTGGCCAAGCCAATGAGGCTACATCCCATGAATGTTGACTGAATCAAAAAAATGATAAAATTCAGTTAGAGACTGATGCTAATATGCCTGAAGAAAATAGGTAAACACATTCAAGACTAAAGTCAGCAAGACAGCTCGCAGAAATATCCTACTTGAAGAATATGTACCATTAACCACCAGAATGACGCAGGTAAAAAAAAAATAATTCGACAACAGTTAAACTGACTGCATATAAAAGTGGAACTTTTTTCCTTACATTGGTACACATGTTAGCTGTGGCATTTCCCCACAGAAATGTATTTTACTTGGTGAACACAAGCGCACCAGCAATAATATAACAACTTGTGTCAACAGAACTGAACATTGCAACCACTCACAAGATACCAATTGTAGCAGAACAGGTCAAAGAACAGCAACATCAAGTTGGTCTAAACTTTGCAACAAATGTACTAAATAGCTTTCAATGCCATGTAAAGTTTGAAAAAGGTGATATTGTAAAGTCCACTAACTAACCAGCTTCAAGTACAGCCTTGTAATACAAAGAAAAACTGGACATTGCATAAATTTCTCATGTCCATCAACACAAACACTTGTGTTTTTTTGAATTCTGAAGAGAAATGGTACAATCAGGATATACTTGAACTTAAAAATGACTAAACCGTTCTTTAAAGATTTGATTTGGAGATGCCAATGTTGGACTGGGTGAACAAAGTTAAAAATCACCAGTTTATAGTGCAGCAGGTTTATTTGGAAGCACTAGCTTTCAAAGTGATACTCCTTCAACCACCTGATGAAGGAGCAGTACGTGGAAAGCTAGTGCTTCCAAATAAACCTATTGGACTATACAGTGATAGAGAGTCAGAGATGTGCTGCAAAGAAATTGACCCTTAGGTTCAACTTGTCCATGCCAACCAAATATCCCAACCCAATCTAGTCCCACCTGCCAGTAACCAATCTATATCCCTCTAAAATCCTTCCTATTCATATACCGATGGAGATGCCTTTTGAATGTTGCAATTGTACCAGCCTCCACCACTTCCTCTGGCAGCCCATTCCACACACGCACCACCCTCTACGTGAAAAGTCATCCTTTAGGTCTCTTTTATACCTTTGCCCTCACACCTTAAACCTATGCCCTCTAGTTCTGGACTCTGACACCTCAGGGAAAAGACCTTGTCTATTTACCCTATTCATGCTCCTCAGTTTTGAAAACCTCTGTAAGGTCACCCCTCAGCCTCTGACACTGCAGGGAAAAACAGCCCTAAGCCTATTCAGCCTCTCCCTCTGGCTCAAACCCTCCAAAGCCTGGCAACATCCTTGTATATCTTTTCTGAACCTTTTCAAGTTTCACAACATACTCTCAATAGCAATGAGACCAGAATCGTATGCAATATTCCAAAAGTGACCTAACCAATGTCCTGTACAGCCGCAACATGACCTCCCAACCTCTATATTCTAACCTAATGTTGTATGATCTTTAACCTTCTCTAAAAATAGGCTCACACAAAACTCCAACATGTTATAGGACTGAATAATAAACTCATCAGAACCAAAATTATTTTCCAAGCTGGACAGTGGTTGATTCACTTTGTGAAGTCACATCAAGTTGTCACTTTTTTCAGAACATCATTTGAAAAATACTGCATGAGAGACTACCTTGTGAACACTAGTCAAGATCGGTTTCAGCAATACATGAATAGAATTATATGTACATCCAAGAATATTTTGTACAATGGTGATGATTCTGCCTAAATGGTGCAATATCAAAAGATGAGCATGACCAAGTCCACACCCACTGGTGATAGCAGCTCATTTTGAAGGATTTGTCTTAAATAGCAAGTATCAACTAAATTGGTTCTACCCATTCAGGTTCTGGGATCCATTTCAAGTCAAGCAAAATCAAATGATGTAGAACATATGCCTAGCCCAAGACACAACAGAAAACCCGAGACATCTCTGCACGTCAAGTTCTAGCACCAGACATGCCAAACCCTTTTCTAACAAGGAATTACCTTAAAGGAACCTCTTCAGGATGTACCAGTTGGATGGCACACGGACCACTATCAAATGTTCGAATCAAAAAAGCACAGTCAACAGAAACTGGTATCCAACTCTACTATGTTCCAAGACAGATCATCAGCCTGGATGTCACATGTACGGTATAAACTAACAAAATTTGGTCCCAAAAGTCTTAATGTAAGTCAATTATTTCAACACTTGTTCTCGTGTTCACGCACTTATCTAGTAGGCTTTTCACTGTGGAAAGTGATCACTGACCATTGGAAATAATTTGACACGCTGACGAGTGCATCACCCTGACCAATGTCATATGGCATGAAACACTGTTTGCAACTCCTACGCTGAGATACCGGTTAGTTGCCATAATACATGAGAAGAGGGTCACAAAGTACTGAAGAACTCAAATAAACTTGTAATTACACCTAAGTATCTACACATATATGTCTGCAATTGCAGACACTTGCAAGTCTGGTCTCAAGCTAGGCAATTTGGTGGTAATGTCACATGTTTCCCTCAGCATGTTATGTTCTAAGAGGACACAGGTGAATAAGATGGAATCAGATTGAGAGAGTTAGGTCACATCATAATGTGGTGAGATCAAGAGCAAGTCCCTTAAAGATTATGAACAAATTACTACAGATGCTGGAATCTGAACAGAAACAGTAAACTTACATTTTATATCTAGCTGACATGCCAATTCTCATGAAGAGAAGTGGGATTTTTTTCCCTTTAACAGCATATTACATCTGCTGGGATTCATAACACCAGACAATGACTGCTTCTGGTAAAAAGTATAGGGATAGGACTTTGATACCGACTGGTTATACGTCTGGGCAGCTGCTTATCGTCAAAAATGTTTGGAAGGCAAGTTAGGACAACTCTAATAAGCTGTCATTTGCCCATGTCATCAAATAAAAGCTAAACCTCTTGCAAACAAGATGGGGAGGTGCCAGTGTTGGGCTGGGGTGGACAAAGTTTAAAAAAAACAACACCAGGTTTAGTCCAACAGGTTTATTTAGAAGTATAGCTTTCGGAGTGCTGCTGCTTCATCAGGTAGCTGTGATGTGTTCTTTCAAACAGAGAGTAAGATGTCACGTGACTGACATGCAGTTGCAGATGTGCCTAATCTGTAGGTAGGACAAAGTCAGACAAAGGAACCTGGTTACCACCATTACCATTCCCTTTTGGGCTTTGACATTTGTGCTCCCTAATCTCGTTGATCCAGAGCTTCTCTTCTGCTTCCCATGCTCTGTGGAAAACCCGGTTTCCAACTCTTTACCGTTCCAAAAGAATAAAATTGGACTTGTAACATTAACTATTTCGCTCTCCACAGATGATGCCAGACCTGCTTAGTTTCACCATCACTCTGATTTTATTTCATTTACAGCACCCAAGCCTTAAAAATTGAATCTCATTCCAGGCAGTGAAGGCCAACCTCGGAGTTAAATCAGGAAGAGACATGAAGGTGATCCAATTGTTTAACATCCAAGTTGGGGAAAAAAAACTCTGCAAAAACAAGCTTTTAACCCTCAAGTCAGATAATCATGTAAATTTTTAGGATATATAGGTCAGAGTGATACAAGAAACATAGCAAACCACTTTTAAAAAAACTCTCAGCCGTTCACATACAAGCTAACATAGCTAGATTGACATGTTTGTGACATGTGTTAAAGTTTACTTGCTGTGTTATTTAAAAGCAGAACATTTGCTAAAATATCAAGATCGCTGCATACATCTGTACAGAAATGAGGTAACCATCTAAAATGGTAAAGTCATGTAACAAGTCAATGAAATACAAACTCTGGATATTTGGAACGTGTAGCATCAATGGAGATTACAGACAAGCTAATACTACTGGCATAGGAACAATAATAGAACAACAAAAAAGATTTAAAGCAAACAGACAAAGATAAGAAAAGGAATACAAATGTAAATTAAGTGGCCTGGAAAATGGCTTTAGCAGAAAACAGTTAAATGGCTGACGAGATATTAAATGAGACACAAGAAACAGCATTTACAATACAAAATATGAATATTGATAAGGCGAGTGAAATGGAACAGCATAGAAAACAGGACAAGAGTGGCAGGGAGCTGGGGGGTAAAATACGAACTACCTCAGGAAGCTAACAAACAATCACATCAGCATTTTGATTGAAGAATCCCTCAACCTCACATTTCATCTCTATTCATTTGAAAGCAAAGACATTCAACTGACAAACAATTCTCAAGAGAAGGCACAGTTAAGGTAATATAATACAAGAATAAAGAGGAGTAGGCCAATTGACTCTTTAAGCCTACTCCATTGGATGATAGGTGATCTACCACCTCAACTCCACCTTTCTGCACTAATCCCACATCCCTGACTCCATTAGTAGCAAGGAAAAATTCAAATCTTGAATATATTCAGTGACCAAGTATCTACTGTTCATTGGGAGACTTTAGAATAAACAGCATGAAAATTTGAAAAATTGAATTTTCAGGTTATCACAAAAAAACACAAAGAAAGACAAAATTAGCAGTAGCCTCCACAGCAGTAAACAATGACCAACTGATGCCGATACTGCAACCTTAAATCAACATCAAATTTGACTGTACCTGCATTTGAAGACCCAAAAGAAATGTAGATGTGAATTCTAGGCAATTACGCAAAGCCAACACAATGAATCCAAGTTGGGTGTTCCAAGTCCAATATAAAATTGCTGTAAAACATTAAAGGAACTTCACAAGGATATTGTAAACAAAGTAAACATCACATTAGGAGATCCTGAGATAGAGGTCCAATACTTCGTCAATTAAAGAGTTTTAAATAAAATCTATTTTCTAAAAAAAAGGGGAAAAAACAAATGAGATGGAATTCTAAAGCTTAGAGCTCTGATGGTTGTGTCTTCAGCACCACACCATGGAACAAATAAAAATTGGAGATGTTCAAGAGGACAGAGTTAAGCTTCAAGCAAAAAATTTGTAGTAGTTCAAGTTTTCAAATGTTTGGAGGTCCACTAGGTGAGCAATAGAATCAGATCTAGAAATAACAAGGCATCCGATAGGTTTCAGTCGATCAGCTGAGGCAGGCCCAACGCAATGGTTACTCCTCCTCAAATTCTCTTTCCACTTCAAACATATCGGCTTTTATAGTCTAGACTTCAATGCATTGATGTTTCAATCAAGTAAACCCCCAAGCTTCTAAAATGTCAGTGAAAACAAAGAAGATGATCAAAACCAACCAATCCTCAAAGATGACCCATTCATTCCAGCTCAGGTAAACTTCTTCCGAACTGCTTCCAATATGTTCATAGATATGTTCCAAATCAACTTGCTCAAAAAGATATTATTTACACACCTCTGGGGTAGACAGACCTTGGTCCAGAGGTAACGTGTCACAAAAGCCACAAAGTCAGAGTTATTACAGCACAGAAACAGACCCTTCACCAAACACATCCATACAGAGATATCCTAAATTAGTCTAGTCCCATTTGCCAGCATTGGCCCATATCTCTCCAAACCTTTCCTATTCATACACCCATCTAGACACCTTTTAAAAAATGTTGTAATTGTACCAGCCTCCATCACTTCCTTTGGCAGCTCATTCCATACACACACCACCCTCTGCATGAAGTAATTACCCCCGAGCTCCCTTTTAAAATCTTTCTCCTCTCACCTGAAACCCATGTCCTCTAGTTTTGGACTCCCCTACCCTGAGGCAAAGGCCTGGCTATTCACCTTATCCACGCCCAATTTTAAGCTTCTAGAAAAGGTCATTCTTCAGCCTCGAATGGGAAAATAGCTCCAACCCTGGCAACATATTTTTAAAACTTTTCTGAAAACCCTCTCAAGTTTCACAACATCCTTCCTACAGAAGGTAGACTAGAACTACACAAAATATTCCAAATGTGGCCTAATCAATATCTTGTACAGTCGTAACATGACCTTCCAACTCTTATACTCAATGTTCAGACCAATAAAAGGAAAACAAACCAAACACATTCTTCACTACCTTGTCTACATATGACTCCACTTTCAATGGACAATGAACCTGCACCCTGATGTCTCATTGTTCAGCAACACTCCCCAGGACCTTACTGTTAAGTGTACAAATCCTGCTAACCATAAAAAGACAGACACAAAGCAGAGGACCCAGCACCAATCTTTATGGCACACCACAGGTCAGAGGCCTCCAGTCCAAAACGCAACCCTCCACCACCACCACCCTCTGTCTCTACTTTAAAAAAAGGAGAAAGTGAGGACTGCAGATGCTAGACAATCAGAGACTAAACATGTGGCACTGGAAAAGCACAAGTCAGGAAGCATCAGAGGAGCAGGAGAATTGATGTTTCAGGCATAAGTCCTTCATCACGAAGGTTAGGGAATGCCCGAAAACATCAACTCTTCTGCTCCTCAGATGCTGCCTGTCCTATTGTGCTTTTCTATTACCATACTTCCTGACTCTCCTACTTTAAAGCAAATTCTCTTTTACAAATGGCTACTTCTCCCTGGATCCCACGTGATGTAACCAGTCTAACATGCGGAACCTTGAACACCTTGCTGAAAGCTATACAGACAACGTCCACCGCTTGCTTTCCATGTTTTGTTCTTTCTATGTTCAATTATTCAAAAAAACAACTCAAATCAGTCAGATAGGACTTCCCACACACAAATCCACGCTGACTATCCCTAATGATAAAGTTAAAAATCACAACACCACATAATAGTCCAACAAGTTTGTTTGGAGGTATTAGCTTTTGGAGCACTGCAATAAATTGTGTCTCATGATCCTGCCCCACTAGTTAGCGGATGAAACAGCAGTGCTCCGAATGCCAGTACTTCCAAATAAACCTGTTGGACTATAAGCTGGTGTTGTGTGATTTTTAAAACTTTGTCCACCCAGAAAAACAAATCATGGCTAATCAATCCTTCCCTTTCCAAACACATGTAAACCCTGGCCCCAGAAACCTCTCCAACAACTTACCCACCACTGAAAAATCAGGCTCACTTATATAATTCAGTTTTTTTACTTACCACCTTACTTAAATATTGGCACATTAGCCAACCTCCAGTGTTCTGGCAGCTCACCGGTGGCTATTGATGATATAAATCTCTCAGCAACCACTTCCTTAGCTTCCCACAAAGTTCTGGAGTACACCTGATCAGGTCCTGGGGATTTCTTCACCTTTATGCATTTTAAGATGTCCAGCTCTTCCACCTCTAATATGGACACTTTTCAAGATATCACTATTTATTTGTCCAAGTTCTCAAGTTTCCATATCCTTCTCCACAGTAAACACGGCTGCAAAACACTCATGTAGGATCTTCCCCCATCTCCTGTGTTTCTACACATAGCAACCTTGCTGTTCTTTAAAAAGGGACATACTGTCTCCCTAATTACTCTTTTGTCCTTAATGTCTTTGTAGAAACTCTGGATTCTCCTTGCCAAGCCTATTCGCCGAAGCCATCTCTTTCTGCCCTCCTGAATTCCCTCGAATGTGCTCCTACCACTCATACTCTTGACTAAAAACAACAAACACTGGAAATTACAACTGGTCAGACAGCATCCACAGAGAGACAGCAAGCCAACATTGAGTCTAGATGACAGAGCTCTGATGATCTCCAGCATGTGTTTTCAGTACAGATTCCAGCATCTGCAATAATTTGCTCTTAAACGGTTCTTGGGATTCACTCAATGCCAGCTATCTATACCTGACATATGTCTTCTCTTTTTTTGTTGACTGGTCATTCAGCATTCACTACAGCTGCTAGTCTTACCCTTCATCTAACAGGAACATACTGTCCCTAATTTTCATTATCTTATTTTTAAAACGCTTCCCACTTTTCAGTTGTTCCTTTACCTGCAAATAGTCACCCAACTTTATGAAAATTCTTGCCTAATACCATCAAAATTGGTTTTACTCCAATTCAGAACTTCACTTTTTAATTCAGGTCTTTACTTTTCCATCACTATTTTAAAACAAATAGAATTATGGTCACTGGCCCCAAAGTGCTCCCCGACTGACACCTGTCACACGCCTTGCCTTATTGCCCAACAGAGTCAAGTTTTGCTCCTTCTCTAGTAGGCACACCTATATAGCGAGTAAGAAAATGTTAGATGAGATGAGATTAGATTAGATTCCCTACAGTGTGGAAACAGGCCCTTTGGCCCAACAAGTCCACACTGACCCTCCGAAAGAGTAACCCACCCAGACCCATTTCCCGCTGACTGATACACCTATCACTATGGGCATTTTAGCATGGCCAATTCACCTGACTTGCACATCTTTGGACTGTGGGAGGAAAATCAGAGCACCCAGAGGAAACCCACACAGACATGGGGAGAATGTACAAACTCCACACAGTCACCAGAGGCTGGAATCGAATCTGGGAACCTGGTGTTGTGAGGCAGCAGTGCTAACCACTGAGCCACCGTGCTGCTGCGAACATAGTTAAAATTCCTCACAGCAAATCCAATTAAAAATCCTCTATCGTTACAACCCTATTATTCTTAGAGATATCAGAGGTCTCTTTAAATATATGCTTTTCAATTACCCACTGACCTTTGGGATACCTACAGTTCAATCCCAATAAAGCACTCATGCCTTTCTTATTTCTCACTTGCATCAAATATCTAACTTTACTGAATGTACTCGCCAGAATATTGTACTTAGGTACAATTGCAATGTTAGCCCTAACCAAAACACACCCCCACCCTATCCCTCATTGCATCTATATGCTGGTTCATTAAAGCTGCCAGTCATGTCCATCCCTGAGCCACCTTTCCATAGTAGCTGTAACAGTTATGAAGTCCCAATCCCCATAGTCCCAAGCATGCCCAAAGTTTATCTGCCTTATTTGTCAGGCCTTTTGCATTGAGGTTAATGTAGTTTAATTCAACAGTCTCTCATCATTCTCTGCCATGCTCTTGCTTGTCTTGACAATTTAGCCTGCTCCTCTTCTCTACTGTATCAGCCTCAGATTCCTCTTTTCTCACTATCACTTCACATTTTAGTAAATCTACAGGCTTCCTTCTATCTTTCAGAACTTGTAAATAATTCCAACAAATTGATAAAATACTTTCTATTTCACAAAATCGTACTGACGCTTCCCAATTACACTGAAGGTTTCTACATGTTCAGCCATAAACCCCTTAAAATGATAGATTATTATACCTAGCCCTCTGACAGGCAACAACCTGTCCAGTTTTGTTTCCCTCTCTTCTTGAAGAGTAGTTACATTTGCTACTTTCTAGTCTGTGGAATTTTCCTGAATCTAGGAAAGCTTGGAAAATTAACACCAATGAGTCCAATAACTGAGTAGCAACCTTTTGAGATGGTTTAAACAAATTCCATCTAAACATAGAGCTGCAGGCAGATCATTTGCAGAGGATCCCTTCCATGGCATTTGTAAATTCACCACATTTCTCTCTTGTTCCAAGCTTGTGAATCAAAACTATTAATGGGATATATTTTGTATCTTCTACAATGAAGACATATCAAAATGACTGTTCATTTCATTTGCTGTTTCCTTATCAAATTATTTTTCAGATTTCCAGCATCCACAGGATTGTACTGTTACTTACATGCTCAGCCCAATCATTTGTTTCTACAAAGCAGGCCTAACGTTTTCATCAGTAAATTAATTCACCATAACTAGAGTAGAGAGCACCAATTAAATTTGGAAAAGTTATTTCTTGAATAGAGGAGACTTCACATGAATTAGTGCCACGGACAACCAAGTGTTCGGCCTCGCCATAAATTATGGCGAGAGTTGGGGACCCTTGTTTTATATTCCCTAACTAATCATCTCCACCTCCTGATGCTGCCTGGCTTGCTGTGTTCTTCCAGACTCTACCTGTCTACTATGGATTCCACAATCTGCAGTCTTTTTTGTCTCTAATATTTTAGAGAGGCCACATTCAGAATACTGCATACTGTTTGGTCAACCACACTACAAGCAGCACATGGATGCTTTGGAAAGGATGCAAGGGTTTACTGTGACGTTGCTGATCCAGAGAGTTTCAATTACGAGGAGAGGTTGAATAAACTCAGATTGTTTTCACTGGAAAGAGCGAAGCTGAAAAGCAGCCCTGATTAAGGTCTACAAAATTATGGGACAGGCAGAGATAGGGTGGACAGTCAGAGGCTTTTTTCCTTCGCGGCAATAGCACACAGATTCAGGGGATGTCTAGGACAAAAGCTCAGGGTAAAAATTTCAGAATGGCCTGGAGCACATTACCACTGGAGGTGGTGGAAATAGGCATATCTTGATAGACATGAATGGAAAGCAACAGAGCCAGTTTAAATAAAGGACTAGGAATCGACGCAGGCTTGGTGAGCCAAAAGGGCCTGTTCCTGTGCTGTATTGTATTATTGTATAATCTGGAGATCACAACTCTTCACGTCACTCATCCAAAGCTGGGTGCCTGCATTTTAAGAAACAATCTTCTGTATCTCACATCAATTCCAAAGACTACTCACTTTTGAGGAAGTCCAGATCACAAGTTTTTCTCCCACCAACTGCAAATTTAATGACATACATTCCAAAAAAGGACCGAACTAGATTACTTAGCCCAACTAGCTGAGGCAAATGGTTCATACCTCTTCCTAGCTAGCCCCATCCCAGTCACCCTTCTGCACATGCCACGCCTCTCCTAGTGCCAATGCTATCAGCTATTTAACGTGGAAACAAGTTTAACATCCTTCGCTGACAAACAATTCATTTATTTGGTCATTGTGGTTAGCTTACTTATTCTTATTGTCTGGACTCCTCTGGAAGTGGAAACATTTTTTTCCCATATCTATTCTATTGGACCACTTCATAAAAGATTTGAAATCCCATATCCAAATTTTCTAGAAGTCTCATCTTTTCCTGTAATAAATCCAGCCTGTTCAATATTTCAAAAACAATTTGTATGGCAATGGACATATATAAATCACTATACACATGCCCTTCACCCTAACTTTATTTTTTTCCCAAAACAGTGTCTGCTTTACTACTGAAGTCTAAACATTTTACTTCCAAATGCATTTTAAACAGAGCAAATACATGGAATGTCCCACCAGAAATAAAGATTTTCTCAACAATAGTCTTTATTCTTTCTGCTCCCAGGATAAAGTTAAATCTGTACAAGTAGTTTTGACCGAAAAGTGCAAAGTTTTTAAAAATTAAATCACCATTAAAATTTTTTTTTTAAAAAAATCGCAGTTTCTCCTTGAGCAACGTATTTGTGAATTGCTCTCACATGCCTCAAACTGCCTTGGAATCCAGCCACCACAAAGACATAACTGAAAATGGAATTGAATAATGAATTTTTTTTAAAAAACGGTATTCTAGCCCCTAATAAAGATAAATTTACAGATCTTGGATTTTAAAACTGTGTTGTTCCAACCTAACATTTAATGTTTCATCCTCAAATCTTTCTGTCCAAGAGTTATTTTAATAAGGTTGTGCAAACTGGTGCACATGTCCTCTCTATTGCTCTTCCCAAAAGAGATGCCTACATAATTACACATTGAAGTAATGACTCCGAAGTTAATCTATTAATCTGCCTATGTTACATCCACGATAAAAATCTGTTCTCAATAGACAGTCATAGTACAAAGTTTTTTTTCTGGATATGATCTGAATGGTTATCATACTTAAAATTAGATTGACAGTGCACATTGCTTAAATACCAAACCGAACATTAAAAAAGCTGCGTAAAACTCTTTTGTCAATATAGTGGATGGAGGAATTTAAGTGAACGTTTTAGGATCTCCAAATGCTCCATTTCAATTAGCCAATAAATTTGTAATGCACTTAGCACCATGGAGAAAGGAAATTTACCTTTTCTCGCTTTGCACTGATATCCTGCCCTGCAGAGAAAGGAGTATACAAAAATAGTTTTTGATCTTTAAAGTAGAAGCATATTCTACCAAATACTATTTAAATCAACATAATTGCTGTAGCTGTTGGAACCAATTCTATATAGGTTGTTTAACTTGGAAATGGAACAACTTTTAAGTTTAAAATGTTTTTGAATTATTGAACTTGGTGGCTAATATTTATGTTAAGCACCTTGAAGTTTAAAAAATAACTCCTCTATGAACAGTCAGCCAAACATATCAGATTCAATTGTGGTGTACTTTAACTTTTGTTTTTTTTTGAGAGATCTCAAATCAGACAGAACAAATTATGCAAGGTTTAGAAACAAAGTCTTTTAATACTTACATTTGGTAAAATTTCAATTGAAGTTTCCATAAGTTTGATCAAGTTACATGCAGTAGATCCCACTACTTCCTGTTTGCCTTCTTATAGTTTTACGATTGGCCAAGACGCAGATCTGCATTTGGTTCAAATTCAGCCCACAGACTTGAGCAATTCACAAGCAATTTCAAGTATTAAGCATTCAATACAAGTATGTTCAAATTCAAATTAAACAAATTCAAAAATTCAGACTAACTGGCCAATTTAACAAATTTGTTTTACATTTAATATGAAACCATCAAATATTCTTGATCAGAATATTTTAATTTGCAACTTCATGAAACTAAAAAAAACACCCCCGTTAAATGTTTTTAAATCTATACCAATTACAAACAAACAGGTTTGTTCTGAAACTGCAGAACAGAAATTGTTAGGAACAATTTGGCACTGAAACTTCTAATTGTGCAAATCATAAAAATTCAATCTGAATGACGATTAAGGATCTGCATACTGGTCAAATTTTATACGAGTTAAGACCAATTTGTTACACATTGGAAAGAACAAAACTAATATGCGAGACTTTCTAACTTGCAAGTTTGCCCAAAGTTAAACACAAACGATTTTAGATTAGATTCTCTAGTGTGGAAACAGGCTTTTCGGCCCAACCAGTCCACACCGACCCTCCGAAGAGTAGCCCACCCAGACCCATTTCCCTCTGACTAATGCACCTAACACTACGGGCAATCAGCATGGCCAATTCACCTGACTGCACATCTTTGGACTGTGGGAGTAAGCCGGAGCACCCGAAGGAAACCCACGCAGACACTGGGAGAGAATGTCTGTGTGGAGTTTGCAGTCACTCGAAGCTGGAATCGAACCTGGGGCCCTGATGCTGTGAGGCAGCAGTGCTAATCACTGAGCCAACAAAGTAAAAGAAATCACTTTTTTTCCATGGTTGGTTTGCTTTCAACTTTAAAGCACTGACTTGAAATTTGATGAGATATACTTGCTAGTGCTTTCTTATCATAATAGACAATTTTTCTTGGGGAAAAAAAAGGAAATTAATTTACAGCATTAAAAAAAACTTTTTGGATACATTCAAAAGTCAACTGTGAAAAGTTCAACTATGTAACAAGGAATGAGCAGAGACAATTTTCTTGGGTACAACCTGCAAAATTATAGTTGAGGAAATAGATGATTCTGGGGCGGTTGGCATAGGAACCGGAGGAGTTGTTCATATGTGGTGCTACATGCCAACTGCCTAAGCGCCACATAGATGATTCTCACAAGCTAAGTAGACCCCAGGTGAAATCTCCAGTCTGCCAAGTGAGGGGGGAAGGGTGATCAAAAATCAGGATTCTCACAAATTGCTAAATTTAATGGAGAAACCTGAAAAATAAAAGACCACAACATACTTACAAAATGCCCCAAGGTACTTTCACTTTTTCCCCCCCCTCAGAGTGGGTGGGCTTCTTGGTCAGTTTTAGAGGTGAATGAAATCTCTTTTTGACCATGCTTGCAAAAGATCCTTTTGAACTGTGTTATGTAAAGTGATTATTAATTCTGAGTTCAAGTGCATGGCCAAGACTGCTTCTGCCACCTTTGCTGCAGTGAAACAAGTTGAAATCCATCATAAGAACGGGAGATTGCCACACAATCCTTGAAGCCTCTTCCACCACGGAGGTTAGACCATAGTTGAGCTGAACATCAAAACTATTTAACAGTTACAGCACAGAATCAAGTCATTCAGCCCACAGCATTGATAATAGCTCACTGCAAGAGCAACTTTAATCCCATGATCTGACTTTTCCTCATTCAAATCTTGTTCTATTGATAACGATCACATTCCCTTTCAAAGCCACAATTGCAGCTTTTCATTTTCAATGCATTCACAGGATGTGCACTTCAACTAGACTAATAATTATTGCCCATCCCTGGTTACTCAAAGGGCAGTTTAACAAAGTCAAAACAAATTACTATGGGTCTGGAGTCACATTTGGACCAGACCAGGTAAGAACAGCAGTAACTTTCCCTAAAGGATGTTTTATGATCATTAGTCATCATTACACTCAACTCCAGATTTTATTTCCAATGCACTTTCAACCAGTGAATTTAGTAACTAATTACTGTATAAATCTTGTTCACCAGCTGTCTGCATCTTTTGCCAATCTCTGTAAATTCCCCGTCATATTTGACACCAAATGCTGAACATTACTGGTTAAACCTGGGTTTTGGAGAATAAAAAATGATCACTTCCTTTTTTTTTGCATTCTAACCCTCAAGAAGAAAAAAGTCAAATATTCCATTTGCACTCTGATGCACAGCTCTTGGGATGCGTTCATGGCACCATCGAATGGGTTGGAGAGTTTGCAGAACTATAATCCAATTTGCAAAATATGATATAGGAGATTGATTCACTGATATAACATGGAAGATTAAATCACTACTACTACATGCACAAAAGGAATGTCACCAATGTGGAGAAATTAGACTTTGGAAACATTCAGTTTTCATCAAATTCTGCACGATAAAAAACTGTGAAGTTACATGGATGTTTTACAATATTAAAGAACATTATTAACATGCAACTTGCAGTGCATGTGGCAGTGTGTTAGTTAGCAGTGGCACAAAGTGAGTTGAACAATGTTTCTAACTACCTCCCACCACTACAGATAATAGGATTCAAAAAAGAAAGACAAGGTTGAGTGACAGACACTGGGGAAACCTTCAAGAAACTAACAGTTTCAAAAAAATAAATGTTTTGAAAAGGTAAACTTATAGAAGGACCAGTGTAGGCTATTAAAAGATGTTCCTGCCCATTTCAATAGCAAATCATATTTATAATGCAAACTTTCAAATTTTGATTGAGATGCAACACTTTTTACATTGGCAAACCTACACATATATAGCACATGTAAACATGAATGCACTTCAAAATGAGCATTATCAAGCTAAAATTTGACAAAATGCAACTTTGGCATATTATTTTTATACAAGGTTCAAAAAACCTTGAACATTTAGCAAAGGCATATTATTGAAAGCCATCTTTTAATGGAGCAGGAGAATCAACGTTTCGGGCATAAGCACTTCATCTGGGTCAATTCCTGATGGAGAGCTTATGCCGGAAACGTCAATTCTCCTGCTCCTCGGATGCTGCCTGACCTGTTGTTCTTTTCCAGCACCACACATTTACAACTCTCTGATCTCCATTTGTGCAGCCCTTACTTTCTCCTAGCCATCTTTTAATGCCCAGTTTATCTGTACCATGCACAGAAATTAACACCCTTTTAAACAAATGTATTCAATTTTAAATCTTCGATAAAACATTTATGGCTGTGTTGAATGTATGTTTCTGCTAAGAATTTAATAAATCAGTACACAATCAACTTTTCACCCAAGTTTAAAGCTATCTTTATATTTAAAATATATATTCAGCCATTTTAAATTCAAAAATTCATCATTCAGGAGCAGTTTGAATTGATGATTCTAATTAGTTAATATTTCTGTATAGTATCAGTAATTAAATTCTGAAGATGCACCAAATTTAACAGATTAATTTAACCTGTTAAAGTGAACTAAAGTTTAGAGCAAAAGTTTAATTATTTATTAATTTAAATTAATAACGTCAGTAAACCAGACAAACAGTTTTTATAGAAGTTGAGAACTTCAGTAGCCTAAGTAGCCAGAATCGTAGTTTTTTTTTAAAAAAAAAAGAAGTGTTACAATTGGTTTCAATGTCCCTAATTCAAAGAGGAGAAATAAGTCAGCAAGCTAGCTCCCAAAAATCATTTGGCAACCTGTTGTTGAAAATATATGATAGGAGCAATATCAAGTTCAACTCAAATTTTTCTACTTTGAATAGCCAATCAATTCTTACAATATTGACATATTAAAAGCTGCCTAATACAATCATACATTAAATATGTTTCTTTATGATGCACTTGTTATCAATGTTACAACTGTTTATTAAAGAAAAACCTCAACTTCATGTGCCACACATGGAAATAGGACAGTCAACCAAAAGCTCAGATGAACTTGTAGGATCTAAAATGAGCGGATCTAAAATGAGCAAAAGGCTGGGGAAGGGAATACCAAAACTTTTCAGCAAAGAGGGAGAAATTGTGCACATGAACAAACTTGACAAAAAGACAAAAAGTTGGTTTTAACACCAACACTATTTTTTCCAATGTCAGCCAGCTTGATCAGGGTATTGCTTGATAAAAATAAGTACCATGCATATACTGACATTCAATTCCTATGCAATAAAATCAAAATTGTGATTTTAGAATTTTTAAAATGCAAGTAAACTTCAAATGATTTCTCACAGTTAGAACGTACAGATGAATTCTCTACAAATCCAAATTCAGGAAAGAAGCTAATCACCTTTTGTAACGTTTTAAGACTCAACAAGTGTTACTAATGGAACTGCACTAGCGACTGTGTAAAACTGACAGGCTTATAATATACACCTATAAAATTTCACTTTACCTTCTACACTCTGCATATTGCCTGAAATTTTTGTAATTCAAAAAGCCAGAGACAAAAATAAAACATTTAACAATTCTTCAAATTGTAAAGGAAAATGACAAAGTTCACAGTTTACTTCCATAGCTACAAGATAGATAATTAAAACAATGGCCTTCAATTTAATAAGATTCTTACTAGGTTTGAAAATTATTTCCTGATGCTAGAGTTAAAAGTGAACAGTAAGTTAAGTTTTATTCAACTTGTCAAATGTAAACCGATACTTTTGAGTGCTTCAGAGATTTTCTTGCTACACAATCAAAAACTTCAAATGGATACAATTTCAAAGTAGTTTGAGTAAGCATCTATCTTAAAGATACAGCATTGTCAATTTTAAAGCAACATTGTAAAATTCCTCTTTGTATGCAAACATAACAACTCAAATACTTTTTAAAAACTGCAGACCCTGGAAATTAGAACCAATAATAGAAATTGTTCAAATAAAAACTCAGGTCTAGCAGCATCTGTGGTGATAAAGTGGAGTTAACGTTAGAAGTCAAGTGACCTGTATTCTGAAGAAGGGTAACTAGACTTATATTATTTCTGTTCTCTCACCACAGATACTGCCAAACCTGCTGAGCTTTGTTTTCAGTGATTTCTGTTTCATTTCTTAAAAAAAACTGACATTTTAGGCATTTAAAATGTCTGGATAATCTGTATACTGTGTATACTCCCAGCAAAGGTTGTGCATAGGCAGAAGTTAGTAAATTGGCCACCATTTAAGGGAAATATTTGTAAATCAAAACATCTGGTTTATAACCAAATTGTCTGAGAGATTATCACTTCCTCGCAGGGTTCATTATGGCTGTGGATTAAAATACAGCAAATATCACCCATTTTTAAATGCCTCTCAAGTACTAAACTAAACATTTCAAAGTACAGTAATTGTACATAGTATGATTCTTGTTAACAGCCATTACATTTACAGACTGAATTGAAGACCTCTACATTCATTAAAAAAAAAGTCAATTGTTCACAAGAAATTACACAGCTGAATTCTGAATGCACCTACATAATCCAATGAAGCCTTTTGGGAAAACTTTTAATGTACAGTAATTGATACATAATGCCACTTAATTATGTTTCATACTTATTTGACTGGAAAAAAGTTTTTTTAAAAAAGTAGATGAGTCAAATAAAGTCAAAAACATTTTACATTACTAATTTTAAATATTGAGGGTGGTATTATAATCTTTTCACATTTGATTAAACACCAACTATTGCATTACAGGTGAATCAGCTCGACAACCTTAGAATTTTGCTCTTGTTTACTGCACACACACAGTATAAATAAGTTGCTGAAAGGAAAGCAAAAAAGAAACCAGACAGTTTTCAGTGGTTAAGAGAACATAGCTATGTTCAGAACACTCAATGCTAAGCCAGTTATAAAATGAACTCAAACATAAGAATCAAGGGCAAAATTATGCCCTTTGTCCCCTCTATGCTGCTCCAACACTGGTTAAAGTCACAGCTGGTCTGAAATCTCAAGATTCCTGCCTAACTGTATTAAGTTATCAAAAATATGCTTATGCCACAAAAATATTCAAAGACTGTTCTGCCACTATTTTTTGGAAGAAGAGCTCTAAACAGTGTGCCCCAGTCCTAGATTCTGCATTCCATCAAGATCACTCTGCATCTTTTGTTTCAAACTAGTCACATGTTACTCTTAACTCCAGTAGATAAGCCTAACCTGTCCAACCTGCCAATTCTAGATATTACCTTAAACTTCTGAAATGCTTCCAACACATTTACATTGTTAAAAAAAGAAACCAATATTACACAAAATACTCCAGATGTGGTCTCAGTAGTCTGCATATAACTTAATCACAAATTCCATACTTGTGTTCAATTGCCCTTTTAATAATTGCAAAATATTCTACTAATTTTACTAATTACTTGCTGTACCTGCATATTAGCCTTTTGTGATTCATACATTAAGACTCCCAGTAATATGCTTCTTTGTTACTCGTCAAAAAAAGTGTATTTCTCAACATCCCAACAGAATATTTTACTTTCTGATTTTTCCATCGACAACCTACTTCCCTCTGAAGCCTCCTTATGTAACAACAGTCTCCTTTTTATAAAAGGTGTATGAAAGTAAGTAAAGCTTTTAATCTGGCATTCACTTTAGGACATAAAAATATAGTTTTGAAATAACGGCACCAATTTATGCACTTAATAACTTCTCATGCTATAGGAATTCATGCCCACCTTTCATCACCCCATCCAGCCCCATCTGTTTTTCTAAAACAACGCTGAAGACTACAAGACAAAAAGACTTCAACTTTGTGTCTCCTTTTAGCAATGTTTAAGCTCTGTACTGCCAATTGCTTACTTTCCTATTCGTCTTTATCACATTAGCAAACTTAGCCACCATACCTTTAGCTCCTTCAAAATCCATTTTTTTTAAAAATTGTAAAATGTTGAGGCCCCTGCAATGATCCTGTGGTGCACTACTCGTTGCATCTTGCCAGTTAGAAAATTATGTATTTATGCCTATTGCATCCCATAAGCTAGCCAGTCTTCTAGCCATGCCAATAAGGCTTTCTCCTACACCATAAACTGCAATAACTTTTGATATGCTAGCTTATCAATTGCCTTCTGCAAATCCAAATATAGTACATCCATCAGTTCCCTGCTGTCCACAGAACAAAGGTGCCTCCTCAAAAAAACTCCCAAACAAATTTTCCTTTCACAAAAGTATGGTAATTCTATCCGATTACTTTTGGAGTTTACTTAACTACCTGGCTATAACACCTTCAAACCTTTTCTCATGAAAGTAGAGAAGCTAACTGACCTGTAGTTTCCAGCTTTGCTTCTCTTTTTTGAAGGGAAGTATTTACATTTGTTATTTTCCAATATAGTGAAACCTTCCCAAAAATCAAAGGAATTTTGGAAAATTGAAACCAATACACCCAACTATCTCAGTAACCACTTCTTTTAAGACCTTAAAAACTTATGGATGTTAATTGCAAAGTTGAAAGGCAAAAGTTAAGTTCAAACCCACTTAACGTCACAGTTTTATGCAGTGCACCATTAGTTTAACAATTTTATAAAAGATATTCAATTAGGAAAATACATTAAGATGTGGTTTTATTGTCAACATCGTAACAGATACGGTTGGTTTTAACTGATCTTAAAATGTCTTGAGAATTGAAAATGCAAGCCACATTGTTATGCAATCCCATCAAGTGATCACAGATGTTGCACCCCACATTTGTTTAAATAGTTCAGAAATATTCTTTCATCTCCCAGACATTTCCAGCACTATGTGAACAAGTACACAAGTGAGACTTTGACAAGTCTGTTGGTAACTGCACTTCACCTGAAGTATGATCATGTGATTTCCCACAGTAAATTTACCAGATTCTCAATGTAAACATTTGGATATCTTTATAGTTTCTAAACCATTTATCATTGATTGAAATACAGTAAAATCTAATTCATCATGATGTCAGCCTTTTCACATTGTCTGTGTAACCAGAAAAAGGCATGACATCTTGCTGTTAGTAACAAATTAGCCATTTCTACATTTGTAACAGTAAGCCATTGATGCACCAAGCCACTCCATGTTAGTTGTAAACAGAACTTTCACTGATCAAAGCTATTTTAAGAGCAGACATTTCCTCATTTCTGCACAGCATCACAATGCAATGTACCTATTGTAGTCAAAGTTCAATAGTATCCAGAAAAAGATAATTTACATCTGCTTTTGCCTGCATTTTGGTAAAAAAAAGTTTCTCTGTCACTCAAAAGGACCTTCTCAAAGTATGTCTACAGCTACCTTTGAGTCACGAGAAAAGTGAGTCATACTCTTTTTACATGGTGGAAAAAAAATCACATTGGTTTGTATCAGTACAGTTTGCACAAACAGAAATTTACTCAAAAATATGTGTGACCCTTCTTTTCTTAAATAAAAGGGGTTTCAGGAAAAATTAAATCATAAGTCCACACAAATCACTCTCCACATATAGTCAGACTAGATACAGAAGTGAGATCCAATTTCTATTGCCTAATCATAGAAATAAATTTTGATTAGATCCAAGAACATGGTTAAATGCAAGTACATAATGTTGAAATGCCTGATGCACACACCTAAAACAAGTCTCATTGAATTTTTAAACTGGTGAACAACCAATACACTTACTATGGAAAATTTGTAACAGATAGCAACAGATTGAAAAATTAAAACAAGATGAAAAATGAAACTGGTCTTAAAATACAATGGACAAGCTGCTACGTATTTGAGTTACTATACTGAACAAACTTGTCAGATTGCACTCACCATTTCTGCTACATTTAGCAAATTGCTGCACTTCAATCAAAGGTAAGATTTACCAAACTTACAGATTACTTCTGATTTACACATCCAACACATTGTTCTTTTTGTTATATGACTGCTAATAATTTCCACAATTTTAACCCCAAAAACACGTAAAATAAAAAAAAGTAAAAGCTGGAGAAAGCACAAACATCCTGCTAATACATTCAACAAACAAAAATAGTCTACAACTGGGTCCATCTCGGACACCTCCTTCCTCTTTCTCGACCTTACCATTTCCGGCGACAGTCTCTAGACAAACATTTATTTCAAACCTACATACTCCCATAATGGAATTGAATTTATTGTCACATGTACCGAGGTACAGTGAAAAGCTTTGTCTTGCGAGCAATACAGACAAATCACATATTTGAGTAGCATAGATAATAAATAATAGGTCAACAGTGGCAAAAAAACAAAAACACAGGTACAGACAAATGTTAAGAGTTTGAGAGTCCATTCAGTATTCTAACAACAGTAATGTAGAAACGATTTGTGTGCGCGCGTGCGCATTTTCCTGTAACTACACCTCCCACCCAGTATCCTACAAAGAACTCCAGTGCATTCTCTCAATTCCTCCACTCGCATGCTTCCCAGATGTCCTATTCCACTGCTCTAACCACAACCCCACACCCCCCCCAACCAATACATAAAGACAAAGACAGAGTCTCCCTGGTTCTCACCTACAACCCACCAGTCTCTGCATCCAATACATCATTCTTCAACACTTGCACCAACTCCAGCCAGACCCCCACCACCAAGAACTTCTTCCCCCTCCCCACCCCTCTGCCTTCCGCAAGGACTGTTCCTTTCGACAGACCTTAGTTTGCGCCACCCCCCTCCCCAGCACCTTCCCCTGCAACTGGAAAAGACGTAAAAATCTGTCAGTACACCACTCCCCTCACATCTAACCAGGGCCCCCAACAGTCTTTCCAGGCGAGACATATATTCATCTGCCTCTCTACCAACCTAGTTTACTGCATCAGGTGTTCCCAATGGAGAGAAGTCCACACTGGGAAAACCGAACATAAACTTAGGGAACAGTTCACTGAGCATCACAGCCAGGCCCACAGGGGCTGACCAGACCTCCCAGTCACCACCCATTTTAATTCCTCCAACCACTCCCTTTCTGACATGACCATCCTCGACCTCTTCCATTGCGAAAATGCACCACAGCGCAAATTGGAGGAATAACACCTCATCTTCCACCTGGATAGCCTACAGCCTGGAGGACTCAACATGGAGTTCTCCAATTTCAAGCAACCTCTCTCCCTATCCCCTGAATCCCTTCCCAGCCCCTCCCTTCCACTGCTCCCAGCCACCAACCGGATTCATTCCTCCCATTGACCAACCAGGTCATACCCTCTACCTGTCTTCACTTAAACCTACCTCATCATCCTGCCCCCACCCACCCAGCCCTGAAGGATTACATCTGAAACGTTGACTTCTCCACCTCTTGATGCTGCCTGGCTTGCTGTTCTTCCAGCCTCCTGCCAGCCTATTTTAGTAGGCAAAGGCTACCTGCTATAGTGATTATAGTTTGACGTCAAGGAGGAAGTAACACTAGACAGGAGGGAAGAACACCCACTTCACAACCATTTAAAATTATTTCTTTTGCACATGGCAGAATCAAGTTGACCCTCAAACTTCTGTCACCAAGATGCACAAGGGAGGAAGTGTTTACAATTTCTCTCCAGGAAAATAACACCAGTCGAAAGAATGTTTTGTTCACCTATTGTTCTATGGAAATTGTAAAAACTCTCAACAGATTTTAACCCTAGATGGCAAGTGTCAGATCTGTACCCATCCCCCAAAACTAAACTGTCCATTGCACAACAAACAGGCTGTTTGCATAAACCAGATTGTGAACATGTACATTGTCCACTGGACACCAGCTGCTGTGATATCAAGCTAAGACTATGCTACTAAAATCAATTTTGGAGTACTGATTGACGTATAGAAATGAAGTTCAGCTTATTTAAAATATATAGTATTGAGTGCCTCACAAATTTAGCTGAAGACAAGTTTTTGAGCCAAGAATGTGAAGAGAGAGACAAGAGGCATATATTTCTGATATCATCAAAAACTTGTTAGCTAAATTCAGTTAGAAATTCATTTTAAGCAACCTTAAATTTATAATTCAGTTCTTTTTCCTCTAACAGCTTGTATTGAATGTACAGATTTGAAGAGACCCTGTAAAACTGACAAATATGCAGACTTTGGTTGTGCATTTTGACAGTTAGGAAAAGCATATATTTAAACACAAGTCCTAAAGGGGCTTAACCCTCCCCTATTATATATCCCAACTCTTCTACCATGTAAGCTTTGACCAAACCCTCTCCAATAACAGTGTGTGCAGTCTTTCATCTTTTTAACGCTTCAGTAAGTGCACTATGGCACCATATTCCCAACCTGCCTTTCACAGCAGGTACAAAGGTCGCTTTTGCAATGGTGGGCGTACCCACATCAGTTCTGAACGTTCCAACGCGAGCTGGAATGCAGTGACTGCTAGGCCCAAGAATTTCACTTTGAATAACAAATTAAGCACACTTTGTCCTGATTGGTCCTCTGGCCTCAACACAACTTTATGGAAACCCTTACTAACACCACCTCTTGACCTTTCTTTACGTGAGGAGCATATGGATTAGCAGTACCCCACTCAGTTGCCTCCAAACCTCATGGCAAAGCGAACAGGATAAAGGAAGCTACTAACTGCTTAGCTATGCACATCAAGTCACAAGACAAAAACAACTGGAGAATTCAAACTGAATTTCCCCCAACGTGAAACAGAAGAAAAACAGGACTCAGGCACTTGGATAAAAACCGCACATTATGCACTGATGAACTGAGCAGGAAGACCAGAGTGAAACAAACAAACAAGTCACATATAATCAATTGTCATTAGTAAAGCACGTTGTCCCCCTCCCCCACCCCCGTCCACAATTTGAGAATCGCTGACCAATTCTAGTAAACTCCCATAAAAGGTAGGGTTTTAAAAAAAACCTCATACAAAACAAAGATAAATACTAAAAGGTATGTACATTCATTCATTTTGGACCATCGTGAATATTTGTGTGGGAAAAGCTTAAGTACACAGCTCACAGAATTCACATACCAGTACAGAAGCCCACCCAGTTTGCTGGTAAGTCAGCAAGATTTCAAAAGATTCAGAAGCAAAACTCACCGAAAAAGCTAAATAATCGATCAACCTTATTACGCTCAAAACATAACGGACACAACGAATTTACATAAACTATTACAGTATTGCAGCAGTATACCTAGACTAGCTCAACTTTTGAAAAAAAACACACCAAATCAACATTTCTTTCAAGATGAACAACTGTTACTTCTATACCACTGAACTTATATAAATATCATGCAGAAAATTAAATTTATACTAAAATCAGTTTTGGACTAGTGATTGATGTATCAAGATGAAGTTCAGCATATTTGAAACGTGCAATACAACTGCCTCTCAAACTTAGTCAAGGACATGCTTTTGAGTTAAAAACCTCTCCATGCCCATCACCCTGCCTTCCACAAAATGGTACTAACATTTAAGATGGGACTGAAAATTATTTCCTTCTCCTTACCACTAGTCAAGATAAAGTTTTCCTCCATTGCTCCAAAAGGAACTCATACAATTGAGTTTGAGGTCAAAAAGGCTGGTATTTGACCTCAAGGCCTGTAAAAGGCTGAGTTTTCAAGTCACTGCGCCAGCTTTTTTAAAAAAAAATTCTCTAACCTATTTCAACAAGTTTTGTTTTAATTGTTCCAATTTCATCATGGAAACTGCTAAAGATAATACAAATTCAACAACAGCCCTTATATTGTACTGCAGTACTGATGAAACTATAGTTGCAGAATGCGAAACATAGACAGACCCAAGTTGTTTTGCAAACTACAAACACAGTAGAGTCATTAAGATTTACAGCAGAGAAATAGACCCTTCAGTCCAACTCATCCATGCTGACCAGATATCCGAAAATAATCTAGTCCAATTTGTTAGCACTTGGCCCGTATCCTTCCAAACCTTCCTATTCATATACCCATCCAGATGCATTTTAACTGCTGTAATTGTACCAGCCTCCATTTCCTCTGGCAATTCATTCCATACATGCACCATCCTCTTCTTTAGATTTCTTTTTGCCCCTTTCATACCTTTAAAAAGGTGCTTGAGCATTTTTACATTAAAAAGGTACCACACTAATACTGCTGATGTACAATTCAGAACAAAACAATGCTTCCAGAATAACACAACAGCAACAGATTGTGAAGACAGTGTTCAAAAGGTAACTGCAGTCTAACTTAAGCATTTAATACTTATAGAAAGTCAACTTAATGCAATAAAAACTATATACTTTACTTGCCAAAAAAGTAGTATACATGCCTCTTTACATATATGTAAACTTTCACTTTTAGCATGAAGTCTATGTTAGAATTCTGCATACTTCGATGTCTGTTTCCCCATGTTTCCAGTATTTTTGGGTTTCTTTTCACTTATAAAGCACTAGGAAGATCTAAAGGATGGCAATTTTAAAGCCAGCTTTGCATCAAGATTCAAAGTATAATATTCCAACGTGAAACTCAAGATGGCCTCCTCAACAAGACTGCACACTGCACCCTTTTGTAATGTACAGGAGTCACATTGGTGATTATGCCAGAATACTTCCACCTTCATATCTGTGCAAAAATATTTCAATTGAACACCAGCAATGAAGGAAAATGAAAATGGAGTTTAGAAAACAAACAACAATTGTGCTTTCGATAGGGGGTGAATTACATTCTAAGTTTCAGAATATTTACTGATTTTAAGTTTAAGTTTATGTATAACAATGGCTTTCTAAATTAGATTTAAAATTTGTGCCAACTTTTGATTAGTGGTGTGATGTTAAGAACAAAAATGTCAATTGATATTGCAGATTTGGATTTTGTAAAAAAAACCCTTGGTAATAAGATTTTTTATACAAGTTTAAAAAAGTTTTTTTTAAAGAAAAAAGGAGGTAATATGCCTTTAAACTTCAAGTTCCAAATGGAAGTTTTAAAATGAAAATCCCAGCAAGCAAGAATGAATGAATGAACGAACAGAATGGAGAAACTAATTTGGTACACAACTATTCACTCTTTGCAGTTATAAAATAATTTGAAGTTATGAAAGATCAAAAGTTGGGATTAAAGAATATTAACAATATGATGAGCCAAATAGTTTGTAAAATTTCCATTTTTCATTCTTTAATAACTTGCTTTAAAACATGGAAAATCTTTTACTGAGAAAATTTTCAGCGTAATTTTTAAAAAGTAGAGCAATTTATAAATGCATGGTACGTCCAGCTTTAAATGCCATGGTGCGAAGTTACAAAATGCATTTAACATTTTGATTCAAATCTTAATCCTACTGAACATTTAAAAATTTTAAATATTTAATGATTTGCAAAGAAAGAGGGCTGAAGACTAATAATTCAGTCAGTCAGTTTGTACTAATGAACTACAGAGCACATGGAATAAAAGTTGTATAGATGGAGGTCAAACAAACTTAAGTGGAAGAAAGGGTGAAGAGAAGAATCAACACACAGGAAGTAACCTAATGTAACTCCCACGACAATTTTTGCCCTTCAAGCATTGCTGCCTCTCAAAATGTACTAATTTTCAGCAACCTGAAGATGTAACCTCATGACACTTCACATAATCAAATTATATTGACGTAAAAGCTTCAACACAAAGAATGGAGGTACACTTTGAAGACTGGATGAAAACAGTTTCATTTTAAAGTCTTTCTTCAAAATTTGTTCCCTTTCTACAGGCAACTTCAACAGCCAGTGGGAAATAGATCAAAAACAAAACCAGTAACTCAGTATAACAAAAGCATCCCATGACAAACAATTCAACTTGGATAAATCCATATGGAACATTCAAACCAATAATGATTTTTTTTTTGAAAGCCAACAGTTGGTAGTGCTGTCTAAAGCTATTAAATCTGGTTTTAGAAATGTCAAATAAGTCTCAGAGTGAAATATTCATGTTTCACTACAACACCATATGCATAGTCTAACATTTATATATTTAGGCAACAATATTTCTGAATACTTGTACAGCATAGAATAATGTTAAGCTTGATGAACAATCGATTGCACGTTAGTGTTTACATGAACCATTAGATACATAGCAAATAATTCCCCGCCATATCAAATGATCTCTTACATTTCGTGGGTAACACAGGAAAGGATGGATCGTGATTTTCGTTTTTGTTAGCTCTTAAATTGAGAACTTCTCACGTGTTTGTCGATTAGCATGATGCAAAGCATCTCAGATCATTTCCTGCTGACGCCCAAACTTCTCAAAAAAACACTGCACCAGATCTAATTTTAAAACTAGCACTAAGTTCTGGTATCTTCTCAAGGCAAATACCCCAGTAATATATAAAAGAAATACAAAAGTTCAATTATAAACCAAAACTAAAAGCACAAAAAGGTCATTAAAAAGTATCCCAGATTCAAACGATAATTAGTTGCTAACTTAAGTAGACGAATTCCAGAGACTCGTACGACTTAGATAACTTAATTCCAAATAGATATAATCGCTAAGTATTGAGTTGTAGTTTAATGCTACCTATTGGGAAAGAAATCCGATACGATTTAAAGCTTTTTTTTTTACCTTTGTCGTTTAGGAACGGAGTGTTCCACTTCTATGGATTTTCCATGCAGTTCCACTTTACCTGAAGCAAAAGCACAAAAATACAATGCGTATTAAACACTTTACAAACATTTAAAACTGACCGTTGGGCCGAAATTATTTTCAATGATTCTTCATTTGATCCTAAGCATTAGGTTTGTAGCTGAAACCACTTGCTGGGCACCTACGTTACAAAATCTCAGAATGGTGGCGACAACAAAAGTTCGGCGCAAAACATAAAAGAAGTCGGTCAACAGTCGTCACAAACCTGATGTAAACAAGTGCAATTTGAAATAAAATTAAGAAACGTGAACTCAATTGTTCTGGTCTCTAATTCTCTGCCATTTTTCTAGTGGTCGAGACCTAAGGGACACTTTTGCGACTCAGTATGGCCGACTACAAACGCGTTCGCGTCGGCGGACGGAACGAACGAAAGAAAGAAAATAAAAATTGATACCGTCAATAGTTTGGGGATGGGTGAGCTTTCACTTGTGTTTATTTCCGACAGAAGTGCAAGAAATTGGAGCGGGTATATTCCTTTCCTGGTGCAGACTGATTTGAATGGTGGTTCTGAGCTGCCGCTGGAGTTGTTAAAGGCCTACACTCTAAATAACAAGGTACACACCAACACGGGCCGAATTCTCCGACCCCAGTCCAATTGCACTGGCTCAATAAAAGAGTTTGCAAATCATAAAGAATCCTGGACGGAATGCATCTCCGTGCAGTAACTGTCAAGCCACTGAACGCTATAAATGTGACAATTTCGGGGGGGGGGAGAAAAGGAAAGAAACGACCGCGTGCAGATTCAGAAGGATAAATGAGGAGGGGGGTGGGGGGAGAAGGGTGTCCAAAAATTGTTTAGATTAGGTTAAAGGCTATTAAAAAGAAAGAAACTCGATTTCTTCTGCGAATGTCAGAAGAAAGTCCAATGTAGGGGTGGTTACTGGGAATGGATATTTGCAAAACACTCGGGACTAAGCAGCCTCCTCTCGCTCGCCCCCCTAGTCAGTTTGTGCGAAACTGGTGCGCAAGGAGCTGCCTTAGGCCTCTCACGAAACACGCTTCAAAACTTGAGATAATATAAAGGAGTAGAAGGGATTGACTTGCTTACCTGACAGAGTATCTATAGCCTTCATGGCACAGTTATCATCTGGGCAATCGACAAATGCATAACCAGATTTCACCAGAAACTGTCCAGTGAAGGGAATCTTCCATTCCTTGAACAGACTTTCCAAGTCCACAGTGGTTACGTTTTCGGTAAGATTCCCAATATACAGCTTGTTCATGTTGCTTAAAAACTGCAAAAAAAGGACAAAGATCTTTCCGCCTTTATCTTCCCCTTTGGAGAAATAATCGGTCGATTTGAATACAAAGATGGGATTGAGGAGACTCAATGATGAAATAAATCTCCAGAAGTAGTGTTAGCAGTCAAGAATGGCGGGCTGCGGAGAGAGGGAAAAAAAACTATTTTTTGTCTTTCCCCCAAAACCCCTTTCGCAAACAGACTGTAAAAATGTCACACTACGTTACTACTAGCACCGCCTCTGAATAAAATGCAGCTCCAAAAAATCCCCGAATATTCCGGCTGGATGAGCCACGTGGTCAAACTATACATCAACTTCTCACGTGAGGAATGCCAGCTATTCAATGATTCTGGGAGAGAAAGGGAGGGAGGGACAATCTGTGCTCCAAGAATCTGAAAAACATATTGATTGTGGAATAGTAGTAGTTTGGAGGGCTCTGCCTTTTTTTTTCCCTCTTCCCACTTTCCATCTTCTCATTCGCACACAGCCCGAGTCTAGGATCCTATCAAGAGTCTCCAGCCTCGCTACCATTGACCAAGTTTTTTTCTCTCTCTCTCCCCCTCTCTGCCTGCAAATTTCATTCATTGGTTTAAATCAGGCTGCCATTTACAAGGGCGATGGCGCGAAAATTCTCCTGACTGTTGCAGTTCCCCAGTGTGGTGATGGTTATGCGACTTATTGGTCTTGTTGAGCGATGGGGGGTTGGGGCTGCTTGTGTGAATCGAGGTGGGGGTGGGGACGGGAGTGTATTTTCGCAGTGATCTGCCCATCTTGTGCGTCCCCTCCCTGTTTAAGCTGAATAATGTGGTCAGGATACCATGTTCAGATGTCTAATCGGGTCGTACCAAAACTGATACGTTGCAATGGCTGCTCTTTAATAACGGAGACGTTATTCTTTTAATATTAAAGGACGTTTTTGCCCCCTGATTTTGGTGGGATCCACTGAATGGGTAACTACATTATCTAATTGAAATGTTAGTCGAAAGTGATCTTTTGAAAGTTATAGCAGTTTCGTCGTTTTCTTATTCTATTCGGCAACTCCACTATTGTTCACATGAGGCAACGTTACCTTTTATAAAATATTGGAACTCCAGGTCTTTGGGTTTTTTTTTTGAGAGGTCGTTTGGTTTAACGTTTGCCCGCAGGCGAGTTTTGTAAGTTTGTTTTTTAAATTGGTAAAATAAAAGCGCATCAGAATTTTATTTTTAAATAACTCGTATTGAGCCGTCGCTGGTGCAGGGTTTTTTTTTCTTTTAAAAAGGAATGTTTTCGTTTTTTTTTGCGAATGGAGGAAAAATATGTAACCAAAATTCACATTGCACAACTTTATTGGCGGAAGTGTTCAGAATGAACAAAAATCTACATCCGAGATTCAAACCCGTTTCCTTTGTTGGCAAACGCGTATGTCAGAAGTTCGGTGTTGTCGATTCAAAATTGTTCGAAGATACATTGCTTGTTACGGACACAGCTAACGATTGCCCCCGGCATGGTGGGGGTGTAGCTTCGTTATGAAAATAAAATAATCGTTAGTGAATGAAGTTATGCCTTGCGATCATTCTTAATGACTCTAGCTGTCTGCTTTAATGGGCTAGATAATATGTGGCATACTCGTGTTTAGCACGTTTTAATAAATTCAAAATTGAAGTCAATCGGGCTATTTCGTTTATGTTAACTGCGACTGAAATCTTTTGTTCCGATTGCATATTCCGTTTGCCTATCATCTTTCCTGAAAAATTGTAGCAATCTTCGGGAAGCTAAAGTATGTTGATTGAAGTGAAGGATTTGCATTTTGTCCTAAACCGTATTAATTGATGTAATTGATTTACAAACTACTTTTAAAATTGTATTTGCTGCGTATTTAATGTGTTTTCGAATCGGACCTGCCAAGGGAAAAAAAATTGTTAAATTGGTGTTTCAATTGAATATTTATTTTTTAATTGTGTGGTATGCCGTCCCAGTTGGACTCATTGGGAAAAGTGTGGTGTAAGTAAATAAAACGTTTCAATTTTTTTTTGCCAGTTTAGTGAAAGATTAAAATACCCACTCAATTTGATTACAATGTTTAAAATGATCAATTCAAGCACTGAAGCTCCAGTTCAAATCAAGATCCAACATAGGGGAGGGGCAAATGGAACGTAGGACTTTATAAGAGCTGCATTGTTTTAAAAAATCCCAAAAATTGTCTGTTGAGAAATAATCCAGTATGAACAAATTATTATATCCAAGATCTGACATATTATAGAAACTTATTTGATGGCAGAATAGAAAAACCAACTTAATATGTTCCAGTATAGTTGTGATATGTTTTAAATCTTTGTAGTAGAACAAAGTTCAAACTTTCTACTGTTCCTTAAAGCTGTCTTTGCATTCCCCATAATCATCCAACTCTACTTGAATCAGTTTCAAATACCAGAGGTGTCAATGTCGTTCATTTTGAAATGATCAAAAACTGATGTCAAATCTAAAGTCTTAATAACATTGCACTTTCACTAGTACTATAAATTTTTCATTTTCAAACGAAAATGTAAAATATCAACTGGGTATTTTAGTAAAAAGTCTTTATGTTGACTTTTCAATTATCTTAAATTCTTATATGTACTGTTTTAATGTTTAATGTTTTAATATGAAAACATGAATTCAAAATGGTAAAGTACTTTGAATAAATACATTGAAATTTTGTTTTCAAACTAAAACATGAAATAGTACAGAGAGTCTCTGATTTAAAAAAATATATATAAAGCAATGCCACCTTTTATAAACATATAAAAACTTCTGAAAATCTTGTAGGGTTTGAGTTTTTGTTCATTATCTTTGAAACTTGTTTTTTTTAATGTTGAATTGATCAGCCTATTTTTCGTGAGGACAAATCTCACTTAGTTTGCATGTTGCATATTTCATTCTTTGTGTCGATACTATAGTCATTACTAACAATAAAAATGCAATTCCTTAACTCTTTTTGAAACTATTTAATATTGAGTAAAACCATTATTCCACAAGGATAAATATACATCGAAACTTAAAAAAATTATCAAAATATTTGCAAGTTATAAACAGTTATATTTGTGATTTAACAATATTGCACAAATTTGTTATAACCAAGGTAATTTTGATACTGGATTAATTAATATATATTGAAATGTAACTTTGTATTGAATGTCTATAATCATGACTAAAATTAATTTTGTCATTTTAAAGTATTGTATACTGTGGCATATTTGTTTTCACTACTATTGAAAAAAGTAATATATTTAGTGCAAAGCAAATAATAGATTATGAAAATAGTTTAAACAAAACTCATAATATTAGGGAATGTTCCCAAAGAATCTGATGGGAAAAGCAATTTAAAAGCTATTTGGAATATTCTTAACCAGAATAAAAACCAGATTATGTCCTTTCCACTTCCTTTATGCCTCCTTTTTTCTGTAAAAATATAAAACAAGAATGCAATTAAAAACTATTTTAAAAACGTGAAATAACATTCTAAATTATTGTTTGGGCATGCAAACACAATGTATCAGTTACATTGTTAACTACATGAACTAGTTTTAAGTCTAAATGTTCAAATTAGATTGTTGAATTATTTTAAGAATTAAAACTAAAACTACTACATGGAATTAACAAAGGGTCATGTCCTTGTATACCAGAGTAATCAAAAATAGAGGTTTCATTTAGTCCAAAACAGTTTTATCAACATTATCCAAAACTGATAATTATCTTGTTGTCTAATGGGACTTTTGTTTTCCTTACCATACCTTTTAATCAAGAATTACATGTTTATCTAGTCAAGTTTATGTTTTTGCTAAGTTGCTTTATAATTCATAACTTGAATTATGTAATTGCTCACTATAAACCAGATTCTGGAAGTTTCTAATAAATTTTAAAAATTTTGTATTTGCTCTTGAGCTGTGTGAGCTGAGAGATCAAAATGAACATTATAGTCTGTAATAATCAATTATCTTCATTGCTCAGACCTTTTGAGAATAGGAGTTGAGACGTCATGTTGAGGTTAGACAGAACGTTGGTGAGGCCTCTTCTGGAGTACTGTGTGCAGTTCTCATTGCCCTGGTATAGGAGAGTTCAGAAAGATTTACCAGGATGTTGCCTGGAATGGAGGATTGGAGTTATAAAAATAGACTGGAAAGACTGGGACTTTCACTGGAGCGTAGGAGGTTGAGGGGTGACCTTTATTGAAGTTTATAAAATTATGAAGGGCATAGATAAGGTGGATGACAAGTGTCTTTTTACCTAGGGTGTGGGAGTTCAAAACTAGAGGGCATATTTTTAAGGTGAGAGAGAAAGATTTAAAAAGGACATGCAGGTTAGCTTTTTTACATAATGGTTGTGTGGAATGAGCTTCCAGAGAAAGTGGAAGATGCAGGTTCAGTTACAATGTTTAAGACATTTGGTTAAGTGCATAAATAGGAAAGGTTTGGAGGAATGTGGGCCAAGCACAGGAAAGTGGTAGTAGTTTAGTTTGGGGACATGATTGGTGTGGACTGATTGGACCAAAGGGTGCTGTATGACTCTATGATCTTATCTATCTGTAGCATTTTACAGAAAATAGTATATTAATGCTTAAAAGCAGGATATGAAATCATTAACTTTAATGATTCAAAATATGAAAATGTTATGATCACAAGCTATATTATGTCTTTCAACATTCTGAGAATAAAGATGATTCTAATGCAATGGCATTTTTAAATCTGAGTTTTGACATCAATTTTAAAATTTGAGCTAATATGTTAAATGCTAAACACAACTTATGCCATCAGCCAGAAGTTGAATTCTTTTGTAAAATGAAACAAATATTGAGATATTCCATACTGTTCAATCCTAAGACTGAATAAATCTACTTTATTAATAATCTTGATGGACATTACAAGATTCCGAAAAGTCTGATTATCCAACAAAAAAAGAAAATAAACCATTATGTATTATGCCTTTCCATTATGAAAATCATGTGGGCTAGAGGAAGGAAATTCTGTTCATTTTGGCATGGTGAAGGAAAATGGATTTTAAATTTTAAAACCGCTTTCAAATAAACCCAAAACATGCTTTCTTCTGTGAGTATCTCTTTTAAAAAAATGCCATTTAATAGGTGCCTTTATTTGAATTGTCAATTTTTAAATAGTGTTTTCATTTCATTCTTTGTGTTTACTTTTGAACCCTTCCCTGATTTCTATTTTTAATACTTATTGCTGGTTTTCTTTTCCCCATGTCTGTCAGGTTTTTTGCTTTTGTTGAAATATGTTTCTTTGTTTTTATTTTACTTTCTTCAACTTGATCACATTCCTATGTTACTTATTTCTGGTGATTCTCCATTGTCTTTTTTTTGTTTTAATTTCTCAATTATGTTTGGAAAGCTAAAATAACCCATTATCAAGTTTCATTTATCTGTATCAATGTTAATTATCTCAACACAATTGAAAACAAATGCAGAACAAAATATTGATTTAGAATGATTCATTTTATCATAGTTTTTTTTTAAATGTGAACAATGCTTGATATGAAAATGTTGTGACAGTAGCAACTGTTGAAATGTTGCAATAGTAATGCTAATGTCCACATATGGATGAGTCTAGTGGTGGAAAATGGCTTCCTGGGAGACCAAATATGCATCAGGTAAGTAACAGCACAAATAAATGGGATTTTTATGTTACAAGATATGTAGAAAGATAGAAAATAATGTCCAAAGATTAGTTCAGGATAGCAGGACCTAACAAAGGAAATCTGACTGCAGGGAAGAAAAACAGTCTTGAAGATAATTGCCAGAAAACCCAGAATGATGATGCTCCCTTAATGAAGAGCACAGAACAAATTAACAGTTTAAAAACTCCTCCTAAGGGGATGAGCAATGGTCATGAGTCTTCATGACTGTCATGTGTTTTTTGAAGTATTTGATTCATGTTTTTCTTAAGTTCCAAGTTGTTATGATGGTAAATTTCAACTGTACATTTGATTGTTTAGGGTGCATGTGACTCTTTTAACTGGATACTATTTGCATCTGCATTTGAAATACTGTTAAATGTGGAGTTTCATCAAAGACTCCTAAAGGTAGCTTTCAGGTGATAGCCAACATTACTAATAACTTCCCTTTTGCTATTCCTCATCCCCTGTGTGGGAAAGAGTTTTATGTCTGCTGAATATTTTTTCAATAAAACATGACTTCAGAGAGCAGGATCAAATTTGCAACGGCAGTTTTGCATCATGCTGGGTGTTAATACTTCATTAATAACTTTTCTTCAAATCAAAAAGATTGATGACAAAATATTTGGTTCTTCAAAATGAGACAGTTTGATGAAGGGGTTTATTATGTTTGTTTTAAAAACATCGCTACCTATTGTCAAGGAAAGCACATATTAAAACAATTAGGTGCCATGACACTACCTTCTATTATTTGTTTAAAATTAAGAACTATCTTGTCTTTCAATTTTCTATAGAATGTTCACGATTTTAGTTAATTTTAATTAATTCTTAACATTATATAGGAAGCCATTCAGCCCTTCATGTCTGTGGTAGCTGTTTTAGAGTTATACAATTAGCTATGATCCCCCTGCTCCATATCCAGTTCCCTTTTAAAAATTATATTTGAATCCGCTTCCCCCATTCTTTCAAACAGTCCATTACAAGTTACGAAACGTCAAACACTTCCCTTCAATTCAACGAATAGTTAACACTTGCTGAAACAATGTTTGAATTTTGGATTGCAACTTGATAAAAAAGATGAGTTTTGTTAAAGTAATTACTTGATATACTCTAGAACATTCTGAAGGTTTGATTATGTAAAAAGAAAGCTGGAACAATAAGGATTTTGCAGTTTTGTTTATTGTTTGTGAATGTTTTAAAGTAGACAAGTAAACATTTAAGTATTAAAAATATCAAAAATTCACTTAATTTTGCAAACTATTCAAAAACCTTTAAATTTATAAAGTTATTGAAGAGCTTTGGTCTGGTCTACAAGGAAAACCGTTCCTAAAGTTAATCTTACAATATGTAAAACTGAACATTTAAAAAGTAGTATTTATGACTTCAACTGTGAATAACTTAAGTAAAACACTTGATTACTACTTAAATGAATTTTATTTGAATTTGTGGCAGCTCAAGTAATTTCTGAAAATCTCAAGTCATTTACCTGATTTCACTTCTCATTTTGACAATTTTATTTATATATCCATTTGCTGCAATTATCAAGAATTGAATTGAGATTATTGCTTTCTTTTAAAAAGTGTAGCCATAACATCTATTTCTTTAAATGGTAAGCAAGTGCATATGTATGTATCTATTGCAAGCTTCTCTACCAACTGCCTTAGTTTGTATATCCACAACATAGTTAAACTTGTGAAAGGAGTGCAATTGCATTTTGATGCGGAAGGATGGAAAATAAAATTTCTCAAATGACTTTAAATTCAGTTAATGAATGCAGTGAATTATACAGAAATAATAGCAAGGAAACAGGCCAGTTAACCCAACAGATCCACATTGATGTCTATCCTCCATTAGAACAATAGTTCTAATTCCATCCTTTTTATTCTCTTCGCTTCCACCAATTTTCAATCCTGTTCATAAGTACTAAGTCACTTTTTTTATTTCTTAGTCAAACTTGGGAATGCATTGTATAACATAGAATTTCACTAACATCGATGGAATTTATCCATTTTTGATGGGTGTTGCCTGGAGGAGAGAGTCACTAGTTTTTATATTACTAGTATGGTACTTTTAAACTTTTGCTTATACTATTGGAGAGGAAGCTGTGATGTGAATTTAATGGAAGTAGAAAAATATTTGTATATTTAATATAATAACTGCATCCTTTTTGATGAAGATCAATATAGTTTTGAATCAATCAATTATACAAAAAAAATTGTATCTCACCCTAATTGTCTTAAAATGTGTAGGTAATTATCTTAAACTATGATGTAGAGTATGGTACTGAGCTTGGACCTTTTGCTTACAGATCAGAACAATATATCATGTAAGTTAATGTATGTTAGCCATTGAATGCATACAAATAGTTTGGCATCCGTCATCAAAGCTGCAAAAAAAATAGAGGTGATGATTATTGACAGTTCGTTGAAATTTCACTTAATTTACGGCTCTCAGACTAATAAATTAGTTATATATTCAAGAGCTGTAAATTAAACAAATTATTTCAATTTTGCATGATTCAACACTTAAAATCATCGAATAAAAACAAATGGCATTGTTGCTGGAAATCTGAAACAAACAATTCTGGAGAAACTCAGCAAATCCAGCACCATGTGTGGAGAGAAATAGTTTGGTATGCCGCCTCTTCAATTCTAACGCTGTCCACACATGCTCCCAGACCTACTGAATTTCTCTGGCATTTTGTGTTCGTTAGAATTGAAATCATATCATATATGTGGAATATTTCATGACATTTTGAATATTTAAAAAATCAAAATGACTGCATCAAAGTATTGAAAACAATTACGTATGATTCTCAATAGAATATTTTGAGGTAATTGAATTTGTTAGCACAGGAGAAATGGCTGAGAATGAAACAGAATTGCTCTTAAGTAAAATGATAACATAAAAGGTCAAATATGAAATTATTACAATTTAACAAAACTAGAGATTAGTAGAATGTATTCCTTCCGATACAAGTTGATGTCTGGAACAACCACCATCCAAATCAAATAACTTTGATCGATCTGTTCAAAATTGCTGATCACTATCCAACTAAGAAAGAGGCTTAAAGGTTAAATCTAGTGAAGCAGAATGTTTCTAGTAACAAAACCAGAAATTACTGGAAAAGCTTAGCAGGTCAAGCAGCATCTGTGGAGAGAAATCAGAGGTAAAGTTTCAGGTCTAGTGATCCTGCCTCATAACAGATGCTGCCAGACCTGCTGGGCTTTTCCAGCAATTTCTGTTTTTGTTTCTGATTTTGGCATCCAAAGTCCTTTTGTTTTTTTTAATTTAGAATGCTTCTATTGTAAGTAAATGCCTTCAGGGAAGGAGCTACACAAATTTGAATAGATTACTTTTGAAATTTTCCTTTGAACGCCCCCAAAGACAAGAAGTGGGAAGCTTGGTATCTGTTTTGGGGCATAAAAATGACATCTACAATGAAAACTTTGTGGTAGGGTGGTCACACCTGTTTTAAGAACTTTTTGGGAAATTTGTCTGCTCCCGTTGGATACTTATGTGCACCATATGTTTTGTTTTTGAAACAAAAAGGGAAAATTATCCCAGTGGAGTCAGGAAGAACAAGAATGCTTGACTGACTTTCACAATTGTAATGGTTTCTTCCCCATTGCTATTGCAAGCCTGTCGGGACTTGGCTAACATTCATTTGCTTTAACTGCATCTGGTGGCTTTAGAGGTTCAAATAATTTTTTAAAAACTTGAATCCCATTTGTGGGTCAGACTCTGGTCTCTATTGGTTGCATCATCATCATCATCATCATCATCATCATAATACTGATTATGCACCCTTTAATGAGCCATAACCAATTTCTACCTCCACTTGAGTCTCTGAAAACCTGTGGGTTAGGAGTGGCTTCAGTGAGCCAAATTTCTTTAAATGGTTATCTATTTATTCTTAAATATGTTGATTTTCTTTATGCTAATAGATTTTGGCAATCAAATACTCTATTAAATAGCATCAGGGAATTTTAATTTTTTTTGCAAAATAAAGTTTGCTGATGGTTTTGCTGATTAACATAGACCAGAGGGAACTTGCCCTTGACCTCCATTTTGTACCAATTTGGTTGGTTTCAGATTATCTTGCAATAGAAACATTACAATTGACTTCAAAATTACTGCATAGGAAAGAAAATTTGATTGTAAATTTTTGATCTTGACAGAGTAAGATTGGATTCAGCAGTGATGCCCACCACGTTGAGCTACCTGCCAACACATTTCTAGTTATTCACTAGAAAAATGGTCAGTGGTCAAGGTGTGAGAATGCAGCCAGCAATGCAAGGAGGGATTGAAATTTCAGGATAATGGGAGAGACCAAGAAAAGTTTGGCAAAAATGTGTGGTATTAATGTTCAGAAGAAGTGGTGAATTTGGGTACAGCTGCAGCATTTAAAAGACATTTAGATAAGAAATGTTTGGAGGGATATGGGCCAGGCACAAACAGGTGGGACCAGTTTAGTTTGGGATTTAGTGGTCCGGTTGGACCGAAGGGTTTCTTGACACTGTGTACCAAGAAATGCAGGAATTTAATTTATTTTTTAAAATAGTATTCAATTTTTTTTTCCTACAATGTGGGCATTAAATCAAGGTGGAATCACACTTGCAACAGTTTTTAAAAGTTGAAAATTTATCACATACAAACACTGTAGTTTGCCTAGAAGTCTGATCTTATACTTCAGTAATTGGTAATGGCTTTGTTCTCAAGCAAGCTGCAGGATGTGCGAATGCCTATATAAGAATATGACAGAATGATAATACTATATGGTGGAAATGTTCTGCAATTAGAAGAAAATATTTCTGTGATATGTGCTATACTCTAAGCAATACGTTGACAGACTTAAACTGAAAAATAAAATGCGTGCTGTAACAAAATAAATAGTTGGAAAAGTTCAGGTCTAGCAGCATCTGTGAAGAAAAATCCGAGTTCATAGACTTGTTGGATAATTAGAAAGATGTAAAAATAATTAAATGCAATAGATATTGTAATGCATTTCAGGGAATATGCAGCAGATTGAAACAGATGCACTGCACCTACATAAGGAATTGGAACTAATCAATTGGATGACATTTTATTTACCTAAATTGTAATATTTAAACTAGAAATGAAGAGGAAAGGAGAGAGAAAACATTAAATGAAAAAAAAATTGTTCCCAGGTTTGTTCCTGTAGAGAAAGTAGTGACAACGAAGTTGATGATAACATTTAAAAGTAGGAAGATACAAGTGTCTAATAATTTTATATGTTTACACTAATGCTGACCATATATTGAGATGAAGAACAGAAACTGGGGACTGGAGAAGCAATACTTAACTCCTGATGGATTGATGAATTCTGTATAAGGGTTTCAAAAATTAAATGGAAGTAACAAAAGGTACTTGGATTAAGAACATTAATGACAAAGAAAAAATGTACTCTTAGGTATAGAGAGACTATTCTGTTTCAAATGGAAGCCTGTGATTTCTATCATAGTACAAGGAGGAACTTTCAAACTTTAAGTGGAAAAGCAAATCCATGTTGATAAATCAAGTTTGTATTCACAACACACAAAAAAAATTCTGATACCTAAATATCCACGAGTATACTGCAGTTTGTATTACAGATTATTGGACATATATTCCTGATGATGGGCTTATTCCCAAAATGTCTATTCTCCTGCTCTTCAGATGCTGCTTAACCTGCTGTGCTTTTCTAGCACCACACTTTTGACTCTGATCTCCAGCATCTGCAGTCCTCACTTTCTCCTATTGGATATATATGCTCTGTCTGTATTATGTATTTGTAAGTAGAGGACTAATCAGAATGTATAGATTTAACAATCAATTTGCTTATTATCTAGCATATCTCTGTATACATTTATATATTGTTTTATATTTACTTAATGTTGTTAACAACAATTGTTGTCTACCTTTTAACTTGCATCTAATGTGTACTTTTCACATTTAAACTATCAGTAAACTGCCTCTGGAGCTCTCCCTAGCCCTGGATTTAACCTACCCCTAGTGTCTGCTATTTCCCCTCATAGCCTCAGTTCATCTTGTCCATTATACCCATCTCCTGCTTCCTTATTCCTATTCATACAAAACTGCTGACCTGATTCCCATTTGAGTTTATAAAACATTTTAAAAATAAGATGAATGGTTCTCTCTCCTGCTCCCTTTTTCCTTCAGATCTGTCACCATCTCCCTTCTCCTTAAAAAGAAATCATTAGTTCAACCATTCTGGAAAACTATCATGCCATCTCCAACTTCTTTTTCCTCTTCAAAGTTCTCAAACATGTAATCATCTCTCACACCCATACTATTTTTCTTAGGATTCTATCTTCAAATCCTTTTGTTAGGTCTCTGCCAAAGCCCTAGCATCAAAATGGCTTTTGTCAATGTCACAAGCCATCCATGTAACTAATAAACTATCCCACCTTGACATGTCCGCAGCATTTGACATAGTGAAGAATATTGATAAATATCATATTCAACCGTCATCTAGCTGAATGGAACTGCACGGAACTGGTTTAATTCTTATCTGTCGACATCTGAAATGCCTTTCTTCTTGTTACTGCAGACTACTTCTGGTGCCCTCCGGTTTCTCATCTACTTGTTGTCAACTAAAGGCCAGTCTTGATTTTCACAGAGACATTGCCATCTGCCTTGTCTTCTGCATTGTCACTAAGTTATCATACTACTTGAATAGCGCTCTGTATTGGAGGAACATAAGTTTCATCCTGTAGAATAATGGGAAGATCCAACACCACATTTCTCTGTTCTCTGTTCCCCAGTCAGTGACTCTGTCCTCTTCCCGGCAAATACCTGAAGCTGAGATGCACTCTTCACAACCTTGGTATTGGATTTCATTCAGACGAGTTTCTAACTAAATTGTCATCATAAAAACTATATATGTTACCACCTCTAGCAATACCTGACTCAAAACAATGTTTACAAATGCTTCTGTGAAGTGCTTTGAGATATTGTATTATGGTTGCTACTTAAATTCAAGTTACCACATTATGGAAATTATGCTTCAAGGCTTCAGATGCTTATTAATGAGGGAAAAGGTAGTTAATTGTCCTAGTTTTATTCAGATTGCAAATGGAAATTAATATGCATCTTTGTGTGCCCTTTATCTACTGTCACATGTTTACTGGCAATTGACATAAAGAATGTTTCCATCGAGCACTATTCCAATTGACTCAGAGAAAGGTTAAATTGAACGCACCTACTCATTAACTGTGCACTGTCCTCCAAATAGTGTATTACAAAGCAAGATTTTACAAGCTACATAAAGATATTAAGGCAAATGAATAAAAGTTTTGTGAAAGAAATTTGTTTTAAAGGAGGGTGGGGAGGTGAAGATGTGCAAGGAAGGAGCTTCAGAGCTCACAGCCAAGACCTCCTGAAGACATGGCTACTAATAGGACAATTTAAATCAGGAATGCTTCTTTAGGTTAAAAAAAATCCAAAATGTTTTTCAACAGCCTTATTTATATGAATATGTAATTTAATATTCATCAATATATAATATTCTAAAATATATAAATGCAAAAGGTTCCAACTAACTTAGCCTTCTGAGCTAGTTATGAGACTAATTGAATGACTTGAATTTACAATGCTGTATCAAACCTTACATTCTTTTATTATCTTGTTCAATAAGTTATGAAAGATACAAGTATTCTAATCAGGAGAGAGAGAGAGAGAGAACTTGCATCCCCCTGCCCAAATTCAAAAGATAAATGAATGGTGAGAAGTTGCCAGAATGGTTAATTTGCTATGTACAAAGACAAATAACATGTAAAATCTTTTTCAGTATATATATATTAGCAGTGTATAATACACAGCAAAACAAAAATATTAATAACATTTTATTTTTTAAAAATGCTTGCTAGGTTAGCCAAAAGATAAATAGAAGAGCGAGGCTGCTCAACAACCTACTGTGCTAACAATTGGAAAACTTTTTTTTTCCCTGAAGTGAGGAGTTGTTAAAAGATGCTCGAGAAATGGCAGAAATACAAAACTGGGAATTTTGCATCACACTTCACTCTAAGTCATGGTGCTCAACTAACAGCATCAAACACTCCTGTTAATAATTTAATAAACTTCTGAATATGAGGAAAATAAGCAAAACAAAACATTTCCTGAAATATTAAGCACAGCTGCCAGCACATTTGGAGAGAGAAGTTATGTCAACTTTAATGACAATGTTGAAATATTAAGGTTTCCCCCCCCCCGCCCCACCCACTGGGTCATGATGCCTGATGAGCTGAGTATGTCCGGCATTTTCTGATTTTCATCATGTACGCTATTTTTCTTATGTAATCTTAGACCAAATTTGTGATCGGCTTGAGGAAATTATTACGATTTATGAGAATTTACACAGGGAAGCCTATATAAGAAACAATTAAAATAGTTTTGCTTTTTAAAAAATAATAATTCAGCACAAAATTGGGCTTAGGAGCGCTTATTGTTTAAACATTGAGTACTCTTCATGCTTACAATGGTGACTGTAGGATGTGCATATATTTCAGAGGCAAAAAACCACTAGACACCATAGTTGTACATGGGCCAGCACTTGTAGTGCATGTCTATCAAAAATGTGCAACACTGATTTGGAACTAGTGGTGACACTTTAGCATCAAAGTTCCACCTCCTGCTTTCTCAATTGCTTGCCTAACCAAACGTGTGTTTAGTAGCAGCTATGGCCCCTTCACTGGGATTATTTGAAGGAATCAGCGACTACTTGTAGATTTATTACTGATCGCAATAGCCAGAAAGAAGCAATGATTCTGCGGTATTTGATGCCTTACATAAATTTTCAAAAACATCCAGAGGCTGTAGGGTGGTAGGTTCTGATGGAAGTTTTGTGGAATTGAAGGGTTTTCCAAAAGCATATTGCTCCAGATGTTTGATGCAGTGAAGCTATTTCTCATAATATCTAGTATGTTACGAATATAGGACACACACATGAAGATGAGAACTGGAAGAAGAAGATGAGAAGCACTCTTATCAGGAGCCCTATCAACTCAGAGAGCAATTCACTCATCTGGAACTTATTGTAAAAGTACATGACATCTGCACTTGGGAGTCTTGTAATAGAGTTGTGGTATCCTAAGCACCAAATTCAAGATCCAAATGCTCCAATGGTGTGTAATAATACCTCTGAATAGGTCGATTAGAAAATGTCTAAGACATGTGCACTTCAACATGGATTGCCACATTAAAGTTGCCATCTACACCCACAACAATAGAACAGGTCAAGAAGCATATTATCCGTGGCTGTGAAGGTGACCATGAAAATAAGTTTAACCTTCTGGTTCCTGCTACCTTGGAGCTGAAAGAAATGGATTTATGGGCAGAATATGCATGGCCGTAATAGGATGAGGATGATATAAAAGGCCTGAAAAGAATGGCATGGCATGAGAAGCATAGAATGAGAGGGGTGGAATTGCAGGAGATGAAGATTGCATGGGAGATCGAGGATGGGTGGGATGTGGTTAAATAGGCTAAGGTGGCAGGGACACTTCAGAAATTATTATTCAAAAGTTATTCTTTACAATAAAATTATGATTCACAAGATTTGAATGATTTTATTTTAAAAAGCAGTCATGAGAATTAAAAATGTCCAAAATCACAACACCAGATTACAGTCCAGCAGGTTTATTTGAAAGCACTAGCTTTTGGAGTGTTGCTCCTTTATCAAATGATCCAATGAAGGAGCAGCCCTCAGAAGGCGAGTGCTTCCAAATAAACCTATTGGACTATAACCTGGTGTGTGATTTTTAACTTTGTATGCTCCAGTCCAACACTGGTGTCTCCAAATCATAAAAGAATGTCAGCATTGATTATGTAGACAAAGGTGATAACAGTTCACACCTACCAGAATTTCAATATGGCCTAATTCCATCCCACTACGCAAAATTGAACTCTAGGGAGCAGCATATGTCACTAGGAAACAAATCCCAAACAAGGACTCTGTCATGAGACAAGAGAGTACTTAGGGTGCCATTTTCTTCAATAGAATCAGAAACTGTAAAAGGCTGATTTGAAGGAAATAGTTTGCTAGCAAAGTAGTTTGTTGGAACTGCAATATATGGGAGATTCTGGACAGTGCTGACTTCTAGAGAAAACCTGTCTGTCTCAAATCTGGCTGAGAATCATGCTAAGTGAGAGCTGGAGACACTCTAATGCTCCAAGGAAGGGGAGAAATCTCAATACAGTTTGTTTCAGAACTTGCTTACTGAATTACAGGAATGGAATGTGTTTGCTGGTGGACAGAAGAAAGGGAAGCCAGATGAGAAGGAATGGTAGGGTAGGTAGGTTAAGGTCCAGTGGGTACGATGCACTTACTGCTTTTTGAGGAGAAGGATAAAGGTTGTTGGAATATTGACCATAGCACCCTGCAGCAGAAGGCTGTGCCCAGGCAGAGAAGGAAGATGAAGAGAGGATGTCAAACATACTAGTTGTAAGGGATTCAAAGATGGAATATATTCTTTTGTGAGCAGGATAAACAGCCCTATATGAGATGGTATCTACCTAGTTACAAGGTGAGGACATCTCAAACTAGCTTGAGAGGATACTGCTGAAGAATGGGTATGATCTAGTCATTGATAACAATGTTGAGACCAAAAACATAGAACACTGTTATGCAAAATGGTTCTTTTTGGAGGGTATGAAGAACTTAAAGGTAAATTAACGAACAGGATTAGAGGGTTATCATCTATTATTAACCTGAGTTGCGTGCAAATTGACCTGGGGAACTGAACACATGGCTGAAACCCTAGTGGTTTTAAAAAACAAAAAAGGAGTCCATTCTCCTAACATTAGCTTCAGTACTGGGAAAAGAAGGTACCTGAATATTTCAAAACAAGCAGAGAGGAAGTATTAGGTTTAGTCAAAAATTGTGCTTTCAAGTCGACAGGAAAAGGGAAAACTAAAATATGTAAATTAAATGAACCAGGAAGAAAAATAAAGAATGTGTGAATAAACTATGAAGTACAGAATGATAGATTAGAATTTGTTATCTAAAAGAATGTGCAGAGTGTAATGAAAAATTGACTGACTTGCTGAAGTTCAAACTTAGATGGTATGAAATGGTGGCCATCATTGAGAGATGACTGCAAGACTGAAGGCCTGGAAACTAAAGATATCCGTTTATAAGGCCTACTGAGATTATAGGAAAAATGGTTGTGGGAGGAGGGACCTTGATGACTAAGGATGACATCAGTTCATTGATCCGAGAAGATGTTACAAGAGGAAAATGGACTGTGATTATCTGTAAGTAGTTAAAGAAAAAAACACAATACACATTGTGTGTAGATTTTCCTTCAGCAGCAGTGAAGTGGTGATTTATATTAAGTAAACATGTAATGAAGGCAGAATGGTTGTAGTGATGAATTTTAATTTTTGTAGAGGTTATGATAAGCAAACTAGCGTAAATAAGGAAGGTAGTAAGCTCTTGGGTATGTTCAAGATTGTTTACTGGAAGAATAAATCATAGAACCTTCAAATGGGAACACCATTTTACTGTTAGTGATCAAGCAGTTATCAGCATTACAGTGAATGAGCATTTATCTAATCGCAATCATAATATAATTAAGTTCAACATCACATTAAAACAGCTACAAACATCTAGATTTGAGGAAGGCTGATTTCACACTACCAGATGGGAAAAAGAAGATGAACAGACCGAAAAAGATCAGGTGAAATATGTTGAGGAAGATCTTCAAGAGCAAGATTCCACCTGAGCTGGCATATAAGAGATGCAATGGATTAGGATCACTGGCATTGTTATCAATGACTAGATCATACCCATTTTTCATCAGTATTCTCTCGAGCCAGTTTGAGATGTCCTCACCTTGTAACAAGGTAGATACCATCTCATATAGGGTTGTCTACCATGCTCACAAAAGAATATATTCTGTCTTCTAATTCATTGAATCCCTTACAACTAGTTTCCTATTATCTTGCACAGACTTATACTTAGTTCCTCTGGTCTGAGTGAATAGGATCTCCATGCAATAAGACGGAGATGGTCCTCAGTAAACTAGACATATCTAGTAATGAGTAAAATCATATAAGATAAATGAGAACAATTCGTAAAAGAATGTAACATAAAACAGTGTATATTTTTCTTTGAGGCAAGAGCTTTACTTGCAGTAAAGGCAGATATCAACAACTAAAGTGGTAGAAAGCACCATAATACTAAAAAACACATGATATCGAGCATGAATAGTGGTGAATGGGGATGATGCAAAAACAGCAAAATGATCACTAAACACATAATAAAATCTACAAAATGGAGATGGAGGAATGTTGAAAGGGATGGCTATATCAAAAAATATACATTTTTAGGGATTCATGGGCTGTGTTGCCCTTGAGAAGGTGGTGATAAGCTGACTTATTGAATCCCTACAGTGCTGAAAGAGATCACTTGGCCTATTGAATCTGCAATGACACTCCCAAAGAGCATCCCACCCAGACCCAAGCCCCTAGCCTATCCCTGTAATCTCACATTTATCATAGCTAGCCCACTCAGCCTGCACCTCTCTGGACAATTTAGCATGGCTAATCCAGCTAACCTGTACATGTTTGGACTGTAGAAAGAAACTGGAGCATCCTTAGGAAACCCGTGCAGACACTGGGAGAACATGCAAACTCCATATAGACAGTCACCAAGGCTGGAATTGAACCTGATTCCCTGCTAAGCACTGCAGCCTGAGTGCTGTAGGTGGAGTTACAATGCCCATTGGGCAGTTCCAGAATTTGGTCCAGGCTCACTGAAGAAACAGCAATGTATTTCCAAGTTAGGACAGTTGGGTGGTGTATCCATGCATCCTCTGTCCTGGTCTTCCTAAGATGATAGTAGTTGTGGGGTTTGACATTGTTGCTGAAGAAACCTCAGTAACTTCCTATGATGCACCTTGTAGTTGGTGCACACTGCTACTGCTGAGTGTTGATTTTGGAGGGAGTGAATGTTTGTGGATATGGTGCCAATCAAGTGAACTGCTTCATCCTGGATAGTATGCATCTCCAGCAACACTAAACTTCTTCAGTGTTTTTTGGAGCTGCATCCATCCAGGCAAGTGGGGAGTATTCCCTCATACTCACCACGTGTTTATAAATGGTGGACAGACTTTGCATAATCAGAAGGTGAGTTACTCATTGCAGTATTCCTTGACTCTGACCTCTCTTGTAGCCATGGTACTTGTATTACTCATTCAGTTCAGTTTCTGGCCAATTGTGAACTAATGGTCAATGTTGATAGTGAAGGTTTCAATAATGGGAATGCCATTGAATGTCAAGGAACAATTGTAGATTCTCTCTTGTTAGAGATGGTCATTGCCTGACATTTGTGTGGTGTGTATGTTACTTGGAATTTGGATATGAATTTTTTCAGTATTGAATGGTACTAAGCATTGTGTAATCATCAGTGAACATCCACACATCTGACCTTACGATGAAGGGAAGATCATGGATAAAGCATCTGAAGATGATTGGGCTGAGGACACTACCCTGAGGAATTCCTGCAGAGAAATCCTGGAAGTGAGATAACAGACTGCTAACAACTTTAGCCATCTTCCTTTGTGTAAGGTATGACTTCAATCAAAGTCAATTTTCCCCTTGATTCCCATTGTCTTGAGTTTTGTTACAGTTCCTTGATGCCACACTTGGTTAAATGCGACCTTGATGTTGAGGGCAGTCACTTTGACCTCACCTCTGGAATTCAGCTCTTTTGTCCACGTTGAACCAAGGCTGTAATTAGTTCAAGAACTTAGTGGCTCTGGTGGAACACAAACTGAGCATCAGTGAGCAGTCATTGCTTAAAAAAATGCTGTTTGATATCTGCTATCACTTTACTAATGATCGAGAATACATTGAAAGAGTGGTAAATGGCTGGGTTGCATTCACTAATTTTTGTATGCAGGATATACTTGGGCAATTTTGCACATTATCAGGTAGATGCCAATGTTGTAGCTACACTGGAACAGCTTGACCACTCAATGTTTGAGCTTATGCTTGAGGTTTATGATTGAATCTGGAATCTGCTATCCCAGAGTATGACAAATGCTAGGATTTTGAGTAAATATATACCTTTATTTAGTAATGTGTTGAAGGGGTACGGAGACTGAGCAGGACAGTAGAGTTGAGACCCAGCCATGATTGTATTAAACGTTGGAGCAGACTTGAGAAGTTGAATTGCCTACTCCATTTTCTTAAGTATGTTCTCCTGTAAGAAAGAAATCTAATTTGTGAAATTTATAAGTGGGAAAGAAATGGTGTGAGATCAGTGGTTTAAATCGTGAAAGCTAGAGAAATATTTTGAGATTGTGTGGACATTATAATCATGGAAGAATTGAAATGTCACATTTTTGCAAAGTTAAAATGCATTCAGATGATTAGATTCATATAGATTCAAAATGCATTCATATAGATGACTATAAAGTGGTAAAAATCAGAGAAACAGCAGTTCTGGCAGATAATTATGATATTTTGCATTGACCTTTGGAGTTAGGTAGATGTTCATAAGGAAATCCACAAGAATGATGAAAAAGAAAAAGTTGTGGATGCAAGAGGTACTAGTTTTAGAGAAAGGACAGAACAATGCCAAAGTAGTAAAGGAGAATGGTCATAACCAAAAAGTGACAAAAAGAAGTTAACATGCCTCTAATGCTAATAAAAATGTACATACCAAAAACTAATCAATGCAAGCGATTGGGAGACCAATCCAGTAGTAGGAATATCTAACAATTCTTCAGAAATGTAAAGGAAACTGTAAAGATGGTATAAAGAGTACATGTCCTTAACATGAAATAACTCAGGAGAGTCTCAAAGATTCTTTCCCAAAATTGATAAGCAGGGTCAGATCAATGGATATTCTGAGTATTTTATATTGAAAAGAGGAGATATTCCTTTATGCATTGAACCAAAGAGGAAAACCAGCAAAGGAGTTAAAAGACTGAGGCAAGTCAATAAGTCATTCTTGCTGATGATATTATTGGCCGTCAAGGAAAAAAAATTACTTGGACGTTGAAGGTTACAAACTAATCTCATTATACAGAATTGAACTAAAGAGTGACCCACTAAATGGAGATGTTGTAGTGGGGGTAGTGAAACAAATTCCTATAGAAGAAATTGATTATTTTGCAAAATGACCTGGTGGTGGAACAACCAGTGGAGGCAAAAAGAACTGAATTGTTGCTGGAGGAAATCCAGGATGGTTTCCTGACGATGTTGTGGCTAGTTCAGTACCCTGTAGAATTCGAGAGGAAGAACAGTAGAATTTAGTTATCGATGCAATGTCTTTTGAAAATCTAACTGAAAAAGGTAAAGGTAGAGAGAATGAAGCTGATGTGATGATTAGTTCATCTTCTTCAACAGAAATGCAACAAACTGATTCTGAATTGAAAGCATGATACCAGACATCATAGTCAGTGGTTGAATGTTATTAGTTGAAGGACAGAATATTAATGAGGAAATGGAGACTACTTCAAATACCAGCTAATGAAGAATAGCCAGTGATCCATCTGAATTCAGTCCCATCTGAAAATCATAATGAGATTTTAATAGCAGCTCACTTCGCTTGGATTTTCCAAATACCTAAAATATTTAGATATTTTGTTGGTCAGAATTACATAAAGATTTTGCCAGGCATGCCAAAAATATCAAGTAGTGGGAAAACTCCAACCGTCAATTAAACTACTTAAAATAAGCCTTTAATTCCGATACCATCTTTTGAAGAACTAGATTGTTCCCAATTATTGAATCAATAGATTTTGCTGGATCCCTACCTAAAACACGAGTGGGAATCAATACCTTTTAACAATTATGGATGCAGTGCCTCAGGTAAAGTGACAAAAAATGGTAGTGGAAAAGTTCAACTTTTTTAAACAAAATATGAATTAGTCAAAGCTGAAAATGTGTTGCTGGAAAAGCGCAGCAGGTCAGGCAGCATCCAAGGAACAGGAAATTCGACGTTTCGGGCATAAGCCCTTCTTCGGGCTTATGCCCGAAACGTCAAATTTCCTGTGCTTTGGATGCTGCCTGACCTCCTGCGCTTTTCCAGCAACACATTTTCAGCTCTGATCTCCAGCATCTGCAGACCTCACTTTCTCCTCCTATGAATTAGTCAAAGCAATGCAATCATCAAGATTCAAATATGATGATCAAAATTTTCAAAGAAATGATGACTAGTTCAGGAATAAAACAATTTATATATTCTTCTTACTGCCCACGGTCTTGAGCTGCAATGGGGCCACCGTCCATTTCAATACTGTGATTAAGGCTTATTGTCAAAGGTTGGTGGAGTAGTGGGCAGTGAAGGAGATTATCTAAGATTATATAGAGATCTTGATCAATCGGATCAATGGGCTGAAGAATGGCAGACGGAGTTTAATTTGGATAAATGCGAGGTATTGCATTTTGGTAAAATAAGTGTGGAGTTTGCATGTTCTCTCCGTGTCTGCATGGGTTTTCTCCGGATGCTGCGGTTTCCTCCCACATTCCAAAGATGTGCAGGTTAGGTGAATTGGCCATGCTAAATTGCCCATAGTGTTCAGGCATGTGTTGGCTAGGTGCATTAGTCAGAGGAAATGTAGGGTAGGGGAGTGGGTCTAGGTGGGTTACTCTTCAGAGGGTCACATGGTCTGTTTCCACACTGTAGAGATTCTATGATTCTATGAAAACAGTGGTAGGACTTATATAGTTAAATATACGGCCTTGGGTAATGTTGTAGCACAGGAAGACCTTGGGGTTCAGGTACATAATTCATTGAAATTTGCATCATGTGTAGACAGGCTGGTTGAAAAGGCATTTAGCATGTTTGCCACTGTTGCTCAGACCTTTGAGTATAGGAGATGAAATGTTGTGTTGAGGTTGTACAGGATATTGGTGAGGTCTGTTGTAGAGTACTGTGTCCAGTTCTGGTCACCCTGTTATAGCAAGGATATTATTAAATTGGAGAGGGTTCAGAAGAGATTGATCATGCTGTTGCTGGAAATGGAAGGTTTGAGTTATAAGGATAGGCTGTGGCCTCTTTCATTGAAGGATAGGAGGTTGAGGGTTGAACTTCTAGAGGCTTATAAAATCATGAGTTACATAAACAAAGTGAATGAAGATGTCTTTTCCCTCGGATGGGGAACTTCAAGATTAGGGGGCATATTCTTAAGGTGTGAGGAGAAAAGACCTGGGGACAATTTTGTTACAGATAAAGTGGTTTGTGTGTGAAATGAGCTACCTGAGGAAGTGATGGATATGGGTACAGTTATAACATTTAAAAGATATTTGGATAAGTACATGAATAAAGATATGTTTGAGTGATATGGGCCAAGCAGAGGCAGGTTGGACTGGTTTAGTTGGGAATTATGGCTAGCATGGACTGGTTGGACCAAAGGGTCTGTTTCCATGCTGTATGATTCGATAATATTCTAATGGTTTGGTTAAGGGAACCTTGGTTCTGATTGCCATTAAGGACACTCATTAAGTACACAGGATTTAATCCTTTTACATGTATTTGGAAAGGCAAGGACTGATTCGGGGTAGTCAACGTGGCTTTGTGCGTGGGAAATCATGTCTTTCAAACTTGATTGAGTTTTTTGAAGAAGTAACAAAGAAGAATGATGAGGGCAGAGCAGTGGATGTGATCTATATGGACTTCAGTAAACTCCTGTACTCAATACTCTGACCAATAAAGGAAAGCATACCAAAAGCCTTCTTCACTATCCTATCTACCTGCAACTCCACTTTCAAGGAGCTATGAACCTGCACTCCAAGGTCTCTTTGTTCAGCAACACTCCCAAGGACCTTACCACTAAGTGTATAAGTCCTGCTAAGATTTGCTTTCCCAAAATGCAGCACTTCGTATTTATCTGAATTAAACTCCATCTGCCACTTCTCAGCCCATTGGCCCATCTGGTCCAGTTCATGGGAGGTCATGTTGCGGCTGTATAGGACATTGGTTAGGCCACTGTTGAAATATTGCGTGCAATTCTGGTCTCCTTCCTATCGGAAAGATGTTGTGAAACTTGAAAGGGTTCAGAAAAGATTTGCAAGGATGTAGCCAGGGTTGGAGCATCTGAGCTACAGGGAGAGGCTGAATAGGCTGGGGCTGTTTTCCCTGGAGCGTCGGTGCTGAGGCATGACCTTTATAGAGGTTTACGAAATTATGAGGGGCATGGATAGGATAAATAGACAAAGTCTTTTCCTTGGGGTCAGGGAGTCCAGAACTAGAGGGCATAGGTTTAGGATGAGAGGGGAAAGATATAAAAGAGACCTGAGGGGCAATTTTTTCACGCAGAGGGAAGAATGTGTATGGAATGAGCTGCCAGAGGATGTGGTGGAGGCTGGTACAATTGCAACATTTAAGAGGCATTTGGATGTATATATGAATAGGAAGGGTTTGGAGGGATATGGGCCGGGTGCTGGCAGGTGGGACTAGATTGGGTTGGGATATCTGGTCGGCATGGACGGGTTGGATGGAAGGGTCTGTTTCCATGCTGTACATCTCTATGACTTTATGACTCTATAACTGACGTATGGACATGAGACAAGAGGAACACTTAATCTAAAGAAAAAATGATTAGCCAAAGTTTATATACTATGCTTTCAGCCTATGTTTCAAATTCCAGAGAGAAATAGATCAAAGCATATGAATTAGCTCACATGCATTTGAAGTGTGTTCAACAAACAATGAAAACTAGAGCAGATAAAATGATCAAAGTCTGAAATGTTGTTGGATACCAATTGTTACTGTTGACAGTTTTTTGAGCAAAGTAAGGTATACGGGACAGTACCAAATCAAAAAGAAACAATGTTATTTTTGTAATAAATACTCAAGATTTAAAAAAAGAATCCATGAGTTTATCATGTTAACGTGTCAAATAGATAATAACATAGTCGATAGTCAGGGATTAAGAAATATACTTATAGTGAAAGCAATGGGGAATGAAATAGAAATATCAGAACAATTGGAGAAATAATTGGAAATTGAAAATTCCAGAGCTGATTCTTCAACAATCAGATTGCATAAAAAAGTGCTTAAAAGGTTAGATAGCATTGTATTTTATCTTCCAGAAACTATTGAAGTAATTTACAAAGTCTATGACACAACCATAAATCAATTTGTGGGCTGACTCTAGGAAATGTGGCTGTTCATGATGTTAATGTGAGGGATGCTACTGATTAAACAATAGATTCAATCCAAAGAGAATAGGTCAATTGAGTGAAGAGACGAAGTTCATGATGGACAACAACATTCTTGAACTAGTCATAAATAGCCTGAGCTTGTCTATCGTGATTGTGCTGAAACTGAATAAGTCAGAAAGATTCTAGATTGATGATGGTAAGGTTGACATGGTACCAAAAGTACACTTGCATCCAAATCCAAGATGGAAGGAAATTTTTTATTCGTTCATTCATGGGACACAGGCATCACTGCCTAGCCAGCATTTATTGCTTGTCCCTAGTTGCCCTTGAGAAGATGGTAATGAGCTGCCTTCTTTAACTCCTTCAGTCAGTTTGCTGTACGTAGACCCACAATTCTGCTGGGGAGGGAATTCCAGGATTTTGGCCCAGCAACTGTGAAGGAACAGTGATATATTTTTTCAAGTCAGGATGATAAAAGGCTTGGAGTGGAACTTGCAGATGGTGGTGTTCTCATGTATCTGCTGCCATTGTCCTTCTGGATGGAAGTGGCTATAAATTTGGGAGGTGTTGTCTATGATCTTCAGTGAATTTCTACAGTACTTTCTGTAGATACATCCTATACATTGCTGCTACTAAGTGTCAATGGTAGAGTTAGTGGATGCTTGTGTCAATCAAGTGAGCTGCTCTGTCCTGGATGGTATCAAGCTTCTTGAGTGTTTTTGGAGTTATACTCATCTGGCTAAGTGGGAAGTATATCATCACACTGGATTGGAAGCATATCATCACAGATGCTGGATTGGCTTTAGAGAGTCAGAAGGTGAGTTATTTGCTGCAGTATGCCTAGCCTCTGATCTGTCTTGTAGCCACTGTATTTATATGATGAGTCCAGCTGAGTTTCTTGTTAATGATAAGCCCCAGGATGTTGTTTTTGGGGGATTCTGTAATGTTAACATCATTGAATGTTAAAGGCGATGGTTAGATTGCCTCTTATTGGAGATATTTGTTGCTTGGCATTTGTGTGGCTTTGATATAGTGTGGTGCTGGAAAAAGCACAGCAGGTCAATCAGCATCAGAGGAGTAGGAGAGTTAATGTTTCCAGTTGGAAACTTTCATCAATCCTGATGAAAGATTCCAACCTGAAATGTCAACTCCCTTGCTCCTCTGATGCTGCTTGACCTGCTGTGCTTTTTCCAGCTCCACACTTTGACTCTGACTTTCCAGCATCTGCAACCCTCACTATCTCAAATTTGTGTGGCGTAAATGTTACTTGCCACTTGTCAGCCCAAACCTGGTTATTGTTGACGTCTTGTTGCATTTGAACGTGGATTGCTTCAATATCTGAGGATGCTTGAATGGTACTGAACATTGTGCAGTCATTGACAAATATCCCCACCTCTGACCTTATGATGGAGGTAAAGTCATTGATGAAGCAGCTGAAGATGGTTCGTCTAGAACAGTACCTTAAGGAACTCCTGCAGAGATTAGATTAGATTACTTACAGTGTGGAAACAGGCCCTTCGGCCCAACAAGTCCACACCGACCCGCCGAAGCGCAACCCACCCGTTCCCCTACATATACCCCTTACCTAACACTACGGGCAATTTAGCGTGGCCAATTCACCTAACCCGCACAAGATGTCCTGGAGCTGAGATGATTGACCTCCAACCGCAACAATCTACTGATGCATCAGGTATAACTCTAACCATTGGAGAGTTTGACTTCTGACTCTAGTTTTGTGAGGGCTCCTTGACTTCAAACTTTGTCGAATGCAGCCTCGATATCAAGGGCTGTCACTCATACCTCACCTCTGGAATTTAGGTCTTTTGACCATGTTTGAACTAAGGCTGTTATGAGGTCAGGAGCTGAGTGGTCCTGACAGAATGCAAACTGGACATCACTGAGCTGGTTATGCTGAGTAGGTGCTGTTTGATAAGCACTGTTGATGACACTGTCAATATCTTTACTGATAAATGAGTTCAGATTGATTGTGCGGTAATTGACCAGGTTGGATTTGTCCTTTTTTGTGTACAGGACAAACCTGGGCAATTTTCTACATTTGTTGTGTAGATGCTAAGCTGTATTAAAACAGCTTGGCCAGGGGAACAGCAAGTTCTGGAGCGTACATCTTCAGTACTATCGCTGATATGTTGTCAGAGCCCATAGCCTTTACGGTATCCAGTTCCTCCAATCCTTTCTTTATATGATGTGGAGTAAAGCAAGGTTTTTGGAGACCAAGATCTGTAATGCTGGGGACTACTCAAGGAAACCAAGATGGATCATCCACTTGGCACTTCTGGCTAAAGATTGCTGTGAATGCTTCAGCCTTACCTTTTGCACTGGTGTGCTGGGCTCTTCCATCATTGAGGATGGGGATATCTGTGGTGCCTTTCCTCCAGTGAGTTGTTTAATTGTCCACCATCATTTATGACTGGATATGGCAAGACTGCAAAACTTAGATCCCTCAACCAAAAAATCAGATCTATCTATCAGTTGCTGCTTCTGCTGTTTGGAAGCTTCATCAGGTTGCCACTTCATTTTTAAGTATGCCTTGTGGCACTTCTGACATGCCCTCCTGCACTCCCCATTGAACCAGGTTTGTTAGTAATTGTTGAGTTGAGGATATGCTGGGTTATGAGATTGCAGGAGAATGATTCTACTGTTAATGGCTTACAACGCCTTATGGATACCCAATCTTAAATTGCTCTGTCAGTTCAAAGTCTATCCTATTTAGCACGGTGATAGTGACACACAACACAATGGAGGGTATTGTAAATATGAAGTCAATACTTAATTCACAAGGACTGCACAATATGAATTGGACCTGCACAACTTGTCACAAAAAAAAACTTACGAATAAGATACTGACAAGTTTTTGTTAACATACAAAGCCAAGGATATATCAGCTATTGTATCATCAGGTGGACTTTTTCAATACAATCTGGCTAGTTAGGATACAAAATGCACTAATATTCTAATGACAAAACAATAATGATATTGAAGAATTATGTAGTTATACTGGTACATTAACAGTTTGGTTGTTAGCCAAACTTGGGAAGAACATTTACCATTTGGTTGAACTGTTTGATCAGCGATCAAAAAGGAACAATCTGGTTATAAATCTGGCTAAGAATGAACTTACCAAGGTAAAAATGTCTTATTTGGGCCACGTTGTGAGACAGGAACGGGTAGCACATACAGAAGTGAAAATAAGGGCTATTTTGGATTTTCCCATTGCCTGGAACAAAAAATGAAATTTGTCCTGAACTTCACGAGAATATTATCATTCTGCATCTTTAATGAATTTGTTGAAGAAAGGCAGAACAATTGATTAGATTTGTGTGCATGAGTGCCTTTGTAAACTTGAAAGCTGTTCGGATAACTCAACATGGCTGACTTATGAGAAGCCAATCAAACTATCTGCGAATGCTAATGCTTTTGGGTGGGACTGTTTTGCTGCAAGATGAAAAGATGAGGATTGAATGGTCTGTCAGTTACATTTTCAAAGAAACTGCATCCCAGCAAATATATTCAGCAGTTGAGAAAGAGACATTGAGTCTTGTTGGTTTGATAGTACTTTGAACCACTGCATATATCACCAACAATGTGGGTGAAACTTATTTATATGAACCACAATCCTTTGATTTTCTTGTAAAATTTCAAGAAAAGAACTTGAAACTCATTCAAGAGTCAAGAAAAGAAAATGTTATAGAGGAGATTTTATAGAGAGCACATATGAGAACATTGAGGGCTATGGCGCCTGTGGACTCAGGTAAAATATGGTTACTATGTAATTCGTTGTGTCTTTAACGTTTTTCTTGCTGCAGTTTATGTGATGTAAAAATGTTATTTTTTGATAACTCACGAAAATGCCACTCAAAGGATAGGGCAAATAGACAAAATCTTTTCGCTGGGATGGGGAGTCCCGACTATAGGGCATAGGTTTAGGTTGAGAGGGGAAAGATATAAAAAGGTACCTGAGGGGCAACTTTTTCATGCAGAGAATGGTACATGTATGGGATGAGCTGCCAGAGGAAGTGGTGGAGGCTGGTGCAATTACAGCAATTACAAGACGTCTGGATGGGTATATGAGTAGGAAGGGTTTCGAGGGATATGGGTCAGGTGGTGGCAAATGGGACTTTGACTAGGTTGGAAATTTGGTCGGCATGGACGAGTTGGAACGAAGGGCCTTTTCCGTGCTGTACATCTCTATGACTCTGTAAGTACATATTTTCATTTTTTTTTGTGTATGGTATAACATAAGTTGTATGATTTATATATAGACTTGCTTTCAGCTATTAAATTGAGAAAATTATTTTCCTTTTTTATATGGGAGAGAAATCCATAATTTGGAAAGCTTCAGGTTTTGGTTTGTAGAAATCCTTATTGAAGCAGTTTGAAACAGTTCTTCCTGTAGAAAAGAGGTAGTTCTGAAAAGTCAGGAGATAGGTTCCCGCTTGTTAAGGATTTTAGTTGGAAACACCAGACCAGAATTGTTTGGTGAGAACGCTGAAGGGTTTATTTGAAGCTAAGAAAGCTTTGCGCTCAATTATGTGACTGTATGGAAGGTTTGAGTCCTAAAGAAAGGCTCTAGCCTTTCTTTAGATAGACTTGGTTTTTTTACACTGGAGGTTCAGAGGCAATATCATAGAAATTTATAAAATAATGAGGGGTATGGATAGAATTAGTAGTAGTTGTCTTTTTCCTAGGATGGGGGATTTCAAGATGGAGGTGAGAGGATGAGATTTTAAAAAAAACATGAGGGCAAATTACTTACACAGAGGGTGGTTCGCATGTGGAATGAACTTCTGAGGAAGTGTTAGATGGGGGCAAAATTACAGTGCTTAAAAGATATTTGGATAGGTACATGAAGAGGAGGGATGTGGGCCAGGATCAGGCAGGTAGGATTAGTCTAATTTGGGATTATGTTCAGCATGGACTGGCTGGACCCAAGGATTTGTTTCCATGCTGTATGATTTCATGATTCCATGATCTAATCAAGTTAAAGGCTCTCAAACTGTCAAAAATAGGAGTTGAAAGAAACAGTTAAGTAGATGTGATAGAGAAGAGAATTATTTCTGCTCGAAGTAATAGTGTTAGGATAGATGGTATTGTATTTTACTGTGTTAAATATTTTTCACATTGTGTTACATATAGGCAGTCCCTGGGTTGTGCAAGGGTTCCGTTCTGGAGTTAGTTTACAAGTCAATTTGTTAACAAGTCGAAACACCATGCAGGACAATGCAAAGCATCTGTTTGTAAATACAGAAAATGTTTGAAAGTTGAATATTTAAAATTATATCCCTGTACAAGATCACATTCTTAAGTACAAGCATTTGTAAGTCAGACATTCGTAAATTGGAGATCCCCTGTAAATAGCTTTGTTCATTCCAGTTTGTATAATTATATAATATTTTCTATAACTCATTGTTAAAACAGAATCTGCGGCATTTCGTTTTTGTGCTTCAGTGGGAAAAAAAAACTTGTTAAATAAAACCCAAATGTAATTGTTTAAGCCAAATTTCAGTCTGGTAACTGACTTGTCCAGCATTAATATCAGCTTGGATCATAATCCTAACCTATTGGATTATTCATCAGATTAAGAAATTCATCAAATATCTTTTCACTTCAGTAAAACCATGTGGACTTTTCATGATCATCCTATGATTTTTGAAACGTACTGCGATGACTTCCTTAATAATTGATACCAGCTTGTTCTTGTCATCGATGTCAGGCTAACTGGCCTGTAGAGCTCCTGTCTGCCTTCCTCCTTTCTCGAACAGGAGTGTTAAATTTGCTAGTTTTCAATTTGCTGAGACTGTTCTACAATCTAACATACTTCAGAAGGTATTTCTGCAGCTACCTATTATGGAAGATAAAAGAAAATGCTGTGGATGTGTGAAATCCAAGATAAAAACTGAACGTGCTGCAAGAACTCAGCAGGTCTGGCCGCATCTTTAGAAGGACAACAGAATTAACATTTTGAACTAATTACTCTTCTTCAGAATGGAAGAATCATAGAGCTCGAAATATTAATTCTATCTCTTTCCAGAGATTAGCTGGACCCGATGAATTTTTCCGATACTTTCTGTGTTTATTACCTTTTACAGAACCCTCAGATGCAAGCTATCATGTCCTAGGAAATTTAGCCCCTTAAGTTTATTTAATATTTTTTCTCTGCTACTATTAATTAACTTAAATTTGTAACTTTCATGATTCCCTTGGTTATCTGCTGGGGTATAATTCTTGTCTTCTACTGTGAAGACAGGCAGACACACAATATTTGTTCAATTGCTTTACTGTTTCTTCTCTCCAAATGATAACTTCTCTTGTCTCTGCCTTTAAGGAATCAATATTTACTTAACCTACTCTCTTGCTTTTTATGTACTCGTAAAGTCTCTTATATCATTTTATGTTCCAGGTGAGTTAATGCTCATTCTATTTTTATCCATTTCAATCGATGGTTTGTGAAGTAACTCCACAGAGGCTGATATCCCATCACCAAGTCACCATTTACTTGCATGTGGAAAGTCCTTGACACTGGTCTAACTTCCACAGAGCTAGCTCTGAGTGTCAGCCAGGGCTCCTGATTGGACCAGGTTAACAGCTCAGTCAAGGAGCTCATTTTTTTTAATGATTTCCACCCAGCTGATCTTGATACAATCCCTCCCCCTCTGAGTCTGAGGACATAGACCAGTCCTTTTCCTTGTAGCGTCTCCTGAGGTGTTTTAGCACCTGGTCATGTTCCTCTGACGTTGCCTCAGATACAGGCAGTGCATAATGCACAGGAGCTTGCCTATTGCACCTAGAGCATCTTGGGAGAAATTCACTCTCCTCTTCTGTGGCAATGGCATCAATATAGGGAACTACGCCATGTCCATCTTATATTCTCTTCAATGTTTAACATAAAGGGAGAGCCAACAAGTTCAAACAGCCTTTCTGACTGTTCCGAGAAACAGGGAACGTCTTGCTCCTGCACCATTCGCAAGTTTGCAGCTTCTATGTTGTCCACATACCTGTTCAGCACCATTGCAACCAACAGACCTTTAAATGTCTCTGGACCTGAACTTGTGTTGACCGAGCTTCTTACTTATGTAGGACCATTCCCATGGCTCCTACACCAAATTTCGTCGCCTGAAGTAAACTGTCTTTCTTGCTTGGTGGAATTTGGTGTCTGGCATTGGTGTTCCTGATGCTGGTCTCCGACCATGACCTTCAGGTCTGGAAAGATCAGATTTACCCTGGTAAAAACAATGACTGCAGATGCTGGAAACCAGATTCTGGATCAGTGGTGCTGGAAGAGCACAGCAGTTCAGGCAGCATCCAAAGTGCAGCAAAATTGACGTTTCGGGCAAAAGCCCTTCATCAGGAATAAAGGCAGTGAGCCTGAAGGGTGGAGAGATAAGCAAGAGGAGGGTGGGGGTGGGGAGAAAGTAGCATAGAGTACAATGGGTGAGTGGGGGAGGGGATGAAGGTGATAGGTCAGGGAGGCTTCAGGGCAGAGGAAATGACCTGGGAATTGCAGTGGGAGAGGGACTCCCTGAGATTCTTGTAGAGATAGGAGGAAAACTTCTTCAAGGCAGGCATCCTTGCAAGAGGATTTGCAGTAGGGTTAAAATCAACAAGGTAAAAACAATGACTGCAGATGCTGGAAACCAGATTCTGGATCAGTGGTGCTGGAAGAGCACAGCAATTCAGGCAGCATCCAAAGTGCAGCGAAATCAATGTTTCAGGCAAAAGCCCTTCATCAGGAATAAAGGCAGTGAGCCTGAAGCATGGAGAGATAAGCTAGAGGAGGGTGGGGGTACCCTGGTGCAGAGTCTTCACTTTTTAGCAACTCTGCTGGAGCTATCCGTGTCGTTGCGAGACATGTGGCCCTCAAATAAGAACTGAGACAGTTTGGTATCTAATGAAGCTGTAGGCTGTTTCTTCAAGCCCACCTTCAAAGTTTGAACTCTTTCTGCCAGGCCATTGATTGATGGATAGTATGGAGCTGTCTTTATATATCAAATCCCATTCGACTTTATGAAATACTCAAAATCCCTGCTGGTAAACAATGGCCCGTTACCTATGACCAACACTTGCAGGAGTCCTCCTGTTGTAAAACATGCATGCAGTTTTCCTGTCATTGTTGCTGTGTTGAATTCTACGCATGCCCAATTTGAGTGGATGTCTACAGTGACTAAGAATATTGAGCCCATGAAAGGACCTGTGTAGTTGTCATGTAACCAATTCCAGGGTTTACCTGGCCATTCTCGTGAATTTGGGGGAGCAGCTGGCATATCCCCACCAATACAGCTATGTCTGTATTCAAGCCCTGCCACCAGACATAACTTCTTGCAACACCATCATTTTGATGGCACTGATGGAGTTCAGCCAGTATCTGGCAGCAACCTTTGTTCAGGACAGTCCTCTCCCTCCTCATAATAGCATGCTGTCCTCTAATGTAATCTGATCTCTCGAGGTCCAAAAAGGTTCCAGTTCTGGATATGGCAGCCCTTTGGTTTACCCCATCACCACCAGCTGCTTCAGTTTGACCAGGATTGGATCTTTCTGTGTCCAAAGTCTGATACTAACAGTCATAGCTGACAATATGTCCAGAATATTTAAAACCATTGCAGAATCTTCTAGCAGTGGCACCTCCAATGGTATATCTGCCAGTGGAAAGCAGCTCAATATATCCGCATTTGCTACTTGGCATCTCGGACGGTGTTCCAACTTGTAATTATGTGCATTTAGTATTAGAACTCTCCATTGAATTTGGCCTGAAGCTGTGGGTGGGACTGCCTTGACCACTTTAAGTAGTTCTAGTAGGGGTTTGTGGTCTGTTATTATTACAAATTTATGTATTGGTATTCTTGGAACCCTGGACTCCAAGTGTGGCCACCAAACCCTCCTCCCCTATTTTTGCATTATCCATAGTCCTGGACGCAAACACTATTGGGAATTCCTCTCCAATGGGCCACCTATCAGCCAATACACCCTGATCCTTTATGGGAAGACATCGTATGCCAATACCAGATCTCACTTGAGATCATAGTCCGCCAACACCTTGGAGGATGATAGCTGAGCTTTCATTTCGTTGAAGATATGACTTGATTATGGGACCATCTCCAAGGCTGGCCCTTTTTTTTGGGAATTGATGCAAAGGTGCCAGGAGGGAGGCCGGGTTATATATGAACTTTCCAAAATAATTCACCAGCCCAAGGAAAGACCTAAGCTTTGGTGCAGACGTGGGATCTAGGACATCTTTGATTACTCTTACTTTATCTTCCAATAAATGTAACATAATCTTGTCGACTCTGTAGCCCAAGTAGATCACTTGAAATGTGTGACACATATATTTTTCTTTTCTAAGGTGTACACCTGCCTAAGAGAAACATCAAGGGACCATGTCCAAGTTCTCTAAGTGCTCCCTATTGGGCTTCCCTGTACAACATCTAGATCAATGGCGACCTGGAGTAGACTTTGCAAAATATTCATCATCATCCACTGAACAATTGCACAGGGTGACAATAACACAAATGGTAGCCTTGTATATTGGTACAATCCTTCTGGTAATTAATTGTAGCATACTTCTGGGTATCATCGTCTAACCGGAATTACAAGTACACATAGTTCATGTCCACCTTCATGAAGGACAGCCCTACCCCATGCACCAGCTTTGCATATAAATCCTCTATGTGAGGGATTGGGTGTTAATCCAGCTGCAAAAAACTGTTTACCATTTGTTTGAAAGCCCCACAAGGGTGAACCAGGTTTCACTGTTGCTATGAGGCACTGCCCATTTCACAAACTGTATTGATTTGATGATTCATTCGCTTTCCAGCCTCCTGATTCCTGCCTCTACATTTGCCCATAAGGTAAATGGCAGTGGATAGGCCTTGCAAAATCATGGAAATGCTTCCAAGTCAACATGCAAGGAGGCCTTGGATCTTTTGATAGTCCCCATACCTTCCTGAAATACTTTCAGGTATTTAATTAGGACCTCATTTAGACAATAGTTTTCTAATTGAAAAATGTTTAGCCAATCAAGGTAAATCTCTGTCAACCAATTCCACCCCATCAGGCTTAGTCCTGAGCCTTTTACTATAATCCACGGTAACTGAACAAGCTGCTTCTCCTAAGAGAGAATGGAACTGAAGTTGTACCCTTAATTTGTAAAGGTTCCTCGTTATAGGTTCTCAGTCTCGCCAAGATCTTGTGTAAACAAAAGGGTTGGAGTCCACAGCGACTTTTATTAAAGACCTAGCTCTCCGATCACTGAAATGGCCGTGTCGGTATCAACCTCCTTTAGAACTGGCTGATCATTTAACCAGATGTTTACTTTGTTTGGTTCTGATTTGGATATTGCTAAACAATCTAATTGTTTCGAACCAGGTGTAGGTGGGCTTTCCAGGGTGTACACTGTCCTGTGTACCAGCCTATGAATTCTGTTACTCAGTTTAGGTCTGGTGGGACTCCTTTGCTGTCTCGAGTCTACACACCAGTTGCAGCTACACCTGGCTTGCCAACCTGGATCCTTAAGAAATTTTTAACTGTTTGGGCATGACTTGACATTGTTTTGGGATTTTGCCATGGGCTGACCGAGGATCCATCTATACAGGATATATCCTGAGTGAGGCTATGCAATTGCATTCACTCAAATAGTGTTCCCCAAGCTCAATTGGACTGGCAATGGTGTCTACCATTGGAATATCGTGCAACTTATAGACTCACTTGCTGCCTTTCTCAGTGATAAAGCCAGTTGTAGTGCCTGTGTGATGTCTAGTTGGGCTTCAGCTTGTAGGCGCTTTTGCATGGTTACATCATTTATTCCACATACAAACTGGTGTCTCAGCATCTCATTAATCTCACCAAAGTAACACTCCTTTGCCAATCATTTTAACCTAGTTAAATATCTCAATTTGCATTCCCCTGGTTCTCGAATTGCCAGGTAAAAACAATAGCATCTCAGAATTAGAGGAGGTTTGGAGTTGTAATGTGCCTTAATTAAATCTGTCAACTCTTGAAAGGTTTTAGTACCTTGTGCCTCAGGGAGAGTTAGGCTCCTAAAAACCGAAAAGGCTGCGGGTCCACAAACTGTCAAGAGAATTACTTATTGCTTTGTGTCTGCCGCAACACAATTTGTGCAGAAAACGTAATGCATTCTTTCTACAAACTGGATCCAATCTTTGGCAGGATTGAACAAGTCTAAGAAGTGCTTACCCCCAACTCAAAGATGGATGATGCGAGTGAGTTTCTTCAGGAACATGCTGTACATTTGTCACCACTGAAATAACTCGACAGCAGCCAGTCTTCAGTCACAAATCACCCTTCAATTACATATGAAAAATCCTTGACACTGATCCAGGTCCCTCAGAGCCAGCTCTGAATGTCAGAATGTCTGAAACTCCTCCTTTTATCTGTCAGCCAGGGATCCCTGATTGGGGCTGTTAATCTGGTCCACTCGGGGAACTCATATTCTCTGAGGTCCACCTTGCTGACATTGTTACAATAACTACAGTTTGGACAACTTTTGCTAGTTACTATGCTTTTCCTTTCCTCAGGCTTACTATGATATTTCACATTTAATATATTAGAGACAACATTACAAACTTCATCTTTTTTCATTAATAACTTCTCTGAAAAACCACAGAGGGATCTTTCTTGCTGAGTCTTTGTTTCTTAATGAAATGTAATTATGTTGAAAATTTAAATTTGTAGCTTTTAAATACTTCCTGCTGTTACTTGCATCGTGTCTACAACCTTAAGTAGTTCCTCTTCATGCCTTGTTATCTTGGCCTTTAAATAACATGTTGTTCCAAACTTAATATGAAAGTCAGTTAATTTTCCCGTTATACTTTTGAGTTGCAGGCATCTCTGGTATCTCCAATTGCCCTTGAGCTATTATGCCATTTCCAAGGATAGTTAAGAGTCAACCAAGTTGCTGTGGCTCTGCAGTAATGTGTAACCTGACTGGGTAAGGATAGCTGATTTCTGTCATTAAAGGAACTTTGTGAAACAGAAGCTTTTCTTTTACAATAATCAATGATAATTTCATGGTTGCTATTACCTACAGGATATCATTAATTTTTCACTGTCCTGAGATGTAATATGATTGCTACAAATCTAATTCTGTATTTCTCCAACATTCCCATGCCTCATTTTCCCTTCAGTCTCTGACCACAGAAATAAATAAAGCAAACATTCTAAACCAAATTTGTAAATGCTACCATGCCAATTTCTATACAAAAGTCAACCAGCCATCTTCATGTATTCCATTAGAACTTGTCTCCTCTTTTCTCTTGTATGCCTTACTACCTTTATGCAGTGTCAACCAATAAATGCAGCATGACGTGAAGAAGCCTGCTGAGTTGAAGTGGAGGAGACTGCAGATGACTTGTTAAGATGATGGCAGTGCCATCAACCAAGAGGAAGTGGCCAGGGTACTGGGAAAGCTGATTTTTCAGAATGCATACAGGCTTCCTGAGTGACAACAGTAATTCAGATGCATTGTTAATCCTTCAGGACAGCCCCATTGTAATCCTTGTAATCTGCTGCAGAACGGATTGATAGCCTGCTGTGACAATGATATCAAGCATTTACTCAGTGATGACCTGATCATCAATACTCAGTCAAAGCCATTCAACTTTACAGTTCATTGCAGCCTTTGTCCAAACATGGGTGTGACTACAATCCAGAGGGAAGATAAGAGTTCTTGACATGAAGTAGAGTTGACCAAGTTTGGCAAAATTAAGATCAGTAGGAATCAGGGGAAATACTCTCCACTGGTTGGAATCATATCTAGCACAAGGGGAAATGGTTTTGTTGCTGGAGGTCTGCACCTTGCTCCAAAGACATCACTGCAGGCATTCCTCCCTAGGTATTGTCCTGAAATATTGCAGCCATTTCAGCTACTTTAAAAATGTCCTTTCTTCCACCACAAGGTCAAATGTAGGGATGTTTGTCAATGCTTGCACATCATTCTTAACCATTACACAGTTACTGAAACTGTTCTGACCATGTCCAGCAGGATCTTGTGTTCATTAGGACTAGGGTTCCATAGCTTACCTCCAGCTACAATACTCAAGTTGTAATGGAATGGAATGGAATACTCCATATATCTAAATTAAAATAACACACAAGAAGCTTAACACCATCCAGGACCAGGATTGGTACCTCATTCACTTCCATAAACATTTATTCCCTTTTCCACACAATGGTGTAATGGTACAATGTACCGTTTATACGATACACTGTAGTAACTGATTTGGGCTTTTTCTAACAGCACTTTCAAAGCAAACCAAGATGGATTAGGAAAGACAATATATAGGACCATCACCACTTGTATGTTCCTTCCTTGCAAGTCAAAAATCATCCTGACTTGGAAGTATAACAGGGCCAAATACTTTCTCTTTCTAACAATAATGTAGGTAAACTAACTCAGCATGAACTGCAGCAATTCAAGAAAGTGGCTCACTACCACTTTCTCAAGGGCACTTGGAAATGGTCAATACCTATATCTCATGGACATGTTTAAAAGAAAATATCCAAGCATCCCTTGCACTCTCTTATACACAGTCCTGATGTCAGCAGTTTGGATGTGTATACAAGTCTGAACTTTCACTGAATACTCCAACATCATGTGCTTTTGCTGCAATTTAAATGCAGCATCAATCATCAGGTTCTGCATCATGCTGATGTCCACAAATGAATGAATGGAGTTGGCATCCATAAAAGTATCAAATGATGACACCATAGAAGGAGACCATTTGGCTGTCATGTATAAACTACCTCCAAGAAAGAGTAGCTCAGCTAGTCCCACTCTCACAGAGCCCTGTAAGGTTTTCATTCAGTAGACTTTCGAAAGTCGCAATTTAATTTGCCTCCAGCATAGGCTCTTCCTATAACTCCAATCCTTGAATCTCAGTAACATCCTTGTAAATGTTTTCTGAACCCTTTCATGTTTAACAATGTCTTTCCTATAGTAGGGAGACCAGAACTGAAAGCAGTTTTCTCAAAGTGAACTCATCAATGTCCTGTACAGCCACATGACATTCCAACTCTTAGTCCCAATGCACTGACCATGAAGACAGGTTGCAAAAAATGTCAACTTTTAGTTAAAAACATGGAGAGAACTCGTATTCCTCATTCACAAGTTTTAAAACTTGGTTTTTGTTTTAAATTACAAAGTGAATGGCAGAAAATGGTATATTGTTTCTCAGGCAACAAAGGATTTGTCATTGGCACTTGACCATGTTTGCCATATTACACAATACTGGGGTGGGGAGAAACAGAAATTAGGACTTTTTCTGGATGCTGAAGCATTCAATTACTGGAATTATTACGAGAATGCCCCTTAAATGGCATGGAGAAGGGCTGCCTGTCTGATTTGGGATAGTGGGCAGGCTCTCGATACTTGAGGGTCAATCAACAACCTTGCGACCTGAGAGGACCAGCCAATTGCAGTGACACTGAAATAAAAGAAAGGATATTTCAGCAAGGATGTGACCTCTCTCTAATATTGTTGATCTTTTAATTAAAAAATGAGGAGAGGATTGCCTCCAAGAATCAACCCTTGTCTGCTCACACACTTCAGCAGGCAGGGAGAGAGGGCTCGAGGTCTCCCCAGAGCAATGGCTTTTAAACCAGCTAATAGATATCTCCTACTGGCACCTAAACCAGTTCCTATCAAAGGAAGAAACTGGAGACCATTTGTAAACTACAGTCTGTCACATTTAATTGGGTTTAACAATACTTTTAACACATTTAATTGACTATCTAACCCAGTGTCACCTCCTCAAAATTAGCTTTTGGGTGGGTTGGAGCTGGGAGACTGGCACATGAGCTGCTATAAAAATGTTGATGCTCTGAACTCAGGCAAGGTGCAGATCAAACAACCAGGCTGCTGAGTGGGTGAAATGGGGATAATCATCTGTTGTTCCTATTGCAGTGATCTAGGTGTCATAGTAACATAATGATATGTTCTTATCATGAGACATATACTCTTGTTTATCACAATTTAAATTGCATGTTTCAGCTCATAAGGGCTATGAAAATCACAATTTCTTATAAGGAGACTATTTTGTAACACAGCCATTTTGGTTGTCATTAGGAGAGCAGGTGCTGAGTTGTTTTCATGCGCATTTTAATCATAAAATGGGAAACCCGCTACGAAAGGAAGCCAGATTGTTATTTTTATATTGCAAGTTTGTTTCTAAATCAATGTTTTATATATAGTATGGAGCGGGAAACTTCTTTGTGAGTAAAAACACTATAACTCTTTATAACATCTTCTTTTCAAATCCACTTCTTGTTGAATGTAAAAATCTCTGGTATTTTATGTCTACACAGCGCTTTGAAAAAATAAGCAGAATTAAGAAACTCCATGTTTCAGACAAAACTGTTACTCCCTGGCATAGCTATGAGACAAGGCTTGCTTTCCTCCCACAAAATACACTTTATTCATAACATTTGTAAAAGCACATTCAATAACATTTTAAATTAAACATAGAAAATGCAATAATGTTCCAAATTCTTCTTTGAGCATGTTGGATCCTGAGGTTCCTCAATGCCATTGCATTTGCACATAGTATTTACAGTATACCTCTGAATACAACTCCTGATTCCACAAAGGAACATGTTGCCTTTAATGTTACACCAATTACCTTCCCTTACACTCCTCACTCCTGTGATGTAAGGCCATATTTTTCAGTGTGAGGTCATGTTTCTGTTTCGGATGAAACTAGCCATTCTAACACAAATTGTACACAAAGTCAGAATCAAAAACTGTGGTACTGGAAAAGCGCAGGCGGTCAGATAGCATCCGAGGAGCAGGAGAGTCAAAAGTTTTGAGCGTAAGCTCTTCATCAGGATGCTGCCTGACCAGCTGTGCTTTTCCAGGGCCACAGATTTTGACTCTGATCTCCAGCATCTGCATTCCTCACTTTCTCCCTGTGCACAATGTCATACCTACTTTGACAAGTAATCATAGGAGTCCCTCTAACTTGAAAGCAGGCCATTTGGCCCATCAAATCCACACCGATGTTCTGAAGAGCATCCCACCAACCCCCAACCCTATCCCTTGTAACCATGCATTTCCCATGACTTATCCACCTAACCTGCATACTATAGGCAATTTAGCATGGCCAATCCACCTAATCTGCACATAGTTGGACAGCAGGATGAAACTAATGCAGACATGGGGAGAATGTGCAAACTCCACATAGACAGTCACCCAGGGGTGGAATCGAACCCGTGCCCCTAGCGTGTGCTTTATACTTTCTATGCTACGAGCAGGAGCCTGCGTGGGGTAATACCATTGGATTTCAAGTCCAAGGATTGGGAGTAGGTTGGTTATCTCTTTGAAATTCCTTTGTTATTCAACGAAATCATAGCTAATGTAAATCCATATATATGCATTTGTCCCATATCCCTTAATTAGGAGTTTATGCAATTCATGATCTTGCATACTTAATGAAAATTGTGAAATACAGCAGTCAGCAAAGTGAAATAGATTAACTTACAATGTGTTATTCAAAATAAATAATTTGGATTTAAAACTTCTTTGTGGTTAGTATATAGAAGTCCTTCTTTAAAACTACTTTATTTGTGATCATGTGACATTTGTTGTCACATTGAATAAATGTGCACATACTAATGGCATGCTGAGCTTGGGCAATATTGGTTTGCCTGAAAGTAAATACATCAACTAGGATGTTACTTGAAGTAATCTGAAGGAGATAGACAAATTAAAGAATGTGACAGGTAATTTTCTTTCAACAGACCTTTCAAAAAGACTCAATCTTTTGTTAAATGGGAATCTACTGAAGAAACTATTGCACAGAACAAAAAAAATCAGTGACTTTAATGCTTATATGAGCATCTTAAAGCAAATCAATGAGAAGAGGAGCAACACTTGAGTAATGGAGGCCTTCAGTGTGGTCATCACACCTTTGTAAAGAAGGATTGTCCAGAACTAAGGGAGTTTGAATGAACAGAGCAGATGCTTAAAGTTTTCCATGTGCAAACAAACTTTATTAGGATTATTTACAAATTTGCACATTCTGTCTGATAAATCTGCCCTGGTGAAATGTAATTCAGTATGTTATATTTTTTTTAAAAACCCACCAGACATACTTGAATGATTTATTGTCATGTGTACTTTACAGTGAGAAAAACAGTAAAATACAGTGAAAAGCTTTTCCACTGTTGCCACAATCCAGTGCCATTCTGAATAGTTTTAAGAATACAAAAAAAATCTTGATGTGAATGCATCTGTACTTTACATTCTATTTGTACCTGACAACTGGTAACAACAGCAGCAGAAGACTTATTAAAGACTGTTGTATACCAAAGCTTAGAATTCAAAATATTCTCAGTGTTTATCTCTATGAATCAGTACTACAGGTTCAATCAATTGAATCCACCACAATTTCCATGATCTGCTGCCTACTTTTTTAAATGCAGTCTGGAATAATTTGTGTTTTAAACAATCTTGCCATAAAGCCATTTGCATGACAGAGCATGCGCTACTTTGCCTTAGAATGCCAGTTGTGCTAAATTTTGGGACAATGTTTTGTTTCAACTGGTTTTCTTATCTCTACATTATAATAATGTATGACTGAGATTTTGATAACTTCATGGTTACAAAGTGGATGATCTCATATTTGCCAATTTTTAAATCCCTTTGTCGCCACAATACCCACATACACAGATATTGACATCCAACATGCACAGGAGATCCCCCGCATGGTAAGTCAGGAGCGAAACCAGTCCAGGACTGCTTGCTCAGGACAGCTACAGTCAGGATCCTCCCCACACTGCCCACCTTGACTCATTCTGCCCTCTTGTGGGCAGATCTCCTCATGGAATATGAGAGAGACACAGGTAATACAGAAGACAAAAAGTGCATGGCACGGCTTTTACTATATTAAGAGAGGAGGTGGCCTGAACAAGTGAGTAGCATATGCAGGGTCATGCAGGGCTATTAGTTTCTGTAGTTGGAGTAAATAAAGGTAAATGAGGAAGATGTTGCAAGCAACAGCGAGAGTGGGATGAAGATAGACCTCGATGAGTAGGGGCAATCAGATTGAAGATCATGTCATTACCCTGGACAGACTAGAGAAGGACATTTTCCTTCTCCCTGCAGTGCTGTGCATTCCTCCAGATGACTGAGAATGCTTTATCCTGGGCTCGTATCATGGCGTCCTGTAAGGGGCCTGATGGAAGAGGAAGTCCTGCCAGTACACTACCCGATCCAGCAGGACCACCAGAACCCAATTTTGCCATCTGCCATGACAGGGGCAAATGTCAGGAGCTGTATGGCTCAGGGATAGACTGACAGTCTTTGTCTGGGTCCACGTGGGCTTTTAAAAATAGCATGGGGCCAAGGGTTGCTGGTAAGTTTGAATTAGCCAGTAAGTGGGGAATTATTCTGGAAATGGTGTATGGTAAGATGGGACACTTGCATTGTGATACTTGCATTCAGAGCTCAATGTTAATAGATATAGTAGCTTTGGTTAGACATAGTGAGAAACCTCAACTGGCCTCATGAAGTGATTCTTGCCATCAAAATCAACAGGTCTTGGACTCAGCCAAAAAACCATGAGGTTCAGTCCAAAGTTTCCTGTCTACTAAGTGAATTTTTCTCAATTAGATAAATAGTTCACATTCAATTCCATGATACTTTTAAACAATACTTCAAGAGGGACTTTATCAAATGCCTTCTTGATGGTGATATTAAAAACAGTCGAATATTCACTTCTTTTATCATCACTTCAAAAATCTCAATCAAAATCAACAGGCATGACTTACCTTTTACAAACTCATGTTGGTTCTTTCTCATCAGCTGAAAATTTTCAAGGTACTCAGACACCATACCTTTGTGTAAAAGCTCCAGCAACATTAAATGTTTGACTAATTCACTTATAATTCCTTGGTTTGACTGATTGGTTTATAATTTCTTGGATTCCCTTCTTCATTTTTCTTAAATAATGGAGTGACAAGTTATTTTTCAATCTAAAGGAATGTTTCTTTAATTGTGAGACTGGTGGAAGATCTTAGTCAGGGCATCTGAAATGTTCTCACTCATTTTCTTTAAAACACTAGGATGGAGATCACCTGGTCCAGGCTATTTATCACACTTCAATGCATCTTTCTTTTGGGTGCTGTTGCCTTCCTTATAGTAATTGTGCGACTCCCTGTATATGGGATATCCAGCAAACCTATCTTTTCCGTAATTGTAAATACTAATTTAACGAAATGACAGCCTAGTGGTATTATTGTTGGTCTGTTAATCCAGAGACCCATGTAATGTTCTGGGGACCCAAGTTCCAATTCCCCCATGGCAGAGGATGGAATTGAATTCAATTTTAAAAATCTGGAATTAAAGAGTCTAATAATGATCATGAATCAGTCATGTCTCACCAATTTGAATATTTGAAGTGACAAAGAAGATTAATGAAGGCAGAGTGGTGGATGTTGTCTATATAGACTTCAGAAAGGTTCTGCATGGTAGACTGGTTAGCACTGTTAGATCACATGGAATCCGGGGAGAGCTAGCCGTTTGGATACAAAATTGGCTTGAAGGTAGGAGACGAGTGGTGACAGAGGGTTGTTCTTTAGACTGGAGGCCTGTGATCAGTAGTATGCTGCAAGGATTGTCATTTATATAAATGATTTGGATGAGAATATAGGCAGTAAGATTAGTAACTTTGCAGGCCACATCAAAATTGTGGTGTAGAGGACAATGAAGAAGGTTATCTTGGGGTATAATGGACCCTTGATCACATGGGCTGATGGGCCACAGAGTGGCAGATGGAGTTTAATCTAGATAAATGTGAGGTGCTACCATTTTGCTGAAAATCAGGCCAGAACTTACACACTTAATGGTAATGTCCTGGAGAGTATTGCTGAACAAAGAGACCTTAGGGTGCAGGCTCATATTTCCTTGGGAGCTGCAAGTAGGCCAAGTAGTGAAGAGAGTTTGGAATATTTGCTTTTATTGGAGTTGAGGAGGTGGGATGTTTGTTGCAGCTGTACAGGACATTGATTTGGCCATTTTTGGAATACTGCATTCAATTCTGGTCTCCCTGTTATAGGAAAGATGTTGTTAAACTTGAAAGGGTTCAGAAAAGATTTACAAGCATGTTGCTGGGTTTGGAGGGTTTGAGCTACAGGGAGAGGCTGAATAGTCTAGGCTATTTTCCTGGACCATGGGAGGCTGAGGTGTGGTCTTATAGAGGTTTATAAAATCATAAGAGGGTGGATAGGGTAAATAGCCAAAGTCCTTTTTCCAGGATAGAAGAGTCCAAAACTAGAGGGCATAAGGTTTATGAGAGGAGAAAGGTCTCTTTTAAACCTAAGGGGCAACTTTTCCACACAGATGGCGATGTGTGCATGGAATGAGCTGAGAGAGGACGTGGTGGAGGCTGGTACAATTACAACATTTAAAAGATATCTGGACAGGTATATGAAAAGTTGGAAGGATGTGGGCCAAATGCTGGCAAGTGGGATTGGATAAATTTAGGATATCTTGTTGGCATGGATGAGTTGAACCAAAAGGTCTGTTTCTGTACAGTATTGCTCTATGACTGGCTAACAGGAAACTGCGAATAGACATAAATGGGTCATTTTCTGCCATAGTTTAACAATTGATGTGCCACAGGGATCTGTGCTAGGCCCTCAGCTTTATAAATGACCTCAATGAAGGAATCAAACATATAATTGCTAAATTCCCTATACTAAGATAGGTAGGAATATAAATTGTGAAAAGTAAATAAGAAAACTACAGATGGCTATAGATAAAATGATTTGGTAAATGGAGTATAATATACAAAAATATAAATTTGTTCATTTGGAAGAATAATAGGGAAAGATATTATCTAAATATTGAGAGATTAGAGATGTGAGCTGCAGAAGGATCTGGGTGTGGTAATGCATGAATCACAAAAGATGAGGTACACCAAGTAATGAGGAAAGTTAATAAATTGTTATTATTTATTGCAAGGGGAATTGAGCAAAACGTGTAGGTACGTTATGCTGGAGAGACCACATCTGGACAGATCTTGTATCTAAAGATGTAAGTACAGTGGAAGCAGTTCAGATTTGTTAGACTCAAACCTGAAATGAAAAATGTGTTGCTGGAAAAGTGCAGCAGGTCAGGCATCATCCAAGGAGCAGGAGAATCGACGTTTCGGGCATAAGCCCTTCTTCAGGAATGGGCAGGTATTTTTATGAGGTAAAGTTAACAGATTTGGCTTGTATCTATTGGAACTTGATTTAAACATGTAGCATCCTGAGGGGTTAACATGGTGGCCGTGGGAGAATGTAGAACTATTTTAAAATAAGCAGTTGCCCATTTAAGATAGGAAAGAAAATTCTTTTTATCTCTAACAGAAGATTACGAATCTTTGGGACTCTGTTCCTCAAAAGGTGGTCAAAGCAGAATCCTTAAATGCTCTTAAGGCAAGGGGTGAAAGTTTATCAGGGATAGGAAGGAACATAGAAAAATCAGATGAATAATCATGAGGTGATTGAATGGCAGAGTGGGTTGAAGGAGTTTGATGGCCTATCCCTACGCCTAATTGATACAGGATGTGCAGAACATACAATATCCAATTTCACCTTTGAAGGACACCATCTGTGAATCTGATTTGTTGACCAGTCATTCATCCCCCATGCAGATCCCACAGTCACCACCTCCGATACCCCATGTGAGCGCCACATCCATAAATGATGTCGCCCCCGGTCTCTCTACTACCACTCCCACTCCAGTTACAGTCTCCATCCCCACTCCCAGCTCCAGCCCTACACTAGGTGCTAGCTTCCAGCCCTGCCAAGTTTTCACCTACCCCCAGACTCCCCCTCACTGAGGACAAATGATCAGTCCTCAGCAAAGACCTTAACCTTAACATCAAATACTTCTTCCGCCGCCTCATCTCCAGGCTCACTTTTTCCATCAAGACTCGGCCCACCTTCTGAGGACCCCTTCGCCTGCCTCCAACACCCATCGTCTCAGCCTGCTCCAACGAACTCATCTCCACATTCTTCGATATGTTCCAGGACACTACCCACGCCCTCCACCTCCTCCACTATTTTAGTTTCCCTAGCCCCCAATGCCTCATCTTCACCATGGACATCCAGTCCCTATACACCTCCATCTGCCATGACCAGAACTTCCAAGCCCTCCGTTTCTTCCTCTCCTGATGTCCCGACCAGTACACTTCCATTGACACTCTAATTCGTTTAGCTGAACTGGTTCTCACCCTCAATAATTTCTCCTTTGAATCCTCCTACTTCCTCCAGACGAAAGGGATAGCCATGGGCCCCAGCTATGCCTGACTCTTTTATCAGTTACGTGGAACAGTCCATCTTCTATAATTACACTGACACCACTCCACACCTTTTCCTTCGCTACATTGATGACTGCATTGGCACCACCTCGTGCTCCCATGAGGTGGTTGAACAGTTTATCAACTTTACCAACACGTTCCACCCCGAACTTAAGTTCACCTGGGCCATCTCAGATACCGCCCTCCCTTTCTCCATCTCCATTGACAGGGACTGACCCAACATTGACATCTTCTACAAATTCACCAACTCCCACCCTGCCTCATGGTTGATGATGCCTTCCAGCACATCTCATCCACTTTCCACACCTCCGCACTTGAACCCCACCCAACCAACTGCCGTATACATTGCATCCTCCATTTCCGTCACCTACAAAAGCACCCCACCACCAGACATATATTTCCTTCCCCACCCCTATCCACTTTCCGTAAAGACTGTTCGTTCTGCAACTCCCTCATCAGGTCCACACCCTCCTCTCTTCCTGCCACTGCAGGAATTGCAAAACCTGCGCCCACACCTCTTCCCCTCACCCAAAGCCCCAAAGGAACCTTCCACATCATTTCCTATATCCGTTGCTCCCGATAAGATCTCCTCTACATTGGGGAGACAGGACACCTACTCACAGTGCATCCCCGGGACATCTGTGTCAACCAACCCCACCGCCCGTGTCCAAACACAGCAACTCCTCCCCCCGCCAAGGACATGCACATCCTGGGCCGCCTCCATTGCTATGTCCTAACCTCCTGGAGGAGGAACACCTCATCCTCTGCCTCGGAACCCTCCAACCCCTTGGTATCCATGTGGATTTCACCAATTTCCTCATTTCCCCATCCACCTTATCCCAGATCCAACCTACCAACTTGGCACCTGCCTTATGATCTGTCCATCTTCCTTTCCACCGATTTGCTTCACTTCCACCTGACCTATCACCATTACCCCCACCTATTGCACTCACAGCTACCTTCTCCTAGCCCCAACCCTCTCCCCCCAATTTCTCTCTCCACCCCCAAGGCTCCCAGCCTTATTCCTATTGAAGGGTTTTTGCCTGAAGCGTCAATTCTCCTCGGATGGTGCCTGACCTGCTGTTTTTCCAGCACCACTCTCAACTCTGATCTCCAGCATCTGCAGTCCTCACTTTCGCCCAGTCATTCATTGCCAACTCTTCACTGTTCCTGGATTATGTTCTTTATAGATTTCCTTTCCCCACTCTTAAGTTTAAGAATAATGATTGGTTCATTAGGTACCATAGAGACTTTCTTTATTATTCTTAAACTTAAGGTCTCTATGGTACCTAATGAACCAATCATATACAGTTGGCAGCTTCAAGAGATAGTTGAGATTTTAGTCTTCCCATTTTCCTTGTATAACCGACACATTACAGTTTTGTCTCTCGGTACCCAAGGTATGTCTACAATAGCTGGAGTACTCAAGCCAATTACCAGTTTTGAACAATACTTGCAGGCAATTCCATCATGTATTGAAATTTTAGGCTTCATTTGCATTAATACTCCAAGTTTAGAAATTGAAGTCTAAAACAACAAGAGCATAATTTGAGTAATTATATTAGATTTCCTTCAGCCCAAGTCCACACAAACCCTCCGAAGAGTAACCCATCCATTCCCCTATCCTCTATTTACCCCTCACTAATGCACCTAACAGTATGTGCAATTTAGCATGACCAATTCACCTGGCACACTTTTTGGATTGTGGGAGGAAACCAAAACACCCGGCAGAAACCCACATGGAGAGTTGCCAGAGGCGGGAATTGAACCCACTTCCTGGCACTACAAGGCAATAGTGCTAACCACTGAGCCACCGTGCCGCTATTACTGTTGTATACTGGTGCACTAGCATCCATTCTGAACCATAGAAATTGGAAGGATAGTTTAGAATATGCCCAATTTACTATTTGCATTCATTTTTAGTCTGTGAGGCAGCCTACACATGCACCCAATCTTAAAAGTCTGCCAGATTACCGAAATACTCCACCATTCATTCCAACTGTTTAACGTTTAGCCAAGACGACACTGAAATGATAACAGTTGTGTGTTACAAACTACACACATCACTTCTGAAGTTTGGTAACCTTGGCTGAAGCAATTCATACATAAAAATAATTTGCTTAGTAAGCAGCAGAGGTTTAGATGAGGAAAATTCTATTTGAAAATCTTTGCAGATCATGTAAAGAATAGAATTCTAATGAATAAGACAAAGTCAGAAATCCATAATGAATTTGGAGTTTTCAAAAGCAAATAGATTGGAAGCTATTGGCAAAAAGAATACTTCACTAGGGCATCTTTCTTTGTATAATGTATTTCTCATTTTAAATTAAAATGGATGGAAAAGCAAGGATCTGTAACATCACCTCAAGAACACAACTCCTTGTTGGTAATACTAAGAATAATACCCTACAGAATAATGCCACTGTGTAGGATGATAAGAGTGCTTGCAAGATCAGGCCATAATCTATTCTTACTGATGTTAAGTGCAAATATGAGGGAAATTAATAATCCACAATCCTGACACAGCTCCTGGATAGTCTGGCAGATATCTTACAAATTTAGTTTTTATCGCATTAGGTTGAATATTGCACCTATCACAAACAAACCAGGAGTGTGGCTGTAAGCAGGGTGCATCACAATGGACCCTCCATCAAATTACAGTCTGATAGGGTGCTGGAAGCTTAGCATATCTTTTGGAATCGAAAGGTTCAAATTAGTATGACTCTTGGATTAAGTCCAGGCATCTTTACATTAGGATCTGAGTTTAAGTATGGTCTACAATATTAAAATTTGCAGATGAGAGACATGAGGAGGTAGCTACCTTCAGGGCATTGTAAATTAGGGAGATTAATTTCATCTGGTGCCTTGGCTTTTCACAATATATCCATGCTTGCCAACACAAGAATTAGTATTTATTATAAAATAAAATCTAGAGAATCAACAGATAAAACTAGCCCCTCAAATTCGATGTCAGGAAATTGGAAGTCATCCACTTGTTGTAAGGTATGAGACTTTCAGTGTTGATATTACTCATTCTGCTCATTCAATCTGTGCATAAGAGGGCTTAATGATTAAGTTGCCACTATTTCTACACCAGACATTTTTTTGAACTGTATGGGTTTGGGAGAGCAGGGTGTGGTGGACGAGTCATTGTGGGGTCATTATGGGGATTTGTCTTAAAGTTTATGAATGTACACAGTGATTATTGAAAAGCATAAGCTTGCCTTCAGATAGCAGGATCAAGTTTTTCTTTCACAGGGAAAAAATCAGGTTCCAATCTAGATGTGCTAAAATTCTTTGTAAAGAAGCTTAGAACGATATTATAACTGAGTTTAATGATCAACATGTGGTCTGTCATACTAATTTCCGAGATCTAGCTTTGTTCCACCCACCATTTAATATGTAACGTTAACAATAGATGGTTAGGTTTTAAAATTTCAGGTAATTCAGGATGTTAATATATATTGAAGAGTATTCAACATTTGCACACACGTAAATAAAAAAAAAATTTGTTCTGAACAATGGAATATTGAAATTTCACCAGTAAATTAGGATCTTGAATAAGTTTAAAAATTAGTTTTAATTTTGGTAGAAACCAGTAATATTTCCACTCTTATGGCAACTTAGTTTAGTTTTAAAAGTATTTTTCTCCTCTCCCATTGAAAATGGCTAAATCACTAAATTAAAAGCCAATGTGGCTGGAATATTCTTTGACGAAATCAAACCTCATCCATTCACTCAGAGCAAAAGTCGTGTCATTTGCTTTGAAACACTTCCATTGTAGATAGAGTCAGAGAGATGGACAGCATGGTAACAGACCCATCAGTTCAACTTGTCCATGCCGACCAGATATCCCAACCCAGTCTAGTCCCACCAGCCAGCGCCCACATCCATCCAAACCCTTCCTATTCATATACCCATCCAGATGCCTCTTAAATGTCACAATTATACCAGCCTCCACCACTTCCTCTGGCAGCTCATACACATACCACCCTTTGCGTGAAAAAGTTGCCCCTTAGGTCTCTTTTATATCTTTCCCCTCTCATCTTAAACCTATGCCCTCTAGTTCTGGACTCCCTGACCTCAGGGAAATGACTTTGCCCGTTTACCTGATTCATGCCCCTCATAATTTTGTAAACCTCTATATGGTCACGCCTCAGCCTCCAACGCTCCAGGGAAAACAACCCCAGCCTGTTCAGCCTCTCCCTATAGCTCAAATCCTCCTGGTAACAACCCTGGCAACATCCTTGTAGATCTTTTCTGAACCCTTTCAAAGTTTCACAACATTTTTCCAGTAGGAAGGAGACTGGAATTGCACACACAATTCCAACAGTGGCCTAACCAATGTCCTGTACAGCCACAACATGACCTCCCAACTGCTATACTCAATACTCTGACCAATACAAAAAGCATACCAAATGCCTTCACTATCTTATCTACCTGCAACTCCACTTTCAAGGAGGTATGAACCTGCACTCCAAGGTCTCTTTGTTCAGCAACACTCCCTAGGACCTTACCATTAAGTGTATATGTCCTATTTAGATTTGCTTTCCCAAAATGCAGCACTTCACATTTATCTGAATTAAATTCCATCTGCCACTTCTCAGCCCATCTGGTCAAGATCCTGTTATAATCTGAGCTAACCCTCTTCATTGTCCACTACACTTCCAATTTTGGTGTCATCTGCAAACTTACTAACTGTACCTCTTATGCTCACATCCAAATCATTTATATAAATGACAAAAAGTAGAGAGTCCAGCAATGATCCTTGTGGCACTCCATTGGTCACAGGCCTCCAGTCTGAAAAACAACCCTCCTCCACCACTATCTGTCTTCTACCTTTGAGCCAGTTCTGTATCCAAATGGCTGGTTCTCCTTGTATTCCATGAGATCTAACCTTGCTAATCAGTGTCCCATGGGGAACCTTGTTGAACACCTTATTGAAGTCCATATATTCACATCTATTGCTATGCCCTCATCAATCCTCTTTGTTACTTCTTCAAAAAACTCAATCAAGTTTGAGAGACATAATTTCCCACGCACAAACCCATGTTGACTATCCCTAATCAGTCCTTGCCTTTCCAAATACATAAACAACCTATCCTTCAGGATTTCCTCTAACAATTTGTCCACCATCGATGTCAGGCTTACTGGTCTATAGTTCCCTGGCTTGTCCTTACCACCCTTCTTAAACATAGGTACCATGTTCGTCAACCTCCAGTCTTCCGGCACCTCACCTATGACTATCGATGATACAAGTATCTCAGCAAGAGGCTCAGCAATCACTTCTCTAGCTTCCCACAGAGTTCTCGAGTACACCCGATCAGGTCCTGGAGATTTATCCACCTTTATCAGCACTTCCTCCTTTGTAAAACATATTGCATAGTCAAGAACTTAGTGATAAGGCTCAACCATATCCTTTGGACCTTGAACCAAATGATACATACCAGTTTGTATTATATAAACTTCCCTTCAGTATGTGCTCTCAATTCAAAAGTGCGGAAATTTCAGTATTCTTTCCTTTGTACACAAGTCCGTCAGCAGAATAATTCCTGACTTGTGCCAGCTTGTATCAGTGATCAGAACTTGAAACTACTTTAAGTATATGAACACTGAGAATAAAAGGTAATCACGTGGGAACATGAAATTAACACCTCCCCAGCCAAAAAAGATTGAGCATGACAAGCCTAAAAGACTTGAGACAGAAATACCCAACATGGTGTCATTTATCCCATAAAGTTGTGATGATCAAGAAAATATGGGAGTCACTGATTCAATACAAGGTGTCAATGCACAATGAAAAATGATCAGTAAACTGGATAGAAGTTAAATTGTGCTTACATTTAAGAATGGTAGGAGGGTGTGGTTCATTCTCTTTTATATTATAGACCGATTTAGAGCGACGAACACCTGAAAAGTGCTTTCAGTAGAACGGTAAATGCAAAAATACTGATTTATTTAAAGAAACTTAATACTCATATGGAGGCAGTGCAATTTTTTAAGAATTTGATAAGAGCTGAACAAATTATTATCTGCATCACAGCATCTGACCAGCCACGGGTGTGGTCAAAAGCAGGTGAAAATTCCAGGAGAAAAGAACATCCAGTAACAGAGTTGAAAACGAATCTATACACGTGCAAACACAACCTTAAAAAAGTATGAGCTGATTATAAAAATTAGCACACTCCAAAGTTACAGTTGTAAATCATATTAAGAAAATACATGGCAGCATCAAGTCCGACTCAAAAGAGAACAAACCTGGTGCTGCTAGTGGGGGAGAAAGATGCAACGAAACAAAAAAAAGGTTAAGGATACAAAAATGCAAGATGAATGCACACACTGTTCACTATTTTCAAATATGGTCTCCAAGCATTAATCAACTAACAGCTGAGTTTCACTGAAGATCAGTCTGAGATTCCTTCTTAAATCATTAAAGGACTTAGAAAGCAAGTTCACAATTTAGAAACAAGATTATGGACTCTGTAGCACAACATTGTATACAGTATGAAACTTGACATAGGGATTTAAAAAGTCAGTTCTAATTGCACATTTATTGTAAAGTCACCAGTGTTACAAAACTATAGGGCTGCTCGCTCATTGGTGATATAACTGGTTATTTAACATGCAAGTTCCATTTATACTTCAGGTAAGGGAAACATTTGAGATGGCAATTCCTTCATGGCAACCTTAGCTGGTGTGGCATTTGAACCGGTCATTGATGTCATTCTGCATCACAAACCAGCCAATAGACTACTTTCCCTGTCCCCCCTCAATGTTACATTACAGAACATTTTCTAAAAATTGAATAAATCTGCACTCTAACGTAAGTAAATATTTTCATTGCAGCAGTGTACAGGGAAATTAGAGTGATAAGACTAGTGCTTTAACAACTAAAAGTTAGAAGAAATAATTTACATTTTCTGTATAAACAGGATAGATTTTATGTCTTTTTTAAAATGTCAAGCTTTAATATATGGGTAAGTGCATATCTAAACAATCCATTGAGTGCACGTGGGGGAATCTAACAGTGAGTATGTGTTGCTTCTCAATACAAAGATTCACCAGACAATCTCCACTCAGAAGCGAAGTTGAACATGAGCTTTTGTTGAGCAGATCCCTTTTTCACCATTTGTTTTGTTCCCCTTTCTATGTGCACTAAACTTTTAAGAGTTGATTACAAATACTGGAGAGTATTAAGTGTTTGTGGTAGCATATGTGCAAACATTAACTTTACACAATGATCTGTTACAGGATCTCTCAATGTAAATGGGAACTCTATATGTCATGAAAATTTTGTTGACAATGTATCCCTGCATTTGATTCTATGTTACCAGAGACTTGGAGGTATATTCTGTCTAAAAGCAGAGCATTAAACACTAGTGGCCAGGTTTTTGTATGGAAGTTTATAAAAGTAAGCAAAAGGAAATGTTGGTGTTTCCTTTTCCAAATTGAAACAAATTTTCATTTCAAGAAATTGTTCCCACTATTGACAGTCAAATCAGATATTCCAACAGCAATTCATGAAACACCCCAAGTATCTCCCTCCGAGGCATCTTTAATTTTTATTAAATTGTTGTACATTATAGCAGTTGGTTGATGTGCAGGATCTACCTTGCAGGTCAAAATATAGAAATACACAGTTAACTAAAAACAAAAAAAAAATTTAATCCTTGTAATCCTTTACAATTGTGAAGACAGAGTTCTGTCACATCACATTTTCAATCAATGCAGAAAGTCAATTTTCCACTTGTACTCATCTAAATCAATAGGTTCCAAAACTTGCAAAATCTTTTTAGAATTCTTTCAGAAGGACATGACACAACTGGCTACCTTTCTGTACATTTTTAATAGTTATTTTGTAAAATGCATATACTGATTTTTTTTGCCAGGTTTACATCAGATTTTCTTTGAATAAAAAAAATACACCTCAGAACTCTAGGACAGTTTCAAACAGCAAAAACAACCCCATGACAAAAAAAATCAAACACCATCACAAAACTAATGACTGTTGGTATTTGCATGTTCAAAAACAACCAGTACTTGGTAATTAAGAGATTACCATGAAATTCCAGCCCTGTCCTTTCCTTACATCAGGTTATGAACTACATAAATCAGTTCAAGCAAGTAGCTTTTAGAATGGCCTTTCCAAAGCAGTATACAGGCACAGAAACTATCATGCACAACTACCAAAATCTTAACCCAAACCCCACCCATCTCCCCTCCCCCTGCACCCCCCTCCCAAAAAAGTTACTGTAACACGGTGATTAAAAATGTTCAGACAGTTGTCCAGCAAGCAGAAGTCTGGTCAGTAACGACCTGCAAAGCGAACACATTGTAGAATTAAGTAATTTGATTACCATCCAATTATAATTACATTAGTAACTTTTAAAAACATACTTATTGAAAAAATAGATTGATTTTTATTACATCCAAAACAATACAATTCAAAATACAAAAGAACACCAAAACAGTTAAAAACCCAAACAGATCTCCTCATACACAAATGTATAAACTTGTATATTAAAAATATATATAACTCCAACTAACTAAATAAATAATAACAAGCAATAATAATACAGCTCAGCCAAACAAAACACACAAATATTGAGTGCATTAATTTTCACATTCATATGTTTGCAGTTCCCCCTCTCTGGATATTAGGCTCGTAAAGCACAACGGTTACAGCTATATAAAAGCCCTTATTAGCATAGCAGGCAAATCTGTGTCCAGGTACTCCAAAAAGGATCACCATGTCTTATAGAAATTCTCAGTTTTGTGGTGTACCATACTTAGGAGAAAATCCAAGAGGATATGCTCCTTAACAATCTTCTGCCAACCAGACAGGTCCAGGGGATTTTCAGATACCTACCTTAATATTCTTTCTTGCACAGAAAGTGAGGATATTGAAACATTTTTTTATGCACATCTCCAGGGAACACACTGGACAGGCCACAAAGAGGAGAGATCGATCCTTCTCCACCCTTACACTTAAAATCCCCACAATTGCACCCACCATAGCGCTCCAGTATGTTTGATGCCCACCACAGGACTAGAGACAATGGGTAAGCATGCCAGGACCAACCTTGCACTTGGGACACGAAGATACCCTTGGTTTAAATTTCTCCAGAGCCAAGAGGACCCTGTGGAGAATCTTCAACTGTAAAGCATGGGTCCAATTGCAAATTGATATCTTTGTGTCTTCCCAAATATCTTCCCCATGCCTCAGAGGAGACCTCAGCTACCCTGCTCTCTCCCACGCCCGGCAGAGTCGAACAAACTCATTTGAGGGGCCGCTCTCTAACTGATGATATCAAGTGCTGACAGAAAGTGTACTCTTAGCATTGAGCATCCTCCTATTTATGTCGATTTGTAGGGGTCAAAAGCATAGTTTTTAAAAAATGAAACTCCTATCTTGAAAGAGGTCTCTGTTAGATAAGCTCATATTTCTGTGCTAACTGGTCAAAGGATATCATTGTGTCTCCCGCAAATAAATCACCCACGCAAGACACACCCCTAACTGCCCAATGTTTGAATCTCGAATCTACCATCCCTGGTTAAAAACACGGCTTACCCACAATAGGTGTAAGAGAGAATGTTTTGCCATATTGCCTTCCCTTTGCCAAATAGTAACAGTATTGATAACTATTCGGTTAGGGCAATATTCCCTAACTGTCCTTATTGTGTCCAAGACCAGCAAGCTAGTAAGGGGAAACTTTGCCGAGTGGTTTCGATATCTCACCATAATCACTCACGCAGGACAGAAGTGAGCTTACTTGATAGTTTTTAATGTCCAGGAGATCCACTCCCCCCACAGCCCTGCTGGCTGCCCTCAAAAAATGTTAAAATTGCTTGATTATACTAATGTCATCACCAATGGGATAAGTTTAAGAATAGGTGATAGGACACACTGTGTTGACATGGAGCCTCCAAGGGATAAACAGATTGAATGAGAGGGGAAACAAAATTGGTAGATGGGAGTTTAATGGTGAAGAGTTATATCATGCACTTCACAAAGAATCAAAACGCTAACTAGTTCAAATAAATTAAATGGAGACACCTCAAAAAAATGCAGACAGATTTAGGATGTTGCATATGAAAGACAGAGTTAGAATGCAGTTGCAGGAAGTAATCAAAAGGCTAATGGACTTTCAGCCTTTATTGTGACAGGTTGGAGATTGAAAATAGCAAAGTCTTGTTACGACTCTACAGGGTGTTGGTAAAGCTACACTTGGAGGACCATGCATTCTTAGTCCAGTATTTAAGGATACACTAGCATTCAAGGGATTTCAAAGAGATTCACCAGCTGATTCACAGGATGAAGGCATTGACGCATCATCAAGAATGGCAAACCCATTTGTTCATTAGGAATTAAAAGGATGATGGGTGACTTATTGTAACATACAAGGTTCCGAGGGGCTTGATAAAGTAGATGTTGAGAAGACACTTGTCCGAGAATCTCAAACCAGGGACATGCATGACCTATAATCCTCTAAGCTTTGCACGGACACAGCAATTTACATTGATTGCAGCAATAACTTCTGGCTCCAGGAGTCATTGCTAACATGAACCTCAGAGGCATAAGAAATCAGAGGGAACACTTAGAGACAAAATAAGGGGATAGCTATTTAAAACAGAAGAATTTCTCCTCCTAGAGGACAGTGAATATTTGGAATTCTCACCTTGGTGTTCAGGTTATATCACAAAAGTAAAAAACAGCAAGTAGATAGACTTTTAAGATACCAGGGAGTTTGGGGACTATGACAAGCTGGCATGAAAGTGACGTTGAGGCTTGCAACAGATCAGGTTTGATCTTGTGAATGGTTGGGCAGGTTTAAAAGGTGCCAAATGACCTACCCCTGCATCTATTTTTAATATTCGACATACAATTCATTACTACACATTTTCAAGTCAACTGCAATGCAATTAACGCTATTTTAGTACTTACGTGGCGAATAGGATCGAGATCTTGAGCGTGATCGGTATCCTCTGCTGTAGTAGGGTGATGGTGATCGTCGTCTACTATAATTAAAACAGATTGGAAGACTTAGTTGCTGTGGCATTAAAATTTAGAAACAAAATTCCTGAATGATCACACTTAAGTTCACAGTACTACATTGAAATCTTTGTCTCCTGGATGGCTCCAGTAAATGATTTTCACTCATACCAAAGAATAGTCATTTTGGTGATCAAAATTATCTATTAACATTTGCAGTACAGATAGTATCTCTGGAACACTGTGTAGGGAAAGAGAGGGATTTACTCTCAGTGACATTTGAACATTTAAGTTTCATTTATCTAATGTCTGCACACATTAACATACTTCATTCAGGAATCAAGTTATTTGGTATGAAAATTAACAAATAACAACCCCCATCAGGGCACAGCGGAGGTACTAAACAAGTATTTAGCATCCGGTTTCAGAAGAGTTGAGGTGCTGTCTATGTAGGAGCAAAAGTGGAAAATACTGATACTAGAGAGGACAAAAAGACATTAGGGATTCTTAAAAGGTTGACAGATCTCCAAGTAGGAGTCAACCTGTCTGGACAGGATATACTCTAGGTTACAGAAGCAAAGACCGCTGAAACTGTGCAGACACTGGTTGAGATCCTGCTGAAATTCTACAGACAGTACTAGTGCATGCAAACATCATTCCCTGTTTAGAATCTTGGGCCGGGGGGTGGGGGTGGGGGTGGTAACCGACAAGTTCATGCTCAACCAAACATCTCGATTTAGAACTACACTGCCACTCCTTCATAACCCAAGGTGAAAATCTTGGAGCACCCCTTCTAACAACACTATGCCTACACTCCAAAGTTTAGTACAGTTCAAGGCAGCAGCTCACCACAAGCTTCTCAAGGTGAACTGGGCACACGCAACAAATTTGGTCTGGCCTGTAACATCATTACCCCATAAATGAATAAATAAAAATGCCATCAGGCTCCACACATGACACGGGAATTGAATGTGTCAGCAATCACTCATACCAATAATTAGATCACATGAACAGATGGTTTTCCCACCATGAATTGATTAAACTACATATGTAGAGGAGGCTGCAAGAACACTTCCTTTCAAATATATTACACATTGGGCTTTATGATTTGACCTTCTACAACGATTTATATGTTGTAAAATACATTACCTGTATCGATAATCATAGTCCCGGTCATCATATCGATCATATTTATCATAACCTCGATCATAGTACGAATCGCGGCGACGTCCTCCACCACCACCTCCACCACTACTGCTAATATGGAATAAAAGGAACTATGAGTAAAAAAGAAAACAAACTGAAACAATGTTTAAAGAATGGCAGAAGCTGCTTATCCATACTGAGTAGGTCGTCCCATGTAAATCCCAGGAGTGGGAGTGTGGGGCCTCTTTGTAATAGAGTAATCAACACGAATTCGTCTACCATCCAGTTCCATTCCATTCGCACGCTCCATTGCCTGCAGAAAGAAATTTTAAAATCCAAACTTTAATTTGACTTTGCCTCCACCTAATAAAATTATATCCAAATAACACCAAGTTTCCAGCGCCTTAGTGCATAAACACAACATACTGAAGCAAGCCAAGTCAACTCACATCAAACATACAATAGAAGTTGCTCTGCAATTTCACATAAAAAAAAACATGATAAAATTAAGTCACCAGTACCATAAAAGTAGCACAAACAAAAAACTAATGTGTTATTGGAGAGCTTTTCGATTACCTCTTTAGCATCCTCCAGTCTTTCAAAGTAAACAAACGCAAATCCCCGTGAACGACCAGTCCTTTGATCATAGACAACATTGACTCCAGCCAATGGCCCATACCGAGAGAAAACTTCACGAAGATCACGTTCAGTGGTGTACAAACTAAGACCAAAAACACCTAGGCAAGTGTTTGGATCTGGGTTAGCCTGAAAAAACAATGCACGAATAGCTCTGAAGAATTTAGTGATGCTGATTCCTCCAAAGATCAATTTCAATAAATTTCATCTCCCAGAAATTAGGTTCGACTACATACAAAGTCACCTGTGAAGAGAATCAATAAGGTCTTTCATTTTAGGATTATATGAATACATTAGCACTCAATGCTCATTTAAAGGATAGGTATGACATTATTAATTTGATGAAAATCTAATCTTCCATTGTGGTTAGCCAATAAACCACAATTGAAAACCCAGAAGAAAGTAAATATTCCAGTAAAGGAATCATGTACATGAAACTTGAAGCTTTAAAAGTAAATCTTTAAAGGATTACCTGTTGGTGCTCAAATTGCCTATCCCAACTTCAACAGAAACATATTCAAACTTTCAACTTGGGCCAAGTACAACTGTTGCATATGTTCAATATGCTGTCTACATGTCTTAATCCACAGAAAAACAACTTGGAATTAAACCCCACTGTGACAAGTTAATATTTTCAAAATCTATTTTTCCCTCCAACTGGTTCCAAATTGGTGTGAAAGTCCCCACACTACTGCCTTTCAATCTCCTGATGCAATTTCAACACTTTTGTACTGATAGCTGTATCCATGTAATGTTTACACAGAAAATTATGAATACTTGGAGAGATTCAACAGAACAAGGGCAGTGAGGGTTACTATCACAGAACCCCGCCCTGTGTCGCCAAATGCAATTTATTTTGAACAGAACTATACCAATTTTAATTTTAAATACCTGTATAGGTTCTATCACTGGTCCTGTCTGAATAATCAATTTGTTAATAGAATACAATGACCACACTCCACAAATTCAATATCACCCTAATCCAGGTTCCTTCAGTGCAGCGTCTCTAGGTTAGCCCTGCCACGGTTCCCATACTGCCACATCAAACCACAAGCAGATCAAATTCAGGATAGAATTGGACTGATTTTAATGTATTACCCTTCCATCTCAGTATTAGTCACTTAGGCAATCAATGATGTAAGCTTGGGGGGGCGGGGAAAGAGGAGAAGAAAGAGGAGAAAGTGGGATAAATGGGCTTTCTACCTCAATACTGATAAGTGAATTAGCTGAAAACAACTTTACAAAATTATAATATTTGGCGGCAAGACAGCTGGATTGGGGACTCACCCGCTTAACTGTGAGCAAGTCATTCACAAGTGACTGAAAGAATCAAAACTGCATGATCAACTACAGCTGATGATACCCAATTTAAACATGCAGAATTACATAATAGGCAAGAGCAAGGGTAATTCCACACAGAAATTGACTAATGTTATTTATGTTAATTCACAGCGCAGCAACAATGGTAGGTTACAAGTTAATTCCAAACTCAGTTATATGTTTCAAGAACTTCACAGGAATAAGCCATTCAGACTTACGAACTCGGTCTGAGCTCTTGGCTCAGATCAATGAGCTGCATTGAGTTGAGAGACTTGAGTGGATGGGTTTTTTAAAAAAATTCCTTCATGGGATGTGGGTGTTGCTGGCTAGGTCAGCATTTACTATTTATCCCTAATTCACAAAACAGCAGTGAAGAATCAACCACATTGCAACAGATCTAGAGTCAAAGGCAGGCCAGACTAGAATGACAACAGATTTCCTTCCATAAAAAGGACATCAGTGATCCAGATGAATTATGAAAATGACAATGGTTATCACTATATCAGTTTTTATTGTTGATTTTTAAAAAAATTGAATTCAAATGTCAGCAGGTGCCTGGGTTTCTGGATTATCAATCCAGAAACATTGTTATGTCAGCTTCTTCCTCAACGTTCTTTTCCTTAGCGAAGGCTTATACAGCATTTCAAAATTATGAGCTATCTGAACAGAATACTTGGGGAAATATTGTCCCCTCCAGTTGAAGGGTCAAGAACTATAGACTTAATGCAAGCCTGGTAAAGAACCAGAATTAGGAGGAAAAATTTTAATTCAATATAGCACCTGAGTCTGGAATGCACTGTTTGAGTACGTGGAGTAGATGCAAAGCATTCTTTTCAAAGGGGATTTGATTATCTAGAGAGAAAGACTTGTAGGGCAACAGGAAATACAGGAGGAAATGGACCATAGAGTCAAAGATGTACAGCATGGAAACAGACCCTTTGGTCAAACCAGTCCATGCCGACCATATATCCCCCCAGTCCAGTCCTACCTATCAGCACCCGGCCCATATCCCTCCAAACCCTTCCTATTCATATACCCATCCAAATGCCTCTTAAATGTCACAATTGTACCAGCCTCCACCACATCCTCTGGCAGCTCATTCCATACCCATACCACCCTCTGCATGAAAAAGTTGCCCCTCTCACCCTAAACCTATGCCCTCTAGTTCTGGACTCCCTGACCCCAGGGAAAAGACAATGCCTGTTTATCCTATCCATGCCCCTCATAATTTTGTAAATCTCTATAAGGTCACCCCCTCAGCCTCCGACGCTCCAGGGAAAACAGCCCCAGCCTGTTCCTATAGCTCAAATCCTCCAACCCCAGTAGCATCCTTGTAAATCTTTTCTGAACCCAAGTTTCACAACATCTTTCCGATAGGAAGGAGTCCGGAATTGCATGCAATATTCCAACAGTGGTCTAACTGTTCTGTACAGCTGCAACATGACCTCCCAACTCCTGTACTCAATACTCTAACCAATAAACGAAAGCATACCAAACGCCTTCCTCACCAACCTATCTACCTGCGACTCCACTTTCAAGGAGTTGTGAACCTGCACTCCAAGGTCTCTCTGTTCAGCAACACTCCCTAGGACCTTACCATTAAGTGCATATGTCCTACAAAGATTTGCTTTCCCAAAATGCAGCACCTCGCATTTATCTAAATTAAACTGCATCTGCCACTTCTCAGCCCATTGGCCCATCTGGTTAAGATCCTGTTGTAATCGGAGGTAACCCACTTCGCTGTCCACTACACCTCCACTTTTGGTGTCATCTGCAAACTTACTAACTGTACCTCTTATGCTCATATCCAAGTCATTTATGTAAATGACAATAAGTAGAGGACGCAGCACCAATCCTTGTGGCACTCCATTGGTCACAGGCCTCCAGTTTGGAAAAACAACCCTCCACCACCACCCTCTGTCTTCTACCTTTGAGCCAGTTCTGTATCCAAATGGCTAGTTCTCCCTGTATTCCATTAGATCTAACCTTGCTAATCAGTCTCCCATGGGGAACCTTGTCGAACGCTTTTATAGAATGACAGCAAACAATGGGCTGAAAAGCCTCTTTCTTTGCAAAGATCCTATAAACAATCCCATGATCAACATGGGTAAGGAGTGACAGCACAGGGACACAGCAGATTACTAAGCTGTAACTTGATAGATACTTATGCACTTGTGGATTTTTAAGGATCAGAATAGTGAGATCTCCAACAGTTTATTGAACATGTTGCTGTAAAGAGACTGAATGCACAACACATCCATTAGATATCTGGAAACAATTAACTTGTTTGAAAGTAAGTTTTCAATTTACGTTTTGAGAACCGAGTTTCCCTTCTTTCTTCCCATATCCTGTTCGCCTCCAGGAATCATCCTTCATCTGGGACGATGGGGCAGTCCTGGCAGCGGACTTCTCCACATCTACTATCAACGCTCCGTGTTTCGCTGACACATGTCCCGTCTGTAGGACAAGAGGGACAGAATGAGTTTTCCCCCCTCCCATAAAGGTGGAACGCTCCACTATCAGGTGGCATACTGCCCATAAACTTAGACAAGATTGAAAACTTCACAACTACGGCTAAAGGACTGAACTCCTAGACAGCTCATGAAATGAGATCCAAGGGCTAAGATGACAAAGTTATCAGTGGCCACCAAGCCAGCAGTTGATGAACATCCCAAAAAAACTGCAATGCAAGAAATTTAAATGCTACTGCATTACAACACTTCAAGTTTAGTTTTTGCTACATTAATGTCCCAGAATTTTATACACTAGCAAAGTAATTACATTTTTATTCTATAGATGCACACAATTGTCTACAAATGAATCACTTGTGTGAATCACCAGAAAGTCACTGTTTTGCATTCAGTGAAATCAGACTTCCAAGAAATGGAACTGTTTGGTAGATCATATCCAGATCGAAATAGAATTTGCTTAAAACTCAACTGATGACAGTTACTTCCAAACATGCTTCCATTTCTCAGAATTTCAGAACTTTACAAGTCATATCCATTTGTGAAGGAATAAAGTGAGACTATATATGCAGTGCTATAACCTACTCTACTTCCTGCATGGCGCCTTCGGCTGGACATTGGGGAGTGACTACGGCTCCTTCTGCGTGATCGATAATCAGGTGTGTAAGACCTACTACGAGATCGCCTTCGGTGTGAATGGGATCGTGACCTGGAGCGTGAATAACGCCGATGCGAATGTCTTCTTGAGTGAGATCTAGTGGTAACATTTCAAAAACACTGAGTTAGTACCTTCCATAAACATGTAGCATGCAAATTTAAGGTTAATCTATCATGGAAGTCTATGTGAATATATTTCCTGTGCTCCATTTGCTTTAATAAAAGATTTAAACAGTGATTAATTCTAGAACATTTTCTTTCAAGTGGTCAAAGCTAACCCACCTGAGTACAAATCAAAAATTGTTAACTCAATCATACAGCCATGGAGGTGGCATGTTTACCATCCTTATGTCACACCGGAAAATAGACACTAAGCAAGGTCAGTATGTTTAATTTCTAAAATCCAAGATTTAATATCTTGGGTAGAACATTATTTCGCAGATCGCAAAATAAAGATATTGTCTCTTCTGTAATGTACTGACCAATCTTGACCACAAGAATCAAAAGAAACTACATTAACCTAAACACACACTATGTTCAACTTTTGTCTCAAATTTAAACACAGAACTGTGCCTCAAAGTATCTCATAATATGACAGTAGACTGTAGTAAGCCTGCATTCTGGCTAACAATGGCCATACTGATTTTTTTTTACGCAATGCAATATTCTAATAACTAGTCTGTTCAATTCCAACACAATTCAAAATACCCTGCATTGTACCAGTGCAACAGGAAAACAAACAGGCATTTGAAGACAGCATGATTCTAAGATTATTACTCATCAGATGCTAAAAAAAGGTATTCCAAGACAGAGAATGAAACAATAATCAAGAAATAAATTCACCACAGGGTAGATAACTGGCCAAAATCAGGTTTTTTTTCTTTTGTCAGCTTCCCTTGCAGCGTGAAACAAAGGCATTGACCCTTTCATGAAAGTCAGTGAGTATTACTGGACAGACTGCACCATATAGCATTTTGGATTTGGCACACAGGAAAATGCAGCTGTTAGCCTGGGAGATAGCTTAGGCCTTGATTAAAGAGGGGCTCAGGAAACAAAAAACGGAAAGCAGAAACAAAAAACTAGGACCGACAGTTAATAAAAAAAACTCCTGCCATGCATATCATACCTATCCACTAAATAATTACCTTGACTTGGACCTTGATCGAGAGCGTGATTCTGAACGTTTCGATGCCCTAGATGGGCTGCGAGATGCAGAGCGGCTTTCTGATTTTACACGGCCAGCACTCCCGCTTGGAGATTTGGATGGTGAACGTGACTCCTGGCACGACAGAACAAAGTTATTTATTGAACTACACAAAATATAGAATTGTTAAACCTTAGTAGTGTTCCAACTATAATTCAGATACTGTCTGAGGAAGTAGCAGAGGGCCAAAATGGTTAGGTATCCTTCACTAATATCACTTTGACCCCTGCTAAAACAAGTTCAGCCCATAGTAAGTACTGCACATTCCTAAAGAATACACATTCCCTACATATATACCTAATCACCAACATTCTATGAAACTTTCATAAATAATCATGCATTTTATGCTAAAACTTGAGCATACAGACACGTGAACATAAACCATACATTACTTAACCTAGGACACATTCAATCTTCCAGATTCTTTTAATTTTCCAGATTCTTAATTTTCCAGATTCTTTTAATTTTAGTTCACTCTTGCTTTCTATTTTCTTCATTTCTTCATTTTCAGAGTTTTCATACTCCGTGTATTCTTCCCAATTCAAACAATTCATTAATGCCTTATAAAAGCAAGCTCTTCTATCTGACCAATCTTCTGTTCATTTCCCATTCAAATTTTATTTTCTGATCTGCAATACTTGTGATTAGCCTTCTGTTATCTTGATTATTCTTCCACATTCTTGGAAAATACTCTTCCATTTCTTCAATATTAACCTTAATGGAAAAAGAACATTCAGTAGGATGAAGCATGGGGTTACAATCTGCTGGATTTGTACTACAGCCTACCATCTTTCTAACTAAAGACCAGCAGGTGGAATAATTCCATTATTTTTAATTTTAAAAATTCCTTGATAAAATGCCTGAATCAAGTAATACTCCTGTGGCTTTACTTAATTTACTCAGTACGTAAAATTTTTTAAAATGCTACAATGAAAATGCCAGTATCAGCCTTGATTTTCTAATTTTTTTCCCCTCTTCGCTTCCAAACAAAAAGTGGAAAAATTTAAAAGTGCAGTACTGCCTGGCACAAAGCATGATGATTTGATATTTAAAACATTTTCTGGAATATGAATTTTCACCATTAGCTAAGTATTGCATAAAAATGTCTAACCTAAAAATGCATGGATGGAATTAATTTAAAAATTTGCCAGGAACACAAGAATTCTATTATCCTTAATGAACAAACATGGTACAACAGGTGCTCAAATAGTTACAATACTGCAACCCAGCCTCACGTTCAAACTAATTTGTCTCTCCTCATCACAGAAAAGCAAATCATGCCTTTCCAACTTTAAGGTGAAGTATTAAATTCCAGTTCCCATTACAAGTTTTAACATTAGCTGGCAATCAGCAAAGTACTAAGACTGGGGGTGGCATGGGTGTCTTCTCAATCTGATTCAGAACGAGTATCTTTTCTTTAAATGTCCAAGACAAAAAAATTATTAACCAACAAATACTATCCTTTTCAACTGCTTCCAGAAATATAAGAAGTATACCAGTAATTGGTGGCTAAAATGATTCATGGAAAATAAAACCTCTTGGAAAACACATGCCAGTTGCAATCACTATGCACATAGAACATAGCTGACTACGCACAAAATGCCAGCCCAGATATTTAGTTACTTTAGGGGAATTTACAATCCAATGGCACAACAAAATTCTGCAGCACCCCCCCTCCCCGGTCCAACTTTTGCAGTTAAAATTACAGTACTAAGGACTTCCAAGTCAAAGTATAATCAGGTTAGATACAAGATGAAATTTCTTCTCTATCCCAACTAATCGTAAGATAAGAAACCATACTAATACAGTTGCATGGACATTCCCACATCCCCAGCAAATTGGGGACCAAATTTCATTTACTGTAGACTGGTCAGTGTTTCAATTTAAGGCCCCAAACATTATGAGATTCCTAGGATTGCAATGACAGACAGCCCCTAAAGATTTTACACGCAATTCAATGCAACTGCATAAACTGCAAGAATAGAATAAGCTTCCTAAAATACTAATCAAGATTCCCATTTAAGGAATACTTTATTAATTGATTTTTAAATTGTATCAGTTATGGGGATGGAAACAAAGGTTATTGCATCTCATGATTTAAATCCATAAGTTTAACTCGACTATTTAAAGACTGAGCTAGCTGTTTACCCATTTCACAAAATGAGATCACTAATTTATCTTTCAGTTTATATCAAGATATGTGCACAATTCAGTTTTTATGTTGCAGTGTGAACTTTATAGCAAAAAACACACGAAACTTTGTAAACATACCACTCCATACAATCTAGCCATCAAATTCAGTTTGCTTGCTTGCACGCACACACTGGTCACACATTAGCCAAATGCCCCAACTTTACTTTCATCGCACAAGACAATTACCCAAGAAGAATGCATAAACTAATATTATGAAACGTGTACTTTTTTTTAATTTAGAAAGCAGTCTTTTTGAGTAGCCCAGTTGTAACTTATTTTCTTTCAGATTTTCTTAATACATACAAACTAACTTTTCTATAAGAATAATGATTTTTTTTTCTAACTGGGGTAGCAATTTACATTAAGTGATTTGCCAATGGTTGAGTTAGGACAATGCTTAGCATTTACACCTCAAATTTCTAAATGGTATGAAAGAACTTTTGTAATGCCAATTTGAAGAATTTTTTTTTGAAAAGAAGTCAAAAATCTCCAAGCAAAATGAGTAGTAAGGTGGGAAGACCAGCAACAGCAGATCTAGTGATCAACAGCTCAGTTCATGGCAAATGTCACAAAATCAAACAAGCAGAAAGAAAACAAAATTGCAGGTGATAGGAAGAAACAGCAAAGATATTAGATGCACGTATACATTATTACACACTCTGCCTTAATGCACAAGTATCCTAATATTAATGAGAAGTAGGCACAGCTACCAAGAACCTATACTTACATAGTACCATCTAACAATAAAATAGCAGGAATATTACCAAAAATGACAAAGCCAATTATTATGATATGAGGACAGAACATAAAAAATCTGGTTAAATATGTACATGCGCATGTATTTTTTTGGGAGGTATTTTAGAGAAGATAGTTTGAGAGAGAATTCTAGAACTCGGGCTGTAAAGTTTTAATCAAAAAATATCTAACAGATTGGCAATATTTGAGATGGAAGGATTTGTATTTAAGTTCCAAAAAAAATCCCCCTGTACTATTCTTCCAGTAACAAAAATGAGTGAAACTGTATAATGTTGTTAACAAATGTGGAGAAACTGAAGATTGCAGATGCTGGAGGTCAGAATCAAAGAGCATGGTGCTGGAAAAGCACAGCCAGTCAGGCAGTATCTGATGATAAGAATCGATGTTTCGAGCATAAGCCCTTCATCAGGACCCGATGAAGGGTTTTTGCTTGAAATGCTGATTCTCCTGCTCCTCAGATGCTGCCTGACCGGCTGTGCTTTTCCAACACCACACACTTTGACTCTAGATTAACAAAGGTGTCAAATTATCTCCAACCAATGCATTAACACATAGCTCATGGCATTAGAGAACAGTTTTGAATGGCTGGAGTGTAGATTCCCAATTTCCCTTGACTTCTTAATTGGAATCAGACATTTTACTTACTAATATCTCAATATATAAAATATTCGTGCCATCACTCCTCTCAATAAGCTCAGAAATATCTCACGCTGTAGCTGGTAGTTTAGTCGTGAGGTCTGTAGCCAACTGAAAAATAGGGAGCAAGAGAACTAGCCACCCTGGCAGCTTAAGCAGAGAAAATTCTATTGTTCATTATATAGACAGGGACCAGAGTCTGAGTAGTTAAAATGAGGTTGGAAGATTTGTGTATGGTGGGTGCAGCTAGTAGCCCTCAGCTAACACTGGGGTTAAAAAGTTAATTGATTAAGAAAGCTGGAAAAAACAAACCATTCAAAATGAAAAGTGACCTTTTTGCCATAAAGAGCCAATTCTGCGTACAGTGTGATGTGATACACAACAAGAAACTGTTTACTTCTACAGTTTAAAGTAAAGTTGCCTACAAAGGAAATTATGTTTAGTAAAATGTTCAGTTATTTGATATAGTTGAAGTTTTAAACATAAATGCTTAATTCTCAGTTAAAACTAAAAGCTGAAATCTTATTTACTTTAAAGTTCAAATCTTTTTAAAATGTGATTGGTCATACTGAAGATCGTAAAATCAGCACCTTGTACATAAACTAGATAATAAGTTACAATATACCAGCTATTGTTTTCTCTTGAAACAAAATTATGCTTATGGATATGCTAATGGATATGCTATCATTGAACAAAACAAGAATCAAAAGCTTTTCTCAACTATGATTATCTAAATTCTGCATCCCCAATATTAGTTTAGTTTAAAACCAAAAGTAGCTTGCAGTCCCCTGCCAATCCCAGGAATAAGAGTATGATGTATTGGCAACTTTGAACCCATTTTTCAGAAGGAGCCCGATAGGTCTCAAGACCAACTTTCTAGCTGAAAAATATAAATGAAATAAGTAACTCAAGTGCATTTTAGAATTTCCAAGTCCATTCTCTTTTCAAGAGATAACAGTAAGTTTGCAAATGTTTCAAGGCCTAAACTGGCTTTAATAAGGCCAATAACTACCTTATATAACAATAAAAAGACATTGAAAGAAGTCCATATTAATTTAACTTGAACAAGAATGACTTTTGTAAATTTTCCATGAGAATTAACATATCAGAGGGCATAATTCAACAAGTAAACGCACCATTTTGTAGAGTACCGCCTACATTGATCAGAATGGTCCCAGGTTAAGTTTTTGGAGGTCCCAGGTTAAGTTTTTGGATTTGTACTGTTAAACTCAGAAAGTTCAACATAGAAACAGAAACTAGGCACAGGAGTAGACCATTCAGCCCTTCAAACCCTCTCTGGAAATTTAAAGTGATGATAGCTAATTCGCCTTATATTGCCATATATCTACTTTCTTCTCATACCCCTTGATGCCTTTAGCATCTAAAGATCCTTTCTTGAATGAATTCAACTTTGCCTCATAATCTTCAGTGGTAGAGAGAGAATTCAATAGGTTCACTACCATTTGAGTAAAGAAACTTGTCAACCCAGTCCTAAATGGCCTACTCTGCACCCTAAGACTGTGACTCCTGGTTCTTTACTTGCCAACCATGCAAAACATCCTTCTTGCAGTCTATCTTGTCCTATCAGACTATTATAAATTTCCATTAGATCCCCACATCCTTCTAAACTGGACTACATACGAGCCCAGTCAAACTAGTTAATTTTTCCTCTGAGCAATCGCTATCCACAACATCCTCTATTGCACTGCCTTGATCCTAACTATCCTTTCTTAGATAGACCAAAGCTGCATAATACTCCAGGTGTGGTCTTACCAAGACCCTGCATAACTGCAGTAAGAAATCCCTACTTCTGAACTCAAATCCTCTTTGCAATGAAAACCAATATATAATTTACCTTCCAATTTATTGTTGCATCTGCCTACCTACTTTCATTGAGTGGTGCACAGAACATGCAAATCACTTCCCACATCCATATTTCACAATGTATCAAAAGTTTAAATACTCTGTCCCCCTAGTTTTTCACTGTTTAATCACACTTTGAAATCTTGTTTTTGATTCTTTTATTTACAAGATATACTGTATGAATTTATTGTGAAATGCTGAGGTTTTGTGGTATCTCAATGGTCACTGCCACCACATTCATCTAGAACATTAGCATCGAATTCATTTTTAAGAACTGCAGACCTGAGCCATGATTTCCTTGAGCACTACACTCACATGAAATAAAATATCTTCATTGCAAAGGCAAATATGTTTTAAGAGATACTGCTGTATTTCTTAGCACTACATTCCAACTACTGTATAGCAATGTCCCTGAAGTAGCAAGTCACAAACTGAAGCCCATAGTTGGATAGGGAGCACAACACTAAACTGGACTATTCTAAAGGAAATCATGAGTCTACACCATTGGAATTCTAACCCAGGATAAACGACTACATTCACAGGATTAGAGAAAAGAAAATTAAGTTGAGGAGATAAAAATGGCTCAGAAAGAAAAGCAAAAAATAAATAAAATGTTAGCTTAAATATCCTACCACTTCAATTTGCCAACCCTGTCCCAAACGGCCTACTCCACACCCTGAAACTCTGACTCCTGGTTCTAGACTTGCCAAAGGGCTTTTGCCTGAAACATCAATTCTCCTGCTCCCGGGATGCTGCCTCACCTGCTGTGCTTTTCCAGCACCTCACAACTCTAAATCCAGCATCTGCAGTCCTCACTTTCACCATGCAAAACATCCTTCCTGTATCTAGTCTACCCTGTCTTGTTAGAATATTGTACGTTCCATTAGATCCCCACATTCTTCTAAACTGGACTGCATTTGGGCCCAGTCAAACCAACTAATTTCTTCTCAGTGCAATCCTGCCATCCCCAGTATCCTTTGCTGCACTCCCTCTATCCTAATTTTATCCTCTCACGTAGGTTGACCAACCTGCAGGTATGGTCTCCCCAAAACCCTGCATAACTTCAGGGAGAAATCCCTACATCTGAACTCAAATCCTTTTTATGCAATGAAAACCAATATATAATTTACCTCAAAATTTACTGCTGCATCTTCCTATCGACTTACCACTTCACAAACATCTGATGAAGGAGCAGTGCTCCAAAACCTAGTGCTTCCAAATAACCCTACTGTACTATAAACTGGTGTTGTGAGGTATTTTTAAAAAAAAACTTTGACCACTCCAAGATGGTGTACGGTAGATTTTGCTGACTCTCCTCTAGAAAGGTTCCACAGCCAAAATAAACTAAATGCATTTTTTCAGAACGAGGCTTACAATATTTTTACAACGAATTAAGACAAGGCAACTCCGAGTTTAAAACTGTTTCAGGCATAATCACTGCCCTTTCAGAGGAATTCGGGGATTGCGAGGTGAAGGAAGAACGAGTTCTCGCTGTAAACTAACGGCGCAAAAACGCGGGTGAAAGGAATCTCTACCGCAGGACAACGAAAGCGTGATGATTTGGGGGAGGGGGGGGAAAGAGAGAGAGAGAGAGAGAAAGGAAACCGAGGGAAGTGTCCGCGGAGGCAGGCGGCTGGAGCGCGCCGGCCCGAGAGGCCTGCGTAAGCTGACGGGGCGGGAAGGCGCGCGCCGGAAGGTGCTCAGGGGCGAGCGGCCGCCGATCGCTGGCACGCGGCCAGGCGGTTTGTTCTCCCGATTTAAATGAATGTTCAAAACGATCTTTCTTTTTTAAAAAAAGGCCAAAAGCGGAACTCGGTTATTAACGAAAACAAAGTCCCGACACCGATGAGGGAAATTTCTTTCTTTTTTGAAAAAAAAGAGCAATCGAGACGCTGACAAAAGATCGCCAAGTGCGGGACCGGACAACTCGCTTTTGCCTATCAAGCGGAGGCCACTCTGCGTGACCGAGTTTGTGACCTGTACATTAACATTCGGGAGGGGAGCGAAAAAAAAATAGTTAAAACGGTCAGCCTGCTCTATTTAACGCTGTCAATTTATCTCAAACTAGTTTTCCCCTCCTCCCACTCTGGCCTTGAAGCTCGTGAGTAAGGTTTTGATCGACGACAGTCACCCGCCCGCATACTGAAGGCGCCACTTTAGGCCTAAACCTCATGTTCGCAGCAGCCTCAATCCTCAATGTTTTATGAGCACGTAGATATAAAATAAAAACCACCACACCCACCCCCTTACATAAAATACTACTGAAACCCTTTCCAAAAAAAACAGATTCCAAAAACAGTTCGCAGCACTCACCCTCCCTTCGTAGGCTGTTTCGTCAATGTCACTCATCTTTGTTGCTATGAATTATGGAAGTTTAACCTATATCTTTGTGTATATGTGAGAGCAATAACCTTCCCTGTCTGATGCCTCTGCCGCTCTCTCCTGACAATATGGCGGCGACTCTGGCGCTGCTCGAGCCCGGCCTCTGTGACGTCACCGACCAACTGTCCATCTCCATGGAAGCAAGCGCGCGCCCGAGTCTTAAAACTTAAAATAGCTTTTCATTTTGGCATTATAAAACAAGCCCTGTTAGAGGGGTACCGCCCGATTTCAGCAAATCTGGTTTGCATGTCGGAACGCGTTTTTAAAAAATTATTCACGCCCGCCCTGTTTTCAGTGCCCCGCGTGACGCTCCTTTTCCCCGGTCGGTTTTCTTTTGAACTCTCAGGGCCACGAGCGGGAAATGGAAGACGCTCAATAAAAGGCAAAATGGAGGCGGCTCGGCGCCGTGTTCACAGCTAACCGTCCCGCCCAATTTGTTTCACTTATATTGCCCTTTCCAGATTGTTTGCCTTTCCCTGGTTGCAGCATAAGGCTAAAATATGACACGTCAAAGTAAGTGAGCAGAATTTAATTGGAGTAAAAGGACGTTGGGTTCCAGCTCTTTGCCAATGCTCTGACGTCCAGAACTGGATAAATTATGCATTCTGATAGACTCAGGTCGAGACTAGACTCGTTTATAGGACGTAAAACGAAATGTATTTGGTACTTTAGATTTTTTTTTGTTAAATCCATATTCAGTATTGTTTTCACCCTCTGTTCGATTAAGCCAATGTTGGCAAGAGGAAGCATTGAAGAGGAGAAACAAGATACTTGGAAGACCGAGAGTTCCGAAATAGGGACAAGATGGTTGCCAATGCAAGATGTACGCAGATGTGTATAGCATGCTGAATAATTGATGAATCCTATAGGCAAACTACAAGGCAGTACACATAGTGGCACTGTCTCTCTTAGTCCCTTAGCATTGTTAATAACTTTCTTCCCTTATGTTTTGATCGGTTCAGAAATGGCTGATATCCTCAATCCATTGGCAGACAGGCACAGTGGTTTTTGAACGGCCGGAATGAAAACACTCATTTGGTAGATTTCCAACTCTGTGAACGTGGAATTTCAAGCTTTGTTTTTCATTCTCCACAAATTATATTTGCAATGTAGTGTACCTGTAAGGTATAGGGCTAGAGTTGTGCAGAATAAGGGAACAGGTGTTGTTTCTGCAAAAGCTTATATTATAAAATTAGGCTGCTAAACAGTGAGAAGTGAAAACAGGTAGAATTATCTATGACTACTAGGGCAGAGCAACCGTGTAGCGGGATGTACCAGTAACAGGAGAATAGTGTGCCAGTCGCAGGAGGGATGTGGCCAATGGATGGAATTTAGTTTGGCAAGATGATCGCACGAAGACAGCAAACTATGCCAGGATAGTCACAAATAAGGAATGAGATAAATAAGAGTAAGGGGGTGACAGGTTTAGAGTAATGGGAGAAGTAAACAGATAGGCTACATGCTACAGCAAAAGTAACCAATGGGGTGAAAGGGGAGGACCAAGAGATACAGCTGAACAGCATAAATCAGAATGTAACTCTTAGATTGGGATGCTTACTCGTTAGACACCTGTTCTTGCAAGTTCGTATCAATAAAATTTGCTGCTTCAGAATTTGACTCAGACTGTAATTTATTAATGAGTTTTTTTTTGATTAGATTACTTACATTCGATTATGGGTGGCACAGTGGTTAGCACTGCTGCCTCACAGCGCCTGTAGACCCGGGTTCAATTCCCGACTCAGGCGACTGACTGTGTGGAGTTTGCACGTTCTCCCCGTGTCTGCGTGGGTTTCCTCCGGGTGCTCCGGTTTCCTCCCACAGTCACAAAGATGTGCGGGTCAGGTGAATTGGCCAAGCTAAATTGCCCGTAGCGTTAGGTAAGGGGTAAATGTATGGGTGGGTTGCGCTTCGGCGGGTCGGTGTGGACTTGTTGGGCCGAAGGGCCTGTTTCCACACTGTAAGTCTAATCTAATATGGGCGGCACGGTGGCACAGTGGTTAGCACTGCTGCCTCACAGCGCCTGGAGACCTGGGTTCAATTCCCGACTCAGGCGACTGACTGTGTGGAGTTTGCACGTTCTCCCCGTGTCTGCGTGGGTTTCCTCCGGGTGCTCCGGTTTCCTCCCACAGTCCAAAGATGTGCGGGTTAGGTGAATTGGCCATTCTAAATTGCCCATAGGGGTAAGGGGTAAATGTAGGGGTATGGGTGGGTTGCGCTTCGGCGGGTCGGTGTGGACTTGTTGGGCCGAAGGGCCTGTTTCCACACTGTAAGTAATCTAATCTAATCTACTTATAGTGTGGAAGTAGGCCTTTCGGCCCAACAAGTCCACACCGACCCTCCGAAGAGCAACCCACCCAGACCCATTCCCCTACATCTAACACGACAGGGAATTTAGCATAGCCAATTCACCTAACCTGCACATTTTTGGACTGTGGGAGGAAACCAGAGCACGCGGTGGAAACCCACGTAGACACGGGGAGAAGGTGTGGAGTTTGCACAAACAGTTGCCTGAGGCGGGAATTGAACTCGGGTCTCTGGTGCTGTGAGGCAGCAGTGCTAGCCACTATGCCACCCTACACAATGCGGGGGCTCGTCTGGGATATCCACCATCACCAGTGGGGTGGGCAACGTCAACGGCTGGGAAGGCGCGTCCTATTCCTTTTAGAACGGTCCTGTGTTCCTCGGTGGTTTGCTCCCCCTTCAGGTTGACTGATTGAGATCCGATGAGGGTCTATCTGAACCAGGCGAAAGGTAAGTAGGCACAGGGAGCTAGGCAACTCCGTGCATGGACCAAGGTAGGAAAAGAGATTTTTAAGTACTGCCTTGGTGGCTGGGATTGAGTTCTAGTAGTTAATAAGTGTCTAACGAAGGAACTCAATATGGGCCTCCGGGGGAAAAAAAAATAGAAATGGAGGCGGGGTCCCTGACAACATACCTCCAGAAAGTCCTTTGGGCAGGATGTTGTGGAATTGGAAAAATATTACTTGTATAAGGGAAAAAGATAGGAAAAAGATTATTAAATATTGTTGCTTTGTACGGACTAAGGAATCCATTCTTCGTTCTGCCGTTTTCTGGCCAAAGTATGGGTCGGACAAAGACTATGTTTGTAAATATTTGAATTTATATGTCAACAGAAAACAGCCTTTCAGTCAGGAGGGATCAGATTATGCATTGTGTCGGAAGGACTAGTAGCTGTAGGGCTACTGAGGGTACACTTCGTAACTAAATCATGGCCAAACATCCAAAGAAAATTCAGAAAATAGATGGGTGGAGTGAGAAAACACTTGATGAATTTTTAAGAGAGGCACAGGAAGTGTTTGTAAAGAGAGAGGATGAGAAGCAAAAACAGAAGGCAAAATTATGGTAGCCACGGTTGACAACGTAGTCAAAAAAGAATCGAACAGGTGACTAGCAACCAGAGTGGCAGCACATAGAACAAAGAGGAAGGGGTAGAGGACGAGGAGGACCTTTCGTAGGGCCCAGTCGACAAGGACAGAGGTGGAGACCCCCTAACATGTAGGGTGTTATATCCAGAAAAAAATTCAAAAGGTAGAGGGGTGGAGCGAGAAGCCTCTAGAGTTGTTCTTGCGGGAAGCTCAAAAAGTGTCTGTGAGATGCTGTGTGTGTGTGTGTGTGAGGGAGAGAGAGAGAGAGAAAAGAGCTGTATAGCTAATAGAAAGGTTAACCCTTTGTGATTCGGTTTGAATGCACATTTGTTTGTTGGTGATTGAATGTTTGTACTTTGTTCCCTGGAGTTTGAGATCCAGGACTGTTTTGAATCTGATTTCTATTATGGAAATTTTACATGATTTCTTTTAAGGTTAAGGATTTTACAGTGATTATGAAATAAAATGTTAATTCCTGTTCTTTTTACAGGTCATGACTGCCTTACTATCAGTTTCTAACTCATCTCTTTTATCCTTACATAAAAGCGAATTCAAATCAGCTTAATACGTAGGAAAACAACATGATAACTTTTTTTTGTGATTCAGACTCATTTGTTTTCACTTAATTTTAAGCCATAGCTTTATTCAGAAAGTTCCCTCCCTCAATAACAGTTAAGTTTCAGTTCAACATTAGATTGTAATAAATCAATCCTATGGTTAATATCTGTGACCTTGGATTCGTCCATTATTCATGCATTAGAAGTTTTTTTATTAACTTGAATAGACAAATCCTTTTATTTCATGACCTATAGCAATGTAATTGAGCAATGACTGGTCAGGACTACTTAAGAAAACTAATTTTGGATTTAAATTAAGGGACTAAAACCGGATAATAATAGTGGATTTCAAAGTTCGGAACTGTATGCATTTTACATTTTAAGTATTAAATACTGAATAAATGAATTTATAATATATAGATATATATTTAAAAGTAAGATTCCAAAATGTATAGTTAGAAACAGGCTATAAAGTTAGACAAGCATAAATTGGTAAATTGGTATTTGAAGCTATGGAGAGCAAGAAATATTGTAATATTTCTTTAAAAAAATCAAGGTTTAAACAAAACATTGGGTGATGAAGAATGGCCATTAGGATGGCCAAAAGCTGTTCACTTGGTCAAATCGGCTCCGCAATTGATCTGGCAACGTAACATGGGAGCAGGAACGAAAGAGTTAATTGGATTATGGCGATAGTTTTGTGATAAGAGGCACGAAGAATCAGTTTTGTGCTCATGGCAAGATGCTGCCACCAAATTGGGGATTGAATTAACTGCAAATGGTGCTATGGAATCTATTGAGGTTTTTAAAAATGAATGTGCTCGAGCAAAACAATTGCAGAAACTGAATGAGAAGTCACAAGTGACTGGTAAACAAACAGAACTACGCAATTACAGTTTCTAAAATGCCACTTGTTGCACTTCCACCCTGAATTACAGATAATGATTATTTTATTTATATAATATATAATTAATAATTAATATTTATAATAAATCAATTGTATTAGCCTGACTCAATATTAATTGGCAGGATTGCTTCACACTCTCTCAGTGACCTGTTATATTGATTCATAGATAATTTAAAACATGACAGCATTAATTCATTGCTAATTAAAGAATGGAAAGCTACATTACTGGCCAGAGTGTGTGCAAGCAGTGGCAGCAACAGCCTTATTGGCAGAAGAAAGTTGGAACTTACTTTTGGGGGAGCCTTAATAGTCAGCACCACACATCAGTACGGACCATCTTAATCAGAAAGCAGGGCGGTAGCTTATGGATTCGAAAATTCTAAACTACGAAACAATTCTAATAGAAAGGGATAACCTTACATTGATCACAGACATTTGTCTGAATCCAGATACCTTTCTCTGGAAAGGGGAGGATGAAGCTCCCTCAGACCCAGAACATGACTGCCTTGACATTATAAAATATCAGACTAAAGTAAGAATGGACCTTAGAGATATCCCTCTACATGCAGGGGCCAGGCTGTATATTGATGGGTCCTCCAGAGCGATTGAAGGTAAAGGACACAATGGATATGGATAGTGGATGGAATAGAGGGAAGTGTTATTGAGGCTAGTTGACTATCTAGTGATTGGTCGGCATAGACTTGTGAACTTTATGCACTAGGAAAGACTCTTAAGACCTTGGAAGGCAAAGAAGGAACTGTGTACACAGATTCTAAGTATGCCTTCAGGGTGGCACACACATTTGGAAAGATATGGCAGGAAAGGGGACTGATAAACAGTGGGGGTAAAGAACTGGCTCATGAGGAATTGGTAAAGCAAGTATTGGAATCCCTTTTGTTGCCAAAGGAAATAGCGATAGTCCACATAAATGAAGGGTTAGGTATCTTCTGGGAGTTTCACACCCCTTGGCACCCACCTTCATCAGGAAAGGTTGAGAGAATGAACTAGACTCAAGAAGCAGTTATCTAAATTAGTGGTAGAAACCAGATTCCCTTGGACTAAGTGTTTACCAAAGCCATTTTGCGAGTGCGAATGGCCCCAAAGATATGGGGCTGTCCCCGTATAGGATATTGTTTGGTTTGCCTTATCTGGGAACGAAAGGGGAACTGCCAACCCTGGAGACTAAAGATCTGTTCTTAAAGAAGTATGTACTGGGCTTGTCCTCTTTGTCCTAGGAGACAAGGATTACTGGCACAGACTCTGCCCCTTGAATTCGCCATTCATCCCATCCGGCCAGGAGATTGGGTCCTAATTAAGTCATGGACAGAAACTAAATTGCAACCAGTTTGGGAGGGACCGTACCAGGCTCTTTTGACGACTGAAATGGCGATACGCACAGTGGAGAAAGGCTGGAGTCACTACACCAGGATTAAAGGACCAGTGGAATCCCCAGTTAAAAAAGAAGTCTAGACAGCTGAATCGACAGAAGAACCACTGAAACTCAGACTCAAAAGACTTTAAGTAACTGATTTTTATGCGGATGCGGGATAGTTTCTTTTTGATATCTATATATTGTATTGCATGTTAAATCTCTTGGTCCTTCAATAATATTGTAGGATGCTGGGGACGCTTAGGGTTACCATATTAGCCTTCTTAATATTGGGATTTTATTAATGAATGCTGTCATCTCCATTTTTGTTATTAACGGTCCCTGATTCTGAATATCTGCAAGTAATAGAGGTCGATGCTTGCAGCCTAGTAAAATGCGCAGATGTAAAGTATCAGAGGGAGTATATTTCCTCCAAAATCCTTCTTAAGACCCTACCGGACACAAGGTACGGTTTGCAAAAACCACCACCTGGCATCCCTATCCATAGAGCTCCCTTTCGCCCAGCCCTAGACTGTCCTGACAAAAAGTGCCACCTGATCTATCTCACCATCAAAAATACCTCCTCTGTAGACTCCTTTCCCCGTAAAAACGGGTCTCGACTCCTTAGTAACGAATTAAGGATAGTAATGGAAGCCACTGGGAAGTGTTTTTTGGGCTGCTGTTTCCGAATAGTCGGAGGAAATGGAAAACGAGCCAATCAACTTGATACTAAGAGACAACATTTTGCCTCTCCCAACGACCCAAAGGTGGTAAAAATCATAGAGGTGAAGGACTTGAAGCAGACCATTGAAATAGAAACTGGAGACGGGGACGCAAATGCCTGAGTTGAATGGGTAAAGTTCACTGTTAAAACTCTGAATAAAAGCAATTGCTATGCATGTGCCTCCAGTAGACCAGTTGCCCTCATAGTCCCCTTTCTGCTTGGGTGGAATTGAAACAAGAAGGGCATGGAATGTATGATAGCCCTGTATCAGGATAAGACTGCATGGAATGATAGGAATTGTATATCTCTTTCTCTAATGTTCCCTCCCTTGGAGAAGACAGATTTGAAAGCTCCCCCCCATTTTTGACCACGGTCGGGAATCACATATCGTGTATAAGCCGACAGGGTACAAATCGGTCTAGAGACTTGGGGGAGCTGAGGTTATGTATAAAAACTCAGAATGTCAACGAAACAGACAAAGGAGGGAACTACTCAGCACTCTGGGTTCCCCAGGCGGATCTCTGGTGGTACTGTGGAGGCAGAATATTGCGACCTACCCTACCTCCTGACTGGAGAGGGATATGTGCAATTGGCAATTCCATTCACCTTGGCATTTGAGAATGAGAAAGTGGTAGTAACAAAGAATGAGAGGAGTAAAAGGTCGTTATTAGATACTTCCTTTGATGATAGAGTTTATCTCGACTCTATAGGAGTTCCTAGAGGGGTCCCCGATGAGTTCAAGGCCCGCAACCAGATTGTAGCAGGTTTTGAATCTGCCCTAATTTGGTGGGTAACGGTCAACAAAAATGTGGATTGAATAAACTATATTTGTTTTACAACCAGCAAAGATTCATCAATTACACTAGAGATGCAGTCAAGGGTATTTCCAAGTAACTTGATGCAACCAACAGAATGGCCTGGGAAAACAGACTGGCCTTAGATATGATCCTAGCCAGAAAAGGGGGTGTATGTGTGATGTTAGGAGGTAGCTGTTGTACCTTTATTCCAAATAATACAGCACCTGATGGGTCAATCTCTTGTGCCTTGCGAGGATTGACCACCTTGGTGGAATAATTGGCTGAAAATTCAGGAGTAGACACATCACTCACGGGATGGCTGGAATTATGGTTTGGGAAGAGGAAAGGTGAGGTAGTCTCCATCCTCACTTCCCTGATAGTGGTAGCAGGGGTACTGACAGCAATTGGCTATTGTATCATACCTTGTGTACGGGGGTTAACCCAATGGCTAGTTGAGATGGCCTTTGCAAAACAAATGTCTCTAAAAGGTAATCAGGCAGAGGAACTCAATCTCTTGAACAATGAGAGGATGGGTGACCTTAAGGAATTAGCCACGATAAATGAAGTCTCAGGGATGATGCTAGCGAACTGGAAGGCAAAGTATGAGACAAATGCAGAAGACAACACTTAGTAGCCAAGAAGAAAAGGGGGATTGTAAGATATAGGGTTAAAATTGTGCAGAATAAGGGAACAGGTATTGCTTCTGCAAAAGCTCACATTATAAAATTAGGCTGCGCCTGCCAATACTAAATAGTGAGAAGCGAAAACAGTTAGAATGATCTATGACTAATAGGGCAGAGCAACCGTGTTGCAGGATATACCAAGCCTAGGAAAACAGAAGAAGCGAAAATAGATAGAATTATCTATGACTACTAGGGCAGAGCGACCGTGTAGCGGGATGTACCAGTAACAGGAGAATAGTGTGCCAGTGCAGGAGGGATGTGGCCAACGGATGGAATTTAGTTTGGCAGGATGATCGCACGAAGACAGCAAACTATGCCAGGATAGTCACATATAAGTGATGAGATAAATAAGAGGAAGGGGCGACAGGCTTAGAGTAATGGGAGAAATAAACAGAGGCGGAGAGAAGCTAGACAAAGGTGGAGGGAAGCTAGACCTTGTGATAGGCTACGCGCTACAACAAAAGTAACCAATGGGGTGAAAGGGGAGGACCGAGAGACGCAGCTGAACAGCATAGATCAGAATGTAACCCTCAGATCGGGGTGCTTACTCGTTAGGTACCCATTCTTGCAGGTTTGTATCAATAAAATTCGCTGCTTCACAATTTGACTCGGACTGAAATTTATTAATATGTGAGTTTTGTTTCTCACATACCCTTTAAGCATTTTAAGAAGGCCACGATTGTCATTCTGAGCTTGGAAAGGTAAGGCCAGAAAGGAAATAGATATGTTTTGCTTCTGATAGATGTCTGCCCTGACAAGCTGAATCTTGTTTTGTAAGATGTGATGCTGAAGCATGAACAGCAAAAAGATGAGAAAGGGGCATCTATTTAACAACACACTATAACTTAATAACTTTTTTTTCATTTTCATTCAGTATTGCCATAAAATTTTACTTGCAGATTTCAACCTTTTTCAAAATCTAAGCATTTTAGTTGGGATTAACAAGTTTTTTTAAAAAACTTTAAGCAATACTTAAATTAAAAACCTCAGTGCCCAGCTTTTCTCTGAGAAAATTCTGCAGATTCGGAGACCCTAAGGTTCAACCTATGCACTCCACTCAACTATATGATGTCAGCTGGAGGTCAATATCCCCAAGCTCCAGTGTGCAGAGTTCCTAGTAATTGATCATTATCCAGCATCCCTGGGCAAAATTATTTTTCTCACTCCAGACTCCCTGTAGCTAATGACTGGTGAGACTTCTCCTTCAAACTGTTGTGAATCTTTGGCCTGAAAGCCTCTGCTTTGCACTAATTTGTGGGAGTTAAGGGTTGGACAGCAACTTGAGTGTTGATCTCATTTTCTTGGTTAAGAAAAGCACTAGAGAGTGGATTTTTGCTGTATTTGTTCCATAATCTCTGTATTTCCTAAAGCTTCTTGAGCCTTATTGACCAGCAAGGAAAGTTGAATATGAACCCATCATTGAAAATTAGCATAAAAATTATTGTGACAGAAGATGGCATTCAATTTGTATTTTGTTTTAGCAATCCAGTCAAAAATATTAAATGTAGAAATGTATCTTAAATTAGTTGGGAGATTGTGGCTATTGACATATGTTTGAGTTTGGAAGGATGAGAGGGATATGATTGAAGCTTACAGAATACTGAACAGCCTCAAGAGAGTGGACATTGAGAATATGTTTCCATTGGCAGGAGAGACGAGGACCAGAGGACACAGCCTGAGAGTAAATAGAAGACCCTTTAGAACAGAGATAAGGAGAAGGGAGTGGTGAATCTGTGGATTCGTTGCCACAGAAGGCTGTGGAGGCCAGGTAGAGATAGATAAGTTCTTGATTGCCAAGGGGAATCAGTTTACAGGTGGAAAAATGATATTGAGTAATCTATCAACAATGATTAATGGCAGAGCAGACTTGATGGACCAAATGGCATAATTTCTGCTCCTATGTCTTATGGTTTAGAGAAATCAGGTACCAAGATTCAAGGCTTTTACATGCATAACAGCAAGGCTTCAAATGTAAAGAGACATTCCAAACAGCTTCATGGAATTTATAAAACCAATTCTTAACACCAAGCCACAGAAGGAGATAAAAAGGTTGGATGAACAAAAGATTAATCCTTTGGGTAGCAAAGGAGCAAAGCAAGATGAAAAGGCAAGAAGTTGAGGGAGGGAATTGTCTTGTTGGGCCTTGGCAGTTGAAGGCACAACCATCAATCATAAAGTGATAAAAATAAGGATGCTGAAATTTAAGGAGTACAAAGGTATTGGAGGGTTGTAGAGCTGGCAAAGGTTGTAGAAATATGAAGGGGTGAGGCCATGGAGGGATTTGAAAACAAGGATGAGTGTTTTGAAGTTGTTTAACCAGGAGTTGTTGTAGTTCAGTGAACACAAGGTTGAACAGGCTTCGACGTGTTTTAGGATATAGTTTACAGTTTATCTTTTTTTTAATAAAGCACAGAATAAAGGAAGCTGGTCAAGAGGATGTTAAAATAGTTAAATCTAATGGTATAGGTTAGAAGTGACTGAGTAGATTGGGCCTGTACTCATTGAGTTTAGAAAATTGAGACAACCCTATTGAAATATACAAGATTCGTAGGGAATTAACAGGGTAGATGCAGAAATGCTGTTACCCTTTGTTGGAGAGTCTAGAACTACAGGTCATAATTTCAGAATAAAAATGTTTCACTAATTAATATAGAGAGGGTGCCTTCTTTGAGAGTAGTGAATCTGTGGAATTTTTTTATCAAACAAAGCTGTAGAAGCTGGTTCATTAAGTATATTAAAGACTGAGATGGATGGATTTTTATTCAAGGGTTTTGGTGAAACAGCATGAAAATGAGTTGAGGATTGTCAGATCAGCTATGATCTCATTGAGTAGGGGAAGAAACTTGATTGGTTTAATAGCCTACTTCTGCACCTATGTTTTAAGGTTTTATGGTATTAGCAGCAGATATACTGGGACAGTCAGATGGGCGATATGAGAGATATAAACTGACAGTTTTGATGATGATATAGATGTGTCTCGGAAACTTACTCATATAATACACCAGGTAGATGGGGGCTAAAATCAGCTCTACACCTGATATCTGGTTGGCTGACAACTCTCAAGGGCAGGACACCCTCCTGAGTGAGGACAATAGTTACATTATTAGCTAATTTGATTTGCCTGCAGTGCATTATCAATGTAAAATAGATTTAAAAGGTGCAAAGCTTTCCTTCTGGGTTCTTTGTGGTGCATCTTTGCACCTGCATTAAATCTCACCCAATAATTCTGTTTAATGCTACACAAATGCTGCCTAACATGCTGAATGATTTCAGCATTCTATTCTAACTAGAGTTGTGGTAGCTCATTAAATAAATAATCAAGATACTTCAATTTTGTGGGCCATCTTACAGTGCACTGGTAGTAGTATATTTACCTCTGGGCTGAGGGGCCCAAGTTCAAGTTCCCACCTGCTTCAGAGGTGTGTAATAACTTCTCTGAAAAATTTGATTAGAAGCATAGGTTAATTTTTAAAAAAATTATTTTTATTCTTCCATGTGATTTTCATTAAGTTGTAAAACAATAGTAGAGATGGTTCATTGTTGAAAGTGGCTGTAAGACAAAAGAAAAATGTAAGTTACAGGTGTGTCACAATCAAAAAAAACATTAATTGTGAACAACAGTCTCATTCACTTTTATCAAGCTTGAATTTTCATATGAAAACCTTCAAGCTTTATTTGCAAAAGCAGAAATTGATGGAGAGAAAGCAGAGTTAATGTTTTACATTCAATGGCCCTTCTTAAGAACTGATAGCTAGGAAAAGATGGTATAAATACTGAAGTCAGGGGGTGGGTGGGGATACGAGTGAGCGGATGAATTGAGATGGAACCCAAGAGAGACAATGTCAGGTAGACAGACAAAGGGATGGATGATACCATATGCAAGGGCTCATTAGTCATGTAAAACTGGTACGCTGTGCTTATGAATGTGCCTGGGAGTGTGGGTGGGTAAAGGACATAAAAGAAGGTGTTCATGTGCTAAAGCTGTTGACTCAATATTATGTCCTGAAGGTTCCAGGTTCCTGAGTGGAAAATAAGATGCTGTTCTTGCAGCTTGCACTGAGCCTCACTGGAGCAGTGCAGCAGGCCTGACACGAAAACGTTTCTTCAGGAAACAAAGTGATGTGTTGAAGTGGCAAGCAATTGGAAACTCAGGATCATTATTACAGACAGAATATACGTGTTCTGCAAAGCAGCTGCGCACTTGGTCTCCCCATTGAAAGGAGACCACATTGTGAGCAGCAAATACAGTAGACTAGATTGAGTGAGGTACGTAAATCACTGCTTCACCTGGAAGGTATGTCTAGAGCCTCGGATAGTGAGGAGGGAGGGGGTAAATGCTTCACCTTTGCCACTGCATTGGAAAGGGGTGTGGGGTGGTGTTGGGAGTAGAGGAGTGGACCAGGGTATGTCAGAGTACAGTGGGACCTTTATCAGATGGGCCAATGGACTGATTGGCAGAGTTTAATCCAGATAAATGTGACATGCTACATTTTGGTAGAGCAAATAAGGGCAGGACTTATACACTTAATAGTAAGGTCCTGGAAAGTATTACCGAACAAAAAGACCTAGCGGTGCAGGTGCATAGTTTTTTGAAAGTGGAGTCACAGGTAGATAGGGTGGTGAGGAAGGTGTTGGTACCTTTGCCTTTGTTGGTCAGAAGCACAGATCTCGGACTATTTTGAATTTGTGCCACATAACTTTAATCAAGCAAAAATATATTGTGAAACTTGAAGGGGTTCAGAAAATATTTACAAGAATGTTGTCAGGTTGGAAGGTTTGAGCTATAGGAAGAGGCTTAATAGCCTAAAACCATTCTCCTTCAGCATCGGAGGCTGAGGAGTGACCTTACAGAGATTTATAGAATCATGAGTGAATTGTGAATAGTCAGGGTAGTGGAGTCCAAAGCTAGGTTTAAGGTGGGGCGGAGGAGGAGGATTTAAAAGGGGCAACTTTTTCACATAGAGGGTGGTGCATGTATGAAATGAACAGTCAGAGGAAGTGGTACAGGCTGGTACAATAACATTTAAAAGGCATCTGGATAGGTATGTGAATAAGGGTTTAAATGGATATGGGCCAAATGTTGGCAAATGAGATTAGATTAATTTAGGATGTCTGGTCAGAATGGATGAGTTGGACCAAAATGTCTGTTTCCATGCTGTATATCTTTACAATTAAGTACTGCCAAGGGAGGGAAGGTAATATTTGTCTACTGGTGGCATTTGGCTGGAAGTGGCAGAAATGACAGCTTATGATCCTTTGGATGTGGATGCCGGTGGGGTGGAAAGTGAAGACCAGAGGGACATTATTGGTGTTGTGGGAGTGCAGAGAAGGGGTGAGGACACAAGTACAGGAAATGGGTCAGACAAGACTCAGGGCTTTGTCAACCAAAGTGGTGGGGAGTTGTTAGTTGAGGGAAAAAAAGTGGATATTTCTTAACTCCCTACTGCAGAAGGTGACACCATCTGATTAGATATGATGGAGAAACTGAGGGAATGGAGTGGAGTCCGGAAAGCAGGGTGTGAGGATGTATATTCCAGGGAATTGTAGGAGTCTGTAGGTTTACATTGGATATTAGTGGCCAACGTATTCCCAGAAATGGAAACATTATTTGTAAAAGAGTCAGTTTACATTACTGCGTTTGTGTCTGTGTTAATATTTAACATGGAAAGTAGATCTGTGTTGTCTGATATGTATTTTTATGATATAGCAATGCACATGAATTCAGAAAAGGACAGCAAATGGATCACCTGCATGCTCTCTTGTCTGAGATTAGTGCATATATTGAATTAGGGTAAAAATCAGGAAAATCAGTTTTGATAAGTTTTTCATTTTAAGTCATTCTTGTCAGCAAAATGAGTACGTGTAACATTATGTACTTGCATATTTTGTATTATCACATTCATTTAAATGTTTACGTTTAGAAATAGTTGTATTGAAACAAAATTTACATGACAACTTGCTTTTGTAGATACATTATATTCTGAAGTATAATCAGCATTAAATGAATAACAAAATATTAGGGACAGGGAAGAGATTGGGATAATTTCTTCTTTTCCTCACTTCTTAGTTGACTGCAAAAAAATGTCTTTGGGAAGGTGTGGTCTAACCCCTGGAGTACCTTGACTCGTAAGAACATTCACAAATAGGCTTTTTTGTAGGTTTAAATGAAAACAAAGGAGAAATATTTATTTTTCATAAGACCAGCAATCTAAGTATAACAAACATCTACACTTCAGTCATACCAATTACATATGTAGAAAAATAGTTTTAAAGATGTGGCATATATTTGGTTATTGAAGGTGTAAAAAGAAGTCATTTCTTATTACTGGTCAAGACATGTTGTAGACCTGTAGGAATTTCAATTGCACCAAAGGAAAATGAAGGTCAGATGTTCCTGATTATGTATTCCCAAATAACAGCAAGCATCTCACTTTCCAAATGGAGGTGTTCAAGCTCCTGTAATGAATAAATGTAATACTGCAGCTAAAACGAATATGTCTCAATTGTATGCTTAAAGTGGCTTTTGATGCAAGGTCCTTTTCTGTGCTGTGTGAGAAATGTTCAGTCTTTGTATCTCAGATGAACTGATTGGGGTGTCCTTATGATTTGTGATATTGGCTTTCTTCAGCTAGTGTCAATCCGATGACAACAGTATTGATGCATTCCATTGTCTACTCATCGGGTTGAATCCGGATCTAATTGGCACACAATAGATAATGTCCCATCAATATTCCAGTCATGAATAGACTTCTGTATTACAAGCTGAGAAAAGCAATCTTTTCTGCACTAACTTTATTGAACTGCTAGGGTAGGCGATGGTGTAATAGTATATTGCTGAACTAGGAATCCAGAGAGCCAGGTAGTGTTCTAAGAACTCAGGTTCAAATCTCATCATGGCAGATTTGAAATCTGAAATTAAAAGTCGAATGATGACTTTGCAATCATTGTGGATTCTTGGGAACAACGCATTTGGTTCACTAATTGAAATCTGCCTTCCTCACCTGGCCTGGCCTACATGTGCCTGCAAGACCACAATAATGGCTAACAAACCACTTAGTTATATCAACCACTAGAAAATCTCAAACAAGCAATGAAACCAGACAACGACCAGCATCGACCTCGGCACTGGAAACAACAAAGGCAGTACTGTCCTGTTGACCCTGCAAATTACTTGTTGATGTCTGGGAGCTAACACCAAGATTTGGAGAGCAGTCATATACACTAGTCAAGCAACAGCCTAACATTGTCCATAAGGTATGACTCCATAAGTATGACAATGACCTAGTCACCCTTACCATGTCCTGTCCTGGCAAGATAGACACAGCAGAGGTGGCAGCAGAGTACGGTCATTGTGGAAGTTGCCCTAGGAGTCCTCAATATTGACTCCACATGCCATAAAGTCATCACATTAAACATAGGCAAGGAAGCCCTCACCTGCTGAATCAGTATTCCTCCATTTTGAGCATTGCTTGAAGAATTGAGGGTATCCATCAGCGAATGGTAGCCTGGTAGCAGTTCCACAAATCAAGCTGATGGAGTCCTAAAGATCTACAATAGGCAATAAGGGAATGAACACGAGGGAAATACACACTTGACTTCATCCTCCCCGAACTGCCTGCTGCAGATAATCTGTCCATGATGATATCAGTGTAGAGATGAAAATCTCACATTCATGTTGAGAATATTGAGAAATATAATTAGATATTTTCATAACTTCTCAAAATATCCCTTGAATCATTTGGGAGAAGAATATCTAAGCACATATTATTGTCTTCCAAGAGTAATGATACCATAATTGATAACTCATCTTTTCTAATATTGAAGTAGTAAGGCACAGATTTTCATCTGCAAAGTGTAACTTGTTGGCAACAGATTAAATTTCACATTTCAAAACGTGTTTTACAAACCAAAACAGTTAAGTACTAAAGTTGAAAACACAGTATCAAACCATCACAATATTTCTGTGTTAGCTAGTTGAAATGTAGGAACTTCACTTTGAAAACTGTCTACCTCATCTACCTCCCTCTTATTTCTGTCATTTTTTATCACTATCATCTGACACGTTTGCTCCTTATTCGTTCCCTATAATAAATATTTCAATACATTTATGCGACCAACTTATTTCTTCTTCCTTTGATCAGCAGTATTTGTCAGAAAATTCACTTTACTAGACCTTCCAGCTACTTTTAAGTGGGAGATTGCACGGGGCAGGGTGACACTAGGCACATGACACTAGGCACACAAGATGGCTGCTGAGCCATAAGTTAGCCACTTGACACACAAGAGGGCTGCCAGACCACAAGATGGAGAAAGACAGCAGAGCAAACACAGATACTGCCTGGGTCACCAGAATGCCAACACAATGCACTCACAACTTAGTTGATTAATTTAAGGCGGGTGAGGGAGAGAATACACATGTGTAGTGTATACAGCCCGTCGAAGTGTCTGGGTCTAGCCAACACCTTTGATAGAAATGCTGTTTGATATGGACTCAATACAAAGTGCTAATAGCAAGGGTTGCATAATCGTCCTTCTCAGGAAGAGCGATTAGTGCCCATTACTACAACAATGGACTTCCGTGCAGATGCTGCAATTGGCAATGTCTGTGCTGAAACTGACAATGATTAAAAATTAATAATGACTGCATTCAATGATTCTGCAATGTTTACAATAAACTATGTTACAAAGACAGTAACGTCATCATTGACCTATTTTATACATTTTGTAATATAAGTATCTTGACATGTGCTCCAAATTGAGAGAGGACTCGCAGCTGACCACTGTGCTGTTGGTGTCTTTCTCTCCCTGGATCATCGGTATTTCCTTGTACAATAAACTCTGTCATTGAACCCTGACTCTGACCCTGAGGCTGGTGATTTTCCCCACAACTTAATTTCACTTTTAGAGGTTCACTTATAACAACAACAATACCAATACTTCATCACCCACTTGAAACATTCTGGTTGCTGAATGTTTATCTGCTCATTTTCACAGATAAAAATGAAACACTTTTAGATGTTCCTATACTACTGTACATAACTAAGAATTTTTGTCAAAACATGAACATGTTACCCAACATTGAGGACGCATCCTTCTCATTCAAGAACTTCTCCCTAATCAATTTTTATGGATCTCTAATCTCAGTATCATAAACCAAATCAAATAGCCTAAATCTAGTCGATTCATTTGGGGAATCTCTTGTGGAAAATGATAAGAAATCTAATCCTTTCTACCAATGTTATGAGTTATCATGATAATATGCCTTAGTCTTGTAAAAACAAAATACTGCAGATGTTGGAAATCTGAAATAAACATAGATAATGTGGAAGAGTCAAACTGGACTCAAACACTAATTCTGTTTCTCTCCACAGATCTTGTCAGAACTGGTGAACTTCTTCAGCAATTTCTATGCCTCAAATGTAGTTTTGAGAGTCTGCTTTTGTTTCTCCAAAACTCATGGTGTTTGTGGATGATATGCAATCAACTTCAATTGTTATACACTCAAACTACTGATTTACTGGAAGACTTTAGATGTCAAGTTAGAACCCCACTCAGATTGTACCTCAGTTGGTAGTCCAAAACTCTTAAAGAACTGCCTTAACTTTTCCACTACTACACTAACTATAATCCTCAACTTGGTTCCCATCAGTTATTCCTTTGTCATATCCATGATTGTGAGGACATAAGGTGTCCTGACACAACCCACTAACACTCGATTAAGTGGTTCTTCACAAATTGATATAGGTGCTAGTCTAATTACAGGTTGAGGTTTTCCTACCACCTGAAATGCATGACATGTTTTACAGAACTGCCCTACGTCTTTATAAAGTCATGACCATATAAAATACTTGTTTGTCAATGTCTGCATTTTCTGTATTCATGTGTGCCCTGCCATTGAAACTTTTTGTGCTATTCACAACATCATCTTATGGTATCTAAGCGGTACCACTATTGGATGAACAACCATCTATTCTTCATATGCAGATTGAGAACGTCTCCACTTCTTTATCAGTATTGAGGTTTAATATCACTATGGAACCCATTTAGTCTCAGCTTTAGTGAGAGTTGTCTGTACTACTTAATTCCAGATGGGCTTCCTGAGCATTGATTAATGAATACATTCTTTGAATTGTCCTTATTCTTCAATCACATCTGCTTGAATTACCTCTGTTTCTCTTAGAATATTTATGGGCTTGGAGACTAATTTTGAAGTAAAGGGGGATAATGTTGATTAAAAACCCTTCATCTCATTCACTTCCACTTTGTACTACTTTTACACTCACAGCAATGCCTACCTCCAGTCGCTTAGCTATAGTTAAAGCTACAAACTGATCAAGGCATTTTACATCTGATGTTCATTTTTGGATTCGCATTCCAGTAAACCCTCTGTTTTTCTTTTTCAATTTCCAGCAATTTGAATTAATGTGTTCTTCCTTGTTACAATGGAAACACTTGGCTTTTGAAATTCACCTCCACTGTTAGTACTTTCCTTCCTGACCTGAGGAGGAGACCATAGGGCATTCCTGACTCTCTTTTCTTTACCTTGGCTATTAGTCTTCTTTTCATGCTTCCATTTTTCATCCCTTTCAGATTTATGAGGATGATGAGAAATAATTTAGTTTATGGATTAACTCATAATTGCCAGCCATAATTGCTGCTTGTCTAGCAGCTGCAACCCTTCAATCCTCAACATAAGTTCTTATTTTGGACATTTATGAGTTTTTTAATTTTTGTTGAATAATCTCTAAGGGCTTTGTGTGTGTTTTCATTTTCTAATGTTCTTCTCTACCTGTCAATGTTACTTGGCATAATCTCCTCAAACTCAATACACTCCTTCCCTAAATTAGGTTAGATTCCCTACAGGCCCTTTAGTCCAACAAGTCCACACCAACCCTCCGAAGAGTAACACTATGGGCAATTTAGCATGGCCAATTCACCTGACCTGCACATCTTTGGACTGTGGGAGGAAACCCACACAGACACTGGGAGAATGTGCAAACTCCACACAGTCCCCCAAGACTGGAATCAAACCTGGGACCCTGGTGCTGTGCAGCAGCAGTGCTAACCACTGAGCCACTGTACCGCCCAATAACCTTTGCCTATATTCCTCAGGTATTAACTCTTAACAACCAGTACAGTTTTTCCACTGCATCATAATCCTGAGAAACCTCATCTGACAATAAAATATAAGTTTCCAGTGCTTTACTTATCAACTTACTCTGCATTAGCAAAGTCCAGTCCTCTTTTGCCTACTTCATTTGCCTGGTTATTTTCTCAAAATACATGAAAAACACTCCACATCATTTTCCTCAAATTTTGGTTGGGTCTAGGCAAATTTAAATGTTTTGTTCATTCTCTCTTATATATCTGCTGCTGTAATTGTAACTGAACATTACCTGGTATTGATGTTTCACTACCTGAAGTACTCAGCCTCTTCTGTATTTCCTTTTAACTCAAATGCCATACTAATACCCCAATTATCTTCACTTCTGGCCTTTTTAGCTATCAGGCAATACTGTCTCCAGTTTATCCACCAAGACAATCATCTTTGGTTTTGAAATTTCCTTGAAATATTCCAGCAATATCTCTGCCACCCGCAAAATGTCTGTTGTCAATTGCAGTGCCAAGCTTTGAGTGCAGGATAGAACTCGATGTGTTCCTTCACCTATAGTATTTACCAGTAACAGATCCAAATCCTTATTGCCTTTGTTTCCCAATGAAGCCCCAAACTTTGTTATGACTCACTGTTATGAAGCCCCATTATTTACAGAGTTGTCACAAAAGTATGCAAAGATTTCTAGTTTACCTAACATTAAGACTTGGGTTTATAGAAAGCACAGACCCAGTTTCTGTACTTGTCAAGAATTGGTACTTGTTACAAGTAATTAGATTCCAGCTATAAGTAAACAGTTATAACTCATTAGCATAGAATACTATTAAATTAAACTCTAATCTCCTTATAAACTTCCAATTCCACACACAGAGAGAAAAGGACAGGGAAAATAGGTTAGTGGACAAAAAGGCTATTGGGGAAAAACTGAAAAGACAGCTTGGTTGTCTTTGTTCTCAGGTTCTCTTGCTAAGATGATCCTTATTACCTTTCTGGCCAGTCATCATTCTCTGGTCTCTTTTACTACTCTTTGTAAGAGATGCAAGGTGGCTAGTCTGCTTATAAAAAGTCTCTGACTCATCAGTTAAAAATCTTAGTTTACAACAACTGGTACAGGAAAGATAAACTGGTTTTCTTCAGATTTTCAGTAAGTTTTAACTGCAGAGAACAGAGAGAGAGACTACCAATAAGCTGGGAAAGAACTGAACACCTTTCTCTTTCTGACTGTGACTTGTTTCAAGTTCCAAACTGTTTAGTTATCAGTCTAACAGTTAGTGGCAAGCAAACATTCTCTGTCATCAATAACTGATCACCAGTCCATAGACCAATCAACTTTGTGTTGCCAACAAGAGCTGCATTTGTACATCCCCTTTGCTCAGAATTGTGAGAAACTCAAACTTCAATTACTTTCTTAAACATGATGCTTGGCATGGGTATCAGATTACTTGCTTTCAAAATTTGCAGCCTCCGTTTCAAACACCAATTCAAAACCTTTTATTTTTTATTTGCATCCAGTTTCTTCTTAAACACACAAAATGATAAGACACTGTCATCACACAATGATCATGGAGAAACAGTATAAAATAACGGGTACTATTCTAAATGGTGTTCAGGATCAGAGAGACCTGGGTGTATTTATATGTAAGTCATTAAAAGGGGCATGACAGATGGAGAGAACGGTTCATAAAGCTACAATATTCCAGGCTTCATTAACAGGGGTATAGAGCAAGAAGGTTATTGTGAACCTATGTAGGACCTCATCTGGAATATTGAGTACGGTTCTGGGGTATCACACTTTAGCAAGGATGTGGACACATTGGACAGTGCAGAAGAGACCTATGAGAATGGTTCCAGGCATGAGAAACTGCCGTTTTGTGGATAGACTGGACAAGTTGGGATTGTTTTCCTTGGAGAGGAGAAGATCATGAGTAGATCTAATAGATATTTTTCAATTTACAAGGGCTCTGGGCAGTCTAGATAAGGAGAAATAATTGCTTCTTGTAAGAGGATCAAGAACCTAGGCCATAGATTGAAAGTACTTTGCAAAAGAAGCAGATGTGAATAGAGAAAACCCTTTTCCCCCTCAGTGAGTAGTTGGGGTCTGGAATGCAGTGCCTGAAAGTGCATAGAGTTCAATTGAGGTTTTCAAAAGGGAATTTGATGATTAAATAAACATTGTGTATGGCTATTGGGAGGAGGCAGGAGGATGACACAAAATGTTCAGAGGTGGCGCACATACAATGGATTGAATGCCCTCCTATACCATAAAAATTCTTGAAGAGGGTATGTGAGTGTGACTGCCCTTGACAGAAAGACACCATTTGATCAATAATGGCAATAAGGCATTGATTGGTATCATTTGTGGTCAAGTGGAAATCCCTTCACTGGTTGGAACCACACGTGCACAAAACAAATTGCTTTGGTTGTTGGAGTTCAATGGTCTCAGCCACAGGAATATCACTTCAAGAATTCTTTGGGGTAATGTCCTAAACACAACCACCTTCACCTTCAATGATCTTGTCTTACATCATACGGTTAGAAGAGGGATTGTTTGCTGAGAATTGTAGAATGTTCAGCATCATTCATGACTCCTCAGATACCGAAGCAGTTGTGTCCATATGTAGCAAGACATTCAGGTCTTTGTTCATAAATAGCACATAATGTTTGCATTCCAAGTTATATACAATGACCATCTCCAACAGGCAAGGATCCAACCATCTTCACTTGACACTCAATGGCATTAGTATCAATAAATATGCCACCATCAACATCGTGGAGATAACAATTGACCAAAAACTGAACTGAAGCAGCCACATAAATTTTGTAACTAAAAGATCAGGAGAGAAATTCTCTGGTGAGAACTCACTTTCTGACTCTTCAAGGCATGTCCACAATCTATGAATCACAATGAACTTGTTATGGAATATTCTCCACTTGCCAAGAAGCTTGACACCACCTAAGACAAAGTAGCCCACTTGATTATCACCCTACATAACATCTTCAACATTAACTCCCTCCACCCACAATATAGATCACATACACGTGTTGCAGAAATTAACCAAAACTGTTTAGACAGTATTTTCCAAACTTGTGATTATCTTGAAGGACTAGGAAAGCAGACATATGGAAATACCCCACCCACCCCTTGGAACCAAAACATTGGTCCTTCATTGCCACTGGACATAACCTTGGAACAAGATTAGAGTGGTGCTGGAAAAGCACAGCAAGTCAGGCAGCATCTGAGGAGCGGGAAAATCAACATCTCGAGCAAAAGCCCCTCATCAGGAATGCTTTTCCAGTGCCACTCTAATCTTAACTCTGATCTCCAGCATCTGCAGTCTTCACTTTCAACTAGCTGAACACCCTTCTTAACCACATTGTGGGTCTACCTACACCCCAAGACTTTACTGTTTGCAGAAACAGATGCTGTCATTTGCTTGAGGCTAATAATGGATGGACATTAAATGCTAGCCTAGCCATTAAATGCCCACATCTACAAGGGATACATATGTATATTTTTTAAAAATGCTCCTATCTTTTCAGAAGAAAACCTGGATAAGCAGAGCAACAGAGAGGAGGAAAGGTGTCATGAGGTTGGCCATCAGCGACAACCACTTGACAGCCATTGGCAATGCAGTCTACTTGGTTTGACTGGAGAAGGGGTCTTGCACATGAGAATGCAGATGTCATCAGGGGCCAGCTGTGAAGTCCTCCAGATAAAGTGAGGCTCGGAGATGCTAAGAGAGCTGATCACCTGTCTGTGAAAGTACCTCCTTCCAGTTGGGTCTCAAGGGAACATCCCCTCTGCCTTTTAGAGGAAATGTAGTTGAGAAAGCAGCTGGTGCTGCACTTGGTGTAGTCAGTAGCGGTGAGCACCTGTGTTTGATCCTCAACAGACATGGATAGTAAAGACGCATAAGCTGCTCCTGTGCCACTCTGAAGGTAAGCAGCTGTTGAATTTGAGTGAAGCACCCTTCCAGGAGTTGACCATTTTATATCAAGGAATCAATAATATACTGACAAAGGACTGCTTTGACCCACAGCTTTCCAATTGGTAATGGTTAGAGTTTTTCCCAATGTAATTGATTGAAGACTTCTTAGGTTAGTGAGGATGCACTTTTTCCTCTTCTGATCTTCTCAAACACACTGAGTTGTAGTCTCAAAATGGATCTCCTGCAATTATAGGCAGGGGAGATTCATATGTAGAATTATTTCTAAGTGTCTTAAGTATTTCAAATTGCAGCGTGCCTTAGTCATGGGGTTTCTCCATTGTATTCCTCACCTATCCCTGGGAAAGCTGACCGAGGCAGGATAATACCGTATTACAACCTGATGTTATTTGCTGAAAACACTCCTTAACCTGTCCACTGGGACCATTTCAAGTATCTTGATATATTAAAAACTTAAAATTTGCCTTTGTTTGACAAGAAAACAAAAATAATATTCATGTACATTAAAAGTACTTATTAATTATGTTTTTATTGCTGTTCAAATTTGACAACAGTCCATAATAAACTATGTGCAGTTTCCAAAGACTTAATCAGTGCTGCCCATGTCCAGGATTTATAAGAATTGACCAATCATTACAAAATCTTAAACTTCAATTATAAAAAAAATCCACTTCACAATTGAAAAATTTAGATTGCAAAAGATTAGAAACATTGATCTCTTTTCTGGCCTGCACCATTTAAATCCATTTTACTTAATTGCCATTTCTGTAATATATTTGTTTAGGCAAGCATAATTTGATAAAGAACTGTGGATGCTGGAGATCTGAAAACAAAAATAGCTGGTGAAACTCAGTCGGTCTGGCAGCATCTGTGGAAACAAAGCCTCATTTACCTACCCTTTCATCTCTCTCTGTGGACTCCATGTCCACCTATCCGCTCTCCCCTCTAAATCCATAAATTATGTTTTTCCTAGTTGCTATCTGTTCTGAAGAAGTCGTCGCACTCAAAACATTAACTTTGTTTTCTTCCCACAGATGCCGCCAGACCTGTTGAGTTTTGTTAGCAATTTCTGTTTTTGTATCATGTAAATACGCACTTTTAAAAATATTTTTCCCAATTTTAGAGTGATGACCTGGATAGTTAGTAGGGCAAAATCTGCATATTTAAGAAATAAAATGGATGCGGAGAGGGAACTTGTCTTTTGAAACACTTATTTTTGTTGAAGTACAAATGATAAGGCAGCTTCAAATCGCAAATGAGACTTCATGAAGACCTGAAAATGGGTGCAATTAGCAGTAACTTGCCATGAAGATTAATTCAGTCTGGAAACAGAACCAGTTTCCAGTGTAATGTTTGTTTAGTGGAGTGCAAAAGATCACAAACTGGTTTAAATTCTGCTATCTTTTGTGCTGATTTGGTTAATTTTGAAGTAACTAGCAGAAAATTTGCGATATATAAATTAAAGAAAAAATAATGTGAAAGATGAACACTGCCACGGTTACAAAGTCAAAAGCATCTATCTTCACTTTAAAATAGAAAGTATTTTCTGAATTTTGAAATTAACTTTATGTTAACTCAGCTGCCCTAATGGAAAGGCTGGGATTTGAGCAGTTCCAAAACAGATACTTGTCGCAAATGGCTGTTAAATGGATACCTGAGTTTTGGTTGTTGTTTTGCCAACAGTTTGAATTTAACGAATTAGATTAAATTATGTCCAGGATACTAACACCCAATTGAGTTTGAATTTATTCTTTTGATAACATCAGACCAATGAGACAGTATGATGTTGGGGGGGTATAAGAAAACATGGGCTTTTGGAAAATTGGTCAGAGGGAGCAACAGCCGTAGAGCTAACTGCTCATCTAAAATCATGCTCTCCAAGAAATTAGAAGACGTTCTCTATCAAAAGTACCTTTTCATGTAAAACATACTTGCAGTAAAAAGAAAGACAACCACCCAGGGAGATCATCAGCTGGAAGATTGAAGACAGTGGAGAAGTCAGAGATTGTGTAGAGTTGGGGGTCAGATAGTAAGTGGTTAAGAATGAGGGGGGGGGGGCTTGGATTTGTTATTAGATATTGTTCAGTGTTCACTATTAGAGTTAGGAATATAAGCTTTTTTTAAATGGTAGAAATTAGAAGTTCTCTGTCACTCACATATTAATGGATTACGAGGCAAGGTGAGTTTTTCTGGGTGGTTTTTTTAATTAACAGAGGGGTTCAACCTCCAGTGCCAACAAAAGTGTTAAAGCTGGAGAAATAAGTTTGTGGAGATATCATCAGTACTGAGTGGTTATGTTCAAAGTACACTAATGTTTTGTGCAAAATAAAGGTGGACAAGATAACAATTTTATAAAATGTCAAACATTTCTGAAATTTCCAACAGTATAATACCATATACAGTACACCACATAACTCAACAGAAAGTGTAGATTTTAAACCATTGCTGAATAAGAATGTAGGAAATTCGATCCAACAAAACTTATCGAAAGTGCAAAGTTTCAATGTAAACTCCTAAACCATAGCAGAAATCTAGAACACTCTGAAAACATATACTTTGGTAGGAAAGATGAAACATTATCCCATGCACTGAAATGTTACCCCTGTTTCACTTTGCTGTCACACCTTGCTGGGGTAGCATGAAAGAAATCAAACATCACTATACACGGAGTCTTCCACTTACAATTTTATCAAAGTACACTAAAGATCGCCAATGTACCTGTTTGTTTAGATCCAGGTGACCAGAAATCACAGAGTGGTGTTTCTGAAATTTGCAAGATTTACTATTTTTTACAAATAAATAAATTTAGCTGTGGGTAAATGACTATGAACTGTTGATATCTAATTGAACTAGGTGAAACTATAACCCCTTATAAAACATGGCGTACACACACAGACTCAATAATATTGGTGTTATGGGTGGAGGGATTAAAAGAGCTTGGAAGGTAGTTCAATGGTCTCTATCTACATAGTTCACTGAGATGATCCTTTTGTTTGCTGGAACTTAGTGTTTTTTAGTCTGTCTTCAGTGTTTTTCAGTTCGTTGCAGGTGACACAGTGACTGGTTCACAAGCTTTAGTTTTTGACCTATTGTTTAAAACCATTAACTTACAGCAACTGGTAGGACAAAATAATTTCTTCAAGGATAGAGTCATAGAGATGTACAGCATGGAAAAAAACCCTTCGGTCCAACCCATCCTTGCCGACCAGATATCCCAACCCAATCTAGTCCCAACTGCCAGCACCTGGCCCTTATCCCTCCAAACCCTTCCTATTCATATACCCATCCAAATGCCTCTTAAATGTTGCAATTGTACCAGCCTCCATCACTTCCTCTGGCAGCTCATTCCATACACGTACCACTCTCTGTGTGAAAAAGTTGCCCTTTAGGTCTCTTTTATATCATTCCCCTCTCATCCTAAACCTATGCCCTCTAGTTCTGGACTCCCTGACCCCAGAGAAAAGACTGTCTGCTTATCCTATCCATGCCCCTCATGCTTTTGTAAACCTCCATAAGGTCACCCCTCAACCTTCGATGCTCCAGGGAAATAGCCCTAGCCTGTTCAGCCTCTCCCTATAGCTCATATCCTTCAATCCTGGCAACATCCTTGTAAATCTTTTCTGAACCCTTTCAAGTTTCATAACATCTTTCCGATAGGATGGAGACCAGAATTGCACGCAATATTCCAACAGTGGCCCAACCAATGTCCTGTACAGCTGCAAAATGACCTCCCAACTCCTGTACTCAATACTCTGACCAATAAAAGAAAGCATACCAAATACCTTCTTCACCATCCTATCTACCTGCAACTCCATTTTCAAGGAGCTATGAACCTGTACTCCAAGGTCTCTTTGTTCAACAACACTCCCTAGGACCTTACCATTAAGTGTATAAGTCCTGCTAAGATTTGCTTTCCCAAAATATAGCACCTTGCATTTATCTAAAGTAAACTCCATCTGCCACTTCTCAGCCCATTGGCCCATCTGGTCAAGATCTTGTTGCAATGTGAGGTAACCCTCTTTACTGTCCACTACACCTCCACTTTGGTGTCATTTGCAAACTAACTAACTGTACCTCTTGTGCTCATATCCAAATCATTTACGTAAATGACAAAAAGTAGAGGACCCAGCACCGATCCTTGTGGCACTCCACTGGTCACAGGCCTCCATTCTGAAAAACAACCCTCCATCACCACTCTGCCTTCTACCTTTGAGCTAGTTCTGAATCCAAATGTTAGTTCTCCGTGTATTCCGTGAGATCTAACCTTGTTAACCAGTGTCCCATGGGGAACCTTGTCGAACGCCTTACTGAAGACCATATCAATCCCTCATCAATCCCCTGTTACTTCTTCAAAAAACCCAATCAAGTTTGTGAGACATGATTTCCCACGCACAAAGCCATGTTGACTATCCTTAATCAGTCCTTGCCTTTCCGAATACATGTACATCCTGTCCCTCAGGATTCCCTCCAACAACTTGCCCACCACCGACGTCAGGCTCACTGGTCTATAGTTCCCTGGCTTGAATTACCATCTTCTTAAACAGTCGCACCACGTTGGCCAACCTCTAGTCTTCTGGCACCTCGCCTGTGACTATTGGTGATACAAATATCTCCGCAAAAGGCCTAGCAAACACTTGTCTAGCTTCCCACAGAGTCCTAGGGTACACCTGATCAGGTCCTCAGGATTTATCCACTTTTAACCGTTTCAAGACATCCAGCACTTCCTCCTCTGTAGTATGGACATTTTGCAAGGTGTCGCCATCTATGTCCCTACATTCTATATCTTCCATATCCTTTTCCACAGTAAATACTGATGCAAAATGCTCGTTTAGTATCTCTCCCACTTTCTGCGGCTCCACACAAAGGCCGCCTTGCTGATCTTTGAGGGGCCCTATTCTCTCCCTAGATACCCTTTTCTCCTTAAATGTATTTATAAAAACCCTTTGGATTCACCTTAACTCTATTTGCCAAAGCTATCTCATGTCCCCATTTTGCCCTCCTGATTTCCCTCTTAAGTATACTGCTACTTTCCTTATACTCTTCTAAGTATTCACTCGATCTATCCTGTTTATACCCGACATATGCTTCCTTCTTTTTCTTAACCAAACCCTCAATTTCTTTAGCCATCCAGCATTCCCTATACCTACCAGCCTTTCCTTTCACCCTAGTAGAAATATACTTGTCTGGACTCTCATTATCTCATTTCTGAAGGCTTTCCACATTCCAGCCGTCCATTTACCTGCGAACGTCTGCTCCCAATCAGCTTCCGAAAGTTCTTGCCTAATACTGTCAAAATTGGCCTTTCTTCAATTTAGAATTTCAACTTTTAGATCTGGTCTATCCTTTTCCAACACTATTTTAAATTTAATGGAATTATGGTCGTTGGCCCCAAAATGCTCCCCTACTGACACCTCAGTCACCTGCTCTGCCTTATTTCCCAAGAGTAGATCAAGTTTTGGACCTTCTCTAGTAGGTACATCCACATACTGAATCAGAAAATGTTCTTATCCACACTCAACATTCATTTTCTATTGCAGAGAATACACCACCCCTCTTTCTGTAGGCCCACATGCTTCCAGCAGTATAGTTCACATCCACAAATTGTCCACCTACTCAGGAGCCAATCATGTAGTTGTTAGCAGACTGATGGCTTTTGTTATTTGTAACTGGGCACTCACCTACAGACCTATCAAATATATGTTGCTAGTCAAAGCTCCATGCATACATATCCTTTGGTGCAAGCTTGTCTGCAAATTAGGCTTCCAATTATCATTGAACAAACAGCTGTGTAAATAATACTTACAATGAGTATCATATCACTTTAAAAATGTACAGCAATCCTGCAATATTTTTTGGTTTTTAAAAGTGGTCTTTTTCCACTTCAACCCACAAGGAAAAATACAGAGAGAGAAAAAAAAAATCAGGTTCTGTACCAGGTTTCAGTACTTATTACTAATAAAAAAATTCTAGCTTCAGGTAAACAATTACATTCCCTACAGTGCAGAAATAGGCCATTTGGCCCAACAAGTGCACACTGACTCTCTAAACAGTAAAAAGACCCCTAGACCCATTTTCCTTTGACTAATGCACCTAACACTATGGGCAAGTTGGCATGGCCAATCCACCAGACCTGCAGTTGGATTGTGGGAGGAAACTGGAGCACCCAGAGGAAACAAGCATAGACACAGGGAGAACGTGTAAACTTCACACAGTCGCCAGTGCCAGCCTGTCTGCAACCAGACACCGCTCCCCATCCCCCCCCCACCCCCAAACTACCACCCCACCACTGGCTGAACAAAACAGTAGTGTAATCACCACTTACAATGAGTTTCAGTAATTTGCATTTACAATTGTAACAGTCACTTCCACAATCCTTGGTTTTTAAATGTCCTTTTCTCATTTCAGTCCACAATGAAATGAGCAGAAAAATAAAAAAGATTTGTTATTTCATTACACCACAGATCATCATTTATTCTTTTCAGCATCTTTTATTTTCAAGAGTTATAGTTTTTTTTCTACATAATAACATAGAAAGAGTTTATAACTTGAAGTTGTTTGAAATTTTTTTTTGATTTCCTCTTTTTAAATTTCTTGCATACATTCGAGATTTCTCTGTGACCACTCAATGTTCCTGCATAACTAGACAGAATTGGCTATGAATCCAGAACAAAACACGAACAGTGATGATGCTACTCCTTTCACACGGTTATGTTGTCCTTGGTTTCTTTTTCAGAGGGATCATTAATGCAGAGTTGCTGAGAGAAGTGGCTTGGATGGGTTTTAGCGCCAATTTGATTATAGCTAACAGATACTATTTCAGACAAAAGGCTTTCAAGTTTAAAAAAAACACACTTGTACAAAGAAGCAGGAGCAGCCAGTTCTCCCAGCTCAGTTTACCTCTGTTTTGGTTTGGTTTTAGCAAGCAGTCAGTTTTGAGACTGCTAGCCCGAAAAACAGTTATATAGAAGAAAGTGGAAGATTCCATGCTGAATCTCTCTGCCATCTCTCCTTCTCTCTCGTAAGAGCTTGTGTTTGATTTTACCATTTTTGCTAAGGGGTGTTTATGGAGATTGATGCTGTTCCAAATTCCTGCAACATTAAGTTGGGATAGTCTGTTGGGTTTATGAATATGTTAGTTTGTATTCTGTTCTCTTTTGTTTGTATTTTATTCTGTAATCTTGCAAATAAATTCTATTTTGTTTTCAACTAAGTGTTTGCGCCAGCTACATCACTCCTGGAATATCAGCTTTAGACCCAATTAAAACAACTAGCAAACTTTGGGTCGGCCTACCTTCTTGAAATGTTTTGAGGGAGTCTGGCCTGGTCATAACAGAACTTAGCTCAAATGAATTATGCTTTAATCATTTGAGCATCAACTAATAATTTTATTTTGAGGTTAATGTAATATTTACTTAAAGCCAAAGTGAAATTAGTGTATTCACTCAGGATTGCCTACTTGAGCTAAAAAAAGTTAAAAAAGTGAGTGTGGATTATAAAATATCTAGCCTCAATGAGGTATAACAGTTTCAAATTAATCTACAGTGTAACAGTAAACAGTTTTATTATTTCTATGATTATTAAGGGATTACTGGAATCTGGTGGTGATGGGGGTCTGGACATCAATGGTGCACTCCTACTATGGAAGGAGCATAAAAACTCTGATATTGCAGGGAATCCCTGATTTGTAAACATCCCACTTATGAATGCTCATACTTACAAATGCAATTCCATAACGGGGTGTATTAATAATAATTTTTAAAATCTCACTAAAAAATTGAGTGTAAGTGGTGCTTGTATTTACAAATGTTTGTATTTACAAATGGCTATTTTCTGACCTGCATTGTGTTCTGACTTTGGTACAAATTGACTTAAGAACAGACTCAAGGACAGAACTTGTTCGCAATCTGGGACTGCCTGTGGTTTATGAATTTCCAGGAAACATCAGCTATTACGTCTAGATTAAAAAAAAAGGAGTGTTTTTATACTCTAATCCAAATGTGGATAAGATAGAAGAGTATGTAACAGCCACGTCACTTTTAAATTCCATTTGATATTGCAAAGGAATTACCACTGTGTGGAATCAAACTGAAGCAGCACAGTTACTCCTCTGCATTCGTCATAGCATTAATACACAGTTCAATTAATCAAACATGTCTAAGTTTATTCTGCGCATTTCTCCCAAGTAGTCCCACAATAACAATACAATTTTGTATCGATTTACATTGTTACAGTACCCCTGACAAACCAGCCAACGTGTCATAAATAAGTAAATTACAAATATTCCTCAACTACTTATTTCTGTTTAATTAGATGTTGTAACTAGGATTATTGAAAGTTTGGTTGCACCTCCTCAGATCAGTGTAAATGTAAAACTTAGCAAACAATTCATTCATTTTTCTTCAGTTATTTTAAAATGATTTATAGTTACAGAGCATAAAATAATTACAAACATCCTGAAATGAGTTAGCTCAACAGACTAGTGAGCAGCTGAATCATACAGAATAGGAAGGTTTTCGGCTATGTGTAAATGAACTTTGGGCTGGCTTGGCTGTGTTCATTCTCATCAAATAGCTTACCAATGCTTACTGTAAAGGCTCATGTGAATAACTTGTTCACTGACACAATATGCTTGGCATCTTTGTAATAGTATCCTAGTAACAATTCAATTTCTTCAGGAATCAGGAGAATTGACAAAAGAATGGATAGTCAATGGAAAACTAAATTCAAGTGATAAATGCAGAAAACAAAATAATATTTTAAGTGTTATTAGTGCAAAGTTAAGTTTACCCATGGTGAAGTCAGCCAGCATTTAATTAAACACGGCCAACTGGATAGCACAACTTTTTCAGGTAATCGGTGTAAGTAACTAACCAGAGACTTTTTCTATATAAAACCCAATATTCCTTACATTCGAGTATTGAGGCAAGTATAATAATAATTACATATGAATATTTGTCTTCAATTACAATTCTTGTATCCCTTGAGTAGAAAATAAAAGTTTCCCAAATAAATGTGTGGTGCTAAAGCCAGTAAATGTTTAAAAAAATAATAGAATATGCACTATAATTTACTGTTTGATATAAGGAAACTCACTTCAGTAATTTGTCTTATTTTCATGGGTGAATTTAGCCGATTGTTCAGAAGAACTAATAAAGCTAAATGGATTAAACACCTATTTACCAGAATTGTATAATTATAATAGGAAGTGCATATCACATAAGTACAATTATTCCTTGAAAATATAAGAGAAGACATTGTATTTCATTAGCTGTAGAGAAAAGAAAAGGTTTATAGACTGAGCTCACTGATTGACAGCTTTGTGCAACTATAAGTGAAGGGAAGGCATCTATTGTGCAGTCTATGTTGCAAGTCTACATATCCAGGATTTCAGAGTTAATCTACATTTGCACTAAGTCTTGAGTTATGGTCAAATTCAGAGAGGTAATACTGACAATTTGCTATCTAATAACCTCACAAATTAAGCAAGTCTAAAATTTGTCCCGACAGCATCACCACCCTAAAAGTAGTGAAATTCTGAATGAGATTCTCAACAACAATTGACAGTGCAGCTGATTCATCTAGTGCGCATACATGTAGCAAGACCATTAAAGCAAAATTAAAATGGAAGTTTTGACATAGTTTCTATTTCTAAACCCAGAGACATTGATACCAACTGTCAAACTCATATTACTGAAATTAGCTGCTAACATAGAGCAAGGGATCAAATTTGCAACCTTCCTGGCTTACAAGACTCAGCTGCTCTCCGGAGAAACTCATTAAGCTATTAGAATACCCTGAGTAAAATATAATATTCTAATTAACTGCCCAGCAGTCACAGCAGAACAAGTGCAAGAATACTTTTTAAAAATTGTAAACAGATCCACAGTAGATATAGCACAGAGTAACAGTGAAAAATAATTCCAAATATCTAATTAAATATGCAAATATACAACATTTTTAACACATAGTCAACATTTCCAATTGACATCACAAAATACAACACCAACAGCAATTGATATTGGATTAACTAAGGTCTGGATTTACTTTATGTATTAAATATTAACTCAATATGTACTTGAGTGTAAGTGGTGCAAAAGTATCAGTGAGCAATAATGGAACTTTCTTTGGTTTTCCTACTGACACATGTTTTTGTATTAAAATATATCAATGGGGAGTACCATCGTGGCACAGTGATTCAGTGGTTAGCACTGCTGCCTCACAGCTCCAGGAACCTGGGTTCAATTCTATCCTTGGGCAACTGTCTTCCCAGTCTGCATGTCTGGGTGCTCCAATTTCCTCCCACAGTCCAAAAATGTGCAGGTTAGGTGTTTTGGTAATGCTAAATTTCCCATAGAGTCCGGGGATGTACAGGCTAGGTGGAACAGCCATGAGAAATGCAGAGATAGGTTACGGGTATGGGTCTCAGTGACATTCTCTTCAGAGGGTCATTGTGGATTCGATGGGCCAAATGGCTTGCTCCCACACTTTAGGGGATTCCACAATTCTATAAAAATTCCCACTGAAACTTGTTGATAATGCCTTAAAGGTAATCATGAAAAACACAAGTAAAACTGTCTGAAAGCCAGTTAAAATTAAATTTTGAACTGTCAGTTATTATTTTCAGTTATTAAAATTAATGATAATATTTTAAAGCCTCAGCACTAAGAGTTTAGTCATTAAAAATAAGCAAAATGTATAATTATGACATAGATAATTCAGATTTTAAATCCTCAGTGTCATTATACAAGTAGAATGAATGGCAATATTATGTTGGTATATAATATAAATGTGAAGAACACAAATGTAAAAAAATCAAATTAGATTAGATTAATTTCTCTACAGCATGGAAACAGGCTGTTTGGCCTAACAAGTCCACACTGACTCCCTGAAGAGTAACCAACCCATACCCATTTCCCTACCCTATCCCTTTAGTTAATCTAATATGAGATAATGTACTTTGACAGGAAAAAGAGAGAAACTGAATTTATGTAAATGAATAGATTCAAAGGAAGTTCCAACACAAGAAATAGATACATAACCTTTGCTGTTCTGTGTGGGAACTGGAATGATGTCTTAAAGTTAAGACAGATAGTGGTACCATAAGATGACAAGACATGAGAGTAATATTAGGCCATTTGGCCCACTGAATCTGCTCTGTCATTCAATGCGATCGCATGGCAGATTTAATCACCCTCAACTCCCCTTTACTGCCTTTTCCCCCATAGCCCTCGACTTCCTTACTGTCTAATCACCAGTCTATTTAAACTTAAATATACTGAAAGACCTAACCTCCACAACCTACTACATTATAGAATTCCACAATTTCACCACCCTCTCATAACAAATTCCCCCTCAACCCTGTTCTATCTGGGCAGCCCCTTCCTCTGAGATTATGTCCTCTGGTCCTAGACTTTCTGAAAAGGTGACACAACTATCTACTCTGTCAAACCCTCTCAGAATCTTTTGTTTCAATAAATTCATCTCTTGTTCTTCTAAATTCTAACAAGCGCAGGCCTAACAAACTATACCACTTTAAAAAAAATCCCTGCCTTCCCAGGCTCAACCTAATGAATCTTCTGTGGACTGCCATCAATCCAATATGTTTTCCTGTAGAGAAGGACAAAAGCTGTTTACAATTTCCTGGGTGTGATCTAACTTGTGCTTTATTTATTTTAAGCAAGTCCTCACTATTTGTATGCACCATTCCTTTTGAAATTAATGCCAACATGCCATTTTCCTTCTCTCTTACCTGTCAATCTTATATGCTCGCTTTTTGTGACTTCAAAAGGAATTTGGATGGGCATGTCAATAAATTTATAATTTTAACAGATTAGAGAAGGAGAATGGGACTAATTTTACAGAGTTAATGGACTGCCCTACAGTGAACTAGAATAAAGCCAAATTGTTTCCTTTTGTTTCCTATTGCCTCTATGACACTTCAATTTTGCCTGCAGACCAATTATGTCATTTTGTTTGTGCAGCATACCAGTGGTATTCGGCATGGGAACAGAATTATTGCATTCATCATTATATCCTTGGCCATATTTATATATCATAGTATAACCTTAATATGTGAAGAGTATGTGTTTCCAATGCTAAAGATGGCTGCTGAGAGTGCACACATAAGCAGATCCCCCTGTGACCTCACTCAGCTGTGACAGGTATTGCCAGTATACATCTTCTCGTGTACAGGTAATACCATGACATCAGTCTCTGATGATGTCGCCTGCTGCATACCTGAAGCTAAAACTTAATTTGACAAATTGGATACTAGAAAATATTTATGGCTGGGTTATTACTAACAGGGATCCCTATATTTCAGCATTTTGATCAGATCTCTATATAATGTGCAGGAGTCAACAGCAAAATATCAGTTTAACACAATGGAAGTGCTTTGATCCGCTCAAATCTCCTTCAAGCATACAAGCTAAGCTTTTTTGACTGAGTTGACTCTTGCAAATTCATAGTCACTGAAGAACCTCCATAATTTGGAATAAGGACAGCACTCAGCACAGGAAACAGGAAAGAAATGTAGGGGAAGATTTTCAACATATTGACCAGGCATGAAGCTGACAATGCAGATTAGCCACCATTATCAAAACCACAAACTTTTACTTCCATTCAGGGGCAGTTAGAGGCAAATGGGGCATTTGCAGGAATTAGGGGGTATGGTGCATGACTGTTGAAGGAAGGGAGATAAATTGAAGACACAATCAGGTAGGTGGGTCATCTCCAGGCAAGATAGGAGAGGGAGGCAGGTTGTGCAGGATTCTCCTGTGGCTATCCCTATCTCAAGCAAGTAGGCTGTTTTGGAAAGCGTGGGGAATAATGGACTGTCAGGGGCATGTAGCACTGACAGCCAGGTTTTTTTGTACTGAGACTAGCTCCAATGCAGCAAGATTCCAAGCAATTGATAGGGGACTCTCTAGTCAGAGGCACAGATAGATGTTTCTGCAGCCAACAGTGAGACATCAGAATGGCATGTTGCCTCCCTGGTGCCAGGATCAAAGAGGTCTCAGAGAAGGTGCAGAATACTCTCAAAAAGGAGAGGGACCAACAGGAGGTCATTGTACTTGGAACTAACCACATAGGAAGAGAAAGGGATGAGATTCTGAGGAGAAAATATAGGAATTTAGGCAGGAATTTTTAAAAAAAGGCCCTCAAGGGTAGTAATATCTGGATTATTCTTGGTGCCATGAGTTAATGAGCGTAGGGATAGGAGGATGGAGCAGATGAATGCATGGCTGAGGAGCTGCCACAGGGAAGAAGGGTTTGCATTGTTGGATCATTGATGAGAAAAGATTTCAATGTGAAACCGGTACAGTTGAGAAAAGGGGCAAACAGTCAGGGCAGGTAGATACAAAGTAGAGAACAAGGTAGAGCTGATGTGATAAAATAACTACATTTTAATTTAAGAGGCTTAACAGGTAAGGATGATGAACTCAGGTCATGGTTGGGAACATGGGACTGTGATATCGTAACAGTTACAGAGACATGGCTTAGGGATGGACCGGACTGGCAGCTTAATGTTCCAAGGTGTAGATGATATATGTAAGGATGGGGGGGGGGGGGGGGGTGGGGGGTGGGCGGGGAGTGGGCAAGAGAGGAGGGAGAGTGGCATTCTGATTAGGGATAACATTACGGCAGTATTTAGGGAGGATATGCCCAGGAATACATCTAGGGAGGTTATTTGGTTAAAATTGGGATATAAGAAGGGGACAATCACCGTATCAGGGTACTATAGTTCCCTCCCAACCCCCCCATAAAATAGTCAACGAGAAGTTGAGAAACAAATTTGTAAGGAGATCTCAGTTATCTGTAGGAATGATAGGGTGGTGATGGTCGATTATATTTGGCTGCAGAAATGTCTGTCTGTGCCTCTGACTTTTAACTTTCCAAACAGAAATGGGGACTGCCATAGTGTTAAGGGCTTGGATGGAGAGGAATTTAAGTGCATAGAAGAACATTTTCTGATTTAGTATGTGGATGAACCCACGAGAGAAGATGCAAAATCTGACATCAGTGGTGGGCAAGTTGTTGGAGGGAATCCTAAGGGAGAAGATCTACATGTATTTGCAAAGGCAAGGACTGAATGGGGATAGTTAATTTGGCTTTGTGCATGGGAAATCATATCTCACTAACTTGATTGAGTTTTTTGAAGAAGTAACAAAGATGATTGATGAGGGCAGAGTGATGGATGTGATCTACATGGATTGCAGTAAGGCATTGATATGGTTCCGCATGGTAGTTTGGTTATCAAGGTTAGATCACATGGAATACAGGGAGAACTGGCCTTTTGGATACAGAATTAGCTTGAAGGTAGAAGCCAGAGGGTAGTGCTGGTGGGTTGCTTTTCAGACTGGAGGCCTGTGGCTAGGGTGTGCCATGAAGAGTGGTGCTGGGTCCACTACTTTTCACCATTTATATAAATGATTTGAAGATGAACATGAGGTATGATTAGTAAGTTTGCAGATGACACCAAAATTGGAGATGTAGTAGACAGCAAAGATTACCTCAAAGTACAACAGGATCTTGATCAAATGGACAAAGGAGTGGCAGATGGAATTTGATTTGGAAAAACGTGAAGTGCTGCATTTTGGAAAGGCAAATCAGAACAGGATTTATATACTTAATGGTAAGATCCTGGGGACGGTTGCTGAACAAAGAGACCTTGGAGTGCAAGTTCATAGTTCCTTGAAAGTAGAGTTGATAGGATAGTGAAGTTGGGTATAGGAGTTGGGAGGTCCTGTTGCATCTGTACAAGACATCAGAGGTTAGGCCAACATCAGAAAACTGCATGGCTACAGGAAGGATGTTGTGAAACTTGAATTCAGAAAAGACTTACAAGGATGTTACCAGAGTTGAAGGGTTTGAGCAAGAGGTTGGAGGGAGAGGTTGAATAGCTGAAGCTGTCTTCCCTGGAGCGTCAGAGGCTGAGAGGAGACCTTATAGAAGTTTATAAAATCAAGAAGGGCATGAATAGAGTAAATAGACAAGGTATTTTTCCCAGGGTAGGGGAGTCCAAACCTACAGGACATAAGTTTACGGTGAGAGGGGAAAGATTTAAAAAGAACCTAAGGGACAACTTTTTCATGCAGAGGGTAGCGCGTGTAAGGAATGTGCTGCCAGATGAAGTGGTGGAGGCTGGTACAGTGACAACATTTAAAAAGCATCTGGATGGGTATATGGATAGGATTTACAGGGATTAGATTAGATTACTTACAGTGTGGAAACAGGCCCTTCGGCCCAACAAGTCCACACTGAACCGCCGAAGTGCAACCCACCCATACCCCTAAATTTACCTCTTAACCTAACACTGCAGGCAACTTTAGCATCGCAAATTCACCTGACCTGCACATCTTTGTGACCGTGGGAGGAAACCGGAGCACCCAGAGGAAGCCCACACAAACACGGGGAGAATGTACGAACTCCACACAGTCAGTCGCCTGAGTCGGGAATTGAACCTAGGTCTCTGGCACTGAGAGGCAGCAGTGCTAACCACTATGCCACCAAATGGAACAGGTTTAATTTAGGAAAACGGGTTGGCATGGACAAGTTGAACTGAAGGGTCTGTTTCCATGCTGTAAATCTCTGACTCTGTGAAGAACAGATAATATTTTTAAGATGCTGAACGGAAATGGAAGACTGACGACATTTTGGTAGTTTCTAAGTTATCTACAATAACATATGATTGATATAAGGACTTGAGGAAAATGGTTTCTGGTCCACCTGTTGTCACTATTGGTATCATCACACGATTCTTGCAGCAACACTAACAGATGTATCCTTGATGTCTGGTTTATAGGCAGTAGGTTCTTTCATTTCAGTAAACAATGCAAATTAGTTAGGTGTTTCACTTTTCAAGCAATCGTGGCAGAAAGCAACCTGTCCTTTGACATAATCTCGACATGGACAGATTCGATTGTAATGTTCATGCGATCCTGCACAGCTGAAGAGCAAGTAATCTGACTGAAACAGGCACATTTGGTTTTCAGGGTTAAATGCTGGCAGATACAAATCACTTTCTGTTTTTGAAGAGTCGCAGTGTATTCCATACCTGCAAAAACAAAGTAGATAATTTCACAAATCTCATGTTGACACTTATGCACATAAATCTGAAACATTAATTTTAACACTGAGGTCATTATATCACGTAAAGGGGAGTAAATGCACTTAATTCTCAGTCAACTCATGAATGTTGGGAAATACTTGAAGGGATAAATTACCCACTCCCATTCCTATGTTTGTTTTCTGCTTGTCTGTAGAATATCAGGAAAAATCTGATTAAATTTATCATAAAATGATGTTATGTCATAGAATACACAAACCTTCTTGTTTCCTGTGATCATGCAACAGCAAACAGTGAAATGAAACTATATCACTGCACATTGCCTCAAGATGAGTGTGTTTTCTGTATCTTTATGTGGAATGAAATAACATGAAAATTAGGAGCAGGGGTCAGCAAGCCCCCTTGAGCCTGCTGTAAAATTTGTTAAGGTTATGGCTGATCTGATTGTGACCTCAACTCTTTTCTTCTGCCTATCCTTTATATGAATTCATTATTAATCAACAATCGACTGAACTCAGCCTTCAAAACCTTCAACAACACATTCTCAGCTGTTCTCTAGGGATGAGAAATCCACAGGTTCATGATTACCTGGGAGGAAAAATATCTTGTCACCAGCCAACCTCCGAATGTTCAAACTATGTTCCCTGGTTCTAGTTGCCCCCACAAGGGGAAAAGTCCTTTCAGCATTGATCAATCCCCTCAGGATCTTATGTTCATTAAGGTAAGTTCTTCTCAAATCCAATGATATTGGTGCAACTTGTCAACTTTTGCTCAAGATAAATCTTCATCCCATGAGTCAGTTAATTGGACTTTCCCTGAACTGCTTCCAATGCAATTATGTGCTTTCTTAAATAAGGAAGCCAAACTTTACACAGTACTGTAAATATAGCCTCACCAATGTCCTACATAATGTTGGCAACACTTCCCTACTTTTAAATTCTATTTCCTTTGCAATATTAACTTTAGCAATGTTTACCAATCAAACCTCTGTTACCCCCTACACCATAAACTCTTGCATAGCAACCTTTGACATGACATTATCAAATGCTGTTGAAATTCCAAATACAATATGTTCACAAATTCTCATTATCCAAATTGCTTGTTTCTTCTTTAAAGATCTCTTAATAAATTAGTCAAACAGAATGTGTTTCATTCAAGTAACTGACTGGAAGCACTCACAATTTGTCATTCAAATGCCTCAAAATATGCGTTATTTCATATCTCGTTGAATATTCACAACAATGTTGGTTTGCAGTGGTTATAATGAAAATGATTTGCCAATACAGCTGGAAGGTCTTACCACTAAAAAGGACATATTAAATTGTTCTTGTAACTTTAAAGCTATTTTCTCAAATTTTTTTTCAAAAAAACTTATCCAATACTCTATGCTAGGGATACCATCTTTCATCACTGATAGACTGATTCTCTCCTTTTGGGCGGTATGATTCATTGGTGTGATGCATTTAAATTTGTGGTATCAATTACTCACTCTTCCAAATATGATCAAATAATAGCCAAATGCCCATATCTCGTACAGCTACTTTAATTGATTGTTTATTTTCTTCTTTCTCTCATTCTAAATACAGTGGTTGATTCTTTCTTTAAAAATAGCTAATGTGATCATGTTATGGTATTTTATCTTTATTTTTGTTTCAAATTCAACTCCGTTGATAGCTGGATGAGATCATAAATTAGAATAAAATTTGTAAATCCAGTCACATAAAAAACAAAGTTTTGCTTCAATAGAGAGAATAGACAATGAATGCACTTGAGCCCAACGTTAGTATTTCTGCCTCCAAGTTGAAAGGTTATGGTCACACAGACATGTCTGAGTACAGCTTTTGAGAAATCCCACTGTACATTATTTCCTCTCTCTTGCTATTGGCAAACTCTCAGTATGAAATGAAGGAAAGTCTTGCAAGCCTACCTACAGGAACTTCAAATACATTCTGGCAAGTAGGAGTTCAGTGCGTTTGGTGCTTACATAACATTTTTGATGTCATTTGTGAAGCTGCCTAATTCACAGTTGGAGGAGGAGTATTGATAAATACCTGTGTGGGGTGCGGGGGGGGGGGGGGGGGGGGGGGGGGGGGGGGGGGGGGGGGGGGGAGGTTTGTTGGCCTCTATAGCATATAGAATTATTGCATTATGGTATCTTTAATATGGCTGTTGTAGTAGTCATTTTGTGAAAACGGGCACACAACAAAAAGAATTTCCCAGTTACCTAAATCCTGCCTTTTGTCAGTGTACGGTTTTACAAGCTTATCTGTCATTTACTGTGCTTACCTCTCTCATGAAGAATTTAACTTGCGATTGGACAATAGAAAACAATTTTGAATTAAATCATTTGAACACCTGTGTTCACAGCATTTCTAAACTCTAAATAAGATCTGAACTTAGGAATTTCCCTGTAACAGGAGGTGCAGTGACAATATTAAGACTAGGGCAGAACTCTTACCTCTTAAGCTCTACTTCTTTGTTGAGTTGATAGTAGAAAGCAGGTTCACACATTAATTGCTCTCTTTGGCAGGCTTCAACACATGATTCGGAAGGTTGGGCCACTTTAACTCTAAGGGCAGTCAGAGGTGGCCATTTTTCTCTCTGACGGCAGAAATCCTGCAGTTAAACCATTAAATTTACAATATCAGATTCAAAGCATTCTTGATCACCAATTGCACTGAACTGAACATTCAGAAACAGAGCTATGAAGTGGGATATTACAGTTTTGGGTCTCTTGGCTGTAGTGAGCATTTTAAACCATCTAAAATACAGATGTGTGATGATACTACCCAAAATCTAAACTGAAGCGACCACTTTAAATGACAAAATGACACCCCGGACTTTTGCAGAAGGTCAACAGGCCACAGGGAAACCATCGCTGACATTGTCACATTGTGTGCACAGTGGCGTCAGGATCTTCAGGGGGGAAGGTTTGGTGAAAAGACTACAGTAAAGGATCAAACAGGTGGGGATCAGATGTGTTTCTCCTCCTTGGCAGGGAGGCATGCCAGCACTTCAATGCCTGGCCATCATATGACTGTTTGTTGCCAGATTGATGTTTTGTTTGTCAGAATTACTATTAGTGGGTTTTTAGCAGGCAGAGGGAGCAGCTAGGTTAAATGACTCTGAAAACATTTTTTTGTAGGCTACAAACCTTGAAAAAAAACTTTAAATGGAAAACACAGATGAGATTCCTGGAAGCTGCAGTGTCCTCTCTTTGAAGTGACAAGGCACTCACTGCAAACCGGAGCCTGCACAAGCACTATGTCACCTTGTGGTGGTATTAACAAGAAATGTAGTGCAAATTTGTCCTAAACCTAAATTTGCATCTGGGAGGGGACTTTGAGAGAACATTCTAACAATTGAACCACTTTATGATTTTAATTGAATACAATGCCTTTTGCAAATGCCTTCACGTACACTTGTCCAACCACTACAAAGTAAACTTGAAACTTTGAACGGCTGGTAATAGCTACCTGAGATACTAATTTACCTGATAAAGAGAGTAGAGCATGCAACCCTGAAAAGGTGGAGCAGGCAACAGGATAAAATAATTGAAGGAAGTCAGTGAGAGCAGGGAATACAAATCTTAGGAGAAACAGCATGAGAAGCATTCCTGCCTGTCTGTGTGGAGTTTGCATATTCTCCCTGTATCTGCGTGGGTTTCCTCCGGGTGCTCCGGTTTCCTCCAACAATCCAAAGGTGTACAGGTCAGGTGAATTGGCCATGCTAAACTGCCCAGTGTTAGGTGCGTTAGGGGTAAATATAGAGTAGGGGAATGTGTTTAGGTGAGTTTCTCTTCGGAGGGGCGGTGTGGACTTGTTGAGCCGAAGGGCCTGTTTCCACACTGTAGAGAATCTAATCTAATCAATCCATCTTTCAGCAATCAGGTTCCAAGAATCGATGAACTTGGAGATTGGATAATGTGGACTTTATAAGAGCACAGAAATAGATCAAGATAATTATGGGTAGCAAGTCCCTGACAGCAGTCCACCGGAGAGTTCAAAGTAAGGAGCTTGATTGTAACTGATCTTCTGCAGTTGAGTGTGATGTTTTCTCTAGGCATTAGAGTTAAGACAAGTTGATGAGCACCAGTGTAGTACATGACAGACAGGAGTATTGGATAAGGGTGATCAGAAAAGCATTACTGATAGAGGAATTTGAAAGTTTGCAGAATAGATTGTAGTTTCTGTTACTGCAGATGTGATTCCACCATGATATGTTGCTTCCCTAGTACCAGGGGACAGGATGCCACCGAGTGATTCAGAATATTCAGAAGGGGGATGATAGACCACGGATTGAACCACCAAAGGTAAAGAGCCATGTTTGTATCAACAGCAGAGGTAAAAAGAGGGATGATTTTAGGAGGAGGGAAGAAATTAACAGTCAGAGCCTCTAATGTCATAACCTCCAGATCAATTCTTTTACTAAATGCTGGTTAGGAAAAATAGGAGTATAACACAGATGTATGAATGTCTGGAAAGATGGAGCAAGATCTGGACAACATTTAGGCTGGTCTGATAAGTAGCAAGTATATTTGCACCACTCAAGTGTCAGACAACTTGCACTTCCAACGAGAGAACGTCTAACCATTTCCCCTCAGCATTCAATGGCAGTGATTTCATTCTACCTCTTAACATCAAACAACTTGCATTATCAAGCACTGATCATGATAGAAATGTAAACACAACAACCACATAAATACTGAGCTACCAAGGCTGGATATTCTACAGTAAATAAAGCCCCAAAACCTTTGAGTATTCTTTATCTGGACAATTACAACTCTGTCAACACCAAATATGCTCAAAATCATAACAGGCCAAATAAACCTGTTTTATTAGCACCTTATCCACCACCATAAACATTCACTCCCTCCAAGTCACAAACATTATTGTTGCAGTGTGTACCATCTAAAAGATGCATTGCCATGACTCACTAAGGCTTCTTTGATAACACCCTTGGACACGTGACTTCAACTATCTACAACACAGGCAGCAAGCATGTTGGAATACAGTTGCCTCCTCCTTGACCTATAGCCCATATTTTGAAAGATAATACTCCTCTTCTGTTGCTGGGTCAAAAACCAGGACATCCTGACCCAACAGTATTCTGGGTATACTTGGGTAAACTCAACTGTCAAATGCTGTGACAATTCAGGAAGATGACCCACCACCATATTCTCCAGATACATTAAGAATATTGCAAAAGGTTTTGGGAGTCATTTACTGTAAAATACCAGCCTCTGGTAGCTCAGTATTTGTGTGGCTGCTGTGTTTACATTTCTGGTTGTCGTGATCAATGCTTGGTGATGAGAGTTGTTTGAGGATAAAGGATGCAAATGACAGTAATACCATGGAATGTTAGACTGTCTTTATGGAAGAGCCAGAATTGTCTGGCACTTGAGTGGTGCAAAACATATTTGCACCATCAGTATAATGGATGATACGCAACCTCCATATTCCATAATTTAATAAAAATGTGAGGCAGAAATGATTAGGGCAGTCAACATAACATAAAAAAAGGCACTCATGATTTAGTGCCTGAAACATGGAGGCAGAAATTTCAGAAACCAAGGAAGAATCCCATCTCTGTTGATAGAGAAATTGAGCTCAAAAACACATAGCAGATGTGTATGCAAAACAAAAGCATAAACTATGAAGGTATTTTAGGGGCAGATTTCTGGATGCAGTTTCAGGGGACTGTATCTGGTTGCTTGATTAAAAACAGAACTGTAAAGTGCCATTGCAGCTTGTGTTGATCATTACATTGTGTGATGAGCTTTTCCATGAGACAAGTTGCCCAACGTTATCTCAGACAAAAAGGAGACTGACTCAACTGCTCAATACACCGTATGCAAGAATAAATGGAAGCAGAGTTCAGAATTTTGATAACAACAATCATTTAGAATTTCCAGGAATGCTTACATCTATAGTGGTAGGCTTATTTCCATTCGTGTGAAGCTAAAATGTGGTGTTCATTAAGAATACACCTTTAGGAAATCAAGGGACATTGATTTGATTGATACTGACAAATCCTATTGATGAATCACGAAACAAGCCTTCTGTATAGGGCGAACAAAAAAAAAAGTATAAGGGCCAGTCAGGCAACTAACTAAGAGTGGAGGTAAAGTCTGGTTCAGCAATAGAGAACTTCGTTTTCAAGTCCAGAGCTAATCAAAATCAGACGATTAGCTACAAAGGTTAACTAAGGAAGCCTACAGCAAGGACTCTGGCATACTTGTGTAAGTTTTCCAGCTTATTTTGAGGTTTATATAGATATTTGAATCTGGAAGAAACATAATTGCATCTACTACTCTGTAAATTGATTTGCTACTGGTAAAATAAAATAACGTACCTAACCAATTGATATCTCACCCTGTTTCCCTGAAGTATTTACAAGTCAGCCATCAGAAACACCGGTGAATCATAAGGGCATGTTCTAAGGTCATGACATACACTGGGTTACAACAATCATGTAGGTATCTGCAATAAGGGCACAACATGGATCCTGAATATAGGATGAGCACATAGTTCAAGTTGTGACTGAGCTAATTTCCCTCAAGTTAAGTTGGAACGAAGTTGTGAAACTTGAAAGTGTTCAGAAAAGATTTACAAGGATGTTGCCGAGGTGGAAGACTAGAGGGACATGGGCCAAGTGCTGGCAAATGGGACTAGATTAGGTAAGGATATCCGGTCGGCATGGACCAGTTGGACCAAATGTCTGTTTCTGTGCTGTACATCTCTATGACTCTAAGTCACATCTAATAAAAAAAGCTCTTACTGCCAATTCACCAGAAATCTTCTAACATTACTAAGTTGGGATCAACACAGAACCTGCTGGTTTATATGGCTCAGCTGTATGCTGGATATAATTATCAAATCATTGGAGATTTTGGAAGTACTTTTTATACCGTATATTTAGAATTTTTACACCGAGATCCATTTGAAATATGATTTTTCTAACAATATTCTCAAGTTAAATAATAAACATACTTGTTTTTCAATAAAAACATTTAATCTTTCCAACATTCCTTCACTTGTGAATTCATATGGCAAATATGGGTCAACCTGTTCAAAAGAAAAAGCAGACAATATTGATTACATTATAATGAAAAGAAGAAAGAACTTGCATTTATTGATCATCAAGACCTTAGGCCATTCCAAAGCACATTCCAATCATTTAGGTATCTATTGAAATGTGGGCACTGCCTCAATTGTAGGGTAATGAAGTAGCTGATTTGCAAAAAAAGAGCTCCCAGAAATCATAATGAAATCATAACTAGGTTTGTTTAACTTGCTTAATGCTGTTTTAATTGATAGATAAACATTACCCAAAACATCAGAGAAAATCCCCTGTCTTTCTTCAAACCTCCAGAAATCTTTCCCATTGTCTGTTGAAAGCAGATAGAGACATCAGTTTAGTGTCTCATCTGAGCCAATGCCACGCCTCCAAAACATTGCACCATTGTATCTGCAGAGACTTGACACTCAAAATCTTAGAGAAGAACTTGAACCCTACAGCCTGACTGAAAGACAAGACTGAGACAGAGCTGCAAAAACTAGGCTCTATTACATTTAGAACTCAGCAACATTTCACAGTACTAAAACGAAGATACTAGTGCTATACTTGTGCTTGACCGAGGTGCCATCCTTTAGATAATAGTTAAACTGAGGTTCTGTCCTTTTACATGAATTCCCATTTTACTATTACCATTAGTATTTCAGGTATCCTCATAATATTCAGTTTTTCTTGATATATCTTCAACATGGCTCAGATTTGTCAGATTGTTGTAATGCCTATACCAAATATTTGGTGGAGTTGGAGAATGGGGATTCACGATCAGCAAATAAGCTGTTCGGCTGATTCACAGGTTTGACCTCTGCCAATCTTCTCCACCAAACTCCCAGGGTCATTCTTCTCCTTGCACATTTTTGCATGTTTCTTTTTCCCTCTGCTGTTTCACTGTAACAATTTACACCTGGACTAGAAATACATTTTTTGGAAAATTTTCCCATCACCAATTCCTTTTGTTTTGCACCATCACCACTAATTTAATCACTTTTTCTTCACCTTCTATCCTAACACAGACCTTCCTCTTTCTGTTTCCCTCCCCCTTGTATTTTTCCCTGGCTTAACACTTGCTATTTACTTAACATTTTTTTTCTAATGAAAGATAATCAAGCTGTTATATTAACCCAGCTTCTCTTGATTTGCACAGAAGCTCTGCAACCTCTGCAGTGTTCTCCATTCTTTTAGTTTATTGTTACAACATCAAAACAATACTATTCTAAAAAATCTACCTGATGTACCAACGTCCTTCTGGAAAGGAAATCAGTCATTCTCACTTATCTGACCTTAATGTAACTCCAGACCCACAGCAATATGGTTGACTCTTAAATGCCCTCTGAAATGCCCTAGCAAGCCAACCTATTCAAGGACCATTAGGGATGGGCACTTGCAAGATATCATTCTTGGATCCAATATCAGTGGGCAGACTCATGAACATCTGCAACCAGTTCAAACTGGCTTTGAGAGCCAAGACAAATTGAGGCAAGGCCATGTTCTTCGGGAACTGGACTATTAGATCCTTTATCTTCTTCACCATCAGGTCAGATTACCTGACGGTGCTGGACATATCGTTTAGAATGCTCTACCGGCAGGTTGCAGGCCTATACGCTGTGAGGGAATCGGTTTAGCTCAGTTGGCTGGATTGTTGGTTTACAGAGCAGTATTCCCATCACCAGTTTGAGGTTAGCACGAAGGACTTTCCTTCGCAACCTCTTCCTTCACCTGGTTAAAATCATCAGCAGTTGCTTCTCTCTGACGAGAGAGCAGCCCGATGGTCTGGTAAGACTATCACTGTGACAAACATAACTGTATCTGGAGGACCACCAAACCGGTTAAAGATGCTCTTTGGTCTACTTCAACTGAGCATTGCAGACTGGTATATTTCAATGTCCAGGTTTACTTGCTGAGGGTCACACGAGAAGAAAAGAATTGCAACTTATTATCGAAATGGAGAGAAACTTCAGAATACTTTGGTGCAAAGGAATCTAGGTATCACTGTGCAAGAGTCGCAGAAAATTAGTTCGTACATTCAGCAGATAATAAGGAATGCAAATAGAATGTTGGCATTTATTTATAGAATAAACATTTAGGGAAATGTTACTGCAACTGTATAAGATGTTAATATGTCTGTACCTTAAGTATATAGTTTTGGCCCCCTTACTTCAGCAGGCATGTGGTTGCAAAGGAGACAGTTCCGAGCAGAGTCACTAGATTGATTCCACAGGTGAAGAGAGATGTAGCAGTTTAGGCCTGTACTCTCAAGAATTGAGAAGAACGAGAGGAGATCTAATTGAGGTACATAAGCTGCTAAAAGAGGTTAACAACGTAGATATCGAGTTGATTTGGAGATGCCGGTGTTGGACTGGGGTGTACAAAGTTAAAAATCACACAACACCAGGTTATAATCCAACAGGTTTAATTGGAAGCACACTAGCTTTCGGAGCGACGCTCCTTCATCAGGTGATAGTGGATCCTAACACAGAATTTATAGCAAAAATTTACAGTTTGATGTAACTAAAATCATACATTGAAAAATTGATTGTCTGTTAAGCCTTTCATCTGTTAGAATAGTGATAGTTTCACTTCTTTCATGTGTAAATTATAAAACTTTTTTTAAAAAGTTGCATTCTCAGGTTAGCTGTTAACAATAATGATAGCTAGACAATATGTTGAAGGTGTTGGCCCCCTGTGTTCTCTGTCTATGCCATGATGTTTAGATTGTTATCTCACTTTTTAGATTAGAATCAGAGTTTTACATAAATTCAAGCAGTTTTTGAGCTCAGAGTTCTACATGAATGCATGCAGTTTTTGAGCAAAGTACAATGTAACTCTGCAAGTACAAATTCACCCCACCACACACACACACGCACACAGATAAAGATCCACATCCACACATATATTTAGGGCCTTCAGGGCTTGTGCCCGAAACGTCGATTCTCCTGTTCCTTGGATGCTGCCTGACCTGCTGTGCTTTTCCAGCAACACATTTTCAGTTGTTTGATTTTTAACTAGATATAGAGAGGATGTTTCCTCTTGTGAAGCAAACTAGAACATGAAATTGTCCTTTTAAGATAAGGAGAAATTACTTCTCTCAAAGAATATTGAATTTGGGTAATTCACTTCCCCACAGTGCAGTGGATATTGGGACAAAGTTCAAGGAGGAGATGGACAGATTTTTAATTAGTAATGGGTTGAAAAGTTAAGGGGAATGGTCAGAAAAGTGGAGTTGAGACAGGGATGAGGTCAACCATGATGGTGTTGATTGGAGGAGCAGGTGCAAGCACTGAATTGCCAACTCCTGTTCCTTGTTCTTGTGTTTTCATGTTAAAGGATGGGACAGCTGCTGACAAAGCACAGTGAGGAATGGCCACCACCTTTTTGCCATAATGTACTGAGAGGCTGTTAACCTACAGAACCTGTTTGGGTGTATTCTTGCATTATAATGTGTATAATTCTCTATTTAGTACATATTCCAATTTTGCATTTGGTTTGAGTTACCAAAGAGTGCAAAGTGTTCACTGTCAAACGTGATATTTCATTGTATCTATTTCAATGTTCAATTTGAATTATGAATCAAGAATATTTTTGTGAAGCAAACATTAGGGAAGGGCAACAGATGTTGTCCTTGCCAGTGTTATGTGCATTCTATAAAAAAATTAAGGAAAAATCCTTAAGGTCTGCACTACTGACTACATCATAATAATCACGTGCACTCACATGCACACACTCTCACTCCCTCGCTCATGCATACACACACACACACACACACACACACACACACGTCTATGGGGTGAATTTGCATTTGCAGAATCGAATTTGCAGACACATTCTACTTTGCTCAAAAAGGATACAATTTGCAGACAGTCAACCCATGTAACATTTTATAAATTCCTACTTTGGAAACAGAACCAGTCTGACTCATGATTGGGATACAGACAGTCTCTAACCTCACACCTTTAATGCACTGGCTGAGCTGAGATGTCACTCTTTTTTTTAAGAAAACCTTAAGTTATCTCGAGAATGTGACTTAAAAGTACTTCTGGGATTTATATATTAATTCACTGAAACCTGCAACCCATTCTAAAAGATGAAAGACCTAACAGCAATCTAAATTTGTTCAACATATCATTTCAGTTGCATGACACTATAAATTCTGTGTTGTATGATCCTGCTTCACAGCTACCCGAGGAAGGAGCAACACTCTGAAAGCTAGTGCTTCTATGCTGTTTTCCCTGGAGCGTCAGAGGCTGAGGCGTGACCTTATAGAGGTTTATAAATCATGAGGGGCATGGATAGGATAAATAGACAAAATCTTTTCCCTGGGGTGAGGGAGTCCAGAACTAGAGGGCATAGGTTTAGGGTGACAGGGGAAAGATATAAAAGAGACCTAAGGGTCAACTTTTTCATCCAGAGGGTGGTAGGTGTATGGAATGAGCTGCCAGAGGAGGAGGTAGAGGCTGGTGCAATTGCAACATTTAACAGGCATCTGGATGGGTATATGTAGGGTTTGGAAGGATATGGGCTGGGTTCTGGCAGGTGGGACTACATTGGGTTGGGATATCTGGTTGGCATGGACGAGTTGGACTGAAGAATCTGTTTCCCCCGTGCTGTACATCTTTATGACTCTAATGGACTATAACCTGGTGTTGTGTGACTTTTAACATAATAAAGGCAAAATAGGTTAACCACTCAGAATGGTATAGCCATGAAATCACTATTTTTAGCAAGAATGGCAAAAGTACTCTTCAACAAAAATGACATACTACAAAATTAAATATTGCCCCAGTGTAAATGATCGGTTTAAAGCTAATTTTGCCTTTAGAGGGAGCTATAGTACAACAATTCCAGTATTCCTGCTCTACATTAGTTGCATTTATTTCTCAAAAACTAGAATATAATAACACTACAAATTTTGATGATTTGGAGAAAATGAAATTAGTCAAATATAGTGGTAAGCAACAGAATCAATGGTGCAGAAGCAGACCATACAGCATATTAAGTCCATGCTAGTTCACAGTAGAGAATCTAGTCAGTGACACAACTTCCTTTTAAAGTTATTCACCAGCTCTACGTTCACCACTCTCATAGTATTATCTTCTTCTGCACGAAAGGTTCTTTCTCACATCATTCCTGCAAATGTAGCTCAAGTCTGCATCATCTGGTTCTTCTTCAAGTTACCTTGTACGATCAATTAATGGGAACAACATTTCCTTGTCTACTTTTGTACAAACCTGTCACAATCACAAACAAGTCTATAACATCTTTCTTCAGTTTCTGTTGCTCCATGATTAATTCAGAACTTATGAATTAAATTTGTAGCCTCATCATTGGAGCCATTTTGGTAAATTTCTCTGCACCATCTTAATGAATCTTAGACATGCTTTGAAGTGTGGTGACCATAATTCAATGCAATGCTCTAGATATGTAGGTCAGCATAGCTCTTTTGCTTTTATACCCAACTCAACCCCATCCCTAGTCTCTCTCTCTCTCTCTGTGGCATCAAAATGGGACCTTTTAGTCCATATGGTTTTATCCTTCCCCTTGTGCTAAAATTGCATAATCTTAACTCCTTCACATGGATGAACTAGTTGCAAAGGTCCAACAATGTCTCTTCTTCCTAAGGCAACTAAGAAAATTTGCCACGACAGCGAATACCCTTGCCAACTTTTATAGGTGCGCCATCAAGAGCATTCTTCTGGATGTATCACTAGCTGGTATGGCAACTATACCATTCAAGATCAGAGATGGTTACAGAGTGGTAAACTCGGCCCGGACAATCACAAAGGCCAACTTCCCATCTATAGAATCCATCTAACAGATCCGCTGTCAAGGAGAGGCAGCCAGCATTCTCAAAGATCCATCCCACTCTGGCAATGCTTTTCTACAACCTCTACCATCGGGGAGAAGGTACAGAAACCTGAACACACGCACCAGCCAGTTTCAAAACAGTTTCTACCCTACTGTTTTTAGAATACGAAATGGACACTCAAACTCTTAACATTCACCTGTACCTGTATTTTGTTTACCTATTATTTACTATCTATGTTACTTAACTATGTGATCTGCCCGTATTGCTCGCAAGACAAAGCTTTTCATTTTACCTCAGTACACATAACCAGAAATTCAATTCAATTCAAATAAACTTTTATTAAATTCCATCCATCACATTATCCAATGAACAATGAAATCAACCTAGACTCTGTAAAAATCACATCTAATTTTTTAAATATGTAGAAGATTAATGTGCCTTGTTTCATAGTAATGTGACATAGAAGAATGATATAGCACAGTGGCCATTCATATTTGTGTCAGCCTTTTGAAATAGCTATTCCCTTAGCTTCATGGATTTTATCCAATTGTCGTTCAATAGTTATTATTAACTCTACTTTCACTACATTTTGAGACAATGCTTTCAAACAAAGTGCTGTACAAACAATTCCTATTCTTGACTCTGGTTCTTTTCCAAGTTACCTCAAATCTGTGTCCTTTATTTACCAACCCTTACATCACTAGAAATAGTTTCTCCAGATATATTGTCATAACCCTTCATAATTCTGAGTACCTTTGCTAAATGTCTCCACAATAATTTTTGGTCTAAAGAACAACCACCTTCTGTAGACTCTTCAGATAATATCAGTCCCACATCACTGACAGTATTTCAGTGAATCTTATCTGCATTGTCTCTAAGGCTTTGGCCTTCCTTCTAAAATATGGCATCCAGAATTAGACACAAGATGCCAACTGTGATCGATAAAGGTACAGCACATTCTCCCTATTTTTGCTTTATTTTGTAAAGCTAAAGATCACTGCGTCTTACCACCCTCAAAGCTTCGTCTGCTCTTTATTCCCAGGTCTCTATTTATTAAAACTGCACCGTTTAGTTTATTGGCCTCTCCCTACCAAACTGCATTATTTTACACTACTGTATTTATTACTAATCTGTGTTCTCCTTAGGTCCAAAACAACACTCCTTATTACTTACAGTACAATAACGTATAAATGTTCAACAAGTTTGTACTTAGTATGTTTTTGCTCTTACCTTCTGTTCCATTATTTGACGCATTGCTTCTTTTAGTTCATTGGGATTGTCAATGTTAACTGTCCAAACATGGGGCTTCCCAATATAAACCTCGGCATATGGATGCTGAGATGAGAGCTGTTAATAGAAGTGAAGATTGAGTTTTAATTCCGGATACCTGCTGCATTAACATAATTGTCTAACTGATTTTCAGAATGGCCAACTTTAGAAAAGAGTAGGGCACTAAAACCAATTTGTAAAGATATTTAAAATTGCAGCAAAATGGATTTTCAGGAAAAGTAAATGGAAAATCCTTGAAAAAAAGGAAAAAGTCTTCTCATCTAATCATATAATTCTCAAGACAATCCCCATATATAAGTGATTTGACAACAGAAGAAAAAAGAAGAAATCACTGGATCATCAGGCCAAGTGTTCAATCAAAATCAACATCTAAAAATTGTTTTGTATACATTTTGGGCACAAGGTTCATGATTTGCCTCCTGCTTCATGACTTAAGTGCTTTCTGCCTGAAGCTCAGCATGTCTTAAGTTGTTGGCTAGCTGGGAACCTAACATTCTATTTGGCTTAAAACATCCCAGTTATCAACCATATGGGGAACCTGCACAGAACCACAAGGATTTGTGTCTGATTTCCAGCACTACAATTCCAAATAAAGGAGCAAACACCTGAGCAAAATGAAGTGCCTATAGATCGCAACCCCTGTAGCTCACTTGGAGTGGACAGGTGCGGAGAGAGAGACATATTTTCACATCAAGTGGTAAAGTTAAACTGCCACGGTTCTATAAACCAAAGGCTACTCTCTTATTAGAGAGGTTAAATCATGAGAAGTCATCTGAGGGGCACAATGCCTCAGGCAAGGTGACAGGTTCAGAAGGAGAGTACTTTCTGCTAACCTCAACTAGTGTAGGAATTTAACCCAAATTGTTGACATTACTTTGCACTGGAGAATTTCTGTCCACCAAACTCAGTGAACTGACCCCCAATAAAAATAGAGGGTTATGGTGAAAGGAGTGAGCAGGCCTGCAAAATGCCAAGTGATACCAACATTCCTACACTCGAGCCTCAAGGACCTGACAGCAGTGCCAAAAGATGTTTATAATGTCATATGGACTGTCAGTGGATGCATCTGTATGTGACAATTCCTCCCTAGCATACCACTAACATGCTCAATGCACCACATCATTCATCTACCAGCAGTCCTAAACTCTCAAGATACATGTCTACCATTCAGATATTCACAAACTTCTGGGATTACATGGCTAATTGACTAGAGCATTTGATCGAGGTGAGCAAGATCTCCACTGAATCTCCCTACCTCCAATGAGCAATATTACAACCCCTAGGCTCAACATTTACAACCTTGTTTAACAATTCCTCCCCACTGAGCCACATTAAGGCTCCCAAAAGCGTTTGACGTTTCCTTAATTTTGTATCCTCGACCACCATTCCAATATTTAGTTACTTCACTTCCTAATATTTAGCCTCAAAATTTTCCTCGAACCAGAATACCCCATTCTGGCCAGAATATTCCCTTCTTCCACCCTGTATTCAACCTAATATTGTTTCTATGTTTCTCTTCCCTTCCCAGCTCTGTATCTTAGTTCCATTATCCTTAATCCCCACCTAGTTTGTCGTAAAAAAATTGTTACAATGCAATACCTTTGGCGATTATATTAATTGGTGTATCATTACCTAGTAAGGAAAGTGGTCAATGAAACACATTTTCCCAGTGCAGTATAACATTTATAAAAATGACAAACTAAAGTTATAATTCAACAACTCTACAATTCATATTGAATGATGAATATTTTGTATACAACACCTCTCTGAATGTTGGTTTCCCTTGAAAGAAATTAGTGTTCTTCCTGCTCTTTGGAGGGTTAAATTTTGGGTTCAGAAATATGCAACCATTTGCAATTGCTTCAAGAGGTGCTGGGCCTTCATAGGGAAACCCTAGCCCTACAAAAACCTAAAGAATAAAACAATTATTTTACACATTAAAACTTCATTCATCACTTTCATCATATGAAAAATTCTTACACATTTTGCCAATAACATTTATTGATAGTAGAAATGTTGTTCTCGTTAGGGCATAGAATGAGTACAACCCGAAGGCAAAGATACTTTAGTGCTGGTGCTGGCAGATTGGAAAGAAATTGAGGTGAAACTCATTTCTGCTTCTTCTTCCTAGCCTCATTGAAAAACATTTGCATGGTCACTGTGTATGGACTACTCAATATTAAAGCTTAATAGCAATGAGACATTGATCACCATTTAGGAATTAACAAAACATCAAGGAATAACCATAGTTTTCCAACTATTACCGTGGGCTACGTGAATCAGGCTATCCCTTCAAGGGGGAGATAAATGTACTTTCTACAATCATTTGCACTTTAGTGTCTCGGGAATACTACCAAACAGATATCAGTCTTCAAACTTGTATAATCTTGAAGGAGCAAATATTTTGTTTATTCAATATCTACAAATTCATAGCTCAAGTCTTGATGAATTCAATGAGTAACTTAGGGTTCCCAAACCTTGAGTTGCAACTCAGGATGAGCTAATGGGGTAATGAACTCCCCTTCTCCAATGCAGCAAACTGTCAATTGTGGAGATAAAACAAGGTCCTGATAGACTGAATGTGAACAATTTTCAAGAAAAAGTGTCAGCAGCACTTAGTTGTTATGTAAAATGACATTTATATGACAAAAGCACGATGTTTAAAACAAATAAATACTGCAGATGTAACATTGGTATAATATACATCATTGCACCTTGAAGTAACTCATACTATTTCAGTGTCTTGAGGCAAACAAGTTTTTGAAGATAGTGCATACTTTCTAAAAGCAAGATAAAATTTAGGATAATATTTGTATACAGATTATTGGCAAAACTTATTTTAATGGCTATGAAAATGGTTTGTTACTTAAGCTTTATAAGTGTGTGTCTTGCCTGGGAAAATGTGAGGCTATTAAAAGCATCATTTTCTCCCCCCACCGGCTCACCCTATAATAGCCTTGACAGGTAAAAAGAAAATCTGATTTACCAAGACTTTGTAAGCAGATCATGACTGCAACACAGAGTCTTCTTTGAATCCTCCTGCAGAAGAGGTGTCATGGAACTACATAATATGTACACTTATTGAAATACTAGTCTTGAAAATACGATGCCAAAGAAAACAACTGATCAAGATGTATAATGTACTGAGTGGTTTGTTGATTACATTGTTAAAGATAACACAATTGATGGGCATTGTTTAATTGAAGACAAAGATCCAAAGGCTTCTAGATTGGTTCTTTCAGTTTCAGAAAACTAGACTTAATTAAACACATTCTTTCATTACTTTCCAAACAGTTTCCATTACTTCCCTCTGGAGGACACATGATTTGCATATTCAAGTAGGAGCTCCACTGCCTTGTATCTTTATACACAAAGAATTGAACGATTAATAAAAGAACTGGTTTCAACTATTTGAATCCTTTGCAACTTCTTTTGTGTTAAATATAATAAACATTGTCTTGTGTGGAAAGAGTTTGATTCACTCATTTTGTTGATGTTTCTTGCCATTTGATTAGGCAATCTCACTTCTATGTTACGATCATGGTATAATATTTGCCTAAAGAATAGTCCACTGGACTTTGATGAATTAACATGTCTAATTTAAACGTACATTTGTCTTCTTTTAAATACATCCATAAAACTGATAACAAATTACTACAAATTGTTAATATTTGACAAACCTTAGTCCCTCTTAGCAAGAGGTGAAGGTCATGCCCACTGAGGATCCCATGATTAATTATAAAATTAGGTAAAACAACATTATTTTCATTGTGAAAAGTACCATGGATCTCAGCATAATTTTTGACAATATCCAGGAAAGATGATTTATCCTGTGAAAATCAGAAAGCATAACTAGAAATGGAATATTCCACATCTTGGCTAACAAAGGCTTCTAAAACAAACCATTCAAATTAAATATCATTAATGTAACTTCACTAAGGTACACCAGCTGTTTAGAAAAAGGCAAAAAAAATAGAAACTGTTAATTACTTGTTCATAAATCACCAGTAAATTTTGTAATGCTCTAGTATCCTGTTCCATTTCATTCATAAATGGTGTGAAAGTAGTGAACTTGGAAATAATAGTAAGAAAATTATTAGAAAATCAAAAGTAAGTACAAGTGCAAAGAGGTTAACACCTGGAACAAGCAGTAATATATTCTTCAGAATTAAAAAAGGGCAATAAAAATATCAACAGTTTAAGGGATAAAAGAAGACAGCACATACCTTCCAATAGCCCGCCAGTTTACCATAAATTAGAGCTTTATTAGTTCTTGGTATTTTACTGACAGTAATATTACTACTATTCAAATGCTGCTCCACCACAAAGCCCAAGAAACTGTTGTCAGGTGTATGAGCTGGAAAATACAATAAATTAAACATTCTTGAAGACATTATCTGGTAATATATACTAACAAATATTTATCAAAACATTGAGAGCCCTTTAAAGATATAGACTGATATCATGTGGTTACTTGAGTTGTGAAAATATGACTACTGTACTGTTGTTAATCACATTTTTGTAAAAAAATTGACATTTGAAGGAAATGTGTCATGTAAAACTGACTTCACTTGCTATCTTAACTTTCAATCAACCTATGATAAAAATTTAATAAGTTGGACAGCTGCTTATTAGAGTAAATCATGAAATTCATGCTCACAAGATAAATAAATGAATGATATTTAAAGTACTTCCAGTAGTTACATTCTTTTTCCATTCTAGGTGACAAAGTCCCCATTTATATTGGGTTTTATCACAAATTAGTCAAAATATTTTCAGAATGTTTGCCTCCACAAACATTTTTTTTCAGTAACTTGAAATGTTAAAACAAAATAAAGTAAATAAAAATTACTGCAGGAAAACTTACATATTATTCAATGAAAGGAATTTTGAACATATTAAGTTTTTATTAATAAGATATTTTCCAAAAGCTTGAGTTGGATATTTTTGCCATAACTTTAGGAGCTGAAATTAAATAATGCAGTCTCACCATATGCCATTAATCTAATGTTCTAGGATGCATCAAAAAACTAAAGAACAATTGAAAATCTTTATTCAAATAAAAAATAAATTCAGTTTTTCCTTTAAAACAAAAATGATATGTAGGAGCAGTTTGGTGTCATCGTTGACTCCAAGATGAACTTATTATGACATATCTATGCCTGCTTCCACCTCTGCAATATCACCTGACTCCTCCCCCACACCAGCTTACCTGTCGCAGAAACCCTCATCATTGCTTTTTTTTTAAACCACTAAACTTTATTTTCTCAGAACAACTCTGGCTCAAACCAGTCCCAAATATTCTAACATCCCAAAAGTTCTTCAGAAAAGGAAATTTGCCTTCTTTCCGCTTACATTTGACTCCATACACAAAGCAATTGGTTGACTCCTAATAGACTTCTGAAATGAGTGGAGGCAGCAGGTCAGGCAGCATCTGAGGAGCAGGAAAATCAACATTTCGGGCAAAAGCCCTTCATCATTCCTGCCTGATCTGCTGTGTTTTTCCAGCACCACTCTAATCTCAGACCTCTGGAATGACCTAGCAAATCACTCAATTCTACCAAATTTCTGCACTAAAGTCAAAGAATAAAAAACTAGGCAGATCACCCAGCATCAATTTAGGAATGAGAAGTTACAAAGTTACACTCAGCAAAGCAATCCTGAAAAGTCCTCCTCATGAGTATCAGGGAACGTGGACTAACTTTGGGAATGCTGTCCCATAAACTGGTCAAGCAATAGCCTGATATAGACATGTTCATTGAATCATACCTCACAATCAATATCCTAGATTCCTCCATCACCATCCCTGGGTATAGCACTGGCAGCACTGATTTACCAGAGGTGGAGAACAGAGGATACACAGTTAGGAGTCACTTCAGAAATTCTCAACACTGGCTTATAGAAACTCATGGCATCAGATAAAACATGAGCAAGGAAACAGCCACCTATTATCAACATTATGCTCACTCTTGACTGATGGAATCAATGTTTCTTCACTTTGAGCACCACTTGGAAGAAGCACTGAGAAGCACAAAAGTACAGAATGTACTCCACGTCCCAAATTTTCTAATCAAGCTGATTATAACGTACCTCTGGAGCAGATGGGACTTGAACCTAGGCCTCCTGGCTCAGAAGCAGGGACACTATTAAAGCATCACCTCAGGGTATCCAAACCCTAATTATCTTCAGCTGATTTGTCAATGATCTTCTCAACATTATAAGGTCAGAAATGGAGATCTTCACTGATGATTGCATAATGTTCAATATCATTCGTAACTCCTCAAATAATGAAGTAGTTCATAATCTCATGTTAAACAAAATCTAGACACCATCCAGGCTCAGACAAATGTTAATGGGCAAGACAGTTGTCGTTTGAGCAGGACCCTTCTTCAGGACTGGGAAGAGGAAAAGGGATAGAGACAAATAGGGGAACTTCCTCATTAGGTCCACTTTCCCCACTAATCTTCTCTCCACTCCTGACACCCTCCCTTGCCACAGGTAAGAGATGCAAAACCTGCGCCCACACCTCCCCCTCCATCCAAGGCCCTAAAGGTTAATTTCAAATCCAGCAGAGGTTTACTTGTACATCCTGCAACCTCATTTATTGCATGCAGTGCTCTAGATATGGTCTCCTCTACATTGGAGAGACCGAGCACAAACTCGCAGAATGGTTCAGGGAACATTTCTGGTCCATACACACTAACCAACCTCACCCTTTCTGTGGCTATCCACTTCAACACCCCCACCCACACCCATAAAAGACATATCCATTCTGTGCTCCTCCACTCCCTACACAAGGCCACCTGCTAACTGGAGGAGGAACACCCATCTTTCACCTCAAGAGCCTACAACCGCATGCATGAGCACTGATTTCACCAGTTTCTAAATCTCCCCTCCCACGAACCCATCCCAGCTCCAAACCTCCTCCTCAGATCTGCCCTCTTGATCTGACCTACCTGTCCACTTTCTTCCCACCTATTTGCTCAACACTTCCCACCAATCTATCACTACCACCTCTGACCTTCACCCATCTATTGTCTACCTTTCCCCTTCCCCAGTCTTGAAGGGTCCTGTCCGAAACGTCAACTCTCTTGCTCCTCGAATGCTGCCTGACCTGCAGAGCCTTTTTCTGCGCCACACTTTACTAACTCTGACCCTCCAGCTTCTGTAGTCCTCACTTACCTTCCAAATGTTAATGGACCACACAGTACCAGGCAGTGACTGTCTCCAACAAGAGAGGATTTAACCATCGTCTTAACATTTATTGGTATTACCAGCCCACCATCAACGTCCTCTTAATTACCACTGACCAGAAACTGAACTTCACCATCAATTTAAATACTGTAGCTACAAGACATTACCAAAAAATAGTCTGAAGATTATCCAAACAGCACCACTCAGGAATGTGATGGAATTGTCTTCATTTGATTGGATGCATGCAGCTTCAACAATAATAGAAGTTTGATACCCAATACAAAGCAACCCACCATTTGTAGTTTACGTACCACCCTAAACATTCAGGCCCTTCATAAGTGATGCACAATGGATGCAATAAAGTGTACTATCTACAAGTTGCACCACAGCAACTCTTACAACCTACTCCTGTAACAGCACCTTCTAAATTTGCAACTTCTACCACTTAAAAGGTAAAGGACAGCAGCCAATAGTAAGACTACCTTCAAGTTCTCCTTCAAGTTATTCATTATCCTAACTTGGAACTCTTCTGGAAAATAATATCGCAGAATTGCCTCCCTAACTCTTTGCTCATTTCAATACCATTCATGTTCATAGAAATCACAAAAGACCATAAGACATAGGAGTGGAAGTAAGGCCATTCGGCCCATCGAGTCCACTCCGCCATTCAATCATGGCTGATGGGCATTTCAACTCCACTTACCCGCATTCTCCCCGTAGCCCTTAATTCCTTGTGACATCAAGAATTTATCAATCTCTGCCTTGAAGACATTTAGCGTCCCGGCCTCCACTGCACTCTGCGGCAATGAATTCCACAGGCCCACCACTCTCTGGCTGAAGAAATGTCTCTGCATTTCTGTTCTGAATTTACCCCCTCTAATTCTAAGGCTGTGTCCACAGGTCCTAGACTCCTCGCCTTACGGAAACAATTTCCTACCGTCCACTCTTTTCAAAAGGATCTAGCTACACTAACAAAATTAGCTTTTTCTCTTACGAGCGAATCTAACCAGCTTCATCTTAAAATTTAATAGGATCACCATTGCTAAATCCCCACCATCAACATCTGGGGGCTATCTTTGACCAGAAAGAAAACTGGACTAGTCATATAGATATTGTTGCTACAAAAGCTGGTCAGAGGCTAGGAATACAGCTAGAAACTCACCACTGACTCCCTAAAGCCTGCCCACCATCGAAAACTATATACATCAGGAATACAATAGAATATGATCCATTTGCTGGTAAGTGCAACTACAACACAGAATCTTCACACCATTCAGAAAAAGAGAGTCTGCTTGATGCACCCCACGTCCTGACACATTCACTTCTTTCATGAGCAATACACAATAGCAGCAGTGTGCACAAATTCACCAAACTTCGTCGAACAACATCTTCCAAAGCCATCATCTGAAAGGAAAAGAGTAGCAGATACATGGGAACACCATCACCTGCAAACTCCTTTCCCTGTCAGTCTCCATCCTGAATTGGAAAATATATTGCTGTTCCTGCACAGTCATTAGGTCAAAATCCTAGAACCTCCTCCTGAACAAGATTGCAGGTGTACCTACATAAATCAGACCACTCACCACTGCCGCCTTAAAGACAAAACAGGATGGCAATATATGCTGCCCAACCAGCAAAACCTAAATCTCCAGAATGAATTTAAAAAACTCAATCCAAACCTCAACATTTAAAATTTTTTTTTGTTTTTATCATGCACCATTTTATGTTGAAATGGACCTAAAATCTAGATTTATGTTATGAGCAAGCAAATTACATGAAAAATTTATGCAATGGACCTGCTACAAAGTGTGCTTTAAATAAAAATGTTTGTAGAGATTGCAAAAATTAGATTGATCTAGAGTTGCATATTTTTTGCGGGATATATGCATATGTGTAATTACAGGAGTACAGTCAGCAATTTATTTGTGATACATGAGTTTTACATGTATTTACTTACGGAACATGTTGTAAAACTGCTTAGGAATTAGATTGAGTTTGCCCCAGGGAGATCCATGGTTCTTTTTCTTGGCATACTCAGCATGGTTAAATTCTGGTTCAGTTCCAAAAGAATCAAGAACCCTCAACAAGCATCTAAGAAAGGATGCAAGAAGTATGAAAAATATTGGCATGATGATCAAAATTTTCAGATTATCAGGGAGACAATGACAGTTCGTTAAGAGTCAAAAGACTGATTTACCAGTTTTGAATACTTAGTTCTGAACTTCCAAAATATCCATGTGAATGTGGAGCAATTTAAAATTCTCTAAGCATTTGTGTAATTATTGAAGATACTGTAATGATAACTGTTCCAAATTCCTTCCATTGGAAACACCAGATTTTTGGAACAAACCACTGCCCTTTATCTGCATATTTTGGCAGGCCTTTGCAAAACTCTGTATATCATTATTCATTCTAAACACTAAGAAGCAAACTCAATTCACTTCTTCACATTTATTTTACTGGAATTGCTTGCCACCTTTTTCAATCACTTGCATTGTCAGTGTATACTCCCAACAGTATTTCAAGACTGTTGTATAACAAACAAAATCAGAAATTGCTGAGGAAACACACTGGTGTGGTAGCATCTGTGGAGAGAATGCAGAAAATTCAGGATTGTTCTGAAGAAGGGTCACAAGAGCCAAAGGTTAACTCTGCTTTCTCTCCAAATGTGCTATAAGACCGGAGAGTTTCCAGCAACTTCAGATTTTGTTTTTGATTTCCAAAATCTGCAGATTTTTCTTTTTCTTTGTATTAAACACGTACTTGTCCCTCCGTGGTTTATCACATCTGTCATCCATCAACTTTTTACAGCACAGATCCAGTTAAACACTAGATAAGTTTAAGAAACATTTTTTTTATTTCCTTATAGGATGTGAGCATCACTGACTAAACCAGCATTTATTAGTCATCCCTAATTGCCCTGGTGGTAAGCAGCCTTTGTGAACGGCTGCAATCTTGAGATGCAGGAACACCCACAGTGTTTTTAAGAAAAGGGTTCCAGAAATTTTACTTGGTGCCAGTGTAAGAACAGTGATATAGTTCCAAGTGAGGATATTGTGTGACTTCTGGAGGAATTTTTTCATGATGGTCTTCTCATACATCTGCCTTCATTGTCCTTCTAGTGATAGAGGCCATGGTTTTGGAGGTACTGCTGAAGGAACCTGGGTTAGTTGGAGCACTGTATCTTGTAAATGGTGCACGGTTGTGTATGTCAGCGGTGAAGTGTGAGAAAGGTTTTCAGAAATAGACATGAATGGTGAGGAGGCTCAAGAAACTGAATGACCTATTCACTCCTGTTTTTAATTCATGAATTTGTATTGTGCAGGTGATGAATGGGTTGCAACTCAGGCAGATTGTTGTCCTGGATGGTGACAAGCCTAAATGTTGATTGACTTGCATCCAACCAGGTTCTTGGAGAATATATAATCACATTCCTGATTTCTACTTTGTAGATGGTGGACAGAGGCTGGGGAATCAGAAGATGTGTTGCTCATTGCAGAACTCTCAGCCTCTGACTTTCTGTTATAGCCAAGTATTGTACGAACTGGTCCAGTTCAACTTCTGGTCAATGGTAACCCCCAGGATTTTGACACTGGAGGATTCAAAGTTGCTGATGTTAGTGAAATTATTAAATTCTCTTTTGTTGGAGATGGTCATTGCCTGACAGTGGTGCAGCAAGAACATTACTTGTCACTTATCAGTCCAAATATTGCTTGGGATTTGCTGCATTTGGACGCAGGCTACCTCAGCATCTGAGGCAATGTAAAATGGTGAATATTGTGCAATCTTTCATGAACACCTCACTCTGACCTTATAATGGAGGGAAGGTAATTGATGAAAAGGCAAAAGATGGTTGGGCCTAGGACACAACTCTGAAGAACTACTCTAGTGATTTCTTGCAACTGATCTTTCAAAAACCACTATCATCTTCCTTTGTGCTCAATATGACTCCAACCAGTGCAGAGTTTTCCTCTTGATTCCTACTGATTTCAATTTTGCTGGGGCTCCTTGATGCATACTTGGTCAAATGCTGCCTTAATGGCAATGATAGTCACTCTCAACTTACATCTGCAGTGTCCACGTTCGGACCAGGTCTGTAATGAGGCCAGGAGTTGAGTGGCTCTGGCAGAATTGCAACTGATAGTCAGTGAGCATGTTATTAGTAAACAAATACTGCTGGATAGCACTGTCAACATTTCTTTCCATCACTTTGCTGATGTGTGCAATAATTGATTGGGTGCACAATTTTTCATATTGTTAGGTAGATGCCAGTATTGTAACTTCACTGGAATAACTTTGCCAGAGTCAAGGCTAAATCTGGAGCACAAGTTTTCAGTACTATTGCTGGAATGTTGCCTTTGCAGTATCCAATAGCTTCAGCCGTTTCTTGATATCATGTGGAATGGCAAAAATGGCTGAATGGCCAAGAAAGAAAGGGGTTGTGATGGATTATCCACTCAGTACTTCTGATTGAAGCAAGACACAAGTCTGCAGTATTGGCTTTTTCAGTAATGTGCTGGGCCAACCATCTTTGGACATGGATTATTTGTGGAGCCTGATCTTGCTGTTAATTGTCAACCATCATTCACAATTGAATATGACAGGTTGCAGAGCTTTGATCTGCTCCATTGCTTGTGACATTGTTTACCTTTGTCTATTTCATGCTGTTTCTGCTGTTTGGAATAAAAGTAGCCCCCTTTTGCAGCTTAACCAGGTTGACACCTCATTTTTAAGCTTGCCTTCCTTAATTCTTCATTGAACAAGGTGTGATTCACTGGCTGGATGGTAATGATTGAATGGAAAATGAGATTACAACTCTAATTACATTACCACCATACTAGTACCTTCCAAATCTAAGGCAATATCTTATTGAATGGAAGATACACACTTGCATACTACAACCAACTCATACATAAATTAGAACCAGTTTACTTTCTCTTATGGATTAACTTCAGCAGCATGATTTTGTTTCCATAACTATACTATTTGTTGTTTTTCACAGAATATATTTTTAAATACATTATTCCCTATTCTCCATAATTGTTCCAAAGTTCTTGATCTCTTTAGTTGATCAGACAGATCAGCAACCTGCATCGTTTGCCCTTTCATTACTGCTTTAATGTATGGCGTGTGCGAAAGAAAAGCCTGAAAATATCATTTTGCTGCTTCCTCTATAAAGCGAAGTACTTCAAAGCCACATGACGATGTATGAGGCAAAAGTCTTCAGGAGCAGAAACACCAACTATTCTTTTACTCTCTAAGTGAAGGTTAACCATAATAAGCCTAGATAAATTCCACAACACAATCAATTTGCCATACAAGAAAATGGAATTTCGGTTTTTTTCTTATCCAACCAAAATTAACTTTCCTTATATGAATGTTTTCGTGAGGTACAGCCAGTGAAGCTTCAACATCAAATTCACCCTTGCTTGGTCATGCTAAGAGGTGATTTCATTGCCAAGTAATATGTTCTCATTAAAGTTAATTGACCTGAAACATGAACGTATTCTCTTTTTTCCTGTTGCCTGATCTGTGTTTTCCACAATTTTCTGTTTCTATTACAACTTTCCAGCATTCCCAACATTTTGCTTCAAATGCAGGTACTATGATACTTGCAGAGTCAGAGTCATGCAGTAAGGAAACAGACCTTTGTTCCCAAACTAAAGTAGTCCCACCAGATTGCCTAAATCTTGCCTAATCATGAACTTATCCAACTATCTTTTAAACGCAACTGTACATACATCCATCACTTTCACTGGAAATTCATTCCACAAATGAACCATTCTCATGTCCTTTTTAAATCTTTTTCCTGTCACCTTAAAAAATATGCACCCTAGTTTTGAACTCCCCCACCTAAGGGAAAAGGCACTTGTTTTTCACTTACCTACGCCGTTTATGACTTCATAAACCTCTATAAGGTCATTCTGCAACCTCCTGTGCTTCAGTGGAAAAAAAACAACCAGCCTTTCCAGTCTATTTTAGATCTCAAACCCTGCATTCCTGGCAACATCCTGGTGAATCTTTTCTGACTCTCTCCAATTTAATAATATCCTTCCTATAGCAGGGCAGCCAGAACTGCACAGTACTCCAGAAGAGGCATCAGCAATGTCCTGCATATCCTTAACAGTACAACCCAACTATTATACTCAAAGGTCTGAGTAATGAAGGCAAGCATGCTGAATGCCTTCTTAACTCTGTCTACTCTGTCTGCAAATTTCAAAGAATTACAGACAGAGTAGGCCCCTATAGGGCCTTCTGTTCCACGACAGCGCCCTACTGTTCACTGTACAAGTCTTATCCTTGTTTGCATTGTCAAAATATAATATCTCACATCTATCCAAATTAAACTCCCTCTGCCATTCCTCAGTCCATTGACCCAATTGATTGAGATCTTCTTGTAATATTAGATAACCTTCTTCACTGTCCACTATACCACTAATTTTGGTGTCATCTGCAAATTTACTAACCATGTCTCCTAAGTGAATGGCTAGTAAACCCGAGGTATTGTGAAAACGAGACTTCCAACTAATCCAGGAAATAATATAAAACTGCTTAATTTTGACTCAGTGCACTGTAACTTTAAGTGTGAAGATTAACCATAAGGTAGAATATGTTGTTTTCTGTCATGCAATTAACAGAAGCATAAGGATGGTACAGTCTTACCGATAGTGGGTGAAAGATCCTCCTAGTACAGTTTGTAGTTGTTTTAACCCAACGATATCAATGTATATTAGGTCCAGTAGCTTTGGTCCTCTGATTGGACATCCATCTTTATTTCCAGTCAAAATGCTCAAGTAACTAACGCAAATTAAGTAAAAATACTGTTACATTTGGCAGATGGGAGATGTTAAACATTGTATCATTTGAATTAACTTGCAGGTTCTACATACATTTGCAATGCCTTTATTATCCAAGGTACCTGAAATCTTATTCTTTATGAAAATGTGCCCATGAAGTCAAAATCCACTGTGGGAAAATTGCTTGTATAGCAGATGACAAAGTGGGAATACTGTACTGGGTAGGTACTCAAATTGGCAGATTGTAACTAGTGGTGTCCCACAAGGATTGGTGTTAGGGCCTCTGTTATAGACATTATTGATAACTTGGATAATGGTATATACCCAAATTTGCTGATGATGTGAAGTTAGGCAGCATTGTAGACAGTGTAGATGATAGCATAAAATTATAATGGGATATTGATAGACTAAGCGAATGGACAAAATTACAGCAGTCAATATAAGGAAGTGAGAGGTTCTCCATTTTGGGCCAAGAAAGGAAAGATCGGGGTACTTTCTCGATGGTATTTTGTTAAATACAGTAGCTGTACAAAAAAGCTTGGGGTTCAGGGGCACTTACTTCTAGGAAACATGCAAAAAGATTGCAGGGCGTTACCTAAACTGTGAAGAGCTCAGCTTTGTCAATACATACATAATGAGTAACAAAACGGCAGCTCAGTGGTTAGCACTGCTGCCTCACGACACCAAGGATCCAGGTTCAATTCCGGCCTCAGGTGTCTGTCTGTTTGAAGTTTACACATTCTCCCCTTGTCTGTGCGGGTTTCCTCCCATAGTCCAAAGATGTGCAGGTTAGGTGAATTGGCCATGCTAAAGTTCTCAAAGTGCTAAGGAATGTGTAGGTTAGGTGCATAAGTCATGGGCAAATGTTAGGTCTGGGTGGGTTATTCTTAAGAGAGTCAATGTGGACTTGTTGAGCCTAATAGCCTGTTTCCACACTGTAGGGATTCTATGAAAAAGTGAGGGGCTGAATTTTAAGATGGTGAGAAATGCATATTGCTCATTTCACCCTCACTTGCCATTATAGAAGCCTATTTTAAACTGACTTTCTAAAAAAAAGGGCTTCCCAAAGTGATAACACAATGTGAGTGAAAGTGCACAGAAATGAGCAGAAAGTGGCACTTCCCTGCCAGAGAGAGGAATTGCTGCCCTTAATCTGCCAATCAGATTAGCCAGCAACTCCAGCAGTAGCAGAACCCGGTAATGGGTCATCGAGGGACTGCAAGGAAGTACTGCAATGGACCTCAAATTAATGTAAATACTAGGCTTTCAGTGCAGAAGAGAGATCAGGCATCCTTAGGACAGACATTAAGGAGCTGGAGGGGGACTGGATTTGGACATCAAGCAGGGACTCAAAGAAGGAATTGTATCATCTTGGTGTGTGCTCCCAACCACACACAGCACACCCAACTTTCCTTCCAGCAATATGTCAGCAGCCAAATATTCGGAACAGCTGATTTGTTGGCAAGTTCAATTACTTGTTAGTCATATGTATCAAAAGGGGAGAGAGTTGCTTATTCTGGGGACCTGGGCAGGAATGGGTGGGAAGGCAGTGAACAAACCACTGATCACACTTTACATGTAAAATCAGTTCCCAGGAGATCACTGGGTTGAAACAGTTTCCCATCAACTTCATAACACTTTGGAGGAATAACATACAAGACAGATATTCTTAAAAATATATAGTTATGCAAATCCATAATAAAAAGGTTTTGGAGAAAAGGTGTGAGAAGATGCATCATAAACAAATTTTAGATAAGTTACAAAACAGATTTTGTCCTAAGTCATTAAGAAAAGTAGTGTGATAATGCTGCTCCTTTAACAAGCTTACGTTATCCTTGGCTTTTTTTTTAAACAGCAAGGTCATAAACGACACAGACTTAGAAAAATCCAGGTTTGAAGGGTTTAGGCCAGTTTGATGATAGCTAACAGATACTACCCAACCGATGCTACCTCAGGCAAAAGACTTTCAAGTTTAAAAAAAAATCACTTGTACAATGAAACGGGAGCGGCCAGTTTTCCAGCTCAGCTCTTCTCTGGCTTGGTTAGTCACTGAAAGCAGTCAGACAGTTGTGAAGCTGCTGGACCCAAAGAAACAGGTCCATGCTGAATCTCTCTCTCTCTCTGACTTCTCTCCTTTAAGACCCTGTGTTTGATTTTACCTTTCGTGTCAATGGATGTTTAAGGGGATTATTGGAAGTATTGGGAACAGCATCATTAATTTGGGATAGCCTGTTGTGTTTTCGGTTAGGTTGTTATTCTGAATTCTGTTCTCTTTTGTTTGTGTTTCATTCTGTAATATTGTAAATAAATTCTGTTTTGTTTAAAACACAATGTTTGACCATCTGTATCCCTTCTAGAATGTCCACTAGTAAAGTTAGGGTCTGGGATATTTGTTGAAATGTTTTGAGGAGGTCTGGCATGGTCCATAACATGAGCATAACATTTTCTCTTCAATAAATGGAAGGTTAACATTGAGGCCACTTACTTTCCCATACTATTGATCTACTTAATGTGTCAGTCATGTGTAGTGTATTATTTTCTATATTTCAATGGTCCACCATCTGCTACAACATTTACATTGCTGCAAGATCATGACAGTCATCAGAAAACATTTGAATGACAATTGGTTCAGTTGGATACAACTGAACAAGTTTCCATTGTCAGGAAGGTGCCAGTGTAGTAGCTATTCTTGAACAACTGGTTCTGGAAGCAGTTTTCTCTGAGACATGAGTTTTCAACACTAGTTGAGATGTTGTCAGTGCATATCACCTCACACTGAGAACAATGCACTCATCTGCTTCTAAATGTCACTTTATCCATCCAATAAATAATATACAGTATCAATATATATACTGCACATTTACACATTCATAAGTAAACATTAAGTGTTTGTGTAACATACTCAGAATGAAGGGATAACCCTTTACAACTGAGATGAGGAGGAATTGTTTCAGCCAGAGGATGGTTAATCCGTGGCCCATGAGGCCCATGAGTGTATTTAAGTCAGAGATTGATAGTTTCTTGTTTGGTGAGCGGATCCAGAGTTATGGGGAGAAGGAAAGAGAATGGGGTTGAAAAATGCATCAGCCACGATCAAATGGCACAGCAGACTCGATGAGCCGAATGGCCTAATTCTGCTTCTATATCTAATTATCTAGTTTCAGTTATATTCCATATTTAGTTTCACTACTTTTGCATTTATATAAAGAAATTGTTTCTACTTTAGTTTTTGCTGTTAGCATTCATTACATTGTTATTTATAGTACAACAATTTTAAGTAGCAATTGTACTCAATTGAAATATGCCAGCATTTCAGCAATCCTTTTATCAGCTCCTAATATTATTTTTTGCCAGATATTTAGGAAAAGTGTGTGTCTTGTTCAGTATAGCTTACCCTTTCAATTCATTTACTGATGTAGAAAGCATCAGGTTGTGACCTAATAAATACACTGAGGCAATGAGATCACTCCATTGTACCAATTCCCCAAGTGGGCCTCCTTTAAAGGCATTTTCGGCTATTTTAAATCCTGACTCCTTTGTCAAAAGACCTAAATGAAGTAAAATCTAACAATAAAGAGAAAAGATTAGTTTTTGTTTTCATCATTTTGTATGAAATCAACTTTTAAAGCATCATTGACATGGTTATTAAACACTCTAATTTTAGGTTTGATACGTGCAATTAGCCTTTATTTCTGTGAAATCTGTACTAACTGAATTCACACTTCTTTGACAGTTGAATTAATTCCAGACTAAATTGAGACACTTTAGAAAACTCCAGATCAAGAAAATGAGCCTGATGCATTTCCAACAGTTATAAAATAATTGGAAGTTTTCATTATACACAATATAAATCAAGTGGGACACAGAAGTGAAATTCAGAGACAGCACAATCTATAAATGCATTATTTGTGACTGAATTTGAAAGGTAGTCCACTTTAAAATAAAGAATAATACTGTTTAAAGCACACCAGTCTAGTTGTTAAGTGGACCCTGTGAAATTCCATTAGCTCTGTTATTGTATTTTGCTTATACTTGACTTTAATTGAGCATCTCTAACAGCTCAATGTAAAAGTGCGTGTAATGCACTGAAATACCTTGGCAGAAAAGGTCTTATTTAACAAGTAGGGACCATTTATTATTTATTCCTGGTTACCAAACAGTGATTTCTGCTATAAAATAAGTTTGTAAATGGGCAATAACCACATAAGATACAACTGAGATAAAGCCGAAAACACTGTTTGATTGAAGGGTCTGCTGAAACTAACCGTTTAGGCTCAAGAAAGAGTAGTTGGGCAAGGTAATGGTGGTTTGCTACCATCGTTTGAATTATATCCTTCTGACGTATGGAGTTTTAGAGGAGAAATAGAGAAGAAAGTTAGTAGGGAAAAATATTTTACTTCTCTTAGTACAATAGCTTTGCTGTTCATTGTGACCATTCCTCTCTAACAAAAGTGGAGACATAATCGTTGGGTAGAATTTTGCAAACTTAGCTCCTGCAAGAAAGGCAAGAACACTTGTAGGTTAGGATACAGATTTACTAATTGGCGAGTTTAGCCACAACAACTTCCCCAAGCCACAACATTAAAATGTGGCTTCTGAGATCGATTAAGGAAGCAAGCGGGAAATGTCATTTCCGATAAAGGAAGGATTCCGAATTAAAGGGACTGCAACTTGTGTTCCACACACTCACCAGCTCTTGGGTGTTTGAGACTGCAGTAAACATGGGAACTGGAGCCCTAGGAAGGCTTTCCTTCGGGGTCTCTCTTATCTGGAGGTTCTGCTGTGAGATCAGAGGGGCTGCAGTGAAGTGAGCTCTCACAGGGATGGGGAAATGATGACAACCTTAGGAACCAAGCAGGTAGGTGGACCTAAGTTCATGTGGGATGATCCATCCAACCTAGAGACAGGATACAAAATTATCCTGGAACTCAAGAAGGTGGGCAAGTTGAATGCCATGACATCTTCAGTAAACTATGACTTTCCCAGGATTGTTCATACAAAGCAAAAACTCTAAAATTGAAGTGATTTCACTACTTGAAATTTGAATTTTATTTCTGGAGCATTAAGAAGAGTTAAGTGTTGAAGCACTTTCAATAGTCTCACTAACATTTATTTTAGCAGCTAAGGAACTCTTGCTTTCTGCAAAGAAAATCATGTAGACATTTAGACTTTTAAGCTCATTTTTGAGATATTGGTGGAAATGGCCTACAAATCGATCTAAAATTGAGATTAATGGAGTTCACTGTTATTCATGCATGAACACTACAGCAACTTTAGACAAAGGCAGTCATGTTGTCAAATTTGGAAATCCAGAAGTTGAAGTCTGAGTTTCATCACGCCAATCAACCCCACTATTATATTTGCAAACTGACAGCTTGCATTATTCCTCATCAGACAATGCTTGAATGGCGTGAAGCTGATATCTGTGGATAGTAGATATGAAGTCAACTTGCCAGAGAATGCTAAATCTTATCTATTTCAGTACAAGTCTCCTTTTAGTGATGTGATGTGTGTTCATTACTGCTGGTTGACCTCTCTGATACATCTGCATAAATGATAACTGGTAAAAACATCTGTACTAACTACACATTACCAGCAAAATCACAATATAAAGTTTGTTCTAACAAAATATTCAAATATGTAATATATCATCTTTAATTGGCATTTGTTGGATTTAGCTGAAACAGGTCTAAGGCCAAAACGTACAACCATAACTAGGAAACTATAGTTGAAACTATAACATTGTTCTCAACATCAACAATTTGTATTTATATAGCACGCTTAATGTAGTAAACGATTTCAAGTTACTCCAGTGGAAAACCATCAAGCAAAAATGGTAACAAACTGCATAGGAAATAATGCTGGAGATTCAAAGGAGGGTCTTAAAGGAGGAAAGAGAGAGGAGAGGGTTAAGGAGTTCCAAAGCTTAGGGCATTGGCAGCTGAAGCATGGTTATCAATGGTTGGAGCAATTAAGATCACAAAGGCTCAAAGGCTAGAATATGATTAAATATCTTGGATTGTAGGTGTGGTGAAGATGACACGGTTAAAGACGGTGAGGCAATAGAAGGATTTAACAATAGATTCAAATTTTAAAATCAAGCTTTTGCTTAACCAGTGGCCTAATTCATGATGATCGGTGAACATGATTAGGACATAGGCAGTAGAATTTTGAACAACTTCACGTTTAGAGATCATGCAGGATGTTAGGATTGGTAAGGATTGTGTAGGTCGGAGGTGGAAAGTATTTGGATGAGCATTTCAGCAACAGATGAACTGAGACAGAGATGGAATTAGGCAGTGTACACGTGGAAAAGGTGGCCTTAGTGATGGCACATATGTAGTTAAAGTTCATGCCAAGGTCCAGCATCAAGATTGTGAAAGTATTTTTATTCAGCCTCACAGTTGTCAGAGAAGACGACAAAGTTAAAGTCAAAATACTGTGGATGCTGGAAATTTAAAACAACACACCAAAATGGTGGAGAAATTCAGTTCTAGTAACATCTGTAGAGAAAGAAACAGCATGAAATGTTTTGAGTCTGATATGGCTCTTTAGGATGATAGTTCAAGAACAAAGTTTTTGATAGAGATCAAAGACAATGGCTTCTGTTTTTTTCAGCATTTCATTGGGAAATATTTGGAAGGCCCAGAGCTACTGTTCAATTGCAGAATAACAGTAAGTTTAGGAATAGAGCATATTCATAAAGCTCAAAACCTTGTCAATAACAGACATCATAAATACGACCAATTAAGTAATTGTAGGTCATGGTTTTCATGATTTTGCGTGATGGAAAGGCAAGCAATTATTCTCTGGTTCCAATAACTTGACAACATGTAAAATGTTCTCCACTGCTATATCATCTGATAAATACAAGATTGAAAGTTGCCACAAAAGGAGTGGACTTGCATAGAAAAATATTTCATGAAACACTACCTCAGGGCATGCAGCAAATGAGGAAACCCCAACTGAAAACTCATGGGGGCTTACAAAATACAAATTACAAAAATAGAATGCTATTAAATTGTGATATTGTTCATTTGTCTCCTCCAAAATATATCCCATGTTTATCACAGCACGTTTCCACGATCTCTATTCTGGTTAAGAATGAGAGAGGATGAAATTACCTTTGTCATATTTATCTCACACTAGTCCTGCAATATTTCTAGTTTAACTGACATTTACTAGGTTTTGGCCTCACAACAACTAAAATCTAAAGCTTATATTTATGTGTTTGAACAACACAGCCATAATTGTTGCATCTCTAACCTCCTCCAAAGCTTCAATCTCACTGTCTCCAAACTTTTCTGTGTCTCTAGTATCTCCACCCAATTTCTCCACCATTGACCGCCACATTTTTGAATTCTCTTCCTGAACCTTCCACCTTCATCTTCTCCTTTAATTAAATTCTATGTCTTCCACTTCTCCCATTAATTTGGTTTAGTATTCATTTCTGTACAGTACTAGGATACATTGTTCCATGTTCACCAGGTGAACATGTATATAAATTTACATTTACACACACATTAAAATTTGCATAAATGCACATTGTATACTCCTACGTTCTAAAACAACTCTATTAAAAGTATCTGGAATGAAACTGTATAGTCACTTCATCAAATGTATGCTTTTTACCACTTTAAAAAAATGTTGCTCACTATAGAAAAAAAATCAGATTTTTAGATGCATATGCAAGTGCAGTTGTATGTTAACCAAACTATCTCATAGGAAATAACTTGTCGAAGTGCTTTTTTCAGAAACAAAAAAGAAATTTAAGGTAACGTATTTTCAATGCTATACCTTTTTTTTTGGTCGATTTTCTAACTTCCGTTTCTTTGCCAATGCTTTCATATCCATGATCCAGTTCTCTTTCATCCTTTCTATTCTTAGTTTTATCCACGTGAGCTCTTTACGTTCAGCCAGCATTTCCAGCAAACCATCGAGACTGGTTGCAACCTCGGCCTAACAATAATGGAGTAATAGTGATTCTGAACATCAAACAGAAAATAATGCAACAATGGAAGAAAAAGTACTCTCTCAGATAAAGTACATATGACTGTAATAAAGAGCACTGTTATGACCAGATTCAAACAAGGGTCTCTAACAGTTGTTCAGCTCAAATCATCCAACCCTGGCAACATCTTTGAAAATCTTTTCTGAACCCGTTCATGTTTCATAACATCATTCCTATAGGAGGGAGACCAGAACAGTTCCAGACAGAATACTGAAAATTCCAGGTGAGGATAGATGAACTGGCTCAGAATCATAGAGATGTTCAGCATGGGAACAGACGTTTGGTACAACTGATCCATGCCAACCAGATATCCTAACCTAATCGAGTTCCATTTGCGAGCACTTGGCCCGTTTCCCTCTAAACCCATCCTCTTCGCATTCCCATCCAGATGCCTTTTAAATGCTGTAATTGTACGAGCATTCACCACTGCCTCTGGCAGCTCATTCCTTACATGCACCACCGTATGAAAAAGTTGCCCTTTAAGTCCCTTTTAAATCTTCCCCTCTCACCCTAAACCTATATTCTCTAGCTCTAGACTCCCTAATCTGGAGAAAACATCTTGTCTCTCTACTCTACTCACGCCCCTCATAATTTTATACAGCACTATAAGATCACCCCTCAGCCTCCAACTCTCAAGGGAAAACAGCCCCAGGTTATTCACCCTCTGCCTATATCGCAATCCTCCAACCCTTGTTTTTTATTCATCTTTGTAAATGTTTTCTGAACCCTTTCATGTTCCATAACATCCTTCCGATGGGAGGGAGACCAGAATTGCATACAATACTCCAACAGTGGCCTAACCAATATCCCCTACAACTGCAACATGACCGCCCAACTCCTATACTCAATGCTCTGACTATTAAAGGAAAGCATATCAAATGCTTCTTCACTATCCTATCTACCTGTTTGTCCACTTTCAAGGAAATATGAACACCGAATCCAAGTTCTCGTTGGCTCTTCTTTATTCACATGATCCCTCAGTTAGATATAAAAAGATTAATTTAAAACTTTGTGGATTCTTTCTCCCATACCCAATTAACTCACACTTTAAAAATATTAAACTAATTAATTACAAAAAAATTAATAATGTGGTGCACACAGACACAGATTAGAATTAAGTGGGGAGTCCAAAAAGATAAAAACTAAAAGCTTTACAGATCAATGTCTGAATTGTTCACAAATTTGTTAGAGTTCTTTGATGAAACGACCAGGAAGGTTGACGAGAGCAGAGCGGCAGACATAATCCATGTGGATTTCACGAAGGCCTTTGATACGGTTCCACATGGTAGTCTGCTCTGGAAGGTTAGATCGCTTGGAATCCAGATCAAACTGGCAAAGTGGATACAAAATTGACTTGATGGTTGGTTGCTGAGGGTAATTGTGGAAAGATGTTTGTCGGACTGGAGGCATGTGACTAGTGGAGTGCCTCAGGGGTCAGTGCTGGGCCCATTACAATCTATATCAATGATTTGGATGAGAATGTACAAAGCATGATTACTAAGTTTGCAGATGACAGTAAAATAGGCGTTATCATGGACAGTGAGAAACATTATCAGAAATTGCAGCAGGACTTTGATCAGCTGGAGAAGTAGGCAAAGAAATGGCAGATGGAATTCAATGTAGATAAGTGCGAGATCTTGCATTTTGGAAAATCAAATCAAGGTAGGAGTTTCATGGAGAATGGTAGTGCCCGAAGGAGTGTAGTGCGACAAAGGGATATTGGAGTTCAGCTGCATGATTCTTTTAAAGTGGAGGTACAGATAGACAGGGCAGTAAAGAAAGCTTTTGGCACACTGGCCTTCATCAGTCAGGACATTGAGTACAGAAGTTGGGAAGTTATGTTGCAGGTACACAGGACGTTGGTGAGGCTGCACTTGGAGCATTGTGTTCAGTTTTGGTCACTTTGTTATAGGAAAGATTTTAAACTGGAAAGAGTGCAGAAGAAATTGACAAGTATGTTGCCAGGATTCAGGTCCAGAATAGTCTGGGTTACAGGGAGAGGTTGGACAAACTAGAACTTGTTTCTTTAGAGCATAGCAGACTGAAGTGGGGGGGGGGGGGGGTTAGTTATAGAAGTGTGCAAGATCATAAGGGGCATAGTTAGGGTGAATGCACTCAGTCTTTTTCCCAGGGTTGGGGAATAAAGGCCTAGAGGGCTTCAGGATAAGGTTAGAGGGGAAAGAATAAAAGGGAACTGGAGGGCAACTTTTGTTTTACAGAGAGTGGTACACATGCGGAATGAGCTGCTAGCAGATGTGGTTAAGGTGGATATAGTAACAACATTTAAAAGGCATTTAGATGAATACATGGAAAGGAATGGTTCAGAAGAAAATGGGTCAAGTACAGGGAAATGGAGGTAGTGTTGATGGACATCTTGGTAGACATGAACCAGTTTGGGCTCTGTGCTATAGGACTCTATGACTAAGAGTGAATAGCTGAACATTGCAGCTACTGTGGTAGAGATTACTGTTGGCATTGACGTTGGCAGTTGACCAATCAGCTGTATAATCCTCGGATTTGCAAACGAGTTGAAAGTCTATAGTTCAACTCGTTTTAACTGTCACTAAATTCCAGTATTCAGGGTGAGAGAGATTCATTTCATTTTTCCATTTTAGTTTGTGTAGCTATCTCACCTCTATCATTCAGAAGTAAGAGATCTTTACCTTCACTGTAGGAATGACTAAGGCGTAGTTTCTTGACTGCCACTTTTGTAGCACAGTAGCATTTGAATTTAGGCTGGTATACCATGAAAACGCTCAGTCCCACTAGCACACTCTGACCAGTGGTCATAATACTTCCACTGCATGACAAATGAAATTAGATTCATTCCTATTTCATTACAAAGGGTGAAAATGAATTAAATATGTAACAACACAACATATACCTTCATTCTCTAAGTCTTAGCCAACGTTATCTTTTCATTTCTAATGAGGTCACTAAATTATGGATAAAGCATCTGCAATCACATTTGATTTCTTGGCAAAGTGAGTAATTTTGAGGTGATATGGCTGAAAGAACGAACTGTAATGCAATAAGCTGGCATTCTGGGTCCTAACCTTTTCAGCAAAGTTAACGGTTTGTGGCCAGTATAGATGGTCTCTCTGTACCCATTTCTAATAGTTACATCAAATATTTCAGAGCCAGTAATTAGCTAAGGGTTTCCTTCTCTACTGTGGAACATAATCTTTGATATTTGTTCTTTTTTGGCAAAGTGCTTGATTGGTCTCTCCATTCCAGATTTCTCTTTCTGGAGGAGAACAGCCCCCATCCTCATGTCACTCGTACTGATTGAATTGACAGCTTGTTTAAAGTTTGGAACTGCAAGTACAACCTTGCATGTTAAAATGGCCCTCAGTTTTTTGAAAGCAATTTGGCATACCTTGGTTCATGCAACCTTTGCTTTTAACTGGAACAGGTTTCTTAGAGGCACAGCTACTATTCTGAAGTTTGACAACTTCTCAGGAGAACAGTGGTTAGCACTGCTGCCTCACAGCGCCTGTAGACCCGGGTTCAATTCCCGACTCAGGCGACTGACTGTGTGGAGTTTGCACGTTCTCCCTGTGTCTGCGTGGGTTTCCTCCGGGTGCTCCGGTTTCCTCCCACAGTCCAAAGATGTGCGGGTCAGGTGAATTGGCCAAGCTAAATTGCCCGTAGTGTTAGGTTAGGGGTATGGGTGGGTTGCGCTTCGGTGGACTTGTTGGGCCGAAGGGCCTGTTTCCACACTGTAAGTCTAAGTCTAAACTCTCACATTCCCAAAAAAAAACTCTTTCCTGTTTTGTTGCAGGAAGGGGTAACTGTAATATAGCTTCTGCCTTTGTAGCTCTCATTTTTGACCCACTACGTATCCTAGAAAGGTCACTTGGGCCTTAAACTCCCTCTTTGAGAGACTGACCATTAGGTCAGCTGACTGTATTTTCCAGAGAAGACTTCCAGTTGTTCTAAGCATGTTTCCTATATGTTGCTGTACACTGAGAGGTCATCTAGGTACACTACAAAATTACATAAACCCGTCACTATCTGGTTCATTGGCCTTTCAAATTGGAGAATCCCTACAGTGTGAAAAACAGGCTCTTTGGCCCAATAAGTCCACACCGACCCTCCGAAGAGTAACCTACCCAGACCCATTCCTGTATATTTACCCCTGACTAATTTCGCACACCATGGGCAATTTAGCCTGGCCAATTCACCTAACCTGCACATCTTTGGATTTTGGGAGGAAACCCACACAGACACACAGAGAACGTGCAAACTCCACACAGACAGTCACCGGAGGCTGGAATCAAACCCAGGTCCCTGGCGCTGTAAGGCAGCAGTGCTAACTACTGAACTATTTTGGAGTTCAAACAGCATGACTCAACACAGGCAGAAATTTCCTTTGGATGGGCTACCAGGGATTTTGTTAGTTTCCCCTGAGTAAATCTATCTTGGTAATGTACTTGACCTTACTGACCCTGTCCATGCAATTTTCCAGTTGCAGTATCAGGTAGGAGTCAATTCTGGTCATTTTTTGGCCTTAAGAAACTGTCCAACTTGGGCACATACACAAATAGCTGCAATTTCCATTGCTAGGCTCTGTTAGTTGGCATTCCAGCACATAGTTGATCACTCCTGGACATGGGTCAGCGTTTCAGAGAATACCAACAGAGATTTTACCTTACAGGAGAGGCCTCTCCTGCATCCATATTATGGAGAGCTAGGGTGGAGCAACCAAACTTGTCTCTGCAAATGCCTTTAAATACAGTAAATAGCCACATTAGGTGTGCTTGCTGCTCTGCAACTAGGTCAGTATGTAAGAAGTCTAAGCTCGATGGTATTTTGATACGGGTTAGTTAGGTGAAAGGTATTCAATGTGGTTATGGGCACTTAAGGTAGAAACAACTTTTTAAAAAGTCAGAAATATTTAAGGAAAATTACTGCAGATGCTAGAATTTGTACTCAACACAATAAATGCTGGAAATCACAGTAGGTCAGGCAACACCTGTGGACAGAGAGCAAGCTAACATTTTGAATCATGATAATTTTTCATCAGGTGGGTGGCAGCAAGTCTTAGTTTTTGCTAATTCTGCTATCTTTGCTTTGATGGAGAGCTCTCCAATGTGGCAAAAGTACATGTCCAAGTTTAATTTCAGTCTCTTATCAATGAAAGGTATAGAGTTGGTAGGGAACAGAGTTTGGAGCATAGATCATCAAAAATGGCTTTAGTTTCCCCAATTCCACAACATTTACAAACATCTCTGTAAGAATAAAAATTTCAAGATGTGTTTATTGTATTTAAAGAAAGACTGATAGAAAGCATAAGAATATCTTGTGGATTGTATAATGTGCTTTAAATAACGTATGTATATTTGAATTAAAATTACAAAAACTATTGCTTCTGATAGTTTATTTCTAAAAACATTTAAAATGTATTAATGATTCAACTCTCTTACCTTGGGTTTTAAGGCATCATTATTAGCAACCTCATTTATTCTTACGGGAAGCATAGGGCAGAAATTCTCAATCTAAAGAAATATAGACAATTAATATATCACATTAAAATTGAACAATATAACAGAACGAGAGATAGATTTTGTATTTTTTTTTAAAACTTGGAGTAAAATCTGTATCTTTAACTCTTTCACTCAAACTAATTGTTTGGAATATACGAAAGCCCTAAATGGCTGACTCTTCAATTTAATTTATTTTGCAGTGGGTGTGCCTGACTTTTGTCATGCTCCTTCAACCACAGATGAATTCATCCGATATTTTTCGAAATGGCGAATTCTTGTTCATTTCTAAGTTATCGGTAATGGCATAATTCCAATTTCCAATGGATGTAGAACTATCCTTTTAAATTTTTGTTTATCCTTGCAGTTTACAGTAAAAGTAGTACCATGCTCAGTAGGTCATCACTGCACGTTTATCACTCTGTTCTATGAGAGGTCCTACCTATCAGCTGAAGAGCTCTCAGTCTTTACAACTCTCTTCCACTTTGTCCACATCAGTAGTTTCATGAACAACAGTGAAAAAAAAATCTAATATTTCTATAATTTCTAATGATGACAGAACTACACAATTCAATATTTACAGCTTAATATGAACTTTGGCTTTGCTTTCAATTATTTCATGCTTTCATGAAAAGGAATGACCCACACCAACTAACGTGCTATTGTGCTCAAAGTCACTCACTGGCAATATAGCAAGTTTATCAGGAAGAAAAACTTCCGTGTGTTATCTTTAAGGTCAATGTTAGCAGTTAAGGCATTGAACAACAGATAGCCCATTTCTGAGCCTCTTGGAAGAATGAGGGCTTCTCTGGTTATCTTCTGAAATGAAGCTAGAAGTTAGCAATTCTGGGAAAGAGGGTTGTAAATTTACGGTTTAAAATGAATGACAATTTGGCATTTGCCAAATATTATTAAATCATTTGCTTGAACTCTCGTATTGCACATCCTGTTTCATGTGCTATTCAGTGTGCAGCACGGTCAGAACTCAATCTTGTCTATTACCAAAACAAAAAAAAATAATGCATTGTTTTTCATTTTGTTCATAAGTAGTGAAATGGACAATACTGGTTTGAATGTTAAGATTAGATTAGAAGAGTAACCCAACCATACCTATTTCCCTTTGACTAATCTATCACTATGGGCAATTTAGCATGGCAAATTCACCTGATCTTTGGACTGTGGGAGGAAACCGGAGCACCAGAGGAAACCCACGCAGACACGTGGAGAATGTACAAACCCCTTACAGACATTAACCGAGGCTGGAATCGAACCTGGGATCCTGGTGCTGTGCGGCAGCAGTATATGGTCTGATATATTTCCAATTACCTTATGTGATAGAGTATACTTCTTGAAAATTTGATCTCAGCTGGAGGGGCAGTGTTAAATTTGACTTCAATGATTCTAAACATGGGAAAAGATTGAATTAGCTTTTGGCATAGAATTGACATGGGGAACAGAGTTTGGAGCACTGATCATCAAAAATGGCTTTAGTTTCTCCAATTCCACAACATTCACAAACATCACGCTAAGAATAAAAATTTCAAGATGTGTTTACTGTATTTAAAGTATGTATTTATGTATGCAACTATGTCTGCGTTGAGGATGAGCAAAGAAACAATCATATTTAGTTGTGATTTTAGAATGCAGTATGGAGACATGTTTCAGTAGTAAAGAAAAAGACAAAGCATGGTAAGAAAAAGAGGAAAAACAACATTTCATTTATTAATATTTGAAAGTACCTTAATTACATGAAATTAAATCCTATAACAAATGATTTAAGTACAAGCAATATATTAGTACTGGATGCACTTTCTCAAAATTCTCTAGATACTAGAATGGCCCCACAGATTGGAAGTCAGCAAATGTAATTCCTCTATCCAAGATAGTAGGAAGAAAACAGGGAACTGTGTGTATCAGTTACCAACATCGATCATCTGGATAATTCTTGAGTTTCTTATTAAGAAAGTGGCAACAACATGACTCTATAACATATTTAGAAAATCATAGCACAATCAAAATCAACATGGTTTTATAGAAAGAAACTAATGTCTGTCAAATTTACTTGAATTTCTTTATGATGCAAGCAGCAGTGTGGACAAAGGGAATCAGTAAATGTAGTATACTTGAATTTCCAAAAGATGCTACACACTGCTCATTGAGTTGGAGGAAATGTACTAACACATATAGGGGATTGATTAGTGAATAAGGAGCGGAATACAGACAAATGGTACATTTTTACATTAGTAGGTTATGTCTAGGGCCACAGCTGCTGTACTTACACCCAATGCTAATGAATTAGACAAACAGACTAAAAGTAATCTAAAAGTAAGAGACTAAAAGAACTAACTAGAAATACAAAGCTCGATGGGAATGAAATCTGTGAGGAGGACACAGCAATACTGCAGAAAGTATTTGCAAAGGTTAAGTGATTGAGCTATGTGACAGCAGACAAGTTATTTTGTAGGAGGTGCAATCTTATTCAATTTGATAGTAAGAATAAAAAGATTGTATTCTTTAAAACATGAAACTTGTAAATGCTGATGTTCAGAGAGACTTGGGTGTATCTGTATAAATACATCCAGTTAGCATGCTGGCAAAGTGAGCAATTATGAAAGCATTTAGTATGTTGGCCTTTACTTTCAGGAGAGTGAAGATTTGGAATAAAAAAGTCCTCTGAGATTGTATAAGGCTTTGGCAAGGCCACTCTCGGAATACTGTGTTCAGTTTCAACCTCCACACTGAAGGAAAGATATGCTTGTATTCCCACACTGCAGCAATGAGATCGCTTGCTTCCTGATCAGATTGCTTCCCAATCACAATAAATTGCACTGGTACCATGTCAAGTTTAGGTGAAGGAAAGGTGATTTCATTGAAGAATACAAGATTTTGAAGGGGATTTACACTGAGAAATTGTTCCCCTGGCTGAAGAGTGACTGGGGCAGTCTAAGGACATGATGACTATAATTTAGGACTGACATTTTAAAATAAAATTTCTAAACTCAAAGGGTTGTGAATCTTCGGGATTCTCTACCTCAGAGTTGTGGAGGTTTCATCGTTATTGCAATTATGGATGAGACACAGATTTTTTTTCTCTCGTGGAATCAAAGGAAAGGCAAGAAAGTGGTGTTTATGCTGATAATCAACCAGGTTTGTATTGCATGGTGGGGCAGGCTAAACAGGCCTTATGATCTACTCCTGCTCATATTTCTAACATTAAGTTCACCAAGAGTACATGTTCATTATATTTGAATAGGAGATCACTATGCATTGCTTGAACTTTTTAAAAAATGACAATATGGTAAAACAAAGAAGGTTAACACAAGTGACATAATAAATATGCATAATACAGTGAATATAAAGTAGCAAACCAATTAAAAAGGCAATAGTTCATACTTTGCTGAATTTTGCAAACCTGAAAACTAAAGTCTTGCTGCAACTCAGTGAATTTATTAGATGCACTTCTTTTTATGCCTTAAGTCTACAGCTCACCTTTTGTGGTGTAGAAATAAAGAAAAAAAATGACAGGCTCCTTCATCATTGACAATTCTATGATGCTATTTATTTAAATTTAGCCTTGTTTCTAATGCGTGAAATAATATTCACTGGAATCAATGTCAGTAGCCTCAATCTTTTTTCCCCAAAGTAGAATGCATGGGAAAACTATAATGATATTGCATTAACTGACAAGACTCACTATCAGTTATTGAAAATTGAATGTTTTAGGAATTTGAGAGAAAAAAAATCACATTGCTCATAGGTAAGTCACACATTTGCGCCTGCACTGCATGTAACCTGAGACATTAGACAATTTTAAAAATGGAAGTAAAAATAACATACCTCACTGAGATACACAATAAATGAACATACAGTTCCATTGACACCATAGTTTGCATAGCAAGGTTCAGATTTCCACATCTCTTGCATCCACTTGAGCAAATATAAAGTGAGAAGACATTATAATCGCAAGTGCTCAGTATTAAGATGATTTATTACATTCATGTTTGCTAATATGAAAAGAATCCTATACATTAGCATCATTAGAAAAAGGACAGAAATATAAAAATACATTCTAACATCTTACAAATATTCATCTTAAAACTTGGTTTCCATTCAGCTTTTTATCTTTTCTCCTTCAAATACAGTTACTCAGATTTTGGCGCTTTGTCCTACAGCTTTTAGATGATCCTTAAAAAAGGTCCATTTGAATCCGTTTTTATAGTCAACCATTGCTCTGACATTAACTCCTGCTTATTTACTAATGATTTGTTATTAATAAATCCATGCCCATCATTACTTGTTTGAATCCCTTCAATTTAGTCCCAGCATCATGACCAACCTGATCAAAGTCGACATTGAGAGAGAATGTACGGCTTTTTCTGTGGATCATTCCATCATTTCCCTTCATTTATTTCTATGTTTACTTTGCGTTACAAACTTGATGATACCATCCTGCTCCATCACGTGTCTGATATGTGACATTGCACGTACAGGGTTACTTCCTATTTATCCTAAATCAGCATATCTGCCATGCCTCAGAGTTCTACCTTTGACCCTTTTCTATTCCTAAACTACATGTTTCCCCTTGGTGATATTTTAATGAAGCTGAAAATGTGTTGCTGGTTAAAGCGCAGCAGGTCAGGCAGCATTCAAGGAACAGAAAATTCAATGTTTCGGGCACAAGCCCTTCATCAGGATTCCTGATGAAGGGCTTGTGCCCGAAACGTCAAATTTCCTGTTCCTTGGATGCTGCCTGACCTGCTGTGCTTTAACCAGCAACACATTTTCAGCTCTGATCTCCAGCATCTGCAGGCCTCACTTTTTACTCGATATTTTAATGAAGCATACAACCAGTTTTCTTGCGTATGCCAACGGACACCATGGTACTTTTTTTTTACTATCCCTCTTAAATTGATGACTTGTCTTCCTGATTTTAAAACACAATTGTATCTGCATGGAGCGAAATTTAAGAGATGAGAATAGTGACTTCCCTTGATAACAAAGCAATATTTGACTGACTGTGGAACCAAGGTTTTCCAGTAAAGTATTAGACAATTGGGATGAGGTAAAAATTTTCCACCAGACATTGGTTGTGATTGTTAGAAGTCTTAGAATATTGCTGTAAAGTTTCTTGGAGCAGTGCCCCAAACTCAAGCATCTTGAGCAGCTTCATCATGATGTCAGAAGTGGGGGTCATAGAGTGATAGAGATGTACAGCATGGAAACAGACCCTTCCGGTCCAACCCATCCATGCCGACCAGATATCCCAACCCAATCTAGTCCCACCTGCCAACACCCAGCCCATATCCCTCCAAACCCTTCCTATTCATACACCCATCCAAATGCCTCTTAAAATGTTGCAATTGTACCAGCCTCCACCACTATAAGGTCACCCCTCGGCCTGTGATACGCCAGGGAAAACAGCCCCAGCCTGTTCAGCCTCTCCCTATAGCTCAAATCCTCCAACTCTGGTAACATCCTTGTAAATCTTTTCTGAACCCTTTCTAGTTTCACAACATCTTTCCGATAGGAAGGAAACCAGAACTGCATGCAATATTCCAACAGAGGACTAACCAAATGTCCTGTACAGCCGCAACATGACCTCCCAATTCCTGTACTCAATACTCTGACCGATAAAAGAAAGCATACCAAATGCTTTCTTCACTATCCTATCGACCTGCAACTCCAATTTCAAGGAGCTATGAACCTGTACTCCAAGGTCTCTTTGTTCAGCAACACTCCCTAGGACCTTACCATTAAGTGTATAAGTCCTGCTAAAATTTGCTTTCCCAAAAGCACCTCGCATTTATCTGAATTAAACTCCATCTGCCACTTCTAAGCCCATTGGCCCATCTGATCAAGATTTGCTGTAATCGGAGGTAAACTTCTTTGCTGTCCACTACACCTCCGATTTTGATGTCATCTGCAAACTTACTGACTGTACCTCTTACGTTCACATCCAAATCATTTATGTAAATGGCAAAAAGTAGAGGACCCAGCACCGATCCTTGTGGCACACCGCTGGTCACAGGCCTCAATGTCTGAAAAACAACCCTCCACCACCACCCTCGGTCTTCTATCTGTGACCCAGTTCTGTATCCAAGTGGTTAGTTCTCCCTGTATTCTGTGACATCTAACCATGCTAATCAGTCTCCCATGGGGAACTTTGTTGAATGTGTTACTGAAGTCCATATAGATCACATCTACTGCTCTGCCCCCATCAATCTTCTTTGTTACTTCTTCGAAATACTCAACCAAGTTTATGAGACATGATTTCCCACGCACAAAGCCATGTTGACTATCCCTAATCAGTCCTTGCTTTTCCAAATACATGTACATTCTGTCCCTCAGGATTCCCTCCAACAACTTGCCCACCACCACTGGCTCACTGGTCTATAGTTCTCTGGCTTGTCCTTACCACCCTTCTTAAACAGTGGCACCACATTAGTCAATCTCCAGTCTTCCGACACTTCACCTGTGACTATTGATGACACAAATATCTCAGCAAGAGGTCCAGCAATCACTTCTCTAGCTTCCCACAGAGTCCTAGGGTACACTTGATCAGGTCCTGGGGATTTATCCACCTTTATGCATTTCAAGACATCCAGCACTTAATCCTTGGTAATATGGACGTTTTGCAAGGTGTCACCATCTATTACCCTACAGTCTATATCTTCCATATCCTTTTCCACAGTAAATACTGATGCAAAATACTCGTTTAGTATCTCCCCCATTTTCTGCGGATCCACACAAAGACGGCCTTGCTGATCGTTGAAGGGCCCTATTCTCTCACTAGTTACCCTTTTGTCCTCAATGTATTTGTAAAAACCCTTTGGGTTCTCCTTAATTCTATTTGCCAAAGCTATCTCATATCCCTTTTTGCCCTCCTGATTTCCCTCTTAAGTATACTCCTACTGCCTTTATACTCTTCTAAGGATTCACTCAATCGATCCTGTTTATACCGGACATATGCTTGCTTTTTTTTTTCTTAACCAAACCCTCAATTTCTTTAGTCATCCAGCATTCCCTATACCTATCAACCTTTCTTTTCACCCTAACAGGAATATACTTTCTCTGGATCCTCGTTATCTCACTCCTGAAGGCTTCCCATTTTCCACCCATCCCTTCACCTGCGAACATCTGCCCTCAATCAGCATTCGAAAGTTCTTGCCTATACTATTAAAATTGGCCTTTCTCAAATTTAGAACTTCAACTTTTAGATCTGGTCTATCCTTTTCCATCATTGTTTTAAATCTAATAGAATTATGGTCGCTAGCCCCAGTGTTCTCCCCACTGTTACCTCAGTCACCTGCCCTGCCTTATTTCCCAAGAATAGGTCAAAGTTTGCACACTCTATAGTCGGTGCATCCACATACTGAATCAGAAAATTTTCTTCTACACACTTAACATATTCCTCTCCATCTAAACCCTGAAATACTATGGCAGTCCCAGTCTATGTTTGGAAAGTTAACATCCCCTACCATACTCACCCTATTATTCTTACAGATAGCTGAGATCTACTTACAAGTTTGTTTCTCAATTTCCCTCTGACTATTAGGAGGTCTATAATATAATTCCAGTAAGATGATCATCCCTTTCTTATTTCTCAGTTCCACCTAAATAACTTCCCTCAATGTATTTCCAGGAATATCCTCCCTCAGCACAACTTTCTATTGATTAATTATTGCAATGTTCAAAATCCACCTGGATAATGAAGCTATTTACACATGCAAGACAGACAGACCTGGACAACATACAGGCTTGGACTGATAATGAGCAGGTAGCTTTCATGCCACACAAATACCAGGAGATTTTCTCCATCTGTATTACTAATACAGCCTAACCACCTTATGACATTCAATAGCACTTCCATCAACAAGATTTCAAAGGAAACCACTGACCTAAACACAATAGGATCAGTTACATGGTTACAAGAGCTCAGAGGTGAGAAATTCTATGACCTCTCAAAGCCTGTTCAAAACCTATTAGGCACAAGTAGGAGTGGGATGAAATACTCTGCACATCTTTGGATGAGTGCAGTTGTATAGCATTTAAGGAGCAAGATGCCATCTAGGACACAGCAGCCCATTTGACTGGCATCCATCCACCACTGTGGCATTAGTGTGTACCATACAGAAGACGTACCATAATAACTCAAAGTTCCTTTGGCAACAGCTCCAAAACCACTGTCACCTGGAGGAGAAAGGGCATTCATGACATGAAAACACCACCTTCAACTTCCCCTCCAAATCAACACCATCCTGGCCTGAAATGTTCCCACATCATGACTGGATTAAGATTCTGGGCTTCCTTACCTTTCATAACATCGTTGAGGACATAATTCACTTCACAAACTGCAGTAGTTCAAGAAGAAAGCTCACCCCACATTCTCAAGATCAACTAGGGGTACTAACAGTACTGTTGGCACATTTCAAAAGTAAACAATAAAAAAAATGAAAAAAAAGCAGAGATCTCAATTTTACCAACTAATAAATCACAGCATTAATGGTCTCATTGGATCTTGACTTATGCTTGTTAGTTCAGTCCTGTCTGACTTTTGCTGGAGTCTCATTGATGACCTAATTTGCATTTGTAAACATCCCCACAGACATTAATTTGACTATGTTGATCAAACTTGACCTTGTCAAGGGTTCTGTCCCCAAAACTGCTCCATCATATTATTTACTCCACCTTTAAATCCATACTTAAAATCATCAGGCATTGACAACACCTTTGGCAACCAGTGATTGGTATTTTATGTGTCTGTTTGAACAGAATGGTCGCAGGAACAAAATTAGTTTCTCTATGTACTGTACAAGACTGTTTGGGCAATCAATATTTAAAAAAATAAAGATGTATTTGAGATACACACTTTTTTCTCATCATTCCTCAGGTTCATCAAAGCCACTAAACAATGGTTGACAAGATGGTCTTCCCACTCCCTGGCTGATGCCATCTATTTGAGGTTGGTGATCACTTAACATAAATCAAAACTATCTCACACCAGATAAGAACCTCCAAGATTGAGTTTTGCTTTTCAGTACATGTACTCAACCTTTAAATTGTTGCAAAACAATGATTGCAAAGACACCAGATGCTGTCCAGTAGTTTTGCCCATATGAACATTCATAAGATCTTCATCAGGGAATACCGACAGCTTATTCACCCTTGAAAGAAACTACGATCATGAAAGTTTTTTTTAAAAGTATCACTGACCTACATGCTAATACCACCTCAAAAAACTTGTAACAAACATTTAAGGAACGGTTAAGTTTTTGTTTTAAAAATCAACCTTAATTACTAAGATTCAGAAAGAAAAGGTTTATTTCCTCACCTTAAGTTTCTCTTCACAATGTGGAAAACCATCTACTGACGTTAAACCACACAAAGCTGAAAGTTCTGTAATGATATAAAGTTTGGTTAGGCAAATGACAAATTATAAGGCAGGAAGCAATTATCTGAATTATGTAGAGGGACATGAGTTAATCAATTGTGTGAAGGGACAAGTGAATGGATCGAGGGGCATATTTTGGTTGTGACGATTGAAGTATCATTGGTAAGTGGATGGTATGGTGTGGGTTAGCAACAAAAGATTGCAGCATATCTTTACGAGAAGCACAGGAGGAGCTGGATACAGGGTGTAGGTTGGCACTAAGGTTGCGAGGGGCCAATTGGTAAGATAGGAATTGACAAGTATAGAGCATGGGAAGTAGGTGGGAGTAGTGAGGAATGTGGGCCATTTTATTTTACCTTTTTCTTTAGTGCTGCAACAAAGTCTGGAGCACCAAAGGTGGCCTTTTTCTAAGGCTGCCTCACAACCAGCAGCCCTTAAATGCCTTCCTGATCGACAGCTATGACTTTCATAAAACCTGTCCACCTATCCCTAACTCCGTCCAAACAAAATCTGAAGTTTTGGGGCACTTTTTCCTAGGTCTGGTTTGTGGACCTGCAAGTTATCCCAACTTGGGAACTAAAATGCAGGCCAAGGCCTTGGGTAATTTTTCAAGAACTGAATTGAGTTTTGATCAACAACAAAGGAAGAAATGTTGTTCTGGAAATGTAAATATTCAGTACCTTGCTGTTCTCAAATGTGTATTTACCGTTTGATGAACCTTTCAAATTTTACGAGTTGTAGGAGGATGAAAATAAAACATGCTAATTCCAACGTAGGTCCTCAAGGTGTCAGAAATAACCAGATAAAGTTTTGTTTTATCAAAAGTAACATCTCATTTCAGTAGTATATCAGAATACGAAATTGAATATTCATTCAATCACCTAATGGGTAATGCATATTTCTCATTCATTTTAAAAGTTAGTTTGAGAGATTCATTCCAGACCTAGAATTGTAAGGATGACTACACCTCACGAAATGACATTTCAACTGGCCCTTCACATAGGGAATGAAGGACTGGCAGTTAAACATCCAAGTATTTACAACTTATCGAAAAGACAGGGAGGTGGGCGGTGGGGGCAGGGTTGCCTTGTCAGCTAAGTATGAAATTAAATCTATGGCACTGAATGACATAGGGTCAGATGATTGGAGTCTGTGTGTTGGAGTTGAGGAACGACATAGGCAAAAAAAAACATAATGGGAGTTAGGTACAGACCCCCCTCCTAACAGTGGTCAGGACCAGGGGCGCAAGATACACCGGGAAATAGATAGGGCATGTCAGAAAGCAGAGCCTAGCAGGGAAGACAGTAGAGCAACAATGGCAGGAATTTCTGGGTGTAATTGAGCACACAGTACAGAGGTTCGTCCCAAAGAAAAGAAAGATTTTCCAGGGTGGGGGTTTTGACAGCCATGGCTGACAAAGGAAGTCAGGAAATGTATCAAGGAAAAAGAGCCGATAAAATGACCAAGAGCACTGAGAATTCAGAAGATTGGGAAGGCTACAAAACAAGCAGAGGATAACAAAGAGAAAGAAGGAAGGAGCGGATCAAATATTCAGGTAGGGTAGCCAGTAATATTAGAAGTAATAGTAAAAGTTTCTTTCAGTACATAAGAAGCAAACAAGAGGCAAAAGTAGACATTGGGCCACTCCAAATTGATGCTGGAAGGCTCATGATGGGAGCTAAGGAAATACCTGAAGCACTTAAGTACTTTGTGTCAACCTTCACAGTGGAAGACATGAGTAATATCCCAATAATAAGCAGAGTCAGGGGGCAGAGTTGAGTATGGTAGCCATTATAAAAGAGAAAGTGTTAGAAAAGCTAAAAAGTCTAAAAATTGATCCTCACTGGAGTCAGGGAAAGTCCCAGATGATGGGAAAATCGCTGTTGTAACCCCCTTGTTCAAGAAAGGATCAAGTCAAAAGATGGAAAATTATAGTCTGATAAGCCTAACGTCGGTTGTAGTAAAATTTTAGAATCCATCATTAAGGACGAGATTTCTAAATTCTTGGAAGTGCAGGTCAGAGTAGAACAAATCAGCCTGGATTGCATAAGGGGAGGTCATGCCTGACAAACCTGCTAGAATTCTTTGAAGAGGTAACAAGGAGGTTAGATCAGGAAAACCCAGTGGATGTTATCTATCTAGACTTCCAAAAGGCCTTTGATAAGGTGCCTGATGGGACGCTACCGAGTAAGGGGAGGACACATGGTGTTCATAGTGAGCTACTGACATGGATTGAGGATTGGCTGTCTGACAGAAGACAGAGTTGGAATAAAAGGTTCTTTTTCAGAATGGCAACCAGCGACAAGTGTTGTGTTGGGGCTACAGTTTTTCACTTAATATATTAATGATTTGGATGAAGGGACTGGGGGCATTCTGGTGAAGTTTGCCAATGATACCAAGTTAGGTAGACAGGCAGGTCGTACTGAGGTGGTGGGGAGGCTGCAGAAAAATTTCGCCAGTTTAGGAGCGTGGTTCAGGAAATGGCTGATGAAATTCAATGTGAGCAAACGTGAGGTCTTGCACTTTGGAAAAAAAATACAGGCATGGACTACTTTCTAAACAGTGAGAAAATGCATAAAGCTAAAGAACAAAGGGATTTAGGAGTGCTAGTCCAGGATTTTCTAAATGTTAGCTTGCAGGTTGAGTGTGTGATTAAGAAGGTGAATATAATGTTGTCATTTATCTCAAGGCGGCTGGAATATAAAAGCAGTGATATGCTTCTGAGACTTTATAAAGGTCTAGTTAGGTTCCATTTAGAATACTGTGTCCAATTTTGGGCCCCACACCTCTAGGAGGACATACTGGCACTGGAACGTGTCCAGCGGAGATTTACATGGATGATCTCTGGAATGGTAGGCCTAACATATGATGAACGGCTGAGGATCCTAGGACTGTATTCATTAGAGTTTAGAAGGTTGAGGGGAGATCTAATGGAAACTAACAAGATAATGCATGCCTTGGAAAGGGAGGATGTTGGGAAGTTGTTTCCATTAAGTGGGGAGATTAGGACCCTTGGGCAAAGCCTTAGATTTAGAGGGGGTTAATTTAGAATGGTAATGAGGAGACAATTCTTCAGCCAGAAAGTGACAGGCCTGTGGAATTCAATGCCACAGAACACAGAGATTGATAAATTCTTGATCTCCCAAGGAATGAAGGTTACAGTAAGAGTGCAGGTAAGTGGAGTTGAAATGCCTATCAGCCATGATTGAATGGTGGAATGGACTTGATGGGCCAAATAGCCTTACTTCCACTCCAATGTCTTATGATAATCTCTTAAAACCAAAGCAGTTTATTTCTAAAATATGGAATAGAAAGTTTTTTGGTATGTTTTTTTTACAGGTTTCAGAACCATCAGAAATTATACTAATTTTAACAAAAATATAAAGACTTTTAGTGGAAGGGAGGGGAAAATGTTTCAATATAGACCAAAAATATGTTGTGATCTGTGAAGAATTGCATTTCCCTTTCTGTTACACCTGAACTGGGAGTTGTTTCAAAAAGTTTCTTCGGAAATAATAGTAGGTGAGAACATAAGTTATTTGGACCCTCCTCTTCATATCAGCCCTTTGATGACAACTCCAACCTTACTTCCCTAACACAGGCACTCCTCTTGGAACCTATTTATTATTTACCTCAGTTTCAAATATTTCACAACCATTTTACTCTTTAGCTAAGGAAAAGATCAATCAGTATTTCTAAAAGAAAACTAAAAAACAATCTCTTTCAAAACTAGTGGCAAATAACTACAGGGTATTTTTCTTTCAGTATCTGAGGTAGATTGTGTAATTTTATTTCATAGGCTCCCATAAGCTGATTTTGAATCATACCTTCAAACAAATATGAACCAATAATGGGAAAGTATTTTTTGGCAGAGGACACAGTGTAAGCAGGAGGAAAGAAGCCAGGAAATATGCATTAAATAGCAACGACTCCCAAAGAAAAACACTACTTAAAAGAACCAGACAGACCAGGAAAGTGAAAAATAGCGCTGTAAGCCTTTTAAATGAACTTTATTAGAAGTACTTCCAACCACAAAGCTCCAGAAACAGTGTCACATAATAATGATTAAGCTTTGCAGCAGCACATTATTTTGCTTTACAATTTAAAAAACTCTCAGGTGAAATACAATTATTTCCAGTATTTTTAAATTCTCAAAAATAGTTCATATATCTCAATTTTATTATTGAAATAGACTATTAACAGTCTTGGAGATGATATTACCGCTGTGCAAATTGCAAGAAAAACTGGTTAACCCAGCAGTGGCACAAAAATTACAAAAAATTCTGTTATAAGTGCAAAGCAACAAATATTGCACAAAGTGAGCATAGATTTCTCTGTTAATGAAAATATGGCAGCCAGTAAAAGAATTGCAGCAATAGAATTATTTTCACTGTACAGACTGTTCAAGAAGATGGACCACCACCACATTCTCAGTGATATGCAATAAATGCTGGCTTCGTTAGTCACACCCATATCTCAAAAATGAATTAATCCAAAAAGTTGTATTTAGTCTGAACTCACTTAGATCATGAACTGAAAGGAAATGCGATTCTGGTGTTAAACATTTATCAAAACAAATTTGGGACAGGTCGGAATGTTGGAATTTTCAGAAGTTTCAGCTTGTGCTACCAAAATAATTAATTAAATGTACTTAAATTTTACCATAAACTGAAAACAAAATGACTCACTATGCACATTTATGATATTAGTAACAAAGTAAGCAGAAGCTTGTACATTACAGTACAATAGGATGTCATTTGGTCTGCAACATCCATACTAGTTCTCTAGAAGAGCAACTCCGCAAGTCCTACTTACTTGCCAATTTTCTCTTGAGATGATCATCCACCATCTATTTATTTAAATTACCTTGAAAAAATATAAAACATAACTGCCTAATGGTGTAATATTACTATTTTTACAATACTGAAATGAGGATGTAAAATGTGGATTTTTTTTCCATCATTTACTTCATATTCAGCTACTTGGATACATTACATTAGCTACACTTGTGTTGCAAAATACAATTATAGTATTAGAGTATACAATGAGAAGAAAGAAAATACACTTCCAGCATAAAGCTATCAACCTTAGACCTGGATTAAAGTTCAGTAAGGAAATCTTTTGGAGGGATTCATTTCCCCCTCTTCAGATTGCTTTACTTCAAATTAGATTTCCTTCTAGATTCTGCATTTAATTTTAAGATAGCAATAGTGTTTCAAAAATGGTCACATGATGGGCAAAAGTTAAGAAAATGAAGTCAATTCCTAGCCTATTAACATTACCTGGACAAATATCATAATAAATTAGTTCGAAGGTGAATTTCAATGCTCGTTGTGATAATAATTTAGATTTTAAATCCAACATTCCAACCTGTGGCTTATCTGCAAACTTCTTTGAAAATATAATAGTGTAGGAAAGCCAGAAAAAGATGGATTTAAAAATGGTCTCGCTGAAAATTTGTTGTCATCTATGTCAGATGTAACGGTGATAGAAAATGCGATCTCTACTATTGTCAACTGAAAGTCAACATGAACTATGCTCAGGTGAGTTGCAAAATAAATCAGCTTCTACACTGTCTCATTATTGTGTCTTATCTTAGTATTCCCTAGAACACAATGAATGTTTTGATTCTTGACGCTTCCCTGAGTAATACTGTGAATTTTATGTTACTTGCTTAGGTTCATTGAGTCTTTTCGAGCTCTCTTGACATATATCGCTATGAAGGGATTCTTTTAGCTCAAGACCTCAACACAAAGGGATACAATGACAGCTCACTGCTGCAGCTAATTATTGAGATCAACAATATGTTTAACACCAGTATCAAACTGAGTAACTTATAAATGTTGTCCAAGTAATTTTGTTCATTTTCTTTCCTGTTACGTTGCTCACTTGCTTTGCAAAACACATTTGACAGCATGAATAAAAGGAACATTTAAATGAAGCATAAATAGCAAAGCAAATGTAAACCCCAAAGCCCCAAAACAGATGTTTATTGCTCAGCAGATTAACAGGTCAAAAAGCATTGAGTTACAAAAAGCATTTATACTTAAATCTGCAGCACTGTGTAGGAAACATTTGATGTCAGACTATTTATGCAGTTTGTTTTACAGGCAATGCACAGCTTCTGATAAAATGTAAATACATTTTTACTGTAATGAATTTAAGAGTTGAATACATAGGCAAAGTACCTGTGAATTTTTCCAAGTCAATTTATGTTTTATGAATGTTACCTGCAGCTCCAATGAAAGCACCTACAGGCTTTCTCCATTAGCATACACAAAGGCCAACTGGCCTGGAAATTTCACTGTACTTTTAAAAATGGATACCTTAATCTCCAATGATATGTCTTACTATGAAGTACTGCAGTTTTAATTACACTGGGGAGAGGCCACAATTAACTCTATTTCCATCAAGAAATAGAAGACCTGAAATATATTGTACACAAGGTGAATCTGCAAACCAATTATAAACTTTAAAAGCAGACAATGTAAATAAGTTCCTGCAGTAAAAAAGTAAATCAAATTAAATAAAGCAAGCAGTAGTCCTTTTCATTCCTAAATAGGTGCCTAGCAGGTTCAGAAAGGTAAGGTAGTGGTAATAGTTCAGTACACAAAAATGAGCAGCACATTGAAAAAAGTAATTGTCCATCTATATTTTTATGAATGCGTAAATAATCAGGTTCCCTTTTTTCTAACCAAAACATATTGCAAAATATGTGCAATAGCTTTAAACTTTGCAGTACATTCACTATCAGTCATTTCAAAAATCTCTACAGCTTTGAAGGCATCAGTGCAAGTTCTAGGTGAAATGAATGGAAAATGGGGGTGATGCATCCTTATTATTATACTTGAAAGTGATCCTAGGCTATACTTGTAGCATACGAAAACATATCATTATTGACCAAATATTCAGCATGATTGTTTTGTATTTACATGCAAATTCAGTGCACTTAAAATATTCATTTTAAACTGTAATGACGTTAACGTCAGTAAAGATATGACAACTTTTAAATATATATTAGTGGGATATAAATGTCTGACTAGGTAATTTCTATTTCATATAACAGATCTCTTTTGTCTACAAGCATAACATTGTAAAAATCCAGCCAACTAAAATTGCACTGAACCATGAGACAGATCCCCAAGAATTTGCATTCACGTGCAATCTGTTCCAGTATGACATTAGGTTGATTTTTTTTTGCAAAATTAGTTTTAACACAATGTACTGATCTCAAAATTCTATGAGACTGTACACAGCACCAGATACTTACTGTGCTTCAATTGGACAGAAATGTCAATGAAACCTTTGGAGAAGGTCTGTAAGATTTGATGGTGACCAAAACAGAAAAGGAAACAAAAATAGTATGCCATTTTCTTACCCCCTTTGCAGACTTGCTATCTAATACTACCTTGAACATTAATTTGTTTATTGGAAGCTGCTGACACAGGATTGGTGTTGGTATTGTTGGTACTATTTGTCAAACTGCTTATAAGCATGTCGTCCACCCTGTTTTCCAACTTTCCCAAGCGTTGTAAAATGTCATCAAGCAGGACAGCAATTGTTCTTTTCAGATCAGCTGAGGAAGAAAATATTAAATGTGTAATATCATAATCAATTTCCATTTAACACATTTCACATTAACTTTTAAACTGAATACACAAATCACTAATACAAAGTATGCTTTTCCCAGAAATATTATCCTGAAAATACATGTCTTAAAAAAAATCCAGCCTTAGAGATAACAAAATGAGAGAAATGGGTAGTACATTTATATTAACATGTACAGGTCCACAACTTAATTAACTTTTAGTATTAGCACCTTAGTCAAGTCAACATATTTGACAAAGGATTTTTATTTTTCCAAATTTGGTATGGTTAGTGGTAAATTGCTGAAGTTATAATTGTTCATATGATAAATCCAAATTATAATATCACTGCTGCTGGATCACTGTTTCTGTTTTCTCTTAATGTGGGAACTATGAAAGCTCATTGGATAATTACTTTAAATGAGAATATTACATCGTTGTAAGGCACTAGGTGGAATCTGAAATGAGGTGGGGTGGGTGTGTGTGGAGTCAGATGAGACAATAGGAGAAAGCTAAAATCATTCACGGCTCTAAGGTCTTATATCCAGTATATTGATGACAGAGGTATGGGTGGGGCGCGGTTTGTCTTCTTCTGTCAGGCAACATGACTGGAGATACCTTTGGCAAAACAGAGGTCTTCTGTTGGATCTGGGAATTTTAAATGCTAGGGATCCACAGAGAGATGGGTGTGGCAGGAATGGGGAGTTAGCCAGAGGTGGCTGAAAAATCAGTTGGGGTATGGAGAGGTAAGACTGAAAAGGGGAGAAGTAGTAATATATAAAACGACCAGAGATATTCTTCGCTTAGAAGAAATTAAAAATTCAATTCCTCCATTTATTAGAGCTCCTGTTGAAGGCACAATGATGATGGCAATTGCTGAATGGTAACTAAGGATTCAGGGAGATTCAGTCTATCAGGGCAGAACCAGAATTAAAGTTGCTTTTGAACTTTTTTTTGAGAGATGGCTCTGGAATACAGTGGAACTAAACATGAAGATTTGAAAGCTCCCTGTCCACTATGATGCACTAGCTTCCAAAAGCCCAGAGAGAGGGGAAAGCAGAGTTCAAAGTATTATTGTCTTCGAGTTGAACTGAGATGAGGATCCCAATCAATGTTTCAAGAAGACAGCCAAGGAGTTAACATTTATGCTTGGGAAACAATGCATTGTGAAAACCATTTAAGTAATCTGGATAGTTTTGATTTTTTTTAAAAATTATCCCTTAATTGGGTTTGATTGTCCATCGGTCTTGTGTGTGAATGGGCTGAAAACTAATGTATTTAAAGCACAGACATTAATCAGCTTACTGTACTGTTTAATTTTAGTCTCCGCTAATGTTAGTCTGTATTTAATAAATTGTTAAGTCTTTGGTTTGAGATACAAAACTGATATCGGGAAATAATTATTCACAAAATCTGGAATTGCTTATTCAAAAGTCTAGTTCGAAACCATTGGAGTGACTATTTAGCGGTCTTCAACAGTTCAGTCTTAATGTGTTGCAAATAGAAGTGGAAAGGTTGCTTTGGTTCAGCTGTCTGTTCCTACATTGTAACATAAGTTATGAATTCAAAAAGAGGGGTTCTGATGAGAAAATGGAGATATCCTTACAAATCTGCAGACCATGAGAGAGGATAAGTGCTCACTAAGTTGTGGTACCACCTCGACTTCGGAAGAGATACAGCTGGAAAGCACATGAAATTCCTCCAGCTGGACATATCGGAGTATCAGAAACTCAAACATAGATAAGTCATCAATTCTAATTGCTGGGTATGGTTTTGTAAAACATATCACATATGCTAATTGGTGGGAATGCCTCAACACATAATCAAAGTGGCACCCTGAATATCCATATCAGTTTTGGAGGGAACCATTCAGTAGGATCTTAGAAGACCGTGAAGGACCAATACTGAAAGCAAAAGTAGAATTATATTATATCCTTACTTATGGAGCCCAGAGGAGGGATGATTGTTGGACTGGGGACTGGTGTGGGCGGTCAGTGGCTTGCAAGCACGGTCAGATCACATGTCAAAGCCCCATGCCTTGATCTACTGCAATGTAATCTTTACCAGTCATCTGTTTATCTGACTGTAATGTTTATCTTTTTAACTTTATTTCTTATTTTTTCAACTTACATTATGAATTATTAAGGTACTGTAACTTTTTTTTCTTGTATCCAAGACCCAAGTACTTTGTGCCTCATTTGGCAGGAGGGATGACAGTGTAAACTTTCCACGTACTCTCATACTTGAGCACACATGACAATAAACCTAATTCTAATTGTAATGTTATCATGGACACAAAAACTCAGCTCCCAGAGATGATTTCTCTAAGGACAATCAAAGGTAAAGTCAAGGTGGGAAAAAAAAATCAACTTTTAATTAATTAAGGGCTATCAAAAGAAACACGGTCAAACCAAGATTTCAATTTCATGTATAACAATTTTCAAGATATAATGCATAACTTGTGTGAAAAACAGTTGTAGTCCATAGCATGGAGAGTCCTTCAGAGATAGCATCAGATTCTCAAAACAATAAAGTGTACTATCCTAGTCATGGGAATATTCATGACAAAAGGTATAGGTTTTCTGTTACTGCCTACCAGTGATTTGCCAAATGAATCCACTGGGTTTGGTCAATTCGAATTCACCTATGGCTGTGAAATAAAAATCATCAAGTAAAAATCCTCTATGTTGGATCTCAATTGCATGAGCATTTAAAACTTTTATAGGCAAAGATGAATATATGTGCCAATGAGTTTACTGAAACCAAAACATTTCAAACAGATGAAGTGTTTGTATTATTACCTTTACAGGGAATGTGTAAAGGCAAGATTCACTGGTCAGTATTCTTTTATCATCATGTGGTTTGAATTTTGAGTTCTTCACACGGTGATAGGGGAACAGGCACAGTCAAAGACTGACATTAGGTTTAGATATCAAAGAGCCAATACCAAATAATAAAAGCAAAATACTGCAGATGCTTGAAATACAAAACAAGCAGAGCGCTGGAGAAACTCAATAAGTCTGAAAGCGTTTGTGGAGAGAAAGAGTTATTGTTTTGAGTAGAACTCTTGTTCAGAACTAAAAATTGTGATGCAGGTGATCATTCATATTCTACTAATTACAGGGGAACCTTGATTGTCCGAATACCAATTATCCGAAAATCGGATTATCCAAAGATGATCTCCAGGTACTGATGGAAACCGCGTCTTTTGTTCACAGTGATTAAACAGGCATCATCTCCAAATGACTGACTGCCTGCCCCCTCTCTCTCCTCCACTTTCCCTGGTGTTATACACAGGGTGTACCCAAAACCCTCCTTCCCCAGATAATCTCTCCAACATTCGGTCCAACTCGCCCATGCCGACCAGTTATCCTAACTTAATCTAGTCCCATTTGCCAGCACTTGGCCAATACCCCTCGAAATCCTTCCTATTCATGTACCCATCCAGATGCCTTTTAAATGCTGCAATTGTACCAGCAACCACCACTTACTCTAGCAGCTCATTCCATACATGCACCACACACTGCCTGGAAAAATTGCTCCTTAGGTCCCTTTTACATCTTTCCTCTCTCACCCCAAACCTATGCCCTCTGGTTCTGGACTCCCCCACCTCAGGGGAAAGACCTTGTCTGCTTATCCTATCCATGCCCCTTATGATTTAATAAACCTCTATAAGGTCACCCCTTGGCGTGCCAAGGTCCAGGGAAAACAGCCCCAGCCTATTCAGCCTCTCCCGATATCTCAAATCCTCCAACCCTGGCAACATCCTTGTAAATCTTTTCTGAACCCTTTCAAGTTTCACAACATCTTTCTGATAGGAAGGAGACCAGAATGGCACACAATATTCCAACAGTGGCCTAACCAATGTCCTGTACAGCCGCAACATGACTTCCCAACTCCTGTACTCAATTCTCTGATCAATAAAGGTAAGCGTACCAAATGCCTTCTTCACTATCCTGTCTACCTGCAACTCCACTTTCATGGAGCTATGAACCTGCACTCCAAGGTTTCTTTGTTCAGCAACACTCCCCAGGACCTTACCATTAAACGTATAAGTCCTGCCAAGATTTACTTTTCTTTATTTATTTAAACTAAACACTCACAGGAATCCGATTCACGAGAAGAAGAAGAAAAGGATAGCCAACTCCCATTCCTAGACGTGATAGTACAGAGAACACTGAACGAAGAATTCACCGCAAGGGTACACAGGAAAACAACACACACAGACCAAGTCCTAAACTATGAAAGTAACCACCCCAACACACACAAACGAAGCTGCATCAGGACACTATGCAGTACACCAGAACTGCAAAAAGAGGAAGAGGAACACCTATACAAGGTATTCGCCAAAAACGGATACCCGCACAACTTTATCAACAGATGCCTAAGAGACAGACCACGGAACGAGGACATGCCACAACCAAAAGGACTAGTCACACTACCATACATCAGGAGTGTTTCAGAACTGACAGCCAGACTACTGCGACCCTTAGGACTCATAACGGCACACAAACCAACAGCCACGCTCAGACAACAACTCACTAGAACAAAGGACCCGATACCCAACATGAGCAAAACTAATGTAGTTTACAAAATACCATGCAAGGACTGCACAAAAACACTATATAGGACAAACAGGAAGACAGCTAACAATCCGCATACATGAACATCAACTAGCCACAAAACCACACGACCAGCTATCCCTAGTAGCCACACACGCAGACAACAAGGAACATGAATTCGACTGGGAAAACACTACTATCATAGGGCAAACCAGACAGAGAACAGCCAGGGAATTCCTAGAGGCTAGGCACTCATCCACAACCTCCATCAACAAACACATCGACCTGGACCCAATATACCAACCACTACAGCGGACAGCTGAAACTGACACCCGGAAACGGCAAGGACAGACCACTATAAATACCGGAAGAAACATCAAAGAAGCGCTTCGCAGGAGGCTCCAGAGCACTGATGATGTCGCCTAGCCAGGAGACGAAACGTTTGCAACAAGAACTTCCAGCTCGGCGAACAGAACCACAACAACGAGCACCCGAGCTACAAATCTTCGCAGAAGCAAAGTTTGTCCAATCTCTTCTTAGAGCTAATACACTCCAATCCAGGCAACATTGTGACAAACCTCTTTTGCGCACTCTTCAAAGCCTCCACAACTGCACATAATCCTCCAAAGTGGCTTAACTAAAAAGTTATTAACTGCTGCAATATGACTTGCCAATTTTTGGAATTAATGCCCCACCTGATGTAGGCAAGCATCCATATGCCTCCTTGACCACCTTATTTAGTTATTGTTAAAACAATCTGCAGCCTTGCATGTTTGTGTTTCAGTGAAAGACCATAATGTTAATTAGAGAAAAAAACAAAATATGACCTATCAAATTAGATTTCATTCGGTGATCTAACTAGTCCAGGAGTAATATCAGATGATGTCATAACAGTGTTGCTTATCTAAACAGTACACATTAAACTTCAGTACCCCAATGCTTGGCTACCACAATTAAAAGGTGACAGAGATTTTGAGCAGGATTCTTCTTGCCAACAGGAACAAACAAAAAAAAACATGCTTTTCAGTTCTTACCATATCCTGCCATTGAAGCACCATGAGGACCTTCCATTGCATTCTGATTTTCTTCTGCTAGAGCTCGGACATATCTTTTACTGAGTTCCAGTATCTGTTCACGCAGTTCTATGCTGCTTTGGTGCTTTGGATGCTGGAATGTATATCGGAGTAGCACCAAGCCCCAAATAAATCCAAATATCAGCAGCAAAACACTTAGCTTCTGAGATGGATTTCTTCTGAACAGACTTCCAAACATGATTGTCCAACTACAGCCTCTTTTTGCAAATAAACTAGTCACATCATGAGCATCTTAATGTTTAGAATCCTTTATGTGAGTGTATTCATCAGTTCATCACTTTAAAGCCCTTTCATCTGACGTTCACCTTCTGATCTGTAAAATGTAAGAAAAAATGTATTCTTTAGAATAGTGAGCCAACTTTCTTTTTAAAATTAAAAATTGATCACAAAAAAAAATTCATAAATTCCTTATATTGCTCTACAGCCAAAGTGGAAATTAAAAACAAGAAAAATTAGACAAAAAAACCCACTAAGTTTACAGTATCAATTCTATTTTTTTGTCCTATTATATTTTCCCTTGCTGCTTTAAAGTCCATCAATCTCAGTTTTGAATATACTTTTTGTCTGGGCAAACATCACCTCTGTGATAGACAGTGACAAAGATTCATCACCCATCTAATAAACAAATCACTCATCTCAGCCTTAATTGGTCACAAGTTTATCTCAATATTGCCCTACAGTTTTTGAGTCTCCAACCAGGGAAAACATCGGTCAGCGTCATTAGAACTTTTGTGTTTCAATGAGACCACATCTCATCTAAACTCCAAAAAATAAATACAGGCCTATTCTAAACAATTTATTTTCATGCGTTAGTTCTTTCACACTAGTAGTCATTCCAGTGAACGTTGTTTCAAAATATATCCTTCATTAGGCTAGAGAGCAAAACAAAACAAAAAGGGAACACCACCTATTGGTGTGTGCACACAATCTTGGGTGGGGCAGGCCAAGGAAGGAGACATCAAATCCTTGACTTTAGAAAACGAGTAAAGAATTATACTGAACCATTCTAAAACAATGGAGGAATGGAAAATTGCTAGGGTTGAGACCCTTATTCAAAAGGAGGAGATGGCAAAAGGCAGGAAACTAGAGGCTGATGTGCCTTGTCTATTATTTAAGAAATGTTGGAATTGATCATTAATGAAGTAAAACAATACATTTGAAAAATCAAACTCTAATCAGAGTCAGCACCGCTTCATGAAAGAGAAATCATGTCTGATTCATTTTATAGAATTTTTCAAGGAAGTCTCAACCAGAGGGGCTAGAGGGAATGAGTAGATGTATTGTAATTGGATTTCCAGAAGGCATTCGACATGGTATCTCACAAAAGGCAGTCATAAATGCCCACCATATTGTAGGTAATATGTTGGCTAATGGTTAGGAAACAGCAAGTGATGATAAATGGTTCTTTTCAAAGTTTGTAATTTGTAACTTGGAACAACTTGATACACACCTCCCGAAATCAGTGCCAGCACAACAGCATCATATATTAATGACTTGGAGGAAGGAAGTAAATGTACTGCAGTCAAATTTGCAGAAGACACAAACAAAATGTAAAGGCAAGCTTTGGGAAAGATACTAACAGTTTACACAGAGAAATTGATGGTTTAAATCATCAAAATGTTGGCAAATGGAGTATAATGTAGGAAATGTTGCAGTTGCTCATTTTGTGAAAATAAAAATTATTTAAATGGAGAAAAACTGCAGAAATATGCAACACAAAGGGACTTGCAGGCGTCTGAAACACAAAGTTAGCACACAGGTAAATCAATTAATCAGCAAGGCTAATGGAATGTTGGTCCTTCTTTCAAGGGGTTTGAAGTATCCGAAGTAGGGATGTCTCAATCTAACTCTACAAGGTGCTGATGTAACCACATCTGGAGTGCTGTGAGCAGTTTTGGTTCCTTTATTTAAAGAAAGATACCATTTCATTGGATGCAGTTCTGAGAAGATTCACAAGAACAATCCCTGGCACGGAGAGATTATCTTACGAGTAAAGGCTACATTGGTTTGGACCCTACTTAGTAGAGTTTAGAAGAATAAGGTGATCTTATTGAAACATAGATTTTTAAGGGGTTTGGCAGGGTAAATGCGGAGAGGATGTTCGTTCTCATGGGAAAGCACAATCTCGGAATAAAGAATGCCAATTTAACTCATTGCCAGACCACAGTGAAGGCAGACTCCTTTATAATACTTAAGGCTGAGATAGACAGATTTTTTTATCAATAGGAAAATCAAGGGTTACGGGGGCTGAGGTCATTCTTCTTCATACAAAGAAAATTAAGAAAAATATAAAGAGCTATAATAAACTAAAGAGAAGCTGGTTCAGGTGTAGGAGTTGCTAACTGGAAGGCACAGATTTGAGGCTGTTAAAGAAAAATCAAAGGCAACATGAGAAACTTTTTTTAATACAAGTAATTACATGAAAAGCACTAACTCAAAGCATTGGAAGCAGTTTCCATAAAATTTAAAAAACGAATTGGATAAAGATTTGAAAAGAAATTATTGACTCGAATGAAAGAAAAATGTCAGGGAGGGAAGCTAAATCTATTAAAAGAGATGGGACAGGCACAATAGACTAACTAGCTTCCACTTGTATTGCATCATTTTTGAAGAAAATTTGTAGTTTGTTGCTTTATACAGGTCAAAACAATGGAATAATTGCTTACTAAGCATTTCAATATGCAATTGCAGTAAACAATTCAAGATTCACTTACAACAATTTGTTAGCAATGTCTAGTTAGTAGGATTGCACCGCACACAGGAAAGTCAAGGTGGTGTTTCATTGAATTCCATTTCATTTATCTTCAGTGCTCTATGTTAAACAATAGATTTGCTAAGAGAAAAATCAAAAAATACTTCAATTAATTGACTTATGCTTTTAATTTTTGAGAGAACCATTTAAGAAGCTTTACTTTCAAAAATACGTTTGATCTTGTAGAATGCTGCAGCCATTATTTTCACATCAGTGGAAAATATCTAATTAGAACGTATTGCAACAGAGTTATACAATACTGCAAATTACGTTGGAACCTTTTAAAATAAATAGTTGTGTTATTCTAAATAATGTCTTGCATAAAAATAATTAATTACATGTTTCTTTTAATTTGCTTCTTACTCAGAAGCTGATACAATACAATGTGATTAGATAACAAGGTTTTTTCCAGTGGCTGACTCACGTGCAATAGAGTTTGCTGTGGCCAGCCTGCTCCAAGTCAAACATGTCTTTTATTTTGTTGTTATGCCCTATTACATGTTATTCTGTTTTTTGGCATACATTTGACTGTGGATAAATCTTAGATCCTTTGCTTGCCCACTTATTTTCAAATGGTGCCACGTCTGAATACAGGAAGTATTTACTTCCCATTAAAGAAAAGGAAATGGTGACATTGCGGTCATGTTAGTGACCTAGTAATCCAGTTTAATGTTCTGGGAACAAGGCTTCATATCCCACTACTGCAGTTGACAGATCTTGAATTCAATTAATCAAATCAATCATGGATCCAAAGCTACTCTCAGTAATGACGACCATGGCAAATATCATTGATTATTGCAAAATTCATGTGATTCATTAATGTCTCTTCAGGAATGAAATTAGCCACAATTACCTGGTGTGGCTACATGTGATTCCAGATCTGCTGCCATGTTGATTATTTTTTAAATTACGGTGGCACAGGGTGGGCGGCACGGTGGCACAGTGGTTAGCACTGCTGCCTCACAGCGCCTGTAGACCCGGGTTCAATTCCCGACTCAGGCGACTGACTGTGTGGAGTTTGCACGTTCTCCCCGTGTCTGCGTGGGTTTCCTCCGGGTGCTCCGGTTTCCTCCCACAGTCCAAAGATGTGCGGGTCAGGTGAATTGGCCATGCTAAATTGCCCGTAGTGTTAGGTAAGGGGTAAAATGTAAGGGTATGGGTGGGTTGCGCTTCGGCGGGTCGGTGTGGACTTGTTGGGCCGAAGGGCCTGTTTAATCTAAAACCTTGTAGGTCACTCAGTTTAAGAGCATTTGAGGAAGGGCAACAAATCTGACCTTGCCAATGACAAGGAGCAGGAGAATCGGCGTTTCGGGCATGAGCCCTTCTTCAGGAAGAAGGGCTCATGCCTGAAACATTGATTTTCCTGCTCCTTGGATGCTGCCTGACCTGCTGCCCTTTCCCAGCAACACATTTTCAGCTCTGATCTCTAGCATCCGCAGTCCTCACTTTCTCCTTGCCAATGACAACCACATGTCATCAAATAATAAACAGAAAAAAAAATTCAGATAGTGAAAAAGACAATTTGGAAAGTGGTTGGAGTGGAAGAGTAAAAGATCTGAAATGACTTTGGGGTGTTGAGTCACAATGGTAGCTGAATTCAATGTCTTGCGAATTTCATTTCATTTTTAAGAGGTGTTCTTGGGAAATAACAACGTGCTCCATCTTTCTAAGAAATTCTAATTAACCTTTGCCAGCATTGTCAAACTGAGACCTTTTAGGATCGACATTTTTTTGAGTTTTTCATTGTATGATAACAGATATCATTGTCATTGCGAATTTATGGTACAAATTCTTAGACAAACACAGAAGAGGTTGTATGCATCAGAATTTCTGATGCAAACATTTTGGTACGAACACTGTTTTACAATTCAAACAATACAATCTTGTTTATGGTTATGTTGATAACACTTTCCACTGCAAAAATAAATCTATATGCCAATCATGCACACTGAAACCAAGATTAAAAAATGATGGCAATACTATACACCAAAGGAATCCTGACATATCGTTCCAAATGTTGGAACATTTTCAACTTCTCTGTTTGGAACAGCCATTGACAGAGGAACTTCTATAGTTGAACTATTTATGCTGTTTCCTCAGCCCAGACACTTGCAAACATTAAGACTTAAAAGATATACGAAACCTGCCCTCTAAAAGTCAAGTAAGGTTGATACTAAAAATCTGAAATAAAAACTGAACCCTTGGTAGGTTAGGTAACGTCTGTGCAGTTAGGGTGGTAAGGCTGGCATTTTAAGCCTCATGAACATCCCTTCTCTCCACAGATACTGCTAAATTTGTTGAGTGTTTCAAACATGCAAGGTGATCAGTTACTGATTACAAAGTGTTGCACTAAATCCAAGGAAATATTTTTTACCAAAAAATGGATGAATTAAAACAATTTTGTGTAATCACTATTTTCTGACACAAAATCTAGAAACACTAAAGTCAATTTCTATTTCACATCTACTCCATTTTAAGTCAAATATTAAAATCAGAAGATTCATCTTAAACTATTCAGCACAGGATCACATTCCCATTAAATGTTGTAATGCCATTTTCTTTCTCGCAGATCATCCAAAGCATTGCTCACAGTGAAATGTTACGCTGTTATAAGAAGGGGTCTGGTCAATTCAATTACAGATTACACCACTAACATCAGGAAAGCAGTCTGCAAATGACATGTGCAGTGAAGTATATTTTAACTACTTCCTGTAACAAATATATGCATACAAACAACAAAATAGATTTTAAAGAGTTGAAAACTGAGAAAATGTCAACCAACTAAAGTAAGACTAAATACCAGGTCATAAAATCATGCACATTTTAATCATGATATCTGAGCCTTTACAGAAAAGCCAGTTCATGGTACTGTTCCTGTGAAGATTTATGATGTGGATATCTGAAATGGGGAAATCAGTACATCAGGTGACGAGATGGCCTAGTGTTATTATTACTAGACTATTAATCTGGAGAAAGTGAGGACTGCAGATGCTGGAACCCAGAGTTGATAAATGTGGTGCTGGAAAAACACAGCAGGCCGGGCAGCATCCGAGGAGCAGGAGAATCGATGTTTCGGGCATAAGCCACATCTGAAGAAGGGTTCCAGCATCTGCAGTCCTCACTTTCTCCAGATTAATAGTCTAGCAATAATAACACTAGGCCATCTCGTCACCTGATGTACTGATTTCCCCATTTCAGATATCCACATCATAAATCTTCACAGGAACAGTACCATGAACTGGCTTTTCTGTAAAGGCTCAGATATCATGATTAAAATGTGCATGATTTTATGACCTGGTATTTAGTCTTACTTTAGTTGGTTGACATTTTCTCAGTTTTCAACTCTTAAAAATCTATTTTGTTGTTTGTATGCATATATTTGTTACAGGAAGTAGTTAAAATATACTTCACTGCACATATCATTTCCAGCACCACATTTTTCAACTATTAATCTGGAGACCCAGGTATTGTTCTGGGTTCAAATCTTGCTATGGCAAATGATGGAATTGGAATTTAATAAAAATCTGGAAAGTTAAATGATGACATTTAACAATCGATTGTTGTATAAAACTATCTGATTTACTAATGCCCTTTAGGAAAGGATACTGCTGTCCTTACCCAGTCTGGCCCACATCTAACTCCAGACCCACAGTCTGGTTGGCTCTTAACAATCCCTTGAGCAATTAGGAACATGCAATAGCCAGTGAAGCCCACATCCTGTGAATTGATTTTAAAAAGGGTCACAGTACTTAATAAGTTGAACTGGAAACAACAATGCACAAATGTGGTGATTTAGAAATATACTTGGCTATAATATCACAAAATTAAAATATTTCAAATTGAGACTCATTCATGACACTGCTTTACACAGTTCTAGTTGAAAGTCCTACCCCATTTGAAAGCTTTGTTCGGACAGATATTCTGGAAAAGTACACTTTTAAGAGGGTTCAAAAGTTACGATACGCAGCAAGAAGGGGACTTTTATAAACTAATCTTCCTTGATAAATCTTTGCAAAGATATAAGAATGGCATGAAAAATGTCTATAACCCTTGGTGTCAGTAATACCATTGTACACATTCAGGAAAAAGGCTCATTTGCACTCTTCCCCACAAGAACCTTTAGCAGGAGCTGATGGATGGATGAGAATATCTAAATTCTAAATACACTAGAACAGTTTTCATACTAATGTTATTTAAAGTTAGATTTCTGTGCTAGTGAACATTTTTAACTCTAACTTTTTACATTTTTGTCTTTTTTAACATATGAGGAATGGACTCAAAGCAGAATTTTGTGTATTTAGAAAATTTCATACCAAGTGCAAATATATCAGGGAGAAAAAGGCAAACATAACCCCACAACTACCATCTTTCAGAGATCCTCGAACATAAATTGTGTGTCAGAGGACTGTCAGAGTAACAACTGTACAAAATTTCTCAATAGGAAGACTTGAATTATAGCATAGATTTAAAAGGCAGATTGTGTTAAATCTAATATTATTTTTGGAATAATTGAATATACAAAAAAAATCACTTGAAAATATAGATTCTAGTTGCGTTGAGAAGTGTTGGATAGAATATATACTGATAATATTACTATTAAAGGAAATACAGGAGGATGAAAAATATATTGTTTAAAAGAAAAAGTAATTGCAATCACAAGAAGTATGCCCCACATCCAAGTATGATATGATCAGCAAGCTTTGAGATTTTATTTTGAACTTAAATTCAAGTGATTTATCGACTAAAAAAGCAATAGACCTAGCATTGCTCTTAGGGGAACATCACCATCTACCATTCTTCATGCTCATGGCTTTCTGTCCTGAACTCAATTTTATATCAGAGAGGACAGTAACCATCTCTTTCCATCACCTTCAATTTTGCTGACCAACCTTCTATGTAGCATTTTGTCAAATATACTCTGAAAAACCATGTAAGCAATATCCATTGTATGCCTTTTATGAATCATCTACACTACTTCATCAAAAAAATTTAGATAAACCAAGCACAGTGTGACTATGACAAACTTTTGCTGGTTCTCATAATTCATTCAAAATTCTTCACATGCCCATTATTTTTCTCTCTCCTCATTTATTTCTTAAATCTTTTTCACTACCGGTATTAATCACAAGCCTATAGTGATCAGGAATGGCTTTGCAGTTTCTTTTTAATAATAAGTCACATGAGCCACTCTCCTATCATCAGACACCTCCAGAGTTTTTGGGAAAATAATGGCAGGCTGTTCTGCTATTGCTGCACTGTCCAAATCATTTGGACCAAGTGACTCATCCATCCTCAGCACAGTCAGCCTTTCCAATACATCCAGCTTGTCAATTTTCACCCATTCACTATCCATACACACTTGTCTCTCATACTCATATTTTATTATTTTCCTCTTTGTCAGTGAATGATGCAACATTCTCAAGTATTCTCACCTATCCTACCTTGCAGCTCTTGGCATATATCACCACCTTTGTTCCTTATATGCACAAACCCCTATTACCTGCTACTTATATGGCACAAATTAAACCTTGGATGATCTTTTATATTAAATTCCATTCCATTCTCATCTTCATTTTTATTTGGCCAGATTCTCACTTGAAATACTGGCCTGACAATGTTGATTCTCCCGCTCCTTGGATGCTGCCCGACTGCTGTGCTCTTCCAACACCACACTTTTCGATTCTGATATCCACCATCTGCAGTCCTCACTTTCTCTCAATCACATGAACGTTTTCTTCTTGTTTAATTTTTTTTTGCAAAACACTATCATTCAAGAGCCCTCGATTGTGATCCATCATTCCTTCTTGTTCGAATGTTCCTAGCCTTTACGGGAATCATCATCCCAGAGATTATTTATTGTTTCTTAACAGCTTTTTTCTGTCAGATATTTGGATCCATTTTACCTCGGCAAATTCTCTTCTCATGCATAATGCTTCAAATGATGCTTTGATGCTTCCTATCTATTAATATTCACAGGGTGCAGAATTCTGAGTAATCCAAGGAGCACTACGTTTGGTCTTGTATCTTTTAACTTCCCTCCTAGCCCCTGAAGAGCAGACCCACATCAACATCTGCCTTGCAGTGTCATTGGTACAATCATACAAGTTCTGGCTCAGTCCCTTCCCTCTGCAAAGTGTTACTCATCTGCTCCTTGACATCTTTTACCATTACACCGAGGGAACACACCATGCAGGATTTATAATCCCTGCCCACTCTCCTTTGTTGTTTCTACTTTTAAAAATTCCTTGTCTATAGTTGCCATGGTCCAAGCAGCACTCCATCAAGGTTGTTGAACACTCAGTGGTCTCTACATGTGGTACATACACTGAATACTCCTACATTTCGTGTGGATGGCCAAACTTCCATTATCATGAACTTCTGCTACTTATGGGGTCACTCACATAATGAAGTATAAAATCCAAGAAATTATCCCACAAAGTCAAAGTATGCTGCTGCCAATCGAGAGACCCCCTTCCTCTGTTGTCCTGAAGAATACAAGGTAAGATAAAGTAGAAAAACACAGTTTATGACAATCATAAAACAAAAAGAAACTAATATAGTAGCAAGTTGAGTATAGGAAGTATAGAAATGAGAAAGTAATTTAGAAAATGCAAAACAGGATACGAGAAAATATTTGTGACTAAAATCAAGGAAAATTTCAAAATATCTTAGCAGTACATTAAGAGCAAGATGATGACTATGGGTAGGGCTCTTCAGAGATGTACACTAATTTGTGTGCGGACGGGCTTCTTAATAAGCATACTGTCTGTCTTCACATAGAAATAATGCAGATAGTCTACTTCAACAGCTGGTATGTGAAATCTTAGATAAACATAATGAGAAGCAAAGAGTAACCTTTGGGTATAATGGATAAGTTACAAGGGTTGGATTTAAGGGAAAGCAAAGAGAAAATAGTGGATGCACTGAAGATTATTTTCCAATCGTCATTTGATACAAGTGGAGCATCAAATAACTGAAGGCTTGCAAATGTTGTACCATTGTTTAGAGAGGGCGAGAGGAATGGGCCAAATAATGACAGGTCAGTTAGTCTGATCTCTGTGGTGTGCATGCTACTAGAATCATTGCTGAGATATAAAATGAACTGTTAGAAGGCACAGATTGATCAGTGAAAGTCAGCATGGTTTCGAAATAACGGTTGTGTCTCACTAACAATTGATGTGAAATTACTTCTTCAAAGTAACAAAGAAGGTTGAAGAAAGTCGTACAATGGATATTGTCCACATCAATTTTAGTAAGACACGAGAAAAATTAAGATGCTTGGGATATAGGAAAATGTGGCAAGATAGATCCAAAATTGGCTTTGTGACAAGAAACAGAAGGGTCAAGGTTGACTATTGTTGCGAATGGAAAACATTTTCCTGTAGTGTTCCACAGTGCTCTCTTGTTGTTTATAATATACGAATAACTCAGAATTAAAATGTGGGAGGACTGTTTGGGAAAATTTGCAGGTGACACAAAATGTGACTGTGCAGTTGACCGAAGAGTGAATGGCAATCGACTGCCGGATGATATCAATGGCTTGGTTGGAAAAATTAGCACATAGAATTAGACAGAAAAATGGCAAATGGAATTCAATCCAGAAAAGAAGAAAGGAGGGCAAGGGAATACACAAAAAAAGGGATGATATTTAAAGGGGTGGAGGGGGTGAGAAACCTTGGGAGCGGATGCCCCCATGTTCCTGAAGGTGACAGGACAGTCAGATAAATCGATAAACAAGGCATGTAGGATGCTTTCCTTCGTTTGGCAAGGTATTGAACACAAAAGTAGGAATGTAATGCTGCAACCTTATAATACTGTTTAGGCAACAGCAGGAGATTTGTGTACAGTTCTGATCATCATACGAAAGATGCAAGTGCTTGAAAGAATCTATAGAGAGGATTTATAAGGATACTGCCAGGACTTGAAAATTGCAGCTATGAAGAAAGATTGGATAGGTTAGGATTATTTTCCTTACAACTGAGGAAGCTGAGGAGTGACCTAATTGCGGTGTACAAAATAATAAGGCAAGAAAGACCTGTTTCTCTGATCAGTGGGGCCAGTTACTAGGAAGCACAGAATTAAGTTGATTCACACAAGGATTTGAGGGGATAGGAGGAAAACTCTTTTCACCTAGTAGGTGGTGGATATCTGGAATTCATTGCTTAATTTGGCAGCCAAGCCAGACATACTCAACTCATTTGAATGGAACCTAGATGTGCACACCAAGAGTTGTAACCAACTCGCACGTTTTAGACAATGTGCTAAAAAGAGGAATTAGAATGGATGGATAGTTTATCTATTGGGCTCGGACACGTGGGCTGAATGGTTGCTTTGTGTTGCAATTCTTCTTTGATTAGTGCTGTCCAGGAGGATCGTTGTTTGGTCTTCAATTAGTCACCACCATCATTAATTCAGAAGGTGCAATGGAATACCACATCTCCTAATTTGTTGATGACACAAAGATACATTACATTAGCGACATAGGTAGAAGTATAAATTTCTTCAAAAAAAAGAGACACAATAAGGGCTCTTTTGTGGGATTGTGGTACTTTCCCAACCCCTGGACTGGGAGGCCCAGGTTCAAGTTCCACCTGCTTCAGAGGTACATGATAGTAATTCCAAACAGGCTAGTGGAGGGCCAAAATAACGTAGGGATCCATGCGCATAGAACATTAAAATGTCAATAATTAGTACAGAAAATAATAGAATACTGGCCTTCATAGCTAAAGGAATAGAAACCAAGGAGCTAAACGTCATGCTTCAGCTTTATGAATTCCTGGTTAAATTGGGAACTTCATGTTAACACATTTTAGGACAGTTATTTGCCCTGGAAAAGTGCAGCACAGGTACACTGGAAAGATAATTGGACATGCAGCTATAAGTGGGATTAAATAAATGAGGATTCTATTCTCGAGGAACTGAAGGCTATGAGGAGTCAAATGAAAATTTCATGATATTAAGACAGACAAATAGTTTCTTCCAATTTACATTATTTCTGTTGCTTGGGGCTACATTATTGAATCAAGGGGCATAGTCAAGAATTTCTGGAGTGACAATAAACACTTCAATATGCAAAAAAGATGGCAAAAGTGGTCAAGCAATCATTTGTTTTAAAACTGAGATCAATGGATTTTTACTAACCAAAGGTATTAAATGATCTAATTGAATGGTGAAGGCTGCAGTGCCCTATGAATTTTGGAGTTAAAGAATAAAATTGTTTTTTTTTCTTTAAATAATGGAATTTGGGTGGTTCTCCATCACTCATACTTTAACAGATTAGGAGGCAAGGTGAGCTTTTCTGTGTATTTGGTTTCATTAGCAGTGGGGTTTACCCCGTGTCGTAACAGTATGTAGGGTGCATGTCCCAAAGACTGGCAGATTACATCAAACAGAGCACATACCTTTGACCGTTCACAACAGTCATGGTCCCAACCAAACCCAACATACACGTGGTCCAAGACGGTCTAATAATACATTGATTCTGCCATTGGACAATATTTAGAACATAGAAAAGTACAGCATAGAACAAGCCCTTAGGCCCACGACGTTGTGCCGAGACTTAATCCTAATGTAAAATATACTAAGTTAACCAACGCACCCCTCAACTCACTGCTATCCATGTGCATGTCCAGCAGTCGCTTAAACGTCCCCAATGACTTTGCTTCCACCATCTCAGCTGGCAACGCATTCCATGCATTCACAACTCTCTACATAAAGAACCTACCTCTGATGTCTCCTTTATACCTTCCTCCTAATATCTTCAAACTATGACTTCTCGTACCAGTCAATCCTGCTCTGGGGAAAAGTCTCTGGCTATTGACTCTATCTATTCCTCTCATTATTTTGTACACCTTGATCAGGTCTCCTCTCTTCCTCCTTCTCTCCAGAGAGAAAAGTCCAAGCTTATTCAACTTTCTTCATAAGGCAAGCCCTCCAGTCCAGGCAGTAGCCTGGTAAATTTTTTTTGCGCCCTCTCCAAAGCCTCTAATCGTTCTTATTTGCGAAGTACGCAAATGTGCTAAGATTTATGCTAACTACCAATGTAAGACAGTCAGCTGGATTCACAGTAGGGCACATTCTATATATATTAATTCACAGGGCCCTGCTCTTTGCAGACAGAAAGAACACATATATGCATCGTGTCTGTTTCAACTTAAAACAAGTGCTGGCCATTTTTTCAGTTCATTCCTCAAGATGATTTAAATTTAAACAAAAAACTTGGTAGTCAAATTCATCACAGCATTGCCTTTGTCAGTGTACAGGTGCAAATCATCAGCATTTTCTTTTACAAGGTATAAAATGTTGTTCCACTTTATATTGGGGAAGGTATTATTATTGCAAATGTCCTGATGAATGGAAAATGGAAACTTTCAACAAACTGCCTTTTTTTACAGCAATTTTCAAGCTTTTGCCTTTAAGATCCCAGCTTAATCTCATTCAAAAAACCGAAATCAATTCAAAGCACTTTTACTGCAAGAGTGAAAGTATTCATCAATGCAATTGATTTCTCACTGATGCAGTCTGATAGAATATTAGGTTATATTTACCATAGACAGTATAATGGAGATCCACCAGACTGATCATTGGGTTGGAAGAATTGTCCAACAACAAAGAGGCTATGCCTATATTGTCTAGAGTTTAGAAGAATGATAATTGCTTTCAGTAAAGCACTTGAAATTCTCATGGGTTTGACCAGGTAGATACAAGAAAATTCCCACTGGACTAGGAGAGCTGCATACAAGCCTCAGGAACCAGTATCAAATCAAGTGACAGGCCAGTCAGGACCGAGAAGAGGAATTTTGTCATTTACAGGCTGGTAAATTTTTGGAATTCTCTGACCCGCCACAGACTTCGAGGGCAATCATTAAGGAAATTCAATCCAGAATCGGATACATTTCTAACTACTAAATACACATAGGGACACGGGGATAATGTAAGAAAATGGCACTGAGATAGAAATCAGCTATGATCTAATTGAATGGCTCAGAAGGTTTGAAAAGCCAAATGGCTCACGCCAGCTCCTATTTCTAGTGTTAACACTACAGTCACTGGATAAACAGAGTTACATACAATATTTGCATTTATACACTGGGACTTCAACATGTAGTTTCACTAATGTAATGGCAACGAATGCTGGCAGTTTCATAATCATTTTCACTGTTTTATTTAAAGTGAAATCTTGTGGCATAGTTCTATTAGTTGTATAAAGGTTTTAGATTATTTTTGAATGTTAACAGCTCCAGTTGTAACTGATTGTGTTACTGATTGTAACACAATGCATAATATCATTGAGAGTAACTGGTGTTTGTTGTCCAAGTACAGCAAATTATATTTTGAAGCAATGGTCTAGATTCAGCCCTTTGAAAGGCAAGTGCAGTCAATACATAACCGACTATTTGTATTTCATAAGCATAAGACTGTGGAAGCAGGCCATTTGGCCCATCAATTCCACACCAACCCCTCTGCAGACCCTCCTACCCAAACTCACCACCACCACCCCCGCCACCTTATTCCTGCAACCCTGCATTCCCCATGGCTAACTGACCCAGCTCTCACATCCCTGGACACTATGGGGAATTTAGGATGGACAATTCACTTAATCTGCATATATCTGGAATGGGGGAGGAAACCAGAACATCCAGAGGAAAATAATGCAGATATATTGAGAATGTGCAAAATTCACACAGTTGCCCGAGAATGGAATCTGGCACCTGGCGCTGTATAGCAGCAGTGCTAACCACTGAGACATCATGCCGCCCACAGTATTAATTGCCATCCATTTATATAATAGCTTTAGCCTTTAGCACAGTAGAATCATGGATGACCAAAAATCTGCATAAAGAATTAAATTTTAAGGATCTTAAAAAAGAAAAAAATCAAAGCTGTCACAGGCTGATGGTGAGAATTCAAGATTGTAGAGATTTGTGATCTGAAAACAAAGCCAAAGGTCAAACAATTACAATCATGCACAATTCACAGTATGAATCAGCTATTGTGAAGGTTTCAAGGCTGTAGGGAATAAGAATTTGGGAGGAGCAAGGTAATGAAAGGATTACAAATCAAGATTTTGCAACCTGGAGCTCATGCAGATTCTATAGCTCAAGGGTGTTGGATTATGTGACCTTTTAGAAGTTTTTGATTACCTCAACTTTACAGAGGGTACAATGACTATGGCTGGCAAGGAATACTTTGAAATGATCAGTCTAAAAGGTAATAAAAGCAAGGATGAAGATTTGAAGCAGATAGGCTGAGACCGGAATGCATTTGGGCAATTTGTTCCATATGTGAAACTGGGTAGCCTTAATAATGACACAGATTAATGGGTGTGAATTCAACTCAGGGTGAAGCAGAATATTAAAGTTATTAACAGTCTGACTTGACCTCATTCTATTGTCAAGAGGAGGAATAGAATTGGTGACATGGATACAGAGCTCCAGGCAAAAACAGAAGATAACTGTTTCACTCTTAATATTTAGTTTAAGCGGTGTAATAATAGAGTTGAGAGTGCGGTGCTGGAAAAGCACAGCAGGTCAGGCAGCATTCAAGGAGCAGGAAAATCGATGTTCTGGGCATAAACTCTTCATCAGGAATGAGGGAGGACCCAGAGTAGGGACACCACCATAAGAGCCCCAAGAGTTCCACATGCTAGCATTCTTGGCACAACTATCTTCAGCTACGTCATTTAATGATCTAACTTTACAATCAGGTCAGGAATGAGCACGTTTGCTGATGTATACACGGTGTTCAGCCCCATTTGCAACTTCACAGATTCTGAAGCTGTCCATTAGGTATCTTTATATTAAACCTCAGGCATTGGAAAAGATATTCAATGAATGTTTCATATTGGCTTTTACTGTGGAAGAAGAAATGGATGCCAGAGAACTCGGGGAAATAAATATTGATGGTTTGAAAATAATTCACATTGTAGAAGGGAGGTTTAGGAGGTTTTAGAAAACAAAGGTGGATAAATCTACAGGACCTGATCAAATGTAACCCAGGACAATGTTGGGAATTAGGGAAAACCTGTGGTGCCCCTAAGAGAAACATTTGTATTATCTACAACCAGAGTTGAGGTGCTGCAGGATGGCTAATGTTGTGTCTTTATTTAAGAAAGGCTGTAAGGAGAAGCCCGAGAGTCTGACATCAGTGATGGATAGGTTGTTGGAGGTGATTCTGAAAGACAGGGATTTACATGCATCTGGAAAGGCAAGGAATGATTAGGGATAGTCAGCATGGGTTTTGTGGAAGGGAAATCACGTGTCACAAATTTGATTGAGTTTAAGGAAAAAAGACAGAGGGCAGAGCAGTAGACATTTTATAACTTGGATTTTAGACAAACCTTTGACAAGGTCCTGCATGATACACTAATTAAAGTTACATCACATGAGATTCAAGGTGAGCTTGCCAACTGGATATAAAATTGGATTTACTTTAGGAGACAGAATATGGTGGAGGTTGTTTTTCAGACTGAAGGCCTGTGACCAGCGATGCTCCACATGGGTCAACACAGTGTTTGTCATTTATAAAAATGATTTGGATGAGAATTAAAGAGGCATGGTTACTTAGTTTGCAGATGACACCAAAATTGATGGCATAGTGGACAGTGAAGGCTACTTAAGATTACAAACAAATCTTGGTTATTGGGGTAAGGAGTGGCAGATGGAGTTAAGTCTGGATAACTGCAAAGTATTGCATCCTGGTAAAACAAATAAGGGCTGAAAATGGTAGGATACAGGGTAATGTTGTAGAATAGAAACACCTAGGATTTCAGTTACATAACTCATTGAAATTTGCGATTCAGGTAGATAGGGTCGTTAAGAAGGTGTTCAGCACACTTATTTTCCTTGCTCAGACCACTGAGATGTGAGTTGGGACATCACATTGAGGGTGTACAACATATTTAAGAGGCATCTTCTGGAGGACTGCAGTTCTGGTCATCCTGTTACGGGAAGGATATTAAACAGGAGGGGGTTCAGGAAAGATTGCCAGAATGTTGCCAGGAGTGGAGAGTTTGAGTTACAAAAATAGGCTGGGATCTTTTCTCACTGGAACTTAGGAGTTTGAGGGGTAACTTTACAGAGGTGTATAAAATCATGAGGGGTGTAGGTAAGGTGAATGACAAGGGTCTCTTCCCAAAGTGGGAGTATTCAAAACTAGGGGGCATGTCTTTAAGGAGAGCGCGTATAGATTAAAAAGGATAAGGATCAACATTTTTTACATAGTCGATCGTATGCAGAATTAACTGTCAGAGAGAGTGCAGGATGCATGTATAGTTACAATGTTTAAAAACATTCGGGATAAGTACATGAATAAGACAGGCTTGGAGGGTATGTGACAAACACAGGCACGAGGGACTAGATTAGTTTATAAACATGGTCAGCATGGGCTAGTTGGAGCAAATAGTCTGTTTCCATGCTGCATGATTATGTTCAATTTCAACAAAATCTGGACAATATCTAGGCTTCAGTTGACAAATGTCAAGTTACATTCATGCCACATAGAGTCAGGCAATAACCATTGTTAACAACTGAGAATCTAACCACCATCGTTTGACATTCAATGTCATCATCATTGAATCCCCCATTATTAAAATTCTTCAACGTTACCATAGACCAGATCTGAAAATGGACAAGCCATATAAATAGTGACTACAGGAGCAAGTTGGTATCCAGGAATCCTACAGTGAGTAGCTCACTTCCTGACTCCCCAAAACCTTACAATGTCTACAAGGCACAGGTCAGGGGTGTGATGGGATAGTCCCCACTTGCCTGGATGAGTGCAGCTCCAACACCACTAAACATATGACACCATCTTGGACAAAGCTGGTTGGCACCACATCCACAACACACATCTCTGTCACTGATACTGGTTTCCAATAGTAAACAGCACCTACATAATGCACTGCAAAATTCACTAAGGCTCCTTAAACAGCACCTTCTAAATGTGCAACACATTACCATCTAGAAGAAGGGTAGGAGATACAGTTGAACACCAGCACCTGCAAATTCTTCTCCAAACCAATCATCATCTGACTTGGAAATATAATACAAATATTTTACCATTCCTTCAGTGCTGCTGCGTTAAAACCACAGAACTCCTTTCTGTGCAGCACTGTATGTACTTACACAAATGGGCTGCAATGGTTCAAGAAGACAGTTCATCACAAATTTCTTAAGGGATGGCAATAAGTATTGGCCCAACCAACAAAGCCTTCATCCTGTGAATAAATAAACAAATTATTAAGGCTGGGACATGGAGGTAATGGAAGTGGAGGAAGTGTAGCTGATTCGAAGTTTAGTCTGGTAGCTAGTGGAAATGAAGTGGGAGAGCAGCCAATCAGATGGTCTCATTATTTATTACAAAATTCCATAAACTTCCCATAAATTGTTGGAGGCAAGGGTGGAGGAACTGCTGAAGGGTAGATGTTACAGAGAATGGAGGGCCAAAAACTAGAAATTCTTGGATTCTGAAAGAGCAGAAACCGAACTTTCTCAGTTGAAGGGACTGAAAAGGAGAAAGCAAGCTGTGGAGGAGAGTGATGCAATGAAATGATAAGAGATTTCCTGTAACTGATAGTTGCAAGTCCATACAAACCACATGATTAAGGCAGTGGTTATGGAACAGTGTCAGTCTGGTGTTGCAAATTGCAAATATTGAGAAATACTTTCTGCCTATGCACAGCACATTTTAAATCAGACAGACAATCAAAAAGAAAAATGATTCAGAAGCCTAATACTAATTCTCACCAATCCAAAATTCTGTTTCAATATTTCTCTACCCCAGATGCATTCAGACTGCAGTATCCAGTTGAAGTATTTCCTTTACTTGCATTACAAGGAAAGCAAATGAGGGAATAGGTTAAGCTGAAAGCTAAAGTCACAGTCACTTGATCCAAGATTTATGTCAACAACAAAATCGCTCCTGCCATCATCACCATCTTTACTAACTGCTTTCTCAGTTACTTGCTATAATGTAGATTGCTCAACGACCCATCTCCAGGCTGCCAGGCATTCTCTTCAAAACGCAGTTGAAGCAGCTTTTGCATATTTTTAAGGCAGAGATAGATTCTTGCTACGTTAAGGTTTGAAAAGTTGCGGGAGCAGGCAGGAATATCGAGTTTACAATCAAATCAGCCATGATCTCTTTAAACCGATGCACAATCTGGAGGGGCCAAACACCTCCTCTGAACTCGTTATGTTCTGATATCACTTGCAAACATTTTTCCACCGTACCACGATACTATATAAACATTCCGCAAACAAAAAGTTAAATGTGCGTGTTTTTAAAAAAATAAATAATGGTCGGTATCTTTATCGCTCCTGCAAACTCCTGCCCTTTTGGTGTTGTCAGTGGCAGGAGGCCGAAAATGGCGTTCCGTGTCTGCTGGAAGTGGAGCATTTACCCAGTGTGGGTAGGAGATGGAACCGAGAGGAGGTGTCAAAGGTTCAGGGTCAGGGGTGCTGGAAGAGCACGGCAGTTCAGGCAGCATCCAAGGAGCAGCAAAAGCCCTTCATCAGGAATGAAGGAGCGGCTGACACACCACCTACCTTTGACAACTTTACCATCGTTAAATGAGTGCAAGTGGGGAAGCACGGGCGTGGAGTGACCAAGGCAAGGCACTAAAGACAGTTTCTCACAAAAAGGTTTTAGCGGGGAATCGGAGATCGGAAAGCTCTTTTTTTTTACCAAAATCGCGTTAAACTCACTAACTCCTCGTACATTTCTGCTTTTGAACCATTGGGAGACCGAGCCCTCTTACCCAGGCAGCCACAGACTCGACTAGCACTCTCTCTCTCTCCCCGCCCCCGACTGGTCAGGGGCGGACGGGGATCGGGGCCGGGACACCCTGCGGTTAGGCCGGGAGACCCCGCGGTCGGTTACAGACCCGAGCTCGGGACTGGAAGAGAGGACTGTTCAAAAGCCCCTACCCATTATGACGCAGCGCCAGTTCGCTCACCCGCTTGCCTCCGAGTTGCGACCACCCATCCCAGCAGTCCCTGTTCTCCCGGACTGCGCATGTACGATCTGACAGTTGAAACCTTGGGGCGTGGCAAGAATTTGCATAAAGTGAATTGTTGCAAAACAGGAAGGGGAAAATTGATACTTTTTGTTGGTACCACCTCTCCAACGAACACTGTGAATTAGTACTAGACTCATGCCAATTCTCCATAACTTTCTACATTATTTCTGATTAGATAATAAACTCATGAAGTTTTGAATATATCAACTTATTTTATCTTCACCACACTTCCAGGCAATGCATTCCTGATGCAAAACCATTTATTTGAAAAAAAACTTTTTCTCACATCACTTATGCTATATTTGCAAACCGCTTTAAATCCATGCACGCTCATTCTAGGAATGGGGATTGTTTTTCCTCATCTACTCTATTCAGACCTTTCAGGATTTGAAAACATATCAATTCAACTTTTGATTTTCCTCTCCAATGAGAACATTCCAAATTTCTAATGTTCTTATCCCTGGAATCGTTTTTGTAAATCTCTTATTAACTCTCTCCAATGATTCACCGTTGCTAATGGCACCCAGAACTGTACACAATACACTGACTGAGATCTACCCAGTATTTGCTGATTGGTCAGTTGCGCTGACCTTATTTTGGATCTTTAAACATTGATTCTTGCCAACCAACACTAAAAATCTCTATACTGATAAAAAAGAGCACTAACCTTTGGGGGGAGTGTTTGCACACCATATCCTCATCTACAAGCGGAAGGGAGGGAGGAAATCAGAAATTCGAAACCAATCTCACTATTAAATGTAGATTACAAAATCTTGGCACAGACTCTTGTGCATATGTGACCAGTTTGAATGGGCCTCAGGAGCAAAGGTCAACTGAGGCAAGAGCAAGGCAATGATCTTTGGGAACTGGGCCGACCAATCCTCCATCCCCTTCACTGTTAGGACTGACCACCTGAAGGTGCTGGGTATTTGGTTCAGAAGGGCTGGGGCATGCACCAAGTCTTGGGGAGAGTGTATCAAGAAAGTGAGGCAGAAACTGGGCAGATGGAAGCTACAGTCGCTCTCCATTGTGGGTAAATACCTGGTCATCAGGTTTGAGGCACCGTCTGTGTTGTTATATGTGGCACAGGTCTGACCTATTCCCAGAACCTGTGCCGTCACAGTCACCCGGGCCATCTTCCATTTTATGTGGAGATCAAAGATGGCCAGGGTCCGAAGGGACTTGATGTACAAAGCTCTGGACAACAGGGGAAAAAGTACACCCAATGCCACCCTCACCCTAATGGCCATCTTTGTGTGTGGCTGCATCAAGCTGTACATGGACCCCCGGTACACAAACACAAAGTGTCACTATGTACTGAGGTTCTACCTGCCCCCGGTGTTGTGAAGGATGGGCCTGGCCTTACTGCGTCTATACATTGGGATAATTTCTTTCACGATGCCATGCTATTTCTTCCTTGATAATAGACTCAAGCATCTTCCCCACTACAGAGGTTAAGCTAATTGATCTATAATTCTCCATCTTTTGTCTACTTCTCTTTTTAAACAGTGGCGTCACATTTGCTGTTTTCCAATCTGCTGGGACTGTCCCAGAGTACTGAAAAGTACTGCCAATCCACCTGCTATTTCTCCTACTATCTCATTTAGTACTCTGGGATGCATTCCATCAGGTGAAGATGAGGACTGCAGATGCTGGAGATTAGAGTCAAGAGTGTGGTGATAGAAAAGCACAGCAGGTTAGGCAACATCAAGGAGCAGGAAGATCCATGTTTCGGGCAAAAGCCCTTCATCAGGGCTTTTGCCTGAAACATCGATTTCCCTGATCCTCTGATACAGCCAGACATGCTGTGCTTTTCCAGCACCACATTCTCGACTGCATTCCATCAGGTCCATTAGCTTACCCAACACTAGCTCTTCCATAACAATAATTGTTTCCAGGTCCTCACCTACCTTTGTCTCTTCATCACTTAGTGGCATTTTATTAGTATCCTCAACTTGAAGACCAGTGTAAAGTACCTGTTCAATGCTTCAGCCAATTCAGCATATCCATAACTACTCCTCCTTCTCATCTGAAGGACTAACATTCACTTTAGCCACTCTTCTTCATTTTATGTAGTAATAGAAATGATTGCTATCTATCTTTATATTCTATGCTAGTTTCTTTTTCTCATACTCTTATCTTACTTTTTTTGTAGCTCTTTTTGTGGCTTTCTGCTGACATTTAAAGTTTTCCCAATCTTCTGGATTCCTGCTGTTTTTCCAGTCTCTTTCCAGTCTACTTTAGCCAAGTCCTCCCTCATTCTATCATAATACCCCTTATTCAAGCACAGGACCATCGTATTGGATTTTATCTTCACACTATCCAGCTGTATTTTAAATCCAACCATACTGTCATCACTCCTTCCAAGAGGATCCCTCACTATGAGGTAATTACATAGGACCAGATCTCAGATGACTTGTTCCCTTATCGGTTCCATTACATGCTGTTCAAGAAAACTGTCTCAAATACACTCAATGAACTCCTCCTCAAGCTACCCTGACTGAGCTGGTTCAACTAATCTACATGTAGATTAAAAACACCCATGATAATAGTCGTACCATTTTTGCAGGCATTAATTATTTCCTTGTATATTGCCTGGCCCAATGTGATGTTATCATTTGGTGGCCTATAGACTACCCCCATCAGTGACTTTTTCTTCTTGGAAGTCCTAATTTACACCCAAATGGATTCAACCTAATGCTCCATAAAACCTATATCATCTCTCAGCACCACCCTGATGTCGTCCTTGAATATCAGAGCTACACCACCTGCCTTGCTTTCCTGTCTGTCCATCCGAATAGTCTGGTACCCCTGGATATTTAATTCCCAGTTATGACCATTCTGCAACCATGTCTCCGTGTTGGCTACCGAATCATATTTGTTCACGATGATTTGTGCTGTTAACCCATCAACCTTGTTACAAATGTTACGAGCATTCAGGTAGAGTGCCTTTATGCTCGTTTTCTTACAATCATGATTCACAAGATCTCTAATACCTCCTGAGTTATCCTTCATTTTTGCTTCTTTCATAGTCTGCCTTGAGCTTAAACCCTCCTGCATACAGCTATACTGCTGCTTACCTTTTCATTTACCACCACACTTCCTGTTGCTTTTCCTTTCCCTTCCCCCGAACTCACAAGTTTAAAGTCATGGTGACCACCCTATTTATACTTTTCGCAAGAACATTGGTTCCAGATTGGTTCAGGTGGAGACCGTCCCATCGGTACAGATCCCCCCTGGTCCCAGGCAGTAATCCAGAGATTAAGACCCTTGAAGACCTGTTCCTTAATTTCGTTCCTAGTGCTTGACAATCCTTCCTAGCCTTGCCATGTTGTTAGTCCCAACAAGTGGATCTTCGCCTACCCGCTCCAGTGGCCTTTTAATCCGGTTGGAGATGTCCTGCACCCTGGCACCGGGCAGGCAACACACAATGTGGGACTCCCGATCCGGTTTGCAAACAATGCTATCTGTCCCCCTAAGTATAGAATCCCCTATAACTACCTCTTATCTTTTTGCTCCCCCCTCTGTAATGGCCTTCTGCACCACGGTGCCATGGTCAACTGCCTCATTCACACAGCGGGCAAGCATCTCATACCTGTTGGATAAGGTCAAGAACTAAGGCTCCTCCATTCCTGAGCTCAGGATCCCCCTAACTGCCTCACTTGCAATCACACACTGTTGTCCCTGCTCACTAACTGAATTTGAATTATTTAATCTATCAGGTATGACTGCCGCCTGAAACAAAGCGTGCTGGTAGCTCTCCCCCTCCTGGATGTGCTGCAGTGTTTGAAGCTCAGATTCCGGATCTTCAACTCTGAGCTGGAGTTCCTCCAGCAACCAACACTTTCTGCAGAATTGGTCACTGCAGTTCCCACATCATACAGCTACAACACATTACCTGCCCAGCTATCTCGACTTAATTAATTACTTTATTAATTAAATAAATATGAGTTAATTCAAAAAATCAATAACAGAAAAATGAAAAAAAAAATTCTTTTTAACCAATCACACGATAAAAAAAGTAATAGAAATCCCTACCTTTTCAACACACTAGTCTTTTGTTTGATTTAGAGGAGTAGGACGGATGGGAAACACTACAGGCGTAGTGTCTCGGGTTCAACCGCTGCCCAAATATCAGTTCTCTCAACCTCCTGGCAGCAATAGATTGGACAAATCAAATTTGCAACAATGCCAGTGAGGAGGGATTCCTGAAATTTACAAGATGATTTTCTGGATTAACCTGGAACCAACTGGAGAACAGGCCATCCTGGACTGAATGTTGTGTTAAGAGAAAATAATAATTGGTAATCTATTTGTGCAAGGCCCGTTGGGCAAGAATGACCATAACATGACAGAATTTTTTATTAAGATGGAAAATGACATTGATTCTGAGACTAGGTTCCTGAACCTATATAAAAGAAACTATGCTGTTAAGAGGTGCATGCTGGCAATGATTAACTGGGGAATGTTAGTTAAAGGGATGATGGTGAATATCTGCAATGGAAAACATTCAAAGAGTGACGGAGTAACTAAAATATTGTTTCTTCCTGTCTAACACAAAAAAATGGAGATGTGGCCTGACCATAGCTAATAAGGGAAATTAGGGATAGTATTAGATCCATGGAAAGGATACACAATTTGCCAAAAAACTCCACAGACCTGACAACTGGAAGCAATTGCAATTTCAATTTCAGCAAAGGAAGACAGAGGGATTAATTAAGTGGAAGAAAACAGTGTCAGAGAATAGCATTAGAGGATACATACAAACTGATGATAAAAGTTTCTATATGTAATGTGAAAAAGATTAGTGAAGCCAAATGTATTCCCCTTGCAATCAGAAACAGGGACAGTTACAATGGGGACCAAGAGATGGCACACAGATTAAATATATACCTTGGTTCTGTCTTCACAAAGATGAACACAAAATCATATTGCAAAAATGTTGGGGAACTCTGAGTGTGATGACAAGGAGGAATAAACTCAGCATTAGTAAGGAATAGGAAATTGATGGAATTACAAGTTGATAAATTCCCAAGCCCAATAACCTACATCCAAAAGCACTTAAGACAGTGGCCCTAGAAAGAATGGATGCATGGGTGATCATCTTTCAAGATTTTTTAGACTCTAGAACAGTTCTTACGATTTCGATGGTAGCTATTATAACTCTACTAGTTAAAAAAAGGAGGTAGAGATAAAACAAGTAATTATGGACCAGCTAGGCTGACATCAGTAGTAGGGAAAATGCAGAGTCAATTGGAGAAGATTTAACAGCAGAGCACATAGAAAATAGTGATAAAATTGGCCAAAGTCAGCAGCAAAAGGGAAATCACGCTTGATAAATTTCCGGGATTTTTTGAGGGTGTAATGAGTAGAGTTGATAAGGGGGAGCCAGTTAGGTAAAAACAATGACTGCAGATGCTGGAAACCAGAGTTTAGATTAGAAGTGGTGCTGGAAAAGCACAGCAGTTCAGGCAGCATCCGAGGAACAGTAAAATCGACGTTTCAGGCAAAAGCCCTTCATCAGGAATACAGGCAGAGTGCCTGAAGGGTGCAAAGATAAATGAGAGGAGGGTCGGAGTGGGGAGAAAGTAGCATAGAGTATGGTAGGTGAGTGGGGGTGGGGATGAAGGTGATAGGTCAGGGAGGAGGGTGGAGTGGATAGGTGGAAAGGCTGATAGGCAGGGAAGACAAGTCATGGGGACAGTGCTGAGCTGGAAGTTTGGAGCTGGGGTGAGGTGGGGGAAGGGGAAATGAGGAAACTGGTGAAGTCCACATTGATGCCTTGGGGTTGAAGTGTTCCGAGGCAGAAGATGAGGCGTTCTTCCTCCAGGCATCAGGCGTTGAGGGAGCGGCGGTGAAGAAGGCCCAGGACCTCCATGTCCTCGGCAGAGTGGGAGGGGGAGTTGAAATGTTGGGCCACAGGGTGTTGTGGTTGATTGGTGCGGGTATCCCGGAGATGTTCCTAAAGCGCTCTGCTAGGAGGCGTCCAGTCTCCCCAATGTAGAGGAGACCGCATCGGGAGCAATGGATACAATAAATGATATTAGTGAATGTGCAGGTAAAACTTTGATGGATGTGGAAGGCTCCTTTGGGGCCTTGGATGGAGGTGAGGGAGGAGGTGTGGGCGCAGGTTTTGCAATTCCTGCGGTAGCAGGGGTAGGTGCCAGCTCGGGAGGGTGGGTGGTTGGGGGAGCCAGTGAATGGGCTTTACTTGAGCTTTCAGAAGGCATTTGATAAGGTTCTACACAAAAGATTTGCATGTAAAATTAAAGATCATGGGACTGAGGTAGCATACTGATATGAATAGAGAACTGGTTGACAGACAGGAAACATAGCGTAACAAGAAACAGTTTTATTAGTGGCAGCCAATGACTAGTTAGATACAACAGGGATTTGTGCTTGGATCTCAGCTTTTCACAATATATATTAATGATTTAGATGAGGGAGCTAAATGTAATATCTCCCATTTTGCAGATGATACAAAGCTGTATGGGACGATAAACTGTGAGGAGAATACAGAAATGCTTCATTGTGATTTGGACAAATTGAGTGAGTAGGCGAATGCATGGCAGATAAAGTGAAAGTAATCATGCAGGTGCAGCAGGTGGTGAAACAGGAAATGGTATAACAAAACAAAAAAACCACAGGTGCTGGAGATCTGAAACTAAAGCAGAAATTGATGGTGAAACTCAGCAGGTCTGGCAGCACCTGCGGGGAGAAAGCAGAGCTAACATTTTGATTCCAGTGACTCTTCAGCAGAACTGGTAGCAGCTAGGAGAAAGTGGTATTAATGCTGAAGATGGGCTTTGGAGGGTGGTGGGAGTGGTGAGCGGATATGTGGAGACAGAGCCCAGAGAGAGAGATATGGAAGGGGTAGACAAACAAGGGGGTTATCGATAATAGGCTCGGACAGTTGAGAAGTTGCATAAGTGATAATGAGAGTTGAGAGTAGGAGAGAATGGGTTGGCTGTGCTCAAAGCAATCCATGTCATGACAGGACCAGAGTGTGAGGATGGTTAAAAAAACATGGTAGGATGGAATCAGGTTCCAAACTCGATTTCAAGTTCTAGAGGCTGCACGGTGGAACATGACATGTTGTTCTTCAAACTTGTCCTAAGGCTCAATGGAACATAGCAACAGGCTTGAGAAATGTTGGCCAGTGAACACGATGTCGTGTTAAAATGGCAGGAACTGGTCGGTGTGGGTCAATTTTATGGGCCAAAAGTGAATGCTGAAAACAGTCACCACGTCTGCATTTCAACTCCCCAATGTAGAGGAAACCACGCAGTGAACAGTGAGTACAATAGACTGGATTGCGTGAAGCACAGGTAAATTGCTGCTTTAGCTGGAAAGTGTGTCTGGTGTCTTGAATAATGAGGAGGGACGAGGTAAACGGGTAGGTATTACACCTTCTGTGATTGCATGGGAAGGTGCTGTGGGGGTGTGGAGAGCTGTTGGGAATGGAGGCGGAGTGGACTGGAGCAACTAGGAACGGTCCCCGCAGAATGCTGACAAGGGACGAAAGGGGGAATATCTGTCTGGTTGTGACATCCCATTGGAGGGACCAGTATGGCGGCTTATAATCTTTTGTAATTGGAGCCTGATGGGGTGGAAATTGAGGATCGGGGGACACTATAATTGTTGTGGGAAGGAAGGGAAGGGGTGAGGGCAGACGTATGGGAAATGGGTTGGAGATGACTAGTGGCCCTGTCAACTGCTGCAGCAGGGGATACTTAGTTGAGGTAAAAAGTGAACATTTCTGAATCCCCTGGCCTCATCAGAACAGATGTGACAGAGATGGAGAAACCAGGAGGATGGGATACAGTCGTTTATGGAGCAATGTATGAGAATGTATAGTTAAGGTAACGGTGAAAATCGATGGGTTTGTAATGGATATTGATGTAAAAAATCTTCGAGTAAAAATAGGGCTTATGCTCGAAACGTCGAATTCTCTATTCCTGAGATGCTGCCTAACCTGCTGTGCTTTGACCAGCAACACATTTGCAGAATGGATATTGATGGCCAACTTATCCCCAGAAACAGAGATATCGAGGAAAGGAAGGGAGAAGTCAGGGATGGACCAAGGGAAGGTGAGAGCAGGATGGAAATTGGAATCAGAATTGATAAATTTTTCCAATTCTGAATGAAGGAGGGAAGGAACAGCAATGATGTAATCAATGTAATGCAGAAAGAACTTTGGATGGGGGCCTGAGTAGGATTAGAAAAAGGTATGTTCCATGTACCCCGCAAAGGGACAGGCATAACTGGGCCTTATGTGGGCACCATGGCCACACCTTTGATCTGCAGAAAGTGGGAGAAGTTAAATAGAGCAAGCCCAGCCAAACAGAGGAGAGAGGTGGTTGATGTGGATGGTCCAGGCCTTCTTTCCAGGAAAAATGGAGAATCCTGAGACCATCCCGATGGGGGAGCTGGGAGGCTGTTGCAGGAAGATCCCCAGATGAGGTGAGTTGCTCAATGGTGGGGTCATGTCCAAGGGGAAATAGGTAGAAGTATGTGAGAGCTGGTGCTCAGCCTCTGCCAGACAACAGCAGCACCACCTTTATTGGCTAGCTTGATTATAAGGTCACGGTTGGATCTGAGAGCAGAGCGTGCAGTCAGTTCAGAGGGAAATAGTTTGAATGGGTGGGGTGGGGGGTGGGGGGGGGAAACGGAGAAATTAATGCAACCGATGTCACATTGACAATTCTAAATGAACAGGTTGAGTGCAGATAAAAGGCCACAGAGCGGGTTCTAGGTGGAGGGAGAGTGTTGGAGATGGATGAAGGAGTCTGTGAGACAGAGGGCGTATTCCTGTCTGAAGAAATGGGCATGGAGGTAAAGGTGATGGAAGAATTAAAGTTATATATGCCCAAAATTCATTGAGGTGGGTGCACAGATGGATAAAACTAAGACCTTTGCTAAATACAGAATGTTCAGCATCTGCAAGCCAATGGTCAGAAGGGATTATAAATACTTGACAAGAGGTGAGGTTAGGAGAAGGGATGGAGACAGCGGGAAGAGAAGTTAAAAGAGGGATACAGGTATCTCTGAGTTATTGCAGTTAGCATTTCTTAATAATGAAAGGAAAAGAGTTTTGTGAGAATATTGAATGAGCTAGAGAATGAAATGGACCTGGGGACTGGATTCTATGACTATAGGACAGCTCTGAGCCAGCATGAGGCAGTGGTTACGAAGAGACAGTTTGACATTCTGCAGATGGCAATGCATAACACTGAGAGTGGATTTCAGGATGTTATGAGACCAGAGTTCTGAGGAGTATTGTAAATCAGAGAAACCAATGATCCCTAGTGGATTCAAAACACAAAGCATGAGTCACATGGAGTGAATATGAGCAGAGACAGTTACTGAGGAATGGGATGGGACTGTGGAAACGAGTTTTGTCAAACACTCGGAGTGAAAACAAAACTAATAATGGTGAACAAGAAGAAAAGTTAGAACAGAAATCCTGTTGCAGAGTGGAGATGAGCTTCTTCAAGATGGAAGAAATGTGCAAGTGAATTAATTTCTTCTATGCTGGCCGCCTATCAATAATGCCCTTATCTGCCCACCTCTATCATGTCTCTCTCTGGGATCCATCTTCACCTAATAGCTCACACAGTAACACCCTCCATATCATCTTCAGTGTGAACACCACATTTTCCTAGCTGCTAACAGTTCTGATGAAGTGTCACAGGGCTCAAAATGTTAACTTTGCTTTCTTTGCCAGCAATTCCAATTTTTGTTAAGACAAATGGTACGTTGGCATTCATAGCAAAAAGACTTGAGTACAGGAGCAGGGATATCACCAAAATTGTACAGGGACTTGGTGAGCTACACTCCTGAGTAATGTGGGCATTTTCAGTCTCTTTATCTGAGGAAGGATGTTCTGGCTAGGCAGGGAGTTCAGTAAAGGTTTACCAGACTGAATCCTGGGATGGCAGGACAGGCTGGAGAATACCCAATGTAGTAGTTCCTTTGTTCAAGAAGGGCAACAAGAATTATCCGGGAAATTATAACACAATGATCCTTTTTTCAGTGATAGGGAAATTATTGGAGAAGATTCTTATGGACAAGATTTACTTGCATTTGGAGAAGAATGGACTTATTAGTCAGCATAGTTTCGTGCAGAGGAAGTCTTATCTCACAAACTTGATTGAGTTTTTTGAAGAAGTGGCAAAGATGATTGAGGGTAAGGATATTATCTATATGGACTTAACTAAATAATTTGACAAGGTCATTCATGGTAGGCTGGTTCAGAAGATCAGATTGCATAGAATCCATGGTGAGTTGGTAAATAGTATACAAAATTGACTTGGTCAGAGAAGACAGAGGGTAGTTGTGGAAGGTTTTTATATTTTATGACTGGAGGTCTGTGACCAATGGTGTTTCACAAGGATCAGTCTGTTTTTTGGAATGTATATAAATGGTTTTGATGAAAATGTCAGTGATAAGTTTTCAGATGACACAAAAATTGATGTAGTTGTGGATAGTGAGGAAGAATATTGAAGAATGTAGCAGGATATAGATCAATTGGTAAATTGGGCATAGAAATGGCAGATGGAGTTTAATCCAGGCAAGTGTGAGGTGATGCATTTTGGGAGGTCAAATGCATGAGGAAAGCATATAATAAATGGCCAGACCCTAGGAACATTGTTATTTAGAGGAATCTTGGCATCTTAGTCTATAGTTCCCTGAAAGTGATAATACAAATGGATAAGACGACAAAGAAGGCATACGACATGATTGCCTTCATTGGTTGGGGCACTGAGTATACAAGTTGACATGTTATGTTTGCAGCTGTATAAGACTTCTGTCGGGCAACATTTAGAGTACTGTGCATAGTTTTGATCATGACACTTCAGGAAGGATGTGGAGGCTTTGGGGAGGGTGCAGAAGAGGTTCACCAAGATGTTGCCTGGATTGGAGTGTATTAACTATAAGTAGAGATCGGATAAACTTGGATAGTTTTCACTGCAACATCGGAGACTGAGGTGCAACCTGATAAAAGTGTATAAAATTATGAGATGCATGGATAGGGCGGGTGGTCAGAATCTTTTTTGAGAATGCAAATGCCAAATACGAAGGGCATTGGTTTTATGTGAGAGGGGGAAAGTTTAAAGGAGATGTGCGAGGAAAATGTTTTACACAGTGGGTGGTAGGTGCCTGGAATGCACGACTATGAGAAGTGGCAGAAGCAGAAATGTTAGCAAATTTTAAGCAGTATTTGTACAGACACAAGAACAGGTAGTGAATACAGGGATATGGACTATTTGCAGGCAGATGAGATCAGTTGAAAATAGCATCATGGTTGGCACAGACATGACAGGCCAAAGGGCCTGTTCCTGAGCTATACTGTTCTGTGTCTATGTCTGAAGAGAGACTGGATCAGTTAGGAGCATATTCAGTTCAGATATTGAAATTTAGAAGAATGAGTGGGGGAGATCTCTACAAATATTCTATCAGGGCTATACAGACTAAATGGAGAAATATTGTTCCCATTGACGAGGGAGTCAAGAACCAGGGGTTATTCTAAGTCTAAATGGAGTAGATCATTTAGAACTGAGATGAGGAGAAATTTCTTCGTCCAGACAAATGATGAGCCAGTGGAATTTTTGCCATATAAAGTAGTTGTGGCCAAAACGTTGAATATTAAAGGAGTTAGATATAGTTCTTAGGCCTTAAGGAATCAAAAGGTATGGGTAAAAGAATGGCAATAGGGTACTGATTTGCCCCCTCAGTCATGCTCATTTTGAATGGCAGAGCAGGCTGAACAAGCAGAAAAACCTACTTCTGCTTCTATTTTGCATGTCTTAAATTTAAAATTTTAACGGCAAAATACCATCATAGACATGTACGATTCTATCTTCCAGCCTATAACTCCCACCCTTCCCTCAGACCCTCCAGTTTTCTGGTCTGATCTGTTGTATAATTCCCTCCACCCTTTTGCACATCATATCTTAGTGATAACTTCTGCTGCACCAGTTTCATGTCCTGCATTCCATGCCTCTCATCTGTGTTAAAAAGATATTGGTCACCCCTCCTAAAACTTCTTTTCTTTGTTAGCCAGTTTGTTTATCAGACCTCTGAGAAGTGCCTTGCTATGGTGTTTTTATGTTAAAGGTGCTACCTATTTGTAGAGTATTCTCTTCCATTGTTCATAATTACTTCAAGGAAGAGCAGAAGTGTTCTTGTATTTGGCCATTACTTCCCCTCAATCAACATCACCAAAACAGATTATCTGACCATGTACGTTATTGCTGCTTGTGGGATTTCCTGCTGCAAATAATGTGTTTCCTTAATTATGATGAATGCACTTCAAAATTATTTAATTAATATAAGGCAATTTCAGAACCTCTTCAGTTGTAAAAGGAAATGTGCAAATACAAATGCTTGCTTTCAAGTGTACAATATAAAGCTGCAGATATTAATGAAAATGAAACAGAAACGTGGAGAACGTTGAGAATCCAGAGAAAAAAAAAATCAGGTCATGGCAGTAGAAATTTTCAAATGTGTCCATTGCTCTTTATCCAGAGACATATGTTTGAAACTGGAATTACTGAAAAAGTGAGTAATTCACACCAATCATATTTACGAGCTGCAGGTAACCTGTGAGCTAGGGAGGATGTGCTGGGACATGTCCTGCACTGTTGAAGGGCTTTTGCCCGAAACGTCGATTTTCCTGCTCTTTGGATGCTGCCTGACCTGCTGTGCTTTTCCAGCACCAGTCTAATCTTGAATCTGATCTCCAGCATCTGCAGTCCTCACTTTTGCCTTAGCTATGAGCAGTCATGCTGTTTCCTAATTGCAGATGAAGGCCCAAGTGATATCCAAAGCAGCTGTTCTGAAGTGAATTCTATGCCATTTGAAGTTAGCTGAAGATCAATCACCCTCCCTCACACACTCACTCAGGCTCCCTCATTCATTCAAAACCTCAATGCCAAGCAGCAAGCTGACAGCCCACAAGAAACATGGCTGTTAAAGTGGATGTAGTGCCTGGGGACTGGGCCAATAAAAGCCCAGGTATGGGGTGAAATTGACAGGGGGCAAAAAGTGGCCGATAAAAGCCAGGGGAAGTTGTGGCTGATGCAGGTGAACTAGTATCTGAAAAGAACAGACAAATTACTCATTCAGGTGCAGAGTCTGCTTCAAAACACTACTTTCCCTTTTACCTTTGGATATTTTTCTCCAATTTTCCCATTATTCCTTCCCCATAACTTCTTCAGCTGTAGGAGAGATAATTTCTTATTGCTATTAACCACCAGGGATTTGCCTCTGATTGAATGTGAATAACAGTACAGGCCCAAAGATTAAACTCCTTTCTAAAAACTGCAACCTGGCAATATTTTTGGCACATTTGTTTGTCCTGAAGATATTTATGCCAACCAATATTATCATGGTAAAAATGCTTTAAAAAATCTGTTCTTCAGAAATAACTGTGCAGACATTGCTAAGCAATGGACACGTTTCATTTCCAAGATGTTTATTTGTAGGAGGATGACAATTTTTAAAGGTACATATATTCATGAAGTTCACTATAACCATTTTCAAGTCATAAACTGATGACAATGAAAGTTTGAAATGTCAGGTGCAAGTAGAATGGTGTAGTGACATCAATAATTTATCTGATGGACTTGATAAATGGAAAGACATTTAAATACATGTATGTTCTTTGGACTTTCAGTGTTTTGGCGGTCTTGATGGTTTTGGCACTTGTGAAGTTTCACCTTTAGACGCAGGAATTTTTTTCTGTCCCTTAGCAGCAGCCTTTTCCATCTTAAGCTAAAATAAAATATTGTGTGTTAACTATCATAATAAATGTTTTATTTCAAAAACTGTGTTAAATTAATGTGCATGAATGTAATAAGATCACTACTGTAACACAGACAATTAATGAAAATCTAATCATATGCTTGATTGCTAACTACTTTGAGGTCAATAAAGGATCACAGAATTGTTATGGTGCAAACGAAGACGAATTGATTGTGTACCACCTCTCTGATTGAATATTTTGACTCAGTGCTATTCTCCTGCCTTTTCCTTATAACCCGGAATATTGTTTCTATTTATATATTCAGTTAATGCCCCCTTGAACATCTCAGTTGACTGGGTTTCCACTACACTTTCAGGCAGTGTGTTCCTGACCTGGACCACTTGCTGTGTGAAATGTTTTTATCATGCTACATTTGTTTCTTTTACAGATGTCACTTCAAATCTGTGTCTTCTTGTTCTCAATCCTATTATGGCAAGGAACAATTTTTCCCTATCTATCTAGACCCTTAATGATTTTGAAAAATTCAATAAAATCTCCTCTTAGCCTTGTCTTCTTAAAGGAAAACGGTCCCAATTTCTCCTATCTGTCTCAATTATTGAAGTTTTGCATATAACCCCACCTATTAACCTCTTCCTTCCCAAAGTGTGATAACCAGAAATGTACACAGCACCTCAGCTAAAGTCTAACTAGTAGTTTATACAAGTTTAGCATAACTTGCTTGCTTCTTTACTCTATGGCAGTGTTATTAAAGCTTCAGATACTGTATGCTTTATGAAGTGCTCACTCTGCCTGGCCTGCCATCTTCAGGGAATCAAGCATATATAGATATATATGCAGATCTCTGTTTCTGCACATCCTTTAACATTACACTGTGTATCCATATTCTTTCTCCCAAAATGTAAGACCTCACACTTCTCTGCATTGAAAGTTATGTGCCCCCTGTCCATCAATTTGTTCATGTCCTTCCATAATTTTACACAGGCTTTCTCACGATTTACAATGCTTCTTAGTTTTGTACCATCTGAAAACTTGGAAATTGTCCCCTGCACACCAAGATACAGATGGTGACCATACATCAAGATAAGCAAGGATCCCAAAACCGAACCTTGGAGAACTCCATTAGAAATACTCCTTTAGTCAGAAAAATATCCAACCATCCATCAGCCAATTTTGAATCCAAATTTATTCCACGAACTATCATGTTCTCTGAAGTCTCTTCTGTGGCACTGTAGTGAATACCATTTCTTACACAAAATATTCATGAACACCTCAGCTACGCTTCCTGCCTCCATGTATAGATCGCCCTTATTATTCCTACTCAGCTCTCTCCTCTTTTAACACGTTTTACTGATAATGCACCTATAGAATTCCCTTTTTGTTATCTTCTGGTTCGTACTCCCTTTTTACTACACTAACTGGTGTTTTCACCACCCGCCTTCTGAATTCAGCTTTTTTCACAATTATATTTTCTACCTGACATCTGCCATAGGCTTACTATTCTTTATTTGCTTTAATCTTTATCTCCTTTTTTCGAGAGGAAACCCTGGGTTTATTTGCCCTATTTTTACACTTTGAGGAAATATATCTTAACTACGCCCAAACGATCTAATCTGAGGCAGCGCAGATGCTGTTTTTCTCAAGTCTTTTTTTCCAGTCCATCCTGCATACCTGTGCTCTTGCCCTACAGGAGTCAGCTCTCCTCATTTAATTATTCTTACTGCAAGGTTTGTAGCTCAGGTTGAGATTTAAGGTGTAGGTTTGCTCGCTGAGCTGTAGGTTTGATATCCAGATGTTTCATTACCTGGCTAGGTAACATCATCAGTGGCGACCTCCAAGTGAAGCAAAGCTGTTGTCTCCTACTTTCTATTTATATCTTTCTCCTGGATGGGGTTCCTGGGGTTTGTGGTGATGTCATTTCCTGTTCATTTTCTGAGGGGTTGATAGATGGCATCTAGATCTATGTGTTTGTTTATGACGTTGTGGTTGGAGTGCCAGGCCTCTAGGAATTCTCTGGCATGTCTTTACTTAGTCTGTCCCAGGATAGATGTGTTGTCCCAGTCGAAATGGTGGGTTTTTTTTCATCCGTGTGTAGGACTACGAGGGAGAGAGGGTCGTGTCTTTTTGTGGCTAGCTGGTGTTCGTGTATCCCGGTGGCTAACTTTCTTCCTGTTTGTCCTACATAGTGTTTGTGGCAGTCCTTGCATGGAATTTTGTACAACACCAGCTAGCCACAAAAAGACACAACCCTCTCTCCCTCGTAGCTCTACACATGGATGAAAAAACCCACCATTTCGACTGGGACAACACATCTATCCTGGGACAGGCTAAGCAAAGACATGCCAGAGAATTCCTAGAGGCCTGGCACTCCAACCACAACGTCATAAACAAACACATAGATCTAGATGCCATTTATCAACCCCTCAGAAAACGAACAGGAAATGACATCACCACAAACCCCAGGAACCCCATCCAGGAGAAAGATATAAATAGAAAGTAGGAGACAATAGCTTCACTTCACTTGGAGGTCGCCACTGATGATGTTACCTAGCCAGGTAATGAAACATTTGGATATCAAACCTACAGCTCAGGAAGCAAACCTACACCCTAATCCTCAACCTGAGCTACAAACCTTCACAAACCTTGCAAAAACCTATGAGCGCAACATGCTACAACTTGCCCAAAGATGGGAAAGGAATGCCATCCGAGAGAGTTCCACCTGCAAACAACTGTATTTCCTGCATGAATGTTTAAGAAAACAGGTACTGCCAAAATGTCTCCAATATAAACCGCTGATAAAAACAACTCAAGCCAGAAGTTTAACAGAACAAAATGGCCGCAGAATGCTCCGAGAACTAATCAATGACGTCCACCACAGACTCTGAAAATACAACCGGGAAATTGCTCGCCAAAAACCGTTATTTGAACAAGCAACAAATCAAGAATGGACAGACGCAGTAGAATGAGCCATAAACACCAAACAACGACAAACACAGATAAAGAAAAATCGGGACCTGAAGAAAAATCTTGACAAACTCACAAAAAAGACAAAACCGATAATACAGAGGCATGAATATAGAACTTATCAGACCGGACCCTATCAGACACAGAAAAAGTGGTACTAGTAAAAGGATTAAATTTCAGTTACTGAGACACTGACAAGAAGGATTTCCTAGCGGCATTAGAAACCACATTGAAGGACAACAATCTCACGGAAGAAACACAACAAACGATCAGACAGACAGTTGCACCTACTCTGAGCTGAAAGAGGGAAGGAAACAAGCTGAACACAAGAAAAGAAAGCCCTAGAAAACCTCAAAAAAGACAAAAACATTATTATATTACCTACAGACAAAGATCAGCTCACAGTCATCCTGAATCAGAAGGGACTACATAGAGAAAGCCAATGCACTACTCGCAGACACCAACACATACCAACAGGTGGTGCTAGAACCAACTCCACAACTAGGAAACAAAATTACATATCTCCTAAGAAAATTACACAATTCCGGACAATTAAACAAGACGGAATTCCAGAAAATGAAACCTGACGGGACCAACACCCCACGATTCTATGGACTACCAAAAATCCATAAACCAGGAGCCCCCCTCAGACCTATAGTCTCACTACCCGGAACACCAACTTACAGACTGGCCAAAGAACTACACACAAGACTGAAATACCTAGTAGAAGAGTCACAGCACTCCATCCACTCCACCCGGGAATTCCTAAAAATCATCAAAAACACCAAAATAGAGAAAGACGAAGCAGTGATCTCATTCAACGTAACAGTACTCTTCACCTCCATCAGCATTGACCTAACAAAGGAAATACTTGCCACACTTTTGGAAGAGACCATCACACACACACACACCAACCACCATCAATCACATTATCAACAAAAACATCATGAAGCTAGTGGACCTGTGCCTCACCACCCACTTCACTTTCAACAACATAATCTACAAACAAACCAACGGCACACCCATGGGATCTCCGCTATCAGGATTCATAGCAGAAGCGGTAATGCAAAGACTAGAATAATCAGCCCGACCAACCATCAAACCAAAAATCTTGGTCTGCTATGTAGATGACACCTTTGTCATCACAAAACGAAACAAGATAGAAGAGACATTTAACATCATCAACAACACCCTCACAGGCATAACGTTCACCAAGGAGGAAGAAACCGACAACAAGCTCACATTTCTGGACGTCACAGTCGAAAGAAAGGACAACGGAGAACTACAAACCTGCGTATACAGAAAACCGACAAACACTGACTGAATACTTAACTCCGCAAAGACCGTTCCCTCCGTGACTACCTGGTCAGGTCCACGCCCCCCTACGACCCACCCTCCCATCCTGGCACTGTCCCCTGCCGCCGCAGGAACTGTAAAACCTATGCCCACACCTCCTCCCTCACCTCTATCCAAGGCCCTAAAGGAGCCTTCCACATCCATCAAAGTTTTACTTGCACATCCACTAATATCATTTATTGTATCCGTTGCGCCCGATGCGGTCTCCTCTACATTGGGGAGACTGGACGCCTCCTAGCAGAGCGCTTTAGGGAACATCTCCGAGATACCCGCACCAATCAACCACACCGCCCCATGGCCCAACATTTCAACTCCCCCTCCCACTCTGCCGAGGACATGGAGGTCCTGGGCCTCCTTCACCGCCGCTCCCTCGCCACCAGACGCCTGGAGGAAGAACGCCTCATCTTCCGCCTCGGAACACTTCAACCCTAGGGCATCAATGTGGACTTCAACAGCTGCCTCATTTCCCCTTCCCCCACCTCATCCTAGTTTCAAACTTCCAGTTCAGCACTCTCCCCATGAACTGTCCGGACTTGTCCGACCTGCTTCTCTTCTTTTCCACCTATCCACTCCACCCTCTCCTCCCTGACCTATCACCGTCATCTCCTCCCCCACTCACCCATTGTACTCTATGCTACTCTCTCCCCACCCCACCCTCCTCTAGCTTATCTCTCCATGCTTCCAGCTCACTGCCTTTATTCCTGATGAAGGTCTTTTGCCCGAAACGTCGATTTCGCTGCTTGTTGGATGCTGCCTGAACTGCTGTGCTCTTCCAGCACCACTGATCCAGAATCTGGTTTCCAGCATCTGCAGTCATTGTTTTTACAGAATATTTAATTACACCAGCAACCGTCCCAACACACACAAACAAAGCTGCATCAGAACACTATTCCAACGAGCCACCACACACTGCAGCACAGACGAACTTCGGAAAACAGAGGAGAACCACCTATACAATGTATTCAAGAAGAACGGATACTCAAAAAAATACAATGCGCAGATTCCTCAAGAACAAACCACAACAAGCAGATCAAACACAGCCAGAAACCCTAACCACCTTACCATACACCAAAGAGGTTTCAGAAATGACAACCAGACTACTAAGACCCCTCAAATCCTAGTAGCACACAAACCCACCAACACTCTCAAACAGAAACTAACAAACTTAAAAGACCCAGTATAGCCCATGGACAAAACCAACGTCATCTACAAAATTCCATGCAAGGACTGCCACAAACACTACGTAGGACAAACAGGAAGAAAGTTAGCCACCAGGATACACTAACACCAGCTAGCCACAAAAAGACACGACCCTCTCTCCCTCGTAGCCCTACACATGGATGAAAAAAAAAACACTATTACGACTGGAACAACACATCTATCCTGGGACAGGCTAAGCAAAGACATGCCAGAGAATTCCTAGAGGCCTGGCACTCCAACCACAACGTTATAAACAAACACATAGATCTAGATGCCATCTATCAACCCCTCAGAAAATGAACAGGAAATGACATCACCACAAACCCCAGGAACCCCATCCAGGAGAAAGATATAAATAGAAAGCAGGAGACAACAGCTTCACTTCACTTGGAGGTCGCCACTGATGAGGTTACCTAGCCAGTTAATGAAACGTCTGGATATCAAACCTTCAGCTCAGCGAGCAAACCTACACCCTAATTATTCTTACTCTGAATTATCCATTATCCTTTTCACTGTTATCTTAAACCTTATGAAACAATGGTCACTGTTGCCTAAGTGTTTTCCAAGTGACACTTGCTCCACTTGGCAAACTTTGTTTCCAAGAATCAGGTCTTGTAGTGCCTCCTTTTCTGTTGGACTGCACATATACTGCTGTAGAAAATTCTCCTGAACACAATTTACAAATGCTTGCCCCTTGCTACTGTTTATTCTACCAATATCCCAGTCTATATCCAGGTGATTGAAGTATCCTATTATAAATATTCTAAGAGATTTACACCCCTCCATAATTTCTCTCCAGATTTGTTCCTCTACATCCTGCCAATATTTGATGGTCTGTAGACTACACCAAACAATGTAATTGCACCCATTTTGGCCTTAGTTCTAGCTAAATCAACTGTCCTTCAACTTTCTGGATAGCTTCTTTCTGCAGCACTAAAATGCTCTGCTTAACAAATACTGCCATCTCTCCTTTGTTCCTTTCCTATCTTTCTTGAACACCATTTTACCAGCAATATTTAACATCCTGCCTGGTCTTTCTTTGAGTAAGACTCTGTTACAGCCACAACATCATAATTCCATATGGCAATCTGCACCTGTAATTCACCAATCTTACTGATTAAACTCATTGCATTCACATATATGCAGTGAATCTCCTAATTAGAGTCATAGAGATGTACAGCATGGAAACAGATCCTTCGGCCCAACTTGTCCATGCTGACCAGATATCCCAATATAATCTAGTCCCACCCGCCAGCATTTGGCCCTTATTGCGCCAAACCCTTGCTATTCATATACCCATCCAGATACCTTTAAATTTTGCAATTGTGCTAGCCTCCACCATTTCCTCTGCCACTCATTCCAAACATGTACTAGCCTCTGCATGAAAACGTTGGTGTCATCTGCAAACTAACTAACTATAACTCTCACGGTCACATCCAAATCATTTATATGAATGATGAAAAGTAGTAGATGCAGCACCGATCCTTGTGGCACTCCACTGGTCACAGGCCTCCAGTCTGAAAAACAACCCTCTACGACTGCCCTCTTCTTGAACTGCTGCAGTCTATGTGCTGGAGGTTGAACCATAACGCCATTACGAAGAGAATTCCAGAATTCTGACCAGCAACAGTGAAGGAACAGTGGTATATTTCCAAGTCAGGATGGTGAGTGATTGGAAGGGAACTAGCAAGTAATGATATTCCCATGTAACTGCAGCCCTGTCCTTCTAGATGGAAGTGATTATTGGTTTGGAAGGTGCAGTCTAAGGATCAGTGATGAATGTCTACAGTGCATCTTGTTATTACTACCACAAAACACTTTTGAAATATTGTTAAATTATTTGCAAGTTTTCTTTCAAATGTCCTGTTTTGTAACTTGGTTTGTCAATGTTACCTACACTTTATCTCAAGAAAATCTTTTAATTTTAGAAAAGTTAAGAGTTAAAAAAAATTGCTGCTCCATGAAATATTTCATAGCTTATTTTCACATTTGCTGCACTAAGGTTACCATACCCGTTCTTGATACTGGCTTTCAAAGTAAGCCATGTCTCGCTCTTCAGCTGTGGGAAGGTGAGCAAATCGACTTAAACCATAAACATCTGCAGAGATATCATGGAATTTATTAAATAGTTATTCATCCACATACTCTACAATAGGAATAGTTAATTTAACTTATACAAATTTCATATTGGGTATATATATTTAAATATTTTCCAATGGTGCAGAATAATATGAATTTGAAAACCACATATATCTTCCAATAATCAGAAAATTTGTATTTCAGAGGAAAAAAGTGACTCAATTATAGCTGTTCAGAAATGTTTGCTTCAGATTATTACCATGTGTGGCATGGTAATTTCTTATTGAGAGAACCAGGAATTTGCAGTTAATTGAGTGATAGAAATTGACTAACTTTTTTTCTAAGAAAATATCTTTGATTTTTTTTTACAGATAAATATTTATATTGACATCTTTCTAATATTACCCATGTGCTTTTATTATCATATACCTTCAAGAACACCAGTGCAACACTTGTCTACATTCCAGCTGTTTGAAAAACTATATCATACAGTTATTACACTTAACTAGCCAATAATTAGAGAACTGAAAAGTATAGGAATTAGAGGAAACAATACTATGAAATTTAGGATAAAAAATGGTAGACTAACGCCATGGCCTGAATATTAACAGCTGTGTCGAGAGGGTGGTGCTGGAAAAGCACAGCAGGTCAGGCAGCATTCGAGGAATAGGAGAATCCATGTTTTGGGCATAAGCCCTTCATCAGGAATGAGGATTGTGGGCTGGGGGTCTGACAGATAAATGGGACGAAGGTGGGGTCGGGGGGCGTGGGGATAGCTGAGAATACCATAGGTAAATGATGGTGAGGGAGAAGGTGATAGGTCGGAGGGTGGAGCAGATAGATGGGAAAGGTGATGGACAGGTCAGGAGGGTGGTGCCAAGTTAGAGCCTTGAGACTGGGATAATGTGGTAGAGGGGAAATCCACATTGATCCCGGGTGGTTGCAGAGTCCCAAAGCAGAATATGAGGTGTTTTTCCACCAGGCTTCGGGTGGTAAGGGTTTGGCGATGCAGGCCCAGGACCTACATGTTAGATTAGATTCCCAACTTCAGCCCAACCAGTCCATACCGACCCTCTGAAGAGTAACCCACCCAGACCCATTTCCCTCTGACTAAAGCACCTCACACTTTGGGCAATTTAGCACAGCCAGTTCACCTAACATGTATATTTTTGGACTGTGGGAGGAAACCGGAGCACCCGGAGGAAACCCATGCAGACATGGGGAGAATGTATAAATTTCACACAGACAGTTGCCCGAAGCCGGAATCGAACCTGGGACCCTGGTGCTGTGAGGCAGCTGTGCTAACCACTGAGACATCCTGCAAAACTAAAAGATACATTTGGATTAATTCTTGCTCACTTGTACATATGAATTCCTATAAGTGTGTAACGCAAAGATTATTTTGTGTAACTCAATAGAAAGAATGCAATGGTCTATAATTAGAATAATTTGAAGTGCTACAATTATGCCTTTTAATTTATTTCTTACCATCTGGAGAGTGTCCAGCATTTATTGCATCCATTTGTGGTCCATAAGCTCTCAGAAAAGGATGATCCATTGAAGTAGAAGGTGCATCAAGAATTTCATCGCTTGGTGCCCCTGAAATAAATAATAAATCCTTTTGTGGATAAAGACTCCAATACATATTCGGAGGGTCAATTGGGTAAGACCTGAAAACTGTTTCTGGAGTCACAATGTGGAATTAACCAACTGTGTAAAGCAGTATATTAAATTTATACTTCCCAATGTTTTATATGATCGCTGCATGTCAACAAATGGACAATGATTTGCTGTCAACAAATGGACAATGATTTTCCTGGTTGCTTGGATCAGCAAAGGTCTGATATTATGAGCAAATAACACTACTTAAATGCAGCCTGCACCTTTGAAAGAGACAGGGTAGGATGCTTGCATAAAGAGTTGAAAGCGGTGCTGGAAAAGCACATCTGGTCAGGTAGCATTCAAGGAGCAGGAGAATCAACATTTTAGGCATAAGCCCTTCATCCCGATTCGCGATTCTCCTGACGTTTAAACGATATTTGGATAGATACATAAATTGCAAAGGTTTGGAGGGATAGGGGCCAGGAGCAGGTAGGTGGGATTAGTTTAATTTGGGATTATGTTCAGCATGGATTGGTTGGACCGAATGGTCTATTTCCATGCTGTATGACTCTATGACACTCTAGCAGGCACTACTAGCTTAATGTTAGCCCACACACTTGTGTCTGATGAATGCAAAGTTTGTACATAACAATTAGCTGTAATAAATATCCGTTGAATTCTGTAACATTACAATACCCACAATCAGTTTCTTTTTATCTTACAGGCACATTAGATAGAATACTCTGCTGGAAATAAGTGATAGACATCTAAAAAATGCAAGAATATCTTTGTGGCAAATATTTGGAAAACTAATTCTGGGAAACAAACCAGACAAGAGCTTTGGACAAAGTAACAGCTTCTTACCTCTCAAGTGCATTGATTGTTTTGAGAACAGAAAGCTGTACAGATTTGTAGATAGGGCATGAACTACCAATAAAACAAAGCTAATTTCTGTTGATTGTAATTTATGTTCTTTGATGATAATATAACTTTTTAAAAAGTTATATTAATTTAAGGAAGGGAAGAAAAGGATACATTATTGAACAACACCACAAAGTCAGTGCAATGCCATACAGAAGGTGGAGGCTAATACAATTGGTTCCAAGCATTTGACACATAAGTTAACCTTCTTAGAACAGCAGCAGCTACAAAGGCTTCGCCTTAAAGAAGAAGCAAGTTTCTAATCACAGTGATAGATAATTACGAATGTAAGGCTTAAAGGGTTGCAGTTAAGGCAGAAAGAACAATGGACTGCAGAAACCTCATTGTGGATTGGACAATATCCAGTAATACCCTTGCTGAATTACACCTGTTCAAATGACTATTCATTTCTAGACGTCAAACAATAAACGATCCTGAAAAAAATCTCTAAACATCTTGCACACTACTGGCAAGGAGAAGTTTCAAGGAATTAACACATCCAGTCCTTTTGTGGATGATCAGAAAAATCCATAAAATATCTGGAGAGTTCTTGAAGACCAACTCAAAATAAGAATTGACCTCAAGATTAAAGCCTTCAGGTGTTATAGTCAGACAGCAACTCCTAGAGTCGATTGATCAGTCTGTCAGAAGATGTTGCTGCAAATCACAAAATGTATCTTTTCTGACTGTTAGAGAGGCTCATTGAGTTAGTTATTTTACTTCTACATCAAATAAAACATTTAGGAAGGAATAATCTTTTGGGTGAGAAAAACAGCCAAATCATTGATGCATTGCTTGAAGATAGATTTAACCATAAAGCAATAGTAGCAGATGAATAACAATTACGTTGGGTATAGCCAACACTATTGCTACAAAGTGCACCCAAGATAACAAAATCTATAACAAATGTGATATGTTGTTTCTACCTAAAAGCTGTGCTGAATATCGTAAAAGGCAAGTTGGACCCCACAACAAGACGCTACATCAGCACAACACTGACAGCAAGGAAAATGTTATGAAAGTGCACAAGTGCAAACACATCAGTGAGATTCAGAGGGAAATAAAAGAATGGCAAATTTCAGAAGATGACCAAGGTTTCAACACAGTCAATTTTGAACACTATGCCGCACACATTTTTATACAGCAATCATAAGTTTTTAACAATATAATACAGTACCATATGTCCTGAAAGGTCAATACACACTAAGAACTAAACTGGTGCAAGAGCTGACAACAAATTACAACAACACATCCTGAAGGACATGCTCATCAGTAAAGGGTGCTTCTTAGTGGTACAGCATATGAGAGATCATATAACAGCATATAATGAATCAACAACTCCATGCATTGGTAGAATCACATTGCAATGCCAGTACACAAACTTATCTCGGTTTCCTGAAATTTTCTATCAACTGTTCAACAGCGGACAGACTAATATGTACAGATCTTAGTCAGTCAGAGATGCACAACACATAAACAGACCCTTCGGTCCAACTTGTCCATGCCGACCAGATATCCGAACCTAATCCAGTCCCATTTGCCAGCACTTGGCTCAAAGCCCTTTTAACCCTTCCTATTCATATACACATCCAGATGCCTTTTTAAATGTTTAATTGCGTTAGCTTCCACCACTTCCTCTAGCAGCTCATTCCATCCACACACCACTCTCTGCGTGAAAATGTTGCCCCTTAGGTCCCTTTTATATCTTTTACCTGGTCACCCTGAAACTATGCCCTCCAGCTCTGGACTCCCCCATCCCAGGGAAAAGACTTTGTTTGTTTATCTTATCCATGCCCCTCATGATTTTATAAACATCTATAAGGTCACCCCTCAGCCTCTGACACTCCAAGGAAAACAGCCCCAGCCTATTCAGCTTCTTCCCACAGCTCAAATCCTCCAACCCTGGCAACATCCTTGTAAATCTTTTCTGAACTCTTTCAAGTTTGACAACATTCTTCTGACAGGAGGGAGACCAGAATTGAACACAATATTCCAAAAGTGGCCTAACCAATGTCTTGTACCATCGCAAATGACCTCTCATCTCCTATACCTAATGCACTGATCAGGAAAGCATACCAAACACGTTCTTCACTATCCTATCAAACTGTGACTCCACTTACAAGGAACTATGAACCTGCACTCCATGGTCCTTTGTTCAGCAACACTCCCCAGGACCTTACCATAAAGTGCATAGGTCCTGCCCTGATTTACCTTTCCAAAATGCAGCACTTCAAATTTATCTAAATTAAACTCCATCTACCACTCCACAGCCCATTGGCCCATCTGATCAAGATCCCGTTATTCTGAGGTAACCTCTTTGCAGTCCACTCCACCCCCAATTTTGGTGTCATTTGCAAACTTACAAACTATACCTCCTACATTCACATCCAAATCATTTATATAAAGGACGAAAAGCAGTGGATCAAGCACAGATCCTTATGGCACACCAATGGTCATAGGCCTCCAGTCTAAAAAGCAATCCTTTACCACAACCCTCTGTCTTCTACCTTCAAGTAAGTTCTGTATTCAAATGGTTAGTTCTCCCTGTGTTTCATGAGATCTAACCTTACTAAACAGCCGTCCGTGAGAAACCTTGTTGACCGCCTTAAAGAAATTCATATTGATCATCTCCACTGCTCTGCCCTCATCAATCCTCTTTGTTATTTCTTCAAAAAACTCAGTCAAATCAATGAGACATGATTTCCCAAATCAGTCTGTGCCTTTCCAAATACATGAAAATCCTGTCCCTCAGGATTCCTTCCAACAATTTGCCCACCACCAATGTCAGGTTCACCAATCTATAATTCCCTGGTGTTTCCATACCACCTTTCTTAAATAGTGGTACCACATTAGCCAATCTCTAGCCTTCTTCACCTCACCTGTGACTATCAATCAACGATACAAATACCAACCAAGGAGCCCAGCAATCACTTCCCAAGCTTCCCACTGAGGTCTAGGGTACAGCAGATCAGGTCTTGGGGATTTATATCCTTTAAGATATCCGGCACCACCTCCTCTATTTTTCCCCACATTCTATATCTTCCAAGCCTTTGTCCGCAGTGAATACTCTTGCAAAATATTAATTTAGTATCTTTCCATCTCTTCTGGTTCCACACATAGACTGCCTTGCTGATCTTTAAGGGGCTCTATTCCCTCCCGAGTTACTCTTTTATCCTTAATGTAAAGATAAAATCCCTTCGGAAATCTTTTTAACCTAATTTACCAAGGTTACCACATGTCCCCTTTTTGACCTCCTGATTTTCCTTTTAAGTATAATCCTACTGCCTTTAGATTAGATTAGATTACATTACATTAGACTCCCTACAGTGTGGAAACAGTCCCTTCAGCCCAACCAGTCCACACCGACCCTCCAAAAAGTGACCCATTTCCCTCTGACTAATGCACCTAACACTATGGTCAATTTAGCATAGCCAATTCACCTGGCCTGCACATCTTTGGACTGTGGGAGAAAACCAGAACACCCAGAGGAAAACCACACAGACTCTAAGGATTCACTCGATCTCTGATGTCTGTACCTGACAAATGCTTCCTTATTTTATTGACCAAAACCTGAATTTCTCTAGTCATCCAGCATTCCCTAAACCGACCAACCTTGCCTTTCAGCCTAACAGAAACATACTGTCTCTGGACTCTCATTATCTCATTTTCCAGCCCTTCTCTTACCTGTGAACATCCACACCCAATCAACTGTTGAAAGTTCTTGCCTAATACTGTCAAAAAATCGCCTTCCTCTAATTTAGAACTTCAACTTTTAGATGAGGTTTACTCTTTTCCATCACTACTTTAAAACTAATAGAAGTATGGTCGCTTGCCACAAAGTGCTCCTCCACTGACACCACCTGCCCTACCTTATTCTCCAAGATTGGGTCAAGTTTTACACCTTCTCTAGTAGGTATATCCACATACTGAATCAGAAAATTTTCTTGTGCACATTTAACAAGTTCCTCTCCAGCTAAATCCTTAACAATATGATAGTCCCAGTCTATGTGCACTGGGCAGAGAATACAATTTAGAAATTCAAATCCTAATACCTGAATACCAGCAAAGATTTCTAAAATATGCATCCAGCACATACAATGTCATTGTTGATCATTGTGCCTGAATAGAAGCCAGAAATTAAAGCTAGGTCAATCCAATGTAGAGCACTCCAATCATGTTTGAAGAGAGTGAGGAAGAACATACCAATGTGATGATTGTGTGGCAATGTTAAGTAATAATAACTAGCAGAAAGGCAACCAAGTTTTCATGCAAATGCAACAGAGAACAATGCCACATATCTCCAGATGGGTACATGGTTACCAGATCAAGATGAGTTGTTAAACCTCCAAGAGCTGAAGTTAGAAATGTTAGCCTTTTAAACTTTGTTTTACCTGTTAGTATAACGACTGATTTGACAGGACAAGCCAATGGTATGATCATATATGTCTTTTTGCGATTAAGTTTTTAACTTGGGATAAATGGGATGTTGCGTTATGTTTGATGACGCAGTCATGCACCTTTGAAGTAAATGCTCTTGATATCATCACTGTGTCATAACATGTGACTTTTAAGTATAAAGTCTCATACCTCATCTTGTCCTGGATCAGGTGAGGCCATTGCACTCTGCTGGACACATGCTGCCCTGTTGTAAATGGCAAAATTAATGATATGTGCTGCTGGAAAAAGCACAGTAGATCAGGCAGCATCTGAGGCGCAAGAGTGATGACGTTTCGGGCATAATCCTTCATCAGGGTTATGCTCGAAACATCGACTCTCTTACTCCTCAGATGCTGCCTGACCTGCTGTGCATTTTCCAGCACCACACTTTATCAACTCTGAGTTCTCCAGCAACTGCAATTCTCAATAGCTCCTAAAATTAATGCTGTCCAGACACTATGTGCCTGATGAATGTAATGTCTTTTCAATTCTTTATGATATCTACACACAGTTTCTTGTGTTATGGGAGATAACAAATATGCTGTATCAGGTAAAACACCCTGCTGGAGGCAAAATCACACTACTTAGATGGGGATGAAATACGTGAAGAAGGTTAAATGATATCATGTGAGTTGTCAAGTTGGATGAGTTCATCTTTCAATGGTTCTGCTGCATACTAGGCCAGCATTTATTAACCAGCCCTTGTTGGTCTTGAGAAGGTGGTAAGCTGTCTTCTTGAGCCACTGCTGTTCATGTCTTGTAAGTATGCCTACAATGCCATGAAGGTGGGAATTCCAGAATGACCATATATTTCCAAATCAAGAAACTGCTGAGGAGGTGCACAAAGGCATGAAGTTAGGTAGTATCATTGACTTCAGAGCAGACTCCTGTCCCTATGTTTTCAATGTTCTATATTCCTTAGGGTATAGAAGACAAACATTTTCACTTCCTGTGGACAAGGTGAAAACAAGTACAGAAAGGAAGGTTGAAACCTTTTTGTTTAAGTTTCTCACAGCATTATTTTTGTCACTTTGCACCCAGGTATGATAAACACTCAACTAACTACATGCAGCCATCTCTCAACATTTATCCTCATTCAGCTTGCATCTTTGCTTTAATTGATGAAATGATTTCTACACAAAAAAGTATCACTATTCTTAACCTCATATCATGCAACAAAGGCTCTAAGTCTGTGCAGTTTGCTTTCCCCACTGCTTTTGTCACAAATATTTTAAAATGTTAATTGCTACACTAATACAATGCTTCTTAGCTACCATACCCTGTACTGTAGATGGTGAAATGAGAACAGCACACTTCTTCAATAACCAGCAACAGCTCTGAAGTAGTTGCTGGCTTCCCCAAAAGCATATCACCCTTCACTGCAAACCTATTCAATGCATGGAACTGATAGGGATTTACTTTACAAAATTCAGCAAGTCCAGTGTTCCCTGTTGATAGTGCAGTTAAGCCCAGATCACTAACCAACAGTCCTAATTTTGCCAGACACACTATGTTGAGGTAAAAACAATGACTGCAGATGCTGGAAACCAGATTCTGGATTAGTGGGGCTGGAAGAGCACAGCAGTTCAGGCAGCATCCGAGGAGCAGTAAAATTGACGTTTCGGGCAAAAGCCCTTCATCAGGAATAAAGGCAGAGAGCCTGAAGGGTGGAGAGATAAGCTAGAGGAGGGTGGGGGTGGGGAGAAAGTAGCATAGAGTACAATAGGTGAGTGGGGGAGGGGATGAAGGTGATAGGTCAGGGGGGAGATTGGAGTGGATAGGTGGAAAGGAAGATAGGCAGTTAGGACAAGTCATGGGGACAGTGCTGAGCTGGAAGTTTGGAACTAGGGTGAGGTGGGGGAAAGGGAAATGAGGAAACTGTTGAAGTCCACATTGATGTCCTGGGATTGAAGTGTTCTGAGGCGGAAGATGAGGCGTTCTTTCCCCAGGTGTATGGTGGTGAGGGAGCAGTGGTGAAGGAGGCCCAGGACCTCCATGTCCTCGGCAGAGTGGGAGGGGGAGTTGAAATGTTGGGCCACGGGGCGGTGTGGTTGATTGGTGCAAGTGTCCAGGAGATGTTCCCTAAAGCGCTCTGCTAGGAGGAGTCCAGTCTCCCCAATGTAAAGGAGACCGCATCGGGAACAATGGATACAATAAATGATATTGGTGGATGTGCAGGTAAAACTTTGATGGATGTGAAAGGCTCCTTTAGGGCCTTGGGTGGAGGTGAGGGAGGAGGTGTGGACGCAGGTTTTGCAATTCCTGCGGTGGCAGGGGAAGGTGCCAGGATGGGAGGGTGGGTTGTAGGGGGGCGTGGACCTGACCAGGTAGTCACGGAGGGAACGGTCTTTGCGAAAGGCGGAAAGGGGTGGGGAGGGAAATATATCCCTGGTGGTGGGATCTTTTTGGAGGCGGCAGAAATGTTGGCGGATGATTTGGTTTATGCGAAGTTGGTAGGGTGGAAGGTGAGCACCAGGGGCGTTCTGTCCTTGTTACGGTTGGAGGGGTGAGGTCTGAGGGCGGAGTTGTGGGATGTGGACGAGATGCGTTGGAGGGCATCTTTAACCACGTGGGAAGGGAAATTGCGGTCTCTAAAGAAGGAGGCCATCTGGTGTGTTCTGTGGTGGAAGTGGTCCTCCTAGGAGCAGATACAGTGGAGGCGGAGGATTGGGAATACGGGATGGCATTTTTGCAAGAGGTAGGGTGGGAAGAGGTGTAATCCAGGTCCCTGTGGGAGTTGGTGGGTTTGTAAAAAATATCAATGTCAAGTCAGTCATCATTAATGAAGATGGAGAGGTCCAGGAAGGGGAGGAAGGTTATAATTCCAATTTGCCTTGTAATCTTTTCTAAAAAAACATTACTAAAGAGTATAACAGTATGGCCTTGACACATTGCTTTGTAGATTTCAAACTGATTTCTTATTTTAAAAAAAACACATCCGGGGGGGATCCAAGATGGCGGCGACCCAGCAAGACTGAGTCCACAGTGCTCTACCCAAAACTTGGGAAAAGTGGGCTATCCACCCCCACCACACTCACTAAACCATTTATAATAGTTGTTAACCTTAAATAGTTACCTATTAGTACATTTAAATAGTCTAATACTAGCTGGAAAATGAGTAAAGGGAAGGGAACAGGCGGCTCTAAGAAAGCAGGGACCCCTCCCCCACCCTCTCCCTCTTCAGCTGCAACAAAGGTGACTTCAGCTACTCCAGGAGATTTACCAATGAAGATGAGCTTTGAGGAGATGTTTGCCAGGTGGGAGGCGAAGATTGATGCTTTTATCGATGAGTCTCGGCAGAGCAGAGAAGCACTATCAGCCGAGCTGCAGAAGCAGGGCAGAGACATTCAGGAATTGGAGTGCCGAGTCAGAGAGGTGGAGTCGAAGGCCGCAGCCTCAGAGACTGGGATAAAATCAACAGCCGACCACATCCGTTTTCTCGAGAATCGAGTCCAGAACCTAGAAAACCACATTGATGACCTCGAAAATCGATGTCGTAGAAAAAATATTCGGTTGGTGGGCCTGCCCGAGCAGGAAGAGGGAGGTCAGCTGACAGCATTCTTAGAGCATTGGCTGCCACAACTTTTAAATCTGCATAATGGATCAGGCCAGGTAAGGATAGAATGGGCCTACCGGGTCACAGTACGTGGGCCCGGCTCAACCTAGCGCCCACGCCCGGTCCTGTTCCAGCTGCAGAGCTAAAGGGAGAGGCAGATGCTCCTGGAAGCCTCAAGAAATCTGGGAAAAGATCCCCAAGCTATGACCCACAAAGGATCCAGGATCATGCTGTTCCAGGACTTCTCCCCAGCTTTGGTCCGAAAGAGGAAGGCATTCGATGAGGCGAAGAAGCGTTTAAGGGACTTAAATATCCAGTACTCCTTACGATATCCAGCGACGCTACGCCTTAGCCACGAAGGATCCATATATAACTTCGGATCACCGGAGAAGGCTAAGGAATTCTTGGACTCTCTTAAATAAACTGTAAGAGATTGTGGACGCTGGTCTGCCTTTCCCATTATTTTGGTTTACATCCCTTCATCTTTTCTTATCTTTCCCCCTATGTGTGTATGTATATATATATATGTTGGGGCGTTTGGTTAATGTTGATGGGGAGAGGTGGTTACCTTATTCTATTTTACTTCTGTTTTTAGGAGCGGGGTTGTTTTTCTTTCCCCTGTTATTTTGTGGTATTATATTTAAGTATTACATGTTGAGATTGTAATCTTATAGTTATATATGGTATTAATATTCCCAAATATATTTAGATGTGGGTGTGGGTGGGGGTGGGGTGTTCACTGTTAACTCTAGCTTTATATTATATTTGAATTCTCCTCATTTTATTGAGGAACACCTGGGTCAAGGGTGGGGCACTGGTTGGAAGAGGGTAAGATGGACTGTGGGAGAGGAAGTGACGCTCCCTGGGAACAAGGGAGAAAATCTCCAATTCGGAATGTTTTATATTTTTTATACTTAGAAAGAGTTTTTTGTTATATTGTTTTGAGTGTATCAGAGAGTCTTTACTTTTGTAAATCTTGTATGCTCCATGCTCGGGATGTTCTAGATAGGGTTTCCCCTCCCGAGGGGTCTCGGATCTGTCCAGATGATTATGGCTGAACAGTCGGTTAAGTGGTGCACCTGGAATGTCAGGGGGAGTAATTCGCCAGTTAAAAGGAAGAAAATATTATCAAATCTTAAGAAGGAGAGAGTTGATATAGCTCTCCTACAGGAGACACACCTGTCGGATAAAGAACACTTAAAATTACGACAGGGCGGATTTGATCAGGCCTTTTTTTCCTCTTTTAATTCAAAAAGCAGGGGAGTCGTTATCCTTGTCCGGAAGAACTTCCCTTTGAAAATTCTAAATCAGATAAAAGACGAATCTGGACGATATATTTTGATTAAAGCCCTCATAAATGGAGAGGAATATGGGATCTTAAATGTATACTGCCCCCCGGCACACCCCTTTAAATTCATAACGGAAGCTTTTTCAAAACTGATGGCCTTTGGTGCCCGTCATACAATTATAGGGGGAGACTTTAATTGTATTATGGATCCGGAAATAGACAGGATTCCCAAGAGTGCCGCTGGAGTATCTCCCAGATCTAGACAACTGGCGGACCTGAATAAAGAATTAGGATTGGTAGATGTATGGAGATGTCTCCATCCACAGGGTAGAGATTTTTCTTTCTACTCTAATCCACATAAATGTCACACAAGAATTGATATGTTTTTTGCCCCATCGATTTTTCTAAACTCTATAGCAACCTGTAAAATAGGTACTATAGCAATCTCTGACCATGCCGCTGTATACATGGAAACTAAGGTAAAGAACAATGGGACATCTGCTCGGCATTGGCGTATGGACCCCTTCCTGATAAAAGATAGCAAATTTTTAAAGTACTTCTCCCAAGAACTTAAAACTTTTTTAGAAATTAATACTGGTACGGCTAGCAATCCGTCAATGATGTGGGAGACCATCAAAGCTTATGCACGAGGTTTGATCATCTCCTATTCAGCGACCCAGAGGAAAATGAAGGGAGAGCAACAGCGTCTGCTCGAAGCTCGCCTAAAAGCAGCCGAAACAGCATACGCTGATAGACCTTCTATCACAAAATTGCAGAGGATTACAGCTCTTAGGACAGCTTTAAACACCGCGCTTACTCAAACGGCTAAAAGGGAAATATTATTTGCGAAACAAAGATTATATGAATATGGCGACAAACCGGGTAGATACTTAGCATTTCTTGCAAAGAAAAAGAAAGCCCCTCAAACTATTCCGACCATCAAGGAAAGTACAGGTACCCTGACTCATGATCATAAAAAGATCAATGCGACCTTTAAAGAATTTTATTCTGAACTATATAGATCGCAGGATTGTGAAGATAGGATTAGGAGGATGCAGTCATTTTTAAAAAATTTGACCTTCCCGGGCCTGACTCCGGAACAGGTGTCGGCCCTAAATACCCCTTTAACAGTCCAAGAAATACTTGAGGCAATTAGGCAACTTCAGAGCGGAAAAGCACCGGGCCCGGATGGTTTTCAAGCTGAATTCTATAAAGAATTTACAGGAATATTGGTTGACCCACTTATGGATATGTATAATTTTGCGCATAGTCAGGTCTGTCTCCCGCCCACGCTGAAAGAAGCAAATATTTCTCTTATCCTCAAAAAAGGAAAAGACCCAGAAGATTGTGCATCTTACAGACCAATATCCTTACTAAATGTAGACTTTAAAATTCTCTCAAAAATGTTAGCACTAAGACTAGAAAGGGTACTGCCATATATTATAAAGGAGGACCAGACGGGATTTATTAAGGGCCGCAGATCATCCAATAATATCAGAAGGGTCTTGAATATGATCCAAGCCTGTCATCAGGGAAAGATACCAGGAGTAGTAATTTCATTGGATGCGGAAAAGGCATTTGATAGGGTTGAATGGTTATATTTATTTTACACATTGGAAAGGTTTGGCGTTGGACAGGTGTTTACCAAATGGGTTTCAACATTGTATAATGACCCCAAAGCAGCTGTTATTACTAATGGGTTAAGATCGGATGGCTTCAGTGTGGGTAGGGGCTGCCGTCAAGGATGTCCTCTCTCACCATTGTTGTTTACACTGATAATCGAACCATTAGCGGAAGCCATCCGGACTGATCCTAATATAACGGCCCCGAGGATTGGTACAGGTAAACACAAAATTACCCTCTATGCAGATGACGTTCTCTTATTCCTCAGTAATCCTTTAATGTCAGTGCCTCGTCTAATTCAAGTTATTAATACATTTAGTGCATTCTCAGGCTATAAAATTAATTTTTCAAAATCGGAAGCCATGCCAATGGGTGGTCTGGCTATGATACCCCACTTAATGGACGGATCCCCTTTTCCCTTCCGTTGGTCCCTGGAGGGCTTCTTATATTTAGGTATTTTTATCACGCCAGTATTTGATCAGCTGTATAGGGCTAATTTTGTACAATTAATGGAAAGGATAAGGCAGGACCTCCAGCGATGGAGAGACCTTCCGACTCCCTGGCTAGGGAGAATAGCATTAATTAAAATGAATGTTCTGCCCCGTCTCTTATATCCTATGAGAATGCTCCCGCTGATGCTGCCAAGGCTAGCCCTACGTAAATTATATGGCTGGTTGGGCTCCTTTATTTGGAACCATAGACGGCCCCTTATTAAGCTGAAGAAGCTACAGCTTCCACAGGCAAGGGGAGGACTGGACTTCCCAGACTTTAGGAAATATCAGTTAAGCTCCCTACTAAGTTACATAGCTGATTGGGTTTCATCTGATCCACAATCAATTTGGCTGGATATCGAAGCCTCCCAAGTAAAATACCCACTTATTAACCTTTTATTTTCAGATAAGAGGAAAATCATTACAGACCACTGTAAAAATCCCATAATATTAAACACAATTAAAGCCTGGAATATAATGCGGCAAAATGAGGGTAACTCACATAAAACATCCCCCCATGCACTAATAGTAGGCTCATGGGGATTCCAACCGGGGATTACAGATGCCACCTTTAAACTCTGGAGATCCAGGGGCATCTCATGCTTAGGGGACCTATTTAAAGATGGGATCCTGATGTCCTTTGAGCAGCTGCGTCTGAAATTCGGAATACCTAATGGGGATCTCTTTCGATACTTCCAAGTTCGAGATTATATACAGAGGAAGACTACATTAATAGATAGTCTTTATAAATCAGACAGAGAACGTAATGTCTTACGACCAGCGGGGGCATCCTCCGTTAGTACTATATACCATTTGCTACATGATGGAGTCTCAGGAGACATGGATGACCTGCTTAAAACATGGGAGCAGGACTTGGGGCTAGAAATCTCTGAGGATATGTGGAATGACATTTGGGAAAATGCTAGAAGAATTGCTATCTGTAACAGAACTCAGGCTATCCAACTAAAGATACTTCATACGGCCCATATAGCTCCGGCTCGACTGGCAAAATTTAAGGCAGGAGCATCTCCAATGTGTCCCAAATGCAAAATAGAGGTGGGTACTCTTGCACATTGTCTGTGGACTTGTCAGAAAATCTGCAGATACTGGACTAAAGTGGCAAATACCCTGACAGAAATTTTAGGAATGGAAATTAGGGTGGACCCTGTATCTCTCCTTTTGGGCTTTTCGAACCTCTCATCTCTGGATATGCATGGGAAGAGACTATTTTCTATTCTCTCTTTCTGTGCAAGGAAAAATATTTTGGTGAACTGGGTGGCTGAGGGCCCCCCTGGACTTTCAAATTGGCACAGATTAATTATGGAATATATCCCCCTTGACTTCCTCACAAATATGGTGCACCGAAAGACTGAATTATTTTATAAAATATGGCAGCCCTTTTTGAATTATATAAATGCAGATATTTCGGCTATCCTAACAAGGGCTTTTATTTAGTGAAGATTTCAGACCAGGCTGCTCCGGGGCCCCTTGGGAGAGGAATCCTGCGCAAATACGGGTTTATTATATTTGATGTTTATACATTCCGAGCATGTAAGAGACTTAGGTATACACTCTGGTTAGTTATAGGTTAGATTAGTAGAAAGTTGAGTTTTTTTTTCTTTCTTTTTTCGTTTCTTTTTTTTCTTTTTTGTTTTCTTTCTTTCTCTTTTCTTTGTTAAATTATGACTATTGTATATATGATTTAATTGTACATCAATGTTTGTATTTGAGAGTTTTGTTTATTTTTGTAAATTTGCAAAAAAGTTAAATTTCAATAAAAATATCTACAAAAAAAAAACACATCCATCGTTACTTGCAAAATGTAGAATATTTGTGGAAATATGATTTGTGACATGGACAATTTCCCTTTCTTACATGAAAACAGATACTGCAGCACTAATCAATGTAATTGGATCAATATTTTACTTTGCCCTGTATTTGATAAGCAAATACTTCTGGAGAAAACAAACCTCTATTATTATTATTGATCTTGTCAGCAGGTGGAAATTTCATTTTCTTCTTAATTTTCTATTATTGTAATTTTGTACGGAGTTTTTCTTGTCTTTATCAGTTATCCAATCGTTTGGACTTATAGAGGTTCTGAATGTATTTTAAAAGTCAGTTGCTTATCTTCATTTTTTTTTAACATAACTTCTAATTACATTGGCTCCATTGCCATTTTTACAAATTTGTCATTGATACTTGATTAAAGGATTCCTGGCAGTACCTTAAATCATTCATAGTCTACCAATGTAGATTATCAAACCATTGTAGTATTGCAATGAGGTCGTACAAAACCCTTCCTTCGAAGCTTACTCTTTTTTTCTATTTATGCACCTGTGTACTTTATCCATACTGTCCTGAGCAGTTAATTTAAAATGTTACTTTGATTATCACTCCATTATATGTGCTTTATTCAACATGCTTAAAGATCAGATTGAGAATAACCTCCAATCACATAGATGGCTTAACAGCTGAGTTAGTTAGCATCTACCAAACATATGTTATTCCATCAGATTTCTATCTCCTCCTTTCTCAGTCAACATGTGGCTAACTCAAATCCTCTAAAACATTGTTATCACATTTTTACAGCCTTCCCTTACTATCTATAATAACATTCAACGAATGATTTATTTTCCTGATCTCAATCTAAATTGTATTTGTTGCGATCACCAAGGTGGTTGGTTTATTTTTTCCTGAGGATGCAGTATCCTGGTTCAGAAAAGTTTCAGTTATTCAGCTTTACTTGGCACCTTTCCTGCAAGTTTCCAATTCTGCAAATGTGTTTTACTGTTCCTAAGATGTAATCAAAACTCTAAACATCCATCTTTTGTATTTAGAAAATTCAACCGAATAAGCCATTTCAAATTTAGCTACTATATATTTAAGGTAGTTATTCATAAATTGGTAGATAAAATGGAATTTTATCAAGCAAATCACAGTTAGCAACAAACAAGTAAAATAAAATACCGCATTGTATCTTTTAAACCATAAAATATCACTTAACTGAAGTGGTATTATAAACCACTAGACGTATCTGTCAAGTTGACAGAAATTTTTAAATGACCTCAGAATTGAGACCAATACAATTTGCTCTTAGCAAAGTCCTAGTTGCAATTGATAATACATTCTGAATTATTTTAATTTTGTTTAAAAACATTATGTTCAACATATTCCGGGAAAAGCATTCATTAACCTGATGTTATTAGGTTTGGAAGCTTAGGTTAGATCTATATATTTGCAGAAAAAAAATACAGGTTTGGTGCTGACAGCCAGCTTCAGTTTGCAAAAAAGCATTTAAAAAATGCTTAGAAATCCTTTGAAAACTGCCAGAATGCTAACAGAAGTTACTGAACTGTGGAACAGTACAGTGAAGGATGAGTGCCCTGGCAATTGGCACTCAGAGGGCTGCTAGAGACCAGGCACTTGCTTAGTTCCCAGTAGGATCTCAGCTTTGTCAACATACACAGGGAGAAGTAGGAGCTGCAGCAGGAATATGGGACACAATGGGCCTAAATGCCCAAAAGCTGCAGCAATGCAATGAATCATGTGACTGTTTCCACAGACTGCTTGGAGGCTGACATGGATAGACAAGTCCAGCTCTCTGCTCTGACCTGCATTCTATCACTTATGTGGGAGGCTGCCCGCGACTAAATGTGTTGGACACCCTGACTGGTGGGTGCCTCCATGACTTCATCAAGGATACTTCTGTAAGACACTGGGATAAGGCCAACACTTGCTGCAGGTGCTATTTGTTTAGCATGAAATCTGACACATCATACAAATGTGGTATTGATGTGGCACACTGCCATAAGATAACATGTATGTGTCCTTATCTGAGAATGACTAAGCCACGGCTGCTGCGTTATTGTGAGACTGCACCAACTTGCAAGGTGCAGCGCAGCAAGGAATACAATCTGTAAGTATGATACTATGTGCTGAATGAATGAATGCTCAAACAGTAATCGAGCAGTCCTAATAGGAGGCCTGGCCCAAGACTTGGGCAGGGTTCCTATCCATGCAGTAACTGTACCCAATACAGAACTGCTGGCGATGCCTGGGCTTTCAGGGTGCACTGCCACTATATTAGATAGGTGCCAGGTGGGTGGCAAGTATTCCACATTCCTGATGAAGAGCTCATGCTCAAAACATCGACTCTCCTGCTCTTTGGACGCTCCTGACTTGCTGTGCTTTTCCAGTACCACACATTTCACTCTAAGTCCAGCATTTGCAGTGCTCACTTTCTCCTAGTAAAATATCAAATATCCGTCGAGAAAGGGTATATGTGGCTAGTGTCACCTATTGACTTGTTTTGAGCTTTCATTTCTTCCTACAAGTTGTTCTGCTACAACATGTGTTTCATTAACACAAATTTGCTCAAACATGGTTGATGAATTGGAGAGACTGTTTCTAAAGTGCAAAGTTTTAGAGCGTGCATTGGTTAGAATGTGATTCCGGCCCCATTAGTTTAAATGATGCTGCCATTACACAATTTTTTTATAACATGGGATTGCACCAGAATGGATCTACCACTTTATAGCATTGCTCCTCACCTCTTTTCTGAAAGCCTTTCCTTATTATGTTGAAATACAGCTTGACATATGTCAATATCATAGATTGCAATCTATGGTGGTATTACTCCATTATAGCTTGCTTCAAAGTAATCCTAATCTTGTCCTATACAGAGCTACATGAAAGTTTTCTTACTAATGAGTAAGATAAGATTCTTAACTCGAACAGATTATTTCCCTTGTTAGTGTAGGACTGCTATAGTTGATCTGTGCATGTTAATGATTATTTCAGCTAACCAAGAACAGATTCAGCATCAAACTGAGACTTCTCTGTACAGCATCACACATTGTGCAATGCAATTAGCAAGTAGATAATCATGTACGTGCAGTGTTAACCATCACTGCATACAACACCCTAAGAATCAGTCAGTCAAAATACAATCTTGCAGTTTTCTCCATTTATAGTAACCACTATTCTATTTTTACTATATGCAAAGCACTGAAACCACGAACCTATTCCACTTGAATCTAGTCGCATATATCCTTCTGCCAATGCATTAAATCCAGTGAGCCCTCCCATAGCAGCATAGGGAACATCTGGTCCTACTGATCGTCCTCTAGCCAAGCGTTCTTCTTTGGTCTCGACAATCATTGTATGAGCATATGTTGGGTGGGTACACCCACAGGTAAAGGAGCTGTGAAACCCAGCACATCCTATACCTACAGGAAAGAAATGATAGGTTTTGCATGCAATATAAAGTATAAAAGTACATGTGAAGAGGACAAGAACTTTTAAAATAGTACAGCTACACAAATTTTGTATTAAAAATAAATAACTGCATTGAATTTCAACCATTATCCTGCCACACTGCATATTACATCGGGTAAAGGGACACACAAATGATCAAACTAAAACAAGATAGGAAGCAATCAACATGTAGGTATAGTAACAAAGTTATTACGTTTGTTTTAGGCTTGTGAATTGCATTGCATCAAGTTTCTAATTTCAACCAACCATCATGGAAGATATTATTGGAGATTCCTTCCAGGTGCAACAACAGAAAATCTGTTATTTACATTTTCTGCCTCAGTTACTCAATATCAGCAATGCAGACTTAGCAACAGGTCATTAGTCTGACCTAACAGCGTGTGGAAAAGTAAAATTAATTAGAATACATAGTTATTATAAATGGAATACGTGGCTTTTATAGTCGACTGAATCTGGTTTTTTCAGCTCTGTGACAACACTGAAAATGTATTGCTTGCTGGTTAATTAATTATTTTCTATTTATACCAAATGTAAGGATACACTAAAACTGACATTGGGTAGTAGTAATATTGTGGCAACATCAGACAAAGAGATCATAAAGGCAAAGGCTGACAGTCCCAAGGAATTGCTTCTAATCCACAGTAGTTACTTTGCTGGTAGTGTTACGGAACTCAAATAAATGATAAATCCCCAGGGCCTGAGTCTACATCCCACACCACTTAAGAAACAGCCCTGAAAATAGTGATCATCTTTCAAGATTTTTTAGACTATGGAACTGTTCCTACAGATTGGAGGGTAGCTAACGTAATCCTATTAAATGAAAAGGGAGGTAGCGAGAAACCAAGGAATTATGAACCTGTGAGTATGATGTCTGTAGTGGGGAAGATGTGAGAGTCCATTACTAAAAGCATTTAGAAAACAGAGCATTTATGGCAAAGCATTTAGAAAACAGTGGTAGAATCAGAAATTGCTCTTGTGGCTAAATGGAACAAGGGATAGGCAGGAGGGCAAGGTTAGGGTGTTGTGCTTGATGATCAGGGGTGGCACAGTGGCTCAGTGGTTAGCACTGCCTCCTCACAGTACCAGGGACCCGGGTCCAATTCCTGCCTCAGGTGACTGTCTGTGTGGAGTTTGAACATTCTTCCTATGTCTGTGTAGGTTTCCTCTGGGTGCTCTGGTTTCCTCCCACAGTTCAAAGATGTGCAGGTTAGGTGAATTGGCCAAGCTAAATTGACTGCAGTGTCTAGGGATGTGTAGGTTAGGTGGATTAGCCATAGGAAATGCTAAGGTACAGGAATAGGGTAGGCAGGTGAGTTTGGTTGGGATGCTTTTCCGACAGTCGATGTGGATTTGTTCGGCCATCCATACATTTTATATTAAATGTGGTTTTCTATCAGTTCTGATCATGTGAATGGTAGAGCAGCCTTCTATCTTCTACATTACTATGTTAATCATAATTCCAGTCATACAAAAGTAAAATTTATTGAAATGCTTCAAGGATTCAGGGGAGTGGCATCGAGGACTGGATGTGGTTTATTTGGACTTCCACAAGTACCACATAAAAGATTCATGCGTAAAAATTAATTTGTAAACAAAGCTTAAGAGTGCATTGTGCTGGAAAGAAAATTGGTTATCAGACAGGAAACAGAATTGGAATAAATTGATCTTTTTCTGAATGGCTGGCAATAAGTAGTGGGATACCATAGGGATCAGTATTAGAAAGCTAGCTATTCACAATATATGTCAATGATTTAGATGAGGGAATCAAATATAAGGTCTCGACATTTGCAGATGCCACAAAACTGGGTAGAAGGGTGAGCTGTGAGGAGGATGCAGGGATATTGCAGTGTGATTTAGACAAGCTAAGTGAGTGGGCGAATGCATGACAGATGCAGTGTAATATAGATAAACAGGAGGTTGTCCACTTTGGTAGCAAAAATACGAAGGCAGATTGTTATTTAAATGTCTGTAAATTGACAGAGGGAAATATTCAATGAGACTTTAGTGTTGTCTTGCACCAATCGCTGAAAGTAAGTATGCAGGTGAAGTAAGTCATAAGGAAGGCAAACTGCATTTTGGCTTTCATGGTGAGAGAGTTTGAATACAGGAACAATGATATGTTGCTGCAATTATACAGGGAATTAGTGAGGCCACACTTGGAACATTGCATGTGGTTTTGGTCTCCTTATCTGAGGGAGGATGTTCTTGCAATTGAGGGAGCTCAGCAAAGGTTTACTGAATTGATTCCTGGAATGGCAGGACTAATAAATGAGGAGAGATTGAGTCAGTTAGGATTGTATTCACTGGAATTTACAAGAATAAGGGGATCTTGCAGAAGTCAATAAATTTCTAACAGGATTAGACAGGTTTGATGTCGGAAGGATTCATGAAGTGGGGGAGCCCAGAACTAGGGTTCATAGTTTAAGAGTTTAATAGGGTAAACCTATTAGGTCTGAGAGGAGAAATTTCTTCACCCAGAGAATAGTGAGCCTATGGAGTTCACTACCACAGAAAATAGTTGAGTCCAAAACACTATTTCAAGGAGGCATATTTAGCTCTTGTGGCTAAATTGATTAAGGGGTATGGGGAGGGTGGGGTTAGGGCATTGAGCTCAATGTCCAGCCATGATCATATGTGAATGACAAAGTAGGCTCCTAACTTCTACGTTTCCATGTCAATCATAATTCCAGTCATACTATTGTGGTACAGCTGGAGCAACTGTGGGAAATCCAGCATCTTTATGACTACTGAATGGGATTGCTGGGTACAATGTGTGGCTTAAATCCTGATCCCTCAACACCTCTCCACAATCTGCAACTTTGGTTGGTATGTTACACAATAAATGCCAGGATGGATATTGAACCTAGGAGCTCAGACACTACTTAAGTGGTTTGCTTTCTCTCAATTGGTGTTGAGTTTTACAGAAATTGCATCAATTGGGCAATTGGACAAGTGGGCATTTTATCACATTCTGACTTAGCTGGGATTTTACTGCCTCCAAGAAGCATGCTTGAATCTGATAGAAAGGGGATGTAAAATTGAATGGGATGGCATGGTGGTGATATGTTTGCCACCTTTGCATCAATGCTGTCATTTTAAACAACCACACACCTTTAGGCCAATTGTGCTCCTTGTGACATTACCACTATGTCACTGCCTCCCACAAAGTAGTGCATGGACGGAAAGCTGGCATCTTGCGGTCTAAGTAATTTGGGCAAACATTGAATCTCCTTCACCAATTAGATTGAACAATTAAGAGTCCAAGGGTTAAGAAGGAAGTGTAAATTAGAGTGTGTGAATTCAATATTAAATCAAGCACAGAAGGAAAATAAAGTGAAGGAAAGAACTATTAAACTAAAGAAGGGACTAAAAAGTAAAACGTTTAAAAATAACATTATAAACTTTACATCTTTCAAATATTTGACAATTAATTCCCAAAGGAATGACAGTCCATATTTGAGGGGATCAATTTTGAATGTCAGGGGCTGGTTGGCAATAAATAAGCCTTATCACATTAATGAAAGGGCACTTGCACTGGAATGTAATTTTCAAAAGCAAGTTTAGATCATAACCACAATCCTCATCAATTTCCCAATCTTACATATTTGCCTCTGAAAAATCTAATCCCAATTCATTTATAACTGCACTTTCAAAACCTTAAAAATCCAGTCTCATGTCCATCATTCACTCTAACATTTCTGCAGCTAAAATTTGTTCAACTTCTCCCTCACTTCATCTTTGATACCAGAGCTCCCATTATTCTTTCTTCCAACCTGGCCATTACTCTCATTGCTTTTGCTTCAAGTTCAAGGGACATAGAATGGAACAGATATGACAGACACTAGTTTAGCCCTCACCACCAGACCCACTTTGACCATATAAAGCATTATTAGGCCCTGTTCCTATATGCTAGAACTGTTTAAATATTCCAAGATCATCCTTAAATGCAGAGATGATCCCTAAGCTTCTTTGTTTCTGTAGCATACTGACCCGTCTTCCCTGTCATATCCAATCTTGCTTCCAACAATAAGTGTAAAGACTTCATGGACATCTTTATGCTAAGAATGAAAACAATTCACTAGTTGGTTCACTCCCTTTCCCTCGTCCACTGGATTAAGGTTTTGCTAAATCTTCCCATTATCCTGTCCCAGAGATCCTAACTCCCTCTACATCCTTTTTATCAACACCCCCATACCTTCCTGGAACTCAACCTCTCTATAAGGCTCGCCTCTACTCTCCTGGTATTATTCACATAAAACTAATGACCATCCAACTTCCCTTCCTGGTATCCATGTTAATTGACATCATTCTGTCTTAACATGATCAACAAGTTTCTCAAAAACCAAAACCCTCAATCAACCATCCTTGCCAACTACATCCCAAAGTACCTTTCTCTCCAAAGCCATATGTTGCTACTTCCCAAATCCAAATCCTTTGTAAAACTCCATGTAAAAATTCTTCTCATCAAGTTTTTGCCTGAATCGCAGTACTGAAATGGCCCTTTACAATGTCACAAATGACATTCTATTTGACTGGTGCAAAAGTATCTTATTACTCTTTGTACTTCTCTCCCTCTGCAGGTTTTGACATAGTTGATCATCTCATGTTCCTCCAATAGCTCTCTACCATCATCCAGCTGGGTGAGATTGCATTCACCTCATTCCATTCACATCTATCCAACCAGAGTAATATCTGCAATAATTTTACCTTTATCTCTAATATATTTGCTTCTAATATTCCTCAAGGATCTATTCTTGACCCTTACTATTTCTTAGCTCTCTATTGCCCTTCAGTGACATATTCAAAATAATTTACCTCAAAAGACAAGATTATAATTAAAGAAGAAATAAGAATTGAAGGAAACTTAGAATAGCTTTAACCAGATACAAAATTATTTTTAATATAGAACTATAATACAAACACTCACATTTTTGGCATTTATATGGTGTCATTTCATTATGATCATCTGCAAAGTGTTTGCACCTGCAACGAATTGGCTGAGTTCCATTCAGTGGTACATAATTGTAGGAGATACACCGGCAACCTGTTACTCTGCAGGGGAGCAAGATTGGACGCTCTGTTGGAATTTCTTTGAAATCTGTCTTGTGCTGTTTATATCTGTTGGAACCAAATGGGGCATATTTCAAAAAAGATGTTTATGTGCACATTTATAAGACGAATATATTCTATAAAGTTTCATTACATGGTTTCAGAATTATTTGGTTTAAAAATTTGGATTACACAGCTCAGTTCTACACTTACTGCAACATACTTCCTATGTTCACATGTCCAACCATTTACCAACATAACTAAAGAAATCTTGGATCTGTGCACATTTTTTTGTCAATTCTACCATAATAAATGCAGATATAGTAAGTGGATGTAGGTTTGCTCACTGAGCTGTAAGGTTCATTTTCAGACATTTTGTCACCATACTAGGAGACACCCTGAAAATGTTACCCAGTATGGTGACGAAACCTCTGAAAATGAACCTACTAGCTCAGTGAGCAAACCTACATCCAGAACCTCAACCTGAGCTGCAAATCTTCTCAAAACTCGCAAACATAGTAAGTTCTTATAGAAACTGTTCACGAAGTCTTGCCATTCTATACTTTCACCATTCTGAATGTGCAGTACTGGCTATTATGGGAAAATGTGGATGTAAAATAATTAAAGCAGCACAGGCATTATCCAATAGAACAGTGGATATAACATCTCCTGGGAAGCCCTGTTTCATAAAAACTAGGAGCACGAGTAGGCCATCTGGACCTTCAATAAGATCATGGCGGATCTTTTCAAGGCCCAGCTCCACTCACCCGCCCTCTCACCATAACCTTTAATTCTTTTATTGTTCAAAAGTTTATCTATCTTAGCTTGAAAACATTTACTGAGGAAGCCTGACCCACTTCACTGAGCAGGAAATTCCATAAATTCACTACCTTCTGGGTGAAGAAGTTATTTCCAATTCAGTTGCAACTCTGCTCCTCCTAATTTTGAGGCTATGCCCTCCTGTCCTGTTTCACCCACCACTGGAAACATCCTCTCTATGTCTATCTTATCTATTCCCTATATAATTTTATATGCTTCCCTAAGACCACCCTCCTCACTCTTCTAAATTCCAATGAATATAATCCCAGTCTACTCAGTCTCTCCTCGTAACCAACCCCCTCGTAACCAACCCCCTCAACTCTGAAATCAACCTAGTGAACCCCGTAGACATCCCTCTAGTGCCAGTACATCCTTTCTCAAGTAAGGAGACCAAATCTGCATGCAGTACTCTAGGTGTGGCCTCACCAACACCTTATACAGCTACAACATAACCTCTTTGCTTTTAAACTCAATCCCTTTAGCAATGAAGGACAAAATTCGATTTGTCTTCTTAATTACCCATTGCACTTAGAGACTAACCTTCTGTGATTTATGCACCAAGTCACTCAGGTCCTTTTGCACAGCAGCATGCTGCAATCTCTTTCCAATGCCTCCACTTCCTCCAAACCAAAGGGGTAGCCATGGTCACCCGCATGAGACCCAGCTATGCCTGTCTCTTTGTATGTTGAACAGTCCATTGTCCATAGTTACACTGGCACCATCCCCAACCTGTTCCTCCACTATATCGATGACTGTATCGGCGCCACCTTAAACATCCACAAGGAGATCGAATAATTCATCAACCCAACATCTTTTACCCAGACCTCAAATTCACCTGGACCATCTCAGACACCTCCCTCCCCTTCCTGGATCTCTCCATCAACATCTCCGGCAACTGATTAACCACGGACATCTACTACAAACCCACCGACATCAACATAGAGTAAACATCCTCCCACCCTACCTCCTGTAAAAACGCCCTCCCTTATTCCCAATTCATCCGCCTCTGCCTCATCTGTTCCCAGGCTGACCAATCTCACCTTAGAAAATCCCAGATGGCCTCCTTCTTCCAAGATCGCAATTTCCCCTCCCCTGTGGTTGACGATGCCCTCCAGCCCATCTCCTCCACTTTCTGCATCACTGCCCTTGAACCCTACCCCTCCCAACACAAGGACAGAACACCCCTGGTCCTCACCTTCCATCCCATCAACCTCCGCATTCATCACATCATCCTCGGCCACTTCCGCCACCTCCAATACAGATACCACCACCAGAGATATATTTCCCTCTCCATCCCATCAACGTTCCGGAGAGAACATTCCCTCTGCAACTCCTTCATCAGGTCAATGTCCCCCACCAGTCCACATCCCACTCCTGGCACCTTTCCCTGCCACCACAGGAAGTGCAAAACCTGCACCCACACCACTTCCATCATCTCCGTCCAAGGCCACAAAGGATCCTTCCACATTCGACAGAAATTTACCTGTACCTCAATCAATGTCATCTACTATATCCGTTACATCCGGCGTAGTCTCCTCTACACCGAGGAGGCAGAATGCCTTCCTGTGGATCATTTCAGAGAACATCTCTGGGACACCCGCACCCACCAATCCTACCACTCAGTAGCTGAACACTTCAACACCCCCTCCTACTCTGTCAAGGACATGCAGGTCCTGGGCTTCCTCCACCGCCAAACCCTGACCACCCAACAGCTGAAGGAAGAGCACCTCATATTCCGCCTAGGGACACTGCAACAACAAAAAATCAACGTGGATTTCAACAGTTTTCTAATTTCCACTCTCCCCACATTATGCTAGCCCCAAACCTCCAACTCGGCACCCCCTCCTGACCTGTCCAAACCTTTCCCATCTATCTGCTCCACTGCCTCCCCCTCCCCACCCCCGACCTATCACCTTCTCCCTCACCTTCATCTACCTATCGCTTTCTCAGCTACCTCCCCACAAACCCCACCCTTCCTCCCATTTAACTCTAAGCCCCCCAGCTCATAAGCCTCATTCCTGATGAAGGGCTTTTGCCCGACATGTCGATTCTCCTGCTCTTTGGATGCTGCCTGACCGGCTGTGCTCTTCCAGCACCTCACTTTCAACTCTGATCTCCAGAATCTGCAGTCCTCGCTTTCTCCTGTGCAATTTCTTATCATTCAAGGAATAGCCCTTTTTAATGCTATTCCTAGCGAAATGGAAGACTTCACATTTATTAACATGGTATTCCATGTTATTAACATGGCATTCCATTTGTTCTACACTTACCTTAGTGCCACCCACAAACTCCGACTCACTATACGTGGTTCCCAATTCCAAATAATCTAAGTAAGTTGTGAATAATTGTGATCTCAACATTGATCCCTGAAGCACACCATTAGTTACTGATTTCCAATTAGAATAGCACTCACTTATTCCCACTGTTTGCTTTGTGGTTAGTTAACCAATCTTCTATCCGTGCTATTACATTTCTCCTAACGCCTTGCATCTTTATATTATGCAGCAGCTTTTTGTGCGGCATCTTGTGTGCCTTTTGGAAATCTAGATACACATCTACTAGGTCTCCGTTGTTTATCATGTTTGTAATGTCTTCATAGAATTCCAAAAGATTAGCTAAGCATGACCTGCCCATCATGCTGTGTCTGCCCAATGGGACAATTTTTATGTTAGAGGGCTTGCTATTTGTTCCTTGATAATAGACTCAAGCAACTTCCCCACCGCAGATGTTAAGCTAACTGGTCTATAATTTCCCATGTTTTGTCTACCTCCCTTTTTGAAACAGTGGTGTCACATTTGCTGTCTTCCAATCTGCTGGAACTGCTCTAGAGTCCAGCGAATTTTGGAAAATTACAAGTGCATTTGCTATTTCTCCTGCCAACTCTTTTATCCCTGGGATGAATTCCATCAGAGCCAGGAGACTGGTCTACCCTTGGCTCCATTAGCCTGCCCAACATTATTTATTTTGTGATAATGATTGTTTCCAGGTCCTCATCTACTTTTGTTTCTTTTTCAGTTATTGGCATGTTATTTGTATCCTCCACTGTACAGACTGACACAAAATACCTATTCAATGCCTTGATTAAGATAATATTTTCATAAGGAGAACATGATGATTATAGATGCTGGAGATCAGAGTCAGAAAGTGTGGTGCTGGAAAAGCACAGCCTGTCAGGCAGCATCTGAGGAGGAGAGTTGACATTTCGAGCAAAAGTTTGTTACAGGAATATCAGTCGTCATTCCTGAAGAAGAGCGTATGCTCGAAATGTCAACTCTCCTGCTCCTCAGAGGATGCCTGACCAACTGTACTTTTCCAGCACCACACTTTCTGACAATAATACTTTACAAGTTGATTTAAATTTATAAACACTGAACTTTTTATGTGTAAAATTCAATGTGGCACTTCAATAATTAAGTAATTCAATGCTACTTTCTTGCCATGACATTTGATTTTGGAGCTTTCTCCACTCTCGCTCAGCAACTGAAAGTCACCACCTTTCTTCCCACCCCATCCACCTGCTCAAAATTTCTTATTCTGGGATCACAGAAGTCTGAGATTTGAAATGGGATCACACTGGAAAAATATTTGAGAAACACATTCTTGTGACTTTGAGACATTCTAAAATGCTTAATGACCAATGTTTTAAAAGTATAGCCATTGTTATATAGATAAATTGGGAAGAGACTAATTTAGGATTGCTCTTTATTTGTCTTTATACAAGAGTGATCAATTACTTTAGGCAATAAAATTTAGTCATTTTAGAAATATATAAGACATGGGGGTTAGAAAGGACAAGAGTTGAGGAGTTGAGGAAGACAATAAAATATAGGAACAGAATAAGGCCATTCAGCCCATTGGAGAAAGTGAGGACTGCAGATGCTGGAGATCAGAGCTGAAAATGTGTTGCTGGAAAGGCGCAGCAGGTCAGGCAGCATCCAAGGAGCAGGAGAATCGACGTTTCGAGCATGAGCCCTTCTTCAGGAATTATCAATGTTTCTGGCATGAGCCCTTCTTCAGGACTTATTCCTGAAGAAGGGCTCATGCCCGAAACGTCGATTCGCCTGCTCCTTGGATGCTGCCTGACCTGCTGTGCCTTTCCAGCAACACATTTTCAGCATTCAGCCCATTGAGTTTACTCTATCAATTGATCATGGCTTATATGTTACTCAATCCTATTCTCCTGCCTTTTCCCTGTAACCGTTTATCTTCTGACTAATCATGAACCTATGTACCTCTGTCTTAAATGCACTCAATGACTTGGCCTCAGCAGCCTTGTGCAGCAATAAGTTCCACATTTTCATCATTCTCTGGCTAAAGAAATACTCCATCAATTACAGATCCAGATTCCTCCACTGGTCCTCATGTAACAAGCCTTTTATCTCTGGGATTGTTCTTGTAGAACGCCTCTCGACCCCCTCCAATGCCAATACACCTACTGTCAACAGGGGGCCCAAAACTTCTCACAATCTTCCAAATGGCTGATCAGAGCCTAACAGATCCCAACAGTACATCTCTGCTGTTATATTCTAGCCCTCTTGAAATGAATGCTAACATTGCGTTTGATTTCCTAACTGCCAAATGAACATGCAAATTAACCTTAAGAGATCCTGAGCTAGAACACTAGTATATAAACATTTCCATCCTCCATTATGGCAGAGTTCAGCATGTGAAAGCAAAAGACACAACTGAAGCATTTGCAATCATTTTCAACCAGAATTACCATGTCAACAATCACATTTGGCCTCCTGCTGAGAGCCCAAACATAACAGAAGCTAGACTTCAGAAAATTTTGTTTACTGCAAATGATATCAAGAAAAGGCTAAGTGTACTCAATGTTTGGCACAAGCCTTGCCAACAATCTGGCTATAGTGATGAAAGCATGATCACCCAACCAAGCTGTTCCAGCATAATTGCAATGCTGACATCTACCTCAGAATGTCAGCAATTTCCCAGGTTTGTCTTCTCTACAAAAAACAGGACAAATCCAAACTGTCCGATCACTGCCCTGTCATTATCTGCAAAGTGCTGGAAGAATGACATTGCAAGAGTTAAGCGGCATTTACGCAGCAACAATCTATTTACTGATAAGCAGTTTGGGTTCCACAGGTCCACTTAACTTATGACCTCAGGACAACCTTGAACCAACCACAGGTAACAGGGGCAGAATTCCAGAGGCATGGTGACAGTGATTGCCTTTGACATAAAGGCAACATCTAATGGAGTGTGGCATTAAGGAGTGTGGCAAAATTGAATTCAATGGGCAATCGGGGGATAATTCGTCATTGACTGGCCCAGCTGGATGGAAGATAGTTGCATTTGTTGAAGACCAATCATGTCCGATTTAGGACACGGCTGCAGGAGTTTCTCAGGGCAGACATGTTTTTACATACCTCTGGAGCAAGTGGTACCTGATTCAGAGGTAGGGACACTGCTACCGCATCACAAGTGTCCTGAGTTCCTAACGGCACATTACCCTGACTTGGAAAACTATTGTAATTCCTTCATCAGCATTAGTTCAAAGCACAGAAACCCTCAACTCCTTGTAAAACAGTAGTTGGGGAGTACCTTCAAAATACAAATTGCAACAGCACAAGTAGTCTGCTCACAATCACTTTCTCAAGAGCAATTAGGATCTTGCAATACATAATTGCTGGCCTTTCCAGTAATACATATATGCCATGATAAAAAAAATACGGAGTGCTTTAATAACATGGCATACAGATCAACGAGCAGTCTTATTTGTCAAAATATATCACCTATTGTGAACCACCACTGCGGTTCAACCAACAAAATCACAGTCATCAATAGTTCAAACATTTGCCAAGCAGCAAATGTTGCAGTAATACAGTAGCTAAGAAATAATAATGTACAAGGCTGCATAGAATATTCAAATAAAAACTAATCCATTTCCAATCCATCTACCTTATCTCAGTCTCAGTGTGTCTTTGTTCCTTTTCTCTCCTGAAAATAGCTATGTTATCTACCTTAGCCACATCCTGTTATTTGTGAGTTCCACAATCTAAATATTCCCTCAGTCACAATATCCCTCATTTCCCTATCACATCCACTGCTTTTTGTCATTTATATAAATGATTTGAATGTGAACATAGCAGGTACGGTTACTAAGGTTGCAGCTGACACCAAATTTGGAGGTGTAGTGGACAGTGAAGAAGGTTACCTCAGGAGTGTAATGGGATCATGGGCCAATGGGCTGAGAAGTAGCAGATGGAGTCTAATTTAGATAAATGTGAGGTGCTGCATTTTGGCACGGCAAACCAAGGTAGGACTTTTACATTTAATGGTAAGCTCCGAGGGAGTGTTGCTGAACAAAAGAGACCTTGGGAGTGCAGGTTCATAGTTCCTTGAAAGTTGAGTCACAAGTGGAATAGAATCCCTACAGTGTGAAAACAGGCAATTTGGCCCAACAAGTCCACACTGACCCTCCAAAGAACATCCCACCCAGACCTACCCCCTACAATATCCCTGGACACAATGGGCAATTTAGCATGGCCAATCCACCTAACACACAGATCTTTGGACTGTGGGAGGAAACCCATTCAGACACAGGGAGAATGTTTGTGTAGACTTTGCACAGTCATTCAAGGCTTGTATTGAATCCGGGTCCCTGGTGCTGTGAGGCAGCAGTGCCAACTACTCCAGACAGAATAGTGCTTGGTTCAGAATAACAGTAGTAGTGTAGGATCAATTCCTATTGCAACTGAAGTAGACTTGGGACTGCCTACTTGTCCTACTGCTATAAATAGAAAGTGATGTCAAATCACCACTGATAAAAACAGACAGGATAGGATGAAGTAGTAATAGAGTCACAGAGTCATACAGTTTGGAAACAGGTCCATGCTGAACATAATCCCAAACTAAACTAGTCCCACCTGCCCCATATCCCATCTAACCTTTACCATTCTTGTACCTATTTAAATGTCTTAGAAGATGATGAGGTAAGAAATTGTATTCAGGAAGTGCACATATGAATGAAGTAATGATTTTTAAATTGGCATTAAACTGACTAGTTTATGGAATAACATCTGGGAATTATATCTACAGGAATAAGATCATCAGTAATCTCAAGAAAAATATGCGAGCATGTCTGTTTAAGGATTTTAATTCCATTCTCTTTAAAATTTAAAAACAAATAGTTGATATCAGTAAACATGGCTATGAAACGGCCAGATCGTTGTTAAAAAGCCAATTGACTTAAAAATGAGGAGGAAACCTGCCATCTTTACCTGATCTAATCAATATTTGACTTCAGTCTTACCCAGTTCATGCAGCATCTGAGGAGCAGGAGAATCGAGATTTCAAGTATAAGCCCTTCATCAAGAAGGGTTGGGGTTGGGGGGGGCGGGGGTGATGCGGGTGCTGCTGCTTAGTGATAAATAGGAGGGTGTGGGTGGAGGTGGGACTTGAGGGGTGAAGGTATAGCTGAGAACGCGATAGGTAGATGCAGGTGTGTAGTGATGATGATAGAATGGATTGGAGGATGAAGCAGATAGGTGGAAGGAAGATGGACAGGTAGGACTTATTCCACATGGACTCAAGACTAAATTAAGATCATCACAACTTGGACCTGACCAGGACAACCACTACTTACAGAAATATAAAGTCTCCAAAACAATTCTCCCTCCAGCTCCTCTGTATCATGCTCACAGCCATGCACTGTCACCTCCTGTCCCAGTTCAGGGCCATACTCTCCCAAACCTGCAAAGGACCTCTGCTGTTCTTTATCCTAAGCAGGATCCACACACTCAACAAATGCTTTTTCTCCAGCTTGTCAAACATCAAGGTATGCAAGTACACCGAACTCTTATGTACTTAACTCCAAGCCTGGGATTCCTCGATCACTCCAGTCCTGTGGAACTGGTCAGATGCCATTACCCATGTGGCTGCTACAGCCACCACCACTGCTGCAAATGATGATGTCATGTCCGCCTCTGCTGCCCCAATGGACTGTGCTTGATTATACCACCACCACAGTCACTACCAGGCCCATCACTTCTGCAAACACTGCCAAAACCACCTCTGTGAAGGCCGCCCATCACATCACCTCCACCCCTGCGGTTGCCACCACCTATGCCACTTCCGCCATTACTGATCTCACTTACCAGAATATTACTGACGAACATGGTGCTCCCACTGCTGTTTCCGCTCTCGCTGCTGCCACTGAACTTGCCACTTCCGCCCCCACTGACATCACTTACCCAGCCCCAGCGACCATGTTGCCTTCACAGCTGCCAAAGACACCACGAATGTCACACAGAATGTCACTTCTGCCCCCGCGGAAGCAACCGAACGCATCGCTTCCACAACCCTGACCACTGCGCTTTACGTCACTAATGATACTATGACCACACGCACTGCAGAGACAGTCTCTGCCCCCACTCCAACTCTACACCAGATCCTAGCCCCCAGCCTTTCTGAGTTTTTCCATCCCCCAGATCTCTACCTTACTGAGGATGAACAATCAGTCCTCAGTAAAGGTCTCACCTTCATCTCACTATGCTCCTAGGTCAACGAATTCCATATGTGTTACGACACTGAACTGTTCTTCCGCTGCATCTACGTCTTCCATCAGGACTTCCACACGCCCTCAGAGGACCTTTTCTCCCACCTCCAACATACTTCATCCACTTGGACACCCTGTCCCAGCCTCTTATCTGCTGTCAACTTCTTTATCTCCAACTGCCACCATGACATCAACAGCCTCAACCTGTCCAACCCTCTCACCCTCACAAATTGCAGCTCCCCACTCTCTCCACTCCAATCAGCAGACAAGGGGGGAGCGGGGAGAAACGCAGTGGTAAATTGGCACACTGACCTCTACATCACTGAAACCAGGTGCCAAATCACGGACACCTCCTCTTACTGCCCCCTCGACCATAACCTCACCTTCCATCACCAAACCATCACCTCCCAGACAATCCACAACTACATCCTCTTAAGGGATCTCCCATTCTTAGCCTCCAACCTCATAGTCCCTTAACACCCGGGTGGGTTCTTATCCAAAATTCACAAACCTGACTGCCCTGGTCAACCCATCGTCTGCATCTGCTCCTGCCCCACTGAACCTATCTCCTCATGTCTTGACACTGTCCTGTCTCTCTTGGTCTAGGAACTCTGCACATTTGGGACACCACCCATGCCCTCCACTTCCTCCATGACTTTCGTTTCCCTGGCCCCCAGTGCCTCATTTCACCATGGACATGGGTGTAAATGTCCATCCGCAATGATAAAGATCTCCGAGCCCTCCATTTCTTCCTCTCCTGCTGATCCAACCAGTGCCCCTCCATCAAAACCACTCATTCAATTGGTGGAACTGGTCCTCACCCTCAACAATTTCTCCTTCAATTCTCCCTGCTTCTTCAGACCAAAGGGGTTGCCATGGGTACTTGCATGACCCCCAGTTATGCCTGCCTCTTTGTTGGATACATGGAACAGTTCATCTTCCACAGTTACACCCGGACCATTTCCTATCTTTTCCTCCACTACATTGATGACTGTATCGGCACCACACCGTGTTCTCATGAGGAGATTGAACAGTTCAGCAATTTCAAAAACATCTTCCATCCTTACCTCAAGTTCATGTGGACCATCTCTGGCACCTCCCTGTCCTTAGTGGACCTCTCTGTCTCCATCTCCAGCGACCGACTCAACATCTGCTTCAAACCCACTGACTCCCATAGCTACCTGAACTACACTTCCTCCCAACCCTTCTCCTGTAAAAACCCTAACCCTTACTCCCAATTCCTCTGCCTCCACCGTGTCTGCTCCCAGGAGGAGCAATTTCACTCCAGGACATCCCAGATGTCAAGGACCACAATTTCCCCTCCTAAGAGGTCAACAATGCCCTCCAGTGCATCTCTTCCACTTCCTGAAACTTAGTCCTTGAAGCCCACCCCTCAAACTGCAACAATGATAGAACCGCCTGGTCATCATCTTCCACCCTATTAATCTCCAGATACAGTGCAAGATCCTACACAATTTCCACTACCGACAATCAGAGCCCACCACCAGAGATGAGTTTCCCTCACCACCGCTATTGGCATTCCGCAGAGACCATTTCCTCTGTGACTCCTTCAATATATCCAACGCATCCTCCTCTCTCAGCACCTTCTCTTTCTGCCCTTTAAAACCTGCGTTCACACCTCTCCCTTCATCTCCATTCAAGGCCCCAAATGATCCTTCCACATCTGGCAGAGATTTTCCTGCACATCCAAACACCTCATATACTGTGTCCGCTGCTTTCGATGTTGATTCTTCCACATTGGGGATACGGACGCCAACTCCTGGAACATTTCAGAAAACATCTCTGGGACACATGCACCAAACAATTGCACCATGCTGTGGCTGACCACTTCAATTCCCTCTCCCACTCCACCAAGGACACGTAGGTCCTGGGCCTCCTTCGCCCCAAAAATCTAAGCCACCTGACGCCTGGAGGAATATTGCTTCATCTTCCACCTTGGGACCTTCCAAATACTCAGTATCATCATTGACTTCACCAGTTTCCTCATCCCAGATCCAACCCTCCAACTCTGCACTTCTGGACTATTCTACCAATCCACCTTCCTTACTACCTATCCGCTCCACCCTTCCCTCTGACATTTCACTATCACCCCTATCTTCCTCTACCTTCACCTTCCCAGCTACCTTCACCCCAGCAACCCACCACCCCCTCTGCCTCCACATTCCAGATGAAGGGTTTATATCCATAACCTCGACTCCCCTACTGTTCAGATGCTGCCTGACCTGCCGTGCTTTTCCAGTGCCACACTTTTCGACTCTGATCTTCAGCATCTGCAGTCCTCACTTTCTTCTTGTCTTACCCACCAGAATTGCCCTCTGAAATGGCATAACAAGCTAATGGTGTTTGACTGAAGCCACACGTGCACTGCACTGAATAACAATACTCAGTTTCCTCCCTTAAAGAGCATTAGTGAACCAGTGGATTTTTATAACAACTTGGTGGTACCATGGTCACTTTTACAGTATCTAACCCTTTAGTTCCAGATATTAAAATGAATTCAAATTCTCAAACTTACATTCAAAGCTTCCACATCACTAAACCAGTAGCATAACCATTGAACAATACTGTTCTGTTACAACTCAGGAGAGCAACTCACCACAACCTTCTTCATGGCAATTAGGGATAGGCAGCAGATGTTAGCCTGACCAATGTTGCTCATGTCATATGAAAGAATTCAAAAACACCGCAAAGTAACTCAGTCCATAGACTAGGTAGAAGGGGTGAGTGAAAATAAAGAACAACTGCAAATTTCTTTAAAGAAAGATAAATAAGCAAGCATGTCAAAATGAAAATAATAAAGAGTAAATTAGAACAAATCAAGAAAAAAAACATAAAAATAAAACAATACAAGTGATTATATGTGGCAGCTCAGCCTTTTTTTAAATTACCTGTGGTGCATGGAAGTTTACTTTGAGTGGATAAGTAATATTCATGCCTTTCAAGAGCCAAGCAATGGCCATGTCCAGCAAGAAAGTTAAATCACTACTTTAATAGTAAGTGGCATTACTATCTCTGAATTATCTACCATCTTCAGCTGCTTTACCAACAAACTTCCCTACATCACAAGGTTACAAGGGCACTTACTGATGACTACACAATGTTCAGTATGTGATGATGCTGTTCCTTTAACAAGGTTATAAGCATAGAACACAGAACAATACAGCACAGTACAGGCCCTTCGGCCCTTGAAGTTGTGCTGGCCTTTTATCCTACTCTAAGATCAGACTAACCTATACCCTTCGTTATATTATCCAAGAATCACTTGAAAGTCCCTAAAGTATCTGACTGTACAACCACTGCTGGCAGAGCATTCCACGCACCCACCATTGTGTAAAGAACCTATTTCTGACATCTCCCATAAACCTTCCTCCAATTACCTTGAAATTATGCCCCCTCATGCTGGGCATTTTCGCCATGGGAAAAAGTCTCTGTCTATCCGCTCCATGTCTCTCAATATCTTGGACACTTCTATCAAGTCATCCCTCATCGCTCCATTGAGAAAAGCCCTAGCTCCCTCAACCTTTCTTCATAAGACATGCCCTCCAGTATCCTGATAAATCTGCTCTGCATCCTCTCTAAAGCTTCCATACCTTTCCTCAAATAAGGCAACCAAACCAGAACACAATATTCCAAATGTGGTTCAACCAGGACTCTATACAGAGCTGCAGCATAACTTTGCGACTCTTAAACTCAATACCCCTGCTAATGAAACTCAACACACCATACGCCTTCTTAACACCCCTATCAACCTGGGTAGCAACTTTAAGGGATCTATGGACTTGGATCCCAAGACCCCTCTGTTCCTCCACACTGCCAAGAATCCTGCCTTTAACCCTATATTTTGTATTCAAATTCGACCATCCAAATTGAATGACTTCACACTTTTCCAGGTTGAACTCCATCTGCCACTTATCAACCCAGTTGTGCATCCTGTCAATGTCCTGTTGCAACCTACAACATCCCTTCACATTGTCCATAGCGTCACCAACCTTTGTGTCATCGACAAACTTATTAACCCACTCTTCCACTTCCTCATCTAAGTCATTTATGAAAATCACAAAGTGCAGAGATCCTAGAAGATAGCTTTGATCCAGCAACTACTGGATCCAGCACACTCCCACTGTTGGCATAATGTTGTCCTTGTTCTTTTTCAGGGATGTCATAAGAGACACAGACTCCGAAAAGTCTCAGTTGAAGGGTTTTAGGGCCAATTTGATTACAGCTGATAGAAGCCTTTTGCCTGAGGCAATATCTAAGTTTTAAAAAAAGCACTTGTTCAAGAAGGGGAGTAGAGACAACTCTGGAAAGTATAGACTTGTGAGCCTTACTTTGGTTGTGGGTGAAGTGTTGGAAAGGGTTATAAGAGAAAGGATTTATAATCACCTAGAAACGAATAAGTTGATTAGGGATAGTCAACACGGTTTTGTGAAAGGTAGGTCGTGTGTCACAAACCTCAATGAGTTTTTGAGAAGGTGACCAAACAGGTGGATGAGGGTAAAGCAGTTGCTGTGGTGTATATGGGTTTCAGTAACGCATTTGATAAGGGTCCCCACAATAGGCTATTGCGCAAAATGTGGGGACATGGGATTCAGGGTGATTTAGCAGTTTGGATCAGAAATTGAAATCCAAACTGAAAGAAGACAGAGACGGGTGGTTGCTGGGAAATATTCATCCTGGAGTTCAGTTAATAGTGGGGTACTGCAAGGATCTGTTTTGGGTCCACTGTTGCTATCATTTTTATAAGTGACCTGGATGAAGGTATAGAAGAATGGGTTAGTAAATTTGAGGATGACACTAAGGTCAGTAGAGTTGTGGAGAGTGATGACGTACGTTGTAGGTTACAGAGTCATAGATAAACTGCAGAGATGGGCTGAAAGGTGGCAAATTGAGTTTAATGCAGAAAAGTATGAGGTGGTTCACTTTGGAAGGAGTAACAGGAATGCAAAGTACTGGGCTATTGGTAAGATACTTGGTAGTGCAGATGAGCAGAGAGATCTTGGTGTCCAGCTACATAGATCCTTGAAAGTTGCCACCCAGGTTAATAGGATTGTTAGAAGGCATACGGTGTGTTAGCTTTTATTGGTAGAGGGATTGAATTTCGGAGCCGTGAGATCATATCGCAGCTGTACAAGACTCTGGTGAAGCCACATTTGGAACACTGCATACAATCTGATCACCACATTATAGGAAGGATGTGAAGCTTTGAAAAGGGTTCAGTGGAGAATTACTAGGATGTTGCTTCTTATGAAGGAAAGGCTAAGGGACTTGAGGCCATTTTTGTTGGAGAGATGAAGGTTGAGAGGTGACTTAATTGAGATATATAAGCTAATCAGAGGGTCAGACAGGTTGGACAGCGAGAGCCTTTTTCCTCAGATGGTGATGGCTAGCATGAGGAGACTGGCTTTAAATTGAGGGGTGATAGATATAGGACAGATGTCAGAGGTAGTTACTTCACTCAGAGTAGTAGGGGAATGCACTGCCTGCAGCAGTAGTAGACCCACCGACTTTAAGGGCACGTAAATAGTCATTAGATAAGCATATGGACAAGAATGGAATAGTGTAGGTTAGATGGGCTTGAGAATGTGGCACCAACCTGTGGAACCATCGAAAACCTAAGGGCCTGTACTATGCTGTAATGTTCTATGTTCTACTTGTACAATGAAAGAGGAGTGATCAGTTCTCCCAGCTCAACTTTTCTCTCGTTTGGTTTGGTTTGACTACAGTTGAGTCGAAAAATCTGCAGGAACCCAAAGAAGCATGTCTAAGCTGATCCTCCTCGCTCTCTGGCTTACCTCCTGTGAGAGCTTGGGTTTGATTTTATCTTTTGTGCCAAGGGGTGTTTATGGGGATTGTTACAAGTACTGAGAACAGCATCATTAAACTGGGATAGTCTGTTGGGTTTTCAGATTGGTTAAGTTATTCTGTATTGTGTTCTCTTTTGTTTGTGTTTCATTCAGTAATCTTATAAATAAATGCTGTTTTGTTTAAAATGAAGTGGTTTTGCCAGAGGCATCTCTCTTGGAATATCTGTTTTACACCTGCTTAAAACAACTAGCAAAGTTAAATCTGGGCGACCTTCTTGAAATGTTTTGAGGGGTCTGGCCTGGTTTATAACAAGTATCATTGATGACTCCTCATCTCCACAAGCAGTACATGTACAAATGCAAGAGGGCCTGAACAATATCCAAGTTTAGACTAACAAGTGGCAAATGACATTCATACCACACAAGTACCAGGTAATGACCTTCTTCAACGAGAGAGAATTTAACCATCAACTCCTAATATGCAATGGCATTACCATCACTAAATGCCTAACAATATGATGGGGTTACCAATGAAGAGAAATTGAACTGGGCAAGTCTGTTAAATGCTGTAGCAACAAGAGCAGGTCAGAGGCTAGGAAGTTTGCAGTGAGTAGCTCACCACATGACTCCCAAAAGCCTGTCCAAAAAGCACAAGCCAGAAGTGCAATGGAATATGCCCCATATGCCTGGAGACTGCACCTCCCATGATATTCAGAAGGTTGACACCAGCCAGGACAAAGCAGCTCACTTGATTGGCTCCACAAGCAGAAACATTCACTCCTTCCACCACCGATGTCAGTACAATTTGCAACATGAGCAAGGTAGACGGCAGAAATTGATCAAGGCTCTTAGGCAGCACCTAGCAAACCACAGGCACTACCATCTAGAAGGATGAAGGAAACAGATACATGGGAACATCACCACCTGCAAGTATCTCTCCAAGTCACACCATTTTGTCTAGGACATATGCTCCCCTTCCCTTGTATGGCTGGATCAAAATCTTAGAACTCCCTCCATAATGGCATGGTGAGTCTACCTATGCCAAATGGTCTGCAGTGGCTCAGCTTCACCTTCTCAAAGGCAATGAAAAATGTGCAATAAATGGTGTTTGAGCCAGCAAAGCACTCATCCCATGATGGAACAAAATAAAAAACACTTGAAGGTCACAACTAAGAGTCTTATGCAGGTCTGACATATCAAATTCATGTTAGATGTTGATTTGTCCATTTTTGTTTGACTAGAAAAGTTGGAAGATGTGATCAATGGCTGAACCATACATTTACCAATGGCAAACATGACATACAAAAAGCAGAATATAAGCAACAAAATCAAAAGGTCGACAAATCTACCTGTGTCTGCAAAAACAAAGTGTTTCTGGACCAACTAATTTGCAGTCAATGCCATTGGGTGATGTCCAGCTGACAAACAATCGATTTCGTAATCGCGTTGGCAATACTTCTTTCTTATACCTTTCATACTCCTCCGGTGTGAAGAGGGTGCCGCCATCATCCTCACCAACAATTCTATGATCAAAAATAATTAAAATTAAAGCTACCATCAGCAACTGAATTGTTCCACAAAACGTTGCATAGAAAACAGATTCAAACAGTTTTATGTTTCAAAATAAATTGAAGATACTGTGTTGTTAATTTTGTGGTATTTGGGGAAGTACTTTTGTTTTAAAACTTGACAGGATCTCACATATTTATATAAATTTTATATAGTTGAGCCAGCATAAAAGACCGCAAAGGTTTTTTTTGACTTTTGCCCTAAGAGATTAATTGAAACTTTGATTTCTAAATTCAGCCACCCAAGAAGGTTCAGTTGGGACTGGTGATAAACCTTACTACTTTATTAGTATAATTCAAGCAACTTTCCTCACATGCTGAAGAGTGGAGTTCAGCACTGAGCAGCAGAAAAGGAATGAGAAAGAACATTGGATAATCAATCATGGTTTAAGGCAACCAGACAGTTTTGGTTCCACCAGAACAACTCAGTTCCTGACCTCACTACATTAGTCCAAACATGGACCAAAGAGCTAAATTCCAGGGTTGGAATGAGAGTCAATAGCCATGACATCAAGGCAGCATTTGACTGAGTGTGGCATCAAGGAATCCTAGCAAAACATGAAGATAATGGAAAGAAGGAGGAAAACATTCAACTGCTTGCAGTCATGCCTTGCAAATGGAAGATGATAGTGATTGGTTAAGGTCAATCATCTCAGTCCTAGGACATCACCGTAGGAGTTCCTCATGGTTGAACCTTAGGCCCAACATGTTACAGCTACTTCATCAATGAATTTCTCTCCATCATATGGTCATAAGTGGGGATGTTTGTTGATGATTCAGCATTCCTCAGATATTGATGAAATCTGTGTCCATATACAGCAAGATCAGGACAACATCCAGGCTTGGGCTAATAAGTGACACAGAAGTAAGAGACAATGACCATCTCAAACAAGAGAGAATCTGAGAATCTCCTCTTGACATTCAATGGCACTACCATCACTGAATTTCCCACTATCAACATCACAGGGGTTATCATTGACCAGAATCTGAACTGGACCAGCCATAACAATAAGCCCAAAAGATCAGGTCAAAGGCTAGGAATTCTGTGGTGAGTAACCATCTGACTCCCTCGCACCTATTCACCCTCTACAAGGCAAAAGTCAGAGGTTTGATGGAGTACTCGCTTGGTTGGATGTATCTTCAACTACACTGAGGAAGCTTGACACCATCCAGGTCAAAGCAGCTTGCTTGACCTTTCATCCACACCTTCACCACTGACACAGAGTGAGAGCCATGCGTAATATCTATTAGATTCACTGCAACAACTCACCACAACTCCTTTGACGGCATCTTCCAAACCCGCAAACACCTAGAAGAATAAGGGAAACTGATGAATGGGACATTACCACGTGTATGCCTAAACCCCAAAAACTGTGGCAATTCAAGAAGGTAGCTCACCATTATCTCCCAAGAACAATAAGAAATGGGTGATAAATCCTGGCCTAGCTAATGATGCCCACAACTCAAGACAACTTCCTGATCATCGACTAATAGGTACTAACCCAAAGGGATGTTAGAGAATAACAGTTGTTGATCTGTGATTGGCAAAGTGCAGTTGTGCTGTACAGGTGAATTGCAACCTAGCTTTTATTTGATCCACAAAACAATCGTAATGATAGCGGAAACAGAGTTTAATCTGTTCTTCCCTAGTATTCACTGTTTTCATGAAAACAAAAATTATTAAGTTAACTCATTTACACAGGAAATTATTTGAAATACATTGGAATATACTGAAGCATTGTTGACTACATTTGAATGTGTTCGGAATGATTTTTAAATGCAACTGTTAATGATTGCACTCATACTCGATAATATATTTCCACAGGAAAGGCAGGGGTAAAATATATCACCAAAGAGAAATAAATCAAAATATTAAACCAGCAGCAACAGGAGAAAACAGCTTTTTTGAAAACTTGGAATAGAGAGTTCATATGGCAGCTCCAAACTGGTCCTTCTATAATCTTACTTAATCCACTGTTGGAGCGTGTATTAGAGACTGAAGCAAAACTCCAGAATAGTCATTTAACCCAATCTTCATGTTTAAATAAAAGCATGATGCTGCAGCTATGAACCAGAAACATAAAATACTCAAGAAACTCAGGAAGTCTAGCAGTATCTGTAGAGAGGGAAACAGATGGTGAGGGTGCCCAGAGCAAAGGATTAAGAAAGTACAAGTGTTAATGCTAATGGTTACTTGCCACATATTAGATGTAAAATTTATTTTCATGCAGATCTAACTGCTCTCCCCACTCATTTGTTTTGCCAGTACCATAAAAGATGCAACAGTAATTGTTTACTTATTCCCTGTGGAATAGCATTCTTTATTAATGTGTAAGAAAATGTATTGTCACTTTGCCCACGATCTCAGACATTATTTAAAATTAACAACACCTCATTAATTCCTGTCTAAAAACAGATTATCCTTACTCATGTGCAAAACCTTCCTACTTTGAAAAGATTTCATGAAATCTATTCTTAGCTACCTCTGTTTGGGGAAAATAATTCCACTGGCTGCTGTCTCAACAGAACTAATTTTCTATTTTGTCCTGATGATACAATGTTATGGACTGAAATGTGACCATGTCCCAACAGCCAACAGAATGAAGCTAACTAAGATTCAGGCCAGACCAATGGGACTATTGCACTAAACAGAGCTTAGTCACAAATAACCTCGTTCCCAGGTAGATCCCAATCTTTGTCAGACTCCAGCTTCAAATAAGGAGAGAGTAAGGACTGCAGATGCTGGAGATCAGAGTTGAAAATTGTGGTGCTGGAAAAGCACAGCAAGTAAGGCAGATTCTAAGAAGCAGGAGAATCGATGTTTTGGGCAAAAGTCCCTCATCAGGAATGTGAGGGGTGGGAAGGGGGCTGACAGATAAATGTGATGGGGGGGGGGGGCGCAGGTATGGCAGGGGGGAAAGGTACCTGGGAAGGCAATAGGTGGATGCGTGGGGGGGGTGATGTTGATGGGTTAGAGCAGAGTGTGGAGCAGATAGGTGGGAAGGAAGATGGGCAGGTGGGACAGTTCAAGAAGTTGGTGACGACTTGGAGTGTTGGATCTGGGAGGTGTGGGGAGGGGAGTCAAGGAAACTGGTGAAATCAATGTTGATGCCATGTGGTTGGAGGGTCCCAACACATATGATGAGGCGTTCTTCCTCCAGGCATTGGATGGCTAGAATTTTGTGGTGAAGGTGGCCCAGGACTTTCATGTTCTTAGCAAAGAAGGGGAGTTGAAGTGGTCGGCCACAGGGTAATGGGGTTTTCTCAGCGTGTTTCAGAGATGTTCTCTAACATTCCGCAAGTTGGCATCCTGTCTCCCCATTATAGAGGAAACCACATCAAGAACAACAGATTCAGTAGATGAGGTGTTTGTTTGTGCAAAAATCTCTGCTGCACGTGAGAGGACCCTTTGGCACCCTGGATGGACGTTGGGGGGGGGGGGGGGAGGAGGAGTTTTGTAGACAAAATTTTTATATCTCTTGCAGCGGCAAGGGAAGGTGCCAGGAGTGGAAGATTGGTTGGGGGGGGGTAGGTGTTGCTGAAGGGCACTGTTGACCATATAAGAGGGAAATTGCAGTTGTTGAAGTAGGAGGCACCTGGGATCTTCTAGAGTGGAATTGCACCTCCTGGAAACAGATATGGCAGAGACAGAGGAATTGGGAGTAAGGTATAGCATTTTTACAGGAGGGGGTTGGGAGGAGATCTAGTCCACATAGCTATGGGATTCAGTGAGTTTTGGGTAAGAGGTAGAAACAGGCGGTGCGGGGTTTGCAGGGTTGAAGGCTGTGATGGGAGATTCCGTGAGGTGTTGAGGTGGTGGACAGTCTGGAAGATGATGGTTTGGTGGTGGGAGGTGAGGTCATGGTCAAGGGACAGTGGGAGGAGGTGTTCATGAGTTGGCGGCTGGCTACACTGGCGTAGAAGACAGCGTGCCAAACTACCTCTGCCCTTGAATCCCACTCCCCCCAATCACAACAAGGATAGAATCCTCCATTCCTCACCTTCCACCCCAATCAATCTCTGGATACAGTGCATCATCCTCCACTATTTCCATGAGATATATTTCCCTCTTCACCCCTATCTGCATTCTACAGAGACCATTCCTTCCATGCCGCACACCAATCCACCATCCACTCCCAGCACCATCCCTTGTCACTGCAAGAGGTGTAATAACTGTGTCCACACCTCCCCCGTCACATCCTTCCAAAGCCCCAAAGGGTCCTTCCACATCTGGCAGAGAGTTTCCTGCACATCCAAAAACCTTATGTCCTGTGTCTGTTGCTCTTGATGTGGTCTCCTCTACATTGGGGAGACAGAACACCAACTCGCAGAGCATCTCAGAGAACGTCTCTGGGATACCTAACAACCCACCGCCGTGTGGTCAACCACTTCAAATCCCCCTCCCAGTCCGCCAAGGACATGCAGGTCCTGGGCCTCCTCCACTGGCAAATCCTGGAGGAAGAACGCCTCATCTTCTGCATTGGGACCTTCCAACTACAGGGCATCAATGTCAATTTCAACAGTTTCATCATCTCCCCTTCCCCCACTTCATCCCAGCCGAGTTGGATCCAACCATCCACCTCAGCACCGCCCTCTTGAACTGTCCCACCTGTCGACCTTCCTTCCCACCAATCTGATCCACCCTATCAACATCACCCCCCATCTGCAACCGCCTTCCCAGCTACCACCCACTCAGTCCCACCCTGCTATTTATCTCTCAGCCCTCTCCCACACCCCCAACATTCCTGATGGTCTTATGCCTGAAATGTCGTTTCTCCTGCTCCTCGGATGCTGCCTGACTTCTTGTGCTTTTCCAGCTTTTTAACTTCAGTTTCAGATAAACCCAAGTACCAGACAGACCCTGACCCCAGACAAAGGTCAGTCCTAGTCAGACCCTAATCACTGGGCAGATCCCAATTCCAGTAAAACCCAAATACCAAACAAACCAAAGTACCAGGAAGAACAACTTTCCAGACAAACTTCAATCCAAGGCAGACTTCATTGCCGAGACAAGGCGAAAGTGAGTACTTCAGAAGCTGGAGATTAGAGACAAAAGCATGGTGCTGGAAAAGCACAGCAGTTAGGCAACATCCGAAGAACAGGACAATCGACGTTTCGGCCAAAATCCTTTCATCAGGAATCTTTGCAGAGATATTCTGAATTTAGCCAAATCAAAGTCCCAAACCCATCCCAATTCCACAAATATCTCCATCCAAGACACCCCATTTTTAGACACCTAAATTCTAGATAGATCCTAATGCCAATCCCAGAGACTCAGAAACCATTCCCAGACAAACTCCAGTCCCAGAGACACCCCAATGTCAGATATGGCCTAATCCCAGACTGATCCCAATTTCAGACATCCCAATCCCAATCAGGCACCCTAATCCCAGACTGACTTTAATCCCAGAGAGACACCCCAAATCCCAGACAGCCATCCCAATCCCGGATACTCTCTGATCCGCGACAGACCCCAGTACCAGACAGACAGACTCCGGGCAGGTAAACCTCGGCCGTGGGAGTATGTTTGCTCACAGCCAGCTCCACAGGATGACGCTGTGTCAGCAGCAGACCTCCTGCCAGCGGTATCGCCCTGTGTGCCGGCGCAGAGCTGGGCCCTCTAAGCCCGGTGACTGCGGGGCGCGCTCTCCGCCTTCGCTCAGGCCAGGAGCGGACACGGCGCAGGGTTGGGTCCACACTCGCACACATCTGCGGACGGAGGCATGGGGAAGCGGGCTCTCACCTCCGATAATCGACATAAGCGTCGACAGCGGCCGCCGCGTCCTTGTCCAAACTGATCCGCTCCATCCGCCCGTTGCTAAGGAACGGATCGCCCAGCAACCAGAGGTGCACGAGGGTGAAGAGAGTACACAGTATGTCAACACATACTGGATATAGTGCACTGAGTGTACGATAGAGTGCAGGTACGACATTAGACACAACGTATAAAAATTCACTGTGTGTGATATACAATACCTATGCACAACTTATATCACGCCATAGGAACATGAGAAATAGGACCAGGAGTAGGCCCTCTGGCCCTTCGAGCCTGCTCTGCCAGTCAATAAGATCATGGCTGATCTTTTCTTGGCCTCAGCTGCACTGACTTTAGCTCTTAAATCCTTTAGTGTTCAAAATAAATCTATCTTAGCTTAAAAACATTTACTGAAGTAGTATTAACTACTTGACTGGGCAGGGAATTCCATTGATTCACAACCCTCTGGGTGAAGGGGTTCCTCCTCAGTTCTGATCTAAATCTGCTCCCCTTAGTTTTGAGGCTATGACCTCTTGTCCTAGTTTCACCTTCCAGTGGAACCATGTCTATCTTATCTATTCCCTTCTTAACTTTATATGTTTCGAGAAGATCACCCTCTCATTCTTCTTAATCCCAGTCTACTTAGTCTCTCCTCATAAGTCAACCCCCTCAACTCTGGAATCAAACTAGTGAACCTCACTTGCACCCCTTCCAGAGCTAGGACATCCTTTCCCTAGTAAGCAGGACAAAACTACACACAGTACTTCAGGTGTGGCTTCACCAGCACCCTATACAGCTGCAAAATAACCTCCCTGCTTTAAACTCAATCCCTTTAACAATGAAGGACAAAATTCCATTTGCCTTCCTAATTACCCATTGCACCTGCAAACCAACCTTCTGCAATTCATGCAAAAGGACACCCAGGTTCCTTTGCATAGCTGCATGCAAGCAATAGTACTTTTACTGTTACTACTACCAAAATGTATAACTTCACATTTATTAACGTTGTATTGCATCTGCCAGACCTTTGCCCATTCACTTAAACTATGTTCCTCTGTAAAATTTCATGTCCTCTGCATACATTGCTCTGCCACTCACCTTAGTGTCATCTGCATACTTTGATACACTACGTGGTCCCCAACTCTAAACTGTGAATAATTGCGGTCCCAACATTGCTCTCTGAGGCACACCATTAGTACTGATTGCCAACCAGAGTAGCACCGAATTATAGAACGTAGAATATAGAACATACAAACGTACAGTACAGAACAGGCCCTTCGGCCCATGATGTTGTGCTGAGGATTATTCCTAATCTCAATTAAAATAACCTAACCTACGCACCCCTCAATTCTCTGCTGTCCATGTGCATATCCAGCAGTCGCTTAAATGTCCCTAATGTCTCTGCTTCCACTGCTGGCAATGCATTCCATGCATTCACAACTGTCTACGTAAAGAACTTACCTCTGATGTCTCCTCTATACCTTCCTCCAAATATCTTAAAGCGATGACCCCTTGTGCCAGTCAATCCTGCCCTGGGGAAAAGTCTCTGGCTATTAACTCTATCCAAGCCTCTCATTACCTTGTATATCTCGATCAGGTCCCCTCTCTTCTCCTTCTCTCCAGAGAGAAAAGTCCGAGCCTAGTCAACCTCTCTTCATAAGACAAACCCTCCAGTCCCAGGCAGCAAGCTGATAAACCTTCTTTGCACCCTCCAAAGCCTCCATATCTTTCCTATAATAGGGCAACCAGAACTGGACACAATATTCCAAGTGTGGTCTCACCAGGGTCTTGTAGAGATGCAGCAAAACCTTTCTACTCTTAAATTTGATCCCCCATTAATGAAAGCCAAAACATCATATGCTTTCTTGACCATCCTATCCACTTGGGTGGCAACTTTGAGGGATCTATGCACTTGAACACCAAGATCCCCCTGTTCCTACACACCACCAAGAATTCTATCTTTTATCCTGTATTCAGCATTCAAGTTCGACCTTCCAAAATGCATCACTGTGCATTTATCCAGGTTGAACTCCATCTGCCATTTGTCAGCCCAGCTCTGCATCCTGTCTATGTCGTGCTACAGCCTTCAATAGCCCTCGATACTTATTAATGGCACCTCCAACCTTTGTGTCATCGGCAAATTTACTAACCCTCCTCTCATCCTCCTCATCCAAGTCATTTATAAAAACTACAAAGAACAGATCCCTGTGAGACACCAGTCACCACTGACCTCCAGGCAGAATTCTTTCCATCTACAACCACTCTCTTCCTTCTGTCAGCCAACCAATTCTGAATCCAGACAGCCAAATCTCCCTATATTCCATACCCCCTTACTTTATGAATGAGCCTACCATGGGGAACCTTATCAAATGCCTTGCTGAAGTCCATATACATCGCATCCACTGCTTGACCTTTGTCAACATGTCTTGTCACCCCCTCAAATAACTCAATAAGATTTATGAAGCACGACCTGCCCCTCACAAAGTCACGCTGACTGCCTTTAATCACTCAATGCTTTTCCAAGTAGTCAGAAATCCAATCCCTCAGAATTATTTCCAAAACCTTGCTGACCACAGACGTAAGACTAACTGGTCTGTAATTGCCAGGGATTTCCTTATTCCCCTTCTTGAAAAGAAGAACAACATTTACCTCCCTCCAATCCTCCAGTCCAACTCCTGTGGAGAGTGAGGAAGTAAAGATCTTTGCCAGTGGCTTAGCAACCTCCTTTCTTCAGGTTCCTGGAGCAACCTGGGATAAATCTGGTCTGGTTCCTGGAGACTTATCAATCTTAACGATTGCCAAAATTTCCAGCCCATCACCTTCATCAATCTTGATCTGTTCACGCCTGTTTCCCAGCTCCTCAAAGTTCTCATTCACAACAAGGTCCCTTTCCTTAGTGAAAACCAAAGCAAAAATCTCATTTAGGACTTCCCCTATTTGCTCAGACTCCACATACAAGTTCCCTACGCTGTCCCTGACTGGCCCTACCTTCTCCCTGATCATTCTCTTATTACTCACATATCTCCACTCCTTGCTTCCTGTTCATCAACCAATCCTCTATCCATGGCACCTTGTTGAAGACCTTTTGGAAATCTAGGTACACCACATCTACTGGGTTCCTGTTGTCCACCATGCTTGTAATGTCTTCATAGAATTCCAAAAAATCAGTAAAGATGAAATGCCCTTCATGAACCCATGCTGTGTCTGCGCAATGGGACAATTTCTATGTAGATGCCTTGTTATTTCTTCTTTGATAATAGACTCAAGCAATGTCCCCACTACAGAAGTTAAGGTAAATGGTCTATAATTTCCCATTTTTTGTTTACCACCCTTTTTAAACAGTGGAGTCACATTTGTTAGAAACCTTTGCTATCTGTCTTTATATTCTGTGCTAGTTTTTTTCTTATGATCTATATTTTCTTTTGTGGCTTTTTGTTGACCTTTAAAGCTGTCCCAATCATTTAGTTTCCCGCTGATCTTGGCCACTTTGTATGCCTTCTCTTTCAATTTGATAGCCTCCCTATTTCACCCATGGCAGAATACTTCTTATCGTGTTTCCTTTTCACTGGAATATACTTTTGCTGACCACTTTGAAAAATTGCTTTGAAAGTCCTCCACTGCTCGTCAACTGTCCCAGCATAAGGTCTTTGTTTCCAGTCTACTTTAGCCAACTCCTACCTCATCATATTGTGGTCTCTGTTGTTTGCCAGGACCCTAGCATTGAATTTTATCTTCACACTCTCCATCTGTATTCTAAATTCAACCATACTGTGATTGCTCCTTCAAACAGGATCCTAACTATGAAGTAATTAATTATTCCTGTCTCATTACACAAGACAAGATCTAGGATAGCTTGCTCCCTCAGTTCCATTACATACTGTTCAAGAAAACTATCGCAGACACACTCAATGATCTCCTCGTCAAGGTTACCCTGATTGAGCTGGTTTGACCAATCGACATGTAGACTAAAATCCTCCATGATAATTGCCATACCATTTTTATAGGCATGAGTTATTTCTTTGTGTCGTGCCTACCACAATGTGATGTTATTATTTGGTGGCCTATAGACTACACCTATCAGTGACATTTTTTTCTTATTAGAATTTCTAATTTTCACCTAAAAGGATTCAATCTTATTCTCCAGAGAAACTGTATCACCTCTCAGCACTGCCATGATGTCATCCTTGAATATCAGAGCCACACCACTTCCCTTACCTTCCTGTCTGTCCTTCTGCATCGTCTGATACCCCTGGATATTTAACTCCCAGTCATGACCATCCTGTTGCCACGTCTCCATAATGGCTACTAAATCATATTCGTTCGTGATGATTTGTGCCGTTAACTCATCGACCTTGTTACGAATGCTGTGAGCATTCAGGTAAAGTGCCGTTATGTTAATTTTCATATCCTCATGATTTCCAGTATCTCTAATAATAACTCCTATGTTATTCTTCTTTTTTACTTTTTTCATAGTCTGCCTCGTACTTAAACCCACCTGCACACATACTAACCTGCTGCTTACCTTTTCATTTATCATCATACTTCCTGTCATTTTCTCCTTCCCTTCCCCCTGACTCACTAATTGTTTTTGCTGGAACACTGGTTCTAGATCAGTTCAGGTGGAGACTATCCCATCGGTACAGATCCTCCTGTTCCAAAACTGATGCCAATGCCCCATGAAATGGAACCCGTCTTTCTGACACCACTCCCTTAGCCATGTGTTTACTTCCCTAAATTTCTCTTCCCTAAGCCAATTTACATGTGGCTCAGGTAGTAATCCAGAGATTATGACCCTTGAGGACCTACTCTTAGTTATGTTCCTAGTGCCTGATAATCCCCAAACCGGTCCTCTTTCCTAGCCTTCCCTATATTTTTTGTCCCAACGGGACCACAACAATTGGATCCGCCCCTTCCTGCTGCAATATCTTTTCAAGCCAATCAGAGAGATCTTGCACCCTGGCACTGGACAAGCACCGCACCATGCAGGACTCCCGATCTGACGTTCAAAGGATATTATCTATCCCATTAATTATAGAATTCTCTATAACTACCATTTGTCTTTTTGCTCTCCCATCTTGAAAGGCTTCCTGCACTATGGTGCCGTGGCCAGCTGGCTCATCCTCCCCACAGCCTTTTTCCTAATCCACACAAGGAGCAAGTACCTTGCCTGTTGGACAAGGTCAGAGCTGAGGCTCCTCCATTTCTGAACTCAGGAATCCCCTACCTGCCTCACTTGCAATCACACCCTGCTGTCCCTGATCAGTGACCGAAATTGAATTACATAATCTACCTCCTGAAACAAAGCATCCAGGTAACTTACTCCCTCCCGGTTGTGCCACAGTGTTTGAAGCTCAGATCCAGCTCATCACTTCTGAGCCGGAATTCCTTCAGCAACCAATACTTGCTGCAGATGAGGTCACTACAGTTCACAATGGGATCAGCCAATTATCACGTCATACAGCTACAGCATATCACCTGCCCAGCCATCATTACTTAGTTTGTTACTTTATTAATTTATATAAATTTATGAGTTAATTTCTAATACTTCTCTGCTAATTCTTCTTTTTCAAACTTGCTGCAGATTTCCTACCAGCCAATCAGGTCACAGCTTCCCTGTGACATCCCTCCAGTATTTTTCACAGCGACAGCGAGTTTTATTCTCACTCTGTGTTACTGGTTCACCTGATCCTCCCTCCGACTGCTCCCTGCAGATTAGGCTGTGTTCCCTGAGCTCAATGAGTTTTTTACTCACTCCATGCTGTTGTTGTTTCTCTCTCCGACCGCTCCCTGCAGAGTAGGCTGCGTTCTTCAAGCTCAGTGTGTTTTGTATTCGCTCCATGCTGCTGACCGCTCTCCACAAACTAAGCCGCGTTCCACGAGCTCAGTGAGTTTTATACTCACTTATGTTCTTATGTACTGCCTCACAGCACAAGGGTCCCAGGTTTGATTCTACCCTCAGGTGACTGTGTGGAGTTTGCACTTTATGTTTGGGTTTCCTCCCATCATCCAAAGGTATACAGGTAAGGTGGATTGGCTATGCTAAATTGCCCACACTATCTAGGTATGCTGGCTTGATGGATTAGCCATGGGAAATGCAGGGTTACATGAAAGTGTATGGAGCTGGGTCTGAGTGGGATGCCCCTCAGAGGGTAAGTGTAGACTCAAGGTGCTGAATGGCCTTCACATACAGTAGGGATTCTATGATCTTGCAGACAATCAAATACCAAAACAGGTATTTAAACATTATTGCATATAGTAACCAAAATACATTGGAGAAGGTAAGCCCTGCAGATGATGGAGACCAGAGTTGAAGAGTGTGGTGGTGAGCTGGAAAAGCACAGCTGGTCAGGTAGTATCCAAAGATTAGGACAATTGACATTTCGAGCATAGGCCCTTCATCAGGAATGAGGGGATAGGCCAAGGGGGCTGAGAGATAAATGATAAGGGAGTGGGGGTCAGGGTGAAGGTAGCTGAGAATGTGATAGGTAGATGAAGTTGGGGATGAAATTGATAGGTCAGAGAGGAGAGTGGTACAGATAGGTGGGAAGGAAGATGGACAGGTAGGACAGGTCAAGAGGGCGGTGCTGGGTTGGATGTGGGATAAGGTGTGAGTAGGGGAAATGAGGAAACTGGTGAAATCCACATTGACCCCAAGTTGGTAGAGGGTCCCAAGGTGGAAGATGAGTCGTTCATCCTCCAGGCGCTGGGTGGTTAGGGTTTGGCGATGGAGGAGGCCCAGGACCTGCATCCTTGGTGGAATGAGGGGGATGTTTGGCCACAGGACGGTGGGGTTGGTTAATGCAGGTGTCCCAGAGATGTTCTCTGAAGTGTTCCACCAGTAGGCATCCTGTCTCCCCAGGGTAGGGGAGACCAAATCGGTAGCAATGGATACAGTAGATGGCATGTGTGGAAGTGCAGATAAATATCTGTCAGATGTGGAAGGCTCCTTGGAGGTCTTCCATGAAGGTAACGGGGGAGGTGTGGGCACAGGTTTTGCAATTCTTGCGGTGGCAGGGGAAGGAGTTGGATAGGGAGCATGGTTTGGTGGGGAGGCGTAGACCGAATAAGGAAGTCATGGAGGTAATGGTCTTTACGGAATGCAGATAAGGATGGGGAGGGAAATATATCCATAATGGTGGGATCTGTTTTAGGTGGCAGAAATGGCAGAGGCTAATGCAATGTATCCAGAGGTTGGTGGGGTGGGAGGTAAGGACTAGGTGAGTTTTAACCTTGTTGCGGTTGGGGGGGGTGGGATTTGAGGGTGTAGGTGTGGGGAGTGGATGAGAAGCGCTGGAGGGCATCACCGACCACGTGGGAGGGGAAATTGCCGTAATTGAGGAAGGCCATCTGGTATGATCTGTGGTGGAATTGATCCTCCTTGGAGCAGATGGGGCAGAAACGGAGGAATTGGGAATAAGGGATAGTGTTTTTACAGGAAGTAGGGTGGGAGGAGGTGTAGTTCAGGTAGCTGTGGAAGTCAGTGGGTTTGTAGTAGATATCCATTTTGAGTCGGTCACCGTTAATGGAGGTCCAGGAAGGGGAGGAAGGTTCTTAGATGGTCCAGGTGAACTTAATGTCAGGGAGGAATGTGTTAGTATTGTTGATGAACTGTTCAGCCTCCTTAACGGAGCACGAGGTGGCACCAATACAGTCATTGATGTAACGGGGGAAGAGGTGGGGAATGGCATGCCATTGTAGCTCCAGACGTTGGACTGTTGCACATATCCAACGAAGAGACAGGCATAACTGGAGCCCGTGTGGGTGCCCTTGGCTACCCCGTTGGTCTGGAGGAAGTGGGAGGATTCAAAGGAGAAATTATTAAGGGTGAGGACCAGCTGCCAAATGAATGCGTGAAAGGGTAGTGGTGGAGTAGATGCGAGAGGAAGAAATGGAGGGCTTCATCATGGCAGATAGATGTTGTGGAGGGACTGAATGTCTATGGTGAAGATGAGGCATTGGAGGCTGGAGAAATGAAAGTCTTGGAGGAGGTGAAGGGCATGGGCGGTGTCCTGAACGTAGGTGGGAGTTCCTGGACCGGAGGGATAGGATGGTGTCAAGAATGTAGAGATGAGGCCAAGACGATAGGTCGACCGGGACAGTCAGGTTTGTGAATTTTGGGTAGGAGGTAGAACCGGATGGTGTGGAGTTCCTAGACTATGAGGTTGGAGGCTTTCAGTGAGAGCTCCCTTGAGGTGATGAGGTTGTGTATGGTCTGGAAGATGATGCTTTGGTGATGGGTAGTGAAGTTGTGGTCAAGGGGCGGTAGGAGGAGATGTCCGTGAATTGGCGCCTGGCTTCAGAGGTGTAGAGGTTGGTGTGACAAACTACCACTGCTCCACCTTGTCCATTGGTTTGATGATGATGTTGGGGTTTGGTCTCCTCTACATTGGGAAGACAGGATACCTGCTGGTGGAACACTTCAGAGAACATCTCTGGGGCATACACAAGAAACAACCTTACCGCCCCGTGGCTGAACTCTTTAACTCCCCCTCCCACTCCTCCAAGAACATGCAAGTCCTGGGCCTCCTCTACCAAACCCTTACCACCCGACGCCTGGAGGAAGAACGCCTCATCTTCTGCCTTGGGACCCTCCAACCACATGAGATCAATGTGGATTTCTCCAGTTTCTTCATTTTCCCTCCCCACACCTTATCCCACATCCAACCTTCCAACCCTGCACCATCCTCTTGACCTGTCCTACCTGTCCATCTTCCTTCCCACTTATCCGCACCACCCTCCTCTCTGACCTATCACCATTACCCTCACCTTCATCTACCTATCGCATTCTCAGCTGCCATCGCCCCCCAGTCCCACGCCCCTCCCATTTACCTCTCAATGCCCTTGGGCCACTCCCTCATTCCTAATGAAGAGCTTATGTTGGAAACATTGTTTCTATTGCTCTTTGGATGCTGCCTAATTGGCTGTGCTTTTCCAGCACCATACTCTTTGTAGCAACTGAAATACAACCAATCAAGAAAGTAACTTAAACGTCACCACTCAACTGAGTTAATACCTGATTAATTGTGGAATTTAACTACGATTCCAACCAACAGTGTCTGTCTTGTGTACAGGGTTAGATCTTTGCATAGTGTTATTTCTTGAAGTTCTTCTGCTAAAGAATCATGGAGTTAAATTCTTATGGTATTTTCTGTTCTTCAAGTTCAGGGTGTGACATTATTGATGATCCTTTAGATTCTTTTGTTATGACACGGGGTAAATCCTCCTGCTTAATTTAAACCAGTAACACAGAAAAGATTTATCCCGTGCAGTAATCTGTGAAAATTCGAGAGGCCAAGAACTATGTAAAGCGAAAATTAACAATTTTTTTCTTAAAGTATAACAGAGAATAATTAACTAACAATTATTTACAACTCCTTCCTCTACCTATCTTTTACCTTCCCTTCTATAATAATAGTCCAATTAACCACAACCCCCCACCCTGCTTAAGATTTACTAAAAATTCAAGTTTTCAAAACCAGCCAGATATCAAATCTTCTCTTCATATCATCCTCAGTCTTCTTTGCTTCTTCTTGGGTATTCTGATTCACTGGTTACTGCTCAATAAAGATACCTTTAAGCAAGTTATTTTTTGGGTAGTCTCCAAATGCTGGTAGTGTGGCAGATCTCCTCTCAACTGTTCAATTTTCTCCGGTCTTAAATCCCCAAAGCATCAGATTGTGTCATAGGCTTTTAAGATTGCTAATATACAAAAATCAAACTTGATTAGAATTTGGTATTTTTCAGGGTCTAATTTAAACTGACTGGCCTAATTCAATTCTGTTTTTTGTCTCCAGGCAACCGGCTACTCTAGCTTTCAACCCAGTGTTACATTGTTACCTTATTCAGAACACTTGGTGCTGTCAGTTAGTTTGCTAGCATTTAACTCTCTTAAAGGTACAGTACACCCACATCTTCATAACATTTTCATCTACAATATTGATTACTTCTCTGGAACCATCAAGTTTGCTGCTTTTGATTTGATTTGGTTTGATTTATTCTTGTCACATGTACCTAGATATAGTGAAAGTTTTGTTTTGCATGCAGTTCAAGCAGATCATACTATACAAAGATCATAAATTGATAGATGAGAGCAGTGAATACAAAGTCACGGCTGCAAAGAAGGTTCACAAAAAGCAAGATCAACATTAGATTTGAAATTTGAGAGGTCCATGCAGAAGTCTAATAGCAGTGGGGAAGAAGCTTTTCTTGAACCTGTTGACATGTGTGTTAAGCTTTTTATCTTCTGCCTGATGGAAGAGATAAGAGATTATAACTGGGGGATTCATTGATGATGTTGGCTGCCTTTCTGAGACAGCAAGAAGTGCAGTTGGAATCAATGGATGGGAACAAATGAGGACTGCCGATGCTGGAGATCAGAGCCTCGAATGTGGTGCTGGAAAAGCACAACCGGTCAGGCAGCATCCGAGGAGCAGGAGAATCGAGTTTCAGGCAAAAGGAAACATGATAAAAGGCTTATGCCCGAAACGTCGATTCTCCTACCCTTTGGATGCTGCCTGACCAGCTGTGCTTTTCCAGCACCACACTCCCGACTCAATGGATGGCTTGTGTGATAGACTGGGTTGTGTTCACAACTCTCTGTAATTTCTTACGATCTTGGGCCGAGCAGTTGCTGGACCAAGCCAAGATGCATCCAGATAGAATGCTTTCTACAGTGCATCTATGAAAGTTGTTTTCTTATAAGTACTTACCCCATTCCTTGTTAGATTTCACACTGACTGTCTATTTGAAGACACAACTTTCCTGCAGTTTGCTCCTTAAGTTCTTCTACAGGATAATCATTTATCCTTGTGAATAAGGCTACCATTTATCAAGTGGTTGTTAAAACAATTTTGTTTAAGGAGCTTCAACTTCTTCTTTTCCCAGACATTGCTAACTGCTACCAATTCCCATTTGTCCTTGTCACTTCCAGACAGACTTAATGCTGCTCCCTTCAATTTAGAACCAATTATTAAAGTTCTGAAGTTTACACTATCACATATCTTAAAAGAAGCTTTAAGTTGAAATTGATGTTCAGTCAAAAAGTTAACTGAATTAATTACTGCAGTTCCAAATAAACTTGCCCAAAACCTGGATGTCCCTGTGAAGGAGCACGCGGTGTCCACCAACACTCTTGAGCTGTTCAGGGAGAGGTGGACACCACAGGGGGTAGAGTGTTTTATTTCCCCCTCCAACTCTATTTTGATTTAATCCCTGCTCTCCCCTTCATTTTTTTTGATCACACAGCATTGTCCTTAGATGAGAAGTGCACTGCGTGTCACTGGCCACCTTGGTGTTTCCTTTCTTCCGAGTGGTGGTAAATGAATAAAGATTTGTACACCTGTTTTCTTGCACTGTGTCTCACACCTTCACACATACAACATGGGTGCTGGGGACAATATAAGCGCGATTGCTGTTTGGCTGGTTTTATAAAAGAAAAGAAAAAAACATATAACCAGGAGACTTAGAATATCCTCAGTTTAGGAAACTGACCTCTGTGCTGGCTGGGTCACAGTCAGTGTGTTCCTGTTGGTTTTGAGGAGAAAAAGAAAAAAAAACTTGCCCAAAACCCGTGTTTCCCTGGAGACGGCGCATGCAGTGCCCACCAACGTTCTTGAGCTGTTCAGGGAGAAGTGGGCACCCCAGGGAATGGAGTGTTTTAATTCCCCTTCCAACTCTATCTTGATTAAATTCCTGCTCTCTGCTTAACTTTTGTGATCACGCAGCATTGCCCTTTGATGAGAAGTGCACTGCTTGTCACTGGCCACCGTGGTGTTTCCTTTCTTCTGAGCGGTGGAAAATTAATAAAGATTTAATAAAGTCTTTCACTGTCTCATACCTGCACACATACAACATGGGTGCTGGGAAAAAAAATACATAACCAGGAGATTTAGAATCTCCTCAGTTTAGGGGACTGACTCTGTGCTAAATAGGGGAAAAACTAAAATTTTAAAAAACTCACCCATAACCCATGTTTCCCTGGAGAAGGATTACGTGGTGTCCACCAACACCCTTGAGCTGTTCAGGGAATGAAGTCCTTTAATTTCCCCTCCAAAAATCATGAGGGGCATGGATAGGATAAATAGGCAAAGTCTTTTTCCTAGGGTAGGGGTGTCCAGAACTAGAGGGTATAGGCTAGGGTGAGAGGGGAAAGATATAAAAGAGATCTAACGGCCAACTTTTTCATGCAGAAGGTGGTACATGTATGGAATGAGCTGTCAGAGGAAATGGTGAAGGCTGGTACAATTGCAACATTTAAGACATTTGGAGGGATATGGGCCAAGTGCAGGCAGGTGGGACTAGATTGGGTTGGGAGATCTGGTCGGCATGGACGGGTTGGACCAAAGGGTCTGATTCCATGCTGTACATCTCTATGACTGACTCTATAACTCTATTTTGATATAATCCCTGCTCTCCCATCGCTTTGTTGATCATGCAGCATTGCCCTTTGCCGAGAGGGGCACTGCTTGTCACTGGCCACTCTGGTGTTTCCTTTCTTCCTGGTGGTGGAATACAAATAAAGATTTACATACTTGTTGATCTTCACTGTGTCCTACACCTGCACAGGAAGTAAACTTGCTCAAAATCTATGTGTCACTGGTGAAGGAGTACACAGTGTCTACCAACACCCTTGTGGTATTCAGGGAGAGAAGGGCATTGCGGGGTGTGAAGAATTTTATTTCCCCCTCCAATTCTATTTTGATTTAATCCCTACCCGTCCTCCCTTCACTTTTTTTGATGATCTAGGCATTGCTCTCTGATAAGAAGGGCACTGCTTGTCAGTGGCCACTCTCAGGTGTTGCTTTTCTTCCTGGTGGTGGAATATGAATAAAGTCTCCTGCACTCATTTTTTCACTGCGTCCTGCACCTGCACTCTAACAACATGGGTGCTGGGGAAAATAAGCATTACAGCTGTTTTGTGGTAGTGTGGGGTTTATTTAAACAAAAGAAAGAAAATAAACTTGCCCCAAACCCGGTGTCTCTAGAGAAGGAGCACGTGTTGTCTCCCAGCACCCATGAGGTTTTCAGGGAGAGGTGGGCACTGCAGGGCGTGGAGTGTTTTATTTGCTCCTCAGATTCTATTTTGATTTAATCCCTATCCTCCCTTTCACTTTTTTTTGATCATCTAGGCATGATGAGAAGGGCACTGCTTGTCACTGGCAACTCACGTGTTTCTGTTCTTCCGGGCAGTAGAATATGAATAATAGTTTCTGCACTAGTTCTCCACTACGTCCTACATCTGCACACAACATGGGTGCTGGGGGAAAATAAGCTCTGCTGCCATTAGGCGGTAGTGTGGGGGTATTTAAAAGAAAAAAAAGGCTTGCCCAAAATGAATATTTTTAGCTTATTAACCTGGCATTGCATTAATGAGTATATTTACAGGCAATCTAATTGCGAATATAACTGCTAAATGATGTGTGCTCAAAATTCCAATGAAAAGTTACTGGAAAGCAGGCTCTTCATCATCTGATTCGTTTACTTTATGATTTTCCAATCATTTGTAACTTTCTGACACTGCAATGGGATCATTAGATGTCTTTCTGCCAAATTCATTACCTTGTGTTTCACATTGAACAATGACTTTTTTTTAAGTTATTGTATTCGATTTATTATTCGTGGAAACACGGTGAACACGTGGTGAATAAAGGCCTTTGTGGAAGGCATAAGAATTAAAACGTGAACAGAGGACTTCCCGGGAGAATCCAGCCACTGAAGAATGTTCATTTGTACGAAATAATAAACGCTAATAAGTAATACTAACTGGGGTAAATCCCCATGTTTTGATGCTTCTTGGAATCTTTTTAGCATCAGCAAAAATAGTCATCACAAACGCATTGTTGATGAGAATTTTAATAATAACGCTCGGCAAATGGACTGAACATTGTGGGGAACAAGTCCGTCCAATTATGCACAGTGCTGTTGTAATTTCCTTTGTAATATCTGATTTGAAGTGACATTGTGAACCTCAATTTTTGGGTGCCCAGACGGTTCTAAATGAGGACCTTGCTGTCAGAACCCACTAGCACTGCAATCTCTCTCAGGAAGTGTTTTCCCTAGTGCTTCCCTCCACATTTTGGGGGAGTGTCCAAGGCTGTTTCGGTGCAGTGGGCTCTGCTCTGGGTCAGAGGCTGGACACACGGTAAGGCACCGGTGCAGGCTGCAGTCTGTTCCTCACTGGCTTCTCAATTTATCGCTATGGTCGCTTGAACTTCTCTGCATACGGGCTGGAATGAGTGAAGATATGCTCAGGTTTCGTTTAGAATTCGAATTAAAGCCGAATGTTGTGTTTTTCAAAGTTAAGTAGGACTTGATTGTCGGTGTTTTAAAACAGTTTACGGTAAAGGCACGTGCTCCACAATATATTCTCTCTGCACATGCTGGTGACATGGTGCATGTAGGAAGATGCACCTGGTATATTCAGGCTTCTGGATGTGATTGCTCTTACACTGTGAGGAAGGTGGCAATGTGTTTTTGATTTATTGGAGCGGTCAGATATGTAAAGTAAGGAGCACATGCATTAACTGAAGTCAGCTATGGGCCTTTCTCAATGGGTTGGTTGTACAGCTGAATATATTTGCTCAATACACTTGTACTGCTGAGTGGGGAGGAAGGCAGGCTGGATTTGCATCTAATGGAGCAGTTGCTTTTCTGGAGGAGAGAGGTTGAACGCTGCTCACTGAGTCAGTTGTTTCAAAGACCTGATTCCTGTCAGAATTTCTGCAGTAGACCTGAAGTGAGAGGTGTCTTATGTTGGCTGTGCTCACCTGTTGCAGGTATTTGACTGGTTGCCCTTGAACAACAGGATTAGACATGAACCTTGTCTTTTTGACAGCTGCCCTCAAAATGGCAAAGTGCAGAATAGGACTCCAGTATGTATTTAGTAAGAAATGTGAATTTGTATTTGTGACCTGAAATGTGATAAGTTCCTGACTTTTCATGGGTTTTCAAGATATGTTGTCACAGATAGTTGAGGAAAGCTGGATGGTTGAAGAAACTGAAACAAAACTGAACTGGAAGGTTTTGAACAACTCCCAAGAGCTGATTTATAGATTAGAAGTGATTGTTGTGAATGAAGGCTACCTACCAAGTTTGGAGTTTAATTTTGATAAACATACGGTGTTGCAATTTGGTACAGCAAGTCAGGGCAGGACTTGTACAATTAACGGTAAGATCCTGGGGAGAGTTGCCAAACAAAGAGACCTTGGGGCTCAGGTTCATAGTTCCTTGAAGGCGGAGTTGCAGATCGACAAGGTAGTGAAGAAGGTGTATGATACACTTGCATTTATTGGTCAATGTGTTGAATATAGGAGTTGGGATATCATGTTGCACTGCACAGGATATTGGTTAGGCCACTTTTGGAAACTGTTCAATTCTGGTCTCCTTGCTATAATGTAGAATAACATGACAACAGCTAAAATAAATAGAATGAAATGTTTGTACGTACATGGGAAGTAACAATACCTATTTCCTCCTCTTTTTGTTTTAAAGACCTGTTTCCATTAGGCTGCACACTTTCTCAGAATTCACTCGACCCAAAATGTTAGCTTTGATTTCTCTCCCATCTGTTTTTTGTTTCTGATTTTTTTTTCGGTTTTCACGATACTGATCTGGTTAGGACATAAACTTAGTTTCTGAGTTAAACTAAGACAGAAAGGATTATATAAGGTGTAGATTGTTGAGAGCAGCTTTTATCTCAAAACACCATTCTGGTCTGAATCTTCTTCAGAACTTGTTGAGTTTTCTTGGCTGGTTCAAATTATTTCATCAGTAAACATTTTTTTTAAAGATGAGTAAAATAAAGAGAATAGTTCTTTTTGGTGTATCATAATCCATTGCCTTCAGATTTTCTTGGCTACAAGAGAGATTCCATCCATGTTTATAAATACACACAAATTTCTGGCCATAGCTGTTAAGTAAATGTTTTGGAAGTACTGGTAAGAGTCACCATTCCATGAGGACATTTTTTTAAAAAATGATCTCTTTGCGGAGATTCAGCCCTGACCACAGTATTTTGACTGCACTAAAATAAAATTCTTATTAAAAAAATTACTTTTAATGAACTTGTTTAGATTCTTATGACACACACTTCTGGGACAAGCCCAGACATAGGTACGCTACCACTGTATCACAGAAGTTCCCAGTTTGATGGTTATATCACACCTTTAGCATAGAAGTGAGACAGTATTTGCTCATGGTTTTTTGTACGAAGGTTAAGTTTGAGATTTTAGGTCTAAAGTTGAGGTGAGGCAGTGCAAAGGCTTTCCTCTCAAAGAGACCTTGACCGGTTATGTTGACTTGACCTGCTCTTGAGCACTTTGTGATTTTGTACACCCAGAGTTGGATTGACACAATTCTTCAACAGTCAGGGTCAGGTTGACTTGGGAAAGTTTATATTGTGCACAAAGGTTGAGAGAATAAGTATCTTTATGTATATACATGCAATAATGCTTTTCTACTTTGTTTCAGCAAATTTTCAAGATGAATGACGGAAAGGAAGTGAATCCTCCTGAAGGAATAGGTACTTAAACATTTACTAGGTTTCCTATGTTCTGCATAATTATATATAGTTATTAAATTCTTTAGCAGAGGCATTTTGGAGGGATGAAGAAAAATAAGAGCTGGGCTATTCCCTATATTTTCTTGCCTGGATTTGGGAATGTCTGGGAGCATGTCAATTGCCAATTTTGTTGAATACTGCGTATTTTGAAGAATCTAAAGTGTGTAGTGCACTGAGAAGAATTTTATATTCTCGAAAAAAAGTTGTGAAACCATGCATGCTGTATGCTGCTATATAGAGATGCTTAGTGACCAATGTATAGGGGGTTGATTTAGCTCAGTTACCGGGAGGGCTGGTTTGTGATGCAGAGTGACCTCTCCTGTAATGGCTGAAGTTGCCATAAAGGACTCTGCTTCTTAACCTCTCCCCTTGTCTGAGATGCGGTGACCTTCAGGTTAAACCACCACTAGTCATTTCTGTTTAGTGGGAGTGTGGCACTATAATCTGGTATGTTTAGTACAGTTTAAGATGGTGTTTAGAGTACTTGGGTTGTGAATGCTGGACTAGCATTATTTCCACACAAGCAATACAGAGAATGCTGGGGTAGCTCAACAGGACTGCGAGCATCTGTGGAGAGAAAAATACATCTTCTTTTCCATTCTGGTCTGATTCTTCTTCAGAACTGCTTGCAACTGTAACAAAAATGCAGACAACAAACAGCTGGCAGAATTGAAAAATTCAGTAGCACTAGGATAAGTCCATTGTCTTCTAGAAATGATTAGTAAGTTTACAGATGTCACCAAAGTTGGTGTAGTGGGCAGTTCAAAAGATTACCTCAGAGCACAAAGGGACCTTTAATCGGAATGGCTGGGCAGTGGCAGATGGTGTTTAATTTATTAAAACAAATCGGAACAGGACTTGGACACTTAATGGTAGGGCCCTGGGGAGAGTTGCTAAAGAAAGAGACCTTGGGGTGCACGTTCATAATTCCTTGAAGGTGGAGTCCCAGATAGTTGGGATAGTGAAGATACACTTGCCTTTATTGGTGCAAGTTTATTGGTGAGTAAAAGAGTTGGGAGATCATGTTGTAGCTGTACAAGACATTGGTTAGCTCACTTTTGGAATACTGTGTTCAATTTTTGATCTCCCTGTTAAGAAAGATGTTGTTGAACTTCTAAATCTTTTCTGCACCCTTTCAAGGATGTTACTGGGGTTGGAGGGTTTGAGCCATAGGGAGAGATTAAATAAGCTGGAGCTATTTTCCCTGGAGCGTTAGAGGCTGAGAGGTGATTTTACAAAGGTTTATAAAATCCTGGGGACCATGGATGGGGTGAATGGTCAAGGTCTTTTTCCCAAGGTAGGGGAGTCCTAAACTGGAGGGCAGAGGTCGAAGATGAGTGGGGAACGATTTAAAAAAGACATGAGCCACAAATGTTTTATGCACAGGGTGAGTGCATGTAGGGACTGAGGTGATGGAGGTCGGTGCAACAACAACATTTGAAAGGTATCTGAACGTGTAATGAAAAGGAAAAATTTAGAGGTATATGGGCCAAATGCTGGAAAATGGGACTAGATTAAAGTTTGTGAGAAGATTTGTAGCTCGGGTGCTTGTTGTTGTGGTTCTGTTCGCTGAGCTGGGAGTTTTTCTTGCAATTGTTTCGTCCCCTTTCTAGGTGACATCTTCAGTGCTTGGGAGCCTCCTGTGAAGCGCTTCTGTGCTGACTCCTCCGGCATTTATACTGGTTTGAATCTGCCGCTTCCGGTTGTCAGCTGTCCACTGCAGTGGCCGGTATATAGGGTCTATATCGATGTGTCTGTTGATCGAATGAGTGCCATGCTTCTAGGAATTCCCTGGCTGTTCTCTGTTTGGCCTGCCCTATAATGGTGGTGTTGTCCCAATCGACTTCATTTTGTTTGTCATCTGAGTGTAGGGCTACTAGGGATAGCTGGCGTGTCGTTTCGTGGCCAGTTGATGTTCATAGATTAATTTAGGATATGTGGTTGGAATGGATGAGTTGGATCGAGGGGTCTGTTTTCATGCTGTACGACTGAGTCTGCTTGAATTATCTGCGTTGTAATAATGCTGATGTGTATAACTTCAACCTTTCTTTCATCTACGTTAATTTTGCTTGTTGCCATCACTCACTATTTAATTGTATAGGTAAAATTAATTTATTTACATGTTTTGTGATAGGATAATTGGGTACTATTTTCCTTTTTTAGAATAAACAATGGGACATTGATGTGCTGTTTGGAGTCATTGATAGTATGATGGGAAAACAAAAAACGATTGCTAATAGTTACCAGTAGGGAACCTGTTATAGGATGATGATTGCACTCACTAAACACATTGGCTTTAAGCTCCTAATGGCTACACTGTTTCATGTCCTTTAATTCCAGTTTTCTGAGCAAGCATTCATTTCATCAAGTCTTGATCATGTACCACTGTGGACCAATGAAAATGCTGTGGTCATCACTATTGAACTAGAATGATGCAAGGAATTGCTTGGTCTTACCGTTCTCTCTCTTTTGGATGGTCAACTAGCTTCTTATTCATGTTCAGTATCTTATGTTTTAGCTTCATATGTTTGTTGTTTGGGGTAAGTTTCAGACTTCACTTTGTGCTGCAGATATGGTCATTAGAACAAGAAGTTAACTTAGTCCTTCTTTTAAGAGAAAGATGATATTGTTAAGTAGAAAGTCTTTTTAGATTCTCTACAGTGTGGAAACAGGCCATTTGGCCCAATGTGTCCATCCTGACCCTCCGAAGAGTAACCCAGACCCATTCACCTACATTTACCCCTGACTAATGCACCTAACACCGGGCAATTTAGCATGGCCAATCCACCTAACCTGTACATCTTTGGGCTGTGGGAGGAAACCGGAGCAACTGGAGGAGACCCGCACAGACACAAGGAGAATGTGCAAACTCCACACCAGGCTGGAATCGAACTTGGGTCCCTGGCGCTGTGAGGCAGCAGCGCCAACCATTGAGCTACCATGCCACCTGGTGTCTATGTAGAATGTGAGTTTTCAGGTTGTGAAACTATTTCAGCTATTCAGTTACGTGGATGTGTCTGTGAATTCTTTCGCATTGACCTTGTGTGCAGGGGCATTTCAAATAATGAAATTTACACAAACTTCCACTTCTGAGACACGACAGGTATAGTAATAGTTGTTGATCTTGATTGTCTTAATAAAAAATTCAGGCTCGTGTAATATTTCTGTGGTAACCACAGGGAAATGAACTACTTCCTCCTTTAGAATATGTATGTGTATATATGTGTTTATCAATCAGCAGCTAATAGACAAAGATTCTTTTGACACTTTGTTAATTTTCCATTCTTAACAATATCTATATCAGGTTGAATAAAAAGGACTGAAAGGATTTGAAGTTAGCTAATAACTAGGAATAGTGCTGAATGGTCCTTGTTCAGATTGGAGAAACACGTATCACAGTATTGGACCATTAGTATGATCGGTATTAAAGACTGAGACTTAGGTGTCTGGGGCTATAATTTCCAAATTTATTGTTGATGCAAAACTTGTAATGACGGTGAATTGAGTGAGATAGACTGGTGAAATGGACGCATGGCAGATGAAATTTAATGCAGAAAATGTGAAGTGGTACATTTTCCTTTAGAATAAGGAATGGTAACAAAATATTAAGGATTCAGTTACAAAAATGATTGCAAGGTCAAAGTGATTTTGCGTATATGTGCAAAAATCATTGACACAATGGGGAAGTTTCAGAAACCAGTTCATAAAGGTGATGGGATCCTGCCTATTATAAATGAGGCATAGAGTACAAAAACATAAAAGTTATCAAACAGTGGTTTGGCCTCAACAGAAGTATTGTATTCTTCAGTTCACTGCACTTGAGGAAGGACATAAAGGTATTAGAAAGAGTATTTAAAACTAAAAGTGAGAATGCTTCGAGGGATGATGAACTTCAGTTACAAAGGTAAATTGGGCAGGAGCTGGGGCTATTCTCAATTTCAGTTCTGCAAGGCGAAGAGATTTGACAATGGCTCTCAAAATCATGAGGGGTTTAGGCAGAATAGATCTGGAGAAACAGTTCCTTTTTTTAATTTAACCTGTTTTTCTAATCAACCTGTTCAGAGATGTCAGTACATATATCTGGAGCAGGTGGAACTTGAACGCAGGTCTCTTGGTTCGGGTTAGGGACACTACCACTACGCCACAAGAGAGCTCCTCAGAAACGTTTCCTTATTAGTAGAAAGGTTCGGAATCGGAGGACTCCAATTTTAAGTTGATCGGTGAAAGAATTTAAGCTAATATGAAAAAACATCTTCTTGACAATGAGTGTTTGGCATCCCAAATCATTGCCTCAATGCATTAGAAACTGTGGTGAAGTCAGATTCAATTGTAGCTTTCAAATGGAGATTGGATACTTTATCTGAAGAGAAAAGAAGGATGTTTGACTGGTGTGGACGCGATAGGCCAATTGCCCACTTTGCATGCTGTGAAAGCTCTGGTTCTAAATGTAGGGAAAATTGGGGCAAAAGATGGGAGTGTGGCACCACCTGAGTTGCTTTTGTAGAAGCACAAAACAGCCACAATCCACCAAATGGTTTCCTTTTGGATCAGTTGCAATGCTTTGATTCTAAAAAATAAGCCCCTTAGTAGGGAATAAATGGGAGATACTTTAATTAAAGAAGCGGTTAATGAGTTAAATAATTCCATTCTAATTAAGAAGAACATCCAGAACGAGAGGGCATAGGTTTAGGGTGAGGGGGTAAGATTTAAAAGGGACCTGAAGAGCAACTTTTTCATGCAGAGGGTAATGAATGTATGGAATGAGCTGCCAGAGGATGTGGTGGAGGCTGGTGCAGTTACAACATTTAAAAGGCATTTGGATGAGTGTATGAATAGGAAGGGTTTAAAATGATATAGTCCAAGTGCTGGCAAATGGATCTAGATTAATTTAGGATACCTTATTGGCATGGACGAGTTGGACCGAAGGATCTGTTTCTGTGCTGTCGTCTCTAGAGCTCGATAAGTGAAGCAATCAAAAATAGTAAAACATAAGAATATAAAATCCAGCCGGACGGTGAAAAGATGAAAGGCACACATTAGAAGTAATGAGAAATTGGAAAGGTAGAAATAAAGTCGAGGGAACTGAAGTGAAAATGGAAAAGATTGAAAAGGTAGTAGACCAACTGGTATTGTGAAGAGAAAAACCAGGACAACATCCTGAGCGCATAAATTTCTCCACTCTGTCAGAATTGTGATCTGATGACCTAAACCTGAACGGTTAAATCACCTCCCTCCCACTCACTTACTCCCTTCTGCTAAATTTGACTGTTGACCATATTTGGGTGCTGCAAGGAAAATGTTAGATAGACAGTAACTAAGGACTGAGATTTTAAATCAATGATCTGTACCTCCAGAGCAATTTGAGGTACTGGTCCTGATACGGCAATGAAAAAGCCTTTATCCCATTTGGATATATTTAATTTAAACTTGGGAACCTGTGCTGGAAGGACTACTAATCCATAACAGCACTTGGTCTTTGAAATAACTTGAATGAACTCAATTTGCAGAGATTTCATAATGATCTTATTTTATGCAGTACCAAAGCATAAAGGCTCACAGCAAAACTCTTTAACTGAAATAATGTATTTTAAAGTCTGTGAGTAACTGCGCAGGTTTTGCATATTGAAATGTCCCATTTTGATAATGCTAACTATTTGTAATTTCTAGTATTAAAAGTTGAAGATGTAATGGGAAGTCACATTGAAGACCCAATTACCTTTTGGGGCCAGGTAATACAAATGTAATTTCCTTTTATGTACAATAAAATAGTTTTGTATTCTAGATTCCTGGAAGAGTTTGTGAGAGTGTATAGCTTTAGGAGACCACAAAGTATGTACATAGTTCAAAAGATGGGCTTAATAAAATGTTACATCACAAAGACATGTTTGTCAATGTTTCTGTTCACCAGCTGCATCTACTCGTCTTGCTCTATGGCTGCGCAATGACTTTTATCATGGCCCGTTTTCCCTGAACTGAATGTTTTTTAAAAAGCAAATTTATGGATTCTACATCAATAGGTTGTGTCAGATTATTCCACAATTTGCTAATCCTGTGCAAAATGAAAAATACTCTAAACTTGCCTTCAGTTCATGATGTAGTACTTTAAATTTGCACTTCCATGTTGTTATTATTTGGCTGATGAGTTGAAGTAAATTCCATCTATTTGTTTTACTTTTTCATTTATGAATGGTTAGTCTTTAGGAAAAGCAGCCCTTTATCTAGGTACAGGGAGGTGATTGCTTTATAGTATTGTTATTAGACTAGTAATCCTGATATACTCGGGCTAATGCTGTGGGGGCATGTGTTCAACTCCCAAAGCGGATGGTGGAATTTTTATCCAAGTAATAAATCTATGATTAAAAATTAATTTAAAGGCTAGTCATTCTTCTGGAATTATACCTTGCAGGCAATGCCTCAGACCCACCAGAGGTGATCATGAGACATATGATTTTGATGGGCCAATTGGACATTGAGCCTGCCACTCAAAAAGATCTGATAATCTTCAACTCTACTTTTCTGCCTTTTCCCTACCACCCATGATTCCTTTAATGATTAAATATCTGTCTTTTTTCAGACTTGAACCTACTTAACGATCCAGCCTTAGCAGCCCTCTGGAGTGAAGAATTCTACAGATTCAAGGCATTCTCAGCCAAGAAACTCTCTTCCTTATCTCGGTCTTAAATGTATGACCCCTGATTCTGAGATTAGACCCTCTGGACCTAGACTCTCCCAAAAGGGGAAACAATCTTTCTACATCTACCCTGTCAATACTCTTAAGAATCATCTTTGTTTCAAGAAGGTCACTCCTTGTTGTTCTAAATTCCAATGAATGCAGGCTCAGCCAAAACAACGTCTGCTCATTAAGATGATCTCTCCAAACCTGGGATCAGCACAGTGAAACTATGTAAAGCTATTCCAGCTGTGGTCTGACTATCATGTAAAGCACCCTACTTGGACAATCCATTCTTTTGGAATAAAGGTCAACATTGCCTTCCCTATTACCTGCTGAACTGGGATGCAGGCTTTTTTTGCACTTCTAAATTCTTCAATTATGTAGTTTTCTGCAGTCTTTCTCCATTTAAATAATATTCATGTCCTCTATTTTTCCTGCCAAAGTGCATCATCTCACATTTTTCTACATAATATTCCATTATGCCAGGTTTTGACCTTGTGCTTAATGTGTCTGTGTCCTTTTGCAGACCCTTTGTGTCATCCTCAGCACTTGGTTTCTCACCTAGTTTTGCTTTTCTCATCCAAGTCATTTGTCTATTTTGTGGCACAACATTGGTGTACACTTGGGAGGGAATTGTCATGGGAGTTCTCAACATTGACTCTATGGCGTTTCATGGCATCAGAGATGGTAAGTCAGTGGTAATGCTGATCACCATCTTCTGCCAGCCCTGCCCTCACCCTTAATCTCTGCCCTCACCTGATAAATCATTTCTCCTCTGAAAGATGAGCTGAGAGTGACAAAGGGAATAAATGTACGCTGGGTGTATCATCAGGAAGAATGTGCTAGCTGAGTTCTAAAGGACAGGCCTTTAGATAGTCTGTGTAAGTGTTGAGAACCAGCAAGAGGAAAAACTGTACTTGACTTGTGCTCACTCATCTACTTGCCACATGCCTGTGACCATATCGGTAGGAATGACCACTGCAGAAGTCCTTGTGGAAAAGTTCCTGCTTCCCAGTGAGGATACCACACTCTGTCATGTGGTGCTACTGCTATGCTGAATAGATAGATTTTAGCAAGGCAAACCTGGGCACCCACAAGATGCTGTGGCCGTCATCAGAACCGTATTTGACCATGATCTGGCCTCATGGCCTGGCATATGTCCCAATCTACGATTACCACCAAGCCAGGAGGGTGTGGCTGAAGCAGCACAAGACACAACTTTAAAAAAGAGGTGTCAATTTGGTGAAGCCACAACACCAGTCGCGTTGAGTGCCAGTCAGTATAGATAGCATGTGAGAGACAGATAGGTCATCTCACAACTGACGGATCAAATCAAAGCTCTACAGTCCTGACTAATCAAGACATTAACTGGTGGATAACTGAGCAACTTGCTGGTGGAGCTAGTTCCATAAATATACCCACCGTCAATAATAGGAGGCCCTAGCACATCAATGCGAATGGAAAGGCTGAAGCATTTGATATCGCAATCTAAAGTCCCATGTGGACAATCCATCCTGTCGTCCTCCGATAGCATTGTAGTTTCATGCCCAAATTAATTCTAAACCTTTCTTTAAATGTAGCTAAATCCTTGGTAGTATTCCATGTGCAGCTGTGGATCCAAAGATTTGACTGCGCTTTTTTCTCACGAGAATGTGCAATATTTGTATCCTTCCATTTCTTGGTAATTTAACTTTTGCTCAACAATAGAAAATGAAGTTTACTCTTATTGCTTGGATAATCTTTTCATCCAGTTGAATGCATTCTCTTAGAGCTTTACTCTTAAAATATGCCAAGGAGCCAAATTATTTTTCTGCTTGTTTTCCTAAATGTTCTCATGTTAGGGTATATAATTATTCTATTACCAGAGTCAGGGTCATGTAGTGCTTCCTTTCTTATTGGAGTAGCAATAGTTTAACTGATGGAACGTTTTTGAACACAACAAAATATGCTTTTTATTTATCACCAAAACACTTTCTCTATCTCAACCTATTTTGTATAATTAAGTCTTCTGCAGATACAATTTTTGTTAAAATATGTTAGTCTAATTATACTTCACATTTTATCTTTAATTTTTTTTGCACTGTTCAACTAGGGGATTAGCAAGGAACCATTTTCAATGATGGATTAGTTCCATGCTAATCTTCAATTTAATCCATAGAGATTCCGTATGGACCAGTTTTATATTTAAATTCTTATGCTTCAATGAAGCTGTATTGTCTTTACTACTGCTACCCACTTCATTTCCTTCTTTAATATTGTGTCTTTTTGCTGATGCCAAAAGTGCACTCATCCATAGTGTAGTTCAAGTAAATGTATTTTATAAAGTGAGCTTTTGGTTTGCTCATGAAAAGAAAGCGAACTTCCTTTCACAACCACCTTCAGGCTGACCCAAAACAGTTAAAGCAACTTATAAAATAATGTTTTTTTTAATTTGGATATTAGTTGTACCATTGAAGTTGTAAGGTCTGACCAACTTGAATGGTGACAATGCAGTTGTTTGTGTCATTGGTAAGGGGTAAATGTTGGTCAGGATACCAGGGAGAACTCCCTTGTTCTTAGAATAGTATCGTGGTCATTCTTAACTGAAAGAGCAGAAAAGGCCACAGTAGGCTGCAGCTAGGAACTGCTGAGAGCAGACCACGCAATCAGAAAAGATTTGAGGGTCAGAGGGTGGAGGATGTGGGCAAAAATCAAATTGGGAGGGAGGGGGTCTGGGATTGGAGGGGTTATTAGAAGGGAGGATGAAATTATGGGTTGAAGGGGGAGACAGTCAATCGCATGCATCAACGGGTGCACCAGGGAGAGCAGCATCCCTAGGTACAAGTTGATGCACGTATCAGATTGTGATTTGTGATGAGAGGTCATGGCTGGCAGATTTCTTTAAGAGATTGGGGTGTACTCTCGCTCATCACTTTTTCTTGAGTGCTGCTATAAAAAGAAGGAACCTTCTGCAACCATTTAGTTTTACTTAAGTTGCTGAATGTCCCAAGCCTTAAGATTTGCAATAATTAAATTAAACTCTCAGTTTACATGATGGGTGCCTGATTTTCATATTGTAATGCAGTGTCCCATTTCTGCAGAAAGATATACACCGGTTTACCACTAAACTTTGCACAGTAAAACATTATGATTGTAATCAGTTTGGACTGCATTTTGCAGTTTAAACAAAAATCACCCTCTTTTGTTTGCCTGTCATGAAGGCGTTAACATTGACCCCTATGTCCTTCAGCCCAGGTCCCCTCAAGAATTTTCTACATCGTATGCTTAGAACTTATTTTAGATATACTAGATATTACATGGTGGCTAGATTGTGATGTAGTTTTCACTCTCTTGAGAGTAGGTTGATCTCTTTATTGGAATCAAATGCATAACATGACACTTTTACACCTGAATTCTAAACTGCTAAAATATTGTTAAATTTACATCTTGTATTTATTTCATTTCTAGCCAATTGAATTAATTGAAGATCTTCTAAAGATATCTACTGCTTTGACAGAAATCTGCCCATTTGCTGCCAAGGTATTTGGAGATCCTGCTCCTGGAAAGGTATTTTACAAATTGAGATAAATTGATGAAGCCGCTATTTAAGATAGTTTGCACCCCTATCCCCTCCACTTCAAGAAGAGAGAAGGCAATTCTGGATCTGGTATTGTGTAACGAACCAGAATTGGTTAGAGACCTCGAAGTGAAGGAGCCATTGGGAAGTAGTGACCATAATACATTAAGTTTCAGTCTGCAATTTGAGAGGGAGAGGGTACAGTTGGAAGTGACAGTACTTCTGTTGAATAAAGAGAACTATGGAGCTATGAGGGAGGAGCTGGCCAAAGTTCAATGGCGCAATACCTTAGCAGGGATGACCGTGGAGGAACAATGGCGGATATTTCTGTGTATAATGCAGAAGTTGCAGGATCAGTTCATTCCTAAAAGGAAGAAAGATCCCAGGAGGAGGCATGGGCGGCCGTGGCTGACGAGGGAAGTTAAGAAACATATAAAGTTAAAAGAGAAAAAGTATAACATAGCAAAGATAAATGGGAAAACTGAGGACTGGGAAGCTTTTAAAGAGCCACAGAGGATTATTAAGAAGTAAATACGCAGAGAAAAAATGAGGTAAGAAGGTAAACTGGCCAATAATATAAAGGAGGATAGTAAAAGCTTTTTTAAGTATGTGCAAGGCAAAAAAATGGTTAGGACTAAAATTGGGCCCTTGAAGACAGAAACAGGGGAATATATTACGGGGAACAAAGAAATGGCAGAAGAATTAAATGGGTACTTCAGATCTGTGTTCACTGGGGAAGACACTGGGAAAGACACTAGCAATCTCCCTGAGGTAACAGTGGCTGAAGGACCTGAACTTAAAGGAATCTATATTTGCTAGGATTTGGTGTTGGAGAGACTGTTAGGTCTGAAGGTTGATAAGTCTCTGGGGCCTGATGGTCTACGTCCCAGGGTACTGAAGGAGGTGGCTCGGGAAATCGTGGATGAGTTGGTGATTATTTTCCAGAGTTCGATAGATTTGGGGTCGGTTCCTGAGGATTGGAGGGTGGCTAATGTTATACCACTTTTTAAGAAAGGTGGGAGAGAGAAAGCAGGAAATTATAGACCAGTTAGTCTGACCTCAGTGGTGGGAAAGATGCTGGAGTCTATTATAAAGGATGAAATTACAGCACATCTGGATATTAGTAATAGGATAGAACAGAGTCAGCATGGATTTATGAAGGGGAAATCATGCTTGACTAATCTTCTGGAATATTTTGAGGATGTAACTCTGAAGATGGAAGAAGGAGATCCAGTAGATGTAGTGTACCTGGACTTTCAGAAAGCTTTTGATAAAGTCCCACACAGGAGGTTAGTGAGTAAAATTAGGGTGCATGGTATTGGGGGCAAAGTACCAGATTGGATTGAAAATTGGTTGGCGGATAGGAAACAAAGGGTAGTGATAAACGGCTCCATTTTGGAATGGCAGGCAGTGACCAGTGGGGTACCGCAGGGATCCGTGCTGGGACTGCAGCTTTTGACAATATATGTTAATGATATAGAAGATGGTATCAGCAATAACATTAGCAAATTTGCTGATGATACAAAGCTGGGTGGCAGGGTGAAATGTGATAAGGATGTTAGGAGATTACAGGGTGACTGGACAAGTTAGGTGAGTGGGCAGATGCATGGCAGATGCAGTTTAATATGGATAAATGTATGGTTATCCACTTTGGTGGCAAGGACAGGAAGGCAGATTACTACCTCTATGGAATCTATTTAGGTAAAGGGGCAGTACAGAGAGATCTGGGTGTTCTTGTACGCCAGACAATGAAGGCAAGCATGCAGGTACAGCAGTTGGTGAAGAAGGCTAATAGCATGCTGGCCTTCATAACAAGAGGAATTGAATATAGAAGCAAAGAGGTGCTTCTGCAGCTGTACAGGGCCCTGGTGAGACCACACCTGGAGTACTGCGTGCAGTTCTGGTCTCCAAATTTGAGTAAAGATATTCTGGCTATTGAGGGAGTGCAGCGTAGGTTCACGAGGTCAATTCCTGGAATGGCGGGATTACCTTACACTGAAAAACTGAAGCGACTGGGCTTGTATGCCCTTGAGCTTAGGAGACTGAGAGGGGATCTGATTGAGACATATAAGATTATGAAAGGATTGGACAATCGAGCAGCAGGAAACATGTTTCTGCTGATGGGTGAGCGCCGAACTAGAGGACACAGCTTAAAAATACGGGGTAGACTATTTAGGACAGAGGTGAAGAGAAACTTCTTCACCCAGAGAGTGGTGGCTGTGTGGAATGCTGTTCCCCAGAGGGCAGTGGAGGCCCAGTCTCTGGATTCATTTAAGAAAGTTGGATAGAGCTCTCAAAGATAGTGGAATCAAGGGTTATGGAGATAAGGCAGGAAGAGGATACTAATTAGGAATGATCAGCCACGATCATATTGAATGGCGGTGCAGGCTCGAAGGGCAGAATGGCCTACTCCTGCACCTATTGTCTGTTGTCTATTTTGTGCTTTCCTTATGGCATCATTCTATAAATAAGCAAAGGATTACTTTGGAATTTTCTTCATATGGCAGCAACTCACTTTCACTTTGGTATAAAAATAGCCATGGTTTCTGGATTTAGGGTTACACTGATTGGTCTAGACATAATTGCTATTAATTGCCTTTTTGTCCTGTGTGCAAACTGGATTCTGAGTTTGTGTTAAAGCCCTAGCTATTCATTTAAATTTATTAGTGATCTGAATGCAATTGTCATGGAAACTATTTGCTAGTCAGTGGGCAATACGAAGGTTTGTACAGGTGATAAGACATAAATGAGAAAAATAAGTCCCCCGCAGATTTGCACTTCATAGCGGGATGCCATTTATTATGGATAAATGGCATATGTATGTGTGGGTTGACTGTGCAGGGTTGTAAACATAAAGATGTCAAATGAGAGAGAGACCTACATTTTGAAAAATGTAAATCTCTGAAAGTTCTTTACCTGTGTTGTGAAGCTGAACAAAATACAAACAAAAACATTTGCTTAGAAATAGACCGTTCGGTCCAACTTACTCATGTTCTGAAACTAAACTAGTCCCACTTTCATGTATTTGGCCTATATCCCTACAGATCTTTCCTAATCATATACTTATCCAAATGTCTTTTAAACATTTTTAACTATACCTCCATCCATCACTTCCTCTGGCAGTTTATTTCACACACAAACCACTCTGAGTAAACATATTGCCTCTTGTGTTCTTTGCAAAACTTCCTCCTCTCATCTTAAAAATGTGCCCCCTAGTCTTTAACTACCCCCACCTTGCTATTCACCTTCTCTATTCCTTGTGATTTCATTAAACCTCTGTAAAGTCACTCTTCAACCCAACAGAAAAAGTCCCAGTCTGCCCAGCCTATTTTTATAACTCAAACCCTCCATCTTGGTAAATCTTTTCTGAACACTTCCTTAAAATGGAACTTTGCACCAAAACTGGATACATTCACATTGTGGTTGATAGCAACAGGGGCTTTCATCCAGGGTTTCTCAAAGATTTCAAGATGTCCACCAATGTGTAGACAAAGCTGAAGTTTTTTTTATTCCAATGAAGTATGTTAGCACTCATTCTCAAACTGATGCACTCCACAGAGCTTGGAAAATACACTGAGGTCAGTGGAAAGTGGACAGTGTTTTGAAGCTGTCATTAGCTTCATGATGTTTGGAAAACACAAGTTGTTATAAAACAGCCCACAGCTGAAGGACCCACCTGGAGACAGCCCTTCCTGGTGAACATAGATTTTTCCTGCTCTTCGGATGCTGCCTGACCTGTTGTGCTTTTCCCAGCACCACACCCTTGGTGTCTGATTTGGGAATAGTTATCTACCCACCTGGAAGCAGCATGACTTCTAGCTAAGTTCTAGTTTCCCTTGTAGTGCGTAAGGACAGTGGGTGATAAATATGGTTACCCATTTAGATTCAATCTTAACCCCAGGCTATGCTGCGTTGGGGTTGTCGATGAGTTATTAGCTCTGTTTTTGAAGGTGCAGAATTTTGTATAATTTGAGTCCTCCTCTGGTCTTCTCTCTCATTTGCTTTTCTGATACATTAATGACTGCATCAATGCTGCCTTCTGCTGTGGTTGTGAACTGGAAAACCTCAATGATTTTATTTCCAATTTTTACCCTCCTCTCAATTTAATCTGGTTTATCTCTGACTCTTCAGTTGATTCCTCTGTTTGTATTGCTGGAAATAGACTATCAACTAATAGTTAATACAGACCAACAGACTCTCAAAGCTACCTCAGCTGCACTCACTACCTTGTATCCTAACTCCTGTAAGAACTCCATTCCATTTTCCCAGCATCTGTTGTGTTGACATCACCTTGCACATAAGCCCTTATTGATACATCTTCCTTTTGCTCTGCTGATGATTCTCTAACAGCATGGTTGACAGGACTCTCTCTCAGTGCATGAAATGGATTGGATACAACAATCTCGCATGCCTTCTTTCTTCCTAGAACATCTGTTAGTCCCTTTGGCCTGACTTCTTACCCCATTAGCCTCCATATTCAACAGATCATTTTCTGCCAGCTCCATATGCAGTTCTGTCAGCAAATACATCTTTCCCTGTTTTCCCCTTTCAGCATTCTGGAAGGACCATCTCTCTCCTGTCCTCATCCTGTGACATCGTAACAGTTTACTGTTTGCATTTAGATTTATAAATGTGCTTTGCGATCCTTTTAAAAACACATTCCAATCCCCAGTAGCAGGTACCTGATATCTAATCCTGATTTCCTAACAGTGCATTGGAATGTTAAAATCAGCTCTGTAAGGAAGTATCTGATAGCCGAGCAAGTGCGATGTGGATACTAAAGATCTTGCTTGTGCCCTGCTTCTCCAGTGATATAGCAGTGATTAATGTTCTCCCAGGTTAGGTGTTTCCTGAATATTTATCTAGTTTACACCTTGCATTATGAGGTTTTGATGAGATCTGAAACTTAGTTTATGTCCTGCTTTAAAATATCTATTCAACCTACTAATTTGACTGTTGTTTGTAAACTTATTGTTCGGTAATTTCTTGACTATTGTACACATTTGTATCATGTAATAGCTCTTTTACAGGGAACAAAATGGAGATGTTTTTATTCTTGCAGATTTATGGTGGATTATATTCTGAAGACCAATGTTGGTATAGGTGCAAGCTGAAAAAGATGATAACCAATGAAAAGGTATTGCATACAGTCAGTTGTGCTATAACGCATGTTTCTTCAACACAAATTGGCTTTAACATGATTGAAGAATTTAGACCGTTGTTTGTAGAATGCGAACTTTCCTTACCTGTATTGGCTGTAATACAATTCTGGCCCCAATAGCTGAAATGGTGCAGCTACTGTGCGATTTTCTTATAACGCGAGATCACGCGAGAACTGTTGTGTTATATCAGAACTGACTATACTTGGATGTATTGTGTTTGTGCTTTGGGTGATCTGACAAGTTTCTGTATTAAAAACACTTTACCCAATGCTGTTGCTGAGGAGGACAAAGGGACACAAAATTTGATAACGGTTCAACCTGATTTTATTAACAAAATTTTCTTTATTAAAAACACTGAGCGTTTCCCAAATTTCCACAGTACTGCTCTCTGACTAGCTCTATCCATCTGAGAAAATATATTGCCAAAAACAATCCATTTAATCAAATTAGGCTGTTGGAATCTCCTTCCTCTCTGATGTAGGGACTGGCTGTCTTCCACAAAGGTGGGTCTTGCAGGTCACTCTGGATCTTCTGGGTCGTCTTGGGTTGCTGCACATTCTTCTGCCATGCGTCTTGCTGTGAGTCCTCACTGAGAGGGTAGCTTTGAGGTGTGTATTTTTATCCCTGCTTGCCCCTGAGTTTCCAGAATATTCTGTGACCATTGGCCAATGCAGTCATGGGCACAGTTCAAAGCATCCAATGCGGTCATGCCAACACTTTGTTGCCATGCCAGGAATGTGTAAAGTACACCTTCTCAGGCACTTGCTAGAAGTCAAAGTGTCAAAAAGTCTGTTTGATGCTTCTCTAATACCCAACTCTTGAACTGGTTACTGGTTCCCCTGCACCTTTTGTAACCTCTTTGACCTTAGTTTTCACTGTTTTCTGTTGCTGTTGGCTGCTATTGAATTTAATTTGGCCAATTTTATATTAGGTCCAATTTTTCTAGCTGTGGGTCCATTTTAGAGTGTCCAATTTTGAGCCTGTGGGTTGCTTGAGCACAACGGGCAGCACGGTGGCTCAGTGGTTAGCACTGCTGTCTTGCAGTGCCAGGGACCCGGGTTTGAATCCAGCCTCGGGCAAGTGCCTGTGTGAAGTTTGCACATTCTCCCCGTGTCTGCGTGGGTTTTCTCTGGGTGCTCCGGTTTCCTCCCACAATCCAAAGATGTGCAAGTCAGATAAATTGGTTGTGCTAAATTGCCCATAACGATAGTTGCGTTAGTAGGGGAATGGGTCATGGGTTACTCTTCGGAGGGTTGGTGTGGACTTGTTGGGCCGAAGGGTCTGTTTCCACACTGTAGGGATTCTAATCTAATCTAAACTTGTATTCTTCAAAGTAGGTGTCTGTTCCAGCAGGTTGACATTTGATTTTGAATGTGGTAGTTGTTTCACATGACCCAGAGTATGCATTTTTGACATCACAGAATCACAGAATTGTGATGTGCTGAAGGATGACACTTTCTCTGTTGTGTTTATGTTGGATGTCTGACAATTTTGACTCAATGTCAAACTGTTAGCTTTTCCCTGTAACCCTGCATGTTGTTTAATCCAATGCCCTCTTGAATGCCTCACTTGAACCTGCCTCAACTATACTTATAGACAGTGTATTCCAAACCTGGACTATTATAAAACCAGGGCAGTGTTGCTGCAACTGTACAAGGTATTGGGGGTGAGATCATTGCTGGAGTATTGCATATAATTTTGGTCCCCTTACTTGAGTAGGGCTGTAGTTGCTTTGAAGGGTTTTGCTACAACAATGCATTTTCATTAAAGTGCTTGGAGAAAGTGAGAACTGCAGATGCTGGAGAGTCGGAGCCAAAAAGTGTCGCACTAGAAAAGCGGATGAGGTCAGACAGCATCCGATGAGCAGGAGAGTTGACGTTTTGAGCACAAGCCCTTCATCAGGAATACAGAAGGGAAAGGGGGCTGAGAGATAAATAAGGGAAGTAGGGCTGAGGGGAAGGCAATAGGTCAATGCAGTTGGAGGTTGAACGGTCCTTCAGGAGGGTGGTGTGGATAGGTGGGAAGGAGATGGGCAGGTCAAGAGGGCAGTGCTGAGTTAGATCTGGAAAGTGTTGGGGGAGAGGAGATGAGGAAACTGGTGAAGTCGATGTTGTGTGGTTGAAGGGTCCCAAGGTGGAGGATGAGGCGAGGCGTTGTTCCTTCAGTTGCCAGGTGGCTTTGATTAGGCAGTGGAGGAGGGCTTGCATGTCCTTTGGGGAGTGGGAGTGGGAGGGGGAGTTGAAGATCGGTGGGTTGGTTGGTTGATGCGTGTGTCCTGAAACCCTCAGCAAGTTGGCGTCCTCTTTCGCTGATATAGAGGAGACCACCTTGAGAGCAACGAACACCATAGCTGAAGTGGGAGGATGTGCAAGAAAGTCTCTGCCTGATGTGGAAGGATCCTTTGAGACCTTGGACGGAAGTGAGGGGGAGCTGTGGGTGCAGGAATAGTCTCTGCGGAATGGTATCTTTGATGCGGTGTGATTATAGATGGTGGAAATGGCAGAGGATAATGTGCTGTATACGAAGATTAGTGGTGTGGAAGGTGAGGACCAAGGTAATTCAATTCTTGTTACAGTTGGAGGGGTGGCGTCTGAGGGCGGAGGTACGGGAAGTGGGCGAGATATGCTGGGGCACTGTTGATCACGTGAGCGGGGTAATTGCGGTCTTTGAATTAGAAGGCCATTTGGAATGTCCTGGAGTGGAATTGCTCCTCCTGGGAGCAGATACAGTGGAGGAATTGGGAATAAGGGATAGCATTTTTACAGGAAGGGGGGGGGGGGGGTGGGAGGAGATGTAGTCAAGGTAGCTGTGGGAATTGGGTTTGAAACATGTTGAGTCAGCCACTGGAGATAGAGACTACCCTGGTCGAGGAAGGAGAAGGAGGTGTCAGAGATGGTCTAGTTGAACTTAAGGTCAGGGTGGAAGGTGTTTATGAAGTTGATGAACTGTTCAACCTTCATGTGGGAGCATGAGGTGGCGCCTAGCAGAAGAAATGTGGAGAATGGTGCAGGTGTAACTTTGGAAAATGGATTGTTCCATGTACCCAGTGAAGGGCCAGGCATAACTGGAGCCAATGCAGGTGCTCATAGCTACCCCTTCTAGTCTGAAGGAAGTGGGATGTTTTGTTGATGTTGAGGACCAGTTCTGCCAATTGAACCAATGTGTGGTGGTTGGGGTCTGGTTGGGTCAGCGGGGAGGAAGAAGCTAAGGGCTTGGAGGCCTTTGTTCTGGTGGGTGGACATGTACAGGGACTGGATGTTCACGGTGAAGATGAGGCATTGAGGGCTGGAGAAACCAAAGTCATACAGGTGGTGTAGGGTGTGTGTGGTGTCCCAAATATATGTCAGGAGTTGCTGGACCAAAGGGGACAGGATGATGTCAAGGTATGCAGGGATGTGTTGGTGAGGCAGGAGCAGGCAGAGACGATGTGTTGACCAGGGCAATTGTGTTTGTAGATTTTTGGGTAAGAAATAGCAGTGTGGATTTCCAGAACTGAGGTTGGAGCTGGATGGGAGATCCTCTAAGGTGATGGTCGGGGAAATGTTGGTTTGGTGACAGGAGGTGAAATCGTGGTCGAGGAGGTGTCCATGGGTTGGCGCTTGGCTTCGGTGATGCAGAGGTTGATGTGTCCGCTGGTTTATTTGTGAGGTTGGGGTTGGAGTGGAGGGAATGGAGGATTGTGCATTGGAGTGGATGAGAGGGGTGGGATAAGTTGAGGCTGTCTGTGTTCCAAGCAGAGCTTGTGTATTTGAAGCAATTTCTTTGTCCCCTTCCAGATAGTTGACAATGTGAGTAGTGAGAAAACAGAACCTGATGCAGTAAACTATTTTTCAGCCATCTAGGCACAATGCCCAGATTATTGTAGTTGATTCTGCAAGAGTTTTACAGAACATCATGTGCTCCTGGTTTTAAAGAGGATGCAAGTATTTGTTAGATGGTCTTCCCATTGAATCCATAGCATGTGATGGAAGCATTGTTAGCAGCATTTCTCTAATGCTATTGTGTGTTAAAAACTACCAAATTTATCTCTTTATTTCCCAGTGTCTGATGACTTATGTTGATTATGGAAATTCTGAAACTCTAAAAAAGTCATGTATTGTCGAACTTCCGGAAGATATGCAGTATCCTGGATTGGCCAGCAGGTTCAGACTCTGGGGTCTGCAGATTCCACATAATCAAGATGTAACTCCATTTGACCAGGTAATGCACAATATATTGATAGTGTTGATGGTGACCATGCAATGACTTGCTTCATGATGTGCAAAGTTTGTATAGTGTTTTGGTTTTATTCATAAAGCTTACAGCATCAGAAGATAAGACCTGTATGGCTCAAGTGATTTGATCTGAAGGGTCCAAACAGAAGAGTTGTTTCTTTTGCTCTTTGTTCTAGTAGTTCCATTAAATGTCACCAAAATTCTTTCAGTTTTGCACAGATATGCAAATTTATAAATAACTAAGTTGATTTGTAATAATTTGAGTGAACTTACAGCAACAACTTGTGTACTGCCTTTAATGTAATAAAACTTAGCAAGGCATTTCACAGGAGCATAGTAAAACAAATAAGCCTTATAAGGAAAGAACTCAGTTGTCCAAAAAGCTGGTCAAAGAGAAGTTTTAAGGAATGTCTTCAAGGAAGAAAGTTCGTCCAAGTTAATTGTAAAGTTGCATACAAATCCACTTGCCTTCCTTCAAGAGAATCCTTCCACTCAAATTGTCTGTCAGCTTTCCTGACCAATGTCTGTTTTCTATCCTTAGCATTGCTAGCCTGTCTTTGCTTGCTTTCTTTATTTACAGCAATTTCCTGTTCTGATAAATATTAAATGTCACTTAGAGCTTGGAAGAATAAGAGGAAATCTAATTGAGGTACACAAGATGCTAATGGGGATTGACAAAGTCAATGTAGAAAGGATGTTTCCTATTTAGGCAATCTGGAATGAGAGAGGGCATAGTTTTAGGATAAGGGGTAGCAGATTTAAAAGAGATGGGGAGAAATCATTTCTCTCAAATAGTTATGAATCTGTAGAATTCCCTACCACAGAGTGCAGTGGATCCTGGGGCATTGAGTAAGTTTAAGGAGGTAATAGTCAGATTTTTAATTAGTTAAAGCTGACAGGAAAAGTGGAGTTGAGATCAAGATGAGATAGTGTTCAGTGGTGGAGCAGGTTTGAGCAGAATTACTCTTGCTGCTAGTTATTGTTATGTTCTTAGTGCAACTTAGAAGTAGAGTGTGAAGTGAGGAAGGGAACAGAAGTGATCAGTTGCTTTTTGCATAAACCTCTACACCCTCCAGGGAATGTGTCCTTAAAGCCAGAAGTTTGCCTTTCAAGAAAAGTTCCTGAAGTTGGTACAAGTGTGGAACTCTCTCCAACAAAAAGTAGTCTTTGCTAGCTCAATTCACAATTCTAAATCTGAGTTTGTTAGATTTAGGCAGGTACTTAATGGAATTAGGATACAAATCAGCTATGATCTCTTGAAGGATGGCAGAACTGGCACTTGGTTGTCTATTTTACCATCTATAAGAATGCATTTAGGATCTTGTTCTATCATAACTCTGTAAATAGACCTTGGTTTAATCAACGCATTTGTTTGAGAAGAAATCCTTACCTCTTGCTACAATTAGCAAAACCTGATTTTATGGTTTTAAGGACAGTTGATGCTACGTAAACTGTTGAAGACAGCCAGTTAGGGAATGGGGGTAAAAAAAGGAATAGTAGTTAAATTTTAAATAGAAAGTGAAGTTTACAAATTTTTGCTACACTACTGTTTGTAGTTTGTAATTTGCTAACCAGGCCCTACTTTAAGTTAGCTCAGACAAATTGTGGCAAATTTGTGATCATCAAATTTAAGACCAAGTCATATTCCATACTCCAACAAGTGCTTTTACCTATAAAAGAACATGCTGAGTGGAACTGATGTTTTGATGTTTGACCACTGGATGTCACTTCTGCACTGAAAACAAAGTTAACTAGAAAAAAATTCATGGTTCGTGTGTAAGTAGAGGTCAGTGAAGGTCGTGTGAGTTTGTCGAGGTAGATTCAAGATTAATGATCAAGGCCTAGGGAATAGTTTGCTTAGTTATTCCTGGTACGATGTACAGGATAGATTTAAACAGATTAACGATTATACAATCTTCTTATTCAATAATAAGATAGCAGTGATGTTATTAGTGGACAAATCAAATCCCAGACTGAAACCTGGCTTGGTGTGATGGTGGCCTTGTGGTATTGTTGCTTTACCAGAAATCTCGAGACCCAGTTTATGTTTTGGCGTACCCAAGTTCAAATCCCACAACAGCAGATGGTGGAATTTGAAACAAATAAATACTTTGAATTAAAAACCTAACAACCTTGAAATCATTCTTGATTGTCAGGAAAAAAAGTCAGTCTGGTTCACAAATGTCCTTTTTCATGAAGGAAAGTGTTACCCTTACTGAGTCTAGCTTGCATGTGAGTCCAGACCCACCGTAATGTGGTTGATTCTTAACTGCATTTGGAAATGGGTGAACAAGCTGATAGAATAAGCTGCAAGAAAGGAGAAAAAGCATGAAACCAGGTGGACCATCCAACACCAACTTGGGCACTGGAAATTATAATTACAAACACACACTTGTCAACCCTGCAAAATCCTCCTTATTAACACTTGTGACTCGTGTCAAAATTAGAACTGTCTCGCAGGCTAGTCTCCTTAGAAATAACATCCAAACCCATGACCATTGCCACCTAGAAAGACAAAGAATAGCATATACATGGGAACACCACCATCTCCAAGCTGCTAACTGTCCTGACTTGGAAATATATCGCTGATCTTTCAGTGTCACTGGGTAAAACTCCTGGAGTGCTCCTCTTGACTGTGTAGTGGATCAAGAAGGCAGCTTGTCACCACCTTCTCAAAGGCAACTAATGATAGGCAAGATTAGTTAGTTGATCTTTCACACGACCATTTGTATTTGATGCCAAAGGTTTTGTTTTAATAAAAAGTAGAAGTTTATACAAAGATTAAAATTATAGGATTGCGGCAGCGCGGTGGCTCAGTGGCTAGCACTGTGGTCTCACAGTGCCAGGGTCCCAGGTTCCAGCTTTGGGTGATTGTGTCTGCGTGGAGTTTGCACGTTCTCCCCATGTCTGCGTGGATTTCCTCTGGGTGCTCCGGTTTCCCCCCTCTGTCCAAAGATGTGCAGGTCAGGTGAATTGGTCATGCTACGTTGTCCGTAGTGTTAGGTGCATTAGTCTGAGGGAAATGGGTCTGGGTGGGTTACTCTTCGGAGGGTCAGTGTAGACTTGTTGGGCTGAAGGACCTGTTTCCACACTGTAGGGAATCTAATCTAATCTTAAAAAACCTCTGTATAACTCAAAATACTTTGAAACATGATAAGATGATTCCACTAATCCTAACAGTATTCTTCTACTGTACTCACCAGAAAGAATTCCTTTCTCTGTCACATCTGTGGAGACAAATTTAAGTGTGGCTTCAATTCCATCCGTTAAAATTCTGCAGACCTCTTACTACAGCTAAGTATAGGCTTTCTCAGCTTCAAATAACCCTTCAGTGTATTGGACTTGGTGGTCTAGAATTTTAAAACTAAATGTGTTAGGCTGAAGTAATCTATTTCTTAACCATTAGAAACTAGCTCCCTTCTTTAGGAGCAACTGTTTTACACGTCTGACTTCAACCAGGACTTCTGCAAACCTCCCATACTGAAACTAAAAACCTTTTTCTCTTTCAAAGAAAGAAAATGGAACAAGCTATTCCTCTTCCCCAAGCCAAATATCCAGAAAAACATGCTGGATCTTTCTGTCTGAAACCTAATGCATTTCTGTTTATGCTGAAGGGCTTATGCTCGAAACGTCGAATTCTCTATTCCTGAGATGCTGCCTAACCTGCTGTGCTTTGACCAGCAACACATTTGCAGTTTTTACTCAAAGTAAAAAAAGCCCCAGTACTCTTCAGGAATACTTTCTCCAACTGATTTAAATAAATTCCTGCCTCTGGCAACTGTCTGTGTGGAGTTTGCACGTTGCCCCTGTGGTTTCCTCCCACAGTCCAAAGATATGCAGGTTAGGGTGAATTGGCCATGCTAAATTGCCCATAGTGTTAGATGTATTAGTCGTGGGTGAGTGCTGGGAAATGGGTCTGAGTGGGTTACCCTTTGGAGGGTTGGTGTGGACTTGTTGGGCTGAAGGGCCTGTTTCCACACTCTAGGGAATCTTTTTTTAAAAAAAAACTAAAAAAAATCGCATGGCGACAGAATAATTTGCAAGTTAGTCATTCAACCCATTCAGATACGCAAACCTAGCCCACATGTCAGTAGTTCGAGATCCAAATGCTTTAAAATTTTTTTTAAATCTATAACTCGCGCATCTTACATCACAATAGAAATGAAGGTTTCTTAATTCTTGACATTGGGGCAGATTTTATAGGATTGGGGAAACTATATAGACTTTATCTGAATTGGACAAGGTCTAATTTCATGGTATAAGTATTCAAGATAGAGAGGATTTAGTCAATAGAGGAGGAGCCAAAAGACTGAAAAATTAAAAATAAGTAACTATTCGCAAATAATAATGGATCTGGATGTAAAATGCACAGCAAAATGATGGCCAGATAGTGTAGACACTGATCCAACTACTGATATTTACAATATAAAGACTGCTCACAGGAAAAATGACAAATTAACATCGCCAAATATTCTCTGAAGTGATCAGCCTTGAAATTGTCTTTATTTATGGTAGGAATCTTGGAAATGGAATGGAATCTGTAATATTGCTGAGGTGACAGGAATTTTCAACAGTGCTAAGAATAACTTTTTAAAAATTGACTTTTTCAGAGCAGACTTTGACCTTATTAAGAAGAACTGTGTGGATATGGTTGAGTAACACAAATTGGAGGAAATAAAGTCTTCGTATTTACTACAAAACTAGATTCTGTTAACTATTTTCTAAACGTTTCCATTTTTAGCCCTGTCTGCCTGTTCAACATTACATATGAGTTCAGTTCCTTATTTACTGGATATCTCGCAGTGGATAGTTAATTGACTTTAATTGCTCTAATACATGGATTTCTTTTCTCCTTCCTTCAGGGAAGACGTTTTCTGGCCAGTTTGGTAAATGACAAAATAATCCGAGTTAATCACAGAGATACAGCTCAGGATGGAGCCTTCCTTGTACTTGCACAAAGTGATGCTCTAGATGTTGGACAAGAAGTTATGGAAAAGGGATTTGCTGAAAAGTACAGGACCACTTCTGCCCACAGCAATGAAGGAATAAAAAGTAACGTGGTCCCATTGATTTCTGGTAGAAATGCTGAAGGGTTTCAGGGATTTGGCAGTGGTTCACAGAGAATGAAGATTACCCTTGATTTGAGAAATGATCGGCTGGGAAATGAACCTAAGGGACGAGTAGACACCATTGAATATGACAGGGATCTAAGGCTGGATCATGGAAATACTCTTGTATGTTCATTGTAAGTACAAGATGCTCAGTATTATTCTGTTTTTGAAACATTAGTTAAGTTGATTTTAAGTAAACTCCTGTAAAGTAGTAATGCATAATCAAGAAAGGGGACTTGTTAGAAAATACGACAATAACTGTGAGAGACTTTGTACTAAGATCAATTGAATAAAGTTTTGAGCAAAGCCAGCCTGCAAGGTGAGTTCATAGTGTGTTCAATATAATTTCTCAGAGCAGCATGTTCTAGAGCAAACTAGGGAGCAAGCTCTATTAAAATGTGTAATCAGTCAAGATTAGTGCATGACCTCCTTGAAGAATGCTCTGGGCAACAATGTATACATGATAGAATTTCATGTTCTGTTTGTTGGTGAGAAATTTTGGTCTGAGGTTGGTTTCTTCAGCTTAAGTACTGCAATTTCAAGGGTATAGAACATTACAGCACAGTACAGGTCCTTGAAGTTGCACCAACCTTTGGAACCAGCCCAGCTCTGCAGCTTATCTATGCCCCTCTGTCACCTGCAACGTCCTTTGGCACTGTCGACAACTCTACCGACCTTAATGTCATCTGCAAAGTTACTAACCCATCCTTCTATGTCCTCAGCGAGGTCATTTCTAAAAATGACAAACAGCAGTGGCCAAAACCAGATCCTTGCAGTACACTACTAGTAACTGAGCTCCAGAATGAACATTTCCCATCAACCACTACCTTTTGTCTTCTTTCAGCTAGCCAATTTCTGATCCAAACCGCTAAATCACCCTCAATCCTATACCTCCATATTTTCTGCAATAGCCTACCGTGGGGAACCTTAGCAAACGCTTTACTGAAATCCATATACACCACATCAACCGCTTTACCCTCATCCACCTGTTTGGTCACTTTCCCAAGGAACTCCAAAAGGTTTGTGAGGCACAACCTACCCTTTACAAAACTGTGGTGACTATCCCTAATCAATTTATTCCTTTCTAGATGATTATAAATCTTGTCTCTTATAACCCTTTCCAACACTTCACCCACAACCAAAGTAAGGCTCACTGGTCTATAATTACCAGGGTTGTCTCTACTCCCCTTCTTCAAAAAAGAGACAATGTTTGTTATCCTCCAGTCTTCTGGCACTACTGTTATAGACAATGGTGACATAAAGATCAAAAGTTAAAGGCTCTGCAATCTTCTACCTTCCTTCCCAGAGAATCCTAGGATAAACCCCATCTGGCCCATAGGACTTACCTATTTTCACACGTTCCAGAATGACTAAAACCACCACCTTGTGAATATCAATCCTGTCTAGTCTACTAGCCTGTATCTCAGTATTTTCCTTGACAACAATATCTTTTTCCAGTGTGAATACTGAGGAAAAGTATTCATTTAGTGCTTCTCCTATCTCCTCTGACTCCACGCACAACTTCCCACTGCTATCCTTGATTGTCCCTAATCTTACTCGAGTCATTATTTTATTCCTGACACACCTATAGAAAGCTTTAGGGTTTTCCTTGATTCTAGCTGCCAATGACTTCTCATGTCCCTTCTTGTTGCTGCTTAGCTCTCTGTCCTTTTTTAGGTCCTTCCTGTGTGAAGACAGATTTCACCGAAATAACCTGGGAAAGTAAGTTGGGGAAGAAATTGTAGTAGACTTCTGTAACTGAACAAATATATTCCACAAGAAGGATGCACCATTGGTGGCTAATTCAGAGGCTGAGGGTGATATCATTAGATTAGATTAGATTACTTACAGTGTGGAAACAGGCCCTTCGGCCCAACAAGTCCACACCGACCCACCGAAGCGCAACCCATCCATACTCCTAATCTAACAATACGGGCAATTTAGCACAGCCAATTCACCTGTCCTGCACATTTTTGGACTGTGGGAGGAAACCGGAGCACCCGGAGGAAACCCACGCAGACACAGGGAGAACTTGCAAACTCCACACAGTCAGTCACCTAAGGCGGGAATTGAACCCAGTTCTCTAGTGCTGTGAGGCAGCAGTGCTAACCACTGTGCCACCCAATGGGAGGTCAGAAGATTGGACATCTTTTAGAAACCAGCAGAAACTGACTAAAACAGTAATATTGGAGAAATTCAAATGAGAGGAGAATAACTAGAAATATAAAACATTTTCACAAGAATATGAAAAAGATGTGATTAATGTGAGCGTTGCCCCCTTTAAGAGGGGGAGAGATTGGGAAATTAATTTGGGGAAACAAATGGTGGAGTTTTTGAACAAGTGGTTAGAGGGTAAAGATAAAACAATCTTAAAAAAAAAGTGAGTGTGAGCATGAGCATTTTGGCTGGGAGACTTGCAAAGCAGAATAAATGGAAAGAGAGAGACTGTAAAATCTGTGGTACAGTAGGATTTAAGCGTCCTTGTGCAACACTGCAAAACGCTAGCATGCAGTTGCAACAGATGATTGAGAAAGCAAATGGAATATTGCCTTTGATTGCAAGGAAATAGAGTATACGAGCAGAGAAGCGTTACTAAACCTTATTGACAGTGCATCTGGAGTGCACCACAATGTTGGCTCCTTACTTAAGCAACGACATAATTGCACTAGAAATGGTACAGAGAAGGTGAACGGAGATGATTGGATTACCTTGACAGTGAGAATATATTATGCCTATTCATTGGGGATTAGAAAAATTTGTCTTATTGGAACATATTCTGAGGGGCCTGGGTGAGGTTACATGCTGAGGGTTAGGGGTCTCGATTGGGATGAGAATTCCTCTAAGGCTTGTTAGACTTTGAACTTCTGGTTCCCATAAATCCAGTGGAGGCTGGATTATTAGATGGATTCAAGAATAAATTAAGCAGAGCTTTGATCAATAAAGGAGTCTCCAGTTATACGGGACAAGCAAAACAAAAATGTCATTAAGGTGAGACTGAGGTCAGCCATGATTTTACTGGACCATGGAACATATCTTGAGGGGCTAAATAGCTTAGTTCTGATCCTGTTTCTTACAGACACCAATTTGATTTGAGACTAGATTAGTAAATAGAAGATTGTCAATGCCTGAATGTTACAGAATTTTGCTGTGACTGGTTTTCGTTAGGTTAGTATCAATGGCAAGAGAAATCATGATCATTCAGCCTTTTTGAAATCAATGGACTTGCTCATAGGATTAATTAAATGGCTCTCTTTTGATGCTTAAAGAACAGTATAATAGTTAGCTGTGGGAGCATCTAAAAGAGAGGATTTATCTTTTCTTGTCTACCTCCAAATATGTGACATGGCACTTTAACCAGCTTTTCCAAGGGCAAGGCCAGCATTACTTGGACAGATGTCTGCATTCTATCAAGATCTCACAAGTTTTGAGGTTCTTTCTACATTTAAGTACAGATTTTGATTCTTCAGTTGTCACTCACTGCTCCAAACGAAACTAGACAAACTTATCAAATATTTGCTCTGTTGCAAAATATGTTTGCTTTTATACTGTGTTGAAACAAGTTTCATCAAAGTTGGTTGTTTTAAAGCATAATGAATGGATAGTGCAGAGAAGTCAAGTGATTTTCAGTAACCACTTCAAATCCGTTTTATTTTGAGGGAGAGAAAAATATCAGGTCAATGTCGTCCTGGAAAAAAGCTCAATATGGTGAAGATGCAACATGATCAAAAGTTACTTGAAGATCAAAATGAAAAGTTGAGAGTCAAAAATAGCAAATATCTCCAAAATTGCAATTTACTGCAGGGCCAGATTAAGCAGCAACAACATGAATTGAAGGTAAACTATTGTCCAATAAATGTGATTACTTACTTTGAGACTTTCTTAGTCTTGCTCTAAAATTTTGCTTTAAAGATTTTTTTTAAGCTTTGAAGTTGTTACTAAAAATGTGCAGGAAAACCTATTTATACGGAACTCAGCTTTCATGAAGCTGCAGGAATACAGAAATGAATATTGTCATTTTTGCTCTAGTACTGGCTGTTACTGTATGATTTTTCGAAATATATTGAGCTGACTGAATACATTTTTGAGGAAAAGGAAGAAACTATTACTGCTGGAATAGAAAATAAAATCCTGCCGTATTTAATACTGCAGTGTCAGGGAGAAGAGATATTAGTGTTTCAATAAGGATTTAGTTAGAATTGAAAAGGAAGGCGGAGAGCCTCTACATTGTGTTGGAAAAGTAGTAAAAGTATGTGGTTGTGATTTACCATCAGGGTTTGCAGCATTGAATACCAAACATTATTATTTTAAGCCTTTGATAATTAAGTGTGCACTTAACAGCATATTCATTTGTAGAAATTAATTGTGTTCCAGTCCAATACTTGATGTACAAGTTGATCAGACCTTTGATTTTTTTTTGTCTGGAAGATCCATAGGAGAGATGTGATTTTTCTGTAGGAGACCACATGACAGACATTTAAGAAAAGATTGAGAGGAAAATTAATCATGACGGTTAATTCAGGGATTTTGATCTTTTTGCAACACTGGACCAATGGCTTTGCATAGTCAAAGCAAGTGAATATGTATTCTAGTGCCACCTCCTACCAGGTAAACTCACCACCATTCATACTCAAGACCGTCACGCACCCATCAACAATCCCAGGAAACAAGGTTCAGAAGTAACATTTGTTTGCAACAGCTGTCTGTCTCTGTATCTCTGTCTCTGTTTCTGTCTGTCTCACACACTTAGCACTCCTGGAAACCTCACATCTCAGCAGTTACTTATGTCCAGCCATTCAAAGATGATGTGTTCATTACTCAAATATATTCCAACACACAAACAATCTTCCCTTTTTGTCAAGTCCTGTGGCACCTAATGATGGAGCAACAGATAATCAAAAGGTGGTAGGCACATTTTTGGAGGCGATGGTGCTGCAAATAGGGTTGTGTTGAATAAAGTAGTTGTAGCTGAGAACATCAAGGATGACGATATCTTACTCTGGTGAATACATCAAACTCCACTTTGCCATCATCTAATAATCTGGCATGAAGTACAAACCACTGATGGTGTGACCATGGACCTTTTGTTTTCCACTTTTCTCCTTTCTTAAACTTAAATGCAGAAGTGAAGTTTTCAAACTCAAGAGCTGCTACATGGCCAGCAAATGCAGGCTTGCAATGAGGGACATGAGCAAGAACACCAACTTGAAGATGGAGCACCACCATTTGATTCAATCCTTGTAACCACCGACTTGCCCATTAGAGGGATTGAGGAAGTGGGGGATTGGCATGTGATAAGTCATTGGGCACAAGTGTTCTGTAGCTATCACAAAGAGAAAAGATGGCACATGTGCTGACTCCCAGATCATTGAGGCTGCTGACCAGGTCCTTTGCGCAAATTTAGGTGTGAACTTTAGTGCTGCATCAGGAGAAGGTTAAAGGTCATACACATTGGAATGTTGGCTGTATTGCCACCGATTCTTATGTCACTGCCCAGGAACAATGAGGGGTCTGGTCCCAGCTTGGCACATTTTCTGAAGATGGCTCCATGAGCAGCCCTGAGCTTCAATGTCCCGCAAGTCCATTTACCTTTTTCTCATTCACAGGATATGGACATCCCCTTCCATGCCAGCATTTAATTCCCATCCCTAATTGCCCAGAAGGCAGTTAATCAAATTGCAGTGGGTTTGCAATCACATGTAAGCCAGACCAGGTAAGCACAGCAGTTTCCTTCCCAAAAGGATGCTGGTAAACCAGATCGGTTTTCCTGACAGCTGTCAATGGATTCATGATGATCATGAGACTCTTAATTCCAGATGTTTACTGAATTCAAATTCTACCATCTGCCAAAGGAGGATTTGAACCTGGATCCCCAGAAGGGCCTCTGGATGAATAGTCCAGTGGTTAATACCAGTAGACCATTAAAAGTCCTCCTATTCAAAGTCACTGAGGTAACACTGCAAAGAGTGCCAGGACTTAGACACCTCCTCGATGGTCACTGGTGAATTGTTCAGTTTTGTAGCGGTGCTGGAAGTGCTGTTGGATAAAGTTGTTCGGGAATATTTCTCCTTTGGTGTTTTTAGTGTCCGGGTTCTGCGAAGGTGGATATTGTGCTGCTCTGTGCAGGAGGGCGGGAAGCTTTGGAACACGGCTGGTCTTGGAATGATTTCAGAATTTCCAGAGTCCGGTTAACTACTGCTCAGGATAATTTTCCTGGAGTGATATTATCTTGATGCTGCCACCACTTCCTCCACTTGAAGCTAAAAGACTGGTGGTGAGGGCTGCACACTTCTGAAAATAAGTTTGTGTTGAGCACAGCAGACCCTTTTGAAGAGACTCAAGCAAGTGTTGTAGGGTTCCACCTGAGTGAGACTGAGGAGCCATGGTTTTAGAACACCTATGGTTTTCTCCCAAGATCTTCCTGGCCACAGAGCCAACGTAGATCCATTGTGTTTGAGTGGCAGAGGAGTCATGGTCTCTGTGATGTTTGTGACCTTCATCTCAAAGTAGCCACTTTCTGGGTGATTCAAAAATGGCAGTAACAAATGATAAAAGTTGCTGCCAGGATGATAGGTACCAAATTATAGGATTGTATACCAACCAGTTTGAGGTTATTACCATTTGCTGCAATCTTTCCCTCTTATGATATGGCACTTGAAAGCCATGTGCACAGCATTGCTGGTTCTCAGTATTGCAGGAAGATTTGCTACCTTGGTAAAGCCACAAACCATTTCACCTGCTTCTCTCTGAAAGAAAGCAATGAAATCCTATCTCCTTGTGTCCAGGGTCTAAGTTCCCTCCCAATGAGGTGATGCATGATGAACTGAACTGTTGGTAATGCTGCCACTTCCTGCCTGATGGTCTAGAGATGTTGAGATTGAGGGCCAAGGTGATCTTTTTGCCATTGGCAATGCCACCTTCAGTCTGTTCAGAGTGTAAAGTTTGAATATGGTAGTACATGTAAGTGACCCCGTCCTTGTTGAAGCATAACTGCTGCAGACACTTCTAGCTTCAATAGATGTAGCAGTGCTGCCTGAAGATCCTTGATGTGTCAAGGTTTCTGTTAAAACCCCTCTTCCTCCTCTCTCTGTGTGCACAGATTTCACCCTCTGACATCAGTTTCTAAATACCTCCCCATGATGCAGTCCATGCAACATCCATTGCCCTCCTAAGCATAGCAAACTCTGTTCTTGTAGACCTTCAAGCTCCTTGGCAAAGTGCTGCGACACTTCATTTTCACTGTACCTCCACAAACACTGTACTTCCTAAATCTCCAGCAGATAAAAGGAAATGAAAAGTTTTATTGCTTACTTAAGGGTCTCAATTTGCAGTGGTTTGGAAGGTTCTTCATGGGCCTTCAGATAATTTAGGGATAGTTGGTAGGTTCATTGTAAAGGCACTCTGTGCCAAGTCCCTTGATATGCGCTAAGGCCCCTCTGAAAGCTGATCCACTGCATTTGCTGGTGGGCCCCCAGTCACATGCCATCATGCAATATGATTGGGCAGTGGGTGTGTGTCATACTGGCAGCAGCTGCCAACTCGCCTGTAAACCTGCTGTTATTATTCAGTACAGCTACTAGTCTCCGGCCAGTAATTCTTGGAGAGTGGGAGAAGACCTGCTTCTGGCCCATGTGGAAGATGATGCGGCAGATCTCCCGGGAAATAAAACAGAACTTTTGCTTGCTCTCTAACCGGTAACTCCCACATAAGAGATAGGTGTGCAACACTCAAGTGCATGGAATTGAGAGTAATGTACTGACATAGGTAGAGAACTGGTTAGCAGACACGAAACCGAGTATGAATGAATGGGTCCTTGGAATGGCAGCCGTTGACTAGTGGGGTATCACTGACTAGAGGTCAGTGCTTGGGCTCTAGCTCTTCGCACATTAAGAAATTAAATGAAGGAACAAAATGTAATATCTTCAGTTTTGTAGATGATACAAAGTTGGATGGGAGAGTGAACTATGAGGAGGATGCAGGGATGTTTGTGTGATTTAGTCAAATTGAGGTGAGTGGGCAAATGTATGGCAGATTAATTGTGATGTGAATAAATATGACATTATGCAGTTTGAAGCAAAAATGGGAAGGCAGGTTATTATCTGAATGGTGGAAGATTGGGGTCGGAGTGGTGCAATGTGAGACCTGGATGTCCTTGTACACCAGTGACTGAAAGTAGGCATTCAGGTGCAGCAGATGGTGAAGAAAACAAACCGTATGTTGGCCTTCATAGTGAGAGGATTCAAGTACAGGAACAGGGATGTTGTTGGAATTGTGCAGGGCTTTTGTGAGACCACATATATAGAGTATTTTGTGGAGTTTTGGTCTCCCTATCTGAGACAAGATTGCAGCAAATGTTTGCCAGTCTGATTTCGGGGATGGCAGGACAGATGTACGAAGAGACATTGGATTGATTATTGCTATATTCCCTGGAGTTTAGGAGAATGAGGGGGGAGCTCAGAGACCCACAAATCTAAAAAGATTAGACAGGAAAACATAAGAATATTCACAATGACCAGGGGTCACAGTCAATGGATATGGGACAGGCCGTTTAGAATTGAGATGAGGAGAAATCTCTTCACCCAGAGAGCCATAAGCCTCTGGAATTCTCTGCGACAGAAAATGGTTGAGACTAAACACAAAGGAGTTGGACATAGTTAAAGGGTTCAAAGTGTGTGGCATAGGAACATAATAATTTCTGTCCATAGATTTCTGGAAGTTTTGAACATCCTTGATAGACCTGCTTCTACCCAAATGGTCATACAGGGCATTTTTAGTGATATTGTTGCTTATCTTGGCTATTAGTGAAGTCAAGCCAGTCGGCTGTAGGCACCTGTGCCTCGCAAATCAAGCCCTAATTACTGCTGCCAGAAAAGATGCAGAAAACAAATTGGTCAGGCTATGTTTCTTATGCATACGTTTGAGAATTTTTATGAATGGACAAGATACTTGCATTCTAGAACATTTCTGTTTTCAGAAATGGTTTCCTTTTGTGCACTTATGTCCTGATTTAAAGAAATAATTTTAAGTATGGCACCCACTTACTCAATCCCACTGTATTGCTGTTGCAAATTGTCATTTAGTATTTTCTTTGGGAGCTGAGGGAGACCTCTGTTACATATCAAATGGTAACAGTCATAGCCATTGCCAGGCTGTTAGCTGCAGTTGGTGCATGGCATGGTAATGCTGAAAGTTATAAAATGAACGTATGTTTCATATTAAAAAGTATCAAGTGCACTATTGCTGATAGGACATCTGAACATTGTGAAGCTATTCTCTGTTTCTTTTAGAAAATTGAAGAAAAATTAAAACAGCATCAGGAAACGGAATTAAAATTAGCAGATGAACTAAAGCATGCTGTTGAAACAAAAATCAAAAGCTTGACAAACAAGGTTGAAAAACTCCGACAGGTTAGGTAAGTGTTTTTGGCTCTGTCATGTAAAGTTTTGATGTAATTTTAATCATGACTGCATTGAGACCATCTTATTCAACATTGAATTGACAATGTCAAACATCCATGACTGAACAGTTAATTAAAATTTTAATGTGGACATTGGCTCGCAAAATTTGCTGAACACAATTAGAATTTATGGAGTATCCAGTTTGAAATTGGAGATAAAGAATTAAGTTAATTTTTGTCATGTAAGATTAACCACAAGCCCCAGCTAAAAAGCTGTGTTGTGAACACAAACGTGACATACAATGGACTTTATAGGGAAGAAGGAATGTAAATCAGGAGCTGTTTTTTCTATATTGTTGAAATTTTCTGACCAGAGCAGGAAATTTGTTGAAGCAGTGTCAACGTTAGTTATGTTCAGATAGAGAATGTTAAGATGCCCTGGGCCGTGGAGGACCAAACAGAAGTTCTGTACTCTCCTTTCCCCTACCTTCCACAGAGATGATAGAACAAATTATTTTACAAATAATAATTAAATACCAGAAAGACATTGAAGTTGCAGCACTGAAACAGGCCAGTTGTTCCAACCAGCTAATGGTGGTGGTAACCTTTTTACGTGATTAAGCAGTTCATCATGTTACCACCGTGCTTCAAGATTCCTTTTTATCTTTTTGTTTATCTGTCTATCTGTCTGTCTATCCACCCCTCATAATATGGTCTGTTTTAATGCCTTTAAATAAACTCAGTTTTGAAATCAGTCTTCTTCTAGTATGAGGATCTATAATTACAATCTGTGCTGTAACTTCTCTTTTTTATGTCATACTGTGTGCAACCCAAAGCTTGGTACAGTACTCATTACCACCTGATGATGAAACCTAAAAGTCTGTTGATCATCTTTAAAGACCCCCTCAATCTGAGTTGCTTTCTTTAGCATGCTATGAACCTCTGTTCTTTAATTCCACTGTCCTTCCATGCCACTGAGTTACCTTTCATTCCGAATGTGCTTGCAGCTGTTTTTAATCAAAGTGCATCATGTCATATTAATTTGTGTTGAATTATGTCTATTTGAGTTATAAATGTCCCCTGTCTAAATAGTTCAGTTAATGTGAAGATGCTAATTCCCTTAAGTCTTCACTGTTAACCTCCCCTCATTGTACCACACTGAGCTATTGATCAATACATGATCAAATTGTTTTTCACTTTGACTCAATAGCACTTACTTGTAGAGCATTTCAGGACACAAAGCATGTTTGAAGAGTTAATGCTGTAGTCATGTCGGGAATTTATTTTTAATTTATGCTTTCACAAGATATGGGCATTTATTGCCTCTCTCTAATTCTTCTTTGTTCATTTGTGGGATGTGGGCACCACCAGCATTTATTGCCCATCCCTAATTGCCATTGAGAGGGTGGTGGTGAGCTGCCATCTTGACCCCTGCAGTTCATTTGCTCTGGGTTGACCCACAATGCCATTAGGGAGGGGAATTCCATTACATTTGAACTGAGGTGAAAACACATTGCAGTTGGTCTGAAGTCAGACAGGGTAAGGATAGAAGGTTTCCTTCCCGAAAAGGCCTTGATCCAGATTTTCCAAGGTGTGACAATCCATGCAAACCCTTGAGGAATTTAAAAATGTAGCGACGGCAAGCTGTTTGTGCAACCACTTCAATCCTGGTTTGTTCTCACACTGACAAAAGTTAAAGGCGGGTAATGTTCAATATAAAGGAAGGTATAAGATTTTATGGTTGAAATCCCTTGGTTCTCTTTGAGTGTAAGATTTTAGCTTGAGGCAGTTGTTCATTAACTGGTTTTTTTGCAGTCAGTTGTAGCAGATGTTGCAGTCAATGAAATTTCTTGGTTCCTTGAGTTTTCTCTAGCTTTTTCTGTGGGAACTGGGTGCCATCTATTTCAGAGAGAACTAACTTCTCTTCAATTATTTACCAAAATGCCTTTGGAATCTCCTTTGAAAAGTTGGTTCCAGTCTGTGTTTCTGAGTTGTTCCTTGGCTGTCACAGGTTGATCTACCCAATGTGTCGATGTACTGCGCTTTTTGCATTTGCTAGTGGCTTCCTCTAGAGGAAGTGATAGGTTTGAATGGGTGAAACCCTGGTATTGGTCAGCAATGGGGCTATTCCACTTTTTTTACAGCAATATTCTGATGGTCCATTATCTGTTCCCTGTCGTGCTCTCTTACATAGACAGGTGGAAAGGTGGGGGGATTGGTTCAGGATCTGGGAAGGTGTATTTGAGGGTTTGTCAGATAAGTACAGGGTCTGTTTAACAGTTACTCTAAAGGTAGACCAAGTATTCAGTAGTATCTCATTCTTCCAGTCTGACTACTTTACTTGGTCGGAATCATGTGCAAGTTCTGATTTAATGGAGACTTTCAGAGGGTTCCAGGTTTAGAGAAATTGTGGAGCAGAACATTCAAACTCCGGAGAATGTGGGGATTCCACCAAGACCCCATGCATGCTTCCATATCCGCTGGAGTAACGATTATCCAACCGGCAGAAAACTCTGGCCTTTTGGTGAACCAACTAGATATTTATAACAAAGGATGATTGATTGATTGTTTCATGGTCACCATTACTGAGACTAATTTTAAATTCCACCAGCGATGGGGGTGGGATTTGAACCCATGTATCCACAGCATTAGCCCGGGCCTCTGAATTACTAGTCCAATGATGATGCCACTATGCCACCATCATGAGACCGGCAAATTGTGAATAACAAGGTCCTGTAAATAGCAATTAAATAAATAGCCAGATATTGTACCGTTGTGATGTGGTTGAGCAATAATTGATGAGGACATCTCTCTTGGTCGTCTTTGAATAGGACCAGAGGGTCTGTTTACAATCTCTCTGAACGGCACATGAAGCTTCGTTTTAATGTTTTATCTGAGACACCACTTCCAACATTCCCGTATCGAAATGTAGTATCAGCCTTGATTAGGGACTGAATTCTTTGGAATGGGACTTGAACCCCACAACGTTAGATTTCAGAGACTAGACTGTATCACTGAAGTAAAGCTGATATCTAAGTGGGAAAACAAAATGAAGATCACTGGGAATATTCAAGTTGGTACTTCCTGTTTAACATCTAGATTTCTTATCTAGTTATGTGTTAAGTAACAGTAATTTCCATAAGAAACACACTGGGATATAAAGAGCTAAGTATATTAAACTCCTTGTAAACATAATACAATGCCTATTCTTTCAAAAGGTAAGCTATCAGTTTAGTACTTTAGATGTAGTATTTTAAAGATAAATATAATTCTGACTAACATCACTGGTTATATGCCTGCGATAAAATTTGCTTGGGTGTCTCCTGCGTTCAAAGAGCTATGAGTTGTAAATAATGGGAATGGACTTCCTGAGAGGATGATAGAAACTGAGTCAGCTGTAGCTGTCCACAGGGAAATGGCTTAAGTGCTGGATGGTGATCACAATGCAGAGATACGGTGAAAGGGCAGGAGAATAACCACCTGAACTAGAGCCACCATAGACTCTGGACCAAATGGCCATCTCTCAGGCCTTAGCCATTTTATAATTCTAATCATTTATTGAGTCCAACTTGTATAGGACTAAACATTAGCACCATTGTAGATTCCAAAATACTTACTTGCAAGCTTGAACTTACGCTTTGACTAAACCTCTGATACCATTCCAGCTCTTCTCTCTCATGTCTGAGACCAAGATGGATAACATTCGAGGCAGCTAGGGCACGGCCTCCCTTGCCCTAGCTGCTGTAATGCAACTTAGTTTTTATTGATTCGCTCTTTCGTTATCTCCTTTACTTATGCATACTAAGTTTCTGCTGACACCAATGGTACTGTGATAAATGCTGACAGCTTGTGCTCATCTCCTTTTACTTAAAGACTAAGTATGCACATATGTATATGTGATAATGGGCCAAATTTTAAATTTGTTTAAATTGTTTTAAAATTTTCTTTCTCCTCTTTACTTAAATATGTTTTTGTGTGTGTTAGGTTTTCAACACTATTGAAGTTTAATTCAGAGATTTTACAACTACTGCGCATGCTCTAGCATTTTATATCCCATTGTGTTTCTTAGTCGGCAGATGCATATTTAATTCAAGTTAAATATAATGTCTGGATTACATTATGTATTTTCAAAATTTGTGAAAATAGAAAGCATGTCCTTTCTGTTTCTTGAAAATATTTAGAATTCTTGTCCTGATTTTGAAATCCTTCATGATTTCACCTGTCCTTGTTTCTGTAATCTCTCCAGCTCTCTAACCCTCTGAGCTCTAATTCTGGCCTTATGCATCTTTTTCTAACTTTAATTATGTACACCGTTGTTGACTGTTCCTTAAACTGCCTTGGCCCTAAAATCTGGAATTCACTCCTCTAATCCCTCTACCTTTCCTCCTTTCAGGCAACCCTTAAGATTTATCTCGTTCATAGAGTTGTACAACACAGAAACAGACCCTTCAGTCCAACTTGTCCATGCTGACCAGAAGGCCTAAATTAATCTAGTCCCATTTGCTGCATTTGACATTTATCCCTCCAAACCCTTCTTATACTCATCCAGCTGTCTTTTTAAATGTTGTAATTGTAGCAGCCTCCTCCATATCCTCTGGCAGTTCATTCCATACAAGCACCATCTGAAAAAGTTGACCCGTAAGTCCCTTTTAAACCCCCCCCCCCCCCCCAATTTAAACCTATGTCATCTAGTTTTAGAATTCCCTACCCTGGGATAAAGACTTTTAACTATTCATCCTATCCATGCCCCTCATGATTTTGTTACCTCTGTAAGGTCACTTCTCAGCCTCCAATGCTTCAAGCTTTCAGTCACCTGTTTTAATTTCTTCTTGTCAAGCTCAAATTCTGTTTGATTGTGTTCCAATGAAGTACCTTAGGATAACTTAGTCACCTAATGGCTCTGTATATTTATATAAACTTCATCTGAAGTTACTGGAAAACCTCACAATCTAGTTGAGCTGAATTAAAGGTCTAATATTTGATCTTTGGTCACCACTGTTAAATTTAACAGGTAAATATTTTTGAGTACAAGGTATTAAATGGCAGTACTTGAAGAATATGGTGCTGGAAAAACACAGCAGGCCAGGCAGCATCCGAGGAACAGGAGAATGACTTCGGGCATAAGGCCTTTTTCAGAAATGCGCATTCCTGAAGAAGAACTAATGCCCGAAACATCGATTCTCCTGCTCCTCGGATGCTGCCTGTCCTGCTGTGTTTTTCCAGCACCATATTTTTCAACTCTGGTCTCCAGCATCTGCAGTCCTCACTTTCTCCTATTAAATGGCAGTAGACAAATTGGAAAAGTTAAATGTGTGCAGCTTTCAGAGCTGAAAAATTTTAAGATTACAAGTTTTCAGGAACTACCTGTTGGACTTAATTCATGCATTAGGTTTTTAATTGAATTTTCATCAGTGTAAAATGTTAAATGCAAATTTCTTCATCCTATTTAAAGGAAATCTAACACAATATTCAAGTTGGTTCCAAAAATGTAACTTTTTAGCACTGTTTTTGTGGACACCTTTTAGATGTGAGTTCAATGAGAATCATTTTGGAGATGATCTATCTGAAGCAGTGAAAGTAATTACTGAGCCATGTCTATGCATGTTGCACTCAATGAAAACATTAGAAGATACTTGGAATGAATATAACTGTGCTCAAGAAACACTTCAAGTATGTAACTCGATGGTAAGTTGGCCTGATTTCTGGGATGTTTTATTATGGTAACTATGTTATTTGCATATATATGTTTGGAGCAAGTGTGCATGATTTAATAACGTGCAGCAGTTGGTTTTTTTGCATTATAACATATATTCTGAGTTAGTTGGTTATAAAGACATAATAAAGTTGCATATAAAATAAAGCTGTTCTTTAGTGTGAATGACCCAAGCAGCAAAATGGCAGTCATTTGACCCTTGGACCTGATTAATGTGCATTCATTCTTTGTGATGTAATTTTAGGTGGAGAAAGCAGTCTGCTTTCCAGACCCACAACAATGTGACTGCCCTGAGGGCAGTTAAGAGTCAGTTAGGGCTGGGCAACAAATGCAGGTCTACTCAGAGGTACCCACATCTTGTGAGTGAATAAAGAAAAACATTGGTCACATTACTGTTCATGCAAGATTGTCTGTCTGTGTTTTGTAACCAGCAATCCGGTGTCTCTCTGAACTTTGGATAGTTTTATGGATGTTCTTGAAGCAGAGGAATGATCATCTTGGTAGTCTTTGAGGAAATAAATGGTGGACTGAATTTAACGATCATGATGCTGGCGCCATCCAGTGTCTGGTAAGCGGCAGTAATCCCTCTGCAGCCATTTCCTGGAGAGTGACCTCTGATCAGACAGTTAACTGCCTGTTGTCAGGGTTTCTGTGCATGTTATAAGCAAGGGTCCCATATTCAAGAGCTGTCAGCTGGTCACAGGGCCGGCAGCTTTTCATTCCCAGCAGTTACGAGGAGTAGCAGCTACTGTCTGGACTGGAACAGACCCCTGAGCCAACCATTGCAGTGGAAGCATTAGGCAAGCAGGTTAGTTGGATACGTTTTAGAGGGATATTGAATAAGTTCTGAGGTTCAGAGAACTTATTGTTTTTCTGCTGTTGAAATAGTAGAGGTGGGAAGAAATCCTCAAGACCCTCAATGACCTCTGGTAAAAAGGCTGTTCTCAAACTTCCCTGCTCTGATTTGATCAGGGGGAGCTGGGTAGGTGATACACATTTTGCCCTCTGCTTTCTCCCCTCAGCCCCATCCCTAATCTCTGACCAGTGGCTCGTGCTGATCAATAGACCTGCCAGCCACTGATTAGCCAGCAGACTTTAGCCCCAGACTCCATGTTCCCAGGGAATTGCTCCCTCTTGGCCCATCAAATAGAGTAAGAGCAAGAGCAAAAAGTGTCAATGCAGCATGCTGACTGGCTCTCCTGTGATTATCATAACCCAGAAATTCATGTGCATGTGCACCAGGTGCAAAGGAACCTGAAAACTTCATTTGCTTACTATGTCACCTCCATTTGTTCAACTTGCACATCTACTTTAACAAGTGCATGGTCTTCAATGCAGAATCCTTAAGTCTCAAACAGATGCAATGAAGACCATGCACGAATTTTATCTATGACTCAGAAGCATAGCTCCACTTAATTACTACACTTGTTCATCAAATTAACTAAAAATTGTATTTTTTGATTGTGATTGGATTGCTCATTTGCCATCCTGTTGCAATTTGTGATGCAAATTCTGAATATAAAATCTGATGATCATGGTGGCCCCACAGTTTGGATCAGTGCGGTTCATTTTTTTAAAAATTCAGGATGGAAGATTAGACTTTTTGGCTTTCTGTGAACCATTCTTACTTGGTTTTGATAAATGAGGCCCTGTTTTCACTTGTACACAGTACATGTTTTCCAAATCAAAGGGGATACTGAATTGACTGTTTTGTGCACGAACTAGATGGGGAGAGAGAGGCAACTGTTATCATCTTTAGGAGCTTTATTATCCAACACCAAAATACCTGTAAGCTATGTGCAAGTAACACAACTCAAGTATTGCATCCAAACCTACAGACATTCTCCCTTTAATTTCCTTTGCCTCTGTCTCTCATCCCTCGTGCTCGGCTCCTGGTTCATGTACCTCGGGGCATCTATATCAGTCTTTAACCCAAAATGACAAGTCTGTGCAATTGATGTTGCACTAAGTCATAGTCCTCTATCCTGTGATGTTTTACACATTCTGAACCAAGTCCATTTGCTTCAGTTAATTGTACAGACCTCATTTATCAACGTGGCTCTAACTCTGAGAACAGCTACTTTCAGTGAAATTGATTTCTCTGAAATACTTGAAATTTATGTTAAAACTGAGGTTTGGCATTTTCTGACTTTTTATCTTGACAAGAAAATGTGCAAATTGAAACACTGCATTGTATGTATGCACCACTGTGCATTTCTTGCTGAAATAATCTTGCTGACCAATTCTGTGTGATGTTCCAAACCAGTTTATATTGCAGATTCTTGTTCTAATATGCGAATAGCTGGTTCTATTGAACAAGGAAGCAACAGTATGTTTATTATTTTCAGGTCTGGGAACAACCCTGTATGACAGTTGCTGCAAATCTTTAGCTGACTCTCTTCCTGAAATGGAATTTGTAGAAGCAGTTTTGTTGCAATTTTGGTAACTGTCACATGTATGGAAATAAGTACTTGGCAGAGATGTATCTGGCCTATACACCTTTTAAATGCTGTGGGATCCCAGTGGTTCTGCTGCTGTTTTATCGCATCTACTATTTGTTTAACACCATCTACTTTCCAATATGTAAAGTTATTTTGTGGTTTTAGTAGTTTTGAGTAGATCAGCTTTAAGAAATACCCTGTATCCAGGACAGAACCTAACTGGCCTTTCATGTTTCAAAGGGCATGCTGTACATGCAACACTAACCCTTCGGCCAATTTAACCTTCGATTTCACTGGTCAGTGAGGCTTATTTCCCTTCTGTATGAGAATGAAATTTTAGCAATTCCTTTTTGGAGTAGGGACACCTCATCAATTACATTCCAGCTTGTGGACTCTTTTGAATAAAATTCAGAACTGACTGATGATAGATCTATTGATGAATCATCAGCATACAGTGTCTATTGTAATTACTGAGCATTTTAATTTTCCAGCATTTACCTTTTTAAAGCGATTTATAGGTATATCATACCTACCATGTAATCTCATCCCCTAGATTATTAATAGCTGATTTGTATCCATAAATTCATTTGATTTGAGCATACAAGTTGCCTGTCATAGGTTAATAAATGGGCTTTCTGCAATGTATTTGCATTTCTCCACTCACAACATATTCTCCATTCTTTGCAAAAGGTTTTGTTTGGAAACTGTAAATGCAAGCTGTGTTGGTGTATCCAAATAATTCTTTTGTTTGATCAACCTCCACTTCAATCTAGTGGTATTAAACATTGCTTTCTCTTCAATTTCACCCATCATCCTAACTCCCATTACAAGACTTCATGATTTTCACAAGCAAGCATTTAAATTCCTTAGCAGCCACTTTAATTGGTGTTTTATTTTTGTAAATAGCATTTTCTTTTTGTTGGGATGCAAGAAGCAAACAGATTCTTAAGGTAGAAATTTAAGAAATGTAAGACTTGTGAAGATTGAGACTGATCTGGATGTCGTTTCAACTCCACATTCCTGTCTGCCTCCTGGAATCTTTTGATCTCTTGTCAATGAACTTATTCAAGGCCAAGTTTAGATTTTTCATTGACCAAGCCTCCATTGCTGTTTCAGGAATAGAATTCCAGAGAGAGTTCGTGAATATGAAAACTGTATTATATATAACATTTGCTACAAATGTTTAGAGATGTTTTGTTGTCTTACTTCTTTATCTGTATTTTTTCCCCAAATAGTTTTAACTGCATTTGGTCTATTACTAAATCTCCTAATAATGGGATAGTTAATATTGTTGTAAGTAATCTGTGTGTATTATTTAGAACATATTTTGATTATAATTCTCAGGATGATGTGCACATCCTAATTGACAAGCGTAATGAAGTACGCAGCTCTCTTTATGCTGCAGCAGACGAGTTCATCTCTGAAGTAGAAAAGTTGCCCATCGAGGATCGTGTGAATGTTCTAAAGGTTAGAATGTTTCTCAGCTGATTGGATGCATACGATTCTGTAGTATTAATAATGAGTACCAATTTACCACTTCAGTAGTTGCTGAGAAGCTAATTTAACAGTTACTGAAAGTGGTAGTTATTGCAAAAGCCATTCCTCGGTATTTGGTTTATTAACATTTGATGAGAAAACATACACAGTAGATATGTGCTGCAAGGACACTTCGATTTAAATAATATAAAATAGCTGCAGTGCTTGCATTTTGTACTAAGTGACCTATTGTACTCTTACTTACTCAGTCTCCTCTTCCCATATTGTTTACCCAGCAAATAAATGGAATAAGATAACCCCCAAATTGCCCCATTATTACTGCTAAACTGGTACTAGTTTAGATTGCCTCGAGAAGAGCTGATCAAATTTCTCCATCTTCGTAATGGGAATTTGCTGGCCCCACTAGTGAAAGTTTAATATACAGGGACTAGGGGATGAACTCCAATTTCATTTTTTTTTATTCAGCACCAGTTTGCAGTACCATTGTAGTAGCTGTCCTTTCATTCTTCAAAGATCTTGGCTTGTCTCTGTGGGAAAAGACTGCTAACTTCCAGATAAAATCTGTTCGTAATAAGATTCTGTGAGAGAAGCAGGATCTATATTGCCAATGCTTGGGGGTTGAGGAGGAAGAGGGGGGGGAGGTAGTTTGGCAGATGATGCAATAACAGAGCTACTTAATTCCAGCTACCTATAGATTTGTATGCTTTGTTTTGAAGGGTTGATGAAATTGTAAAGATAATTATTGATAATGCAAAAATGTGCATGCCAATTTTTATGCATTATTTCTCATGTAGAGTGAAATCTGCACAAAGCAGACACTGACAGTCACAAATTAATTTCATGATAATAGCCATCAATTGCTGCTCAAAAGAACAGAAATTCTCAAATTATGAAGTAAAGAGAGCAAAAAATGAGGTCTGCAGATGCTGGAGATCACAGCTGCAAATGTGTTGCTGGTCAAAGCACAGCAGGTTAGGCAGCATCTCAGGAATAGAGAATTCGACGTTTCGAGCATAAGCCCTTCATCAGGAATAAGAGAGAGAGAGCCAAGCAGGCTGAGATAAAAGGTAGGGAGGAGGGACTAGGGGGAGGGGCGATGGAGGTGGGATAGGTGGAAGGAGGTCAAGGTGAGGGTGATAGGCCGGAGTGGGGTGGGGGCGGAGAGGTCAGGAAGAGGATTGCAGGTTAGGAGGGCGGTGCTGAGTTGAGGGAACCGACTGAGACAAGGTGGGGGGAGGGGAAATGAGGAAGCTGGAGAAATCTGAATTCATACCTTGTGGTTGGAGGGGTTCCCAGGCGGAAGATGAGGCGCTCCTCCTCCAGCCGTCGTGTAGTTGTGTTCTGCCGGTGGAGGAGTCCAAGGACCTGCATGTCCTCGGTGGAGTGGGAGGGGGAGTTAAAGTGTTGAGCCACGGGGTGATTGGGTTGGTTGGTTCGGGCGGCCCAGAGGTGTTTTCTGAAGCGTCCCGCAAGTAGGCGGCCTGTCTCACCAATATAGAGGAGGCCACATCGGGTGCAGCGGATGCAATAGATGATGTGTGTGGAGGTACAGGTGAACTTGTGGCGGATATGGAAGGATCCCTTGGGGCCTTGGAGGGAAGTGAGTGTGGAGGTGTGGGTGCAAGTTTTACATTTCCTGCGGTTGCAGGGGAAGGTGCTGGGGGTGGAGGTTGGGTTGGTGGGGGGTGTGGATCTGACAAGGGAGTCACGAAGGGAGTGGTCCTTGCGGAACGCTGATAGGGGAGGGGAGGGAAATATATCCTTGGTGGTGGGGTCCGTTTGGAGGTGGCGGAAATGGCGGCGGATGATACGTTGTATGCGCAGGTTGGTGGGGTGGTAGGTGGAACCAGTGGGGTTCTGTCTTGGTGGCAGTTGGAGGAGCGGGGCTCAAGGGCGGAGGAGCGGGAAGTGGAGGAGATGCGGTGGAGGGCATCGTCGATCACGTCTGGGGGGAATCTGCGGTCCTTGAAGAAGGAGGCCATCTGGGCTGTGCGGTGTTGGAATTGGTCCTCCTGGGAGCAGATGCGGCGGAGACGAAGGAATTGGGAATATGGGATGGCGTTTTTACAGGGGGCAGGGTGGGAGGAGGTGTAGTCCAGGTAGCTGTGGGAGTCAGTCGGTTTATAATAGATGTCTGTGTTGAGTCGGTCGCCCGAGATAGAAATGGAAAGGTCTAGGAAGGGGAGGGAGGAGTCTGAGACAGTCCAGGTGAATTTCAGGTCGGGATGGAAGGTGTTAGTAAAGTTGATGAACTGTTCAACCTCCTCGTGGGAGCACGAGGCAGCGCCGATACAGTCATCGATGTAGCGGAGGAAAAGGTGGAGGGTGGTGCCAGTGTAGTTGCGGAAGATGGACTGTTCCACATATCCTACGAAGAGGCAGGCATAGCTGCGGCCCATGCGGGTGCCCATGGCAACTCCTTTAGTTTGGAGGAAGTGGGAGGATTGAAAAGAGAAGTTATTCAGGGTGAGGACCAGTTCAGTCAGTCGAAGGAGGGTGTCAGTGGAAGGGTACTGGTTGGTGCGGCGGGAAAGGAAGAAGCGGAGGGCTTTGAGTCCTTCGTGATGGGGGATGGAGGTGTACAGGGACTGGATGTCCATAGTGAAAATAAGGCGTTGGGGACCGGGGAAGCGAAAATCCTGGAGGAGGTGGAGGGCGTGGGTGGTGTCCCGAACGTAGGTGGGGAGTTCTTGGACTAAAGGGGACAGGACCGTGTCGAGGTATTGGGAGATGAGTTCGGTGGGGCAGGAGCAGGCTGAGACAATGGGTCGGCCGGGGCAGGCAGGTTTGTGGATTTTGGGCAGGAGGTAGAAACGGGCGGTGCGGGTTGTGGGACTATGAGGTTGGAGGCGGTGGATGGGAGATCCCCTGAGGTGATGAGGTCCTGGATGGTCTGGGAGATGATGGTTTGGTGGTGGGAGGTGGGGTCGTGGTCAAGGGGGCGATAAGAGGAGGCGTCCGCGAGCTGGCGTTTGGCTTCTACAGGTCAGTGCGCCAAACTACCACCGCGCCTCCCTTGTCTGTGGGTTTGATGGTGAGGTTGGGATTGGAGCGGCCAAACTACCACCGCGCCTCCCTTGTCTGCGGGTTTGATGGTGAGGTTGGGATTGGAGCGGCCAAACTACCACCGCGCCTCCCTTGTCTGCGGGTTTGATGGTGAGGTTGGGATTGGAGCCAAACGGACCCCACCACCAAGGATATATTTCCCTCCCCTCCCCTATCAGCGTTCCGCAAGGACCACTCCCTTCGTGACTCCCTTGTCAGATCCACACCCCCCACCAACCCAACCTCCACCCCCAGCACCTTCCCCTGCAACCGCAGGAAATGTAAAACTTGCACCCACACCTCCACACTCACTTCCCTCCAAGGCCCCAAGGGATCCTTCCATATCCGCCACAAGTTCACCTGTACCTCCACACACATCATCTATTGCATCCGCTGCACCCGATGTGGCCTCCTCTATATTGGTGAGACAGGCCGCCTACTTGCGGGACGCTTCAGAAAACACCTCTGGGCCGCCCGAACCAACCAACCCAATCACCCCGTGGCTCAACACTTTAACTCCCCCTCCCACTCCACCGAGGACATGCAGGTCCTTGGACTCCTCCACCGGCAGAACACAACTACACGACGGCTGGAGGAGGAGCGCCTCATCTTCCGCCTGGGAACCCTCCAACCACAAGGTATGAATTCAGATTTCTCCAGTTTCCTCATTTCCCCTCCCCCCACCTTGTCTCAGTCGGTTCCCTCAACTCAGCACCGCCCTCCTAACCTGCAATCCTCTTCCTGACCTCTCCGCCCCCACCCCACTCCGGCCTATCACCCTCACCTTGACCTCCTTCCACCTATCCCACCTCCATCGCCCCCCTCCCTAGTCCCTCCTCCCTACCTTTTATCTCAGCCTGCTTGGCTCTCTCTCTCTTATTCCTGATGAAGGGCTTATGCTCGAAACGTCGAATTCTCTATTCCTGAGATGCTGCCTAACCTGCTGTGCTTTGACCAGCAACACATTTGCAGAAGTAAAGAGAGCACCAATTTCCCATTTAAAAGATAGGGCATGTAGGTTAACGGCATCTGTGTACAGACTCCTTATACAGCAAGCGGACCCCATGCCAGTAAAATCTCTGGTTGTGGATAGAGTTGCACAGCTTTATCCCAGAACCTAGAAATAGAGGGGATTGAAGGCCTTCTCTGCCCAGGGCTGAAAACATCCTCATTTCACAAGTCAAGAAGTGCTGGTGAGATGGTGATGGGACAAGGTGCTGGGAATCAGGGCCCAGAAGCAACATCCCTCCTTCTCATTTTTTCTTCTGAGAGAAATTCTGAGCTCTCTGCTTGGTACGATTAAACCAGAGTACAGGTTATTGAGCAGCCGTGAAGCTTAGAGAATGCTGTGTGGAAATCACAGTGAGAAGGATTGAGGCGGGGGAAGGAATTCTGGAATGGGAGTTGAGACAGCAACGGAGATGGAAACTGGAGTTTAAAAGGACTGAGGGCATTATTTTCGCTTTTCTCTCTCTGGTGCTTCACCTGTTTATATGTGGCCTCTTGACCCTTGGAATATCTCACACAATGACTGCACAAGTGTTCTCATCTCCATGAGATCCAGTCTTTCTCACGAATATCTAATAACGTTTCTTGACGTCTTGAGATAATTTGTGATGTCTGATGTCTTACCAGAGCATCACATGATCAAATCTCCAGGAATGCCAGCCAGCAATGGCGGCACGGTGGCACAGTGGTTAGCACTGCTGCCTCACAGCGCCAGGGACCTGGGTTCAATTCCCGCCTCAGGCGACTGACTGTGTGGAGTTTGCACGTTCTTCCCGTGTCTGCGTGGGTTTCCTCCGGGTGCTCCGGTTTCCTCCCACAGTCCAAAGATGTGCGGGTCAGGTGAATTGGCCATGCTAAATTGCCCGTAGTGTTAGGTAAGGGGTATATGTAAGGGTATGGGTGGGTTTCGCTTCGGCGGGTCGGTGTGGACTTGTTGGGCCGAAGGGCCTGTTTCCACACTGTAAGTAATCTAATCTAATCTAATCACAGTTGGCAGCCATAAATCATCACAGTTTGAGGGACTGATAGATCGTAATAGATCCCTATTCAAATTCCCAGCACTTCCAACTATAGGAAGCTCTCACACATGAAGGAAGAGTGCCCTGGCCGGGACTCTGTAGGATGTTGCCCTCACCTTCCCACTGACTTTGACTGTGATATGGAAGGCACTCTGATCCTGTAGCAGCTGCCTTGTCTTGTGAAGGCTGCCAGTGTTGCAGGTCATGTGATCAGCATATTCCTCCTCTGAAGTAAGATGACGTTCAGTGGCCATGAATTGGCAATTGTATCAAACTGAAATGGAACTGAGATGAAATCCTGCTTGTATTGTCCTGGAATTAGGGATGAGGGCAAACGCAGGAATGCTGGTATATATTAAGCCAATTCAGATAAGCCAAATATTCCAGGTTTCCTAACATGCAATGACCATTTTGGTGGGGGTGGGGGGGGAAAGACTCCAACAAATAAAGGAAATCTGGTACAAGCCCTTCAAGTGTCCTGAATATAGTTTTAATTGTGTGAATTTACATTAGATTAGATTGTTGTGGCCCAACAAGTCCACACTGATCCTCCGAAGAATAACCCACCCAGACCCATTTCCATCTGACTACCGTACGTAACCTATGGGCAATTTAGAATGGCCAATTCACCTGACCTGCACATATTTGGACTGGGGGAAGAAACTGGAGCACCTGGAGGAAACCCACGCAGACACGGGGAGAATGTGCAAACTCCACACAGACAGTCGTCCAAGGCTGGAATCAAACCTGGGACTCTGGTGCAGTGAGGCAGCAGTGCTAACCACTGTGCCACCATGCCGCCCCAAATGAGTTATTCTGTTTAACTCTGTACAGATTCCCAATAGTATGTTCATTTATGCTTCCTATCAAAGCAAACTTTGCGCTCTGTTATCACCAATTTTAAGAATTGTGATCAAAATATACAACATAAAACAACATACACTGTATGCTGGGTAGATAGTCAGCTCTACAACAGAAACATTCAATGTTTGAGTGAAATGATATTGAATATTTTACCCAAAAGTTTTAATTATTTTCTCTCCAAAATGTTCACTAAACATGTGAACTTTATATATAGTATCAAATTCATTTTTAGAACATGTGAGTTAGATTTATCCATGTCACTTGACTCGAAAATTGAGTAACATGTAAAAGCAAAGCTGATCTAATATCTGCCATTTGACATGATTGCTGAAAGATCACATTACCCCAGAGTTTAAAATTCCATTTTGAGTTCATTCTCAGTCGGATTTGAAATAAATAAACATTTTTTTCAGATGCTTATTGTCAGAAACTTCATGAATGCTGATCTCTCTTGCAAATCAAAATAAAGCTGCATGTTCAAAATCATAATGTCATAACTTGCATATTTCTTTAGTCTTTAGCTGCTTCACTGGATGCTGCTTATGGCCCTTATGAAGTAGAGCACAACTCGAACGAAATGTTTGATCAGTTTTTTGAGTGGAGAGATAATAAACTACAGGAGTTCAACAATATTAAGCATAGAACAGACAGTTCACTCCAGCTGTTGTCTGAGTGGTTCAGTAAAACTATGAAGGTAAATCTCTGGTTAACCTTTTTGTATCTTTATAATCATGCTAAAGTTAAAGTACAACTTTGTAAGTAATGCAATTCTGTGGGAACTACGATGGATTGTACTGCAGATTGTCAGAATGAATCTGGAGCTCTTCATGTTTTATTTTCAGTTTCAACCAGACTTTGGAAAGGATAATTGGCTTTGGAGGGATAGCAGTGTAGATTTAGCATGAGGATACCTGGTCTCCAGGGGTTAATATTATAGGGAGAGATCACACAATTATAATTATGTTCCCTGACATTTAAACTGAAGGGGTGATTTTATTCATGTTTTCAGGATCTTAAAGGGAATACATAAGTAGGTGAAAACAATTCTGTTGAGATTAGCACTAGAGACATAGTCTAAAGTTTAGTGAATTCGATGAAGTTAGGAAACATCTATACAGGGTAGTGAAGTTTGGGTCTCTGCTCTAAAAATAATCACTGATGCAAGATTGGTTGTTAATTTTGAGTCTGTTTAACAAAAGTATTAAGGGATATGGGAGAAGGCAGTGTGGAGTTAGATCATGGATCCACCATGATTTCATTAAATGATAGAACAGACATGAGCAAAATGGCCTACCCTTGTCCCAGTGTTGTGATTGTGGGCGGATGTTCATGACAAGTTTACTTTGCAGAGAGGAAGAGAAGTTCAATTACTGTATCAGTCAAATCTATTGAGACATTGATGGAATCCTTGGAATAAAATCGTGGAAAGCATATATCGTGGAAATTTCATATATGAGGAGGAAGACATCATTGTCTTTTTGGAGACCATTCTAAAGCAAGAATTCATGTAGCTGAGATGCTCATCTCTCTATATAGTGGAGTCTGAATAGAACTGTTTTTTTTTCTCTCAAGGCTGAATTTAATTTTAACTTCTATTTGCATACTATTGAGTACTCCCACCTGTTTGTGGTACTGCAGCAACCTCCCCACGTCAGGAGGAAATTGATGACTTGGGTTTACAACTAGGCAAGATTTTTCTGTCAGCTTGTGATTTTTCAACCAGTTGAGTCTGTATTTCTCGTCACTTTCCACAAGAGCTCGTGCATGAAATGAATCATTGATTGATTGATTGATTTAAGCTACATGTGATAGGACCTCCAGCAGGTTTGGAAGTGATGGAGGGCTACGAGCAAGGGAGCTGAACAGTTCTGCACTAAATTACAACAGAGAGGAACTTGCTGGTCAAAGACTGACTTTGTTGTTGAGAGGGCTGTTGGGAAGGGAGAGGTATCAGAAAAGGAATTCCTTCCCTATGTATTCCATAAAGTCATTCCTTGTATATGATGTAAATATCTTTCATTTCCCTTCCAGTTTTAATGACCTGATGCCAGTTGAATAAGTTATCCTTTGTTTAATGACCTTTGAGCCATTTTTGTATACAAATCTGATATCTCATTTCTGGCATCGTCAGTAGGATTCTATAGTACAGACATCAAGTCGTGGTAGACCAGCTTGAAAGGCACCTGGCCAAAATGGAGCGGATAGTGTTCGAGTTGAAACTGGCCATTGACAGCGTCTGATGCTACTCTGGAGTCTGATTAGATTCCTTACAGTGTGGAAACGGGCCCTTCGGCCCAACAAGTCCACACCGACCCGCTGAAATGCCACCCACCCATACGCCACCCCTACATTTACCCCTTACCTAACACTACGGGCAATTTAGCATGGCCAATTCACCTGACCCGCACATCTTTGGACTGTGGGAGGAAACCGGAGCACCCGGAGGAAACCTGTGCAGACACGGGGAGAATGTGCAAACTCCACACAGTCAGTCGCCTGAGACGGGAATTGAACCCGGTTCTCTGGCGCTGTGAGGCAGGAGTGCTAACCACTGTGCCGCCCACCAGGCCGAGTCATTCGGGATTAAAGTTTTGGCAGATGGAGTCAGGTCTTAAGCCCAGGCAGAGATTTCCCATGTGCTTTCCCTTAAAACTGTAGAGGAAGGAGATGGTACACTAGGTTGGAAAAGCTATCTCTTGATGAGTAAGAAGATGAGAAGCATCTTGATGATCTGGCAATTGAAGACCAGGTTGAGGGTGTATAGGTGATTATAGTATCCAGGTCCCTTGATGGAAGTACGGAGGTGCTTTATGGATGGGGCATCTGTACAGAAATGTCTATTGGAAAATACTGGGAAGAGGTACAATTTAGTTGTACAAAGCAGTCCAAACCAAATCTTTGAGGCACTGACAAAAGTCTTTGCGAACAGCAGTAACCTGACACCGTTACAGCAGGGGTTTTATGCTGGAATCAATCTGAAGGGGAGGATCTGATTTTTGTGTCCCTGGAGCTGATGAAGCTTTCAATTATGTCTTCCTCCTGGACCCTTCTTGTCGATTCACTCCAGGGACGGTGCTGAAGGACTACCAAGCAGAAGCAATAAGGGATGGGAATGACCCAATAGACTTGAGGTAGCTTAAACGTGACAATCCTCAATTGCCTTTCTTTGAAGCATGGGATCACATTATCTTGATAATGTGGAAAGATTGGACTCAAGACCAGGAAAGAAGCTACCATCTAGTGACTATTGGCACAGATTGGCATATAGGGCTCAGGCTGATGAGGCAGGTTGCATATGTTGCTACATAGCCAACACGGACTCAGTGCTTGCTGCCCTGTCTCCATTGTAAGCCTCATGTCTGTTCCTGCTGGAAAGGATGCTCCAAAGATGTATTGGCATTGTGACCAGGTGGGACACATTAAACAAAACTGCCCTCAATAGCCATGTCCTCAGGCACAGAAACCTCTATCTAGTGCAATGGCCTTGCCTTCTTACCAAGAGCCAGGCCAGTGAGGGGGCGAGGTGGGGTGGTGGGGGTAAGACCAAAATGAGCAACTTGGAAAACCAGGATAGTGACTGCTCTGAGCAGCATATGCCAAGGTTAGCAGACCAAGCACAGAAGTCTTTGACCTTGCTGCATGTGCCAAAGGTATTTCAAGCTACGTGGAGCCTTTTGAATAGCAGGGAATTGGGCTGTTTTGTTTTGTATTACCTACCCGCTCCATCACTGTTCTTGAAAGCTCTTGCTGGCTGCCTTCAGCTGATTAATATCAAGTTTTACAGAACATTATGTGTGACATATAGCAGAGCTCCCACTTCTTATAACTCTAAGAGCCACCATCATCCATGTGGGCAGAGCGGGCAGCGACAAAAGTGTTTACTTCAACTAAGAATACCAGTTGGTATCCTTAAAACTGCCGCTGTAATTGAGAGTGGACTGACTGGAGCAGACGTCATGAACTCCATTTCAAAGATGGACATTGTTGAGTTGGAGGAGACCCAGAGGAGGCAGCTTGTTTCTATTCTCTCCAAGTATGGTGCAACTTTTCAGTAAAGGTGGTGATGACATTGGGTGTTGTGACATGGCAAACCATGGAAATATGACCTAAAGCTGACTGTCCAGTCAAGATTTCATACCAGTGGATCTCACCCCATCACTGGGAGGAAGACTGAGACATGGAGGGAGATGTCCAGCCCATGTGTGCTTCGTGTAGTTATTGTGAGGAAGAATGATGGAAATCTGAAGACTTCTACTGATTTATGGGCATCCAATGCTAAAACTTAAGATGTTTACCCTCCACTTAGGATTGAGGAAGCATTGGGACCTCTGAACGGTAGAAATTATTTCTGCAGTCTTGATTTTGGTGGATGGTTATAACCAACTACCCATCACTGAATGAGATATTGAAGGACAGTAATCTAAACTGGCATGGGAGAGGGACTTCACGAATACACAAGAATGTTGTTTGGGCTCTGTTAGCCCCTGCCACTTTCCTTCAGGTGATGGATAAAGCTTTTGGCGACATTTATTTCCAGTTCTTCCTGATGTAGCTGGCCAATACATTTGTCTTCGGTGTGACCGTTTGAGGAGGGCCTTGCAAGAATAGGCACTGCCTGAGCTAATGTCTCACAGTTTAACTTGATGGTGTTCACATCTAATTGAATGATCGGCCAGTCTCTATGGAAGAGAAGTAGGCAATTCAGCCCAATATTGCATTCAAATGAAAACTCCCACAAATTCACTTTTCCAGCCTTGTCTTCCACAGTCCTCCTCAGATATGCTGCAATTTCACTTATTCCTTTTTTTTGTTTATGCACTCCTCTCGATCCAATCTTTACAGTTACTACTATTGCATGGCGTTGCCTTATTGCCCTCCTTAGACCTGCGCCAGTCACCCTCTTACCAATTCAGTTTTGTTGACTCTTTTATGTGATGCTTTGTCAAATGCTTTCTTAAAATCCACTTAGAAAGCATCCATTGTTTCCCTTCATCAACCTTCTCTGTAATTTCATCAAAAAATTCAATTAGGTTAGTCAAGCGTGATCTGCTGTTTACAATTCAATACTGACTCCTTAATTAACTCAAACCTCTCCAAATTTCTGTTGTTTTTTTTGTTTACTCCTAAATGTAATTTTTTGAAACCACCTCTGTTGTTAAACTGACTGGTCTTTAGTTAGGAATGTCTTTGTACCCTTTTAGAAATAAGGGAGTCCCATTTGCCACTCTTCTATCATCTACAAGCTGCCCCACAGCTACAGAAGTTGGCATCCATTAGCTGGATGATTCTACGGATGCCATTATCAGATCCCTGGATGGTGCTGGACATGAGGAAAGTCAGAACTGTTTGTTGTGTTGATAGTCACCTGACCCTGTTGGGAAGAGATCTCTTACCAAGAATCTAAAACCGGGCATGTATGCCTGAACCTCGAGTGATGCTGATGTTCAGTGATGTTTTAAAGCCCCAGCTTAGCCCCGCCTATTGACCCTATCACTGTCTGTGTGCTGGAACACTGGCGATCCCCTCTGGAGTGTGGTATGGCGTGTGGTTGGGCAGAAGACAGCTGCTGTTACTGCTGATCTTGTTACTCAGAAGGCAAAGTATAGAACACAAAAACCTTTCCCTTGTTGCTTAAAGTCTGTGGGAAATGGACGTCTTGAATGCGGGGCATAATCCTGATGCTTTGGTCCCTGGAAATGGGAGTACATAATCCAGTTATGAGTACAGCTCCCAAATTGACAGACTTTCTGGTTGCTCTTTCCTGGAGCCAACCAGTTAATAGCTGCCTCAGATGTTACTGACCAGTTAAAGAAAGAATGATGTCTGTAATGCTGAAATCATAGGCTTCTATTTGAGGCGACACTTTATTGCTATCACTGCACAGTATGAATCACCTAATACGAGGTAAGATAAAGGACAGTGCATGGACAGTGGGGGATGGTTGGCCTCTATTTCTACACGTTCCTACAGATTACACCAGATACAGTCAGGCCATGGAGGCATGCGATCTTTCTGAAAGGAGGAAGTTAGCCAGCCTCACTGAACAGCCGGGGTCCCTTTGGGGGTCAGTGTGGCCTTGATGGACCAAATGGCTTGCTCCCACACTAGAGATTCTATGATTCTGTGTAGGGTTGCAGAGGATGCAAATAGTTGGAATGTGCTGTAGAGGAAAAGGATGATGTCTTGATTCCTAATTGGTTTACAACTCCACTATCCTTGTACATTGCCCATGTTCTTCCCAAGTTCCTTCTTGAAACTTCTCCACAAATTATACTAGCATTCACCTACAAACTGCTTTCCTCTCACTATCACACCCATAGTCAACCCCCACTTACCATCCGCCACCCCACCCCCCCACCGATCCCCGCCATCCAGTTGAATATTTCGCTTCCATCCTCAGCAATTGCATAATTCCTCTCCAATTTATCTTGGAAAAATGGAGAACTGGCAACTGCAGAGATATGCAGAGAATTCTGGGTGAGTGAGCACCAATAACCAATGTTATAGGAAGATGCCCTGGCGATAAGGGCAGCAGGACATGCCATTGCTGAAGGAGCGATGGGGGCAGCACTGGGATTCAGTGAAAGCTTTAACTATCATGTTACCACCTAGCATTTGAAGTCAAGAGTGTGCTGCTGGAAAAGCACAGCAGGTCAGACAGCGTCCAAGGAACAGGAGAATTGATGTTTCGGGCATAAGCCCTTTATTAGGATTTCTGATGCAGGGCTTATGCCCGAAACATAGATTCTCCTGCTCCTCGGATGCTGCCTGACCTGCTGTGCTTTTCCAGCACCAGACTCTTTACTGATCTCCAGCATCTGCAGTCCTCATTTCTCCTACCACCTAGCATTGAACTGTTATTTGTGTTGAATTGATATTGTCTGACTATTAATTGCCTGGGGTTGTGGAACTTGGAAGGGAGTGCAGATACTGTATGGGTACTTGTGCAGGAAATCTGCAAACAGCTATCTGTGTTCTAAGAGGCAGTGTGCACCCTTATCCAGAAAATGGAGAGGTCCATCACAGTGATTGGATGGTCCATCATAGTTTAGGCTTCTGTGCGCGTGACCATTTTCATTTAAAGTGTGGCCACCACATGGAAAGTCAAATGTCATAGACAACAGGCCAACAGATAGGTGTTAGCCCAGACAATAACCTTTTAACTCTAGCTGCAAATCATTGATCAAAATATTGTCTCAATGGCTAAATGTGATGCTCAAATACAGCCAAATTTTCTTTATTAGGAAGGACGTGGTTATAGTTCCGAGAGGGAGAATGATCATGTGGGCTCTTCCCATGAGGCCTCCAGGTCATGGCCCTTGCCCTTGGTTCTTCTGACAGAACTGTCCCCAGAAATGCCTGCGTGACCATCCCTATACAAACTATTGCTTGTAAATCCTGCGGCTGTGGAGCATACCGTCCCTGCTGTGACACTGAAAGACCATGCACTACCACCTCACTGGTCCAGCTAGTGAATGTGTGGACCCCCACTGCTTTGCAGTCTTGTGGGTGGTAGGGTGACTTGCCACTCCGGTGTATCCAAGGCACTTGAAATAATAAGCAACATGTTGCTTTCCAGACGCACCATTCAGTTTAGGGAGCTCAAATGGCTGCTATCAACACAGGCCTCTGACTGTGGCTGATCTTTTGGTACACTTTAATTGCTGATATTAGATAAAGTCAAAAGTCACATGACATCAGATTATAGACTTCATCTGACCAAGGAGCAGTGCTCCGAAAGCTTGTGATTTCAAATAAACCTATAGGGCTATAACCTGGCATCATGTAACTTCAGATTTTGTCCACCCCAGTCCAACACCAGCACCTAGATATCAGATATGTTTCACATTTCAATTACTTCCTGTGGACTTGCTTCTCCAACCTGCTGAGTTGCAGAGTCAACATATGACCTGGGAGTTGTGAACGAAGAATTGCAGCCTTCAAATTGATGTTAGTTGCCTTTTTATAAGACCATAACAAATAGCAATGGGGTAGACCATTCGCCCCCTCCACCAATGTTTCAATTGCCTCGGTTGGTTTCTTGCCAAAGAATAGAGAGTTTTCGCTGCATTTGCTCTATGCAAATCCAAATGCGTCCCCTAGACTGGAAGTATTCCCTTTGCAGACTTACGGAGAGGTATTATGGAGGAGGCTATTCAGCCCATCATACCTGCACCGATTCTTCAAATTAGTGTCACTACTTCATATCAATCTCCTACTTTTTCCCCATACCGTTGCACGTTATTTTTATTCCATGTGATCATCCAAAGCACATTTAATGCCTCAATTAAACCTGCACTAATCCCATTTCAAGGCAATGCAGTGCATTCCAACTCTTAAGTACTCACCAAGTGAATAAGAGTTTTTTCATATCACCCTTCTTTTGCAAATAACTTAATGCCTTCTCGTTTTTGTTCCATTTACAAGCAGGAACTGTTGGTCCTTATCTAATGTATCTACCCATGATTTTGAAAACCTTTACCAGATTTTCTGTTAGCTGCCTTCTCTCCAAGGAGAGCAGTCTCAACTTCTTTAATCTACCCTCTTAATTGGAGTTTCTCATCCCTGGAATAATTCTTATAAATCACTTCTCCACTCCCTCCAAAGCATTCACATCCTTTTACTCTGGCACTCAGACTGTACACAGCACTCTAGCTGATGTCATCAGACAAGCGCCTTTTATAAGTTCACTATGACCTCTTTATTGTTATACTAATGCCCCTTTTAATAAATCTGAGGATAGTCTATGTTTTACCTCTCCTGCTGACCATTGCTCTGTTTCCTATCACATAGCTAATTATGTAACCCCATTGCCACTAAATCCTTTATACCATTGGGCGGCACGGTGGCACAGTGGTTAGCACTGCTGCCTCACAGCGCCAGGGACCTGGGTTCAATTCCCACCTCAGGCGACTGACTGTGTGGAGTTTGCACATTCTCCCCGTGTCTGCGTGGGTTTCCTCCGGGTGCTCCGGTTTCCTCCCACAGTCCAAAGATGTGCGGGTCAGGTGAATTGGCCATGCTAAATTGCCCGTAGTGTTAGGTAAGGGGTATATGTAGGGGTATGGGTGGGTTGCGCTTCGGCGGGTCGGTGTGGACTTGTTGGGCCGAAGGGCCTGTTTCCACACTGTAAGTAATCTAATCTAATCTAAACCATGACCTATAAGCCAAGGCTGTTGTGTGTCATTGAATCAAGCGCCTTCTGGAGATCTTTGTATATCACTATCAACAACATTGCTGTTATTGGCCCTTTCTGTAACTTCTACTAAAAGGCTCCAATGAGTAATTAAGCACCATTTTTCCTTTCGAAATCCATGTTGACATTTTCTAATGAATTTAGCTTTTTCCTTAAGATGACTAACTTTATCCTGAATAATTGTCTCCAGATATTAAACTGACCAGTATGTAATTGCTGGGCTTATCCTTGTAGCCTTTCTTGAACAAGACCATAATACTTATCAATGTTCCAGTTTTCTGGCGCGTTCCCCTTCTTTTGATCACTTCTCCAAATTTTTCTTTCTTTCGTATGAGTAATTTTATTTTTGTCATTTTTGTTGTCTTTCTCAATTTTTCTCAACAATATTTTTCATCATGAGTTTTTCAGATATGTATATTTTAAACAAAATGGTTTCTCCATTAAAGATGCATGAATTAGATTAGATTACTTAGTGTGGAAACGGGCCCTTCGCCCCAACAAATCCATGCTGACCCTCCGAAGAGCAACCCTCCCAGACCCATTCCCCTACATTTACCCCTTCACCTAACGCTACGGGCAATTTAGCATGGCCAATTCACCTAACCTGCACATCTTTGGACTGTGGGAGGAAACAGGAGCACCCGAAGGAAATCCATGCAGACACTGGGAGAATGTGCAAACTCCATACAGACAGTTGCCTGGGGTGGGAATTGAATCCGGGTCTCTGGCGCTGATTTATCAGAATTGTGCATAAATTCAGTAGTGTCTCCATCTGGGAATAGTTTGTGCATGTGAAATGGAAATACTTTGCAACAAGAAATACGGCATACTGTTTACTAAAACAAATGATATAGGTGCAGTATATTTGTTTGATTTCTAAATTCCAGATATTAGAATTGTAGAAAATAGCATGATTCCTGACTCATCTGCTGTTGTCTAGAAATTGTACAAATTATTTGTACCTAATTTGGATCGTTATATGGTATGCTCTTTGGATGCTTTTTCACTGATGAATTATTTCAGAACTGCTTATGACATCAATGTGTGCTCAAGCATCCAGGTGATTATTTTTTTCTGTTCTAGTTTTTTGACCTGAACTCTAGTGCTTCATTGACCTCCATGGAGGTAATCAATGATATTGATGCTGTACTGGATCAAGCTGAACAAGATGTTTGCAAAGAACTTGAAATTTCCACGACAGTAAGTTTTCATCCAGTGTTGTGGTTTAAAGCAACTTTGTAACATAAATATGAAAATTAAATTACTGTGTTTGTGGCTGATGCCAGCAGTAGCTAAAACACCATGTCTTGCACTAAATCAAATCTATTTATGACTTTAATTATGTATACTCGTACACATTTTAAAATCTGAGAACCTTTAAACTGAATCGGAAGTAATGCTGCCACTCAATATAGCATTTCAGTGGATAACATATGAAAAAGAATTTAATTAACTAATATGAGTCATTAGTGCAAATCAGTGACACACCCCAGTAATTACTGAATAAACATCTGTAATTGTAACGCTTTTAAAATGCTGTTCTGAATACAGGCTGCAATTCACGATGATGGTTATGAACCATTTGCATCTGCACAGCTTCATGCGACTCTGTGGTGAATTTTCACCATTGATGAATACCAACTCTAGTACCATTTCTTTCAAATCACAGAATCTCTGCAGTGTAGAAACAGACCATTTGGCCCGAAGAGCATCTCACTCAGATCCATCCCTGTCCTTGCAGCCCTGCATTTCCTATGGCTAATCCACCTAACCTACACATCTCTGGACACTATATGGGTAATCTAGCTTGGCCAATCCACCTAACCTGCATGTCTTTGGACTGTGGGAGGAAGCAAGAGAACCTGGAGGGTATCCATGCAGACACTGGGAGAATGTCTGTCTGTCTGTCTGTCTGTCTGTCTGTCTGTCTGTCTGTCTGGAGTTTACACAATCGTCTCAGGGTGGAATTGAGCCCAAAACCCCCTGGTGCTTTGAAGCAGCAATGCCAACCACTGACCCACCATCCTGCCCATGTTACAAACTGTCGGTAACTGGGGATGTAAATTGTCTGCAGGACAGCAGCAGCACACTGGTGATGCAAGATGTACAGTTATAATATCAAACCAAGTATGAGTGATAAAAAGCCGACAAGTGAATTAAACAAAAGAAGCAATATAGTATATTCCAAAATGATAAAAGCTGCATTAATGTACTGTATTGGCAAGAAATCTGAACATCATATTAACACTAAGTGGAAATCCATGAAAATATTCATGTTGCAAAGCACAGTTTTAGAAGACTTGCAATCATTGATGTTCATTCAAGAACGTGGCTCATCACCCCCCTCTTGAGGCAATTGGAGCTGGGCAATAAATGCTGGCCCCTGCCAGAAACACTTACACCCCAGGAAAAGGTATTATTGCTGAATTGATGATGTTTTGTCCTGAGCTATCTGCACGCATTGAGACCTGAAAGTTCCCAATCTCTCTCTCATTGGGGCGCATGTGACCATTTGACAAGGAAATTTATTTGCAAATATTTTGGGCTGAATGTAGAATTTCAGAAGTGAAAGAACTCCCTTATTAACTACAATCCAATTTCTCCTTTAGCACGCAACTTTTTTTTTTGTAATAATCTACTAGTTAATTCCTGCATTCAGGAAGTAAAAATTTTGATTTTGTTCTTCTTGGTGGAGGTAAAGGCTTCCATTTGGTTGTTGTATAATAATTTTATAAAGTGAAACTTTATTTCCCTTAAAGCAAAAAGATGATGCTGACATAAAGATAATCTGTAGTGCATTCAACAAAGCAATGCAGATGATCATCAAGGAGCAAGACCTTCTTTTGGTTATACAAAGCAAGTATGAAGCCAGCATTCAGGTACTTTTATTGTTGTATGTTCAAAACTTGACTTGTTTTTTATAAGTCTGAAACTGCCACTAAAACGATCTGGCAATATATCCATCAAAACATAACTTTTTCCTTTAAAAATGTCCTTTTCCTTCCCACTTCTCAGTACGTAAAAGTTACACTTGGAATGCTTTGTGTTCGTTAATATGGAGACCTTGGAAAATATGAAGAAAGTAGTGATGTGTTCTTCCTACTACTATTGGTGCAAACTCAGCAAATAATAGTTTGATTTTGTATATTTCTGTTTTGAGAATATTGTGTAAGGTGATCTGCACTGATGTGCTAATTGTGGGTTTATCTTGCCATTTGATCAGTCTGATTTAAATTCACTGGAGCCATATGTTAATCATATTGGTAGTCTTATTTTCCTATTTAACGATCCTGATTCATGTTTGAATGTTTAGAAATAGAGTTCCTTGTTCTTTTTTTAAAACTTTGTTTTAATCCTCCGTCCTTTGTAGTTTAAGGAACAAGTTGGACAATGGCTTAATAGTTATCCCAGTGTTGAAGATCTATTGTCAATCAAAAGATCTGTGAAGAATCTTAAAGCTCAATTGAGATGGAAACTTGTTGAAAAGAACAACTTAGAAGACGTATGTATGAATTAAATAATGGATCTACTGTATGTTTAATGTTTGTTACACTTTATAAGGATCACCTGCAAAATTTTATGTTCTTTCATTTTGTTTATAAATTTTAAAAGGTGCTAAAAGAATCATAGTTTTGTTACAGCACAGAGGAAGGCTGTTTGGTCTATTTCTGTCTGCCCTGGCTTTTTGAGCATCATGATTCAATGCTATTTCACTGACTCTTCCCCATAACCCTGACTATTCAAATAATTAACCAATGCCCTCAATTGAACCTAATTACAGATAATGTGGTCCAAACCCTAACTACTAACTGTTTGAAAAATACTTTCTCATTGCGTTTACCTTTTTTGCAAATTACCTGATATCTGTGCTCTATCATTCTCAATCCTTTTATGAGAATGAAAGGTGTCTCCCATGTACTCTGTTCAGCTCCCAAATGATTTTGAAAACTTATAGCAAATCTAATAACGAATGCTGCCTGGTCTTCACCTGAGTGCCAATACACAAAAAAAAACCTTTTCACGTTCAACGGATGTTCCAAAGAGCATTAGACTGTTTGCTTACGCCATGATTGTTTGGCAGCAGTATATCAGTTGAGGCCCAGGTTAGTGCTATGGGGCCTTGAGTTCAAATCTCAAAGCACTGGCTGACTGCATTTAAATTCTATTCATAAATCTGGAATTGACAACTAGTCTCAGCGATATGAAGAATAATGAATAAACAAAGCCATCAACCCCTCATACTGTAGAAGATGCAAAAATGCCTTCAAATGAAATCAGGTGCCATAACAATTGCATGTTGATGAATTTCAGCTTCTAGTTGATTTCAAGGTTATGAAATTACACCTTTGTGTTAATCACTGGCCAAATTGCAAATGATCCCTTTGTGAATTGCATAGTAAAATTGATCTTGTTTTATGAAACCTGACATCCTCCAACCTACTGTGAAGGATTCCACAGGAAACCCATTGGTATAAGTTAATTATTTTGGACAGCTGGACTTGGATACATTTCATTCCTCATTAACTGTCTTTTGAGAAATGATTCCGCACGCTTGTTTGTCATTCAACCAGTAGGTTTCATTAAGTAATATTTGGTTTGAAGGTGAGAGTTTGGGGCAGTCAGTAAATCAATTATAGACTTCAAATGTTGCTTATTGTCTTGTCAATGGATAATCTAGGAAAAATCTTTTTCTTGAGATATAGTAGATATACCTGCAAGAAATGATGCCTTTATGAATAGTAGTAAATGCTATGCTGAAGATCAGCACATGCTGAGTGGCTGTGCATACATTGATTAGAATTTAGCATTATTGTGGTGGAGTGGTGGCTCAGTGGTTACCACTGCTGCCTCACATCATCTGGTACCCAGGCTTGATTCCAGCCTTTGCCTGTGTGGAGTTTGCACATTCTCCCCGTGTTTGCATGGGTTTCCTCTGGGTGCTCCAGTTTTCGGCCATTGTCCACAGATGTGGAGATTAGGTGGATTGGCCATGCTAAACTGCCCACAGTGTCCAGGGGATGGACAGGCTAGGTGGGTTAGCCATGGGAAATGCAAGATAGGTTAGGGAGATGGGTCTGGGTGGAAGGAATGGGCAGAAGAGCCTGCTTCCATACTGTAGGGACTCTGATTACTTATTTTGCTCTCTCTCAATGCCACATAATATTTCCATGTAATTTTCCTTCAGTTGGGCAGTTATGATCAAGTCAAGGTACAGGAGATGAAGGAAGAAATATGTAGACTAAGAGATGACATCTATGAAGAGATCTGTCGTGAGCAAAGAGAATATGTAAGGATTTTGATTCTGCTTTTAAATTAGTGTTTCCAGTATTATTTTATTGTCTGTTTACATTTTGAATGGCTTTTATTTACTTCTATGGTGTAGGCTAATGACTTGGTGAAAATATTTAATAACAGTAAAAATTAGGGCCTGCTACGTGTCAACAAAAGCCAAGAATTGTAAAGACTAGAAATTTCAAACAAAAGCAGATAATGCTAGTAGTGCTATTCAGGCTGGTCATCAGTGAGAACAGCGGAGAAATCCCACGCATTCTGATGAAGGATCCAAGATTGAACTTTGCTGTTCACTTGCTGACTGCAACCAGCAGTTTCTTGTCCACGCACCCACTCCATCACATCAAGTTGAAAATTTAAGACCAAAATTTTTTGAAGGTAGGTTATTCCAAGAGTAATACTTCTAAGAGGTGGAAAACAAGGCCAGGTCTTGAGGATTAAGTGAGGACTGTAGATGCTGGAGATCAGAGTTGAGAGGGAGTGTCGCAGGCTGAGGGGTGACCTTCTAGAGGTTTATAAAATCATGAGGGGCATGGATAGGATAAATAGAAGAATCTTTTCCCTGTGATGAGGGAGTCTAGAACTAGAGGGCATAGGTTTAGGGTGAGAGGGGAAAGATATGAAAGAGACCTGAGGGGGCAACTTTGTCCACGCAGAAGGTGGTATGTGTATGGAATGAGCTGCCAGAGGAAGTGGTGAAGGCTGGTACAATTGCAACATTTAAAAGGCATCTAAATGGGTATATGAATAGGAAGGGTTTGGACGGATATGGGCAGGGTGCTGGCAGGTGGGGCTAGATTGGGTTGGGATATCAGGTCAGCATGGATGAGTTGGACCGAAGGATTTGTTTCCATGCTGTACATCTCTATGATGCTATGACTCTAAGTCAGGCAGCATTTGAGGAGCAGAAGAATCAACATTTCGGTTATAAGTCCTTCACCAGGAATGAGGTTTGTGGGCTGGCGGTGCTGAGAGGTAAATGGGAGAGGAGTGGGGATGGGGGTGGGGTGGGGAAGGTAGCTGAAAATGCAATAGGTAGATGAAGGTCAGAGGTTAGAGTGGATAGATGGGAAAGACAATGGACAGGTCAAGAGGATGGTGCTGAGTTGGAGGCTTCGGACTGGGATAAGGTGGGGGGAGGGGAAAATGAGGAAACTGGTGAAATCTACATTAATCCCATGTGGGTTGCACGGTCCCAAAACAGAAGATGAGGCGTCCTTCGTCCAGGAATTGGGTGATTAGGGTTTGATGATCTTCCTCCAGGCATCATTTTGAATTGTGGAGCAGGCTTGAGGGGCTGAATTGCTTACTCCTGCTCCTGGTTCTTGTTATATTCTTAAAGAAGGGTTTATGTTTCAGATTTCCAGTATATTGTATGTCACTATTTTTTTCTTTATATTTTAAAATTGTGTGTGAATTTCTGCTGTTGTAGAGTCACGAATCCTGAACTATAACCTAACTCAGGTTATATGATGCATTTGATGCAGTTTTAAATTTTTAGATTAGATTCTCTCCAGTATGGAAATGGGGCCCTTCGGCCCACAAGTCCACACCAACCCTCCGAAGAGTAACCCACCCAGACCCATTCCCCTACCCTATATTTACCCCTGACTAATGCACATAACACTATGGGCAATTTAGCATGGCCAGTTCACCTGATCTGCACATCTTTGGATTGTGGGAAGAAACCGGAGCACCCGGAGGAAACCCACGCAGATGCTGGGAGAATGTGCAAACTCCACACACAGTCACCCGAGGTGGGAATCGAACCCGGGTCCCTAGCACTATGAGGCTAATTAGTTAGACTAATTTAAATTAATATGAAACTGTGAAGTCACAGTTCCACAAGTGAGATATTGCACTACCAAATCCATCAGTGTGGGGAATGTTCATGCACAATGGTGCATGTTGGAATAGATGATTGTGATACTATAGCTCAGTGAGATACCAGTTCTTTTCTGGACTCTTGGTTTCTATCTTGTTGTATGGAGGTAGCAAGCATTAACCAGGCATGGTAATGTAAAGTGTCAGAAAATCAGAACTGTGTGTCAACTTCTTTGGTTGTCATTGTATGCTCTATGAATGAAAGATGATTATTTTCAGCTACTGTCATTACTGCTAGAATGGAAATGACGACAGTAAGATCCGGATGTAGCTTTCTCTGGTTGGTACCTTAGCAACCAACATTCACTGTTACCTTGCAGCAGCTAAAGGTCTTTCTCTGCATCTGCACTAAAGATTACCTTTAAGGGAAGTGCGTCTTTAGCTTGTCTTGATTTTTCAGAGTTCTGATGAATGGGTCTCTGTTCACTTTGCAGGAAAGACTTGGTGATGTAGTTCAAAATTGGTTTCCTGAACTTCCTCTCCTCTATCCTGAAGCAGCAATCAGGACTTACATGGTAATTAGTTTGAGTACATACTGTAATGTAAAATTTTGCAGTCTTTAGTTTTTTGGGGACAATGTAGCTGCAAATCATTTAATAACAGCAAAACTATTTTCTGTAATACAAATGTGCTTCCATTACATCATATGTGAGAATGCTGGGTACACACTGACCAGGGATATAATAGCTCTCTTTAATAGAGGAGGAGGGAAAATGAATCTAATGGATGATGAAGTAGTACATTGATGGTTTCAACTATGTGTATATTGGAAAGGTGCAGGGACAGATTTTAGATTTGTATGTATGTTTTCAGCTATTATACATTTAACAAACCTGAAGATAAGCTGTTGACCCACCGTAGTCAAACTCTCCAAAGACCATCCCACCCAGACGCTATTCCTGTAACGCCACATTTCTCATAGCTAACCCTCCTAACCTGAACATCCCCGGCTAGAGAAGGGGGTGAGGGGGTCGCAGTGGCTCAGTCATGAGCACTGCTGCGTCACAGCACCAGGGACCAGAGTTTGATTCCTTGGATGACTGTGTGGAGTTTACACCCTCTCTCTGTGTCTATGTGGGTTTCCTCTCCTAGTCCAAAGTTTAGGTTGGATTGGCCATGCTAAATTGCCATCGTGTCTGGGGATGTTCAGGCTAGATGGGTTAGCTATGAGAAATGTGGGGTTATGGGGGTAGCGTCTGGGTGGGCTGCTCTTTGGAGAGTCGGTGTGGACCTGATGGGCCAAATTGATTCCACGCTGTAGGGATTCTGTGAAACACATTAGATTAGATTACTTACAGTGTGGAAACAGGCCCTTCGGCCCAACAAGTCCACACCGACCTGCCGAAGCGCAACCCACCCATACCCCTTACCTAACACTATGGGCAATTTAGCATGGCCAATTCACCTGACCCGCACATCTTTGGACTGTGGGAGGAAACCGGAGCACCCGGAGGAAACCCACGCAGACACGGGGAGAACGTGCAAACTCCACACAGTCAGTCGCCTGAGGCGGGAATTGAACCCAGGTCCCTGGCGCTGTGAGGCAGCAGTGCTAACCACTGTGCCACCGTGCCGCCCTTAAATGGGTACATGGGTAGCTCTTTGTACTATCTCTGACCATTATGTCGTTAGTTCTCTAATAGGTTCTTAAGACGCTTCTTGAGCATATAGTATCTAGTTGGTAACAAGCCATTGTGAAATTGGAAGCACAATAAATTTGATTATAAACAACAGAATTCAAAGTTATGGACTGAACACAGCTGCAAAAGTATAATGATAATGTTGGCTGCAATTTGTGAAAGAAATAAATGGAACATTTTATTTGAGGTTTTCAATAGTTCTGCCTTCTTGACTCTCCCTTCACCAAATAACATATCCTGGTAATACCCTCTTCTTGTTTAGCAATCTGCTGGTCTACTCACTGACAGCCTAGAGCGGGATTTATTTGATCCAGAACCCATGAAAGAACTAAGCAGCAAGCGACCGTTGGTGTGCTCTGAAATCAAATCCCAGAAAATCCTTTTGAAGGTAGTATCTTGTTAGAAGTAGATTTATAAATGTTGTTTAATTAATATCTTTCTATGGAGTGTCCATTCCTCATCAATCCTGCTTTATGTGTTTTGTTTTTTTGGTGTTCCTTGATAAGGGCTGTCTATTCCTTTAATAGGGTTATTCTGTAGATACTGCCACGGAAGCCCAAATGATAGAAAGAGCTGCCCAATATCACCGAGCTTGGTCTGTGTTGAAGGAAGAATCTGGACTTCTCCCTATTCTCTACCTGTTTGCTTGCAAGGTGGGTTGAAAAGCACTATATTAATCTAGAAGAGACACGAGCAATAACTACTTTCATTTATATGGTAAGTTTAAAGCAGGAAAGGTGCCATGTGGTAAGAATTGCAGTAATTGGGCAAGGATGGATGCAGAGACAAAGTATGGACATTTTTAAGGGGAGGGGTCACTTGTAATGAAGAGGTGAGCTTGAATTGCCTCTTTGAAGAGAGAGAGAACTGGAGATAATTTGTAGGGGCACTTAGATTACTGAGCACACATCTGATGTGTGGCATGAAGGAACAAATAGTGGCAACAAGAGGCCAGTATCACAGGAATCTCTTTCTGGAGGAGTTGTATGGCTAAAGAAAATTTTAGAGATGAGAAGGTTGGTCATGAAGCGATTTAAGCACAAGACTCAATTTTAAATTGATGTTGAGGGACTGGAAGTCCAAGTATAGAGGAAATTGAGAATAAAACTTGGTGCAGGATGAAAAACACAGCAGAGCTTTGGCTGAGGTAAATTATACAGAGTGTGGAGGTTTGAAGCTGCTTAGGAGTCTATTAAAATTATTGAAGCTGGAGGTAACAAAATTGTAGATGATGTTTTCAGTAGCAAATAGGGGGAAACAGATTATGCCGTAAAGGTGAAAATAGGAACTCTCTCTATCAAAGATGATATGGGGTCATGATAATCAGCTTGGGTTCAAAAACTGCTGAGGTTGCAAATAATGTTTCTGAACCAAGATGGCAATGGAGATAGTGGTGAGAGTGCTGTTTGTGGTGGAGTTCAAGGTGATGGCTTTAGATTTCCCAGTGCTTGTCTGGAAGAAGGTTTAACTATTATTTGCATGTCAGACTGGTAGTCTCACAGCACAGCACAGGTCAGTAGAAAGATCAAGGTAATGTACAGAGGGAAAATGGGGTGCCATGAGTATGCTACGGTGACACAACGGTTAGCACTGTTGTCTCCACAGAGACCCAGGTTCAATTTCAGCCTTAGATGAGTGTCTGTTCTCCTCATGTTTCCACGGATTTCCACCGGATGCTCCAGTTTCTCCACTCCATTGAAAGATGTCCACATTCGGTGGATTGGCTATGCTAAATTACCCCGTAATACCCAACAGTGTGCTGGTTAGATGGATTAACCATGGTTTTAAAAAAGGTGTTTTGGAGATTGGGTGGGATGTTCTTCGAAGAACTGGTGCAGACTTGATGGGCCAAATGGCCTCTATCTGTACTGTAGGGATTCTGTGATTCTGTTCTATGATTCTTGTGGAATTTTACCCCATGCCTTTTAGATGATGTCATCAATGGGCTTCATTTTGAACTGGAGGGCACAAAGCATTGATTCTTGGGAGCTCAAATGTAAATATGAAGGAACAAAAAGGTGAACCAGTTTTGGAAATTATCCTGGTGACCGTTATATGGCTGAGTGGGAATAATTTTAGTTTTGTTAAGCTGTTGGAGGAGAATGATGTTGTTGACCATGCCGAAGGCTGAAGAGGACCAGACCTGGAAATGCCCCATTATTGAGGTCTCTGCAAATGTCAGCATTAAAATGCTAAACCACTGGAGGTACACAGCAAGTTTTCTAATGTGTTAAGAGGAGAAGAGAAGCTTATGCTCGAGGGGAGCACTGACAAAATTCAGAACCTTATTTTTCACAAAGTGTATTATCCAAAATATGGATATGTGTTCGTGTTCTAACATATATGATCGATTTTTTGCGTTAATGAAGAAGCTTTGCAGAGTTATGATTACTGAATACAATGTAACAAATGTACAAAAATAGAATGGTTAAGTATGAGTAAAGATCATTTTGGTAGTTTGAAATTATGTTCCTATTCTCTCTCTATAGTCTGAACCAGTGACATATGTTATGGTACCATTTTATCCAGGATGGTGTTTGAAAACTGTGCAGACCATCAAGCCTTTAATCCTAGAGGTGAGTTATGTTTAATTATTGATCTGATCATGAAGCCTAGTGCAAAGTAAATGAGCTAGTAACTTGATTTAAAATATCTGATGGAGAAATTTTCATGCACACTTCATTAATATCTAATGAATGAACTTTAACTCCAAAATCTCTTGGAGCATGCCACAACATGGTAGTTTCCATTCGTTCTTGTGGTACCCAGACACTGTCCACAAGTTCTCAAATGTGATTATCGCAGTCTTTTCTTGATGTCCAGTTGTTTCGCAATGGGAATTTCAAACCTCTTTTAATAAATGTCCACAGGACAAGCATTTTGGATTGCTGTCCTCATCTGGATTTCAAATTGTATAACCTGCTTAATTTCTGTCTAGTTGCAGGTAGTCTTTAGTTTTATTTTGTGTTAAAGATTTCAGAACTCCACACATTTCATTGGGTTGTGCATGTGGGTTCCAATTGGGACAATTTTCTGAGTTTAGCTTTTTGCATGAAACCTAACTTTCTAGCAGTCTGCATTTGACAAAGTAGGCAGATTGTTAATGCGTGTGTTGTACAAATTTAAATTAGTACAACCACAATTTCCAGATTTAAATTCATTGACAATTTCAATAAACGTCTGGTTTTCCACTTAAAATTTATTCCATCTGCATTTTGTATTTGAAGGAGCTTTGTAAAGTAATGCAAGGTGTCGCTGTTGGTCTACAGACACTTCACAACTCGAATATTATACATGGCGCTCTCCATCCACACAACATATTTGCTGTAAACCGTGAGCGTGGAGTTGTGGGGGACTTTGATTTTACCAAGACTGCTGTAAGTATTTTAGTGGTACAAAATTTGCTACAATTGTGTGCTTACCATGAATTGTCATCTGTTTTGTTTTCTTTTTGGCATTTAGCTGTTTCTACAGTTTAATTTTATTTTAAAATGTTTATTTTTGATTTTATTTGTTGATTTTCTGCACAACATGCCACTCCGTTTTGACTTTCAGTGTGGCATGAACATCCGTGGTGGCGAAACAAAACAGAACATTTTGCAACATTCATGGGAGGTTAATCAAACCTGAAAGAGAAACCGCTGTAGATATTCGTCTACCTCACAATTAGGTTGAAAATATTGCTTAACTAAAACTGATTATGATGAGCTAGGGCATTATCACAACTCTTTTTAGAGGTAGTCCACTGGAAATCAAGGGTGTTGCAAAATTTTGAATTTTGGAACCAGGTTGAAATAAACGTTGGACCAGATTTATGTATTTAGTAAGAAAGCAGATTTATTGCAAGGAATTGCATTCTAGCTACAGTTAAATCATTGTAAACTTTCAGCACATAATCAAATGCTTAAATTCTTTCATACATGTGCACACAGACATGTAGTCAGTGGAAGAAAAAACACATGGATTGAGGGGGAGAACTAAAAAGACTGCTTTCAACTTCTATTGAGTTGCTTCTTACTGATCTGAGAGTTCCTTTTTAGTTTCCCTTTTCTGAATGCTTCCCACTGGTTTGCAAGAGGCGCAAGATGGCTGGTTCACTTAGAAATGTGTCTGATTTATCAGTGAAAAGACAGATTAGAGAAACTGTTAAAGGAAAGTTGTTAATTGATATTTTTCACTTTTAAAGTGTGTTTTGATTACAGAGAACAGCAAGATCACTTCTGTGCTAGTGGAGATGAAATCCCTTCACTATAACTTTTTCCCAGCTCCAAGCTAGTCAGTTTCCTGACAACCAATCAACAGCTGTCAGCAAACAAAAGGCCTTTGTCATTGACAACTAGTCACGAGTCCGCAAACCAATCAACTTCTTGCCACCTAGCTGCATCTGTACACCGCCTTTTGGCTCCTGTTCTTTTGATTACTGTCTGTTCAAACATCTATTTATGATGCTTGCCATGGATGCGTGGTTCTTTACTTTTGAAAATATACAGCCATTCTTTCAAAACACTGGCTTTAAAACCATTTTCTCTAATTTCAATCCTCAATTTTAAAAAGCAAAAAAATAATGAGAAACCGACCTTACAACAGGTGCAGGCTTAAATTTAAATGAAAAGAAAATTGCAAATTTACTTTTGCAAAGAATCAGTTAATGAATATAATACTGTTTTAATACTACTTAAGCATTTTATGTCCAGGGCACAACAGAGATCAAGTCAAGTAGGAGTAGCATGATTTGGTAGTTGATAATTTCAGGAAAAGTCAAAAAAGTCCAGAGTACGTACCCATGTGACTTTTGTAATGCAAAATGTGAATGGCACTAGATGAATCCACAATGATGATAAGGAAGATGGCTCTGCTAACTACTTTAAGTTAACATTACTGTGGGCCCAAGACAAAGATAAGACACTATGTATGAAGTTTATATTGAGCTATATTAGAGTAGTTTAGGAGAATCAAATTAAAAGGCTTTTCCCTCTTTCCCCGTTAAATCTTGTCCTTTTTTCTTCAATTCTTTCTCTTCCTGGGAAGTGTCTAATCATCAATAGAATCCATTTATATGATCTGTTTTAAAGGGCTCTCCTAGTAATTTTTTGATAAATGCATTACTTTTTGGCTGATATCCACTCTACTGCTTAGCGATTTTTATTGTATATCCCTCTCACTTAATCACACTTTAAATCAACTCTTTTAACACCTCATCATTTCCTGGGTCACTTGTGTTTTTCATGCACTTTACTGTGAAGGACTTGATGTTGTCTTTTTCATTGTTCTATAAATGCCAATGATTTCATGTTTTATATGATTTATCACTATGATATTTGAGTCAAAGAGCAACATACATATGGCTTACATAATTATCGATCATCTATTTGGCAAAGGAGACTATTAGGAAAAATCAAATTACTTTTCTCTGAAGTAATGTTTATTGCCAATTCTTTCATAAAATCTATGAGAAATGACATTGTGCAATTACACCAAACTATTGTTTGGTTCTTTCAATACCATAATTAACATTTTTCATGTGAAGTCTCATTCCTTCTCCGACTGGGGTCATACTGCTATTTTCCTGAGAACTATAATGTTTTTCAGCTGTATCTTTGTCTGTAATTTGAAAGGTGCTACCTCTGGGGAACTTTGGTGCAACCTCAATGTCACAATACTGGGTGGATTTTTTGTTTCCCCCTTAGACTACAGCATTATTTATGGATTTTTTTTTGCCAATGTTAAGATAACTTTCCTGGGAGTTGCACAGTGAAATGTCCAAATACTCGGTTTTTACTTGAGAGTGTGTCATAAGTAAATGGAAAAAAATCATGAGACTTTTTTGATTTTGTTTCCACTGATTTTAAAAAAAACCAATTGTTTACACAAAATATGATTTATTTAGACTCTCTGAGATGGAAGGCATTATTTATTTAACTCTCTGGCCTTGATGGACTTGGATCTACATGCCAGTAGAATAATACATTGTATGTTACAAAGTCTCAGATATGAAACAACTCTTCAGGGTAGGCGGGGTGGTGAGGGGATGGGGAGAGGGGAATCATACCTACAGTGTTTAGAAAATATTTCTCCTATCTGAATCTGTATGGCACAACATGAGAGATGTCTACAGCATATAGTAGACTTGCTTAGATGTTGTCCTATCAAGTGACACAGATGGCAGACGAAACACACGTTTATGTATGCTGCCATGGCTCGTTTTTCCCCGTAAGGTTGACAGCCTGTCACCAGGGATTATAAGATGAGCAGCTCCAACCTGCACCAAGCATGCCTGACCAGGAGACACTTCCACTTTTACTGCCTACTGTAGATGCATTGGAAGGATTTACAGGTTGATGATCAAATCTGTTTGGCCAACTTGTGTTCTGTGACTCGCAAGTACTGGACTTGAACCTGGGTCCTCTGCTTCAGAGGCAGAGATGCTACCTGTTATACTGCAGCACCTCACACTTTGCATATCTTGCAAATTCCCATTATTGCATAAGCGAGGTTACTGAGGCTCTCCATTAATTAAAATTATTGAGGGAGTGCAGCGTAGTATCACGAAGTCAATTCCTGGAATGGCGGGACTGCGTTACGCTGAAAGACTGGAGCGACTGGGCTTGTATACCCTTGAGTTTAGAAGACTGAGAGGGGATCTGATTGAGACATATAAGCTTATCAAAGGATTGGGCACTCTGGAGGCAGGAAACATGTTTCCGCTGATGGGTGAGTGCCGAAACAGAGGACACAGCTTGAAAATACGGGGTAGACTATTTAGGACAGAGATGAGGAGAAACTTCTTCTCCCAGAGAGTGGTGGCTGTGTGGAATGCTCTGCCCCAGAGGGCAGTGGAGGCCCGGTCTCTGGATTCATTTAAGAAAGAGTTGGATAGAGCTCTCAAGGATAGTGGAATCAAGGGTTATGGAGATAAGGCAGAAACAGGATATTGATTAAGGATGATCAGCTATGATCATATTGAATGGTAGTGCAGGCTCGAAGGGCAGAATGGCCTACTCCTGCACCTATTGTCTAGATAATTAACCTGTCTAATAGACTCGGGTTAACAAAGATAGTGATGGGTTTTCTGTACTTAAATAGTAATCCTTCTTATAAATAAATCGAGTCTAGCCACAGGTAGAGACATCTGTGAATTATCAATATATAACTCTACTAGATGAAACTCTTAAACCCAAACCCCCACAGGCAGCCAGACAAACAAATAGCATTGGTGCTGTGGCTGGAAGAAACACTGAACTGGGGAAACTCAGTTGAATAGTCCCAGTCCACAGGACTTGATAAGATGTTTCTTTTGCGTCCCAGAACTTTTCTTCTGTTTCTCCAGGTTTTTTCACTCCTTCAAGGAGGCACAGGGAGATTTGTGCACCAGTTATGAAATCTTTTAGGTTACTGGTTAGAAGTATCAGCTTATAGCAACTGATGGGAGAAAATGACTGGTTTCTTCAGGCGTTATTTAGTTTTACCATGAGAGCGAGACACACAGACAAGACCTCCTACTTCTGCAGTCTGGAAGCTTCACCCATCTACAGAAAACACTCGAGCTGTTCACGTGCTAATCAGGGAATTGTTGTCAAACTGATGGTGTCCAGCGTCCACAGCTGGTCAAAATTGCACAAACCGATCAGTAATCTGTTGCAAGATGAAGCCCGCTCTGGACATGCAATGCATACACACACCCAGACATACATTCTGGTACTGTGGTTTCTTAGCTCTCCTCCCTGCTTCTTACAAAGCAAACTTGTAACCACAACTCACTAAAAGTTCCAGTAATTTGTTTTCAAAAATACAACAATTCGTTCCACAATCCTTGGTTTTAAAATGGTGCTTTTTCCTATTTTCGTCCAAAGTCAAAAAGAAAATTTAAATAATGCAGTCTTCACTGTAGACAGCTCTGTACATCACAATCTCACCATTAGAACCCTTCCACCAGCTTCTAGTTGATCAGCTAAGGAGCAGGAATATGAGAAAGAAGAATGGAAGCAACCTAGATAGCTGCTTTCTGTCCAAGCTGAAGGTGAAATGTCAGTGTGTTAGGAGTGACCGCTGCTTCAGTTCCACTCTCCTCCAATTAAACCAGGTTTAACTCCTTAAGCATTTCAACACTTCATTGGAAATTATAATCCCAAAATCCTTGGAGAATTCAGCAAATCCAGTCTGTAGCATGTTAATGTCAGCTTTTGGGGATCGCTACAAGGCAAAGGCAATGTTTTTATTTGGTGGTTAAGCTATTTGCGTGTTTTGCATTGTATAATGCATATTACCTCCACAAAAGAGTTGCCTTCTCTCTTCAGCAGTGGGTAGTGGCAGTGCTTATCTTGAGCTGCCAAATGTCCTTGTTGGCATCTGACCGGCAGCTCCTGTATTCTAACTATGCTTGCCCTCAATACTTGGACATTGAGTACAGCTTCTGCTGAGTTAGAAAATTTACACTGGAAAATAGCAACACCTATGCAATGATGTTGAGGGTGCAGGGTCAAATGCAAAATTCATCCATAGAATCCCTACAGTGTGGAAGCAGGCCATTTGTCCCATCAAGCCCCAACTGATCCTCCAAAGAGCATCCCACCTAGACCCAGCCGCTACACTATTCTTGTAACTTTGAATTTCCCATGGCTAATCCACCTAACCTGCATACCTTGGACTGTGGGAGGAAACCCACATATACATAGGGAGAATGTGGAAATTCCATACGCAACATCTCCTGAAGCTGGAATTGAACCTTGTTCTCTGGCGTTGTGAGGCATCTGTGCTAATCACTGAGCTATTATGCTGCCCATCCAGGTGTCAGATCCCTGACCTAAATTTGAAATGCCATTCTCCAAATTGGTGGGCAGCATGATGGTTGAATGTCAGCACTGCTGCCTCACAGCGCCAGGGACCTGGGTTTGATTCCAGCCTTGAGCGACTGTCTGTGTGGAGCTTGCGCATTCTCCCAGTGTCTGTGTGGATTTACTCCTGTTTCCTCCCACAATCCAAAAATGTGTGGTTAGGTGAATTAGCCATATTAAGTTGCCCATTGTGTTCACAGATGTGTAGGTTTGGTGCTTTAGTCAGGGGAAATGTAGAGTATTTAGGATAGGGGGATGGGTCTGGGTGGGATATTCTTTGGAGGGTTGATGTGGACTTGTTGAGCCAAATGGCCTGTTTCCACACTGTCGAGATTCTATTCGATTCAATATATCTCTTACTTTCCAATTGCTTTACAAAGTCTCCAGTGTCTGAAAACCATGCAGTCAGTTGTTAACCTATTTTTGTTTCCTCACTCTTCACTATTTCTTATGGCAGGTTCACTTCCAACATGATTGGTAATACTTGATCCAGTCATGATGCACTTCCCCTTTAAGGGGTAAAGGCTAGCTTTGAGCAGAGCCACCACACATTGATTGTAGGTCCTCTGCTATTGCATGCAATTAAGCAACAGCATGGTTGGCACTAGCTGCATGCAGAAATCATTATAATGAGCTAGAAATAAAAAAATTAGTACATGGTCTGCATTGCTAGCAAAAGGCATAGAGGCATTGTAGTCTGCATACTAATCTTTATGTGATATCTAATTTAGCCCCCTGCCAGATCTGTTGTTATGAAGCACACTGCATATTTGATTTAATGACAGAGATTCATGTGAATGTGTACGGCTGCTGCACAATGGTATGCTTATAACATGAAGTCAGAAAGTTGTGCACTGAAAAGCCACTATTTGAGCAAGTAATTGGGGCCCAACTCCATTGCAGTGATATTAAAGGCACCAGTAAATCAAGATTTTAAACCAATGTCCCACCTTTGTCACAGAACCTTGAATGCCTGCCTGAGGGAAAATGTTCAAGAAAGAATAAAATCACAACACCTGGTGTTGTGTGGATTTTAACTTTGTACACCCCAGTCCAACACCGGCATCTCCAAATCAAAAAAGAATAGGGAGGTTATTCCACTGTTCAGAGTAATATTTATCCTTTAAATAGCAACATTTAAAAAACCTTGGTCTCTTAACTCATGCAGTTTGTGGGCCCTTGACCAGTGCATTTGCTGATGGTGTACCTACAACTAGCCTGCCTTCAATGGCTGTAGATGCTCCAGGCCACCTTGGGGACATGTATGGTGTTGTGTAAGTGCTTTGCTTTGTCTATACAGTGCTATATTTTATTTAAAATTACTGTAAATCAATATATAGTGAACTTCACTCTCTATATTTTTCATTTCTACATTTTCTATCATCCAGGTCCATATTTTTAAAACATTCTTCTCCCTGCAATTGTACAACTTGATCACTGGGTTGCACCACCTTAACTTTTCTTTGAACCTTTCCATACTGTGTGTTCACAACGTAGTCTGTGTGTGGTAGAGAGACTAAACACAGTCTGCCTGGCCACTTTGTTGCTTATCTGCTCAGTCTGCGAGCATGATTCAAAGCTTCAGTACCTGGCTCTCACTCTGACATTTCTGTCCTTGGCTCACTGCAATCATCCCTGAAGTTCAACCCAAGGAGCAGACCTCAGCAATTTTCGGATTATAAACTCTGCCCCTCATTTTGATTCTCTTTTTCTGTTTGTCTTAATCTGGTTTCTCTTTTTGTTCATTATTCTGGCATTTGCACCCACTTGGAACAAATGCTTAATCTCGTTTTTGCAAGGAAAATGGGGTTTTGGCCTTTATTGCTAAGGGGGTGGAATTTAAACATAAGGAGATCTTACAACTGTACAGTGCGTTGGTGAGGCCACACTTGGAGTACTGTATACAGTTATAATCTTCGTATTGACAAAAGGATGTATTCACAGCTCAAGGAATTTACTAGGCTGACTCCAGGGCTGAAGGGGTTGACTTACCAAGGATGGCTAAATATGTTGCACTTTTTTTAGAGATTTGGAAGAATGACGGGCGATCATATTGAACTTGCAAGATTCGAGGGGGCTTGCCAGGTTAAATGGCGAGAAGTTGTACCCATTAGTGGGGGAACCTCAAACAAGAGGACATAGTTGAAGAATAAGTGGACGCTTAATTAAAACTCTGATGCAAAGAAGTTTCTTTGTAAAGAAATTACTGCCTGAAATTCTCTAATCCTGGGAGTTGTGAAGGCTAGATCACTGAAAATATTTAAAGATGGGGTTGAGTTTTGAGATCTGGAGGAGCTAGCACTAAAAAGAAGTTGAGGTCTTGGACAGATCTTGTAAAATCATGGAGCAGGCTTGAGAGGATGAGCTCCCTACTCATGCTGTTTCTTAGGGTTCTTTTGTCCTTTGTTCCTTGACATCTTTGTCATTTTATCTCTCTCGCTCTCAGATCTATTCCAGACTTTCACTTTCATTCAACAATTCCCACTACCCTCCCTGTCCCTTCATGACAATATAACCAACGCCATTTGCAACACGTCATATTGAAGCAGTCTACATTCAAATGTAACGAGATCTAGACAGTATCCAGGCTTGGGGTGACAGTAACATTTGCACCACAATGACCATCGCCAATAAGAGACAACCTAACCACTCCCTTTGACATTCAATTGTGTTGCTATGACTGACTTCCCCCACTATCAATATCTGAGGTTATCATTAACTAGAAACTCAACTCGACTCTACACGAAAACACAGTGGCAACAAAAGCAGGCCAGAGGCTTGGAATACTGCAGCAAGTAACTCTCACCTCCTGTCTCCCCAAAGCCTGTCCACCATCTACAAAGCACAAGTCAGGGATATGATGGAATACTCCCCATTTGCCTGGATGCATCCATCTCCAGTCACACCCAAGAAGCTTGACATCATCCAGGACAAAGCAGCCCACTTGATTTGCACCACATTCACAAACATCCACTCGCTCCATCACTGACACTCAGTAGCAGCAGTGTGCCCTGTCTAAAATATGCACTGCAGAAATTCACCAAAGATTCTTAGGTAGCACCTTCCAAACCCATAATTACTTCCATCTAGAAGGGCACGGTCAGCAGATGCATGGTAATACTAGCACTGCTAGTTCCCCTCCAAGTCACTCACCATTCTGACTTGGAAATATGTCACCATTCCCTCACTTGCTTGATCAAAGTCCTGGAGTCCCTTCCCTGTGGGCATTGTGAGTCAACCAACAGACTGCAGCGGTTCAAGATGGCAACTCATTACCACCTTCTCAAATACAACTAAAAATGGGCAATAAATACTTGTCCAGCTAACAACACCCAGTCCCATGAGAGAATTACAGAAGTGTATTTCTAAAAGCTTCAGTTCTGAGTAAGTGTCTTATTCAGATTTGTTTCACTATCCACAGATGATACCAGGGCTATCCATTGTTTACTTTGTGTTTTATTCCTCATTTCCCCTCCTTGTTGAATACCAGATATTCACCTCCAATTCAGACAGCTTGATTACTAACTGTGTATTCTTAAACTTGAAAGTTAAATACAGAGGTAAAGACATTATAGCAACTAAATAAATCAGTGGCTATCATTTGTCTTCACTTAACTCACGTGGTCATTCCTATTTATCACAAACCATTTAATTCTCATTAGCATGAATAATGTTATTAGAATTAGAATTCCCACAGTGTGGAAGCAGGTTACACCGACCCTCCAAAGCACAACCCACCCAGACACATTCTCCTAACTGATATTTACCTCTGACTTAACCTACACTGTGGACAATTTTAGCATGGCCAGTTCACCTAACCTGCGCAACTTTGGAATATGGGAGGAAACCCACACAGACACTGGGCAAACGTGCAAACTACACGCAGTTGCTTAAGGCTGGAATTGAATCCAGTTCCCTGGCACTGTGAGGCAGCAGTGCCAACCACTGTGCCGCTCTATGTAAGAAAAATCTTTGTATCTGTAGCAATCTTTAATTTATTCTGAAATGTTTTTAATAATAGATTTTCCTGTCTACATATAGAATAGAAATAGTTTATGCAAATTTGTTTTTCCACTTATATTCCCCTGGTGGATTTATAGAATTACCATGTGACCCATTAACTTGAGTTGTTTTCATTATAAGTTTGAAATTAGAAAGTTAGTATATAATTATATGAACCAAGAAAAGAATGTGTTACTTTAAATTGTAAATAGCATTATCTTTGCAGGTCCTGTTCTGATTATCCTTGCACTTTAGCTAAGATTTACCTTGGGTCAGCGCTTGTTCTTGATTCCCGATGTATAACACTACTGGAGATTGAGTGTATGCCATGCATGTAGCAAACACTTCCTCCTATCACATTTGACTGCTATATTTCTATTAGTAAAGGATATAAAAATGAAAACATGGCAAATTCATTCAAAGGGCAAGAATGTGTACTGTCAGACAAATTACATCTGTAATGAACAGTAACACTGAAAACTCGCAAGTGTGTGTGATTGGTCTAGATGGCCTCTGTCTAGTAACGTACCGGCATTGATGCCTGCATTAATGCAGGATTTAGTTTTTGAGTATGGACAGAATGTAGTCACAATTGGGATGCCATCTGTTATATTTTTACAGCATTGGGAGTTTAATGACTTGGGTGATAAATATGTGGACTGTCTTTCAATATGGGAATTTAGTACTATTCATAAACAGTCCCTGATTCAAAATTCTCGAACTCACACCTTGGCAGTACTGCTGGTGAACTTGCACTGTACAGATTGCAACAGTTCAAGGTAGCAGGTCACCAACATCTCCTCAAAGGCCATTAAGTACCAACAGCAAGTGTGCACCTCACTAGTGATGTTTCCATCCCATGAATACGTTAAAAGATATACCAACTGGCGAAATTTACATTTCTCAAGCCATTCAGAAATGGTTGATTTTTAGTTCTTTGAACATTTTTGTTTTTAGAACATTAAGTGGCAAAATGTTCAATTCTGACCCATTTGAACTTTATTTGCCTCTGTAAATGGGTTTACATAAATTTCGACAGTAAGGTATGCAATGTCAATGTAGATTGCAAACCTCAAATCTCAAAGGAAAGAAATAAATCTGTGAAGAATTAAAATAAAACTTGGATATTAGATTAGATTCCCTACAGTGTGGAAACAAGCCCTTCAGCCCAACCATCCACATCGACCCTCCGCAGAGTAATCCCCCAGACCCATTTCACTCTAACCAATGCACTATGGTGTAATTTAGAATGGCCAATTTACCTGACCTGCACATTTTTGCTTGGTGGGAGGAAACCGGAGCATCTGGAGGAAACCCACGCAGACACAGGGAGAATGTGCTAACTCCACACAGACAGTCACCCAAAGCTGGAATTGAACCTGGGACCCTGGTGCTGTGAGGCAGCAGTGCTAACCACTGAGTCACCGTGCCGCCCACATATATCCAGAATTTCCATGACCCCTCAATGTTAAAAGTTTCTTTTAACCAGTAAAGTAGTTTTGACATCAAGCCCCTCTCAGGAATGCAGTGTATTTGATAATGTAATGCTTTACAGAGATATAATTTTTTTTTGCTTAGGATCAACGTAATATTGCTAGCTGGATGGTAGCAGATAAACTAGAACTTGTAGCCCCTGAAGTAAGAAACGGCCAACCCGCTGTGCCTGCATCTGATGTTTTTGCTTATGGCTGTTTGCTTTTATGGGTATGTTTAATTTATATTAAATATAATTCACCTGAACAGCAATGATTTTTTTTTTAGTGGTGAGTAAAGTCATGAATAAGGGACTGCCTATGGATGCTATTTATGTGGACTTGCAGAAGGCATTTGATAAAAACTGTCCACAAGAAACTGTTAATCTAAAACTGACGCTCAAAACTAGGGGCAAGTAGTTAACTAAGTTTGGCAATTGGCTGAATAGACAAAGACAGAGTATGGAAAGTTAGCAATGTCTCTTAATTGGTAGGGTATGAGTAGTAGTATTCAAGGAGGGTTTGTTTGAAATATGAAAATTAGGAAAAGGCTGTTTGATTCCTCGGGCCTGTGCCATGCGCACACCTACACACACACACATCCGCAGACACCTTAATTTCTCATTTGTGCAGCTCACTATAACAGTCAACGTACGATATTTTTTTTAAACATCTAGCTACCTCCTCTTTAAATGTGATCTAATTTCCATAACACTCTGGTAGACAATTCCAGACATTCACTACCCTCTGGAAAAGTAATACTGTTTCATTACAATTTTAAATTAATGTCCCTTTACTCTATAATCTAGTCCCCTAATTTAAGATTCCCCTACAAAAACATCTTCTCAAATCTACCCTGTCAAGCCGCCTCATATCTTTTGTTTCCAGTTTCTCAAGCACCTTTTTATCCACTGCATTTATTAACAAGTTTGAGATGGGTGGTGAGCTACCATTCCAAGTTGGTTGATGACACAAAAATAGGTGACATTATAAGCAACATTGGTGGAAGCATAAAGTTTCAGAGGTGCTGATAGTAGCTGAAGGAAACTGTAGGAGCAGTTAAGGGCTAAAGACAGTTAGGGATCCAATCCATCGAACATTAAAATGTCGTGGACAAGTCCAAAAAATTTGATTGCTGGCTTTTGCATCAAGGCATAGAACTCATGGTAAACCATATAAAAGTTGCACCTGGAGTATTGTTTCTGGTTCTGGATACCACGTGTTAGGACCTTACAAGAAATGCACTATATATTTACCGGAGTGATGTCTAGATTCAAAGAGTTAAATTATGAACCGGAATCATGCAAACTAGGATTGTTCTGCTGAGAATTTAGAAGATTAAAAGTTGATTTGATTGAAGTTTCCAAGATGTTAAGAAGTAATAGGACAATTAGAAAGCAATGATAAGGAGAAATGCTGAAGATTAGAACTAGATTTTTCAGGAGTTAAGATAGGTACAAGCTTGACGCCCTTCCATGAATTTATTGTAATTTTGCATTGGAAATTATTTGTTGTTAATCAAAGCATTATAAGGTACAGGGGAAAAGTGGATACGTGGAGTTAAGTCACAGATCAGTCATGATCTCACTGAATAACAAAATATGCTTGATGAACTAATTGGTTTGCTGTGCTCTGCTGCTAGGTTCTGAGTTAGTAAGATGTCAAAATGCTAATATTTGAAACTATAACATTGTTTTATATTTTTGCAGCTGAATTTTCCAAAGAATAACTTAAAAACAAACTCCGATGGAACTCCAGATGTTAGTGAGCTAAGTATTGTAAGCAAATTTATTGCTTATTAGGTTTGCTGGTTATCACTTTGTAAAATCTTTGTTTGCAGTCTTCAAGAGATGGTTCATGCATTGTCCATGTGTTTTCTCCAGTGCAGCGTGATCATAAATACAGCCAGTTAATCATTTTTTTTTGTCAAATTGAGTAAATGTTTATTTGCATGACTATTTTAATCCATTAACAAAAGGTATGGGCCAATGATTTGGAATGAGCGTGCCCTGAAAAAGCAATTTACTTAACTGAAATTTGAAAATAAAGCAATTACTGAATATAGGAGTGAATTACTGCAGACACTGGAATCTGTAAACAACAAATACTGAAGATCACAGCAGGTCAGGCAGCATCCATGGAGAGAGTAGAAGCTAACGTTGAGTCTAAATGATTCTTCATCAGAGCTAAAGTGAAGTATGGAGGGGGCAGCAGCATTTGTGCAATTATGGTGGGGTTTGGGTGGAGGTTTGGAGTGCTCAGAGAGAAAGGATGTTGATGGTTCTCATTAAGTGATTGCAATGTAAGAATGGCAGAATAATGCTATGTCTAACTGCCAGTCTGGAAATAACAGAATGATCCAGACCTTCCCATAGCCAGTCATTTCAACACTGCGTCCTGCTCACATGCCCACTTGTCTGTCCTTGTCATGCTGCAACGCTCCAGCATATCACTGGAGCAAAATCTCCTCTTCAAATTGGACACTTTATAACCTTCTGGGCTCCATATTGAGTTCAGATTATGAACCCATTCCGCTTTGCTTTTTACATTCTCTGTCACCATGTCCTCTCTCCCGTCCCACCCACCCCAGTGGGATTGTCTGTTCTTTCTAGTCTGGCGGTTAGACACACCATCATTTTGTCATTCTCACATTCCAATTCCCCCCCCCCGCCCCAAACTATTGCATAAAACTGTCCCCTCCACTCTTCACTCTGAAGATGGAGGATAGAATAAAATTCTAACTGGGACAGGTTGCTCCTTTTTTTTGAGGTATTTTAGGTGTTGGAGGTGATTTACTTGAATTCCAGGAGCAGCGATTATTGTTTTAAATGCTGTTGCATTGTTTTGGAACTATGGGGGGGGAGGAGGAGTCAAAACAGTGGCACTTTTTAAAGAGAGGGGGACAGACAATAGACAGTACATGGTCAGGTTAGTGCAGCAGAGAGAGAAAGAAACCCACACTGCTAACTGACACAGCAGTGAACCTGCACAGTTACTGCCTTTGCTGTTGAATTCATGTATCACTGGACATCAGAGTGCTTCTGGGAAAATTAATGAAGTGAAATTCACAACTGATCTTGGAGGAACCTGTTTGGGAGAGGTCACGCACAAACAGATAAGTGAACAGTTCTAAGTATAGCCTTGCTGTAAGTCTAAAATAGTGAGGTATAGTGTGTTTTTTTTTTATGTTTTATTGAGAAATGTCTCTTGATTAAATGTGAAAATATAAGCCATAAGTATTAAGTTAGCCTGGAGCAGTGTTTTGTAGAGGAATAAAACAGTGCTATTTTCTGGGCCTGCAGATTTGGAATAAGCAAAAATGGCTCTTAGTAGAGTGATATGTGCTTCTTGTCGAATGTGGGAGTTTAGGGAGTTTGTGTTACTAAGGATTATATTTGCAATAAATGCAAATCTGCAAATCCTATCAGATCGAATGGATTGGTTGGAGAGATAGTTAGAGGTAATGAAGAAGTATAAGAGCAAGGGGGTGCGATGGATGGCAGTTGTAGGAAGGGAGAAAAGTTGCAGATACAGTCACATAGATGGGTTAACTCCAGGAAAGGTAAGAGAGATAGGCAGGTAGTGCAGGTGTCTTCTGTGGCTATCCCCATTTCAAACACGTATGCTGTTTTTGAAAATGTAGGAGGTGAGGAATTCTCAGGGGAATGTAGTCCGAACAGCCAAGTTTCTGGTATTGAGATGGACTCTAATGCAGTGAGGAGTGTGTCGGGTTCCAAGAGATCAATTGTGTTGGGGGACTCTCTAGTCCGAGGTAAAGACCGACATTTCTGTGGCCAGCAACGAAAAAGCAAAATGATGTGTTGTTTGCCTGATGCCAGGATCAAGGATGTCTCAGAGTATGCAAAACATTCTCAAGGGGGAGAGAGCCCAACAGGAGGTCATTGTACACATTGGGACCAACGACACAGAAAGGGAAGAGGATGAGATTCTGAAGGGACAATATAGAGAGTTAGGCAGGAATTTTAAAAGAAGGTCCTCGAGAGTCGTAATATCTGGGTTACTTTTGGTGCTCTGAGCTAATGAGGGTAGGAAAAGGAGAACGGAACAGATGAATGCATGGCTGATGAGTTGGTTTGTTGGGGGGGGGGGGGGAAGGATTCACATTTTTGGAACATTGGCATTTCTTTTGGGGTAGAAGTCACCTGTGCAAGGACGGATGACATCTGAATTGAAAGGGGACTAATATACTGGCAGGGAAATTTGCTAGATCTGCTGTGGATGATTTAAACTAGAAAGGTGGTGGGCTGGGAGATAGGAAAGAGATCAGTCTGAGATTGGGACAGTTGAGAAAAGAAGCGAGTCAAACAGTTAGGGCAGGCAGTGACAAAGCAGAGAACAAGGTGGGACTGATGAATTAAACTCCATTTATTTCAATGCAAGAGGCCTAACAGGGAAGGCAGATGAACTCAGGGCATGGTTAGGAACATGGGACTGGGATATCATAGCAATTATAGAAAGTGGCTCAGGGATGGACAGGACTGGCAGTTTAATTTTCCAGGATACAACTTCTACAGGAAGGACAGAAAGGGAGGTAAGAGGGGAGGGGAGTGGCGTTTTTGAGAAGGGACAGCATTACAGCTGTACTGAGGAAGGATATTCCCAGAAATACATCCAGGGAATTATTTGGGTGGAACTGGAAAAATAAAGAAGGGATGATCACCCAATTGGGATTGTATTATAGACCACCTAATAGTCAGAGGGAAATTGAGAAACAAATTTGTAATGAGGTCTTGGTTATCTGTAAGAATAATAGGGCAGTTATGGTAGGGAATTTTAACTTTCCAAACATAGTCAGGGACCGACATAGTGTTAAAGGTTTAGATGGAGAGGAATTTAAGTGTGTACAAGAAATCTGTTTGATTAAGTATGTGGATGTACTTACTAGAGAAGGTGCAAAACCTGACCTGCTCTTGGTAGGGCAGGTGACTGAGGTGTTAGTGGGGGAGCATTTTGGGGCCAGCGATCATAATTCAATTAGTTTTAAAATAGTGATGGAAAAGGATAGCCTGGATCTAAAAGTTGAAGTTCTAAATTAGAGGAAGGCTAAGTTTGCTGGTATTAGGCAAGAACTTTCAAAAGCTGATTGGGGGCATTTGTTCGCAGGTAAAGGGACGGTTGGAAAATGGGAAGCCTTGAGAAATGAGGTAACGAGAATCCAGAGAAAGTATATTCCTGTTGGGGGTGAAAGGAAAGGCTGATAGGTGTAGGAAATGCTGGATGTCTGAAGAAATTGAGGGTTTGGTTAAGAAAAAGAAGGAAGCATATGTCAGGTATAGACAGCTAAGATTGAATGAATCCTGAGAGTATGAAGGCAGTATGAGTATACTTAAGAGGGAAATCAGGAGGGCATAAAGGGGACATGAGATAGCTTTGGCAAATTGAGTTAAGGAGAATCCAAAGGGTTATTTGAAATTAAAGACAAAATGCTAACTAGGGAGAGAATAGGGCCCCTCAAAGATCAGCAAGGCGACGTTTGTGTGGAGCTCCAGGAGATGGGGGAGATACTAAACAAGTATTTTGCATCAGTATTTACTGTAAAGAAGGACATTGAAGATATAGAATGTGGGGAAATAGATGGTGACATCTTGAAAAATGTCGATATTACAGAAGAGGTGGTGCTGAATGTCTTGAAACGCATAAGCGTGGGTAAATCCGCAGGACCTGATCAAGTGTACGTTAGAGCTCTGTGGAAAGCTAGGGAAGTGATTGCTGGGTCTCTTAATGAGATAATTGTATCATCGATAGTGACAGGTTAACTGCAGGAAGATTGGAGGTTGGCTAATGTGGTGCCACTGTTTAAGAAGGGTGGTAAGGACAAGCCAGGGAACTATAGACCAGTGAGTCTGACATTGGTGATGGGCAAGTTGATGGAGGGAATCCTGAGGGACAGGATGTACATGTATTTGGAAAGGCAAGGACTAATAGTCAACATGGCTTTATTCATGGAAAATCATGCCTTACTAACTTGATTGAGTTTTTTGAAGAAGTAACAAAGAGGATTAATGAGGGCAGACCAGTAGACATGATCTATAAGCACTTCAGTAAGGCGTTTGACAAGGTTCCCTATGGTAAAAACAATGACTGCAGACGCTGGAAACCAGATTCTGGAACAGTGGTGCTGGAAGAGCACAGCAGTTCAGGCAGCATCCAAGGAGCAGCGAAATCGACGTTTCAGGCAAAAGCCCTTCATCAGGAATAAAGGCAGTGAGCCTGAAGCATGGAGAGATAAGCTAGAGGAGGGTGGGGGTGGTGGGAAAGTAGCATAGAGTACAGTGGGTGAGTGGGGGAGGGGATGAAGGTGATAGGTCAGGGAGGAGAGGGTGGAGTGGATAGGTGGAAAAGGAGCTAGGCAGGTCGGACAAGTCCGGACAAGTCATGGGGACAGTGCTGAGTGGGAAGTTTGGAACTAGGGTGAGGTGCAGAAAGGGGAAGTGAGGAAACTGTTGAAATCCACATTGATGCCCTGGGGTTGAAATGGTCCGAGGTGGAAGATGAGGTGTTCTTCCTCCAGGCGTCTGGTGGTGAGGGAGCGGCGGTGAAGGAGGCCCAGGACCTCCATGTCCTCGGCAGAGTGGGAGGGAGGGTTGAAATGTTGGGCCACGGGGCGATGTGGTTGATTGGTGCGGGTGTCTTGGAGATGTTCCCTAAAGCGCTCTGCTAGGAGGCGCCCAGTCTCCCCAGTGTAGAGGAGACTGCATCGGGAGCAACGGATACAATAAATGATATTAGTGGATGTGCAGGTAAAACTTTGTTGGATGTGGAAGGCTCCTTTAGGGCCTTGGATAGAGGTGAGGGAGGAGGTGTGAGCATAGGTTTTACAGTTCCTGCGGTGGCAGGGGAAAGTGCCAGGATGGGAGGGTGGGTTGTAGGAGGGCATGGACCTGACCAGGTAGTCACGGAGGGAACGGTCTTTGCGGAAGGCGGAAAGGGGTGGGGAGGGAAATATATCCCTGGTGGTGGGGTCTTTTTGGAGGTGGCGGAAATGTCGGCAGATGATTTGGTTTATGCGAAGGTTTGTAGGGTGGAAGGTGAGCACCAGGGGTGTTCTGTCCTTGTTACGGTTGGAGGGGTGTGGTCTGAGGGCGGGGGTGTGGGATGTGGACGAGATGCGTTGGAGGGCATCTTTAACCACGTGAGAAAGGAAATTGCGGTCTCTGAAGAAGGCGGCCATCTGGTGTGTTCTCTGGTGGAACTGGTCCTCCTGGGGGCAGATACGGTGGAGGTGGAGGAATTGGGATTACGGGATGGCATTTTTGCAAGAGGTAGGGTGGGAAGAGGTGTAATCCAGGTAGCTGTGGGAGTTGGTGGGTTTGTAAAAAAAAGTCAGTGTCAAGTTGGTCGTCATTAATGGAGATGGAGAGGTCCAGGAAGGGGAGGGAGGTGTCAGAGATGGTCCAGGTAAATTTAAGGTCAGGGTGGAATGTGTTGGTGAAGTTGATGAATTGCTCAACCTCCTCGCGGGAGCACGGGGTGGCGCCAATGCAGTCATCAATGTAGCGGAGGAAGAGGTGGGGAGTGGTGCCGGTGTAATTACGGAAGATCAACTGTTCTACGTAGCCAACAAAGAGACAGGCATAGCTGGGGCCCATACGTGTGCCCATGGCTACCCCTTTGGTCTGGAGGAAGTGGGAGGATTCAAAGGAGAAATTGTTAAGGGTGAGGACCAGTTCGGCCAGACGAATGAGTGTTGGTAGAAGGGTGCTGTTGGGGACATTGGGAGAGGAAAAAACGGAGGACTTGGAGGCCTTGTCATGGCGTTTGGAAGTGTAGTGGGATTGGATAATAATGGTGAAGATGAGGCGTTGGGGGCTGGGGAAACGGAAGTCCTTGGAGGAGGTGGAGGGCGTGGGTGGTGTCTCGAACGTATGTGGGGAGTTCCTGGACTCGGGGAGGATAGGACAGTGTCGAGGTAGGTAGAGATGAGTTCAGTGGGGCAGGAGCATGCTGAGACAATGGGTTGGCCAGGGTGGTCAGGCTTGTGGATCTTGGGAAGGAGGTAGAACTGGGCAGTGCGGGGTTCCTGGACTATGAGGTTGGAAGCTGTGGGTGGGAGATCTCCTGAGGTGATGATGTTCTGTATGGTCTGGGAGGTGATGGTTTGGTGATGGGGGGTGGGGTCATGGTCAAGGGGGCAGTAGGAAGAGGTGTCCTCGAGTTGAAGTTTGGCTTCAGCGGTGTAGAGGTCAGTGCGCCAGACTACCACTGCGCCCCCTTTATCCGCTGGCTTAATGGTGAGGTTGGGATTGGAGCAGAGGGATTGGAGTGTTGCACTTTGTGAGGGTGAGGGTGAGAGGTTGGAGTGGGGGAGGGGGGTAGACCGGTTGAGGCGGTTAATGTCCCGGCGGCAGTTGGAAATGAAGAGGTCGAGGGCAGGTAATAGGCCAGCGCGGGGTGTCCAGGTGGATGCAGTGTGTTGGAGGTGGGCGAAGGGGTCCTCGGAAGGTGGACGGGAATCCTGGTTGTGAAAGTAAGCACGGAGGCAGAGGCGACGGAAGAAGTGTTCGACGTCACGGTGTGTATTAAATTCATTGATGCGTGGACAGAGGGGAATGATTTGGATGTGAGCATCAGAGGTGTAGTTGGTAAGTTTGCAAATGACACCAAAATTGGAGGTGTAGTCATCAGCGAAGGAGATTACCTCAAAGTACAACGGGATTGTGCTCAGATAGGGCAGTGGGGTGAGGAATAGCAGATGGAGTTTAATTTAGATAAACAAGAGGTGCTGCATTTAGGGAAAGCAAATCTTAGCAGGATTTATATACTTTATGGTAAGGTCCTCGGGAGTGCTGCTGAACAAAAAGACCTTGGAGTGCACGTTCGTAGCTCCTTGAAAGTGGTGTTGCAGGTCGATAAGATAGTGAAGGTGGCACTTGGTATGATTTCCTTTCTTGGTCAGAGTATTGAGTACAGGAGTTGGGAGGTCATTGGTTATGCCACTTTTGGAATATTGCATGCATTTCTGGTCTCCTTGCTATTGGAAGGATGTTGTGACAGTTGAAAGGGCTCAAAAGATTTACAAGGATGTTGCCAGGGTTGGAGGATTTGAGCTATAGGCATTGGTTGAATAGGCTGGAGATATTTTTCCTGGAGCAGTGAAGGCTGAGGGGTGACCTTCTTGAGGTTTATAAAATCGTGAGGGCCATGGATAGGATAAATAGACAAAGATTTTTCCCTGCGGTGGGGGAGTCCAGAACTAGAGGGAATTAGGGTGAGAGTGAAAGATAGGAGGGAGATCTAAGGAGCAACCTTTTAGCACATAGAGTGGTACGTGTATGGAATGAGCTTGCCAGAGGAAGTGGTGGAGGCTGGTACAATTGCAACATTTAAAAGGCATCTGGATGGGTATATGAATAGGAAGGATTTGGAGGGATATGGGCCAGGTGCTGGCAAGTGGGACTAGATTAAGTTGGGATATCTGGACAGCATGGACAAGTTGGACCAAAGGGTCTGTTTCCATGCTGTACATCCCTATGACTCTAAGAGTCATCCAGACTTATTGTTTGCTTGCTGTCTCTCTACATGGATGCTGCCTGACCTGCTGTGTCTCCAGCATTTTGTTTTCAGCAATTATTAAATTGTTGGTGAAAGCATAGGGTCTTGTTGCATGCACCCAAAATTTCTATATAAATTGATTCTATAATCTTGCTCTTTTGAGGTAAGATAATTGCCGACTAATGACATCCTTAACTTAGAGCTACCACACAACCTTTTCCTAACTTCCTATCAAAATGTCAAGTGCTCTTTAATAGTCTGATTCCATGTCTTGATCACTTTGCAACCATGTAATGTGCATACTCCTCTGAATATTACACTGGTGTTTCTCATGAAAGTCATGCCTTTCCAACATTCCATTGAATCTTTTGGCTTCCACAAATTCAACCTGCTTCAGGTAAATTCTAGAAAACCACATTCGTTCTTAGGATTTTATTAGCTTGTCAGTCACTATGCAAAATTGATTATGTATGTTACAGTTAAGGATTTAAAGATTTGAAAGGTGCTGTCAAAGGGACCCTGGGTGTGTTTCTATGGTTCATCTTGTAAATGGTACATACTCTGCATTGGTACTGGAGGGAGTGAAATATGATGGGTAAGGTGACAGCCAAGTGGTTTACTTTGTTATACATGGCACCAAATGTCTTGAGTGGTGTTGAAGGTGCACCCATCCAAGCAAGCGAAGAATATGCTATCACATTCCTGATACATAACTTGCAGGTATTGAGGATTCAGGAGGTGACTTACAGAATTCCTAGCCTCTAACCTGTTCTTGTAACTACAATCCGTACAAGACTTGTTCAGTTTCCGATCGTTGGTAACCCCCAGAATGTTGTTAATGGATATTTGGTGATGGTAGTGCCATTGAACGTCAAGGAGCAATGGTTAAATTCTCTTTTTGGAGATTGTCATTGTTCAGTGCTTATGTGGTGCAAGTGTTGTCACTTAGCTCATGCCTGGATATTGTCCAGGTATTGCTGCAATTATACACAGATTTCTAGTATCTGGGGAAACCGAAATGATGATGATTGTTAATGAATATCCCTACTTCCAATCTTTTATTGAAATGATGAAGCAGCTGGACCTTGAACAGCATTCTGAGGAATTCCTACAGAGATGTCCTGGAGCTGAGATTAGATTACCTACATTGTGGAAACAGGGCCCTTCGGGCCAATCAGTCCACACCAACCCTCCGAAGAGTAACCCACCCAGACCCATTTCCCTCTGACTAATGCACCTAACACTATGGGCAATTTAGCATGGCCAGTTCACCTGATCTGCACATCCTTGGACTGTGGTAGGAAGCGGAGCGCCTGGAGGAAACCCATGCAGACACTAGGAGAATATGAAAACTCCACACAGACAGTCGCCTGAGGTTGGAATCGAAACTGGGACTCTGGTGCTGTGAGGCATCAGTGCTAACCATTGAGCCACCATGAGATGACTAACCTCCAACAACCGTGACCTCCTTCCTTTGTATTTGTTATTACGGCAACAGGTGGAGAGTTTTCCCCTGATTCCCATTGATTCTAGTTTTTACCAGAGCTCTTTGGTGCCACATTTGGTCAAAGGCGGTCAGTCTCCCCTCCCCTTGGTTTTAGGCATATTTAATGCTGCTCGTGGTATGCTCCCCTGCATCTTTCATTGAACTACGGTTGATCTGGTAATTGGTTGAGTACGAGATATGCCTTGCCATGCCATTATAGTTTGTGGTAAATACAATTATTTTGCAGATGGCCCACGGTGGTTCATGGTTGTCCAGTTTTGAGTTGCTAGATCTCTTTGAAGTGTGTTCAATTTAACACCGCTGTAATCCCACACAATTTGGTGGGTATTCTAAATGTGAATACAGGGTTTTGCCTCCTCAGTGAATGTACAGTGGTCACTCTGACCATGTCTCTAAAACTCTAACCTGGATTACCAGTCCAGTGATATTACCAGTATACTAATGCCTCCCACTGAGAGTTGACTGGGTCTTCTTTGTTTTTCCTCTCTGTACCTGTCTGTTTTGTACTTAAATGAAATATCCAATTCACTTTTAAAAGTGCTATTTTGAAGAGTTAGAGCTATCATAGAATTCTGGACACTTTAATTGATTTTACTTGCTCCTCTGACAGATGTGAGTATTATTTTTATGGGATTGATTCACATTATCAATATCTGCTAGTGTGGTGATAAGACTTAGTGTGGTAAAAGTAGAATTATCTTGCTTATGTATCTGGGCTTGATTTGTTTTTTGCTCATGAATTTCATTCCTACAATGAGTGAAGTTGAACTAAAATAATACCTAAATGTTGTAAAATATTTTTGGATTTAATTGTTGATAGACGAGCAGTATCATTGGTGCAGACGGTGCAACAAAGTAAAGAATTGATGACAACATCAAATTTCGATAAGTCTTTAGAGAAAGCCATTTGCATTCTGTTCTACTGTCCTGTTATTGCAGCCACTTCCTGTGTCTGTCATGAGTTCAGTTTCAAAAAAGGGCCGAAGTGTGCATATGTTATTAAAAATGTCTTTTTAAATTTTTTTAGTCAAAGTTAATGGCTGTACTGTTCTTGGATCCCCCGCCCAGCCCTGACGCATGTGCACAGGCACATTCATGCACACAGCAGAGACATGCATGCGCGCGGACACAGTCATGACAATGATCTGCTGAGTTCAGACTTTTGGAATTACCACAGTAACATTGTACATGGTTGAAACCTGATATGCCAGACTTATTTTCATTAATTCCAGCTTGTCAGTGTCAGATGCCCTATGGGAAACCTAACACAGATTTTGATTAGAAGCCATGGTTTGGAAGAGCTGGTGTTGGACTGAGGTGGACAAAGTTAAAAATCTCACATCGAAGTACCTGATGAAGGAGCAGCGCCTTGAAAGCTAGTGCCTCCAACTAAACGTGTTGGACAATAACCTGGTTTTGTGTGATTTTTAACTTTGATTAGAAGCATGTTTTTAAAAAACTACTTTAACCATTTCCTATGGGGAAACTAAAATTTCAACGATGTGACATAGTGAATTAAGAACATCTATAATAGAACCATTTCTTGTTGTCAATACCAAAGGATTTTTCTTCTTCCTTTTTCAAAGGATCCTAAAATGCTGAGCCTAGTTTCAAGGATGATTTGTTTCAACCCTGATGACAGATTAAGAGTTGACCAGCTGTTAGAGGAAGATGACTTCTTGAAATTGAAAAAGCCTGACATTATTCAGGAAGAAACCAAAGCTCCTGCTCCAGATGAAATCATTATGAATAATGTTTTTACAAATGAAACCAAATCTGATCTGTTGGGTGTAGGTTCAACATAAAAACGTTTCCAGATTTATGCTTTGTAGTTTATTTTCATTCATTGTATCAAATATATTTTGTTGCATTCGTGCAATGTCCCAGGTTGCCAACAAATATTGAGAAATTATTTCCCATGAATAACAATAATGGGGTAGAATTCATTCTCGTTGCTGTTTTTAAATTTCTCCTGAGTTACAATTTCATTTGAGAAAAAATGAAGTTCTTTTCAAAAAAAATCCAGAAAATTCCCAATGCAGTCCATGTTCCTCATGCAATTTTAAAAATTTAGAATACACAATTTTTTAAAAAAAAAACCAGGAGAAAATTTGAATACCCATAATGTGCTCTTTTCAATGATTGGGTGAAAATGCCCACAGAAGACCTGTGAGTAAGCTGCTGAGATTGTTTCTGAGAGGACATTTTGATGTCGAGATTGATGAGCAGTATATATTTGTGTTACCAATTAGAGACTTTTATTCTGTGTTGGTATGTACTTTTCCAGGAAAAGATGTTTCCTGATCTTCAAATAGTTGAGTTCGACCACTGAAAAATTTAGAAAAATTGTGCAACTGTCATCCAAGATCTTATTACAAAAGAAAAATTAATTGATAAACTTACACCCTTGAGGACAAAGAAAGGCAAGAGGAACTATGCAACTTTGTTTTAGAAGGGAACATCAAAGTCAAACATTTTTCAGTTCAGTAATACCTTGTCCTGCGACGTGTTGCTCTGTTTTAAAAGTGTGCATAATAAAGAATACGAATTCTCTACCTATTGTTTTAAGCTCAATTATATTATGGACAGGCACATTGGAGAACAGTAAGTTGAGGGATGCATAGATTAAGTTATTATATTTTATTTTATATTAGGATTAAACTTCAGCACAACATCGTGAGCCAAAGGGACTGTTCTATGCTGTACTTTTCTATGTTCTATATGGTCACGAACAGCTCAGACAGTAAAGATAATAAATGGCTGGTACTGTCAGCAGCAGACTTTTCAGAACAAGTGTCTATTTGAAGTTACAAAAAAACCATTAGAATGTGACATCCTTCACTGAAAGGTGGTTTGTAATGTATGGTAAGTTTTTCAGGTTTTAAAGGTGGAGAGAGACATAACAAAACAATGAGATTCCTGACAATTTGTGAAAGGTCATTAGCAGCTGAAGATTCATGGTCTGCAAATGAAACATTGCACCTCTGGAGGGATACTGTGCAGCCTAATGCTGGGACTTCAGAATTAGAGACTATTGCAGGAACGAAACCCGCACCTTAATATTTGTCCAATCATTGTCCTGCATCCCCTGCCACCACAAGTCCTACCCCTTTCCACATCACCTTTTGGTGTCTGCCAGTTGAAAATCAGCTATACTTTCTAAATCGTTTCTGTCTCATGATTTAGCTCTGTGTTCTACTCTAGTTCAGCAGCTGTCAATTTGCTTCACCATTCTCATGTCCACCTTTTGGTGCCCTTGTCAGCATCAACACCTTTACTCTTCATTTTATTCTGTTTAATCTCATGTTATAATTTCCAATTTTGCTTCAGGTCCAATGAATGCGGACTTGATCTATCTGGTGCTGCACAATGGTTTGACCTCTCTCCCACTACATCTGACTGGACATATTAAACACTTTAGACTTTATTACATAGACCCAAGCAATTTGGCTCAAATGGTTAGTAGATGTAATCATAGTCCTGTTGGTGAGGTGTTTAATTTGACTGGGGAATGGGGGCAGAGTAAAGGTGTAACAGAAATGATGCACAGACAGATATAGAAAAGAAACCAAATCAATCTGGAAGGCGGAGCATCTACAGTCAAGGCACAAAGGGAAGCATGGCAAGGCTGAATCACATTTATTTTAATGCCGGGAGTCTTGTGCGTAAAGTGGATGAGTTGAGGGTGCAGATTAACTTGGAGATACAGGGACAGGACTGGCAGCTCAATAATCTGGGGTATTAAATCTTCAGGCAAAACGGGGAGGGATGTAAAAATTAAGGTTGCAATATTGATCAGAGTAAATTGCTACAATAAGGAGAGATGATATCTTGGTTCCTCAATTAAAGCAAGATAGACAGGAACTTAAAAATAGGGCAATTAAATTTGTGAATGTACTGTAGACCTGCCAGACAGCAGGAGACAGAAAAGTGCAGATATATGGGTAGGTTTCATTAGTGTAGAAATAATAGGAGATTTTGACTTACTCAATATCATATGATATATAAAGGGTGAAAAGCTTCGAGCGGCTGAATCCTAAAATGTATCCAGGAGCACTTTTAAGCCAACACCTAGAAAGTCCCAAAGATTGGTTAATGCAGGACATCGTTTTAAGGAAGGCAGCCAGTGAAGTAACAGATGTCATTGGGGTGCATTTTGGTGACAGTGTCTAACTCAGTAAGATTCAAAGTACTTATGGGAAATGACAAAGATAGACCAGAAACAAAGATTCAAATTTTAATGTAATCTGTTTAAAGTGGTAGGATGGGGGAATTCAAAATTAGAGGGCATATTTTTAAGGTGAGAGGAGAAAGATTTAAAAGGGACCTGAGGGGCAACTTTTTCATACAAGATGGTTTGTATGTGGAATAAGCTGACAGGGGAAGACACGGATGCAGGTACCATTGTAACGTTTAAAAGACACTCCGACAGGTATGTGAATAGGAAAGGATTGAAGGGATATGGGCCAAACACAGACAAGTGGGACTGATTTAATTTGGGAAACTTGGTTAGCGTGGACAGGTTGGACTGAAGGGTCTGTTTCTGTGCTATTATGACTCTAGGACTGGGAGTAGTTATTGTCAAAAGGTTTTATAGGATAGTGAGCCTCTCAAAAAGAAAACCATGAAAATGTAGGGGGTTACAACCCACGTGGGAAAGTGCTCTGAGTATCTGACACTCTCCTCCCAGGGTTGCCACAAATGTTAATACTTTAATCAAAGTACATAAAGTCCCCAATTTATCTGTCTGCTGGAGACAAGTTAACATAATTCACTGACCAGGTTCATGTCCTTACTGTTCATTACAAATGAGCAACTTCTAATGACCTATAAACAGCTACCGACTATCAACAATGTCCCTGCTAATTAAACTCTTAACACACTCTTTTGAAATCCCTACAGCCACAGACAAGCCAAAAAAAAATGTTTATGATGTGGCTTTATCAGGGCAAATAGAAAAAGTTATGAAAGCAAACTTGCACGGGATAGAAAAGGCAAGAAGAAGAGATTTTATAGTTATAGAAAGGGAAAATTGTTGGTTAAGAGTACTATTGGTCCATTGAAGGCTGAGATAGGGATATTGCCAATGATTATGGGGAAATGGCCGATATTTTACTTCAGTATTCGCAGCAGAAAGGGAAGATAACTTAAAGTCCCAAAGAAATTAATACACATGAGGGACAGGGTCTAAATAAAATTAGCTGAAATATATCATCAGTAATAGGCAAATTAATGTAACTGAAGAGGTTCAGATCCCTAGAACCTGATCCATACATGTTACAGGAGATAGGAGAACACATTGCAATACCCTAACCCTATTCTCTAAGTTCCCTCATTTGGAGTTGTACCTCTGGATTGGAAATTTGCACATTTCACTCCACTCTTAAGAATGGTAGCCATGATGAGGCAGTGTCTTGTGTTAGGCTGAGGTAAACAAAATTAAAAATCTCACGATACCAGGTTATAGTCCAACAGGTTTACTTGGAAGCACTAGCTTTATGAGAGCTGCTCCTTTGTCAGTTAGCTAGTGGGGCAGGGTCATAAGACACAGAATTTATAGTAAAATATCAAAGTGTCAAATAACTGATGCAATATATTGAACAAACCTAGATTGCTGTTGTCTTTAATGCATTGTCTGAGCTGAGATGTCACCTTTTTTATAAAATCTTAAGTTATCTTGGAAATGTGACTTGAAAGAAATTTTGGGATTTACATGTTAGTGAATCGAAACCTGCAACCCATTCTCAGTGATTAGTGACTTAACAGCAGACTAGGTTTGTTCAATACATTGCATCAGTTGTATGACAATTTGATCTTTTACTATAAATTCTGTGTCCTATAATCCTGGCTACCTGACGAAGGAGCAGCACTCCTAAAACTTGTACTTCCAAATCAATCTGTTGGACTATAACCTGGTGTTGTGATTTTTAACTTTAAGAAGGGTAACAAAGGGAAACCAGGGAATTACAGACCATTAACCTGACATCTGTGGCAGGAAAATTGTTGGAATCTATAATCCAAGACAGGGTAACTGATCACATCTCAACACTTCAGTTAATTGTGGAGAGTCAGCATGGATTCATGAATGGTGCCTGAAAGACTGGAGTTTTTTTGAAGAGGAGACAAAAGTAATAGAGTAAAAAATTAGGTCTGCAGATGCTGGAGATCACAGCTGAAAATGTGTTGCTGGTCAAAGCACAGCAGGCCAGGCAGCATCTCAGGAATAGGGAATTCGACGTTTCGAGCATAAGCCCTTCATCAGGAGACAAAGGTAAGTTGATGGATGTTGTTTGTGGACTTCCAGAAGGCTTTTGATAAAACACCACACAAAAGGCTATTAGCTAAAGTGGAAGCCCATGAAAATGAGGGCAAATTACTGACCTGAAAAGAAAATTGACAGGAAACAAAGTTCAAATAATGGGGATGTACTCAAATTGGCAGAATGTAACTAGTGGCATCCCACAGGGATCTATATTGGGGCCTCAATTCATAATTTACTAATAGCTTGGATAATGGCATAGAAAGTGAAATATCCAAATTTGCTGAAGGCACAAAATTGGCAGCATTATAGACAGTTTTGGCAACAGCATAAAATTACAACAGAATATTGGCAGATTAGGTGAATGGGCAAAACTGTAGCAGATGGATTTTAATGTAAGCAAATGTGAGATTATCCATTTTTGACCAAAATATGATTGATCATGGTACACTTTTTAGACAGCACAAAGTTAAATACAGTGGGTGTCCAACAAGATTTGTGGATTCAGGTGCATAGCTCTTTAAGATATCATGAACAGATACAGAGATACTCATGAAGGCTAATGGACTGATGGCCTTCATATCTAAAAAGATGGAGTATAAGGATGCAGACATTATACTGCAGTTATTACAACATCCTGGTTAGATTCCACTTAGAGTACAGTGAGCAGATCTGGGCACCACAACTCAGGAAGGATGTTTTGGCCCTGGAAGGAGTTCAATGCAATGACACCTGGACTTCATAGATTAAGTGGGGTGAGATTAGACAAACTATGCCTTTATTCTGTAGAATGTAAAAGGGAGTGATCAAATTGAGCTTTTCGGGATAGTAACAGAAGACAGGGTAGATCAAGATGAATTATTTTCACTGATTGAAGATTCTAGAACTGAGAGCATGTTCTAAGAACTAGGGCTTAGCCATTGAAGAGAGATCTTAGAAAGCATTTCTACACAGTATTGGAGGTTTGGAATGGTCGTCTTCAAATGACAATTTATGCTAACTCCATTGTTAAATTTAAATTTGAGATTGACAAATTTTTATTTTGTGAGTGAAAGGATATGGGCTGAAGCCAGGAATATGAAGTTAGGCCATAGATTCACTGTGATCTTATTGAATGGTGGAGCAGGCTTGTGGGGTTGAATAGCCAACCCCTGTTCCAATGAAGGGAGAGATGCTGGGATATCTTATCTCAGTAATAAAAGTTCACAGAGTTCATTGAGATGATCTTTTTGCTTGCCAAATCTTTCTGTTCTTTAAACTTTTTTTTCTCCAGACTGTCTTCATAAGTTATTATTATTATTACTCAAGTTATGAAGTGAAATTTCTTAGTTACTGGTTAAGGCAACAGTGTACAACAACTGGTGGGACTACTTGGTTCTCTTCAGGCTTCAGATACTCTTACCATGGAGAGCATAACCTGCCCTTCCAGCAGCCTCAAAGGCATCTTCCTATATCATGCCTGTGTCGTTTGTGTAAAGCTGCCCAAAAGCCAGACAGAGTTGAGTGTGTCACATTCCTAGGAGTGACAATAACTGACTATCTGTCCTGGACTTCCCACATCAATGCAATGGTCAAGAAAGCACAACAATGCTGCCTGTTCAGGTGCCTTAGGAAATTTCGCATGTCCTTATGGACCCTCACCAACATTTACAGATGCACCATTGAAAGCATACTGTCCAGGTGCATAACAGCCTGGTATGGCAACTGCTCTAGTCAAGTCAGTGAGAAGCTACTGAAAGTTGTGTGCACAGCCTAGCCATTTATACTTGTTGCAGCGGAAAGCACGCCAACATCATCAAAGACCTATTGCACCCCAGTAATGCTCTTCTACAACCAGAAGACTTATAGGCCAATAAACAGGCAGCAAGAAACTTGACCACACACACACACCAACAGGTTCAAAAACAGTTTCTTCACTGCCATTATTAGACTGCTGAATGGATTCTTTAGCGAAATCCACATTATTTGAAGTTAATGTTGATCTTGCTTTGTGCTCCTCCTGTGCAGTCTAACCTTGTATGCCTTAGTCTGTCTAAGCAGCCTGTGATGTGAATGTCCTTGTTTGTTATGATCTGCCTGTACTGCTCACAAGCAAAGCTTTTCACTGTACCTCGGTACATGTAACTGCAATAAATCAATTGACATTCATTAGATTAGATTTGCTATAGTGTGGAAACAGGCCCTTTGGCCCAACCAGTTCATACTGACCCTCTGAAGAGTAACCCACCCAGACCCATTTCCCCTCTAACCACACACATACACGGGGAGAATGTGCAAACTCCATGCAGACAGTTGCCTGAGGCCAGAATCGAACCTGGGACCCTGGTGCTGTGAGGTAGCAGTGCTAATCACTGAGCCACCATGCTGCCTGTGACTAGTCACAATTGCACAAACCAATCAGCTACTTGTTACCAACCAAATAACACTTTGTGCAAATGTACCCTGGAACTGTGCCACCTACAGACATCTACTCCCCTTCCAACTCACACTACTTGAATAAAGTGGAGAGAAAGTGGGGACTGCAGATGCTGGAGATCAGAGTTGAGAGTGTGGTGCTGGAAAAGCACAGCAGGTCAGACAGCATCCGAAGAGCAGGAGAATTGATGTTTCGGGCGTAAGCCCATCATGAGGAATCTCCGAAACATCGATTCTTCTGCTCCTCGGATGCTGTCTGACCTGCTGTGCTTTTCCAGCACCACACTCTTTTACTTGAATAAAGCGGTGCACACACTTCAACAAGCTGTTTTAAAAGGTGCAGTAATTATTCCCACTGTCCCTGGATTTAAAACCGTCCTTTTTCCATAAGATGCAAAAAAAAACCCAAAAGTTTTTACAAAGTGTACCATGTTCCCAGAAAGGTGAAGGATGGGACTGACAAGTTAGGTGACCTTCGGATGTTAAGATATGTACAGGCTTAGATAAAGAAAGAAAGGCAACTTATGATGGACACAGAGTGGTCTAAACACCAGAAGACCTCGAGACCAATAAACAGTAATAATGTACCACATATAATGAATTAATTCATTCTGAATGAAACAAAAAATACTTTTGATGTTATTTATTTTTGTTGAAGTAAAATTTGCAGAGAATTGACTCTGTTTAGTCAATTAAAAAGGCTAGAAAACATTTTATATTTCGATAAGCATTTGCATTTGCTTTTTGTTTTAAAACACTGGGATTTCAAAACAAGTTTAAAACATTTGATCCATTTCAACTCTGCTTGAAGCTTCTGCTCATACACCAATAGCTGACTCAAACTCTGTTGTCCAAACGATTAACCACGAGCAACCACATGTGGTTAATTGGGAATCCAGATGTGGTTAATTGCTTTCATGATTAGTAAATAAAAATGAGTAATAGATCAATCCTTGGGCATTCAGAAGAGAAACATCGAATGGTTGCAACTCAGGAGGTGGCCACTCAGCTGTTATGCTTGTACTGGATTTCCCACTTGCCCACCTTTTCTACTTGCCCTGCATTATTTTTGTCTTCAGATTCATATTCCCTTTTAAAAAGCCACAATTGAATATGCCTTCTCAGGTAGTCCATTCCCAATTCTAACCAATTGCTACTGATAAAGATTTTTTTTGCAACTCTGCCTAGTGGCAGAGTGGTTAGCACTGCTATCTTACAGCGTCAGATACCCGGATTCAATTCCTGCCTCAGGTGACTGTGTGGAGTTTGCACATTCTTCCCGTGTCTGCGTGGGTGTGCTTCGGTTTCCTCCCATAGTCCAAAAATGTGCAGGTTAGGTGAATTGGCCATGCTTAATTGCCTGTAGTGTTAGGTGAAGGGGTAAATGTAGGGGAATGGGTCTGGGTGGGTTGCGGGTCGGTGTGGACTTTTTGGGCCGAAGGGCCTCTTTCCACACTGTAAGTAATCTAATCTAGGTTCTCTTGCATGTTCTCAATACCAATCTTTTCATACTAAATCTTTTTTGTTGTTGGTAAACTTATGACATAAAACCAACATATAATCATTGTAAGTGCCTCACTTCCTTAGTTGCTCAATAGTGATAAATGCTGAAATAAATATTCAAGCAAAGTTTATTTTAACTGCGTGACAGAACAAGGTATTTTATTGAAAGGTTATTGCAAATAGTTAAGCTAGTGTTGCAGTACCCAAAATTATGGCACCTCAGCAATTCCTATTTGACAACATTGGACATGAAATTACTGGCTGCACCAATTAATACAATTTTTGTGCCATGCTGTGATGTGGGGTGGCACCACTGCCACACTGCACCAGGGACCCAGGTTCGATTCCACAGGTGACAGTCTGTGGAGTTTGCACATTCTCCCTGTGTCTGCATGGGTTTCCTCCAATGTTCTGGTTTCCTCCCACAGAACAAAGATATGCAGGGTACGTAGATTAGCCATGGGAAATTAGAATTATAGGGATAGGTTGGATCCGGTTTGGAGGGGTCGGTGTGGACTCAACGGCCCTAATTGCCTGCTTCCACACTGTAGGGATTCTATGATAACTCCGTATGTCCTGAAATAACAATGTTCAAATGTTGATGTTATAATCATGTAACTGAGGAGATTATTCTTTGAACGTAGAGTCAGTCATGTCACACCTCATTGGGATAGCACACTGGAAATCAAGCCTGGAATAATCTCAAAAGTTAAACGTTTAATTAAAATACACAAAGCCCCCAATTTGCCTGTTGGATATACCCAGGTTAGTTGCAAACATGGACCAGGTTTCCATACATAACATTTACTATTTATTATAGATAGATTCTAACCACAGGAAAGAATGAACTGTTGAATTATAATTCTACGAGTTAAAACTCTAACATCCTTCTGAACACCTTCTTTCTGAAGGCCCCGCCACCACCACCACCACCATCACTCCACCTACATGCAACAGACAAACATAATAGTGGTATGGCTGGAAGAGAATAATACTGAAAAACAGTTCATTGGCACCAGTCCTAAGGATTTTAAGGAGTGTTCCTTTTGCTTCCAAAGTCTGAGTTTTATGATCTTTCAGGTTCTCTCACTTCTTCGCAGAAGGTGCACAGTGATTGGTTGATGAAGTATGATGTCTTTGGCTTATTGGGTAAAAGCACCAATTTACCGCAACTGGTGAGAGAGAAATCAATTGGTTTTTCTTCAGAATTTAGGTATTTTACTGGAGAGAGAGACATACCATCTGCCTTGCTGAATGCCTTCTCCTGATCAAATGACACTGGAAGTTGGCTGACAGAGAAAGGCAGAGCAGGTTTGAAACCAGATGGATGCTACTATAAGTGGTCCAGCTCAAGACTGTACAGGCCTGATCAGGAGGGATCATGTGTTCCAGCAAGGTGCCAAGGTGGAAAGCCGTTGCCCTGGCAAAGACTTTATAATCTGTGCTAAAGAGGGAGACTGGGCACTACTTTTTAAGAAAGCAGGCATTCCCCCTTTTTGGCAGCAGATCTATAATGGCCCTGTGCCACAAGAAAGGTATATCCTCAGTTACAATATATTCCTCCAGACATCCTTGTGGCAATCCATATACAGCTCATCGAGCCGAGCAGATATAACCCTTGAGAACTATTGAGGGTGCCAATGGGGTTCTCTAATTGTAGCACCTATATTCCTAGGACAGGTTCTCTCACAAAACTCTGTGAGCATTCTATCCAGAGAGAACTGAGCTGTGTAATCGGCATGGGCGTGAGACCTGATGTTCTCCAGATCCAAGACAAAGGATCAGTCTTGGGCAGGATTTTAAGGCTCCCTTTGCCTCAGTTGCTGGTGATTTTGTGGGTGGGTGAGGCAGGGATGGGACAGTTGTAAGGTTTCATGAGCAGCCTTCTTACTGCCCTCCCACCCTGTCCTGACCACAATTTTGCTTGAAGTGGGCAAAGCCTTCCTTCCTTCATCTCAAATAAGGATCTTAAGGAGCCACTTATTGACTATTAGGGCTAATTTTTGTCCAGCCTTGCATTTTGAGGTGGGAGGACGTATGGTGGAAAGGGATTGGGCGATTTACATTGCTTATGTCTTGTGTGGGAAATATTGTGGGTGGAGGTGCCTCAGTGAAGAGGGCGCTTTCTGCGTCACCCCTTCCCCCTTCATCCACAGTTCCTGCTTCCCCCCCCCCCCCCCGGTCTCTCTAGCAGGAACCACAGCTTCTCTCCCCACCGTTTTCCTGTGGCTTCCTGCTCCTGTTTGCCATGAGGCACACCCTCATTTGATGTGTCCTGGACTTGGGAGGACGTGGGACGGGGACTGGAATCTGGGAACTGACTGCAATCCCAGTCCTGGCCACTGCTGTTACTGGTGCTGTTGGTAAATTACTTTGGTGGTAGCCCTCTGAGGTAGGATTTCTAATTGGGTGAGGGCAGGACATTTTGTTTCCAGTCAATTAGAGTCATAGAAATGTACAGCACAGAAACACACACATCAGTCCAAGTCGTCCATGCCGACAAGATATCCCAACTTAATCCAATCCCATTTACCAGCACTTGGCTCATATCCTTCTAAGTAAAAACAATGACTGCAGATGCTGGAAACCAGAGTTTAGATTAGAGTGGTGCTGGAAAAGCACAGAAGTTCAGGCAGCATCCGAGGAGCCATATCCCTCTAAATATCGGCTATTCATATACCCATCCGGATGCCTTTTAAATGTTGCAATTGTACTAGCCTCTTAGATCCCATTTATATCTATCCCCTCTCACCCCAAACCTATATCCTCTAGTTTTGGACTCCCCCACCCAAGGGAAAAGACTTTGTATATTTATGCTATCTATGCCCCTCATGATTTTGTAAACCTGTATAAGGTCACCCCTCATCCTTTGACGCTCCCGGGAAAACAGCCCAGCCTATTCAGCCTCTCCCTATAGCTCAAACCCTCCAACCCTGGCAACAAGCTTGTAAGTCTTTTCTGAACCCTTTCAAGTTTCGCAACATCTTTCCGAAAGGAAGGAGACCAGAATTGCATGCAATATTCCAGCAGTGGCCGAACCAATGTCCTGTACAGCTGCAACATGACCTCCTAACTCCTGTACTCAATACTCTGACCAATAAAGGAATGCAAATGGGTGGCATGGTGGCTCAGTGGCTAGCACTACTGCCTTACAGCACCAGGGACCCAGGTTTGATTCCAGCCTCGGAGGGAAATGGGTCTGGGTGGGTTACTCTTTGGAAGGTCGGTGTGGACTTATTGGGCTGAAGGGTCTGTTCCCATACTGTAGGGAATTTAACCTAATCATACCAAACACCTTCTTCACTATCCTAACTACCTGCGACTCCACTTTCAAGGAACTATAAACCTGCTCTCCAAGGTCTCTTTGTTCAGCAACACTCCTCAGGACCTTACCATTAAATGTATAAGTCCTGCTAAGATTTACTTTCCTAAAATGCAGCACCTCACATTTATCTAAATTAAACTTCATCTGCCACTCCTCAGCCCATTGGTCCATCTGATCAAGATTCCATTATAATCTGAGGTAACCTTCTTCTCTGTCCACTACACCTCCGATTTTGGTGTCATCTGCAAACTTGCTAACTATACCTCCTATGTTCATATCCCAATCATTTATATAAATGACTAAAAGTAGTGGACCCAGCATCGATCTGTGTGGCACTCCACTGGTCACAGGCCTCCAGTCTGAAAAACAACCCTCCATCACCACCCACTGTCTTCTATCTTCGAGCCAGTTCTATATCCAAACGGCTAATTCTCCCTGTATTCCATTAGATCCAACCTGGCTAACCAGTCTCTCATAGGGAACCTTGGCGAATGCCTTACTGAAGTCCATATAGATCACACCCACTGCTTTGCCTTCATCAATCCTCTCTGTGACTTTTACAGAAAACTCAATCATGAGACATGATTTCCCACGCACAAAGCCATGTTGACTATTCCTAATTAATTGTTACCTTTCCAAATACTTGTAAATCCTGTCCCTCAGGATTCCCTCCAACAACTTGCCCACCACTGATGTGAGGCTCACCAGTCAATAGTTCCCTGGCATATCCCTACCACCTTTCTTAAATAATGGTACCATGTTAGCCAACCTCCAGTCTTCTGGCACCTCACCTGTGATTATCGATGATACAAATATCTCAGCCAGAGGCCTAGCAATCAATTTCCTAGCTTCCCACAGAGTTCTAGGCTATACATGATCAGATCCTGGGGATTTATCTACCTTTATGCGTTTCAAGACATCCAGCACTTCCTCCTCTGTAATATAGACACTTTTTTTTAAGATGTCACCATCTATTTCCCCACTTTCTATATCTTCAATGTCCTTTCCCACAAAAAACACTGATGCAAAATACTCGTTTAGTATCTTTCCCAACTCCTGCGGCTTCACACTAAGGCTGTCATGATGATCTTTGAGGGGCCCTATTCTCTCCCTAGTTACCCTGTTATCCTTAATGTATTTTTAAAACCCTTTGGATTCTCCTTAACCCCATTTGCCAACGTTGATGCTCTTCAGATTGTTAATTGGTTATTGGCATACTACGATGAACGAGACACATTCCTTGCTGGCTCTTCAGTGCTAAGGGAAGGAAATCCCCACCCCTATCTGAAAGATTGTCTTCGGGGTGTCACTTGTTTTCATCATAAATATCTGCAATTTTATATGAAATATAGATTTACAAACAAAATTATGTCAGCACTGACACGTTTCACCACAAATGACAGCTGAGTAGTTGATTAGCTCCCCGAATGGTGTGACAGCGGCTACAGTAGAGGTACATTGGGATTCATCAAATGTTTCATGAGGAGGTTGAAATATCAGGTTTGATGAGCAGTTGTTGCATTATTGGAACTTTTTCGAAAGAAACAGAGGAAACCAGTTTGTAATGACAACAGTAATAATGTAACAGTAACAATGCAGTCTCAAAGACCTGGCGCTTTTTTTGGTTTCTAGAATACAGACGTGTCAATGTTTTAGTTTTTCATCCACTCATTGGTCACTTGCTATGCTGAATTAATGCAGTTCTTACATGATAATCCTGCATTCATTGGTGTATCATAATACTTGAAAATATACATGGCCATTCAACTGGCAAAACTCAGCTTTAATTGAGGTATCAAACCAATGGTAATGTACTGGTTGACCATATGATTTTTATCTCCATTGAAGCTGAGCTTGGTATTGATTAGTGGGCTCCATTGTACCTATACTGTAGGTCAAGAGGAAGGATGTGAGAATGGAATTCAATGTGATTGGTGAAGGGAGATCTATTCTGCCACATTTCCACCAGTCATCATACTAAAGATCCAGGCTGATTTTCAGTGATAGTCAATATCTCAAGGGGCCCAGACCTCACTGTTATTTAATTTGTGCCATAGAGTCATACAGCATGGAAACAGATGCTTCGGTCCAACTTGTCCAGGCCGACCAGATATCCCAACCCAATCTAGTCCCACCTGCCAGCATCCGGCCCATATCCCTTTAAACCCTTCCTATTCACATACCCATCCAGATTCCTTTTAAATGTTGCAATTATACTAGCCTCCATCACTTCCTCTGGCAGCTCATTCCATATACGTACCATCCTCTGCGTGAAAAAGTTGCCATTAGGTCTCTTTTATATCTTTCTCCTCTCACCCTAAACCTATGCCCTTTAGTTCTGGACTCGCCCATTCCAGAGCAGAGACTTTGTCTATTTATCTTATCCATGCCCCTCATGATTTTATAAACCTCGATGAGGTCAACCCTCAGCCTCTGACGCTCCAGGGAAAACAGCCCCAGCCTATTCAACTTCTCCCGATAGCTCAAATCCTCCAACTCTGACAACAACCTTGTAAATCTTTTCTGAACTCTTTCAAGTTTCACAACATCTTTCTGATAGGATAGAGACCAGAATTGCACGCAATGTTCCAACAGTGGCCTAACCAATGTCCTGTACAGCCGCAACATGACCTCTCAACTCCTGTACTCAATACTTTGACCGATAAAGGAAAGCATACCAAATGCCTTCTTCACTATCCTATCTACCTGCGACTCCACCTTCAAGGAGCTATGAACCTGCAATCCAAGGTCTCTGTTCAGTAACCCTCTCTCGAACCTTACCATTAAGTGCATTAGTCATCATTTTGAGAATGTAACAAAATAGGAAATGGGAACGGAAATTGGCCTTTCGATCATGTAAGCCTGCTACAAAATTCAAAATCTTTTGCTTTAAATCCACCTTCCTGCAGTATCTTCAATTCCGTTAGCACGCACAATCTATTAGTTTCTATTGTGAATGTGTTTGATCACTGACCATTAACAGACCAATTGTGTAGACAATTCCAAAGTGTGTGTAGCTTAGGCAGAAACAGATTGCTGATTGGTTTGTGCATTTGGGACTACTGTAGTTGCACTTCCAGGAGTTATTAGCATGATGGCATTTTGGCACAATGGCACAATGGTTAGCACTGCTGCCTCACAGCGCCAGAGAGCCAGGTTCAATTCCCGCCTCAGGACACTGACTGTGTGGAGTTTGCATATTCTCCCCGTGTCTGTGTGTGTTTGCTCCTGTTTCCTCCCACAGTCCAAACATGTGCAGGTCAGGTGAATTGGCCATGCTAAATTGACCGTAGTGTTAGGTGAAGGGGTAAATGTAGGGGAATGGGTCAGGGGGTAGGTTGCGCTTCGGCGGGTTGGTGTGGACTTGTTGGGCTGAAGGGCCTGTTTCCACACTGTAGGTAATCTAATCTAAAGTCAACAGCTTTCTGATTGGCTCCTTGGCAGGTGAACAGCTTTGTGTTGCCAACACAAGAGAGAAGCCTCCAGATTGCAAGAGAAGACAAGACACCTCTGTCCTTGTCTCACTGTCTAGTCACTTCACTGCAGAGAGAGACCTTTTCAGCAGTCTGGAGGCTTCTCTCCCCTAACTAGTAAATGAAAGAATTCACAATTTGTTTATGAGCTGCCCACAAAGAAGTGAAACAATCTAGAAATAAGGAGATTGGAGAACAGAGGTGTTGTAAAGCAAAAATGACACCTCATCAAATCCTGTGAACTGCTGCTATTGAATTGTTTTCCCAGGATTTTTTTTCAATAAACCATGTTTCTTTGAGTCTCTGTGTCTGTATATATGTGTGTGTGTGTGGGATTAAGAAAGGGGTTAGAGTTTCAGTTAGTAGAGTTATATGCTGATAAACCATATTTTTGCATGCCAGTGATTAGAGTTGATTTATGTATGATAAATATTAACTCTTGTTAAGTACAAAGACCTGGTCAATGATTTCTGTTAACCTGAGCAGAGAGGTAAATTGGGACTTTTGAAAAATTTAGTTAAATCTTTGTGATGATCCTAGGAGCAGTGAGGCTCAAGTGTCAACATACTTTCCCAAATGAGGGATGACAACACGTTCATGTGATGTACTACATACCCTTTCACCTTCTCATCTGATCTCCTAGATAAAGAGTGATTGACCTGTTGTTTTTTTCAGCTTTACGTATGATAATAACTGCTCAAAATGTGCTGTCTTCTGTAAGAACTTGTTGAAGTTCTCCAAACAGTTTTTGTGTTTCTAGATTTTCCGCACTTTACTTCTGGACACTGAGAACTCTCGACATGGAAGTGAGAGTGGGTACCTGGAGAATTCAAATTGCCACTTGATCTAAAGCACTTTCGTGTTGGACACTGGACACTGACATCTCTGGGCATGCTCCATGGACACTGGCTACACGCATAACCCACATCCAAGGACATTGGCATCTGACGTGTGCCACCCTCTAAGAACATTCATGGGTCAGTGGCACGGTGGCTCAGTGGTTAGCACTGCTGCCTCACAGCACCAGGGTCCCAGGTTCGATTCTGGCCTCAGGTAACTGTCTGCGTGGAGTTTGCACATTCTCCCTTGTATGCGTGTGTTTGCTCCAGTTTCCTCCCACAGTCCAAAGATGTGCAGGTCAGGTGAATTGGCCAATTAAAATTGCCCGTAGTGTTAGGTACATTAGTCGGAGGGAAATGGGTCTGGGTGAGTTACTCTTTGGAGAGTCGGTGTGGACTTGTTGGGCGAAGGGTCAGTTTCCATATTGTAGGGAATCTAATCATCTCCGATCCATTTACAGGATATTTCTGCACTTCAGTGCTGTATATTGGCTACATCATACATCATTGTAATGATGCTGCAAGGACACTATTTGCTTCAGGATACACATAAACTGGAGCACGCTGCATCTCAGGCTCATTATTTGCTCTCAAAGCATTCACTCTGAACCTGTCTGGATGCTCATAGTATACCTGTCTTGCATTGCCTTGACTCATAGAGACGTACAGCATGGAAACAGACCCTTTGGGCGAACTCATGCAGGCCGACCAGATATCCTAAACTAATCTAGTCCCATTTGCCAGCTTCTGGCCTATATCCCTTGAAACCCTTTCTATTCATATACCCATGAAGATGCCTTTTAAATGTTATAATTGTACTAGCATCTACCACTTCCTCTGGCAGCTCATTCCATACACATACCACCCTATGTGTGAAAAAGTTGTCCCTTAGGTCTCTCTTAAAATGACTTTGTCTATTTACCCAATCATGGTTCTTATGATTTTATAAACCTCTGTAAGTTCACCCCCTGAGGCTCCAACGCTTCAGGAAAAACAGCCCCAGCCTGTTCAGCCCCTCCCTGTAGGTCAAACTCTCCAACTCTGGCAACATCCTTGTAAATCTTTTCTGAACTCTTTCAAGTTTCACGACATCATTCCAATAGGAGGGAGACCAGAATTGCACACAATATTTCAACAGTGCCCTAACCAATGTCCTGTTCAGCCACAACATGACCTCCCAACTCCTATACTCAATGCTCTGACCAATAAAGGAAAGTATACCAAACACCTTCACTATCCTATCTACCTGCGACTCCACTTTTAAGAAACTATGAATCTGCACTCCAAGGTCTCTATATTCAGCAACACTCCCCAGGACCTTACCATTAAATGTATAAGTCCTGCTAAGATTTACTTTCCCAAAATGCAGTACCTCACATTTATCTAAATTAAACTTCATCTGCCATTCCTTGGCTCATTGGCCCATCTGATCAAGATCCCATTGCAATCTGAAGTAACCTTCTTCGCTGTCCATGACATATCTGCAAACATACAAACTATACCTCCTATGTTCACAGCCAAATCATTTATATAAATGATGAAAAGTAGTGGACCCAGCACCGATCCTTGTGGCACACCGCTGGTCACAGGCCTCCAGTCTGAAAAGCAACCCTCCACCACCATCTTCAAGCCAGTTCTGTATCCAAATGGCTAGTTCTCCCTGTAACCTTGCTAACTGGTCTACCATGAACAACCTTGTCGAAAGCTTCACTGAAGTCCGTATATAGATCACATCTACCACTCTGCCCTCATCGGTACTTTGTTACTTCAAAAAGCTCAATCAAGTTTGTGAGTTATGATTTCCCACACACAAAGCCATGTTGACCATCCCTAATCAGTCCTTGCCTTTCCAAATGTATGTAAATCCTGTCTCTCAGGATTCCATCCAACAACTTGTCTACCACTGGTGCCAGGCTCACTGGTCTATTGTGCCCTGGCTTTCCTTACCACCTTTCTTGAATAGTGAATTGCCAACTGGGGAGGATTATAGCTCGTTAAACACTTTGCTAACTGCTCAACTCAACACGCCAATATCAGCCTCCCATCTCACCAAATAAATCTGACATTGACAAAACTTGACACAGATATCAGACCAGGTATCTGGTGGCTTCAGCTCACTACTTTCTCTGATGGACCTCCATGGTGAACACCAGGCATTGATATCTCTGGGCATGGTATTGGTATTGGCCACATACATCCTATATGCAAAGACACTGGCATCTGATATGTGCCAGTCTCTAAGAACCTACATGGCACATCTCTGATTCACTTACAGTATACTTCTGCATTTCAATGCTGCACCTTGGGCTGTACCAGCAAATATCATTGTAATACTGCAGCAAGGACACTATGCTCTTAGGGGCATGTGCCCAGCTCATAGACTGGCTATTTTTCTGGCCCTTCACTTACTGCCATTGCACTCACTTTCTCTGAGCCTACCAACCTGTTCCTTAGAGAATCCCTGCCTTGCATTGCCTCGCCTTTTAGCATTTTGCTGATCAACCAGAAATACCAGGTTGATTTTACTTCTGTCTTGCTTTGCCATTTAGCATAGACACAAAGGCAGGCAGCTTGTCATTGTTGCCAGTAGGCCCCAGTCAAGTTGTGGAAATAGTGGCTGCCAGCACATTAGGTGAAGGACAGCTTCAGATAGCAGTCCAGGGACTTGGACACTGTCAGTCAGGATATTTTCCACATGAGGGGTGAGGTGCCAAATGATGGGCAGCCCATCACCCATCTTGATTCTTACCACCCTATTATGGGCAGTTTTCCTCCTGGAATGAGAGAGTGGCAGGTTTTAAGGGAGATGAATGTGGGTGGCCCAGCCGTTATCTCTGTGCAGGTATGGTAGTGTCCCGAGTGAGAGAGAAGGCAGTACAGAAAGCTTGCAGGGTTATTGCTGTTGGGGGTTGGGGTGAATGAGAACAAGTGATGTTACAGGCAGCAGTGAGAGTGGTAGAGCATTAGCCTTGGTGGGTGATGGGTATAGTAGCAGAGACAGAGTGAGTGTGAAGTATTGGAGAGGGGCTGGCACTTACAGAATGCAGAAGAACAGTAATCTTTCTCATATACTGCTGGGCATTCACCCAGATGACTGAGGCTGTTTTAGCCTGGTGGCAAACTGGGTTTGCTCATTTTATCCCAAATGATCATCTCTAAAAGCTTTCCTAATACCAAGGTTAAACTGATTGACCAGTAGCTAGACTTAACCTTCTGTCCTTATTTCAACAAAGATGTACCGTTTGTAATTCTTCACTTCCTTGGCTTCAGCCCTTTATCTATGGTGGGTTAGAAGATGCAATCAGTTCCTCAGCAATGTCCTGTTTTACTTGCCGCAGTATCCCAGGATGAGTCCCATCTGACCTTAGTGACATCTCAACTTTAAGCACATTCAACCTTTCTAATGTCATCATCCATTTTTAGCCAGTGTCTGAACTACCTTCTTTTCAATAAAGCTTTAGTAATATATTATTCCTTGATAAAGGCAGAAATGACATACTCATTTAATACCACTGGCATGTCCACGGCCTCCATGAGCAGATTTTCTGTTTTGACCCTAATCAGTCTCTGACCAGCCCAGCAATTCTGCTTACTTCCTTTGTATGCCCATTGAAATCTTGATGGATTTCCTTTATGTTACCTACCAGCCCCTACATTGTTCATGGTTCAATTCTCTTTGAGGTTTCTATATTCAACCTGGTTCAGCTAAGTATATCTACTTGACGTGTAGCTTGCGCATCTTTTTTTTTCCAGATTCAGATTATTGTTACCCAGGGAACTCTAGATTTGTATTATCTCCTATTCCTCCAATCCCCAGTGCCCCATGAAGGAATGTACCTTGAGTGTATGCAAACAATCTCCTCTTTAAAGACTGCACACTGTTCCATGACAGTCTGCCTGTCAATCTTTTATTCCAATTTAGATTCATTCTCACATCACTGAACTTGGCACTAAACCGTTTTCATTCTGCATTCCTCCATGTCCTTTTCAAGACTAAGCTAATGGTTATAATTCCACGTATGATCACTTTTCCATAAAAGTTCCCTTACTAACCCTTAATGCACCTGCAAACCTCATTGCCTCAAACCAGATCCAGACATGTTTCCTCACTGGATTAGAATTATACAGATCAGGAAAATTCTCCAGAACCAAAAAAAACCTAAACCTTTAGTCATTTGCTCAAAAATAGAACCATTGAGAGTTTCAGCTGATGGTGCCCAGGAAGAAGCTGACTATAGCACATCCATAGACTTTGATTTAACTTTAAGACTGAAACTTTTGAGAAAAACGTCTTGCGTCGTTTGTGGGTAACAAAGTGCAATTTTTTTTTTATAGACAGATCTGCTAATACCACGGAAGAAATATCTGGATTGCAGTCTTGAAAACCTATTTTATTGCTTGGTTGAAGGAATATTGCACTAAGTTACATTCTCTGAAGAGCTCAGTCACAGTGATGGCATCAGCGGCAGCAGGTCGGCCCAGTAGCGTGGACTCAGGGTGGGGCAATTGGAGGTGAGTTTGGGTTCTCAGTGGTGTCTGCATTGATGAGGTGGTCCTATTGCTGACTCATTGCCGCTGCTGCTGGGTTTAGGTTCCTGGGGACTTCTACATCCAGTGCAGATTCATGGAGGTGGTGGTGGAGGAGAGTTTGGGCCGAGTATGTCAGCTGGAGGCATTAGCAGCAGCTGCATCAACGAAGTGGGTTTGAAGTGGACTCGGGATGGTGGCAGAGTCATCAGAGTTTGGGACAGTTCGGTACCTGACAGCATTAGTGAGATCCAGTGAGGACTCAGAGTGGTGAGGGCATCAGGGAGGCTAAGTGGCGTAGACAAGTGGGGAACTTTCATTCCAGCGGTGGCAGCGTGGTCAAGGGGACTCGTGCCTGGCCACCAGGCCCATGGCCCACAAAGGAGCACTCACTGAGAAGGTCTGTAAAATTGGACACTTTCTTTATTTCTTCATTTTTCTGCCTTTACATTCTGTGCTTTGGTTTATTTTTCTGTTTTAAGAACACGCCGGAGCATGGTGACACTAAACAACACTTTTCACTGTGTTTTGTAACAAGGTACATGTGACAATAAACAAATCAAGTCAAGTGATGCTGTCTTTGTGAAGGGGGATTTGACATATTGTTGGATAATGTGGTGAAGAACTGCATTTGTTTCATAAATAACAAGTTTGCAAGATGGAAATTCCATTCAGGCTAAAACTCTTCTAATCTTGAAACTTGTCACCTTTCTAAATAAGATGAATCTAAATAATTTAATGATTGCAATCTGATTGAAGAAATTGAGAAAAGGGGAGATGAGTTTTCCATTACTCACCAGACATCCTCACTATAAATGGGCCAGAAAAAAACTAATCCAATTTAAGAAGCTGCAACACGTTAATAATAGCTGTTACACATTTTGTTTCATAATTCAACTTTATGTCCTTTAATAGACCATATGCCTTTTGAACTTGAAGAATTCATCAACCCTAGTGAGCTAACATGATCACGCACACCCTGAAGAAATTGTTTCTGTCATGCCATCTGTGCTATACCAGTCACAACTTCAAACAGGGCACAATTTAACAATTTATTTTCTTCGTTCCTTGTTTATCATCAGCCATGCATATCGGATAAATTCTGAAATGAGCAACAGGAAATATCTAGATAGTTGTAAGTTGCAATTCTTTTACTATATGTTAACCAAAGAATTGCAAACATTTGGAATGGTTTAAGTATTGTGTTTAATACTGATGGAACTAACCTATCCCGAGCGATAATGGTCTGAGGTATAGCAAATATGTCCAAGCTTTCAGTCTATTAGAGCTACTTAAATTGGTCAATTAGAACTCTGAGGCCCTGTGGGAAGTCTGAATAACTATTCCTATTAATCTTCTAGCCTTACCAGCTGCTGATACCAGCACATTTCAATATTCTAAGTTCATATTAATCTTCTGACAGGCAACAACACTTAAGACCTTTCTTTCCAAATTCCAAGCTATTAGTAAAATTCCAACAAGATGACCCAACATGAAAGCAATATTTAATACAATTAGAACTGATTTCAAATCTGAATTTATAAATTTCACGAACTGGATCATCAGGAGTTGAAGATTATGTTTGACCTGAAGATGACAATTTGGACACCATGCAATTTCTGTTTGGTTTCATGAATAGAAATATTAAGACTCTACTTGAAATCATTGTGAGACATCCATTTGAACACAGCAGGAGGTGACAGGTTAGTGGGTTGCCTCCAATCAGCAGATAAGGAGAAAGATGTTGGCACTTAAAGGGTGCTTGTCATTGTGGCTGTAGCCAGACATTCTCGTCACTGAGGGTGGGAGAGTTCATTGCATCAATTTGCCAAACATGTTTGTAAAGCAGCCTCACAATTCAGGAACACCTCCCTGGTGATCATACTGTGGGGGCCAAGGGAATATATCATTCCCAAAAAGTGACCCGGTGGTCATTTGAGAAGCTAGCAGCAGCAATGTGGTAAGCAGGACATGGATACAGTACACGGAGCAGATCCTGCCAAAGGTGAGTAACAAACCAGGTAGACCTAGCAGCTATAAGAGTATTGAAGGAACTGTCAACCTTAGACCAGGAGTGCCACAAAATATCTATTGATGAGGAAGACTGAGGACATATGTCAGAAACAGAAAGTGTTAGAAAAACTGAACAGCTCTGGCAGCATCTATGGAGAGAGAAGCAGACTTCATGGAGGATATCTTATGGAGGGTCTGAGGGACATGGCTATAGCGTGATTTGTGGCAAAATTGTGAAAAGTTCAAAGACAAAATGGAAGATATCATGTCAATGAAACCATTCACACTAGAGCATGCATGTTAATCTTCAGGTATAGCACATGATAATCAGTTTCTAATTATAATCACTGACTTTATTATGTGCTAGATAGTGTTGAAAATGCAGAAAATCCTGATCGAGAGGCCAGTTCAATTCATGGGAGAGAAGGAAGTGATCAGGGTGTGTGCTGGCTCAATAGCAAGCAAAGGAAGTTCAAAAACATATTGTCAGAACTTTTACAGAATGCCCTCATTTAATTTGGGACACAGCAGACCTCTGAACAGAATGTAATATCTTTAAATGTATTTGAAGCTTTGGTTTCCAGAATGGATATGTCTGATGCAGAAAAACAAGCTATTATAATTTGTTTGATACAAAACCTGCCGGTACACCATCCCCTTCACTTCTATCCAGGACCCCAAACAGTCCTTCCAGGTGAGACAGAGGTTCACCTGCCTCTCCTCCAACCTAGTTTACTCTATATCAGGGAGACCAAATGTAAATAAGGGAATGTTTCATCAAGCATCTCAGCCAAGTCCACAGGGAACAACTGGACCTCCCAGTCACTGCTCTTTTTAATTCCCCTTCCCACTCCCTTTTCCAACATGACATCCTTGGCCTTCTCCATTGCCACAATGAATCAGTCCACAAATTGGAGGAACAACATCTCATCTTCCACCTGGGCAGTCTACAGGCCAATATCAAATAATCTCCCTTCCCTTCCTCTGATTCCCTTCCCAGCCCCTCCCCCTCCCCTCCACTGCTCCCTGCCACCAACCAGATTCATTCCTCCCACTGACCAAACAGGTCATACCTTCTACCTGTCTTCACCTATCCTCACTTCACCACTCTGTCTCTCCCCACCCCCATTATCTGCAGCACCTCCTACACCCAGCCCAAGTCCTGAAGAAGGATTTCACCTGAAATGTTGCCTTCTCCACCTCCTGATGCTGCCTAGCTTGCTGTGTTCTTCCAGCCTCCTGCTGGAATCCCTTGGATTCCAGCATCTGCAGTTTTTTTCGTCTCTAATTATAATGTGCTTAGCAGGTGAAACACACAGGCTAAACACATCAGGATTAACAGCCAAACAGCAAATCAATCCACAAAATGTATGGACCATATTAGGAGACCAATTCAGAGTCAGATTAATCTTTTGTAATCAGTGACTAGAAATCATGTTGTTTAAAGACCACAGAATCCAGAGATCACTTTGTGGGCAGATGCAGAGGAAGGGCCCAATATGTGAATTTTCAGATGAGGAGGTATTAAGCAGAATTATTGTGTTGTTGAGTACATCCATCACCTCCCCTCTATGGATGTTTCCAGATAGACATGCCATTCATGTAAATGGCATGCAATGAAAGATTAATGCTAAAAACAGTTAGAAAGATCATATCAACATATCACAGACTCAACATTTCTATTCTATTTATTCCAGTGAGGGCATACATCCTGATCCAATTTAACTAGAGAACTAAGCCTCTTTAATTTCTAACATGACACATTCCCAATTTCATTCAAGAATTTCATCTCATCACTGAAGGAATTATTGGGAATGGATGTTCCTTTCCCATGGCACTGAAACCGATAGTGTGGAAAAACCATGCAGTTTTACAACTGTCAGGGGAGAACTTCACTGGAAATAGATGCCTCGTGAAAAATACTGGGGTCATGCATTTTCCAAAAGGAAAACTGATCACATTTGCTTCAAAACGTCTGTTTACAGTGCAATCCAACTATTCAAATATTGAGTGGAAAACTTTAGCTTTAATTATTTAAGTCATGAGAGCTTTTGCCTATCTATTCAGGAAACATTTGTGGTAGAGACTGACCACAAACCACCCGAGCTGATTGACGACTATTGAGGAGTGCACTACCAAGGTTTCAGTGTCCCTGAAAAAGATCCAAGGTTCTGAAGGTGAGAATAGGTACGAATGAGACAACCTAATAGTCACATCAGATGGACTTAGTAGACGATTCAACCCAGTGAAAATAAAAGATATACCGTTGCATCTGCAACTTGACATTATTGACATCGAGTGTGAACATGTACTTCAAACTGACCTGATATCTTTGAGTAACACAAATGCATTTGTTACAAGAGTTACAGAAGTTACAAGAACAGCAGTAAAAGATTCCATAGTGCAGAAACAATGTGAAAACATCATTAAGAATGGCCTGATTCAATTCAGCATGTCCGTGAGTACATGACACCATATTAGACCTTTGAGTTTGAGCTAGGCACCTCTCAAGGATTTGGAGATGCTGGTGTTAGCCTGGGGTGTACAAAGTTAAAAATCACACAACGCCAGGTTAGAGTCCAACAGGTTTAATTGGAAGCACTAGCTTTCGGAGCGCTGCTCCTTTTCAAGGAGTCATTTTAAAGGAAAGCATGTCATAATACCAGGGTCTTTGCAACTGGATATTCTACAATGTCTTGACTCATATACCGGCATGAACTGAATGAGAAAATCCACAAGAGAGTTAGTATATTGGTCAGATATCAACATTGACATCAACTTCCTTGCTAAGAACCATGAGGTATGTCAAAATCACGCACAACCAGTGCCAGGAATCAGTGGTACAAATGAAGTCTGCCCATCCTTGGTATAAAATTACATCTGACCATTTTCCTGCCTATGGAAATACTATATTGTCACCACCTGATCTATTGCTTCATATACAGTTACACCCATGACATCATATCAGCCTGACATTAAAAGTTAAACAAGTTGTAAGATCCAGGAAATGAACAGCAACAGTGTAAGTTTCTTTGGTAGCAGAAACCCTGATCCCAATTTTTAAAAAAAGCTGGTTAAGGCTGCACTGCATCTGGTTAGAGACCAGATTATTTAACAGGCAGCATACGTGCAATTTGCAGAAACTTACAGAATGATTATCATTGTTGCTGTGTTTTCCTGGATCTTGTCTACTAGTTTAAACTTTAATGGAAGTAATTGTTGCGGTCTGGTTACCTGTTTCCTGCCTACGACAAACTTCAGTGGAACAGACATGATTGTTTCTGTCACATTCAGTCGGGTGAGGACAGAAGTAGGAGGATAAGGTAAATGAATGCATGAGACTGGAAGGATGGTGCATTAGATTCCTGGGGCACTGGCAATAGCTCTGGGGAAGATTGCATCTGTACAAGCCAGACAGGTTGCACAGGGACACAGCTGAGATTGAGTTCCTTACAAGATGTTTCACCAGTGCTTTTGGGAAGGCTTTAAAATGATTTGGCAGGAGAACAGTGAAGAAGGATATCAGGGTTTGCAAAATACTTGGGAATACAGCTGGCACAACTATAGAGAATAGCAAATGAATAGGTGAACTTGGAATCAGGGAGAAAGAAATCAAGTCCAAAGTAGAGTTTACATGCATGTTTGTAAATCCCTGTGTCAAGTGTCATTGGGGGAGCATTTAAGAGTCAGAAATCACTGTATCATAGGATTCAGGATGGTAGTGGAGAATCACATGCAACAATTCATGGGGCAATAGCAGAGCTTGGCAAGATTGACTGGAACCAGAGGTTGATGGGAAAAACAGTGACTGAACAATAGGAACAGTGGGCCATCTTCATAGTACAGGTAGTTTGGTTACTGCCTGGACTCAGGGTAGGTGTCAGAGGACTGAAAAATTGCAAATATTATCACCTTGTTCAAGAAAGGTTGTGCATATAATCCCAGCAATTAGAAAGCAGTTTAATTTTGGTAATAGGAAAGTTACTAGAGATAATTATTTGGGTTAGAATTAGTTGTCACTTTGAACAGTGTGGGCTGATCAGGAACATGACCATGGATTTCTAAACGGGAAAGACCCTTAGTTAGTATAATCCTATTGATGTATGTGGAATTCTAGAAGACACAACAGAACAGACTTACGACGAAAGTTGTAGGCCATGGTATAAAAGGATTAGTAATGACGTAGATACAAGTTGGCTGAGTGATAGGAAACAGAGTGAAGGTCAATGGATATTTTTCAGGTTGGGGGAATGTTTGTAATGGAGTTCCTCAGGGATGTTTTTTCTAATATATATATTAATGATCTGGATCTTGGTGTACAGGGGACAATTTCAAAGTTTGGAGATGAAAGGGAACTTAGAAGAATTGTAAACTGTGAGGACAGTGTGGAACTCCAAAAGAACATTGACACATTGATGCAATGGGTGGATAGGTAACAGCTGAGGTTCAATGCAGACAAGTGTGAGGTGATGCACTTTGGTCAGAAGACAACTGAAAGACAATGTAAAATAGGAGACAGAATTCTAAATGGGGTGCAGGATCAGAGGGACCTGGGTGTATATGTGCACAAATCATTGAAGGTGGCAGGATAGGTGGAGAGTACAGTAAATTAAGCTTCAAGAACACTGCTTCAACAGAGGCACAGAGTACAAGAGTCAAAGGGTGATGTTGAACTTGTACGGGGCACTTGTTAAACCTTATCTGGAGTATTATGTACACGATGGTCATCACTTTATAGGAAAGATGTGAATTCATTGGAGAGAGTGCAGAAGTAATTTACAAGAATGATTCTAGGAATGAGAAACTTCAGTTATGAGGATAGATTGAAGGGGGATCGTTCTCTTTCGAGAGAAAAAGATTAAGGGGAGATTTGATAGAGGTTTTCAAAATTACGTGTGGGCTGAATAGAGTAGAGAGGGAGAGGCTGTTTCCATTCATAAAAGGAACAAGAATAAGAGGGCATAGATTTAAAGTGATGTACAAAAGAAGCAAGAAAAAAACCATCCACCCATTGCATCAATGTGTCAATGTTCTTTTGGAGTTCCATACTGTCCTCACAGTTTACAATGAGAAAAAAAAATACAGCGCCTAGTTAAAGAATGGAATACACTGCCTTGAAATGTGGTGGAGGCAGGTTCAGTTGATCATTCAAGAGGGAATTGGATGATTATTTGGATAAAGATAGTGTGCAAGGAGAAAAGGCAGGAGATTGGAACGAGGTAATGATGCTCATTTGAAAAACTGTTATTCGTACAATGGACCAAATGGCGTTCTTCTGGGTTGTAACAATTCTGTAAAGTGCAGCTCACACACCTTTATACCCATAAACTGCAACACTTCACCAAACGGCAGTGTTGCTCATAAAATCAGCCATCAACAAATTACCTAAATGTTATAGAGACTCACAGGCACACTTGTTAGTTTAAATATTTAAATTTTCTCTTGGAAAAGGGAGAAACATTGTATGTGAACCTTTAAAAGAATTAATTGTTCAGGATAAAATGTTGCAATTCTGCTTGCCAGGGTTCAGAGGTTGGAACACTACCACTGCACCACTGAAACTGAGGGGGTGGAGGTGCTCTATGCTGTATATGTTTAATTTTTTGTTTTAAAATTTTTTTTTGTTATAATTATTTTTCTAAGTCACCTGTTCAGAGATGTTACTGCACACCTCCTGGCTGAGTAAGAGGGAGCCTGCCTCCTGACTGGGGCCTCCTGACTCACAGGTAGGAATATTACCGCTGCACCACAAGAACTGGGAGGTCTGCTTTGTTTTTACAGCCAGAAGTGCTATAACACACCACTGAGCAACTTACCCACCATGAAACCCACAGTGACTTTCTTTGTATTTCTTTTTTCTTTGCTTTGCTTTTTAAAAAACTACTATCCAACACCACCAATAAAAATACCCATGTAGCCAATTCAGTATTTATATGCAAAGCCCATTATATGCAAAGCAATACAAACCATCTAAGGAGAGAGGGAAGGATCTAAATCAAAATCGAGTTGGGGGGGTTTGTTTATCCTTCTTTTATTTATTGTTTTAGAGGGTCTGCTTTATTAAGGGCTCGGGTGATACCTTCCGTCTGGAATTGCTATTGCCTGTTACCAAGGGAACCTGTACTCAATGACTTCCCCAGGGAAATTAATTAGTGATTCTCCAGGGCCTTGAAGAGGTTATCACATTCCCCTACCTCCAAGTCTGAGGGTTTCTCCTCACTCCTGTGATCGTGAGGCCTCCCCTTTCCACCTCCATTTTCATTTATCCTCTTCCCACTCTCCAGCTGGGCAGACCATTGCCTGTTGTCAAGGGAACTCATACTCAACAAGCTTCATAGCGATATTAATTAGTGATTCGCTGTGGGCCGTAAAAGAGTTATCACAAGGTTTATTAAACATCACAGTAATTAAACAACACAGGTTATAGCCACCACACCTGTGGTTATTCACTGAGTTGAAAGCCACATTATGTTATTTTATAGTGGTGAGATCTAAGAAATAAATGCTGCATTCTTACCTATTTATTATTAATGGTATTATGTTTTGTGCTGCAACACCTTCTGCGTGAACCTTTAGGTAGCTGGAAACCTATAAATTTGATGCTTTATTGGAAGTATGAGTACGAGATTTTAGAATACATTAGTAACATTTGAGTGACAGGGTAAATGGTTTGAAGCAGAGCTGAGCACCTCACATGATCCTGTGATTGTCTCTCGTTGTCTGATCATCTGCAATTCTGATTTAGTGAATGTGAAGGAAACATTGATCAAATCAAACAATGATTTAATACCTGACACAAAAGAAAGTTAGAAATCAAAGACCATCACAGAGGGCAGCAGTGGAGCATGTGAAAGTAGAACACAATGAGCTGAGTTAATATAATCTGATAGATGACATTTCTCATCTCATCAACAGTTATCCTGGACAGCTATACCACCAACAATTTATCAACAAAACAAAGGAGGGATGTATATTTCCAACTGAAAAAAAAACCAAACTTAAAGCATCCAGAAAAAACAAAGGCAGAGACTGACTTACCATCTGGAGTGAGAGAGGAAAAGAACAATGACTTTTTGAACCTGACTGAAGTTACAAGACTCTGGGAAATATTGTGATAACTAAGGGGACTGGGCAAGATTAGGAATAGTATTGTTAGTGTTGAAGTCTTATTATTCCTTAATAAAATTGTGATTGCTTGCATTGGAACCAACTTGTGTCTGTAGTGATGTGACTGTTCCAGTGTAGCGGGATATCTGGGTAAATTCATTTAAATCCTATTGGTTGAAGTGTGTGATGGGTCCTAAAGGGCTCGAAAAACAAAGGGAGACAATGCAAACCAAGTTCCATGAGCCTGGTAAATTTACTTAGTAGATAATAGGTTCCAATGAACATATTGTATATGAGACATTTATCAACTGGAACATATAACTTAATCAGTGTTTGACCAGTATATTTACAACAGTTTTTCACACTCAGAACTTTGGAAAATTACACATTATTTTAATATTAAAAAGAATGTGCATTTATAATATAACTTTCATGAACTCAGGACACCCAAACTCTTGTGAGGCTTGGTGATTCTTACAGTCCTGAGGAATGTAGTGTCTAATTGCAGACATTCTGTCAATAGCATTCAGATATATGATCAGATAAACTGCTCTGTCAGTAATGGTTGAGCATTAATTACCAGTCAGAACACTTCAGATTGCTTTAATTTCCAAGGAACACTCCCCATCACAAAGAATTCTCACTCAGTTCCTTTGTTACTGGGTCACGACTTAATATTAATATCTTTGTATGAATAACTGCCATCAACAGATCTTCAGTGGTTCATTGTGAATCTAAACATTCTTAAGAATGATCAGAGAAAAGCAATAAATGCCAGGCATGCCCACATAATGGAAGGTTTTACAAAATTGATGGAAGATTTGACCGACTATGTAGTGAGTTATCTCAATTTTTCATTAATCCCAATTGTAATTTTGTATTAGCTTAAATGTTCACCCTGTGTATACTGACATAATAACTATAATGCTTCTGGCAATGGCAGAGCAATGAAATGACTCCTAATATTGGATTCTCAGGGGGAATCACACAGCTTCAGCTGGTAGCCACAGAAAAGGTATGAGGTTGCATTTTGTTTTAGATGGCTGCATAACAATGTACAGCATTGCACATGTCTGTAAGTCCTCGGTTCCAAAACAATTTTGTTAGAAAGGTTGAAATGCATCTATTTAACCATGGCAACTCAATATATGCTTCGAAGCTAGCATTGGGGAAACGTAATAATGTTGATAGGCCATAAGACAGCGACTGTCGATTAATTTCCAGAGGATTCGGTTAATTGGTTAATTGTTTGGTGCTGTGCAGGTAATTCACTATCTCAACTGGAGAGATTGTAAAACAAATGGGAGTCTCTATTAAAATGTATCTAGACAAAGGAATTTTCTGCCCAGGCGAAAGCTCTGTGAGATTGTTGCTGTGTGAGAACTTGTTATCACAAATTAATTTTATGAGCCATAAAGCAATTGAGCAAAGTCAGCACTAATATTTTCACCTGAGAATCACAGCAGTGTGTGCTCAAGGCCAACATTCCTCTTCATTTTTTTCTCTGCTGAATGGTGTGTGAGGCAGGGGTCTCTGGAAGCAGAAACCAATTCATCAGCATTCCAATCAGCATGCACCGAATTTCCAAATAACAACGCAGCCACATGGGCAGCCAGCTGAGCAGTTTAGAGGGAGCATTGCTCAGGAACCACTCTGGACACTAAGAACTGAAACCTGCATCCTTTTGGTTATGTGTGGGTTGCATTGGGATTGTTGGAGAGTTTTATCGTTGCGGAGCATACTGAGTTTTCCCTCCCTATCTTACCAAATTCACCACATTAATTACCTAGCCTGTGCCCATGACATCCCTCGCACCTGATTTTCGTGCACTCAGTGGATATCAGCCCATAGGCAGCACTTGCACCCGCGCCACCTTTGAAAGGGGACTGTATTTCTGGATAAGCATTGGCAGTCTGGCATCATCTCCTACTGGCAGCTTCATGGCTCTTGGGTGACATGACTGACACTGCCTTGCACATGTATCCCACTTTCGTCACTAATAAAAGGCAGGTAAATTGATTTAGATACAGATCTTAAAACCATAAGACATAGGAGCAGAAGTAGGCCATTCAGCCCACTAAGTCTGCAGACTTTAATTTAGTTAATTGCTTTAGGTAGTGCCCACTTCTGGGACAACGAGCACTCCTGGGGAAAGAGCATGGATCCTGGACCTCAGATAAGTCCAGAGATTATGGATAGTTGCAGGGCTTCTATAGTCCAGAGGCAAGGAGAAGGCTAAAAGGAACAGAGCAATTTTGTGGAGGATTCTTCCAGTGGGTGCAGGGGACCGTACAAGGAGATATCCCATCTCCCCTTCCCCTGGTTGTGCCTGACACTACAGCATGAGGTGAAAGCTGCTGGGCTGCTTGTTCTACTTCTGCCTTCCCCCAGTGTATGTATGATAGAGGCAGGGGTGGAATGAAGGCCTTAAGTGACCATAAACTGGCTACTTAAGGACCTCAACTGGCCCAAGATCAGGTGGATAGCTGCCTGACATCTTACCCAGCTTCCAATAATAGGAGACAGGTTAGGAATAGGCTAGAAAGGCTAGAAATGCAGGCAGGCCATGTTTCATTTTATGAGCCCCATCCCATTTAAATAAAGGAATGGATGGGCTTGTGTTGTTGAATTCACACCTAGCCTTACTTTCATGTTTGATAGAATTCCTAGAGTGCAGTAGATTCCTTTCAGCCCATTGAGTCTGCACCAACTGTCCCAAAAGCATTTCACAGCACCACCGCATACCATTCACCCCCCCCCCCCCAAACACTGCATTTACCATAGCTAACCCCCCCCTAGCCTGCACAGCATAGGGCAATTTGAATGGCCAATCCACCTAACCTGCACAGCTATTGGACTGTAGTAGGAAACTCACATGAGGAAACTCCCCACCGACCTTCACCCAAGGCAGGAATTAAATGTCACTGGCACTGTGAGGCAGCTGTGCTAACCACTGAGCTACCATGCCACCACTGTTTCCTTCCTGACTCCTGCTTAAAGCCAGCAAGGATAACTGATGGATGTTGAGCTGCAAGCTATTGTGAGGGATGCAAAAAACGGTTTCCAGAGAGGTAACTGAAAAGGAGTAGCAACCATGATAAATTTCATGAGGGAAAAATGGTACACAACAAAGATGTGCAGGTTTGGTGAATTAGCTATGCTAATTTGCCCAGAATGCTAGGTGCATTAGTCACAGGGAAATGGGTCTGTGTGGGTTACTCTTCGGAGGGACGGCGTGGACTGGTTGGGCCGAAGGGCCTGTTTCCACACTGTAGGGAATTTAATAATAATAAAAAAAACCCAGAGGAGGTCTAAGATTTTCTCCTTGGCCTAGGAGGAGCAGGACTTGTAAGAATGCTCCTGCTGAGCTCCCAAGACACTGTAAAAGAATCATTAGAAAATTAGAACTTAACTGGGTCTTTGCTGTTTCTTCAATACTGTGGAGACTCTGGCTGAAATCATCTCTGCTGGAATATTACCATCAAAGTACAACAATGGCTTCATTTTGCAGCGGGAATGATGCTCAGGCTATCAGTGCTGATCATTATTAAGCAGTAAATTGGTCAGCAACAATTTTTGTATTCATTCATAGGCTGTGGGTATAGTATTTCCTAATTACCCCTCCAGAACATGGTGATGAGCTGCCTCCTTGAATTAGGCAGCCTATGGGATATAGGTACCCCACATTGCTGTTAGGCAGGGAATTTGAGAACTAATCCTATAAATTTCAAAGATAGCTACAGAATTTAACTTTGGTTTTTATTTTACTTTCTGTCTCTTATATATCTTTGTCTCTTTCTCATTCAATTTTATATTTCTCTTTCTCTCTTCAATTTACTTTCTGCATATAATAAATAATTTCTACTTTCTGTATTAAATTCATCCTGACTGACTCAGACACTTTGTTTCTGTAAAGATCCTTCAATCTGATTGGTCCAATGTGCAGCAGATTGGTTGCCTTGTTTAGACAATTAGACATGCAGGAGGTTGGAAGAACACAGCAGGCCAGGCAGCATCAGGAGGTGGAGAAGTCAACATTTCAGGTGTAACCCTTCTTCAGGACTGGAGGTGGGGGTAGGGGGGGGGTGCAGGGTGGTGAGGTAGGGATAGGAGAACACAGGTAGAGGGTATGACCTGAGTCTCCAATTTCATATAACCTCCCTTCCCATCCCCTGACTCCTTTCTCAGCCCCTCCTCCTCCCTTCCAGCATTCACTCTTTCTTAAAGGTACAGTACACACCTTCAACTTCATAACAGTCGTGATTGAGTTGGTTCTGCCTGTACTTTCTAGAGTGTGGAAGAATGAGTAGTGATCTCATCAAAACATATTAAAAAAAGAGAATAAACGTAGAGAGAGTATTTCCCCTGGCTGAGTGGAGCTTGGGGGCACAGTCTTAGGTTAAAGAGTTAACCATTTAGGCCTAAAATAAGAAGAAAGGCCTTTACCCAGCAAGTTATGAATATTTGAATAACTGTTATCCAGTGGGCTGTGAATGCCCAGTTGTTGAGTATATTGAAGGCTGAGACTGAGAGGCTGAAATCATCTACAGATTACTACAGATGGGAGATTCCTGTCAGGATCCAGCAGAGGGCCTGTACACACACAGAAATGGAGATTTCCCAGGGAAGTTTAAATCTTGTACTGCCTGGGAGCCCCAGAGAATATTGCTGACATTGAGTTCAGGGTCAGAGACTTTGCCCAGATAAGTGAGCCATACCTGGATGCTGATTCAGGAAATGCTACATAGTTTATTTCCTGGTGAGCTTCAGTGATTCACACTGCATTTCAACCCAGCAAATCAACAGAGTCTCCCATTCCCCCCTCTAAACTGACTCGATTACTGACAATAATCCACCTATCCCTGCCCCCCCAAACATCTAACTGCCCCTTCCAACGTTAACAACTGACCAACCAAATAACCTCAACTACCCCAATTGCCCAGCCGTGGGTCCAACTAGCCCCTGACTACATGACTACCTTCTGACAACCTAGCTATACCCTCCCAACCCTACTACCCACCCAACAACCTGATTATGCCATCTGACCCACTGTGACTCTCTACCCAAACACCCAACTCTTCAGACAAAAACAATTACCCCAATTGCCCAATTATCCCTGCTTATCTGACCATCCCTAACCACCCAAATTACCAACCTGCCCTGACTACCCTCCAACCATCTGTCCATTAACCTGGCCAGCCAAAAACCCCCTGATTACCCCTGGTCATCTAAATATCCTGTCACTACCCAACTGCACCATAACCACCCAACTGTCACATAGGGAAAATGTAGACAAATGCAGCCAGGATTTCTATCCTGTACCCTGTACACTTTGCAAATGTTTTGTTTATTATTTATCTTTATACCAAAAGAGTGCTGCATCTATTTGGTATTTTGCAGGAAATCATTGCTAGTAAAGACACATATTGGGGCTGCTGGAAATTAAGACATTAAAATAGTAATGTTACAGGAGATATTATTCTATAACAACATGGTATAGCTTTTATGATCAATCTGAACAATTGAGAAAGATTTAGGATCACAGTACATCTGGCATGTTGAAATGCATCTTTCATGTTTCACTCTGGCATTTACAATAGTTCACTGGTAAAGACTGACATTTCAGAAGTTTGACAAATCAAAAGCAATAAAATCCTTTCTTGAAGAGCAGAACTAAATCTCCTGATGACAAATTATTGTCTAGTTTTATCATGTATCTGACAAAGTGTTCTTTCCTAAATATGGTTCTTAGTAATTACTTTGCAACTTGTGAGCAAAATTGTTTTCAAGTGACTGTTCAGCTCAAAGCTTTGGCCCAAGTTTTATGATCAGGGTCAGAAACCCTCTTCTTGACTGATCCATTAAAAGAAACCTGCACGGAAACATTCAGAGACATTCTTTATGTGAACCTTTGGGCCAGTAACCTTCCCTCTGAAGCACCCTAATCCAGGCCTTCAGTCAATAGCAAAGTGAATCAATATGATGCCACACCTCTTTTCTTGACACATTCCTGTCTTGCAAAGTTTTAAGGTCCTGAAGGCACTTTGCTAGATCTTGACAGATGGTACATGTGTAGGGTAAGAGGGTGAGGAAGTAGGGTGCCAAGTGGATGGGATGTGGGTTGTGTTGTAAAATAACAGGTGGGGAGGACAGAGTGTGCCAGGTGGTAGGCAATGGGGTACCAAGTGGATGGGGTAGGCTGTCAGGTGGCTGAATGGTAGGATAGATGATGGGTAGCAGGGTTCATTTGCAGATGGGTGTGTGGAAGGGTACCAATGTGGTAAATGAATGCAGGTGTCATGTGAGTAATGTTCGGGTGTCAGGTAAATGAGTGAGTGCTTCAGGAAAGTCAGAGAAGGTCAGCTTGGGGTGGGGGAACTTAGGGACTGTTTGGCCAGATATAAATGAGGAATGATCCTGGGGATTTAGGGACGGTAAGTGGGGAGGGGAGTCATCTCTAGTTTAGGTTAGATCTGAAGGAGGTCAAGTTGGGTCCACAGCAAGGGGTGTTTGGGACTTGTTCAGGTCTGGAGAACAAGAGATAGGGGATGGATGTTGACCATCTCCAACTATTAGAGTTCTTTTGAGGAGGTAGCAAGCAGGATAGGTAAAGGGGAAATTGATAGGTTAAACATCTTTGGATTTCTAAAAGATGATCGACTGAACATAAGCTACTTAGTACGATAAGAGTGTTGTGTGCAGTATATTAGCATGAATAGAGGATTGCTAACTAATAGAAGGCAGAGAATTGGGATGTGGAGTGGGGATTTCCAGAATGACAACCTGTAACTAGTGGAGTGTTACGAGGATCCATGCTGGGGCCACAACCTTTTTACAACATATATTAATGACTGGGATGAGGAAAGTGAATGTAATCTCACCAAGTTTACAGATAACACAAAAACAGGTGGGAAGGCAAGTAGTGAGGATGACACAAAATGTCAATGGAGGGAGATAGTTAGATCATGTGAGTAGTGGGTTAAGTGTGCAGGAAAGAACTTCCTAGGTGGAATTTAATGTGGATATTGTGAGGTTATGTACGTTATCAGGAAGAACAGAGAAGCTGAATATTATTTGAATAGAGAAAGCTGCAGTACACAAGAATTGAGGTCTTTGTGCATAATCACAAAATGCTAACATACAAGTTCAGCAGGTAATAGCAAAGGCAAATGGAAGGTTGGCCTTTATTTTGAAGGAATGTAATATAAATAAAGGGAAATCTTGCTTAAACTATACAAGGCATTAGTTTGATCACTCATGGAATACAGTAAATAATTTTGTTCTCTTATGTAATGAAAGATATACTAGCATTGGAAGCAGTCCAGAGGAAGTTCACTCAGTTGATCCCAGATATGGAGGGATTTTCTTAGAAGGAGCTGTTGAATAGACTGAGCCTGTATGCATTGGAAGTTAGAAGATTGGAAGATGACCTTTTTGAAATATGTAAGATACTTAGCAGCTTGAAAGAGTAGATGGGGGAACAGTTGTTTCCTCTTGTGGGAGAATCTAGGACAGGAGGCCAAAATCTCAGAGTAAAAGGAGTTATCCATGTAAGTCAGGGATGAGGAGGAATTTCTTCTCTCAGAGGGGAGATAATCCATGGAATTCCTTACTGCAGAGCGCTGTAGAAATTAGGTTGTTAGGTCGAGTCTCTGATGGGTTTTTAATGGGTAAATGATTCACAGGCTATGGGGAAAAGTCAGGAAAATGTAATTGAAGATTATCAAATCAACAAAGACTTCATTGAATGGTGAAGAAGATTTCATTGGCTGAATAGCCTGGCCCTGCTCTTATGTCTTATGTTCATATATTCTTAAATTAATTATTGTTGAGAAAATAAAACAAAAATCAGCCTACAACTCACTGATCTCTTCATAAATGTTTAACTTTTGCTGAAGTTCTTCCATTTTAAGTCATAACTAATGGCAAGAGGTTTTGTTGTGTAATATTGAATAACATCAAAAGCATTTTCATTCTTTCAATAACAAAATTGAAACTTGGGTTTTGATCTCTATATCCATTTTATTGGCCAGACAGTGTCCTTGCATTAATCATTATCTAATATGATGGGAAGTCTTCTGGGTATGAGCTAAAGTTTCTGGTTTTGCCAGGACTTAATGGCCAAGAAAAGTTAGTTCAATCCTATATATCTTTCCAACATGCACCAATGGCAGGTATGGTAAGTTTGAGAGAGATTCTGAGTCAACAATGTAATAGAAAGAAAATTGGTGCCTCCAGCATCATTATCCATACCTGTGAACATGCCAATAAAAATGTATGTTTCTACAGCAACCTGGACTCCTTGGGGAGATGGTTGGCTCTGTTGGCTGGTGTTGATCAGTTTGTTGCCAGCAGTGCAGGGTTTGATTCCCCCTACTGGAAGGGGCGGAATCAGTATCTGCCTCCTTCTATGTTCTACCCATAGTCAAGAACTGTAGTAGAACCAGCCTTCAGCTAATGAACTGCAGAAAATGATAATGTCATATGGTAGGGAGGATGAAACAAGGCAGAGATTTAAAGATGCCAGAATCATCTTCTGATTTAAACAGACATTGCTGGAAAAACTCAACAAGCCCGGAGAGAAAGCACAGTTCATGTTTTGAGTTCAGTGATCCTTCTTCAGACCCTTCTGAAGAAAGGTCACCAAACTCGAAATGTTAATTCTGCTTTCTGTTAACAGCTACTGCCTGACCTTCTCAGTCTCTCCAGCAATGTCTATTTTGTTTCAGACCTTCAGCATCTGTAGTTCTTTGTTTCATCTTTTGATTTACCCTGCCTTCTATCCCTGGTACTGTCAGAGATATAAACTATCTGTGCTATAATTATATCCTGGTTTATTAGTCATCCTCCTGATGGTCAATATGAGGCAAGACTAGATGAAGAAAAATATCTTTTGATTATATTCTTCAAGCTTGACATTGCTCGTGGCTTTTTGTTGCAATATGCACATTTTCATACAAAAATGATAAAATTAGGTATGGATCAGGTGCAAACCACTTATCATAATTAGTATAATTCACTCATTAAATCTTTAGTTTCCAATATGCATGCCTAATGAGATGTTTTTTGTTAATGTTTAGTATAAAATGAACCAATATTCTTTGTGTAAACAAACCCAATTATCATGATTTTTGGAAGTGTCTATTATATTAGCAGAATTTGAAATATATGTTTACCAGTTGCAGAATGATAAATTTTTTAAAAATTGAATATCTTTAGTTCAATTCAATTTGCTGATGAAATCAAAGCCGTCTCTCATTAACAACCTTGCCATCTCAGTTCCTTAATTGTAGATTCTCATTTTCAATTGAAATTTGTACATTTTTCTTCGCTTGCTAGCTTTCTTCATTTATCAAACACATCAATCGATATGAGTTTTGCCATATAAATCAAAGTACCAGTCAAGTTCTTACCATTTGAGCTGACTTGTGAAAGGGAAGCTTGATGAACCTGTCAGGTATGGTGTATTATGTTCGCAGGCTGAAAACTTTTTCCCCCGCAAAAATAATGGAAATGACAATACAATGATTTATCAAACAATCACAATTAAAATGTATTTTGTTTACAAGCCATACTATCTTGGAATTCATCTTGGCATTATTCTGGTTTACTTTAATATGAGCAAAATAACCTTGCCAAATAAAGAAGTAAGTTTGTCCTATCTGACTGTGTATTGTTTGACTTTACGCAATGTTGCAGCTTTAACTGTTTATACGTGTACAAAAATAAAATATTGCACGAATGCAGAAACTTAAAATATAATAAAGCATTGGTGAAAGTATAAAATAAAACCAATATCTGTCGTCAAAGGGTATTTGCCAAATTTTCTGCTACAACATTGATTATAATTATTTATGAATAAGATGAAATTGCAAAATGGAATTCACTCAATCATAGGTGAACATGGTTAACACAAAGTGAATGGTTATGTAACAATCATTTCATGTTTTAAATACATGAATAGACACTTCATGAATGCAATATGTATGGAAATTCTGAATGGAACAAATCTTCACAAAGATAAGAAATGGATTTCATTTTCTGCTATATACCATAGCTAAAGCTTTAAATAATCAGTTGTTTTGTATCTGCAATAGTTTGACATTATTTTGGAATCTTTTAACATTTGACTTTTAAACTGATTTTTCCAAACCTTCTCGACTGTCATAATAACATTCGAGTTTGTGACTCCTTCCATTTTGTTTTGTGGATGAAGCAATTAAGCATCAGTTTTTGTAAAAATCCAAAATTTCATTTTCCATCTGTAGCTACCCATACAATTGGAAACAGATAGGAGCTCTTTAGAAAGATAAGTTGTAATTTGGCATCTCTAAGAAAAGACCATTGTTAATGCGGAATGATTTATTCTGGAATTGCACAATTTACTTTATAAAAGGACAGGCACATTCAGAGTAATAGTTCAATGATTTGCAACCTTGGTCTTTTATTCATTTAGATAATTACACTTTATTCTGTATAATGGAAAATATTGTATCTAGCCTACATCGTCACAATGTACAGAATAGAACAAAGGCAGTCAATAGAAAGATATTAACTGTCTGCCCTGTTTTTGGTGGGGGTGGGTGTGGTGATGGTGCATAAATGTAAACGTGACACTATTTCAAAGAAGAGCTGAGGTCATTCTCCAGTATCCTGTACACTGCTTTATTCCTCAACCAGCCCCAATGAAACAAAGGATCTGGTCATTATCTCATTATTATTTATTGAACGTTACTTTGTGCAAATTGACTGTTGTGTTCCTTACATAAAAGCTGACATCAAATGATAGGCAAAGTAGAAAAGGAAATGATGACAGTATTGATCATATAAACTATTATAACGCTGGAGATATATGGTGTAATTGAGGAATCAATTGCAGATTCTGTTTGGTTGGACTTGAGGAACAACAGAGCATCTATGACATTGCATATATATTATAGATCACCATATTTTGGGAAGGACATGGAGGAGCAAAACTTCTGGTAAATTTCAGAAAGGTGCAGGAAATGCAGAATAGTCATAATTAGTACGTCAAATCACTTAATATAGACTGAGATAACCAAATAGTAGAGATGGAAAAGAATTCCTGGAATATGTACAAGGGAGCATTCTTGATCAGTGTGTTTTTGATTCATAAAGAAACAAAATAGTACTGGATCATATTCTGCAGAATGAAGTGGGATAAATGGAGTACGTTCCCCTGAAGGACAAGGAGGTCGCTTCTGGGGAATTGTGACCACAATCACAGAATATTCAGAATAGTTATAAAAAAGGACAAGGAACAATCCAAGTGGCAAGTTGCATTCATCCCACACAAATGTCAGGCAAAGATTATCTTCAACAAGGTCTCCCCTATACATTTCCTGTCATTGCCATTCCTGAATGCCCCACTATTGACATTTTGGGGGTTACCATTGTCCAGAAACTAAACTAAAGTGGCAACAGGAGCAGATCAGAGTCTATGGATTCTGTGGCAACTGTTTTTAACACAAGAATGGAAGCTCCAATTTGAGCCCTTAAAGGAATGGGAAATCAGTGTCAATCAGAAAGAACAAGGTGCATTGAAAGAGATAATAGATAGTATTAGCAGCAAAATGTGAAAGAATTAAAGAAATGTATTTTTAAAATCCCACAGTGAGTGAATCTACACTTCATTAATGTATGTGCCATTGGTTTGACAGTTTATTATCCTACACCTTTCTGTAACTTGATAAGACAAGCTGGAGGCTATGAGGTAAAGGTTTATATAAGGTTTTTCTCTCAATTTTGTTCTTAATTATGTCAGGTTGATTACATGCGAATCCAACATCTGCAACTGTCAGATCTCAGACATTAAACATAAAATTGACTGTGATGATACTGCAGCCTGTCAGAAATAAATTACTTCAAACAATTACCCTGTTTGTCTGTCAAAATTGGCAAATATGGGACTATCATTGTGTTTTAAAATATTACTGTATATTAAAATCTCAGGAAGAGTTGAAATGAACATTTATAGATAATTAGATGAATAAAGAACAAAAGTGAATCTTGACAATAAGAGATACACTACAGCAATTCTTTTATCAGCATTAAGGGGAAATGAGAGTTGGACTTTTATAACATTGTTTCCTTCTATTTCATATTGATTTCATTTAAACAGTGAAGGAATTGCATTCACAAAAATGATAGTGTTCAAGAATTATGGTGACAAAAAAGGAATCAGAAACATAGTCAAAATGATTTTTTCTATTCATCCGATTATTTTCAGTATCTATTTCACCACCTGGTTTACAGTGAAAATTGAACACATTCTTTTGTTTATCACAAGCAACATTTTAAAAAGACCCATTTCCTTAAAATGCTGAAGTGATTTTCAAGTTGGGTAAGGGAGAAACAATTGGTGATTGCAGCAGATCTGCATCTTGCCAGATTGCAAGTTAAAAACCTTTTCCATTGTGTCCTCAGAATTACCAACAGATTACCACTGGATAATCCCATCAATACTATTAATGGAACACAATTTTGTCACACTTTCTGCATTTATTCTTCCTTGACACACATCTGGAACACTTATTAAAAAATATTAATGCCATACCTTCTTACATTTGCTTCATCCTTGTTTAAGAATAAAAAAAACAAAATCCACAGTCCTTTTATTCCCAAAGTCAGTATTGGGATATTCAGCATTTATTCTGTAAACATTTTGAGACTTTAAAGGGGAGATCACCTAATTTGAATAATGCAGGTATACGCCAGTGGCACTAGGGGCAAATCCTTGATACTTATATTTTCAAGATGGCAACTATTCTTAATATAGGGTTCTGGGATTGGGGCAGTGTAGAATAGTTCCCTTTTAAGAGGCTGTTGTGGCGTGGTGGTAGTGTCCATACCCCTGGAGTAGGAGGCCCAGGCTCAGGGCCCATCTGCTCCAGAGGTGTATAATAACCTCTCTGAACAGATGGATTAGAATAAAAATAGGGTTTACAAAGAGGTTGAAATAGGACATTGCTAATGTCTGCTGGGATTTAGCCTTGATCTAAATCTGGCCCCTTGGTTTGGCACTCCTTCCATTGGGTGAAAGAGCTATTCTATCTGCTTTCAGCCAGCATTCCAGCCCTGGTGATGTTTTGCCAGACAAGGAAACTCCTGGCCAATATGTTTCCTTTCCCTTTTCCATTGATGACTGGAGCAAGTAGAAGCATGCACTATACAAGTCACTGTGGAAATTGGCAGCTGGTGTACTAGGAGCAGAAACTGGCAAAACCGTTATTCTTCAATTGGTCTTGACCTCACCGGTTGCATAAAGACATAGAATTAAACAAACTCAATCTGGACATGGTGCCAATTCTGCAGTCTGCACTCCTCATCTCATGTAAAATGTACTCTGTAATTTATAATAAAATTATAATATATTTTATAATATCATATATGCTGCTAATACCACCCATTTTAAGTAATTAAAGTTTAAATGATAGATGCAATTATTAAACTAATAATAGTTTCAAACATGGTTGTGCTATACCATTTTGAATCTTTTTCACAGTGCTTTATCTCCATGAAACACTAAAATATGGAGCTGATATTATCACATGCAGTAAGGGAAGAAGAAAGAAGAATTTCTAATAAAAAGGATCTTCAGGCAGCAAAGAAAGGAAATTTTTAAAAATTTAACAGCTTGAACCCACGATTTATTTGGAACAAGATCATTTTCCGTGACTCTCAAACACCATATAAGAACTGTTTGCATATTAAATATTTTAATTTCCATTGTATAATGTATATTCATTGATAACACATGGAAAATTATTCTGTTATAAATACCAGTTTTTAATATCAGGAGTGAAAAAAGTATTTTAAGAATCTGTGAAGTTCATACAACTCCTCAATATTCATCCTCAAGATAATTTTTCTTTGGTAAAACGCTAACAAAGAAGATTTGCAGTCCATTAAAAGCGATTGTGGGATATCTTTTGTAGCACTCGTAAGTTTGCTGTGTTCGAATAGTGTGGCTGAAAGAAAATTGACTCGCATTTTCTGTCATGTTTAATGCATGAAAGCTGAAGCTAGTGTATCAATGGAAGGTGTCAGAGGGAACACCAGAACATCAGACAGTCTGAAGCACAAAACACAAGCTGAATAAAGCTTCAGCAGACGGCGAACTTTAACCTTTATGTTTTCACTTGTGAATAATTTACCATTTTCATCAAAACAAATTCCCTTCTCTTTCTTTTCTTGCCATTTTCAGTCATTCCATTGTCTTCTTTATAAACTGACTGGCATCAATGATCTTGAAGGTTAATACTGTCTCATTGTACTTGCCTGCTTCCCATTTTCAGCGTATATTTTTCCACTGCAATTTCTTTTCAGAACTTCCACCTTGGATGTCAAAATTTAATCAGTACATACCAATGAGGTTAATCAATCTTTGCTTCATTCTGTCAATGCTATACGTTGTGTATCCCAACGTATTGACATCAAGCATATAAAACAAAAAGAGGAATTATAAGAGCAAGATAAGGTCATTCTGCATTTTGAGACATTCCAGTATTTGGAGAAAATGAAGACTGAGATGCTGGAGATCAGTTGAAGAGTGTGGTGCTGGATCAGGCAGCATCCGAGGAGCAGGAGAGTTGACTTTTCAAGCATAAGGTCTCAAAATGTTGTCTCTCCTGCTCCTCGATCGCGGCCTGACCAGCAGTGTTTTTCCAGCACCACACTCTTCGACCCATTCCAGTATTTGTTTAGATCATGACTGATCTCCAGCTCCACTCCATTTATTGAATGAATCACATAATCTTGGATGAGCTTAGTTCATAAAAAATCTGATACGAGTATTGAAAGTTTCACTTGACTCAGTATTTTACAAGAACAACTTTCATATTTCTACACCCTATAGGTGAAAAGGTGAAAAAATCTGTCTTTCCTTTCGATATTGTTTAATTTAGTTAACAACTGCTCCTTGACAGACAAGGGAATTGGTGTATTTTGAATGTGATATTTTGTTACAGACACTGGAGTGCTGAATTCTTCCAGCCCTTGAATGGCGTGGACATCAGTGAGTCAGTTGGGAAAATATGACGAGATCTGGAAATTGAAATTTTGTCATTGAGAAAAAGAAGACTGATTGTTAAAGCAAATTTTGACTGGCAAGATGAGAGTCTCACCACTGAGTGGCGAGAGGCCTATATTATTGTAAGTCGATTCCCGAGAGGTACACTTCATTTGTTCTTATTCTTGCTGTGCTATACACAATTTCCTATTCTCCAAGAGAAAAATTTTACTGGGACAAAAGACAGAGAAGGTACCTGGCGACTCCAGTTTGCTCCATTAGCCCTCCATCTTGGACAGAAGTCGTCAACATCTTAGGATACAGTGAGTGGGCAGAAACTGTGTACAGTATCAACCCTCCCCATCCACAGAGGTTGGCATCAGACATGCACCATCTCACCACATCATCACAGTACATCTCTAACCCCTGCAGAACACAGCTCTCCACTTCAGTAAGCACTTTGGAGTGCACCCATACATTTCATTGTAATGCTGTTGCCAGGCCACTTCGATGCAGGGACAATTGCCGTCTCATGTATTGGCAGCAGCGTGCACCTCTTTGCTTGCTCTGCTACTGCCCATTCACTTTACAGCTAATTGGAAGCTCACAGCATCTCTGCTTTGCCATTTTGTGTTTATTCACCACATTCAGCACTTACAGACTCACAGAATTACAGTCTTACATTGCCTTTTAGTGCAGACACAAAGCTAGGCAAATTGTTATGGTTGTCCACAGTGGGACAAGTGGGAAGATATTTTTTTCCAGCACCATTTTTTTCAATATCACACCTACAGCATGTACCAACAGCTTATATGGCAAACATAGTGTGTGTGCTTTATTCAAATGCTTTGTCTCAAAGTCTTTGGGGAGTGGTCCGCAGTCGTCAAGAGAGACAGTATTCAGTTGGGGGTCCCAGCACAGTAGGTCAAGGGCATCATCAGATATCAGTTAATTGGGGAGTAGGACACAGTCAGACTGGGAAGTGGGATATGGTTAGTCTAGGGAGTCAGATATCATCAAACTGGGGAGTGGGACATAGTCAGACTGGTGAGTGAGACAGGGTCAATCTGGGCAATGGGACAGGGTTAGGCTGGGCAGTGGGACACAGTCAGACTGGGGAGTGGGACAGAGTCAATCTGGGCAGTAGGACACAATCAGACTGGGGAGTGCACAATGGTCACTCTGGTGAATGGGATATGGTCAGTCTGGGGAATGGAATAAGGTCCATCTGGGGAATGGATCGCAGTCAGTCTGGATAGTGATGTAAGCACTGCTGATTGTTGTAAAAACCTACCTGGTTCACAAATGTGCTTTAGGCAAGGAAATCTGCCAGACTACCTCGTCTGACCTACATGTGACTTCAGACCCAGAGCAAAAGGGCTGACTCATAACTCCTCTCTGAAATGGTCAAGCAAGTCAATCACTTGCATCAAAACCATTACAAACTATTTTAAAAAATGAAATCCAATGAATCACTTGGAATCGAATAAGGCAACACCAAACATAGCCCTGTCAAACTAAATTGCTGCTCTTTCGCAGTCACTGAGTCCAAACCTTGGATCACCCTCCCTAAGAGCATTGGGATGCTTTACATGCAAGGATTGCAACAATTCAAAAAGTCAGCTCATCACCACCTTTGCCACCTCAATAAACACCCACATCTCAAGAACAAATAAACACAATGTTTGAAGCAGTTTTAATTTTATACAAGAGTGAATTACATCATGCGGGGAGAAAGTGAGGTCTGCAGATGCTGGCGATCAGAGCTGAAAATGTGTTGCTGGAAAAGTGCAGCAGGTCAGGCAGCATCCAAGGAACAGGAAATTCGACATTTTGGGCATAAGCCCTTCTTCAGGAATTACATCATGTGGTCAATATACTTCATCTTGACACAGTCTCATCACTTAAGATGAGAATCAAACAACCCTATAAACATTCTTATGTAAATAAACTTGTCAGAAGTGGTTAATAGAAAAGAGACCTGATATTTTCCAATATATAATATTATTTACTGCTATAGAAAAGATGTTAAATTTGAAAGGGTTCGGAAAAGAATGACAGGATATTGCTGAAGTGGAGGATTTGAGATACATAGAGAGAGGCTGAATAGGTCGGGAGTATTTTCCCTGAAGTGTCAAAGGCTGAGGGGTGATTTTATAGAGCTTTATAAAATCATGTGGGGCATGGATAGGGTAAATAGACAAAGTAGTTTTTGCAGGGTAGGGGAGACCAAAACTAGACGCCATAGGTTTAAGATGAGAGACGAAAGGTTTAAAAGGAACCTGGGGGTAACTTTTTCACGCAGAGGATGGTGTGTGTATGGAACAAGCTGCCAGAGGAATTGGTCGAGGCTGGAACAATTACAGCACTTAAAAGGCATCTGGGTAGGTAGATGAACAGAAAAGGTTTAAGAGGGATATGGGGGTAAATGCTGGCAAATAGGACTGGATTCGTTCAGGGTATCTGTCAGCGTAGATGAGTTGGACTGAGCAGTCTGTTTCCATATTGTACAGCTCTATGACTGCTATTTGATTTTTGAGTCGACAGATTTGCTTGATTTATTTCTTCCATTTTCCATGACAGTGCTCAGTTGGTTGGTGTATATAATGCTGGCAATAACACTGGGTAACTCCTGCTCCATCAGCATAGCTTTGTCGGATGTTCAGTGAAAACGTTGCTTGCACAAATAAGAATAGCTTCTGTCAAACCTTGTTACAAGAAGTGAAACAGAGTGCAGTTGAAACAGAACGTAAACTGATGAATTTAATGAACAAGGGAGTGAATCTTGGGGGTATAACACCCTTTTATAAAATCTAATATTGCTTGAGGTAGCATTTTACTACTGTTTTAAGTCTGAACTTTCTTCTGGGATTGAGAAGAGCTAAACAAACCCTCTCTTAGTTAAATAACAGGTCTCATCTGGTTCTGTGACTGAGCTAGAGCTCACTCATTGAAATCTCAGTAGTATAAATAAGAGAGTACAGTGCAATCTGCAGTTGAAACAGAGTGTAAAGCTACAGGTTTGGTGAACTTGGAGTTGTCAAGTGGCTTAACTCTGCTCCTAATTCATCTGTGTTTAGGTAAGAGGACAGTGTTGAGAGAGAGCGAGATCTTTTTAAATTTACTTATGAGGTGTGGATGTTGTTGGCCAGGTCTTCCCTAATTACCTAGAGGGCAGTTAAGAGTCAAGCACATTGGTATGGATCTGGAGTCACATGTAGGCCAGACCAGGTAAGGTCAACAGTTTTCCTCCCTAAAGAGCATGAGAAAGGTTACTATGATGATCAACAATGGTTGTATGGTCACCATTAGGCCAGCTCTTTATTCCAGATGTTTTTATTTAATTCTAATTTCATGCTCTACCATGGTGGGACTTGAACCCATGCCTCTAGAATGTTGGCCTAGGGTTCTGCATTACCAACCCAGTAACATAGCTGGTCCAGTGACATTGCTTTGACATTTCAGGATGTGCTATGTTTCAAGCCATGTTTTTTTTTCTGTATGTTTTATTGATGAGTGAGTGCACCGATGTTTTGGTGATCATGAAGGCAGCTCTTGTCTTGCACAATTGTTCAGTTATTGTTCCGAGATGGCTTTAGCCCTTGAAAATGAAGTACAATATTTCTATCTCTTCAGGTTTATTTAAACTGCATAAAAGTGACAGGCAGGTGTCCAACTGATCTTTATCTGATTCAAAGACTGGCTTCTGATACTCAGAGTTTTGTGAAGTGTGCAGTGTACATCACTCTTAGTTATCATCATCATGAGAAAACATGATGCGTTTATTACTTTGCTAGTGAGGACTGATGTACAAGTTGATACACTGCATATTATGAGCAATTGAATATGTTAACATGATATTACGAAGTTCCTCTGCTTAAAAATCTACTGATGAACACCATCATTAAAGTAGCAGATGATACACTGGTTAGTAATACTGCACAGCATGATTTCAAACTTCTGTTCACTTGTAACAAAGGAAACCTGTAGTCTTTAAACAATTTTTTGCATTGTACTTATTTATGGGAAGTGGTCAATGCAGGCAATTCCAAAAATCATTGCTCATCCCTAACTGTATCTGGAGAAATGTTTTTTATCCTGCTGCCTCTTGTGTGTAATGTCTTGCCATAGTTACTTGACCTCTGACAGTGGTTTAAGTTTGTGGTCAGGTTGGTCTTAATGATAAGAGGCTGTTGTCTTAAATAAGATGTAGTTTGTTGCACAATAACAATCAATAATCTGATAAATATTGATACTCAGACTATGAGGAGGCCAATGGATATAGCTTGTTATTTGTCAAGATTTTAAGATGTTCTATATTATCCCCTCCAAAGCCTACATGACATCATCAGATTGGGTGCAACTTAATGCAGTCCCCAGTATTAACCCTTTCCGAAACATTAATTATACAACATCTCCCTCCATGACTCTCCTTTCCCCCATAGTTAACATTTAAACATTCATGTATTTAATTGCATTTACCACAAATCCATCTTCTCTCCATGTCTCTGACTTCCTGAATTCAGGCATGTTTCACAATTTTTTCAGAATTTGGAATTGGGAGATTGGCAGGTCCTTGATATTAGTAGTGGTGAGCTTGGTTCTATCCATGTCCTTGTGAGATCTGTAAATCATTGCTGTCAATGACTAGCGTTCTCTCCAATTGTGGACCTCCAAAGTCTATGAACAGCAGTGATTTCTGGGACCAGATATCAATGCCGTGATACACGTCGGCATGCGATTGCCATATGAGGAATATTGGAGCAGTGCAGCTTTGAAGGAACTTTAGTCATGGCCTGGCACAGTGGATTAATCTTAACTAATTATTAGTAATTGATTATTCTGCGAAGAAATTAGGTCCCTGAAGTTCCTCCATGCAATTCCTTCAGTCATATGAAAAACATACATTGTTACTGACTTGCTGCAACTTGAATGAATGTATCCTTCCTGTTAAGGTTACATATCCATGCCCACTAACCTTGGCCCAAGGTATCATTTGCAGTGAGATCTATTGTAGTGGGCAACTGTTCTTTCTTGCGTATGTTTGTATGGTCCCATGGACTTAGTTATGCAGGCAATCCCTATGGCAATCCTTCAATTTTCTGACCATCAGCAATTCTGATGATGAAGAGACACACTGGAGTGTGAGGTGGAACTGCAATTTATACAACGCTATGTAAAAGTTTGCATTTTTCTTCAAAAAGGACTTGACCGTCAGGGCCTCATGCTTGGCTTTCCAATTCAATTATGGATACCTGGATGAGCCAAACAAATCCATAAATAGCAGCTGCAACATGGATGAAAGACTCATTATTATCAAACTATCTCATATGGCCACTTCAGGATACCATACATGAAATATTTCATGCAAGATCCTGACAACTATACCTCCGATAGTGGTATATAACTTTTACGCCTCTATCCACTGTGAAAAATAATCATCACCAATGAGGTAAGATCATCCATCAAACATGAATGTTTCTCCTCCTAGCTTTTGGATGCTGCATCAAATCATGTCTATAAAATGGGCTTCAGATATTTCATTTCATAGGTAAACCTCATCAGAGCAGAGTCAGAATTTTTGTATCCTTCAAGGCATCCTTGCCAACTCTTTCTCATCTAATAGGGAGTCAGATAGCTTATGGTCTGTTCCTATGAGCATTTTGAGACCAAGGCTGTAGTCTGAAAATCTCTTGCAAATCCATGTGACCAAGAGAGCTGCTTTCTCTATAACAGTGTAACATGTTTAACAATACCCTGGAGGTATAATACAATGATTCCCAATATCCATGAGAGTAATTCCCCTATGCCTAGAGCTGGAGTATCTATATTTAAGATAGTTAGAAAGAATGAATTTTAGAAGACCAGGCTACTTGTGGACATCAACATGTTCTTGGTCTTTTGGAAAACCTCCTCTTGACATGGGTTCCAGCACCAGCCTTGTGTTTTCTTAAAGAGTTGCCTCAAGGTTTCAGTTGCAGTTGCTAAGAGGGTCATGAACTTTACCTATTTGGTTACCATGTGTAAAAATTAATAGAAGTTGTGAACTTATTTAGGGGTGGGAAACTCCCTAATAATCTTAATTTTCTATTGGGGTCTGGCATTCTTCCATCACTGATGACAATACGTTGCAAGAAGGGAATAGATTTCTTGGAAAATTGTCAGCTTGTAGGTGTTATAAGATGGGATGGATATTCTGATCATGTTCCTTGATCATCTCCCCATATATCAACATAGTATCTCAAGGCATATGATACCCTTCTATTGAATGTGAACTGTTAGACATAACCTGTTGAAGAAGATCTGTTTCTGAGAAAAATCCCAAATAGCATGCTATTCTAGCAAACCACTAAATCGACTTAGAAATGCCATAAACAGTCTTGATTATCACCTAATGGCACCTGCCAGAACACACTAGTGGCATCAAGTTTAGTAAAAACTCTACTTTTAGATAGACATAAGTTGGATTTCTCTCACCTGTGCTTTGTGGAGCTGTATTAGGTTAACTCAAAGTTTCATGGACCCATTTAGTTTTTGTAAAGTAACTTTTGATTTTTTTTTCACCAGGGAAATGCCACCCATTCTGCTCATTACCTCAAGTTTCTTCATTTGGGATTTTTCTCAGTAACAGATCTTCAACAGGCTATGTCTAACAGTTTACATTCAATAGAAGGGGATCATATTGTTTTATGAAAGGATATGGAATCTTCTGGGGTATATAGATGGCTCAATGGTGAGCACTGCTGCCTCACAGTGCCATAGTATTGGGTTTGATTCCACCCTCTGTGTGGAGTTAGCACATTCGTCCTGTGTCTGTGTGGGTTTCCTTCAGGTGCACTGGTTTCCTCTCACAGTCTGGTAATGTGCAAATTAGATGGTCATGGTGTATGTGGAGGTATAGGGATAAAGTTGGGAGGTGGAGCTGGATGGGATATACTTAAGAGAGTTCGTGTGGACTTGGTGAGCTGAATGGCCTGCTTTGACACTGTAGGGATCCTATGGTCACATAACAGTTTAGCATCTGTTATCATATTGTTACATTCCATATTGAGTTGCCTTAATCCAATTAACAATTTAGGGTGCCTCTTCTCAAATGAAACTTTATTCCTAGGCTGTTCACCATTTTTGGCCATTTGAAGAAGGTCAGGGGCATAAGAGGCCTTCTTGCTTAAGAGTAAAGTTTCTTGATGATAAAGTACTTATACTTTCTTTAATTGTATTGTAGCATGGCTTATTACATACCTTTAATCTTAGGAGCAATTCCATTTGGATCACATTGTTCCATCTCTGTTAACTGTAACTTCTGTCCTTTCTACCAGTCTAAACAATCTGATAAGACAGTTACACTCACTCTTGTATTAAGCTTAAAATTAGTGAAATATGATGTCAGGTTCTTCAAATTCAGATGGTTGCACTGTTTGTGTATAAGATTGCATTGGGTATCTATTATATTTTCTCTCTACTCAAACAGTGTAGAGGCATCACTGGCTTGGCCAGCATTTATTGCCCAGATGGCAGTTTAGAGTCAAGCACATTGCTGTGGGTCTGGAGTCACGTGGAGGCCAGACCAGGTAAGGACAACTGTTTCCTTCCCTAAAGGACATTAGTGAACCAGGTGCATTTTTTCCAACAATCAACGATAGTTTCACATTCATCATTAGAGTCTTAATTCCTGATTTTTTGTATTGGATCCATTTGTACATGGGATTCAAATCTAGATCCCTTGGATTAATAGAGTTGGAAAATGTGGTCCTGAAGAAGGGCTTATGCCCAAAACATCGATTCTCCTGCTCCTCAGATGCTGCCTGGCCTGCTGTGTTTTTCCAGCACCATATTTTTCAACTCTGGTACTCCAGCATCTGCAGTCCTCACTTCCTCCCTTGGATTAGTAATCTAACAATAGTACCACTAGGCCATCACCTGCGAGTAGCTATAACACATTAACTCCTTATGTTGCCTGCTAGCACTGTGTGATTGGTTCTCCAATAACTGGACAGCTTGGAGTTGTGAACAATTTTCAGAGAGAGAAGTATTCAATTCTTCCCCAGCTCAGGAGCAGTCTCTCTGTTCTCTGCAGTCAAAACTCAAAACTCACTGCAAACATAAAAGAAACAAGTTTATCTTTTCTGCAACAGTTGTTGTAAGCTTTCAATTTTAACTGGTAAGTCAGAGACTTTTAATAAGGGAACCAGCCACCTTGTTTCTCTTAACTGACAGGGGAAGCAGCCAGAGAAAGGCAACTGAAGCAAGTTGTGAGCCAGTAGAAAAGTCAATAAGCTCATCTCAACAACAGTACCTGGGAACAAAATCTACAGAGCTGTCTTTCCAGGCTACCCCCTGTCCATAACTTTTTACCCTGCCCTTTTTTCCTGTGTGCATGCATGAAAGGAGGAACTTTTAAGGGGATTAGAGTTTTAATTAGTAATATTATTTGCCAATTGTTTATAAATATTTGCTTTAGCGAGAGTCTAATTACTTGTAATAAAGAGTACTTAATATTCAGTGCAGAAATATCATTCATGCGTTGTATAAGTCTGAGTCTGAAACTCATGTAGATTAGGGAACGTTGTGTATTTTATATAAAGGTTTGTCTTGGACTTGACTAAGGCCACAGACAGCAGGTGCTGCACATGATCCTGCATTGCTGTGATCCTGAAGAGAAAAGGATCTAGCTATCAGCATCACAAGAACTTGAAGACATGTATTACAGTTGTATTACCTTTGAGAGTCTAGGTGTACAGCACGGAAACTGAGCCTTCGAAAAGATATCCCTAAATTAATTTAGTCCCATTTGCCAGCATTTGGCCCATATCCTTCTATTCATATATCCATCCAGATGCCTTTTAAATGTTGTAATTGTACCACCACATCCTCTGGCAGCTCATTCCATATACGCACCACCCTCTGCGTGAAAAAGTTGCCCTTTAGATCCCATTTAAAAACTTTCCCTCTCAATTTAAACCTATAGCCTTTGGCTTTGGGTTCTGCTACACTGGGGAAAAGACCTTGGCTATTCACCCTATCCATGCCCCTCATGATTTTATAAGCCACCATAAGGGACGCTACAGGGAAAACAGCCCCAGCCTATTCAGCTAGCCTGAGCCTGTACCTTTCCATGCATATTAGCCATCCTGACCTCAAGTAAGTTGGTCCAAGCAGGTTTAAAGCAGCCTTTACAAGAATCAGCTGTCAAAAGACTTACTACATTGCCCCTTCCAAACCTACCACAGGAGTCCTCTTCTAGCAGCCTTCATCCTGTCAGAACATAGTAGCTACAATATGCCATTCCTAGAGACTGTATACTCTGGCTCAGGGGAAATTGAATTTTTAATGAATGGGCCTTACTCCATTGTGTCTTGCTGGCCTGAGAGATTCAGGATGCCAATCAAGCTGCAGGGCATCTCACTCAGTACTTCATGAGAGGTCAGAACTGAGTGGAATGAGGTACTGTTTCAAAATCAGTGAGAACAAATTAAATCAAATTGAATCAAATTAAAGGGTGCAAATTTTGAGTTGAAATTTTGGGAGTGGATAATATACACCAGCTCCTGCTGTGTCCACTGGTCATGAATGGCCTTTAGTATTAAAGTGGACACCAAGTGCAGACATAGCCATGGAAAGGAGGTGAGCAGTCAGACTAGATATCCCTCTCAAAACACACACACCCTCCTACTCAATACACGCATACACAAACACGGACACACACAAAGACACATACACAAACACTCATACATGTACACACAAACACATGCACACATACACACACCCCTCCACAATACATGCATACACAAACACTGACAAACACCCACTTACACATACACACACACACACACACACACACAAACACAAGCACATGCTACACGCAACAAGTGTATACACAAACATATACACACACGTTGAGTAGTGAAATTCAGCAGAATTTAATCAGGAAAGGGAAGTAAATTCTGATAAATTGTGCAATGAATGAGATGCAAGTATATGTAATACTCTTTTTACCATATAAGCAAGGAGCACTTGGTTGTGAAAGTTTATCCCAATAGTGAGAATCTGATTTTTGGACATTTATCTGATTATCTCATTGCCCTTGCCATTGTTCTAGTCACCGCAGAGAGTGAGGAACTGCACCTACAGTGCCTACAATTTGTTTTTTTTTCTTTTCCTGAAAAGGAGGATGTTTGTAGAAATACCTTTGAGTCGAGCTGTCACTTATAATTGTGTTGTGTCTTAGTGATGTGACCCCTCAAATCACATTGGGCACTGAGCTGATGTACCAATCTGCCCCTGAGAAGGCCATGGTAAGCCTCCTCCTCGAACTGCTGCAGTCTATGTGGTCTATGTGAGAGAGAAAGCTTCAAAATTTTGAGCCAACATGATGAAGAAATTGTGATTTATTTTAAAGACTGGATAGAGTGCAACTTGAAGAATAACTTGCAGCTCATGTTGCTCCATGTGCCTATTGGCTTGTCCTTCCAAATAGCAGAGGTTGTATGTTTTTAGGGTTGATTTTGAAGCTACTTTCTCAAGTTGCTGCAGTGTATCTATTAGATGGTACACAGTGCCTCCTCTGTGTGTCGTTGTGGAGGCAATGAATGTTGAATGGGGTGCCAATCAAGTGGGCTGCTTTCTCCTGAATAGTATCAAACCTCTCGAGTGTTATTGGAGCTGCACTTATCTCCGCAAGTGCAGAGAATTCAATCACACTCTTAAAGCTTGAGGAGGTGTTGCTGAAGTGTTAATGTCACTGGGCTGGTAATCTTGAAGCCCAGTCTAATATACTGAGGATGTAGGCTTGGATCTCACTGTGTTGAAATTTGAATTCAATAAAAATCTGAAATTAAAAAGTCGACAAATCCAAAGATGGTGCAGGTCAGATCAATTGGCCATGCTAAATTCCCCATAGTGTCCAGGGATGTGCAGGCTAGGTGGATTAGCCATGGGAAATGCAGGGGTAAGATAGGGGAGTGGGTCTGGGTGGGATGCTTTTCTGAAGGGTGTTGTGGACTCGACGGGCCGATGCTTCCATGCTGTAGGGATTCTATGGTACTATAATTCTAAAGATGTAACCACTGCTGATTGTCAAAAAACCTATCCTATAAAAACTAATGTGCTTTAGAGAAAAAAAATCCAGGATTCATGTGTGGATTGTGACTCAGGATCGACAGCAATGTGGTTGACTCTAAACCACCCTCTGAAACAGCCCAGTAAGCTCCTCTGTTCAAGAGCAATAGGGCAATAAATGCTGGCTCAGATCTAATTACTGAATAAGAAATAACAAGTGATTTGTAGATGGTGGAAAGGCTTTGGGTGTGAGGAGGTGAATCATTCTCTGTAGAATTGTTGTCAGCAGCAGTCACTTGCTAATGAGTACAATTATCCACCTACACAATTCCGTGTCACTGGTCCCGAGTTCTGCGTGTCCTTCCGTGGCTGATGAGCCTGCTCCTAGAGCCACATCCCTGATCATACATTTGCAGGTGTTTCCTTGAGTCGGAAGTGTTCCTTGGCAATGAGATCATGGGCATCCCTTTCTCCGGTTAATTTCCATACTTACTCTTGCCGATGGGTGTTCCCAAAAAATTCTGTCCCTTCATTCAGGAGGTTCCTTGAAGTTGTTTTTTTCTGAACCAGCCTCTTCCATGTGTTGACTTCTATGTTGTATGTCTTGAGGGAAGGGAATTGCTTCCTTTCATCTCCTCTCATTCTAATGCCTTCCTTGAGCTTGGCGAAGCAGATTTGCTTTGGCAGTCCTGACCATAACTCTAGCGTGAACCTGTGCTAGGTTTTGGGTGATCATGGTCTCAATGCTGGTGTTATTCACTCCCTCAAGGAGGCTGATATTTGTATGCCTGTCTTCCCAGCTGAGGCAGAGAATCCATCTCAAACAATGTTGATGGTACTTCTCAAGGGTACAATATCCAGACCTCTTACATCCTTTTCATCTTGCAGTATCTGTATGGCGGGTCCAGTTAGGTTTCTGGACGCCAGGGTTGTGATGATGTGGGGATTTATTCATAATCACCTTAATGACTGTCAAGGGACTGGATTCCCTTCTGCTGGAGATGCTCATAACTTGCATTTATTTGTGCTGTGTATGCATTTTGTGGTTTAAAAGCCCAACCCTGAATGCTGTTCATATCTTGCTACATCCAATCATTGCCTGCTTCTTTATCTAAAGAGTTGTGAACAAATATGAACATTATGCAACCATCAACGAACATTCCCATTTCTGACTCTATGATGGAGGGAAGATCATTGATGAAGCAGCCTAAGACATTACCCTCAGGAACATTGACAGCAAAGCAATGAGGCTGAGATGACTCATCTTCAACAACAACAATCACCTTCTTTTGTTATAGGTATTATTGCAGCTGTTGGAGAGATTCCCATGATTCCTATTAGATTCAATGTTCCATATGGTCCTTGATGGCCACACTCAGTCACATGTTGCCAGGATGCTAATGATAGTCACTTCCATCTCACCTTTGGAATTAGCCAAAAACATCACCAAAATGAAGGCAGAGATGTTATATTTAGTCAATATGGATTGACTGTAGATTAAAACTTAGTAAATATCTTATCATTTCTCTCAAGGCATCCCACAGTGCTTCAAATCCAGTGAGTTAATTTTCCAAGTGTAGCCATTGCTTTTATTAGGTATAAAGGTGGTAAATAATTTGTATGATGCATGTAGAGTATCAAATAACTTTTATCAATCTATTTGCCCCTGTTGAAGAAAGAATATTGACCAGTTCATTGTTAAAAGCTTTAATGGAGAGCCAATGACCAAGAGAGGAACCTTGTGCTGCTCCCCCACAGCAGGTTTGGTAGGGGGAACTTTAATCAGAACGATGATGGCCAGTGAGAGCACCATCACCTCTTCTGCCTCCATCCTAATCAAATCTGTGGCAGGAAGGTCCATGGACAGATATCTTAAAGACGGCATCATTTATGTGGACAGTTAATGTCCACTTAAGAGTCTCATCCCTCCATCACAGGTATCAGTGGATAGGGGCTCACTCCATGGGGAACATGGAAAGCAAACCCCTGTAGGGTAGGTTTGGGCTCCCAGAGGGTGCCCTTCTTTCAAAAACACCAGTGTCTGATCAACTAACTCTATATTGGGAAAGGGGGGGGCCGGTGGTGGGCTTTGCTGAGAACCCCTGGCTTTGTTACTAAGCTTCTCTCTCAGACCTGGGATCCAATGATGATCCTAGACTTTAGGTGGGTGTTGCAATGACAGCAGCTTCTGCCCCCAGTGGTGCTACTGTTCAATGGCGCTGTTGGGGAGTTCTATTTCTGGAGTCCTTGATCCCTGGGAAAGGGCTAACATTGGTTTATCAAATGTCTGAGTTGAACAGATGCTTCTGTCAGTTGCAACAAATTCTGTTCAAGACTTCTAGTATCATATAGTATTTCCATTCCCTCTATTCTAACTTCACCTTTGTCTCATCCATGTGAGTCAACAACAGAATTTATTTCAAGGATGTCTTGTATAAGATGACGTTTAAGGAGTCAGTGTCATGTTGCACAGGCTTTAGGTGGAGAGAATTGAGCTCTTTCAATTACCTGAAGCCAGCAGATATATTTTATACAGTTCTCCATAATTGGGAGTAACTGTGCTCAGAAAGTTAGTAAAAGCTGTACCTATTACTAAGATATAATTAGGCTACCCTGTTATGTTAGATGCCTCTTTTATTTAAATTCACCAGTGTTATTCTGATGAAAAATATACTACGACTTTGGAATTTTCATGTTTTAAAACAATAGAAGGAAGTAGATTTTGGCTAGTTCATTGACTGATTTATTTTTAAAACAGTTGGAAAACAATGACTTAAATGCATCAGTTCTGAGACACTTAACTGCAGCCAACTACCTAACAGATCCCTATGGAGTTTGTGGATAACATATCTATACTGATGAAATTATGATAGGCAGAATAAATGCATTGAGACAATTGGTTTAGTTTTGAGAAAATGTAGGCCATGAGAAGTGTGAGAGGTTCATACCATTGGAAATTTAGATTTCAAGAAAAGTCAGTTAAGATTTAAAAAGCTGAGAGAAGATCAACATTTCTTTGGAATTGAGTCTTGTAATTGATGGTATTGAGAAACAGGTTGAAACTTTGCTTTGATGTTAGTTTAGAATCTTCCTAACTATTTCTATATATCTGTGTCTATTTCTTCTTTTGTATATAAACTTGTGTACAGTAGTTCAGAAACATTTGCAGCCTTGCATGAACCTTTTTTTAGTGATTAACCATGACATAATACATTGTTGTGGTTCTGCTCGCCGAGCTGGAAGTTTTTGCTGCAAACGTTTCGTTCCCTGGCTAGGGAACATCATCAGTGCGGTGGGAGCCTCGTGTGAAGCGCTGCTTTGATGTTTCTTCCGGTATTTATATTGGTTTGTTCTTGCCGCTTCCGGGTGTCAGTTTCAGCTGCAGTGATTTGTATCTGGGGTCCAGGTCGATGTGTCTGTTGATGGATGTTCTTGCCGTTTCCGGGTGTCAGTTTCAGCTGTAGTGGTTTGTATATGGTGTCCAGGTCAATGTGTCTATTGATGGAGTTTGGGGATGAATGCCATGCTTCTAGGAATTCTCTGGCTGTTCTCTGTCTGGCTTGTCCTATGATAGTGGTGTTTTCCCAGTCAAATTCATGTTGCTGGTTGTCTGAGTGTATGGCTACTAGAGATAGCTGGTCGTGTCGTTTGGTGGCTAGCTGATGTTCGTGGATGCGGATTGTTAGCTGTCTTCCTGTTTGTCCTATATAGTGTTTTGTGCAGTCCTTGCATGGTATTTTGTAAACTACGTTAGTTTGGCTCATGCTGGGTATTGGGTCCTTTGTTCTAGTGAGTTGTTGTCTGAGCGTGGATGTTGGCTTGTGTGCTGTTATGAGTCCTAAGGGTCGCAGTAGTCTGGCTGCCAGTTCTGAGACACTCCTGACGTATGGTAGAGTGGCTAGTCCTTTTGGGTGTGGCATGTCCTCGTTCCGTGGTCTATCTCTTAGGCATCTGGTGATAAAGTTGCGTGGGTATCCGTTTTTGGCGAATACCTTGTATAGATGTTCCTCTTCCTCTTTTCGCAGTTCTGGTGTACTGCAGTGTGTTGTGGCCCTTTTGAATAATGTCCTGATGCAGCTTCGTTTGTGTGTGTTGGGGTGGTTACTTTCATAGTTTAAGACTTGGTCTGTGTGTGTTGGTTTCCTGTGTATCCTTGTGGTGAATTCTCCGTTGGGTGTTCTCTCTACTAACACGTCTAGGAATGGGAGTTGGCTATCCTTTTCTTCTTCTCGTGTGAATCGGATTCCTGTGAGTGTGGCATTGATGATTCTGTGTGTTTTTTCTATATCTGTGTTTTTGATGATTACAAAGGTGTCATCAACATATCTGATCCAGAGTTTGGGTTGGATTTGTGGTATGGCTGTATGTTCTAATCTTTGCATAACTGCCTCTGCTATGAGTCCCGAGATTGGTGATCCCATGGGTGTTCCGTTGATTTGTTCGTATATCTGATTGTTGAATGTAAAGTGTGTGGTGAGGCACAGGTCCAGTAGTTTAAGTATGCCGTCCTTGTTGATAGGTTCGGCCTCCTGTGTTCTGTTATGTAAGTCCAGTAGGTTGGCTATTGTTTCTCTGGCCTGGACCCCAGATACAAATCACTGCAGCTGAAACTGACACCCGGAAGCGGCAAGAACAAACCAATATAAATACCGGAAGAAACATCAAAGCAGCGCTTCACACGAGGCTCCCACCGCACTGATGATGTTCCCTAGCCAGGGAACGAAACGTTTGCAGCAAAAACTTCCAGCTCGGCGAGCAGAACCACAACAACGGATACCCGAGCTACAAATCTTCAATCAGATTCTATGACATAATACAATTAGATAAAAATAATTATGTTAACTATCCAGCCAGGTTTCATTCTGTCATCTGACTTGTCCAGTATTCCCATTTGCTGGAATCATAACAGTCTATTGTTTACCATGAATAATTAAACAGGCCCTAAACTCAACATAGAGAAAGAAGGATTAATGGCATTGAAAGAACTCCACAGAGGCCAGTATCCCATCACCAAGTCACTCTTTATTTACACATGGAGAATCCTTGACATTGACCCAGCTTCCTCCGAGCCAGCTCTATGACTGAGCAGGATGTGTGACATTCCTGTTCTTATCTGTCAGCCAGGGCTTCCCTATTGGACCAAATTAACAGCCCAATCAGGGAACTCATATTTTATGAGATCCACCTGGCTGACCTCATTACAACCATTACAGCAGTGATGGCAGTGGTATATGAATATGCAACAGATATTAGAATTATACTTGTGAAAACTGAGTCTTAGCTGAAAAATAGCAAAACTTGGAAAAGCCGGAGGATGATTGTTTACAATCAACATGGGTAACAAATCAGTCACTGCAGGCAAGTGAATTAAGAGTATAACTGGATATGTTTACACTAAGTAATTTTCCATTTTGTTGTCCAAATCAGTGCTTTGCTATTCAAACTTCTCCAACATAAATCATTCTAAGCAAACATGGATGCAAAACTGGCCATGCAACACAAATTACCCTTTTCTTGAAGACGAATCCAATTTTGACTGCACACTAATTTTAATTGTACTTTATGAAAATCTTCACTCTACATTAGTTACAAGAAGTTTCAGCAAAATACCAATATAGTATATTTTCAAGTTTCCCAGTCAAATTCAGTTATGATCATAACTTGAAGAAATGGGAAATTGATATGCAGTATGCTTTTGTGGTTGAAATTAAGATTAGATTCGATTAGATTCTGTTAAGATTAGATTCCCTACAGTGTGGAAACAGGCCCTTCGGCCCAACAAGTCCACACCGCCTCTCCGAAGAGAAACTCACCCAACCCATTCCCCTACCCAATATTTACCCCTGATTAACACACCTGACACTATGGGCAATTTAGCATGGCCAACTCACCTGACCTGCATATCTTTGGATTGTGGGAGGAAACCGGAGCACCCGGAGGAAACCCACGCAGTCAAGGAGGAAATGTCTTTGATTTACTCTTTAAATCAATGTTAAGAATTCAAAATTGTGATGACTCTTCTGTAGCTAAGCTGAAGCATTGTACTGTTGCCATTTTTTTACATATTTAACCAATGGTGCTCAATCAGCTTGCGATATAATTAACTCCATCAAGATAAACAAAATATGACTACAAAAGGATATTGCAGTATTGTTCCCTGATTATCATTTCTAACATTATCAGTTGTTGGTAATTTATTGTAGATTTATAGCAAAATTCAAATGTTTTTCTTTCCTGTGCTAGTATGAGTTGCTGAAGAATTCTCTAAATTTATTTGATTATCATCCAATCTGACTTATTAGTTAAAAAGGGATTGAAAGCCTGTGAATCTTCTGTCTGTCTATTGTTTTGATTTGGGGAAAAAATATTTAAGTTTTATATCAGTCTCTGAAAAAGATGACAGTCTAAGGCCAAATGGATAATATTTACATAACAAGTTCATTATAGAAAGGAAATAGGAGCTTAAACGATTGCTGATTCATTCTTATCTCTGTGCTTGGGCTACTCTCGGACTCCCATTTTTTAAAAACTTCTGCTACATCTGGAATAGCTTTTCTTAAGTACTGAGGCACTAGTCAGTACATTGCCTTCACTTATCAGATAGAATTACTGAATTCAATTTCTAGTCTTAGAAAGCTTCCCATAAAAGCTAAAATACGTCATGTTCTTGTGTAAATGTCTGACTCAGCAGGTAAATCATTGGACGTAAATGCGTCAGAAAAGATATTGTGGTGCACTGTGTGCTGTCTTTTGCATTTGCTAGCACTTAATTGTACATCTTAGCATAATGCAGAGGGTATGTACGTTACATTCCTATAAAACTAAAGAGTCTCATTTTAAGTTAGATTTGTATATTCCATTAGGGAAATACAGCCAGTGGCCTGGGCTCCAAACAGACATATTTGCTGTCAATTATGAATAAAGTACGCATGTTTGGCAACTTCCTTACAACATTCCTGTACTATGTGCTGTTACCGAAATTTGGCAATCAGTATGACATCCATCAAAGCAGAGCAAAAATAATCAAATTACCTTAATTAGTGGGAACTTTGACTCCTGTAAAGAACGACTATCCACTCATATAACAGTGCTGACCTGAAGCACTGCTGATACTGACATTTGGTTATAAACGATTACCGTGGACTGGGTTTTTGTCCATTCCTAGTCAAACAGCAGAAACTGTAGATCAGAAAGGAAACAACATTCACGCTACTGTGCTGTTACCTAATCCATTTGTAGAAAGACGGTTTTGGCTGAGGGGGTAATCTGCAAGTGTCTGCTGCCTACAGAATCTGGAATGTTGTTGCAAAAAGATGATATAAAGACATTATGTAAGCAAAAGCAAAGGGCTGAATATTACATTCCCCGGGATGTTGACAGGGAGGAGTGGCTATAAAATTGGGTGCAATGCAATGGGCATTGATCCCGATGCCAACTCTCCTGGTCCTGCTCACACCTCGGTTTTGGAAGAGGTCAGAGAGTCATAGAGTCATAGAGATGTACAGCATGGAAACAGATCCTCCTGTCCAACTCATCCATGCCAATAGATATGCTAAATTAATCCAATCCCATTTGCCCATGTCCCTCCAGACCGTTCCTATTCATATACCCATCCGGATGCCTTTTAAATGTTGCAATTGTACCAGTTTCCACCACTTCTTCTGACAACACATTCCATACACGCATGAAAAAGTTGCCCCTTAGGTCCCTTTTAAGTCTTTCCCCTCTCACCTTAAACCTATGCCCTCTGGTTCTGGACTGTTGGGGAGCCAACTTGTCCAGAGGCCAATTAAGGGAGAAGGCCAGCGTTACATGTGAAGCCTGGCTGCTTTCGTTGCTTGCACTAACAAGGGAGGTATTATCTGTTTTAGTGGCTGCCCTAGCCCACATTGGAGGTCCCCTCCCCTAACAGCTTCTCTTACCTCCCCGATCCTCATTTCTGTTCCCTCTTTGACATGCCCACGTCATTACCCACCCTCCTCAGCCATCCTGGCTCGCCTGGTGAGACCTTTCACCTAATCTTTGTGTCCAATGACAATCTGCACTGAGTACTGGCTACAGTCCCAGGATTGCAACACAGCTGAGTCTCCACCAGCTCCTGGAAGTGGGGCTCCCTCGCAGAGTGGGGCGGGGGGGGGGGCAAAATCCTCTCTCAAGAGACTTAACTGCCTGCTAACCATAAAATAGCTATGGGTAAGCCACTAGAGTGGAGAAGAAATGACCCCGAATATTCACGGTGAGCATGGATAGCAGCTAGCAGTAAAATTCTACCCAAACTCTTAGTTACTGGAATATAAAGCAATTAAATGAAAACCACCAGCAAAGGACAGACACCACCAGCAGAGCTGTGAAACCATTTTCTGGAATGCTTGAGAGATGGGTGCTTAGAATGATATATTACCCAGTCACTTTGGTTAATAGCTTCAATTTGGTATTATTGTCTCCAATCTATCCTAGTGTAAAGTATAGCCTTCAATAAGAACTAGACAACATTTGAGAAAACTAGCTGTTGGATAACATTATCAATTACATGGTACCCCTCATTCAACAATACTTTGACCCCTAATGTTATCATATTTTAGAACCTATTAACATCCAGCCTTTGTTTTTGTACTCAGCCCAACTTCGTCTGTTAGAACTTCAGAGCATCAGATTGTCTGTCAAGCCTGACTAAAAACAGCCCGTGATTAGGACCAGGGATGCAACAATTTTCTCTGCCTTTACTGAGGGGCAATGAGGCGCACTGAAAAGCCCATAAAGCTGCTGCAACGTGATCAGCTAAGTTGGCATCGACCACTTATAAAAGCTGGGTCTTTCTTACTTACACGATTTAACTATTTCCTGGACAAACTTGTTGACTAATTAGCTAATCAATGATATTTACAGTTAAAGATTCTTGGCAGGAGTTTATGGAGTATAAAATACATCTCATTTTTTAAAGAAAGGTAATAATAATTCACTATTTTATCAAGGACTTTCTCAGTCATAGGCCAAAAACAATTTTCTAAGTGATTATTAACCATATATACTTTAGTATAAAGTCATGTTGTCAGGAAGAAAGTTTTTCTAATTTTTGGAAGCAGAATTAAATATACTTGTTTGATTTTTCTGCCTTGACTAAACTTCTGATATTATGAAGAGCTGTCAGTGTACACACATCACACTTAATTCTATCAGCCTCATGGTTTAACTACAAAAGACACAGGAGAGAATTTCTAACTGACTAATTATTTATCCTGATATAAAGGGACGACTTTCAGATCTCTACACATTTAGGAATGCATATACCATCTTAGTTATGTTTTCAATCAGTTTTCCAGAAATAGCATCGAGATTAGTTCCTGATGATGCCACTTAATATTCTGGATTTCACTGGAATGGCACTGAGTCATATAATAGAGACTCTACCACTTTGCTACCAAAGCACCACAGTTTGATCAGAGACTGATGGAAAACCTATTTGCTGAGGTTGGGATTTAATTGTAGCAAGTGGTCAGGTAATCATGCACACAATTAATGTCATGAGGAGATGTTAATGAGGTGTTTGCAAATTGTCATTAACCCAGCTCCAATTTTAACTTGTGCAACACAAATTTGCTGTTTTTCTTTAGATTCTCTACAGTATGGAAACAGGACCTTCGGCCCTCCAAAGAGTAACTCACCCAGACCCATTCTCCGATTACTATTTCTACCCCTGACTAATGCATCGCACACTATGGGCAATTTAGCATGGCCAATTCACCTGACCTGCACATCTTTGGATTGTGGGAGGAAACCCACGCAGACACGGGGAGAACGTGCAAACTCCACACAGACAGTCGCCCAAGGCAGGAATCGTATCTGGGTCCCTGGTGCTGTTAGGCATCAGTGCTAACCACTGAGCCACTGTGCCGCCCCAAAGCTGACTGAGGAAATTGGGCAGATTTGTGCAGCAGATCAGGTGCATGCTCAATCACATCATTGTTCCACCTAAAATAAACTTATAGCAGCTACTGTGTCAGTTCTCTCTGACAACTATTGAGCATACAGTTCTTGAGGGCTTGCAACATTTTCCAATTTTGTCAGAGTTCAAACTGCAGTCAGTGAGGGTAACTATAAGGAATTCACATTACAGAATGGAAGGGTTGGGATGAGTGTCAATGGCAGAATGATAACTGTTGAAAGAAGCATTTGGGAAGTGAATGCTGGATGCTGTGGTCAGTTCAGTGGATGTGAGGAGTGATGTTGAGGAATACTCAGCAAGACAGAATGTGAAGGAGCATGCTGTACAGTACAGGAAGTAATAAAATAAGCAATTAGTTGCTTCTTGCATTGCATCCAAGTCGAGGACAGAACGCTCCTGCTTTCTCACCTCTTACCAGCCTCCAACCATGCCACAATTTCTTTTTCCCAATAACAGGGACAGGTATGTCCTTCCCCCTTCTGATTGAACCTGTAGTACTTCTAAGATGGCATAATTAAATCTGGCGTACTGTTTGGCTCTATGGCAATCATTTAGCCTATATGTTTCCTATTTAAATATGACTGAGATTGCATCTTGTTGGATGTGTAACACACCTATTGCACAGCTGGAAGATGAAAAATATACAAAAATATGAACTGGGAGAAGGACTAGGCCACTTAGACTCTTGAGTGAAGAGTGTGGTGCTGGAAAAGCACCAGAAAACAGCCTCATTCCTGATGAAGAGCTTATGCTCGAAACATCAATTCTCCTGCTCCTCCAATCCTGCCTGACCTGCTGTGCTTCTCCAGCACCACACTCTTGACTCTGATCTCCAGCACCTGCAGTCCTCACTTTCTCCTAGTTGATTATAACATTACTGCAAAGCCTCTTCCAAGGATGCCTACCTTGAAGAAGCTCTCCTCCTTTCTGTGCAAGGATTTCAGTGAGTGCCCCAGCCTCATTACTGATGAAGAGCCTATGCCTATAACATCGGTTCTCCTGCTCCTCGGATGCTGCCTGACCTGCTGTGTTTTTCCAGAACCATACACTTGACTCTGATCTCCGGCATCTGCAGGGATCAGTTTCTCCCACTTCATCTCTTGAGTCTGCTCCACCATTCTATAAGATCATTGCTCATCTTAATACCTTTTTTTTAGATTAGATTAGATTAGATTTACAGTGTGGAAACAGGCCCTTCGGCCCAACAAGTCCACACCGACCCGCCGAAGCGCAACCCACTCATACCCCTACATTTACCCCTTACCTAAGGCTACGGGCAATTTGGCATGGCCAATCCACCTGACCCGCACATCTTTGTGACTGTGGGAGGAAACCGGAGCACCCGGAGGAAACCCACGCAGACACGGGGAGAACGTGCAAACTCCACACAGTCAGTCGCCTGAGTCGGGAATTGAACCCGGGTCTACAGGCGCTGTGAGGCAGCAGTGCTAACCACTGTGCCACCGTGCCGCCCAAGTTCTTGTGTATCAAGAACTTATCTACTCTGTCTGAAAGAAACTTCAATGACTCTGCTTCCACCATCTGTTTAGGAAGAGAGTTCCAAAGACGAATGATCCTCTGAGAGAAAGAATTCTCCTTTCCTCTGACTGAAGTCAGTGCCTTCTTATTTTAAACAAGGGCCTCTAGTTCTAGATTCTCCCAACAGAAAAAAAATCCTTTCCACATCTACTCTGCTAAGACCTTTCAGGATCTTAAATGATGTAATCAAGTGGCCTCTTATTCATTTAAACACCAGCAGACACAATACAAGTACATCAGTTCCCCTTGATTCACAAGAGTATGTTCCTTTTTCAGAAACTCTAATAAATTGATCATAGTTTCTCTTCTGCAAAATCATGTTGATTCTGTCTGATTACCTTGAATTTTCTCAGTATCATGTGGTAATGTCATTAATACTAGCTTACACTGTCTTCTCTCTGATGGATGTTAAGTAACAGGCCTATAGTTTCCTGCTTTATGCCTTCCTCTCTTTTTGAACAAAGGACTTACATTCTCTATTTTTCAATCTAATGGAACCTAATTACTTAATATTCCTAATTACTTATTATTCCACCTTCCATCTACCCTGATCTGCCTGAATCTAAGCAATGTTTGAAAATTCAAATTGTATCTACCATCAAACTAACCACAGGTTTTAAGGGTTTATGATAAAGTTCATCAGGTCAAGGACAACTAGTCAGCTGGAGCTCCAAGGATTTGTTCAGTAGCATTTAAAGCCATAGAGTCATAGAGATGTACAGCATGGAAACAGATCCTTCAGTCCAAATTGTCCATGCCGACCAGATATCCCAACCTAATTTAGTCCCACCTGCCAGCATTTGGCCCATATCTCTCTAAATCTTTCCTATTCATATATCCATCCAGATGCCTGTTAAATGTTGCAACTGTATCAGCCTCCATCACTTCCTCTGGCAGCTTATTCCATACACGTATCATCCTCTGCATGAAAAAGTTGCCCCTTAGGTCTCTTTTATATCTTTCCCCTCTTACCTTAAACCTATGCGCTCTAGTTCTAGACTCCCCCAACCTAGGGAAAAGACTTTGTCTATTTATCCTATCCATGCTCCTCATGATTTTATAAGCCTCCGACGCTCCAGGGAAAACAGCCCTAGCCTATTCATCTTCTCCCTATAGCTCAAATCCTCCAACCTTGGCAACATCCTTGTGAATCTTTTCTGAACCATTTCAAGTTTCACAACATCTTTCTGATAGGAAGGAGACCAGAATTGCATGCAATGTTTCAACAGTGGCCTAACCAATGTCCTGTACAGCCGCAACATGACCTCCCAACTCCTGTACTCAATACTCTGACCAATAAAGGAAAGGATACAAAATGCCTTCTTCACTATCCTATCTACCTGCGACTCCACTTTCAAGGAGCTATGAACCTGCACGCCAAGGTCTCTTTGTTCAGCAACACTCGCTAGGACCTTACCATTAAGTGTATAAGTCATGCCAAGATTTGCTTTCTCAAAATGCAGCACCTCACCTTTATCTAAATTAAACTCCATCTGCCACTTCTCAGCCCATTGGCCCATCTGATCAAGGTCCTGTTCTTCACTGTCCACTACACCTCCAATGTTGGTATCATCTGCAAACTTACTAACTATACCTCTTATGCTCATATCCAAATCACTTATATATATGACAAAAAGTAGAGGACCCAGCACCGATCCTTGTGGCACTCCACTGATCACAGGCCTCCAGTCTGAAAAACAACCCTCCACCACCACCCTCTCTCTTCTACCTTTGAGCTAGTTCTGTATCCAAATGGCTAGTTCTCCCTGTATTCCATGAGATATAACCTTGCTAACCAGGCTTCCATGGGAAACCTTGTTGAACGCCTTACTGAAGTCCATATAGATCACATCGACTGCTCTGCCCTCATCAATCCTCTTTGTTACTTCTTCAAAAAACTCATTCAAGTTTGTGAGACATGATTTCCCACGCACAAAGTCATGTTGACTATCCCTAGTCAGTCCTTGCCTTTCCAAATACATGTACATCCTGCCCCTCAGGATACCCTCCAACAACTTGCCTACCACTGATGTCAGGCTCACTGGTCTATAGTTCCTTGGCTTGCCCTTACCACCTTTCTTAAACAGTGGCACCACGTTAGCCAACCTTTGGTCTTCCAGAACCTCACCTGTGACTATCGATGATACAAATATCTCAGCAAGGGGCCCAGCAATCATTTCCCTGGCTTCCCACAGAGTTCTAGCATACACCTGATCAGGTCCTGGGGATTTATCCACTTTTATCATTTCAAGACATCCAGTACTTCCTCCTCTGTAATATGGACATTTTGCAAGATGTCACCATCTATTTCCCTACAGTCTATGTCTTTCATATCCTTTTCCACAGTAACTACTGATGCAAAATATTCATTTAGTATCTCCCCCATCTCCTGTGGCTCCATACAAAGGCTGCCTTGCTGACCTTTGAGGGACCCTATTCTCTCCCTAGTTGTCCCTCCTTTTGTCTATTTTAAAACTAATAGAATTATGATCGCTGGCCCCAAAGTGCTTCCCCACTGACACCCAAGTCACCTGCTCTGCCTTATTTCCCAAAGGTAGGTTAAGTTTTGCACTTTCTCTAGTAGGTACATACACATGAATCCCAGAAAATTTTCTTGTACACACTTAAATTCCTCTCCATCTAAATCCTTAAACCTATGGCAGTCCCAGTCAATGTTTGTAAAGTTAAAATCCCCTACCATAACCACCTTATTATTCTTACAGATAACTGAGATCTCCTTACAAAGTTGTTTCTGAATTTCACTCTGACTAATACGGGGTCTATAATACAATAAGGTGATCATCCCTTTCTTATTTCTCAGTTCCATCCAAATAACTTCCCTGGATGTATTTCCGGGAATATCCTCCCTCAGCACAGCTGTAATGCTATCCCTTATCAAAAATGTCACTCCCCTTCCTCTCTTGCCTCCCTTTCTGTCCTTCCTGTAGCATTTGTAACCTGGAACATTAAGCTGCCAGTCCTGTCCATCCCATGTTTCTGTAATGGCTATGATATCCCAGTCCTATGTTCCTAACCATTCCCTGACGTCATCAGCCTTCCCTGCTATGCCTCTGGCATTGAGATAAATGCAGTTTAATTTATCAGTCCTACCTTGTTCTCTGCTTTGTCCCTGCCTGCCCCGATTGCTTGACTCAGCTCTGTTCTTAACTGTACCAGTCTCAGATTGATCTCTTTCCTCATTATCTCCCTGGGTCTACTTTACTCGTTTAAATCCTCCTGAGCAGCTCTAGCAAATCTCCCTGCCAGTATATTAGTCCCCTTTCAATTCAGATGCAATGCATCCTTTTTGTACAGTCACTTCCGCAATGATCCAAAAATGTGAATCCTTCTGCCATATACCAGCTCCTCAGCCATGCATTCATCGGCTTTATCCTCCTATTCCTGCCCTCACTAGCTCGTAGCACCAGTAGTAATCCAAATATTACTACTCTTGAGGACCTCCTTTTTCAATTCCTGCCTAATTCTCTGTAATCTCCATTTAGAATCTCAACCTTTTCCCTTCCTATATCGTTGGTTCCAATGTGTAGAATGCCCTCCAGCTGGTCCCTCTCCCTCTTGAGAACATTCTGCACCCTCTCTGAGGCATCCTTGATCCTGGCACTAGGGAAGCAACACACCATTCTGATTTTTTTGCTGCTGGCCGTTGTACCATGGACTAGAGAGTCCCCTAACACAATTTGTCTCTTTGAACCTGACGTACCCCTTGTTACATTAGAGCCAGTATCAATATCAGAAACTTGGCTATTCATGCTACATTCCCCTGAGAATCCATCACCTCTTACATTTTCCAAAACAGCATACTTGTTTGAAATGGGGATAGTCACAAAAAAACTCCTGCTCTACCTGCCTACCTCTCTTACTTTTCCTAGAGTTAACTCAACTATGTGATTGTATCTGTGGCTTTTCTCCCTTCCTATGACTGCCATCCATCACACCCCCTTGCTCTTGTAAATTCCTCACTGCCTCTAACTGTCTCTTCAACTGATCCATTCAATCTGCTAGGCTTCTCTGGTAACAGTAATTTTTTTTTAGTTCCTTCCTTTGCTTGACTTACTGCAACTTCTGGATGTTACTTGTATTCCTTATAGTGAGAACCATTGCAAAATACTTAATCAATTGATCCATTTTCTCCTCATGCTCCAATATTGATTCCCTAGAGTTATTTTCTATTGGACCAGTGCTCACTTTGTTCTTACTCTGTTTTTATAGATCTAGCTAGTTTTCTTTCTATAATTCTTCCCTTTTTTTGGTCATTCCTTGCTTTTATTTTAACGTTCAGACCAACCTTTTGACCTGCTACCTATCTTTGGATAATTATAGGTTTTTCTTTACATTTATTACTACCTTTAACTGTTTTAGTTTACCAAAGTAACTATTCTAATTGAATACTGAAGCCAATGTGTTGGACAATAAGAACTCCCATTACAAAGGAAGGACAATACAAGAAAATTTCAAAATCATGGAAGATGTTTCATGATCCATAAATAGAAAAGAAATGTTTTGGACCAGAGCAAACCCCCTCAAAATATACTGAGAAGATAGTCCAGACCCTAACTTTTTCTTATTTTAAAGGTAAGCATAAGGCGTTTGTTCCAGATATAACTCGATTGGTCAAACTACTCAATGTTAAGCAAAATACACTTAATTTTTACACTACAGTTAAAATACAAACAAAATAAAAATAAAACAATTGGCTTCATGTAACTCTATCAAAATGCTTAACAAAATAATAAATACATTAACTACTACTAATTAACTGTTCCAATATAGTAACATTTCATAAACATACCCTTGGCAAAGGCAAATTCAGTAAAATAGATTGTCTCACACACAATTCTAGCAGCAGGAAGAGAACCCTAGCTTTTAACTGTAACAGAGGGAGGGGTATGAGCTTCTACATCCACCTTCAGGACCCCAGCAACTTTGGAAAGCTAAAACTAAACATCCAACTACAAATGAACCCCATCATCAGGGATATATTTCCCTCCCCACAAAGACCATTCCCTCTTTGTTTTCCACAAAGACCATTCCTTCTGTGGCTATCTGGTCAGGTCCATGCCCCCCAACAACCCATCCTCCCCTCCTGGCACCTGCCCCTGCCACCACAGGAATTGCAAAACCTTCGCCCACACCTCCTCCCTCACCTCCATCCACAGCCCCAAAAGGAGCCTTCCACATCCATCAAAGTTTCATCTGCACATCCACCAATGTCATTTATTGTATCCATTGCTCCCGAAGCGGTCTCCTCTACTTGGGGAGACTGGACGCCTCCTAGCAGAGCACTTCAGGGAAAATCTTGGGACACCTGCACCAATCAACCCCATTGCCCCTTGTGCCAACATTTCAACTGCCCCTCCCACTCTGCTGAGGACATGCAGGTCCTGGGCCTCCTCCACCGCCGCTCCCTCGCCACCAGATGCCTGGAGGAAGAACGCCTCATCTTCCGCCTTGGAACACTTCAACCTCAGGGCATTAATGTGGACTTCACCAGTTTCCTCATTTCCCCTCCCCCACCTTACCCCAGTTCCAATCTGCCAGCTCAGCACTGTCCTCATGACCTGTCCTACCTGCCAATCTTCCTTCCCACCTATTCGCTCCTCTCTGATCTATCACCTTCATCCTCACTTCCATCCACCTATTGCACTCTTACCTACCTTCTCCTCAGCCCCACCCCCCTCCCATTTATCTCTCCACCCCGGGGGCGCCCTGCCTCATCCCTGATGAAGGGCTTTTGCCCAAAATGTCGATTTTCCTGCTCCTCGGATGCTGCCTGGCCTGCTGTGCTTTTCCACACTAATCTGAACTTATATCACGGCTCAGCTTCCAGCGTGAACTGTGGGACAGCTGCGCATTCTGCTTCTCAGAAACCTGGCTCAAGCCATCCATTCCCGACTGTGCACTTCAGGCTGATGGATTTTCTATCCATCATATGGACCGTACAGCGTCCTCAGGTTAGACAAAGGGTGGAGAAGTTTGTTTTTTAATCAACAACTTGTAAAGCACGGACACTGTAACCCTGGGCAGCCATTGCTCCCCAAACCTTGAACTCCTCACCATCAAATACTGCCCCTTCTATCTACCACGAGAATGTACCACTGCTATACTAACTGCTGTGCACATACCGCCACAAGTATAGGTTGCAGAAGCTCTGGGTGTGCTGCATTCCGCCACTAACACCCTGGAGACGGAACACCCTAAGGCCCTGTTTATTGTAACTGGTGACTTCAAACAAGACAATCTAAGAAAGGTGTTGCCCAAGTACCACCAGGGGCCCGAACATTTCAGACCACTGCTACATCACAGTGAAAGATGCCTACCGCTCCAACCCCCACCCCCATTTCGGGATCTCCGACCACAATGCCGTGCTTCTTCTCCCGGCTTACAGGCAAAAGCTGAAGCAGGAGGCCCCCTCACGGATACATGTCCAGTGCTGGTCGGAGGAAGCAGAGGATTAACTCTGGTACTGTCTGGAATCGGCAGATTGGGCCATGTTCAAATAGTTCGCGGGTATCTTGGATGTATACACCACCACCGTCACAGACCTTATCAGCAAGTGCGTGGAGGACTGCATACCGAGGAAGTCAATCCGGGTGTTCCCCAACAGGAAACTCTGGATGAATCAGGATACATAGAACCGGCTAAAAACCAGGCATGAGGCCTTCAGATCAGGAGACCCACTCAAATATAAGGAATCCAAGGATGACATTCACAGCGCCATTGAGACAGCCAAGGACCAATACCGATCCAAACTAGAGACCCAGACAGACACCCAGCAACTATGGCAAGGACTGAATGACATCACAGGTTCTAAAAAGAGACAGTGCAAAATAGCAGACAATGACACATTCCTTGCAGATCGTCTCAAAGCCACCTATGCTCGCTTTGAGCAGAATTTCAGCTGACTGGTAACACTTATGCTGTCAAGTCCTGTAAACCTATCCCAACAGTCACTGCATCAGGGGTCAGATCAGTTTTCCCTTGTGTAAGTCCAAGGAAAATGATGGGACCAGACAAAGTACTCAGGCTGTGCACTCAGAGCATGTGCAGATCAACTGGCAGAGGTCTTCTCCGACATCTTGAACACCTCCCTGCAGCAAGCCACTGTCCCTGCCTGTTTCAATAGGGCCAACATCATCCTTGTGCCTAAGAAGGCTCATGCAGCATGTCTCAATGACCACTGCCCAGTGGCCCTAACTTGAGTGGTCATGAAGTGCTTTGAAAGGCTGGTCATGCCATCAATCAACTCCAGCCTCCCCAAGACTCTTGACCCACTCCAATTTGCCTATCGGACCAAATGATCCACATCAGATGCCATATCACTTGCCTTTCACTCCTCTCTAGAACACCTTGACACCAAGAACAGCTACGTAAGAATCCTACTCATTGACGACAGCTCAGCCTTCAACACTATTATCCTCTCGAGATTAATTACTAAATTTAGTGATCTTGGACTAAGCCTCACTCTCTGCAACTGGATCCTCAGTTTCCTGACCCACAGACCACAATCAGTGAAGATTGGGAACAACATTTCATCCTCACTAAAACTCAACATAGCCCTGCACTGTACTTACTATATACCCATGACTGTGTCGCCAAATACCAGACTAATGCCATTTACAAGTTCACTGATGACATCATCATAGTCGGTTGAATCTCAGATGGCAATGAAACGGACTACAGACGGGACGTGGAAGACCTGGAAAAATGGTGCACTGAGAACAACTCACCTCTTAATGCCGGCAAAACCAAGGAATGCATTATTGACTTTTGGCGTTACTCATGCCCTCCTACACATTAACAGCACAGAGGTGGACTGAGTGGAGAGTGTCAAGCTCCTGGGAGTGGTCATCCACAACAAGCTTTCTTGGACTCTTCATGTGGATGCACTGGTTACAAAGGCCCAACAACGTTTTTTTATCCTCAGGCAGCTGAGCAAATTTGGCATGATAGCAAATCCCCTTGCCAAATTTTATAGGTGCGCCATCGAGAGCATTCTGTCTGGATGTACCACTACCTGGTATGGCAACTGCACCATTCAAGATCGGAAACAGTTACAGAGAGTGGTAAACTCGGCCCGGACAATCACAAAGGCCAACCTCCCATCTATAGAATCCATCTATCAGGCCCACTGTCAAGGAAAGGCTGCCAGATTCTCAAAGATCCATCCCACCCTGGCAATGTTTTTCTACAACCTCTACCATCAGGGAGAAGGTATAGAAGCCTGAACACATGCACCAGCCGGTTTCTAAACACTTTCTGCCCTACTGTTGTTAGAATACTGAATGAACTCACAAGCTCTTAACATTTGCCTGGACCTGTATTTTTGTTTTTTCTACTGTTAACCTATTATTTACTTATCTATGCAACTTAACTCTGTGATCTGCCTGTATTGCTTGCAAGACAAAGCTTTTCACTGTGCTTCGGTACATATGACAACAAATTCAATTCAATTGATGTTTTCCTACAGGTAAAGCATGCACACAAGTGGGAACCCAAAGACCACCAGGTTAACATGGTAGCTTTATCAAACTGCAATCAAAGCAAGAGGAGGTCAAGGTTACATACTTCCTCTTCTGGGAATAATGATATCTCTCCTGCTCCTACTTGAACCACAATAATTCAAAGGAAGCATTATTAAATCCAGATGCCAACCTTGTTCACCACAAATCTAGGTTAAAATTTTGAACAGTTTTCCTCTAAAATCTCCTAGCTCCTCTGATTCCATTTTTGCATTGGTCGTTTGCATAGCTGACTCGGATGATGTCACGTGCATGTGTATCATGCCTACGTAGAGACCCAAAAGCAATAAAGGCAATTTAGTGAGGCAATGAATGACAAATTAGATATTCTGAGCCACTGGGTTTTCTTCCAGGTTTCATGCATGTAATTCCACTCCTCCCAATATACTTTATTTCCAAGCATGTTAGTACTGAAATTATAATGTGTCAGTCCTTGAGATTTTCTCAGTCATCATTGCTAATTAAACAACCTTTGAAAAGGCTGAAATGTGGAAACAATTTTGACAATTTCTTTGGAAGAATGTGTCAGTTTATGACAGGTAATGTTTAAAATAGTAGAAGTCTCCACGATTCTGATTTATATTTTGAGCACATTCTTGATCCTGAAAACAACATTTACCATTAACTGACTCCACTGAGCTTATTTTACCCCAACCCTCGAGGTCTGAGTTATTGTCTGAGCTAGTATAGAAGGAAGCACAATACCTCATTTTCCAATGAGATAAAAATGCAGCTATCAGGAGATGAGTCATCTCTGATTCATTCTTCCTCTCAGCAAATTGCAGAGCAAATCGTTTGTGACGAAATCCATGACCCAGATGATTCTAACACCCGAAGGGTGTGCATGACAATGTCTCAAGGACACAAAGAATAAAGTCTCTTGTGCATGGGTCCGAACCAGTCTAAATGGGCAGGTACTCAGGATGAAATCCCACAGCAAATTGCCAAAAGTATATTACAATCTGGATAGGGACCAGTGCACTGTTTTTAAAGAAGTGTAAAATTGAGTGGACATACCAATAAAATAAAACCACAAGAGTCCAGCATTGAACAAAGAATAATAAACTTTTTCATACGTAGTTACAACAGTAATACATTCTACATATAGTTATTGTGTTTATTCTAACATCCAGAGTTAACATGCAATAAATATGGTTTATAGGCTGTGATCAAATACTCAGCAGTGCACATCAAATAGAAAATGAAATCAGTACAAATCCCACATATATCACAGCAATTTTCCTAGATATTAATTTCACAGCAGGTCTTCAAATCTCATGGCATTTCAGAAGGGATTATAATTCTTCAGTGTTGCTGATCTGGTCTTGAACCCTTTTCTCCCAAACTGACCAATCAAGTACAACTTTAACAACTACACTTGATCTGTACTCAAATGCTCTACCAGTGAGCCAAAACACCCTCTTGTTCTGGGGTGATTGCCCTCCTTTCCAGATTCTATACTTTGCTCCTCAGGAATCTGGAAATCATACAAGTACTTACTCACAATCACAACTCCAACTTTTAACCAACAGTTATCTTCACCAAGCCCAAACTGCCCTTGGGTTTCCCCTTGAGATCCAATCTTGCTCAGTTGCCTCCAATGTGAGCTGTACTGAACTATTAATGGCACTTCCTGAGCCCCCACTACTTTCAGGACATTTCTGGAGCCTGCTTCTAACACTTACCATATACTGAACAGGTCCTGTAGTTTCTTACAGTTAGCAGCAAATTACATCATGTACAGCAATGTATACAGTGTAGTGAGCTGACCTGCCTATTCGACATGGTAGGTGGCAGTGTAGATTTGATCTGATGTGATAGCTCACAGGACATATGGTACCAACAATATAAGATCTTCAGACTCAAATTTAGGTTGCTTGCTCATACAGCACCGTCAGCATCAGGAAAGAGATGACATTTTAAGAAACCCTTGTGGCAATTGTCAGTGAAGACAAATACTCCAGTGAATGTCCAAACCTGGTAAGAGACCACTGCAACCAAGAGTTAGCAGCAAACTGGTGAAGGAGAATTAATCATTCCAAAGCTAAACAGGCTATATCACAAGGCGATGGCCTGTAGGAGTGGCCTCAAATCAGAGTTCAGAAGTGAATGATTGACACCAGAGGCTCTGTGAGTAAAGTTTCAAACTGCTGGTGGGCAAGAGAAAACTTTTAAAAGATGCAGTAATCTAGACTGGAATATTAAGAAATTTAAAAATGACTTCTATGCACTTAAAAACTATATTTGCATTATCCTATTCCAGTATGAAGGCTAAGGACTGTGCCCACACCTTCTGGGTCTACACACAGCCCCTACTCGTACAGTCCATTCCAGGTCCTACCTTTCTCAGGTTACTATTTTCCTCTTTACATATCGACAAAAACCTTTGAGTTTTCCTTTATTCCTTTATTTATCAGTGTTTTCTTATGCACTCTTCTAGCTTTCCTATAGTTTTTATGGATCTTTAAGGATTTTGTTATTTTGGGACCTCAGTGTCTGCTCTAAAGTTCTCTTTATTTTTAATCCTAAACCTTTGACCTCCCAAGTTCTCAAGTCTTGATCCTACCTTTTTTTTTCTTTCCAAAAACATAGTCTGTACCTGAATCCATGTAAGACTCTGTTAACTCATTTTTAGATTAGAATCAGTCTAAACATTATGGCACAGACAACAGCACACAGGGGGCTAGCACCTTCAACATATTATCTGGCTGGCATCAATTGTTCAGTTAACCTGAGAATGTAACTTTTTAAAAAAGTTTGGTGATTTACATATGAAAGAAGTGAAACTATCATGGTCATTCTAACAGAAAAGAGACTTAACAAACAATCAAGGTGTTTTTCAATGTATAATTTCAGTTACATCACACTATAAACTTTTACTATAAATTCTGTGTCTTACAATTGTGTACGCCATAACCACCTGATGAAGGAGCGTCGCTCCAAAAGCTAGTGCTTCCAATTAAACCTGTTGGACTATAACCTGGTATTGTGTGATTTTTAACTTTGTACACCCTAGTCCAACATCGGCATCTCCAAATCATGACTTATCTGCAAGTAATTGCTCCAGCCCACTCAGCTAAATTATATCTTAGTAAAATTAACAATTCCCTTGTTTAGAATATTTATTCCTGGCCCGTCCTTAACCTTTTCCACAACTATACTAAATCTATCTGAATTATGGTCACTATCTCCAAAATTATTCCTCTGCTCTTACACTTCCCACTTGCCTGGGCTTGGTTCCAAATATGATACCTAGAAATGTCCCCTTTCTTGTTGGGTTTTCCACGTACTGGCGAAAAAATGTTCTCCTGGATGGAATTTCAGAATTTTGCTTCCTCCTACCTTGCACATGGAAACTATCCCAGTTAATGTTTGGCTACTTAAAATCCTTATTATTCTTACCTTTCTTTGAAATTTGATTACATATTTGACTCTCCGTTTCTCCCTAATTATTTGGGGGCCTATAGTACACATCCAACAGTGTGTTTGCCCTTTGATTTTTAAAATTTCGATCCTTATGGCCTCATTTGATGATCTTTTCAACATATTTCCTCGCTGCTATTATTGACTCCTCTCAATTAATATTCCCATCTTCTTATTTCTTTTCTATCTTGTCTGAATATCCGATAACTGGCATATTGAGCTGCCCATCTTTCAGCCAAGTCTCGTCAAAGCAATAATATCACACTCCTCATGCCTAACTATGTCCTCAGCTCATCTATTAGAATTATAGAATCCCTACAGTGTGGAAACATGCCATTAAACCCAACAAGTCCACGCCAACTCTCCAAAGAGTAACCCACTCAGACTCATTCCCCCTCCCTATTATTCTACATTTATCCCTAACTAATGCACCTAACCTACACATTTTTGGATCATGGGAGGAAACCGTGGGAGCACCTGGAGGAAACTCACACAGACACAGGGAGAACTTACAAAGACCACACGGACAGTCACCCGAGGCTGGAATCGAACATAGGTCCTTAGCGCTTTGAGGCAGCAGTGCTAACCACTGAGCCACCATGCTGTCCAAACTTCTTGAATTAAAATATATTCCATTTATCCTTGCTAAACACATTTCTTTCTTACCTAATCCATGTTTCCTCTGCTTTCCAGAATTACTTGTGTTTTAATTTCTCATTCCATCTCAGCTTCTCTCCTACCTGAACTACTTGTCAGGATCCAATTCTCCTGCCAATCTAATTTACATCCACCTCAACAGCATCAACAAATCTCCCTCCAAGGATTTGCTGTAAATCCAACAACAGTTCAGATGTAACCTGCCCAACATGTCCAGGTCGCACCTCTCCCAGAAACAGTTTTAATTTTTCAACAATCTAAAGTTCTCCTTCTTGCATCTTTCCAGCGATGCTCTGTTGTTCTATTCTTATACTCACTACTGTGTGGTAATCTGGAGTTTGTGATTTTTGAAGTCCTACTGTACAATTTCCTACCTAAGTCTGCTTGTAGGACCTTATTTCTCTTTCTTCAAAGTCATTGGTCCCAACATGGACCTGACCTTCACCTTCCTCCTCCTGAATGTCCTGTGGTTTTGTGACATGCAAGGCCTTAATACCCAGGTGGCAATGTACCACCTTGGAGATATGTCCACAGTGACAGAAGTGCCTGTCTACTCCCCTCACTCATGAATCCCCCACCACTACTGCTCTTCCACATTTCTTCCTCCATCCTGCCAGTCCCAACCCCAAACAGCTGGAACACTGTCTTGGCCCTAGCTGCCTTTCACAGAGGGACCATCGTTCTCACTAGAAAATACCGAGAAACATCTTCTTCTTGTTTATGTCAGACAAAGAATCAGAACTCCTTAACTCTATCAGGTGAAGAAATTTAGTTGTAAAATTCTAAAATATTAAGTGTAAAGTTTTTAAGTTTACTTGAAGCTCAATCTACATCAATAACTGGTCACAAGAGATAAGAGAGAAACTACCTGCCAATTACCTTGCTGCTCTCCTGTCACATCACACTCTGATTTTGTTGAACTAGCTCTACTGCCAGTTTATCTGCTCCTGCTGTTGTAGCTCCTTTTAACCTCATTACCACCATTCCTGAATCCCGTTCGTCAGTCCACTTCCAGTTTGGGAGACTTTATTTAGGCTGTGTTAAAGGCAGGAGATCCTTCATAAGAGCCATGATGAAGGCAGAAATTATTTGTTTAAATCTCACTCCCCCAAAAAAGATGGGAATCCTCTATTTTTTCTGTTTATTTCATCTTGGCCATGAAAAGCATACGAATCCACCATTTCAACCACAAAATGTAAGAAAACACTCTGCTGTACAGCAGCAAAGGAGCAGTAGAACAGCTATTACTGCAAAATAATAGCCTTTTAAACAGGCCCTGTAGTTTCCTACACTTAAAGGGGATGGTAGCCATAATGTTCATCATGAGCAACAGTTTAGACAGTATAATGAACTAGCATCAATGGTGCAGTGAATTGGCATGCCCAGACAATATAGCACGCAGCATGCAGCATGCAGATTTGACTTGACAGATCATTGTAACAAAGACCAACATCTGTGAGATAAATAAATAACCTGTCTTTCTTTTAATCTCATTACCTGCTAAATCATTCTTGTTGAGAACTAGCAAACAGACAATGGGCTGAATAGCCTCCTTCTGTGCCATGCTGTTTTAATTGTGACTGAAAGATAAACAGGTTTTTAAAATGTTTTATCTCTGGTATGTAAAAGATGTTGTGCACTGATATATTTTAAAAAAGTCCTGAGGCATCTAGTTTATTATTGAAAGATGTGTATCCATCTTGTAACCTCACATTGGGCAATATTATGTACATTTCCTTTAAAAGTATGCATTAACAAATGTTTAACATTCAAAAGATAGCATGTAATGGACTAAAATGTTGTGTTCTCAGAAAAAAGCCATTGCCTACATTATGTGTCATAAATTGACATATTCCTCCCAATAAAAATGTAAAAAAGTGCTTTGGCTTTCCATCAACCATGACCTTTCACAAAGTAGAGTTGTTTCAGTTTCATTATCACAATATCAATTGAAAAGGGGGGAATGGGGGTTAGGCAATTAAGAACAGCACTGGAAGCTTCTGCAAGTGTGCCCATTATCTACATTAGTAACCTGAGATGCTCTCATTTCACTTTTCAATGTATGGATAGTGAATCGCTTACTCGATGTCCATCAACATTGCAGAACTTTTCACCAGTGCATTACTCAGTAAGTTGTGACATGATTGCTTTTTGATCTAAATTCCTGTCTGACATAATGGAGATCAGTGGGACATCAGGACATCTGGAAGCAGTCTTCATGTTCCCAGCTTCCAGGTTTAACTTGGCAATGTTGGGTTATTTGCATGTAATCCCCTCAACGGAGTTAGAGTGTTATTAACATACCACAATTGGAGAAATATTTCACAAATTTAATAGCATCTCCACATGCACTCTGAAACTTACCAGTAAAACTAACATTACAGCAATTCATTTGGCTTATTAAAACTCAGGCAAATACTCAAATGATGTTTATTCTCAGTTGCTTTAGTACCTCCTTGTGAGAAAGGGTTTTCTCCCAGTTCTTTGGCTGAGAGTTTACCTTCTGCATTATGGAGATTTTCAGAATTGGAGCTGGATTGGTGACATCTTGATTGCCTTCATTGGCCAGCACCAACAGCGAGCCATTGTTGTCAGCCGCAGAGCATCGTTGACTAGACACACTCAATATCTGTGTGTCACCAGGTCAACCAGGAATATTTTTTAAACTTCAAGGGCTTCCACTTCAATCACACACAACAAAGAGAAACTAGACAGCGTAAGTGCAAGAATGCAGTTCTTGATGACTGGTGAGTCCAGAACCAGGGGGTCAGAGTCTAAAGATACCAGATGGGCCAGAGTTGAGGAGAAATTCCTTCACTTACAAATGGTGAGCCTATTGAATTCTTTGCCTCAGAAATTGGTTGAAAACAAAATATTGAATGTTTTCAAGGAGTTAGATATAGCTCTTGGGACTAAAGTGATTAAAGGATATAGGGAGAAAGTGGAACAGGTACAGAGTTAGATGATCATCCATGATCATGTTGAATGCCAGAGTAGACTCGAAGGGCCAATGGCCTTTTCCTGCTACTGTGTTCTATGTTTCTATGAAATATTCAGCTGGGACAAGATGCTGAGTAGACATTAACTTGGAAGAATCTGAACAGGATGAGGAACAGAAAGAAAAGTAGGAAGATGAACAAGGTGGAAAGACCTGTTGTAGCTCACCTTGCTGCCCATGGTGTGAGAAATGCCCCTAATAATGCAAGGTTCAGTTAGGCAATGCTGGATTGATGGCAAAGCCACCAGCAATCCTGACTTTTCTCTATTGCTACCTCAACCCTGCCTCTTCCCAATGGCTAAAGACATTGGCACAAAGCACTCCTGAAAACAATCAACTATCCATTGCAGTTTGTGTCATGTTCCTGGTCAACTTATTTCTTTCCAATCATTGTCTAACTACCGAAAAGTGAGCTGTTTCCAGCAACAGGGCAGCGCATTATGCAAAATTGTTGCAAAGTAATGCATCTTCCATAATTCTACTTAAGAACAAAGGCTTCAAAGTAGAAACTTCAAATGTCAAAGTACGTAGAACATAGAACAATACAGCGCAGAATAAGCCCTTCGGCCCTCAATGTTGCGCCGACCTGTGAACTATTCTTAGCTCGTCCTCTACACTATCCCATCATCATCCATGTGCTTATCTAAGGATTGTTCAAATCTCCCTAATGTAGCTGAGTTGACTACATTAGCAGGTGGGGTATTCCACGCCCTTACCACTCTCTGAGTAAAGAACATGCCTCTGATGTCTGTTTTAAATCTGTTACTCGACTGGGAACAGCCACAGCAAAACAATGGAGGGCATTCAAAAAGGTATTCAGGAGAGTACAGGCCCAACATGTTCCCTTTAGGATGAAATTTAGGAAGAACAAGGCCAGAGTACCCTGGATGTGTATGGATATTCATGGTTTTTAACCAACACAAAGGGAGCAAAACAATGAACTCTAAGATGGAGTATAGGAAGTGTAGGGGGAATCAATTAGGACCATAAAGAGGGCACATGAAAAAACTCAGGCAGGTAAGATTAGGGAGAATCCCAAGATATTCTATAAACATAGCAAGAAGAAGAGGATAATCAGGGTCAAAGAGTAGGGCTCATTAAGGACCGAGGGACAATCTATGTATGGAGCCAGATGGCATTGTGAGGCATTAAAAAATACTTCACATCTGTCTCCACTTGGGAGAAGGAGGATGTAGGTACAAAATATTTCACAAAGAGGAACTGTGAGGTTCTCAATAGATTGACATCGGGAGTGAAGAGGTATTAAAGGTTTTGGCAAACTTAAGTGAACAAATCAGCAGGTCTGGATGAGTTGTATCCCAGTCTGCTGTGAGAGATGAGGGAGGAAATTACAGGGGCGCTGACTCAAATCTTTTGTTCCTCTTTGGTCAAGGGAGATGCTAGAGGACTGGAGGTCAGCTCATGTGACTCCACATTTCTGGAAGGGTGATAGACACAAACAAGGGAATTACAGACTAGTGAGTCTCAGGTCAGTGCGAGGGAAACTATTGGAGAAAATTCTGAAGAGGTAAGGGGAGGTAAGGTTTGATTAGGGATAGTCAGCATGGTTTTGTCAGAGTGAAGTCATGCCTAATAAATTTGAGAGAATCTTTTGAGGAGATGACCATGAGAGAAATGCAGTTGTTGTAGTTTCTATGGATTTCAGCAAAGCCTTTCACAAGGTCCCACGTGGGAGGCCAATAAAGAAGGTAAAAGCTTGTGGTATTCAGGGTAACTTGGTAAGGTGAACCCAAAATTAGTTCAGTGATAGGAGACAGACACTGAAATGTTGTGTCCAGTGGCATGCCACAGGGTTCAATCCTTGGTCCCTTAATGTTTATGAGATGTATAAATGATTATAGAAGAGACTATGAGGGGTTGATAAGTGAGTTTAAGGGAAAAACACACAGTGAGTGTGAATGTTTCCAGATAGCAAGGTGGATACCTGATGTAAGGCTTCTGACCCCCTTCGAGGGACAGGACGCAGATCTGACAGGAGAACAAGAGAAACGTATGAGCATTGATGGGAAGATTGGATATCCACAGCCATCTTGTGAGAAGATTTGCTAATTCTACTTGCACATCAAGCATCAATGCGTTCATAAAACCTTGGGTGTGAGCACTTGTGACACTAACAAACCGTCATGTTTTTCAATAACCTCCAGATCCCAATCCCAAGCCGGACCAAAAAGAATGAACAGCCCTGGGCTTCCAGGCCCATCTCTAACAGCTCCTCAAAATACATCTATGAGGGTAATAGGCACGAGGCTCAGAAATGCACAGTTAAGGCCCTTCTCCACACCCTGCACCCACACAGAGACATTCACACCAGTGGATGATCTATCTGGTGTAGGGTCAGAGCAAGGTGAGCATTGCACTGGCACAGGCCCGCAGGTAGGGGTGTAAGAAATGACTGGGGTCTATGACTGTCGGAAAACTGCTGGAGAATAGACTCTGGCTGAATCCAAAGCTGCCAGAGACCATGCACAGACTGAGCGACCAACTGATTCTATGTTTGACCTCCTCGTGGGAAGTATGGTGTGTGGGGTGGTGGGGAGTGCTGCAGAGGGGGTGCTGCTGCTCTGGAGAGCCATATCCATGAGAACAATTAATATTTGCTAGATATCTTCACTTCATTCGATCAGCCTTGAATACCTTCAGTTACTGAGAGGGGGTTGAGGGCTTTTGACCTCCCTCCAACTCATCAAGGAGCTGAGGAAGATGCTATTGGCTACAGACAGAAAGTTTGGAAGACAGACTGATGTCCAGGAGTTTTCACCTCAGTTTACTTTAGAGCTGGCTTGCACACAGTCTGTTCTCCGCCAAGGACTCAACACATTCACCAGGTCAGGCCAAAGAGGTCACACCTTCATGAGTGCAGGAGATTCTCAGCAGGTCAGTGCCCATTCTACCCTGGACTACCAGAGCATCATCTGAGGCAAGCTGGAAAAATAGTCAGCAAGCTTTCTCAGGCTCAGTTGTGGCTGTCAAAATGGCAGAAACCTGGGTTCGATTCCAACCTCAGGTGACTGTCTGTCTGTGCAGAGTTTGCACATTCTCCCCGTGTCTGTGTGGGTTTCCTCCGGGTGCTCTGATTTCCTCCCACAGATCAAAGATGTGCAGGTTACGTGGATTGGCAGGTTATGTGGATTGGCCATGCTAAATTACTCAGTATCCAGGTGTGGGTGGGCTGGTATGTTGGATGTTCTGTGGGAGGAGGGGGGAATCGGTGTGGACTCGATGGGCTGAATGGCCTGCTTCCACACTGTAGGGATTCTATAAAGATGTAATGGTAGGAAAAGAAAGATTGAAGTCACTTTTTGTTGCACCTTCTGTACAACCTGGCACCTACTGAGCAATTTCTACAACAGTCTCTTTCAATCTGTTCAAGTTTTGGACTGTTTATGTTATTTAGACTACCTTGCGGGGCACTGATTACTGTACATCAAGTGGAGGTGTGGCCAGAATGCCAAGGATGTCATTCACTGCTGCCAACTAGAAGGAGCATAACTCTCAAGTGGGATTTCAGATGTCATTAACCAAGGCTTAGCCCCTCTATATCTCTGAGATTGCTGAATGCCTCAAGCAAAATAGGGTTTAAGGAGAAGATACACAAATCTTTAATCAGTAACACATTGGAGGGTTATGGAGAGTGGGAAGGAAGGTGGAATCGAGGCCATGAGGAGATCAGCTATGACTACACCAAATGGTGGAGCTGATTCATGGGCTGAATTGACTATGCCTGCTCCTAATACTTATATTCTTTTGTTTGAGTTATGTTGTGCATCTCGCATATAATCCTGCATGATTTCATAATGATTCTGTGGCTAGGAAACTGAACAGGAGATTATTAAGTCAAAGGAAACAAAAGATCTTTCAGTTACTGACACACAAAGACCCAGATATTCCAGTCAGGGTCAGAAGTCTCATTTCATTCCATGATTGATTAAAGCTCGTCACTGGGCAGCTTTTGCATTGTAGATTCCTGGATAGAAGAATTCCTGTTGTGAACCTGTTCTGAAATCCAGGAATCCAGCAGCAAAGAAAAAAATTTGCTGCAAACAAATCCCATTCTGCAGTAGTCAGTGTGCCCTGGGAAATGAGTTAATTAGCTAGCAGCCCAGCTAGCACTTTGACAGCGGCTGTGAAAGAATAAGTATGTAACTGTGAGGTTTGAGTGGTGATTGGTTAGGAGGTTAGGGTGCAAGTGGGGCAGGGTGCCAGGTAAATGGGGTGCAAAGCAAGTGTGCTGATGGTAGCTTGAGGGTTGGGGAAATGGTGCTGAGTTTCACAGCATGGTGAGGCATGCCATCTGTGTTGGGTATCAAACTGGTGCCAGGGGTGTCACTTTGTGGGGTGCCAGGTGGAGGGAGGAGGATGTTGGGTCCAGTGGTCAAACCAACAGCAGATCTGGAAATGGGTGGTGTGTCTGGAAAGGGGATGGAATTGTGTTTGGTGGGTATGGGACGGTTGGTCTGCTCTGGGTATTGGTTGTCAAGGCGTTGGGCATAGTTGGGGGATGGGAGGTGAATAGTGAGGTGGACATTTAGTTTGGCTAGTTGCTTAGTTGAGATGGTTTTTAATACTCTATTTTTTTTCTGGGTCACTATTAGCTTAACTGAGTAGGAACCCTTGAATTAATAGACTGTTTTGGACGGTTCCATATAAAGCAGGTTGTCCATCAGGATTTTCAATTTCCCAGGCAATTCCCACACAGTCTGCATCCATGTGGTCCTACCATACAGTTCTAATCGTTCTCAGAATATCTGGGCCATTGTTTCCTTTTTAACATCTTAAAAGTAATGAAGCTAACAATTCCTTGAGGGAAGGAGCACCCCATTTGGCTCAGGGTTCTGATTGTCCACTTCTGTTAGTGATAGTCAATCCCCTCACATCAAATGATGTTATATTACAGTTCACTTGGGAAGTCTGGCTTTCTTTGGCACTTTTACCATGTATGTTCAGTCTGGTGTCACAGATAGCAATAATAGAGGCTCCGATGTTCTTTTCATTACATGTCTGCCAAGGAACCTCTCCACTCTTATTGCTTGACACTGGTGTTTGCTGGAAGGATTTGTGCATGGATACAGTTGGCTGTGTTAAGAATGCACCCCTCTGGGGCGGGATTTTATTCTGGAATTTCTTGCTCAGAGGCAGGAATGTTACCCGTACACCACAAAACCTCCTTGTAAAATAAAGGGCCTGTGTTGAAATCGTATGCAATTCATAATGTTTTGATGAAGACATGGATAGCAATGGCGCTGATTATTTTATTTCTCCAGATAACAGTGATTATTGACCATTATATGGTACAGCTAATACCAAGTATCAAGAATAAACTGAAAATTTGAGAGAACCAGAGTGACATATAAGAGTGTATAATATTTTGCTCCCTCCCTCCAATTTAGTCAGCCATACAAGGAACAATTTTCTTAGCAATTCTGTTAGGATGGTATGGTGGCTCAGTGGTTAGCACTGCTACCTTACAGTACTAGAGATCAAGGTTCAATCTCAGGCAACTGTCTGTGTGGAACTTGCACATTCTCTCTGTGTCTATGTGAGTTTCCTCCCACAGTCCAATAATGTGCAGGTTAGGTGGATTGGCCATGTCAAACTGCTCATAGTGTTCAAGGGTGTACAAGTTAGGTGGATTAGCCGGTGGTCTTGGTGGGATGTACTTTGGAGAGTTGGTGTAGACTTATTGGGTTGAATGGCCTGTTTCCACACTGTATCGATTCTATTAATTGGTCTCTAGGGTCTTTGATTATTTTTGTGTTTGAATGATTAGAAATTCATACGATTGTGGCATATTTTGCATATCCCTAAAATTGTGGTTTCATGTTAGATTCTGTTCCAATTATGTATGACGGATTAGAAGTACAAGTGCTGTTAACCTAGTCACCTTACAATTTATTTTTAATTGACAATACAATATCTGGGTCTAATTTATCAAAGAATGCTCATGGGCATCAGCTTCTAGACACAGCAGATAATGTGACTGAATATTGCAAAAGAATAACTATGTATTTATGTATAATGTAACCCATCTTCATTTTTATGAATGCTTCCGACTGAACTGATTGTATATAAATCAACTCTTGTATTCAAAAACACATGAAAAATACTTTAGTTCCACCATCTTAAAAATATTTCTTCCTTCTAACCAAAATTAAAATTAATACAGGGTAGAGTTAGATGAAGCTTCTGGAAGAAGTGGTCAAAATTTAATTCAGATTGTATGCCATTACTTGTTACACTATGGCCAAAAGATTAAAAGCAACAAAAATGAAAATATTGCAAATTATCATTAATTCCTTCAGCCTGTGTCATAAAAAGAATCTTTCAGTATTGTATGATTAAGTCATAGCTTAACCAATCAGTGAAAGTGGCTTAAACTACAATCTGCTAGAACCATAGTTGAGAATCACTGTCCCTTTGATTTGACTTTAAGCAGGGTTGACCTATAATGTTAAGATCTTTCCAGTTCACATTATCACAACGCTAAATGGCAATGAATTCTCCAGAAAGACAATCCTGCATCCATGGAAATAGCAGACACATTCCTCTCAGCAAAACAAGAACCAGCAAAGCATTTTGCATCTTTGGCCTCCATGGACAGCCAATAGATCACTTATTACCTAAAACGACAATGTTGAATGAGTGCGCTTGGAGACTTCACCAATTTGTGCTTGAAGTTTCCAATCTGAGTGGGATTTGATAAGTGGATTCAAGCAGCATAGTACTGTTCAGCCAGGTGACCTGCTGATCCAAGTACAGGTCTCCTAAATATCATCGAGGGTAGCTGGTGAGCCTTCTCAAATATAAGGTGGATAATTGTGATTTGAATTTCCCTTTCACTAATATGTTAAATTTACTCATTATACAATACTAAGTAGGTTTTGATTTTATATATATATTTTACAAAGTGAATGAGACAAGAAGACAGTAAAATAGAGATACATGATTTGGATTTAATTGTCACTACATAGAAATGGTTATAAGATAACTAGATTTGAGACAGAAATGTTCCAGGGTACACAACATTGAAAAAGAGGATGACTTTCTAACAATAAAGTATAACACATAGAGAGTAGTGAGAAACATTATTAGTTCAGAAAATCAGGAATTAAAATCAACTTGGGGAAAGCTGAGGAATACCTATTGGCATAGTTTTATAGGAGATTTAACAATAGTTCTACCATTGGACAAAATATTAGCATAAAGTAAGAAATAATTCAAGCTTGTAACAAATGCAATGTAGTAATTGTGGAAATATTTACTCTTCACATAAACTGGTTAAGTTAATGGGTAACAAGATGTCAAATGGAGTATAAAGTGAGTAAGTGTGAGATTATTTAATTTGGTAGTAAGAACAGGAAAACAGTACTTTTTAAAAGAATGAAACCTCTAAATGTTCATAGTTCATTAAAAGATATAAAATCAATATGCAAGTATAGAAAGAAATCAGGAAGTCAAATGGCATGGCGTCCTTTATTGCAAGAGAGTTGGAGTACATTAATAAGGAGGTCTTGCAACAATTGTACAGGGATTCATCCAGACTAAACCTGGAGCATGGTGTGCAATTCTGTTCTCCATACATAAGGAAAAATATGTTTGCATTTGAGATGGTGCACTGAATATTCATCAACTTGGTATCTGAGATGAGAATGCTTTCCTATTCAGGAGGCAGGGTAAATTATGCCTATAGTGTCTGGAATTTAGAAGAATGAGATAATCTAATGGAAACATACCAGATTCTGAAGGGGACCAGCAGAGTATGCAGTGATGGGGTTTCTTCCCCACATTGAGAAACCAGATCACAGAGGCATAACCTTAATATAAGATGCTGGTCTCAGGACTGAGATGAGGAGAAGCTGCTTCATTCAGAAGGTTCTTTGTATTGGGAATTTGTTACCCCAGAGAGTTTGAATGTTCTGTTGTTAGGTATATTGAAGGCTGACACAGACGGATTTTGATGTCCCTGAAAATCAAGGACAGAATAGTGGAAAAGTGGAACTTAGGCAGAAGATTAGCTATGATCATATAAAATGTTACAGCAGATTCAAGGGGTTGAACAATCTACCCATGCTACTATGTCTTATGTTGTTTGGTAAAAAAAAGTCAGCAGATTAACCAATTGGATGCTTGGGATTGTCAGATTTGGGCACTGGGGCAGGTAACAAGGTCCTGTTCTGGTGTCACTTCACTCAAAGGCAGGTGTTGCACCATTTTCAAAGAGGTATCTCTGGGCGTGCTGCCACCTTGTTCACAATGATTGCCTCAGCAACATTATAGAACAGAAGACATTTGAATCTCTACGGTATTATAAAGGAGCCAACCAAGATGGTAGCAAGCATGTTAGAGGGAGTTCACCAGGTAGCCCACCGGATGAGCAATGCCCCCCTGCAAGTTGTACTGCGGGCTGCACAAATAAGAAAGGAGGACCATTTCCCAAGGGACAGGATAATACCTGATCAAACATGAATGGAGATAGCACAGGAAGTCAGTAGCTACAAAGCTAAACCCACTACCAACAATAAAAATGGATACTTATGCTGCAAATGCATCACCAGTCTCCTTCTCTCTGCATATTCCAGCCGACCCTTCTCTTTAGGGCTTGCACTGGCAATGAGAGACAGTGCAGTTAATGGTGAATGTAACTCTCCTGTTTAAGGGAGGGAGTATATTGGAAATTGTAGGTCGGTTAGACGGACCTTTCTTGTTTGTAAGATTTTAGAAACTATTATGGAAGAGATTGCGGAATACTTGGCAGTGCATGGTAAAATGGGGTTGAGCCAGCACGGCTCTGTCAAGGGGAGGTCATGTCTGATAAGTCTGTTAAAATTCTTTGAGGAGGTAATAAGCAAGATAGACATAGGAGAGCCAGTGGACTTGATCTATTTGGATTTCCAGAAGGCTTTTGATAAGGTCTGTCAGGAGGCTGCTAACTAAGAGCCCATGGTGTTAGGGGCAATGTGCTGGCATGGGTTGGGATTGGTTGACTGGCAGAAGACAGAGAGAGGAGATAAAGAGGTCTTTTAAAGGATGGTAATCACTGACTAATGGAATTCCAGAGAGTTGGTTTTGGGACCACAACCATTCACATTATACATTAACAATCTGGACAAAGTAACTGAGGGTATTGTTACTAAGTTTGCAGATGACATAAAGATAGGTGGAGGGGGCAGGTAGTGTTGAGGAAGTGCAGAGGCTGCAGAAGGACTTAGACAGGCTAGGAGAGTAGATAAGCAGTGGTAGATGGAATACAATGTGGGCAAGTGTGAGATTATATACTTTACAGGCATAGACTATTAACTAAATGGGGAAAGGATTTAAAAATCTGAAGCACAGAGGAACTTAGGAGTCCTTATTTGGGATTCTCTTAAAATTAACATGCAGGTTCAGTTGGCAGTTAGAAAAGCAAATGCAATATTAGCATTCATTTTGAAAGGGTTAGAATACAAGAGCCAGGATGTCTGTTTGAGTCAGATCCACCTGCAATATTGTGAGCAGGTTTTGGTCCTGTATCTAAGGAAGGATGTGTTGGTCTTGGAGGGGATATAGGCATTAACAAGAATGATGCTGGGAATGAAGGGCTTGGCATACGAGGAAAGGTTGAGGACTCAAGGGCTATACTCAATGGAACTTAGAAGGGTAAGAGAGAATCCCATGGAAACTTGCAGAGGACTGGATAGAGCTGACTTGTAGAAGATGTTTCTGTTAGAAGGGACTAGGATCCAAGGCTCACAGTGAAGGAACAACCCTTTAGAGCTGAGGTGAGGAGTACTTTGTTCAGTTAGATGGTGGTGAATCTATCAAACTCATTGCAGCAGAAGACTGTGGAGGCCAAGTCATTGAGTGCGTTTAAGATAAAGACAGATTATTTTGAAAAGTGTAGTCAGATTAGAAATACTTAGCATGGCCTTGAGAGGGGCAGGTCATACCTCACAAGCCTTATTGAATTCTTTGTGGATGTGACAAAACACATTGATTAAGATAGAGCAGTGAATGTAATGTATATAGATTTTAGCAAGGCATTTGATAAGATTCCCCACGGTAGGCTCATTCAGAAAGGAGGCATGGGATACAGGGAAATTTGGCTGCCTGGATACAGAATTAGCTAGCCCATAGAAGATACAGGGTGGTAGTAGATGGAATGTATTCAGCCTGGAGTTCGGTGATTGGTGCCAGAGGGATCTGTTCTGGGACCTCTGTTCTTTGTGATTTTTATAAGTGACTTAGATGAGGAAGTGAAAGAGTGGGTTAGCAAGTTTGCCGATGACACAAAGGTTGGTTGAATTGTGGATAGTGTGGAGGGCTGTTGTAGGTTGTAACAGGGCATTGCCAGGAAGCAGAGCTGGGCTTAGAAGTACAGATGGAGTTCAACCTGGAAAAGTGGTAAGTGATTTATTTTGGAAGGTCAGATTTGAATGCAGATTACAAGGTTAGAAGCAGAATACTTCGCAGTGTGGAGGAACATATGAATCTTGGGGTCCACGTCCATACATCCCTCAAAGTTGCCACACGAGTTAATAGAGTTGTTAAGAGGGCATATGTGGCTTTCATTAGCAGGGGGATTGAGTTTAAGAACTGAGAGGGTATGCTGCAGCTGTATAAAACTTTGATTATGTCACTTGGAATATTGTGTGCAGTTCTGGTTGCCTCATTACAGAAACAATTTGGAAGGTTTAGAGAGGGTGCAGAGGAGATTTACCATGATGCTGCCTGGATTGGAGGGCATATCTTATGAAGAGAGGTCGAGGGAGCTAGGGCTTTACTCATTGGAGGGAAGAAGGATGAGAAGTGATTTGATAGAGGTGTACAAGATGATGAGGCATAAGTAGAGTGGATAGTCAGAGACTTTTTGCCAGGGTAGAAATGGCTATCATGAGGGGGCATAATTTTACAGTGATTGGAGGAAGTTTTAGGGGAGTTGACAGAGGTAGGATCTTTACACAGAGAGCGGTTGGTGTGTGGAATGCACTGCCAGCAGTGGTAGTAGAGTCAGATACATTAGGCTCATTTAAGCGATACTTGGAAAGGCACATGGATGATAGTAAAATGAAGGGTATGTAGGTTAGTTTGATCTTGGAGTAGGATAAAAGGTTGGCACAACATTGAGGGCCAAAGGACCTGTACTGTGCCATACTGTCCAAAAAAAAGGTTATTGATTAGTAACAGAAGAAGACAGGACAATAGGTTGAGAAACATATTAATCACAGTTGAATAGTGGGGCAGATTTGACAGGCCAAATAGCCTAATTCTAATCCCAAATCCTACAGTAAATTGGGAAGGAGTGACCACTGTTCGTGGCAAGGAAGTCAGTCAACAGCAGATTCTGCCAGATGCAAGAGGAGTAGACGCTCATCCTTATCAAGTCCTTAGGGAGTGAACGTATGAGGGAGACATTCAGAAGAGTTCCCCATTGTGGACCATTGGACCAGCAGTAGCATAAGTGTTGTGCCAGTCTTCACGCGGATGCTGAAGGTCTCACCTATTGTGGTGCTTTGCTGTGTCCAGAACAATAAAGCAGTGCAGAGGAGGGAGGCTTTGAAATAGAACATAGAACATAGAAAAATACAGCGCAGTACAGGCCCTTCGGCCCTCGATGTTGCGCCGATCCAAGCCCACCTATCCTACACTAGCCCACTTTCCTCCATATGCCTATCCAATGCCCGTTTAAATACCCATAAAGAGGGAGAGTCCACCACTGTTACTGGCAGGGCATTCCATGAACTCACGAATCGCTGAGTAAAGAATCTACCCCTAACATCTGTCCTATACCTACCACCCCTTAATTTAAAGCTATGCCCCCTCGTAATATCTGACTCCATACGTGGAAAAAGGTTCTCATGGTCAAACCTATCTAAACCCCTAATCATCTTATACACCTCTATCAAGTTACCCCTAAACCTTCTTTTCTCCAATGAAAACAGCCCCAAGTGCCTCAGCGTTTCCTCATACGATCTTCCTACCATACCAGGCAACATCCTGGTAAACCTCCTCTGCACCCGTTCCAGTGCCTCCACATCCTTCCTATAATATGGCGATCAAAACTGCACACAATACTCCAGATGCGGCCGCACCAGAGTCTTATACAACTGCAACATGACCTCAGGACTCCGGAACTCAATTCCTCTACCAATAAAAGCCAGTACACCATATGCCTTTTTCACATATGCCTTATTTACCTGGGTGGCAGCCTTCAGAGATCTGTGTGCATGGACACCAAGATCCCTCCGCTCATCCACACTACCAAGTATCCGACCATTAGCCCAGTAATCCATCTTCTTGTTACTCCTACCAAAGTGAATCACTTCACACTTAGCGACATTGAACTCCATTTGCCACCTTCCTGCCCAGCTCTGCAGCTTATCTATATCCCGCTGTAACCTGCCACATCCTTCCTCACTGTCAACAACTCCACCGACTTTCGTATCATCCGCAAACTTGCTCACCCAACCTTCTAGCCCCTTCTCCAGGTCATTTATAAAAATGACAAACAGCAATGGTCCCAAAATAGATCCTTGCGGAACACCGCTGGTAACTGCACTCCAAGATGAACCTTTACCATCAACTACTACCCTCTGTCTTCTTCTAGCCAGCCAATTCCTAATCCAAACCTCCAACTCCCCCTCAATGCCAGACCTCCATATTTTTTGCAGTAGCCTACCATGGGGAACCTTATCAAATGCCTTACTAAAATCCATATACATCACATCAACCGTTTTACCCTCGTTCACCTCCTTAGTCACCTTCTCGAAGAATTCAATAAGGTTTGTGAGGCACGACTGGTCCTTCACAAAACCATGCTGACTATCCTTGATCACATTGTTCATATCCAGATGTTCATAAATCCTATCCCTTACAATTCTCTCTAAGACTTTGCCCACAACAGAGGTAAGACTCACCGGCCTATAGTTACTAGGGTTATCCCTACTCCCCTTCTTGAACAAGGGAACCACATTTGCTATCCTCCAGTCTTCTGGCACTATTCCTGTAGACAACGAGGACATAAAAATCAAGGCCAATGGCTCTGCAATCTCCTCCCTTGCTTCCCAGAGAATCCTAGGATAAATGCCATCAGGCCCAGGGGACTTATCCACATTCACCCTTTCCAGAATTTCCAACACCACCTCCCTACATATCTCAAAGCCATCCATTCTAACTAATTGTGACTCAATATTCACATCGGCAACAATGTCCTGTTCCTGAGTGAATACTGACAAAAAGTATTCATTCAGTGTCTCCCCAATTTCTTCAGCCTCCACACGCAACTTCCCACTACTATCCTTGACGGGACCTATTCCTATCCTAGTCATCCTTTTATTCTTGACATACCTATAGAAAGCCTTTGGGTTTTCCCTAATCCTATTAACCAAGGACTTTTCATGTCCCCTCCTTGCTGCTCTTAGCTCTCTCTTTAGATCCTTCCTGGCTACCTTATAACTCTCAATCGCCCCAATTGAATGTTCACGCCTCACCTTTACATAGGCCGCCCTCTTCCCTTTAACAAGGGATTCCAATTCCTTATTAAACCATGGCTCCCTCACACGACTCTTACTTCCCTGCCTGACAGGTACATACTTACCAAGGACACTCTGTAGTTGTTCCTTGAACAAGCTCCACATATCGATTGCACCCTTCCCTTAAAGCCTACTTTTCCAAGCCACGCATCCTAAGTCATGCCTCAACGCATCATAATTTCCCTACCCCCAGCTATAACTCTTGCCCTGTAGTGCACATTTATCCCTCTCCATCACTAGAGTAAAAGTCACCGAATTGTGGTCAATGTCCCCAGAGTGCTCACCTACCTCCAATTCTAATAAGGATAATAATAAGGATATGTTTGATTGCTGCACCTCAGCTAACATGAAGATGTTGAAGCTGGGTTGAGCAGGCCTAGAATGAAAGCCATTGCTGAATTTCAGCTGGTGCAGAATGTCATAGTGAACTAACAGATTTTTTCCAACAAACCAGCAGCTTTCAAGGCCACATCTTTCACTGATGACTTCTATGAAATTCAGTTTCATAATGTCCCTAGAATTTGCCAGTCCTGTACACAGGTCATTCCGCTATAGCACACGTTTCGTTAATGTTAATTAGCTGTAACGCAATTGACGAATTGAGACACTTGTGTGTTGGCTGTAACGCAATTACATCAGCAACATGTTAAGCGCTGTTTCTAAAGTGTGATTTTTCTACAATGTGGTGCTGTGCAAGAACACATCATGTTATGGAAGAATTACCTGTATAAACACTGCATTACCATACCTCTGTAGTGGAGCAAACTGAATTTCTTCTCAAAATAAATGAATTTTAATGACCATTTTTCATCCTTCACTATGTTAAATTGCATTGATCGCTGCAGCCAGTTTTTTGCTTATATATATTGGCGACCTGCACACCCTCTGACCATTCTTTCTGAACGGATGATCATGTGATTCTAAATGACTCATCCTCATATATCAGTAAATTGACAATTTTTTTCAAAATTATCCACATAGGGCATGCTTAAATGGAGTTTCCTCTTGTGAGACCTGAAATAAAAGCTACGTGAAGCTAATGAATTGGCTGTCAGCATGGGAGCTGGCCAGATTATCTAACAATGGAATTTGACTTGTAATGGAATATTTAAAGTGAAGTGGTATAAATCAAATGGCTGACAATCTGATTACTGAATAATTCTCTCCCTTTAGGGTAACTGTCTAAAATTTGTTCGTCTTGAAAATTTACTGTTTCATTTTAAACAACATTTTGTTAAAGTCCCTGGATGATATGAATATGACCTGCAGTATGAGCTAATAAAATGTTATTAAAATGCAGTACTTTTTCTTCCATAAGTGCAGATTTCAAATCTTAAAGAATAATCTTGTTTAAAATATAATTTTTAAAAAATTTACATTGAAAAGAGTTAATTATATTGCTTGTTCTTCAAATCATATTAAATTTGCTAGCTTAATCTTAAACAAAGTGCGAAGAAGCTGTTGTTAATTAGTAAATTAAATAAAATATATTTCATAATCATACTGGAAGATGGCTGTATTTAACATTGCAAAACCAGGAGGAAAGAATTTGTATGTGGTATAATTTATATTCAGATAAAAACTATGTAATATCATCTCAAATATGCTTAAGGCAGGAGAGAATTTTGTTGAAAATCAATATGGGATCCTTAACTTTTACAATACAGGAATTGAGCACAGAAGTAAGAGATTTTGTTCAACCATTATAAAGCACCAGTTAAGCTACAGCTGAACTGTTGTCTAATTCTGGACACTACAATTTCCAAAGATGTCAAGACCTTTTAGAAGGTGCAGAAGCGATTTACTAGAATGATTCCTGGGTTGAGTAATTCAGTTCTATGGAGAGAGTGGAGAATTAATTTTGCTCTCCTCAGAGCAGAAAAGCAAATTTTCTTGAAGTGCTCAAAGTCAAGAATAATTTTGAGTAAATAGTGAAACTGTTTCCAGCAGCAGAAGGGTTGGTGATGAAAGGACCCAGATTGAAGGTTGTTGGTAAAGACCCAGATATGACACGAGGAAACATTTTTATGTAGCGAGTTGTAGTGAACTGGAAAGCACTGTCTGACAGGTGTTGGATGAGATTGAATAATAACATTGAAAAGCAAAATGCTTGAACAGGAAAACATTATAGAAATTTGGGAAAGCACAAGCAAGTAGGAGTAATTAGATAGTCCCATCAAAGAAGCATATTGGTCCAAATGACCACTTTTTAGTATTGTATCCTATAATTCTAAGAGATAAAGATACTTCAATGCAATAATGGCTCATCTTGGTGGCCTGTACCACAAACAATATCTTACCTTTGTGTTCTAACTATAGCATAAGCCTGAGGCACTGCCCTTTTGTGGATGCTTGCTTAAAGCAAATAGTGCAGAAAAATCCCAGAGCTAATTTATGGGCCAAAAGATCTTGTAAAACATTGCACATTCAAAGATGCAGAACATCATTATGGAAGCATGCTACTATATTATTACCTGTCACTGAAAGATAGTTGCTGATGTGTTTTATCAATACAAAGAGGAAGGTAGAGTACAATAGATACATATAATATATATAAAGTAAAATATATAAAATATAATCAAAGCATTTTAGTGCTCTTTGACGTTATAATCATGAATCTCTTGAGGCAAAGCCAAGCTACCTAATGCATTGTTCTCTGAAATACTGATTTAAACCATAAGAAATTTTAAACTTTAAGTAGAAATAAAATATTATAGTGAATGGTAGTGTGTATTCATTGGTAGTGATGGGAATAAAGCCTCTTCAAATAGCTTCATGGTGATTGAGGTGTGTTCATGAAATTTCACCATGGTTCTGCTTCCATTAAATAAGGTCAGAAAGTGACAGCAGCTTAGCTGATGCTGTGTTGCAAATAAAAAAAAAATGATATTTTTTCAGGATAAATGCAAGATTTAGAAAGATTGGGTGTAGGGGGTGGAATTTGAAATGTAACCCAGAAGAACTGAACAATTATCCATGAAATAAACTAAAACAATCTGGGGAAGCCTGGATTCTTGCAATCAGCAGTGCAGAGAAGCAATCTTGAAATACCTGCAAGGCTTGGGAAGCTGCTTAGTTATCTTTAGTGAATGTATGAATGTAAAGAGTTTAAATGAAACATGAAATAAATTGGGAAAATGCATCAGGTTGTGCAATGGTTATGTAACTGGACTAGTAATCCTGAGATCTGGGTTTATAACTGAAATGTGTGAATTTGCATATTACCATGATAGTCTGAGAATTTGAATTTAGTTTTTTAAAAATCTGGAAAAGAAAAGCTAGTATTAGCAAAGGTAGCCAGTACATCATTGGATTACCATCAAAATCCATTTGGCTTGTTAAGTGTCCTTTATAGAAGAAAACTGCAGCTCTATCTGGCCTGGTCTATATTTCACATCATCTTGACATCCACGCTAACATGATTGATCTCAACCGCCTTCCTAAGTGGACAAGCAAACCACTCAGTTATATCATTCTACTCTAGTGGTTCTCAGAGCAGCTCAGCATCCCTACAATATGGAAGCAGGCTATTTGCCCCATTGAGTCCACAATGACCCTCCAAACAGCCTCCAACCCAGACCCATCCCTTTACCCTATCCCTGTAACCCTGCACTTCCCATGGCTAACCCAACTAGCCAGCATATCCCAGAACACTATGGGCAATTTAGAATGACAATTCACCTAATCTACACATCTTTGGGAGGAAACCAGAGCACCAGAGGAAACCCACACAGACATGGGAGAATGTGCAAATTCCACACAGGCAGTCACCTGGAATTGTAAATGAGCTGGTTTCCTGGCACAGTGAGGGAGCAAAACTAACCACTGATCCGCTGTGGCACTAGCTGGGTGTGGGCAATGAATGGCAGCTACATGCTGCTGCCCAAAACGTCATTGAGCACATTATTAGTGTTTCAGTGATGCTCTCAGCACTTTGGAGATGACCTACAGCACCTGACAAATCTACTAGAATTTTTTGAGGAGGTAATGAGCAAGTTAGACAAAGGGGAATCAGTGGACATGATCTATTTGGATTTCCAGAAGGCCTTTGACAAGGTGCTGCACAGGAGGCTGCTAAGTTAGATAATACCCCTTAGCATCTGGGGCAAGGTAATGGCATAGATCGAAGTTTGCCTGACTGGCAGAAGGCAGACAGTGTGGTAAAGGCATCTTCTCCAGGATAGCGGCGAGTGAAGTTCCGCGGGAGTCGGTCAGAGTTGGGACCACAGTTATTCACATTATACATTAAGAATCCTGATGAAGCAACTGAAGGCATTGTTATTAACTTTGCAGGAGTCACAAAGATAGGTGGAGGGACAAATAGTGTTGAGGAGGCTGGGATGGTGCAGGACTGATGGAAGTTCCTGCCCGAAATGTTGACTCTCCTGCTGCTCTGATGCTGCTTGACTTGCAGTGCTTTTTCCAGCTCCACATTTTACTGACTCTGACTTTCCAGCATCTGCAGTCCTCACTATCTCCAACAGTTTCGTTAAGAATAACTGACAGTGAGCATGAGCAATGAGGAGTTTTCGTTAGTACGAAGTGTGCAAGGTTTTTTTTAGATTAAATTAGATTCCCTACAGTGTGGTAACAGGCCCTTCGGCCCAACAAGTCCACACCGATCCTCCGAAGAGCGATCCACCCCCCTCTGACTAATGCACCTAACACTATGGACAATTTAACATGTCCAATTCACCTGGCTTGCACATCTTTGGACTGTGGGAGGAAACCAAAGCACCCGGAGGAAACCCACGCAGACATGGGGAGAATGTGCAAACTCCACATAGGACAGTCACCTGAGGATGGAATAGAACCTTGGACCTTGTGAGGCAGCAGTGCTTACCACTGAGCCACCGCGCCGCCCATTATAAACTTAGAGTTTAAGTCATGGTTGTTAGAGATTGTTGGTAGGTGATTAAAGGGGTCTCTGGTGAATTGAGGAGAATGTGGTGCAATTGGTGGGATATGAACTTTGAAGATGCCTTTACTGATATTGACCATTTATGTTCAGTCTTTGATCTTTCTGTGCCATTCAGGTCATCAAGGCTGGTAGGTGAGGACCAGTGGGGTTCTGTCCTGGTGGCGATTGGAGGGGCGGGGCTCAAGGGCGGAGGAGCAGGAAGTGGAGGAGATGCGGTAGAGAGCATCGTTGACCACGTCTGGGGGGAAATTGCGGTCTTTGAAGAAGGAGGCCATCTGGGTTGTTCGGTATTGGAACTGGTCCTCCTGGGAGCAGATGTGGCAGAAACAAAGGAATTGGGAATATGGGATGGCGTTTTTACAGGGGGCAGGATGGGAGGAGGTGTAGTCTAGGTATGTGGCGGAGATGAAGACGTTACTGCAATTGCTCCCCAGACGTGGTCAACGATGCTCTCCACCGCATCTCCTCCACTTCCTGCTCCTCCGCCCTTGAGCCCCGCCCCTCCAATCGCCACCAGGACAGAACCCCACTGGTCCTCACTTACCACCCCACCAACCTCCGTATACAGCGTATCATCCGTCGTCATTTCTGCCACCTCCAAATGGACCCCACCACCAGGGACATATTTCCCACCCCTCCTCTATCAGCATTCCAAAAAGACCACTCCCTCCGTGACTCCCTCATCAGGTCCACACCCCCACCAACCCAACCTCCACTTCCAGCACCTTCCCCTGCAACCGCAAGAAATGCAAAACTTGTGCCCACACGTCCCCCCTCACTTCCCTCCAAGGCCCCAAGGGATCCTTCCATATCCACCACAAATTCACCTGCACCTCCACACACATCATTTACTGCATCCACTGCACTCGATGTGGCCTCCTCTATATTGGGGAGACAGGTCGTCTACATGCGGAACGTTTCAGAGAACGCCTCTGGGACACCCCGGACCAACCAACCCAACCACCCCGTGGCTCAACACTTCAACTCCCCCTCCCACTCCACCAAGGATATGCAGGTCCTTGGACTCCTCCATCGCCAGACCATACCAACATAATGGCTGGAGGAAGAGCGCCTCATCTTCCGCCTAGGAACCCTCCAACCACAAGGGATGAACTCAGATTTCTCCAGTTTCCTCATTTCCCCTCCCCCCACCTTGTCTCAGTCCCAACCCTTGAACTCAGCACCACCTTCCTAACCAGCAATCTTCTTCCTTACCTCTCCGCCCCCACCCCCACTCCAGCCTATCACCCTCACCTTATCACCCTCACCTTAACCTCTTCCACCTATCGCACTTCCAACGCCCCTCCGCCAAGTCCCTCCTCCCTACCTTTTATCTTAGCCTGCTTGGCACACTTTCCTAATTCCTGAAGAAGGGCTCATGCCTGAAATGTCGATTCTCCTGCTCCTTGGATGCTGCCTGACCTGCTGCACTTTTCCAGCAACACATTTTCAGTTCCTTCTGTTCTATCCCAATTAAGTATTCTGTCAAAGTATTTTTAAAATTTTGTGTTGATTATGGACTAAATTGGGAAAATGACTATTTTACAACAAAAGGCAGAAGAAGAAATGACTGTACTCTTAAATTAAACAGTGAAATTTATTTGGGTACTGCTGCTTTCTGAGCTCTTGTAAGAGGAGATAGCATGGCACAAGTGCATACAATGGCATGACAAAGAAAGTGAGAGTCGGCTGTAAACAGTTTGCTGATTGGTTTGACCAGTTATGGATGCCAAAGGTCATCAACCTAGCAACAACTATTTGATTGGTTCATGGAGAGCTGAACAACCTTGGATGTGAATGATCCAGGGAAAATCCTTTGTACCACTGGATGTGGAGCTGATGTGTGTGTCTCTCTCTTCAGTAAAATTCCTGCATTTAAGGAAAGCTGTTTGTTGCTTCCCACCAGCCGATGCTAGTAACAAATAAGTCAGAGATTTCAGAATTTGTGATTGAGTTGCTCTGTGCTTCCTTTGAAGAATTGAACAAACCTGGAGGAAAAGCTTGGAGAGCTAAAGGACTAGGGAAAGTAAATCAAAGGAATCCTTCGAACTGGTGCCATTGAATTGCTTCTCCAGTTTTTTTTATTTTCCTCCATCTATAACATTAATGTTTTTTTTTTGTTTATCTGTATTTGCCTGTAACTGTATAAGGATGTTTTTAAAAGGGGTTTTAAGTTTGATAAGTAGTTATACATTAAAAGTTCATGATGTTTAGCTATAGTTAGTTTGTAATGAACAGTAGTTCATTTTAAGACCAGAAAGCTGGTTGATATTTTCTGTTAACTTGAGTATACCAGAAAGGTAAATCAGGGACTTTGCACATTTTGATAAAATGTTTAAGTTCTGTGACAACTCCTGGAATATAGGGGTTTCATTTCCCCCTCACTCCTTAGTGAGGTATGACATTCGTTATGTTCCTTTCCTATTACTTTTGGTGCAGCTATCCAACTTTCTTTTCCTTGCTTTCTCAGACATTCCTATACTGTATCCTACAATATTTGCCACTTCTTTCCTTGGTGCATCATTTTTGGTTACATCTACTACCTTTGGTTTCCCAGTATGGATTGTTACTGTCACTTTCAGCTGCTGGTTGGACAGCTGGTTTGCAATACAGAAGAATGCAAACAAGATGAGTTTAATTCCTGTACCAGTTGAGTTCATTGTGAAAGCCATGCTTCCTTAACTTTGCTGAAAGTATGATGAGCCTCAGGTTAAACTCATCACCAATTGTTTCTCCCTAATGAGAGAGTAGTCCCTGGAACTATGGTAACTTTCACATTTCAGATACCTTGCAGGCAGTTATTAGTCTCTAATCATGGTTCCTTTTGCTTATTTTTTAACTTACTTTTATTATTGTATTTGTAACCAGTGGTTTATATTACTACTAATTTCAGTAACTTTTTTCTTTCACCTTCAGACCGATGTTATTTTCATCAGATGCCCATGCCCAGGTCTGGGTGGGGCAGTGTGGAATTGTTGGGCTGAAGGACCTGTTTCCATACTGTAGAGAATCTAATCTTATCCCCATTTTTATGAATTTCAAGTCCTGGTGACAGCCTGAATGAACCTTTCTGCTAAAGCCTGTCCCGCTGAAATGGAAACACTCCTTCCCACTGTTTCAGCTACGCATTGATCTTTGTAGTCGCTTTCAATTCGCAAGTGGCTCAGGTCCCATCTGCTTTGTTCAGTTCGTACTGAACATCTGCTATTTCTTAGTCAGAAATAATATTTCCCCTAAATCATTGGTTGCAAATAGAATTGGGCCTCGCCTTCCCTAGTCCCCCCACCATTTGCTGGAAGATATCTTTTTAAGGTATCTTTAGAACTGGGCTGACAGCTATGAGTGCAGAGAACGCTGCCTGTCCCTGTAATACTTGAGTCCCCAGTGAACATAATTTTCTGTTATCTTCTCTCTCCCCTCCTCAGCTACTGTCACCTGCTGAGTATACTGGCTGTTCCTGTTATATTAAAAAAAACAATAGAACTGGTGAAGACCAGATTGAACAGGCTGTAATTCTGAAAGAAACAGGGAAATGCTGGAAATGAACAGCAGGTCTCTCGGGGTCATTAAAGCTAGACAGGTTCATTGATGGCCTTGGTCTGTAATCTTCCCAATAACTACCAGAAGTGTTTAAACATCAATGAACTGACTTTCCCTTTCGAGGTGTAGATGGATCTGCTGTCCATTTCGATTAGATTTTCCGGTTAATCGAAAACATTTATCTACGACCGGAAAAAAGCTGTTACTGGCAAAAAGAAGAAAACTGATGTTAAAAACGCATACGTGCCTCTGTCAACTAGTTCTGGATAAGAGCAAAAATAAATGTTTTTTTTGCCTCATACCTCAATTAGTGTTTTAGTGCAGAAACGTTTGTGTGTGAAAAGCCACTTTCTTTTCATCACGGATTCATCTTTTGTTGCTTTTCGTGTGCCACGACTTCACGTGAGCACTGTCAGATAATAATTAGTCTCGGCAGGGAGTTTCTTTTAAGATATAATGGCTATTTTGCAATCTTTTCTTTAAAACCATTTACTAAAGCAATCTGAGGATTTGATTCCCACATAGGGGCGGTAGTTGGTCTTCAATAATCATTCTGCGCTGCAGGAGATTGCAATAGCTGTAGGTGATTACCATCAGCACAACGTTTAGCAAAGGCCATGCTGCAATTTGGTAATACTGAAGTTCATAACGCATTCTTATCAACTTTTAATTTTCCTAATCCATTCTGCGGTGTCATTCCGAGGTATAAGTCAGTAATACGATCACTGTGGTTTTGCAGAATAATTTAACTACATGAGTAGTTTTGTTTGATTAAATTCGTAATAAAACTGTTTTTACTTTTTACAGATTGCTTCGCTATTGTTTCCACGTGGCATTGGAGTGTTAACAATTTCGGGTCCGTCCTGAGATAATTCAGAATCTGCGTCAGGAAACGAATTTGCAGTGGCACCCTGGGATGTGAGGAGTGCACCGGGAAACAGAAGTTGCATGTTTAGCCCTCCACCCCCAATTCTATTAAACTGCCGCTGAATTGTAAGGAAATGCACAGGCTGCACTTGCAATTCCACCCTGAAGGGAGAGTAAGACAGGGCGAGATGCAGAAGTTGGTCCCTTCATTCTGGGAGCAATCCTGGAGGATGCAAAACTGGATCTCTGCCTGATGTACAGAAGTTACCAGATTCCTGAAGGTGGCTTCCTGGGCATTTCTGGCATTCACTACAGAGTTGTACTGAGCTAATTTGGGGTTATACTGACCTCCTCTCCTGAGGAACGGTCTCTCGACTCTAAAGGTTAACTCTGATTTCTCTCCACAGATGCTGCCAGATCTGCTGAGCTTTTCATGTGATTTCTCCTTTTTGGTTCTGCGGTTCTTACGGTTGCTATCGAAGAGGAGGGTAGATGAAGGGTGAAAAACAGGGGCCGTGGTCACAGGATTTGCAGTTTGTACCTCACGTCAGATACCCACGAGTGAAATGGGACTTGGAAAGGTCCATCCAAATGAAACCAAATGACTGTGGGTGCTGGTGCTCTGAAATAAAAAGAGAAAGTGGTGGAGAAACTCATCAGGTCTGGCAGCGTCTGTGAAGAGAGAAATAGAATTAACATTCACAATCAAGAGACATATTGATGTCCAGGACTTCCTGTTTTAATTTGAGGAGGTGTCAATCTATTGTTGATGGAGTCGGTACAATGCCCTCAGGGACTGCCGTCACTTATAATGCATGGCACCATTGTCTCCAAAGAGCTCAGTGCCACCCCCCCGACCCCCCGGCCCCAGATATCTGCTGTTCTCCACACCCCTGTCCTTTGAGAGAGAGAGAGGAAGAGAGCATGTTGCATTGTGTTTGGGTGATGTGTCTGCCATAGTAAGATAGCTGAAGGTATGTGGAAGTTGTGAGAGCTGGGTGTGAAGCTGGAAGCATTGGTGAATTTGTGAGGGTTGAGGCAGAGCACCTGAATGTTAGGCCTGAGTTCTGATCATTTACTGGTGATAGATAGCATTGTGGTACACTGAACAATGTGAGAAGCTGATAGGCATGAGAAGGAGACTAAAACTTGGAATGATGTGAACTGGTCCAAAGTCTTGTATATCTGAAAAGAGAACTTTAGTTTGGATGAGAATAGTGAGTTCCATGGTATTTCCCTCTTTTCTTTCAAGATGCATTCACCTATCAGCAGTGTGAAGTCATTCGGTAATTATTGACCTGGGAGAAGGCTGATAAATGCGCACACAGCAATGTGTGGGCAGCCCTGCTACAGAGCTGCTGTCTCTACCAAGGAAGACAGAGGAGCCAGTCTCAAACCTGGCATGAGCCCTCAGGCAGAACCGAGATCTCATCCTTTCTAGCATGGAAATGGTGATTAACTTTACTTCAGGGGAGATCCAAGATGGCGGCGACTCAGCAAGTCTGAGTTTACAGTGCTCTTCCCAAAACCTGGGTAAAGTGAGTTACTCACCCCCACCACACTTACCAAACCACCCAAAAAAACTTTCTAACCTTAATTAGCTGCTTACTATTATATTTAAGCAGTTTAATATTAAGTGGATAATGAGTAAACCAAAGGGATCCCGCAGCTCTCAGAAAACAAAGACCCCTCCCCCACCCTCCTCTCCTCCTCCGGCTGCAGCTGATGTAAAAACAGGCCTTGAAGAGATGATTGCCAGGCTGGAAACGACACTCGTCAATTTCATCGCAGAATCCAGACAGAGATGGAACTCATTCGAAGAAAAGTTACAAAAGCACAGCCAGGCTATTGAGGAGCTGCAGGGCCGAGTGGAGGGGGCGGAGCTAAAGGCCACGACCTCCGAGGCTGCAGCACAAACAGCTGCAGAACAGGTGCGAGCTCTGGAGCAGAGAGTCCGGGCCTTTGAAATCTACATGGATGACCTGGATAATAGAAATCGGAGAAAGAATATCCGTCTTCTGGGCCTCCCTGAACAAGAAGAGAAGGGACAGTTAGTAGTATTTCTGGAGCGATGGCTGCCCCAGCTTTTAAACCTGGGGGCTGAAACTGACCGGGTAAGGGTGGAGTGGGCCTACCGGGTCGCAGTACGCGGATCTGGCCCAAACCAGCGCCCACGCCCGGTCCTGTTCCGGCTGCAGAGTTATAGGGAGAGGCAGATACTCCTGGATGCCTCCAGAAAGCTTGGAAAGGATCCTAAAGCTATGATTCATGAAGGATTCAAGATTATGTTATTTCAGGACTTCTCCCCGGCTTTGGCACGAAGAAGGAAGGCGTTTGATGAGGTGAAGAAATGTCTAAGGAACTTAAATATTCAATACACCTTACGCTATCCAGCGACGTTATGCTTTAACCACGAAGGATCCGAGTATAATTTTAGATCACCGGAAGAGGCTAAGGAACTTTTAGACTCGTTTAAATAAATCGTAAGAGACAATTTATGTTGGCTTGCCTCTTCCACACTCCGTGGGGAGAAATGGATACTTTACTCTACTTTTGCTTCTGGGAGCAGGGTTGTCTTCCCTTGCTATTTTATGTTATTATACTTAACTGTAATTTGTTGGAGTTGTAATTTTATAGTTGTGTGTTTGTACGTGGCATTGATGCTATCAGATATACTCAGGTATGGGTGGGGAGGGGTGGGGGTGGGGCGCTCACTGTTAACTCTAGCTCGGTATTATATCTAAATCCTATTAAGGAGCGCCCGGGTCAAGGGTGGGACACTGTTTGGGAGAGGATATGGTGGACCTTTAGAAAGGAAGTAAGGCCCCCTGAGAACAAGGGGGAGGATCTCCATTCAAACATTTTTTTTTTTTTTGTTCTTATTGTTTGGAAATAATTTCCTTTTTATTATACTGTTATGAGTGTATTAGAGAACATTTTCTCTTGTTTGAAGGATGTAAGTGACTCAACTATACACTCTGGATAATTGTGGATTAGATTAGTAGTTAACTGAGTTTCATTGTTTTTCTTTCTTCTTTAGTATCATTCCTTTGAATTTTGATGATTATATATTTAAGATCTATTTTTATATTAATGTTTGTGCTTGAAAGTTCATTTATTTTTGTAAATCTGTCAAAATATTAAATTTCTAATAAAAATATCTTTTAAAAAAAAACTTTACTTCAGCACTTGCAGGTTCAAGGCTTCCATTGCAACACAAGCAGAAACTGAAGTGAAAGCTCATCTGATACCATGAGCCTGAATCTTGTTGGTGTGCAGGGTCAGATTGCTGCCATTGTTTCAGTGCTTGAAGTGAAATCTAGTGGTCTTGTTATTGCTTTCCCATTGGCCAACCCAAGCTACTTTCACCCACGTTGCAGTCCAAACCCAGACCCTTAAAACCAAGAATTGCTTGAGATCTTTCTGCGAGACTGTCTGCAGTCTCCACTGAAACCATGCAGTGGTCATTCATGTGGCACTGCAGAGGAGATGTACAGACAGGCAAAGGCAATACAAGATCATCACTTAGGGACTGCATATTGTAAGTGTTGTTGGATAAAATTATGGAGTTTTTTGGTGGTTTCTTTCATTTTAGAGTTTGGTCAAGAAGACATTGTGATGGTCAGAGCAGAGATTGAAGGGTGGAGAAATGTGTTGCAACTTTGATGTGGAGACTAGATTACAGCAGGATTGGAGTTTGAGTAACTGGTCATAGGCAGCCCAGTTGGAGGTCTTTTTTCTCTCTCATTCTCCTCATCTGCTTCATCCCTCTCCTCCTATTCTTCCTCCAACCAAGGTGCCCTTTAAAGTCCTAGTGGCATGGGCAGGGCCCTCATAAGACACAGGTTATAGAGGATGACGTGCAGGACCACAAATCTGGGCTGCCTATGATCAGTTACTCAAACTCCAATCCAGCTGTAATCTAGTCTCCACATCAACATTGCTATACATTTCTCCACCCTTCAATCTCTGTTCTGTCCCTCACATCTGGCAAGTAGTGTAAAGCTCCCTTCACTGAGCAGTCTCGGCAATGGAGCCACTGCTGGAGGATGACAATCACAGCATGCCCCCTTTGTCGGCCTACTATCCATGTGTGGTTGGAATGGAAAGGAGCCATGAGTTAGGTGTACAGTAGGGGACCCTTGTTACCCAAACAATCAGTCTTTTGTTCATCATGTGACTCAAAGCTAGTGGGTGTTGCTGACTGATGGCAAGATAAATGTGGTGTGGTTATTTTCAAAATAGTGTCCATTCACTAACATGATCCTCTATGAAGGTACTTGAGAACACAACTCTTGTGCTCACAATATTAGGTGTCTTTGATGATGCTTTGTGGATATGGCCTTCTATTGAAAGCCGCCTTCCTCCTCCTCTGGCAATGTATGACTTCCCCCTCCCTGGTGCCCATATTGACCCTGCCCAGTTTTTTGCTTTATTTAAACTTTGGAGTAGTTTGATACAACTGAGAGGCTTGCTCAGCTATTTCAAAGGGCACTTAAAGTCAACATTTTTGTGTGTCTAAAGTCACGTGTAGACTAGACCAGGTAAGGATGGCAGATTTCCTTCCCAAGACATGAATATACCAGATGGATGTTTATGACAATCAACAATGTTATATGGCCATCTATAAGCTAGCTTTTTAAAATTCCAGGTACTCATTTAATTCAAATTTTACCATCCAATTCAAACGTTTGTCCCCAGGACATCAGCCTGTGTTCTGAATTAATAGTGTGGTGCCTTTACCATTATGCCACTGCCTCTTGCCAGTTAATAGCCAGATGCATGACATTGGACTTACTTGATAGCCTCTTATGAGACCTCAGGTTAGGCCTAAGAGTAAAGGGGAGCAATGGCCCACGGTAATTGTAACTGGGCTAGTATTCCATGGAAAAATGAGGACTTCAGATGCTGGAGATCAGAATTGAAAACTGTGGTGTTAGAATATTCCTGATGAAGGGTTATGCCCGAAACGTTAATTCTCCTGCTCCTCAGATGCTGCCAGGCCTGCTGTGCTTTTCCAGAGCCACACTTTTCAACTAGCAATCCAGGGTCCCAGCTGATTTTCAACGAAAATGTGGAATTAAAAATCTGGCTGAATGGTGAAAGTTAACCACTGTTGATTATTGTAAAAAGCCCATCTGATTCACTTGTGTCCTACAAGGAAGGAAATCTGCTGCCTTACCAGATCTGGTCTACATGAGACTCCAGACCCACGGCAATCTTAATGCCGTCCATGTAACTGGGGATGGGCAAACATGCTGGCCTAGCCAAAAATGCCAATGTGCCATGAATCAAAAAATGTTTTGCTGCATGAAACTTAACACTTCGAAACCTGATACATGACTGGTTAGCTTTAGGCAGGAGGTTATTTACATCCTGATGGATAATACAGACTATCTTGTGATATCAGTTAACCCTTTCAGGTACTAACTGTCTTATGTATCAGAACCTTTAGCACCAGTAGAGATAGTTCCCAGTGTCACTGAATGCATGTTCAGCTGGATTGTGTAAGAAAGGGCATGAACAAGACACAGCAAGATCCAAAATGGTATGTTAAGATTCAAAGTGGTGTTGAAACATTATTTGATGCCTCAATTTTCCCAGTCTGCCACATTATTGGCCCACATTTGACACATCTGCCCAACACCATTACTATCATGGCAGCCATACCAGAAGTTGCTGGAAGCAGCTAGGCTAATATCCCAGGATTTCCCGGCTGATGGAGTTGAATTTTGTGGCCTCAGAGGTCAGGTCATGACATTTACAGAAAATGTGACAGTGCAGAGTAAACTGGGGTTTCAGTCAAGTCTGATCAGCATTCCATGTATAAGATTCTGGATTAGTGGTGCTGGAAGAGCACAGCAATTCAGGCAGCATCCCAGGAGCAGTAAAATCGACGTTTCGGGCAAAAGCCCTTCATCATGCTATAGGCAATGTAACTAGTGCTTCCAAAGAGGGTTGTTGGAGGTCACTATTGGAAATGAAGTTTTTTTTATTATCAACTTTAATCAGAAGATTGGAAGAACAAGAATGAGATGCTGTCAGCCATTGTCAAATTGCCCACACATTTTCCTTACCCATCGCTGCCAGTGATGCTGCCAATCCAAATCAGATCCAGCCTGGAGACACTGGCAACTTATCACTATTATTATGACGAGGTTTGAAACTAAATTTCTGAGCCTCAAGTCTACGATAGGGAAATGCCTTTGGGTGAGATATTAAGCTGAGGCCCTGTCTTCCAACCCAGCTGACATAAATGATCCCAGGGCACTAGTTGAAGAAGAGCAGGAAAATTCTACTCCTATCCTGCTCAATATTTTTCCTCAAGCTGCATCACTAACACACGTTATCTGGTGAAATGAGTCATCGGTGTACTCAATCACTGAACAAATTTGTCTTATCTTTCAGCCTGCAAATACGTGAGTGCAAACCAAAGTATTGTACTTTCCAATAACATGGCCATCCAAGTTATCTCTATGAATCAAATAAAACTTCAGTATGTGAACTTTAAATGAACCATATTGAGAATGTAAGGAAAACCTTTGAAAGAATTTCCAAACTTTCCTTTTGATAACCAGAAAATAATTGCTTGACACTTTTACTATCACACTGTATGAGTGACCACATTGTCATGAAATTTATGGATTATTTCTTGGTTAATAGTTGAACTTTGTATTTATTATTTCCTAGACAAATGAGAGAATCATACTAAAATAGATGAATGGCCAGTCTATTCCCCATCATCAGCAAAATTATTTCTGACAGATAACCAATACCAAGAAATACAGATCTGAAAATCAAGGTCTGTGAAATTCCACTGATTAATTACATACTGGATTTTTTTTGTCATGGTTGAATGGAACAGGACTTGCTGATGTTGTGCTGTTACAATGATTAGTGGTCTTATGTAAGACATTCTGTTTAAGCATGTAAATGTGTTTATACTAATATCTTGAAAAGTGCTCAACCATGAAAGTAGTTTCAGAAGGTAAGTGTTCGCAATGCTGCGGTCAAATAAGCTAATTTAAGATGTATTAGGTGAACCCTAAGGGTAAATAAATGACATCCTCTGCATTTCTTTCTACTTGTGGTTTTAATTCAACTTAGCTTCCTTAGTTTAATGTGAGACAGATTCAGCAAAATGTGTTATTTAGTTAATGCTGCCTTGGCCCTTATTGGTGATAATTTACATGTATTATCTTTACTACAGCAGTATTTATCAAATTTGGCCCTGATATTTCGCAGAATGCTTATTTTAGGGTGAACATAAATTATTGTCTACTTTTGAATGAAGCATTAAACTTTCATTCAATACTGTATAAAAAGGGAGAAGAGAATGAACAAGGATAAAATGTTGATCATAATTTTCTTTATTTATTTTTACTGTTGTCAAAAAGAGGTATTGACAGAGCCTTTCATCTTATACTTAACAGAACAATTTGCAAGAAGTACCAACATAGAGGGAAGAGAACATTTATACTGTATGAGATGGGAGTGCTGATTGGTTTGCAAGCAGACTGTGATTGGTAGAATATTGCCATGGAGAATGTACTAATTACATTCAACTTAGGAATGAGAAAAGGAATTTCTTCAACCAGAGAGTGGTGAATCTGTGGAACTCCTCTCCACAAGGTTGTAGTAGCTAAATCATTGAGTATATTTAAGATAGATTCTTGATTTAGTAGGGGATCAAAGGTTATGGGAGAAAGTAAGAGAATGGGTTTGAGAAACATATCAGCTGTGATCAGTTGGAGGAGCAGACTGGGCTGATAGGCCTAATTGTGTTCTATAACTTATGGCTAAATGAACAGTCATATGAGCTCCTCTTCCTTGACAGTCTGGTGGAAAAAATTGACAAGGACCTTCTCTATTCTATATGCACTTTGGGATTCCTAGTCTTAAGACTTACAATGTTTAAAGCCAGCCTGTAGTTCTAGAAGAAGAGCTTATGGAAGTTAATCGAAAACAGCATCCTCCAGACATTGGCACATGGAGGCCCCTGACAAGGAGATCAGTGGGATATCTCTACATAGTTGTCCTGATTCAGATATCTTGCTCAAACATATTATAGCAGTGTGGCAGCAACAGAGAGAGAATCCCCCTCCGCTGCCTCCCAGTCCCAACAACAGCACTGCATGATGATGATGATGATGCAGACGTCTTACAGAATCCCTTCAGTGTGGAAGCTGACCATTCGGTCTGTTGAGTTCACATTGACCCCCTGAAGAGCATCCAACCCAGACTTATCCTGCACACACACTGCCCCCCCCCCCCCCACTGCTAACCACTGTGCTACCCAACATATTGTCCAAGGTATGAAGTGAGCTGCTCCTTGTTCAGGCTACTAGGGCTAATCTTTCCACTCTCCACAACATTGCTTCTGCCTTGCAGCCTTTAGTAGGATTGATATGTAATGTTGAACGATATTATAAAGATTGCCTGAGGCCAGGATGTTAAGTCGACAGGTAGGTCAAGATGTGAGGTCCACATACAATATTTTATGATAACAAATGTCCTTCACCTGTATTGTGTGAGTACCTGTTTAATGCTGTTACCCTTCAAAGGGCCTAACAGTGCACAAAAGTGAAGCCTTACCCCCAGAGAATAAAACACTTACTCAGTCACAGATCACATTTTGTGGAGTGAGTCACAGGCTCAGTTTCCCAGCCCAGCCGACACCATAAGCCTGCATGTTCCTTTCTGGCTTGCCATCTCTGTCAACCTCCATCTGCTTTGATCTTCCACCCAACCTGCACATTGCCCATGGCTGACCATGTCCAAGCCCCTGGACTGATATCAGAGACTGATGGAGGAAGGCAGGTCACCACCACTTTCTCAACGGCAAGTAGGATGGGCAATAAATGCTGATCAGCCAGAGATGTTGACTTCCCACAAGTGAGTATAAATAATGGCTCCCTACTCTGTTAGAAGCTACTCTCCTTAGACCTTGCGTCAGGACCATTTGATTGAAGCACATGTGGTGTGTCAGTCACATAGCTGCTGACAAATGGTGTAGCTGTAACACTGACGTAGTATAGTGCCATACAACATCATGTTCACCCACTTGATTGATCATTGCTGACAACCGTGATAAGCTATTTAGCTTTGTGTCTGTGCTAAAAGGCAAGGCAAAACCAAGGTATTGTCACCCTGTAAATTCTGAATGAATATTGCCTTCGTCATTCATGGGCTGGGAAAATTCACCCCGAGTAGCAGAATGGTGATTATCCTGAACTCTTCTGAGAAATAAATCTATGTCATCCAAAACTGAAATCAGTAGAAAAACAAGTAAGAGTTTTCAGACCTGAGCACAAAAGGGAGGCATCTGGTTGTTTTTGGACAAGGGGACACAAACCAGACATACACAGAGACAGAATTGTCTGCTGTTATGAAGAGCAGAGAAAAGGATTGCTTTTTTGTGTTACTCACCAAACAGCATGCTGGTGAGGACTAGCTCTCTCTTCAAAGATGCAGGTTTTGTGATAACTTAAGGAATAAAGAACTACCAGTATGGTCCTTGATGCTGGAAGTTAGTTTGGGGATACTCAGAAGCGGTGTAGAACAACTATTAAGGACATTGGGAGATGCAACCTGGTGACCTGGAGAAAGGAGCCTTAAGAAAATCTGGGAGGAGTTTAGACCTTAATCTTTAGGGATTACTTAACTTCTTTACGTCACACTTACAAGAGATATCATAAATATACTGGATGTACTGACTGATGTTTTTAAGTCAGTGCCTGTTAAGTCATGTCTGATGTCAATTTTAGATTCCTTGTTCTTGTAAAAATGTCTTAAAACATGAAATCTTGCCCTTTGGTCTTTAATGTTGGTTGCTAGGAAAATCACTTTTTCAAACAAGCTATTGGTCTCTAAGGGTATTATGAGAGCTTCAGATCTCCTTCTTTTACCATTGGCTTCAAGTTTGGTTCCTGCAGGTTGTCTCTAAGTTTGGGATTGGATCTGCCCAGCAACAAGTGATGACGTATTTCTAAGCTACAGTTAATTTGTCAAACATTGGTGAATGATTTTAGTCAGTTTCAGAATTCAGGAGATTGGGGTTCTATGGCATTGGGAGTATCGACATATAGATAGTGGAAAGACTACACTCCTCAACACCTTAGATTTAAATGTCAATATTAAGATGGTGCTCTCTTTTTTTCTCATCTGGTAACAGGTCCTGCAGATGGTGTGCACAGTATCCTTATCCCCTACTATTGTCAGTAGCTCTCTCCTCTAGACGCAATGCTGTGAAAATTGAAAGCTTCTGTCCTGAATACTACAAGCAACCATATGTTTATTTTGGCATTCCTGCAAGCACTGCAGTATCACTCATTCTTAACTCTCAGAATTATAATTTGGCCTCCATATTCATTTCACTTATGCTTGACTTTTCCATCCTTTCTGTATAGCAACGTATGAAACTAATTTAGAAGCTGGTTTAAACCAAAACAAATATTATTCTTCTAAATAGTTCTCTGCACATGCCTATCTGTGCATATTCCTTCATTACTACTTGATAGAGATTCTAACTACTTTGTTGCAATGGCACTCTGTCTTCGATGAATAATTTACCTGAGCAGGGATATGAATTTTGGAGTGGTCAGTGCACTTCTGTCCAGGACTGTTTTCATCATCAGTGCATCACGTTGATATAATGATGTGATTTTAGATTTACTGGGGAAATTTGAACACCAAGGTTAGGAACCAGTGGATAGTTTAAACAGAGTTAACAATTTGGGAGACAAGTCATATTCGATTTGAAACATTAACTCTGTTTCTGTCACACAGATATTGCCAGACCTGCTGAATTTTTCCAGTGCTTTCTGTCTTTATTTCAGATCTCCAAAATCGGTAGCACTTTACTTCTATATCTATTTAGTGAAGACATGTTTGGATGTGGTGAAAAACCTGAATTGGGAATTTCCTAGCTGCATGTGAGTAATACTAAATGATGCAATTAACGTTTTTGGAAGATGCTAATGAGTCAATGAATTGTTTTTAACCTGGTTACAAATTCTGCTTGAGCAGGATGGATTTCCCAGACATTGGTAAGATACCAGCATTAGAGGTGATTTTGAGCAGCTGTTTGAGTGGGTAAATAAACACCATTGTCCCATTTAAATAAAATCTCACTTATTACAGCTACTGTTTCAGATCCCTCTGTCAAATCTTTTGCAGGGAATGCTTTTATAGATCAGTAACAGAACGAGAAGGAGGCAGAAGAGATTAAGAACACTGCACTCAGATGAGTGCATGACTGTCAGTGATGCAAGATTATATTCCGAACTAATATTTTGATGATTCACTAAATATGAAATGTAGCAAAGGAGATCTATAGGCCACCAGTCTTTCAGATGCTCATCCACATTTTGCACATCAACCGCTTGAATTCCAGCTGGTGTCGACATTCCTGATGAAACAGATGACCGGGCAAGTTGGTGTTCGGTATGTAATAATGAGAGATGTAAAAAGTGGTGCAAATCATTCAATTTGATGTGACATTATTTTTTAAAAATAAACAAATGTAATATTATGTTAAATACTGCTTTGCATACTCTTGATGAATTACAATTTCATTCATGTATTCCTATTTCTTATACATTATGCAACCTGTGTGTTATCAGTAGATGTAGATACAAGTTGCTCATTTCCCTGCCCTGATGAGGCCTGATATATTTTGGGCCTTTGACCTTTAGGTTTTGGATCTGTTGAGGATGTTACAAAAGAGTGCTCTACCAGCAGCAGTGTAAGGACAAGATGAGACAGCACAGAGGCAGTGACTGGGCTCAGGTAGCAGGTGAGAATGGATACTCTTTGAATGGAGTTCATACGTTCACACCTGGTTTTACCAGTATCCTATTCTGAAGCAGTGCTGTGTCATTCCTATCACTTTGTACCAGACCAAACAAGTGAAGTTCCGTGGTGTGTTGTAGGGCTATGCAATCTGTGATTCTGTTCACAGTAGCTGTCAAGTTGGCATCCAACATCTGCAGAGGGAGCACGGACCCATTTGGGAGCTAGTTTTGAAGTTCCTCAAAGATGACCACTCCTACCACAGCAGACATTCTCGCAATCCCCTGCACCACCACTGCTTCCTCCATCTCCTGTTCTATAACGCAGAATGGTACATGACACATCCATCAACACCTATGCTTACACCTCCAACATTCTCCTCCTGGTGTTTAGTATCTGTGTCCAATTTGGTAAGACAATGTCTCTGTGTCAGTGTAAACCTGTACACCCTTGTAAGGTGTTAATCACTGAATGAAGACAAAATCCACTTGTTAGGTCTGAGTATCTGTGCTAGTGCCTGGTTGTCTGTGCTGCAATGGTGCACCCTTAGAAGGAATCAGCTTTACTGAAGAATCATCCTCATGGTCATCCTGAGACACCAGCTATACCTGCGAAGATCCTGGAAGATGAAACAAACAGACCTGAATCAGTTCTGGCAAAGTCACGATCTTGAAGAGTATCAAATGCAGTCTTTCAGAGTTCAGTCATTGATGAATAAAGTCAGCACAGGTATGACTGAGATACTTATAATTCTGTCATCAACGACCTGGTAATTTCTCCTCTTTCTGTTCTGGACTGAGAGGGATGCAGCTATACTGTTTACTTCCAGAACATCCTCTGCTTTCAGCTATGCTGCTGGTTCCAATCCACTTCCAATCCTGACCCCCTCTCTCTTGCATTTTGTACTTCCTCCTTCAACAAGGATCAGAACACAAGTTTGTAAAGGAGTGAAGATGAGTTAATGATGGATGTAGTGCCTTTTGTGAGGGTATGTTTGAGAAATATGTTTCACATTGATCCATCCAAAGTTGATATTTTTTAAACAATGGGGAGATGTTTATATAAAATGAATGTGAATGGAGTTGAAATTTGATTGAGACAGACGGATATAAATGTGTACAAGTACTAATTCAGGGGGAAAAATGTAGTCTAAAAGCACAAGCTGCAATTCATTCAGCAAACGTACTCACTTTTTCTGTCCAGATTAGGTAATTGAATGGCCAATCCACATAACCTGCACATCTCTGCATTGTGGGAGGAAAGCTTGGTGCAACATCAAGGGCTGAGGGGCCAGTACTGCACTGTAATGTTCTATGTTCCATGGAAATGTCTACTATATTGATCTGGGCACAACAATAGTGCTGCTTACATTTTCAGTCCATCCAGCCATGTTCTCCTGGTGAGAGCAGCAGGGTTCCTCCTCCCATTATTAGGGAGAAGCATCTTCCTTCTCTTCCTGGATGCACCTACTGTAATTCCAGGGATTTTGGGTGCTGTTCTTGCTCTATATTCACCACTCATCCTGAACGCTAACAATTTACACTTATGGATCCTCTCTTTGCCACATTATGTTGGCTATGCATTATGCCACACAAATTGGAGTCTGAAACCGGGAAGCCAAAATTAATTAGCAGAATTGAATTAAATTGCAGTTTTTGTTGTGTGGTGGTGCAATCCAATTAGAATTTTGTAAAAGATTAGATGGACCTGTAGAAATATATCTTGAACAAAAACATTAGCTCTGCTTTCTCTCTACAAATGCTGTCAGAACTGCTGAGTTTCTCCACCAATTCTGTCTTTGTTTCAGATTTCTAGCATCTGCAGTTCTTTGTTTCTTTAAAAAGTACATTTTTAACTTATAGAACAGGCACTCGGATTGAGAAAAGACACTGGCTACAATCGCAACACAGGTGCTGGGCACTCGGATGGAGTCATTCAGTCCAGGAGACTTTCAGAGAGAGGTCACATGAGGCGCATTGTGTTTGGGATAAGGTTCTGCATTTTTGAAGTCAGTGAGAGAGAACTTGTGCCCTGCTTCAGGAGCAAGAGCATATTTTTGTAACTCATCCAACAAAGTGTGTGAGCTGAAAAACACACAGCATTGCCACTTATGGAGAGGATTTATTGGAATTTACTCTTCAAACTCCAGGAAAGAGAATTCAACTGAATGCAGCCGTTCCAGAAAGACACCCTCAGTGCCAGCAGCTTCGGAATCAGAACTCTATCAGGGCCAATCCATGACATATCCTTTTCTCATGAGCTTAACTATCATATGGCCAAAATCTGCAGGGTTTTCAATTTTTTGTATCTTCCCACACTTGTGTGTTAGTTAAAAGGTATACATTTATATACGATTTGCATAATCAAAATTGTCAATAAGCTTTGCATTTTTGTTTGACTAAGCTTGCTGTTGTTATATGTCGCTGACTATAGAAATTTGGTTGACTTATTCTTAATACTGAACCTGACACAGTGTGCGAGCTATATAATTGGCCATGTCACCAACCCGGTTATATATTAAAGCTGTTGTAACCAGCGGAGGTATGAGACGGGAAGAACGATACATCTCTCCGACCTCAGCCGTAACAACTCTGATCAGCCTAGTTGATTTTCAGGTCTCCTCCACAAATTCCATTTCACCCTCACCATGGCAAAGTAACCACCCTCTGATTAATGGTGGGGCAAACTGTGTCAACTTGTCAACGCATAATTTTGAAAGGAGCTCAAGTCTATCAACAAAGTAGGGAGGCTTACTAAAACAAGAGTTGTCAGGAGAAACCAGGGTAATTTGCCACTTTCCAAGAGGCATTAGGGCTGCCTTTATTTATGGCCCGATAAATCAAACAGGAGCCGGCACTTAGTAAATAAAGGAGTCTAAATCTCTTTGTAAAAATTGAACTTTGTTTGCATTTAATGTTTGTGAAATCTACCATTTTAATTTGAAATTTGCCTCAGTTCTACCAGATCTTCACAGGAAGAGTAGCTGAAGGTAAGTATCTGAAATTGTTTTTTTCTATAATGGGTCAGCTAGCTTCTTTGCTTCGACAGCATATAAAGTTATGCATGTCAGTATAACTTAGCACAGCATGAACAGAGTGCTGGGAGTTTGGTGAGCAAGGTGAGGGAAGACAATAGACAATAGGTGCAGGAGTAGGCCATTCTGCCCTTCGAGCCTGCACCACCATTCAAATGATCATGGCTGATCATCCTTAATCAGTATCCTGTTCCTGCCTTATCTCCATGATCCTTGATTCCACTATCCTTGAGAGCTCTATCCAACTCTTTCTTAAATGAATCCAGAGATCGGGCCTCCACTGCCCTCTGGGGCAGAGCATTCCACACAGCCACCACTCTCTGGGTGAAGAAGTTTCTCCTCATCTCTGTCCTAAATGGTCTACCCTGTATTTTTAAGCTGTGTTCTCTGGTTTGGCACTCACCCATCAGTGGAAACATGTTTCCTGCCTCTAGAGTGTCCAATCCTTTGATAATCTTATATGTCTCAATCAGATCCTCTCTCAGTCTTCTAAACTCAAGCCCAGTCGCTCCAGTCTTTCAGAGTAAGGTAGTCCGCCATTCCAGGAATTGACCTCGTGAACCTACGCTGCACTCTCTCAATAGCCAGATTGTCTTTCCTCAAATTTGGAGACCAGAACTGCACACAATACTCCAGGTGTGGTCTCACCAGGGCCCTGTACAGCTGCAAAAGAACCTCTTTGCTTCTATACTCAATCCCTCTTGTTATGAAGGCCAGCATGAAGGAAAGCCATTCTCCTTTGTGTGTGCTTTTTCTACCTTTTTCACCTGATAGGAACTGGCTCTTCCTCTTCTACAGGGAGTTGTTTGGTCGGGGTACATTGGTCAGATTGATTGTATTCTGAAGGTTTAAAATAATATGGGTAAGAGTAGTACCACTAATGAAATGTATCACAAAGGACAATACATTACTTAAAATAATTAAGCAGTTAATGGAAATGCAGGATTGGATAAAGAGAGAAAGGGAGCCTTAGGGCAGTTACTGGGAGCTCAAAACTGCAGAAGCTCTAGCGGAGTATAATATGTACAAGAATAAGCTTAAAAAGGAAATTAGAAGGGTAAAAAGTGTGCAGGCAAGAATAATGGCACATAAAATAAAACAAAGTCCTAAGTTGTTTTAGAAGTACAGTAAGGATAAAAGGATAATGAGGGAAAGAGTAGGAAGTATTAAGGACAGTAGTAATTTGTGCATGGAGCCAGAAGACACACATAAAGATCCAGTAGAATACTTTGTGTCAATGTTCATGAGTGAGAGGGACAATGTGGGTATAGAAATCAGAGAGAAGGACTGTGATGTACCTAAAGAAATTAGCAGAGACAGCAAGGAGATCCTGAGTAGTCTGCCACACTTTAAGATTGATAAATCTCATGACCAATGAAATGTTGAATTTGGTAAGAGAGGGAAAAGCAGAGGAGCTTACAAAAATTTTCAATTCCTCTCTGGCCAGAGGAGCTTTCCAAAAAAATGTGGAACAGTTATTCAAGCAGGGAACAATGGATACACGAAGAAACTACAAGACAGTCAGCCTAACCTCAGAGGTGGGAAACTGTCAGAAGCTATTCTGAAGGAGAGAATTAAATTGCACTTGGTGAGACGGATTAATCAAGAAGTCAGCAAGATTTTGTTAAGGGGAAGTTACGTCTGACCAACCTGATTGAATGTTTAAAGGGGTAACCAGGTGTGCAGATGAGGGTAATGAATTTAGAACATAGAACAATGCAGCGCAGAACAGGCCCCTTTGGCCCTCGATGTTATGCCGATCTGTGAACTATTCTCAGCTTATCCCCCGACACTATCCCAAAATCATCCATGTGCTTATCCAAGGATTGTTTAAATCTCCCTAATGTGGCTGAGTTGACTACATTAGCAGGTAGGGCATTCCACGCCCTTATCACTCTGTGTAAAGAACCTGCCACTGACATCTGTCTTAAACATATCACCACTCAATTTGTAGTTATGCCTCCTCGTACACACTGACTTCATCATCCTAGGAAAAAGACTTTCACTGTCTACCCCATCTAATCCTCTGATCATCTTGTATATCTCTCTCAAACCCCCTCTTAGCCTTCTTCTTGCCAATGAGAACAGGTTCAAGTCTCTCAGCCTTTCTTCACAAGACCTTCCCTCCAGACCAGGCAACTTACTGGTAAATCTCCTCTGCACCTTTTCCAATGTTTCCACATCCTTCCCAAAATCAGAGCTGTACACAATATTCCAGGTGTGGCCGCACCAGCGTTTTGTATAGTTGCAGCATGATGTTGTGGCTCCGGAACTCAATCCCTCTACGAATGAATCTTCGAGTAAAAAGTGAGGTCTGCAGATGCTGGAGATCCGAGCTGAAAATGTGTTGCTAGTTAAAGCACAGCAGGTCAGGCAGCATCCAAGGAACAGGAAATTTGATGTTTCGGGCATAAGCCCTTCATCAGGAATGAGGAAAGCGTGTCCAGCAGGCTAAGATAAAAGGTAGGGAGGAGGGACTTGGGGGAGGGGCGATGGAGATGTGATAGGTGGAAGGAGGTCAAGGTGAGGGTGATGGGGTGGGGGCGGAGAGGTCAGGAAGAAAATTGCAGGTTGGGGGGGGCAGTGCTGAGTTTGAGGGAATCGACTGAGACAAGGTGGGGGGAGGGGAAATGAGGAAACTGGAGAAATCTGAGTTCATCCCTTGTGGTTGGAGGGTTCCCAGGCGGAAGATGAGGTGCTCTTCCTCCAACCGTCGTGTTGTTATGTTCTGGCGATGGAGGAGTCCAAGGACCTGCATGTCCTTGGTGGAGTGGGAGGGAGAGTTTAAGTGTTGAGCCACTGGGTGGTTGGGTTGGTTGGTTCAGGCGTCCCAGAGGTGTTCCCTGAAGCATTCTGCAAGTAGGCGGCCCGTCTCCGCGATGTGGCCTCCTCTATATTGGGGAGACGGGCCGCCTACTTGCGGAACGCATCAGGGAACACCTCTGGGACGCCCGAACCAACCAACCCAACCACCCAGTGGCTCAACACTTTAACTCTCCCTCCCACTCCACCAAGGACATGCAGGTCCTTGGACTCCTCCATTGCCAGAACATCATAACACGACGGTTGGAGGAAGAGCACCTCATCTTCAGCCTGGGAACCCTCCAACCACAAGGGATGAACTCAGATTTCTCCAGTTTCCTCATTTCCCCTCCCCCCACCTTGTCTCAGTCGATTCCCTCAAACTCAGCACCGCCCCCCCCCAACCTGCAATTTTCTTCCTGACCCCTCCACCCTCACCTTGACCTCCTTCCACCTATCACATCTCCATCGCCCCTCCCCCCAAGTCCCTCCTCCCTACCTTTTATCTTAGCCTGCTGGACACACTTTCCTCATTCCTGATGAAGGGCTTATGCCCGAAACATCGAATTTCCTGTTCCCTGGATGCTGCCTGACCTGCTGCGCTTTAACCAGCAACACATTTTCACCTCTACGAATGAAACCTAATACACTGTATGCCTTCTTAACAGCACTATCCACCTGGGTGGCAAGTTTCAGGGATCTATGCACATGGACTCCAAGGTCCATCTGCACATCCACAGTGCCAAGAATCTTTCCACTGACCCATTACTCTGCCTTCATGTTATTCTTCCCAAAGTGCATCATCTCACATTTAGCTGCATTGAACTCCATTTGCCACCTTTCAGCCCAATTCTGCAGTTTATCCAAGTCCCCCTGCAACCTGTAACATTCTTCCAAACTGTCCACTACTCCAGTGACTTTAGTGTCGTCTGCAAATTTACGAATCCATCAACCTATGCCTACGTCTAAATCATTGATAAAAATGACAAACAGCAGTGGTCCCAAAACAGATCCTTGTGGCACACCATTAGTAACCAGACTCCAGACTGAATATTTTCCATCAACCACCACTCGCTGCCTTCTTCCAGAGAGCCAGTCCCTAATCCAAACTGCTAAATCACCCTCAATTCCATGCCTCTGCATTTCCTCCAACAGCCTACCATGTGGAACGTTATCAAAGGCTTTACTGAAGTCCAAGTATACCATGTCAACTGCCCTACCCTCATCTACATGCTTTGTCACCTTCTCAAAGAACTCAATGAGGTTTGTGAAACCCGACCTGCCCTTGATGAACCCATGTTGACTATCTGAAATCAAATTGTTGCTTGCAAGATGATTATAAATCTTATCTCCTAATCCTTTCCAAAACCTTTCCTACAACAGAAGTAAGGCTCACTGGTCTATAATTACCTGGGTCATCTCTACGGCCCTTCTTAAACAAGGGCATAGCATTTGCAATCCTCCAGTCCTTTGGTACCAAATCTGTAGACAATAACGACTCAAATATCAAAGCCAAAGGCTCTGTATCTCCTCACTAGCTTCCCAGAGAATCCTCGGATAAATCCCATCCGGCCCAGGGGACTTGTCTACTTTCACTCCTTCTAGAATTGATAACACCTGTTTGTAACTAACCTCGATCCTTTCTAGTCTTAAAATCTTGTACCTCATTCTTCTCCTCTACAATATTCTCCTTTCTCGTAGTGAAAACTGATGAGCAATGTTCATTTAGCACCTCTCCGATCTCCACAGGGTCCACACTCAACTTCCCACTTCTGTCTTTGATTGGCCCTTTTCCTACCCTAATCATCCTTTTATTCCTCATATACCTATAGAAAGATTTAGGGTTCTCCTTTTATTCTATTGGCTAAAGACTGCTTGTGTCCTCTCTTTGCTCTTCTTAACTCTCTTATTAAATCCTTCCTAGCTGATCTGTAACTCTCCATCACCTCATCTGAACCATTTTGCCTCATCAACACACAAGCCTCCTCCTTCGTAACGAGATGCAATTTCCGTTGTAAACCTTATCACTTCCTCCCTGCCTGACGGGGACATATCTGTTCCTTAAACCAGCTCCACATTTCCATTGTCTGCATCCTCTCATCTTGCTACCCCATTCTATGCATCCTGGTTCTTGCCTAATCTCATTATAATTGCCCTTGCCCCATCAATAACTCTTGACCTGTGGCATGTACCTATCCCTTTCCATCACTAAACTAAATGTAACTGAATTATGGTAACTCTCTCCAAAGTGCTCACCTACAACTAAATCAAACACCTGGCCTGGTTCATTACCAAGCACCAGATCCAGTGTGACCTCCCCTCTTGTCAGCCCTTTGGCATACTGTGTCAGGAAACCCTCTTGTATACATTGGACAAAAACTGATCCATTCGACGTACTAGAGTTCTAGCATTTCCAGTCAATGTTGGGGAAGTTCAAGCCCCCCATAATGACCACCCTGTTCCTTTCACTCCTACCCAGAATAATTTTGCTAATCCTCTCTTCCACCTCTCTGGAACTCTGTGGAGGTCTATAAAAAATAACTCCAAGCATTGTAACCTCTCCCCTCCTGTTTCTAACCTCAGCCTACATCACCTTAGTAGACGAGTCCTCATCAAATGTTCTCCTTTCCACTGTTATATTATTGTTGACGAACAAGGCCACACCTCCCCCTCTTTTACTGCCTTGCCTGTTCTAAATGAAAGATCTAAACCCTGGAACCTGCAACATCCATTCCTCTCCCTGCTCTATCTATGTCTCTGAAATGGCCACAACATCAAAGTCCCAGGTACCTATCCATGCTGCAAGCTCACCTACTTTATTTCGGATACTTCTGGCGTTGAAGTAAACGCACTTCAAACCACTTCGCTGTCTGCCAGCACATTCCTGTGACCCTAAAATCCTGTCCCTGTCCTTCCTACTTTCATCCTCCTGTTCACTGCAACTACACCTCCGGTTCCCATCCCCCTGCTGAGCTAGTTTAAACCCACCCAAATAGCACCAGCAAATTTTCTACCCAGGATATTAGTATCCCTCTGGTTCATCTATTTGGTCTTGAGCAAGGCTTTTAAAAGGAAGACTTAGAATGCAAGTGAGAGCCCGGGGAGCCAAGGAAATTTAACTAATTGTTTCTAGAATTGGATGAGTCTGAGAAAGCAGAGGGGGTGATGTTTGAGGGGTTTTCTTGTGACTGGAAGCTTGTGTCCAATGGGGTCCCACTGGGTTCACTGAGACCCTTGTTACTTATGGTATATGAATGGTTTAGACTTGATTGTAGAAGGGTTGATTAGTAAGTATGCAGATGATCAGGAAATTGGTGGGGTGGTAAATAATGAGGAGGATAGCCTTAGATTATAGGAGGATAAAGGCAAGCTGATCAGATGGAGTGATCAGTGACAAATGGAATTTAATCTGGATAAGTGTGAGGTGATGCACTTGGGTAGGACAAAATGCAAGGGAAAACATGATGAACAGTAGGATCCTGGGAAGCCTCAGAGAGACCTTAGTGTGCACATACACTGGTCCCTGAAGGTATCAAGATAGGTGGATAAAGTGCTTTAGAAGACACATGCAATTGTTGCCTTTATGAGCCAAGGCATAGAGCTTTAAGAGTGGGGCAATTTGCTGGAACAGTAGAAAATGTTATTTAGGCCACAGCTAGAGTACTGTGTGCATTTCTGGAATACAGATAATAGGAGGGATGTGACTGCACTGGAGAAGGTGCAGAAGAGATTTACCAGGTGCTGGTTGGGTAGAGAGTTTTAGTTATGAAGAGAGATTGGGTAGATAGAGGTTATTTTCATTGGAGCAGAGGAAACTGATGGAAGACATAATTGAAAACTATTAAATTTTTACAGGATAGATAGAAATCTTTGCTCTTGTCGGAGGGATCAATAACCAGGGGGCATAGGTTTAAAGTAAGGGGCAGGGGATATGAGGTAAACTATTTTTCACCTGGAGGGTGGTGAGCATTTGGAACTCAGAGCCTGTAAGGGTGGTTGAGGTAGAAACATTCAGAATTTAAGAAGTATTTAGATGTGCACTTGTGATGCAAGGCAAGCAAGTCTACGGGCCAAATGTTGGAAGGGGGATTAGAATAGTTAGATGGTTGTTTTTGAATGGCACAGACTTGGTAGCTGAAAGGCCTTTCACATTGCTGTAGGCCTCTATGGCGATGACTCTATGACATTAAATTGGCAGGACAGGTGATGTCCTGTGGCTGCAGCATCCATGAGTACTTGGTGCTGACGTGATCCAGGATATGAAATGGGAAGTTTTTCCCCTTCATTTATTGAATTGAGCTGTAGTCATTATGACAAATCAGGATGATGGGGAAGTTACCTGGATGTTTTGTTCCAGGAAGAAGTCATATCCCTTGGAATAAAGTGTTCTGATTTGACTTTGAACTAAATAGTGACAAGAAGCAAATTTTGGAAGATGTGATAAGAGTAGAGACAAGACAAAACAGAAAGGAATGTTAGTGGTTCTAGTAAATTTAACCCTCTGCAAGGTAAACCTAGTTGGTTGATAAACCAGTTAAACTTATTGTCACCTTAAAACTGAAACTAAGAGAAATTTTAGATCATTAAAGGAACTTAGTCAGCTTCACCAGCTATTGCCTGGATCCTGTAATGAAATGTCCTCTCTCCGAGGAGCCTAAGAACCAACAACATTATCTCGAGATGGAATGTATTTCACGTATATTGTAGCAGAAAGAACTTTTCAAGTTTACCAATATCAGTGCTTAGAATCCTAACTTAAGAACCAAGAACATAAAAATATAGAAGCAGGAGTTGGCCATTCACATCACAGTTGATCTGGCTAGGTCTTAACCATTCATTCATGCCAGTTCATCTCATCCCTCAACTCTGGGATATTTCAAAAATCTTCCTCTAATTCTATTCGTTTTAAAATAGTGATGGAAAAGGATAGACCAGATCTAAAAGTTGAAGTTCTAAATTGGAGAAAGGCCAATCTTGACAGTATTAGGCAAGAACTTTCAAAAGCTGATTGGAGGCTGTTGTTTGCAGGTAAAGGGACAACTGGAAAATGGGAAGCCTTCAGAAATGAGATAACAAGAATCCAGAGAAAGTATATTCCTGTCAGGGTGAAAGGAAAGGCCGGTAGGTATAGGGAATGCGAGATGACTAAAGAAATTGAGGGTTTGGTTAAGAAAAAGAAGGAAGCATATGTCAGGTATAGACAGGATAGATCGAGTGAATCCTTGAAGGGTATAAAGGAAGTAGGAGTATACTTGAGGGAAATCAGGAGGGCAAAACGGGGACATGAGATAGCTTTGGCAAATATAATTAAGGAGAATCAAAGGATTTTTACAAAACTATTAAGGACAAAAGGGTAACTAGGGAGAGAATAGGCCCCCTCAAAGATCAGTAAGGCAGCCTTTGTGTGGAGCCACAGAAAATGGGGGAGATACTAAATGAATATTTTGTATCTGTATTTACTGTGGAAAAGGATATGGAAGATGTAGACTGTAGGGAAATAGATGGTGACATCTTGCCAAATGTCCAGATTACAGAGCAGGAAGTGCTGGATGTCTTGAAATGGGTAAAGGTGGATAAATCTCCAGGATCTGATCAGGTGTACCCGAGAACTCTGTGGGAAGCCAGAGAATTGATTGCTGGGCCTCTTAGTGAGATATTTGTATTATCGATAGTCACAGATGAGGTGCTGGAAGACTGGAGGTTGGCAAACGTGGTGCCACTGTTTTAAGAAGGGTGGTAAAGACAAGCCAGGGAACTATAGACCAGTGAGCCTGACCTCGGTGGTGGGCAAATTATTGGAGGGAATCCTGAGGGACAGGATGTGCAAGTATTTGGAAAGGCAAGGACTGATTAGAGATAGTCAACATGGCTTTGTGCGTGGGAAATCATGTCTCTCAAATTTGATTGAGTTTTTTGAAGAAGTAACAAAGAGGATTGATGAGAGCAGAGCAGTAGCTGTGACCTATATGGACTTCAGTAAGGCTTTCAAAAAGGTTCCCCATGGGAGACTGATTAACAAGGTTAGATCTCATGGAATACAGGGAGAACTAGCCAATTGGATATAGAACTGCCTCAAGGGTAGAAGACAGAGGGTGGTGGTGGAGGGTTGTTTTTCAGACTGGAGGTCTGTGACCAGTGGAGTGCCACAAGGCACTTTTTGTCATTTACATAAATGATTTGGATGCGAGCATAAGAGGTACAGTTAGTAAGTTTGCAGGTGACTCCAAAATTGGAGGTGTAGTGGACAGTGAAGAGGGTTACCTCGATTACAAAAGGATCTGGACCAGATGGGCCAATGGGTTGAGAAGTGGCAGATGGAGTTTAATTCAGAGAAATGCGAGGTGCTGCATTTTGGGAAAGCAAATCTTGACAGGACTTATACACTTCATGCTAAGGTCCTAGGGAGTGTTGCTGAACAAAGAGACCTTGGAGTGCAGGTTCATAGCTCCTTGAAAGTGGAGTCGCAGGTAGATAGGATAATGAAAAAGGCGTTTGGTATGCTTTCCTTTATTAGTCAGAGTATTGAGTACAGGAGTTGGGAGGTCATGTTGCAGCTGTATAGGACGTTGGTTAGGCCAACATTAGAATATTTTGTGCAATTCAGGTCTCCTTCCTATCGGAATGCTGTGGTGAAACTTGATAGGGTTCAGAAAAGATTTACAAGGATGTTGCCAGGGTTGGAGGATTTGAGCTACAGGGAGAGGCTAAACAGGCTGGGGCTGTTTTCCCTGTAACGTCGAAGGCTGAGAGGTGACCGTATAGAGGTTTACAAAATTATGAAGGCTATGGATAAGATTAATAGACAAAGTCTTTTCCCAGGGGTCGGGAGTTCAGACCTAGAGGGCATAGGTTTAGGATGAGAGGGGAAAGATTTAAAAGAGACCTAAGTGACAACGTTTTCACACAGAGAGTAGTACGTGTATGGAATGAGCTGCCAGAGGATGTGGTGGAGGCTGGTACAATTGCAACATTTAAGAGTCATTTGGATGGGTATATGAATAGGAAGGGTTTGGAGGGATATGGACCAGGTGCTGACAGGTGGGACTAGATTGGGTTGGGATATCTGGTCGGCATGGACAGATTGGACCAAAAGGTCTGTTTCCATGCTGTACATCTGTATGGCTCTGACGCTATCCTGCACAACTCTCTGCGGTGGAGAATTCTGAATATCTACTACCCTTTGGGAGTAGAAATTCCTTTGCATCTCAGTTAGAAATGAATGTCCCCTTATTCTGTGATCAAGTCTGCTCGTTTCCACTGCTAGTGGAGACATCTACCCTCTGAAGACCACTCAGAGTCTTGCTGCTTCTTCAGTAAGGTCACCCCTCATTTTTCTAAAGTCTAAGGAATAAAAAAGCCCACCCTGTTTAGCTGTTCTGGATAAGCTAACTCCTTCATCCCAGGAGTCAGCCTAATGAATCTCTTTTGCACCTCCAGCATACCTTTTCCTGAATACAGGAACCAAAACTGTACACAATACTCCAGGTGTGGCCTCACCAACTGTAATAAGACTTCCAATTTTTAAATACCACCTCCCAAGCAAAAAAGGAAAAAAATAACCTTCGTGCTAAATGTTTTGTGTTTCATGCACAAGAACAGCTGCATTTGGCTGCATTTTCTTGGAATCCCTCCATTTAAATAGTTTGCCTTTGGATTCTTCCCACCAAAGTGCACCACTTCACACTTTGCTACATTAAACACCATCTGCCACATTTTTGCCTACTCTTTCAATCTATCCAAATCCTATGCAGATTCCTTATATCCTCATCACAACATGATCTTCTATTTTTTTTATTTTATTCTAGCATATTTGGAAATGTTACTCTCTGTCTCCTCTCCAAGTCATTAATATAGATCATATATAATTGACATACTAGGACAGACTCTTATTGCATTTTACTAGTTGCATATTTCCATCCTGAAAATGACACATTAGTTCCTACTTTCTGATTTCTCTGTGTTAATCAAAAGTAATCCATGCTGATGCAGCACCCTAAAATCATGAACTCCTATCGTAAGCAATTACATTTTATGTGGCATCTTCTGTATGTGACACATTGTATTGAATGACTCCTGTGAAGTGGCCATTCTCACCTGTACCATCATCGACAGATATTCCTGTAATTGATAGATCGGTGAAGATGAGTTGAACTAGGATCTTTCCCCTTGTTGGTTTTGTAACTAGCTGCTACAGGACCCTTCCAAGACAAACATATTATGACAATAGTAGAACGACATCCTGAACGTCAACTGAATACGTTGCTAGGGCAACATATAAACTGTATAAAATTATGCGTAATCAGGACTGATGACATCAACTCAGAATGCAAGTAAGCTTTCCATTCCCAGAACAAAAATTAGTACTTAGCATGTTAGACAAAAATGTTTCATCAAAGGGCACTACAGCTGGGAACAAAGATACAAAACAAACTCTTCTCTGAAAGCTAAAAGCAAATTCAGGAAAAATAATTGTATATTTAGACTCGGAGTGCCAGCCTCCAACGCAGCTGCTGTTCAAGATGATGGCTTTGAACCATTTGCATATGCACCATTTCTTGTGACTGTGAGATGAATTTTTATACTGAAGAATACCAACTCTTTGTCTCAAATTGTCTGTAATCGAGAACATAGATTATCTCCAGGACAGCAACACCACACTGGTGAAGAAATTTACATAGTTATAATAGGGCTGCATGGTGGCTCAGTGGTTAGCACTACTGCCTCACAGTGTCAGGGACCCGGGTTTGATTCCTGCCTGAGGCAACTGTATGTGTGGAGTTTGCAACTTCTCTCCATGTCTGCACAGGTTTCCGCTGGGTGCCCTGGTTTCCTCCCACAATCCAAAGATGTGCAGGTCAAGTGAATTGGCCAAGCTAAATTGCCCATAGTGTTAGGCACATTAGTCAGAGGGAAGTGGGTCGGGGTGGGTACTCTTCGGAGGGTGGGTGTGGATTTGTTGGGTTGAAGGGCCTATTTCCACAGGGAATATAATCCAATATCAAACCAAGGACTAAAGAGGAAAGAAGGATGAATAAATTAAACAGAAAAAAAAAATGCAACACATTCCAAAATGTCAGAACTGCAGAAATATACAGTACAGGCAAAGAAGAAAATATGACATCTTTGTAACAAACATCCCATGGAAATTTGTGAAAACATTCATCTTGCAAAGCACCATTTTAGAAGACTTGCAATCACCGATGTTCATTCAGAAAGTGTTAGGAGCTGTCATTGGATTGCACCATGTAATTGCATGATTCATATTGGCTAATTCATTCACTCTTTATACATTATCTACGGTGAAATACTACATTTGGTGAGAAAACCACATTGCAATTCAATTTAAAGGTTTTCTGGTTTTAAATGCGTAAAAGTATAATCAATTTGAGTGATAAATAGATGTGCATAACATGGTTCGTCACCTAGCGCTGGCATTGGCCACAAACACAGCCATTTACTTCTCAAGTTTAAGGTACAAAATTACTGTAAGCCATAACACTAGATGAAAACTAACAGTTCTTGAACTTTCAAGTTCTTTGTAATCATCTTGTTCAGCTTGATCTGGTCCAGCATCAACATTATTGATTACGTCCAGTGAGGTTAATGATGCACTAGGTGTTACACAGATGCAGACTTGAGGAGTAAAGTATGAGACTACAGCACTTTGTAATTATTTATGAATATTTATGTAAGAATTCTAAATTGCATTATAAGAATGCAGACTGTATCATAGCATACCAAAGGTGGTTGTAACATTACTATTCTCATTTAAATTTAAACCCAATGTTTAAATCTATCTAAGAAACGAAGTTAGATATTTAAGCATACAAAATTTAAAGAAAATTATATTCCAATCCAATATAATTTCTTTATCTCAGTTTTCAAGGAGAGCTTGATGTTTCGTGCTCTAGAATGGTTGACCTGTGTCTTTCTGTCCACGTGTAGAGGTTTGCTGCTTTTTAAGAACTTAAAAAAATTTCTCTTTGGCAGTTGAATAGGCTTCCATTATTCTTTGTATTCACATGAAGACACTTTTAAAATAAGTCTTATCACTTGATTAAAGCTGTTTTTTTTTATGGATAAGAGTGATTTAATATTCTCTTTGTCTGGTTTTTATCTGAAAGGTGTTTGGCTATTTTTCTAACAGGCGTTCCACCATACAGTACGGTATTTTCTTTTTAGTTTCTGAGTATTTATTCAAATACCATGTAGTTTTTATTTCCCTTTTAACCACCTTAATTTCATCATTAAATGGTCATTTCCTTTGCAGATGTTATTATTCAAAATAATAAATGGACTGTAACAGGGAAGGAGAGAGAGTACTGAAGAGCAAATCTTGCATTCAGGACGAAATGGATCAACTGATAGTGTAAATAACAGTAAATCAGAACGATCTGATAGCCATTAGAAAGACTGGGCTGCAGGATGACATCGATTGGCACCTAAATATTGAAGGGTTCAGGATATTTGGGAAGAACAGGAAACCAGGAAAATGAAGTGTGGCTCTGTTCATTAGCAATGGTATTAGCATGATAGAGAGAGATGATCTAGAGTTAGGAAACCACGAAATAGAAGGGATTTAGATTGATGAGAAATTATAAAGGCAAAAAATTACTCGTGCGACTAGTGTGCAGGCTCCTAACAGTAACCTCATAATTTAAAGGAAGAGATAATGAAAGCTTGTTAGAATCGCATGGTGTTAGTTATGAAGGATCTTAATCTACATTTAAACTGGAAAAACTAGAGGGGGCAAAAGTAGCCGAGATGAAAAGTTGATACAATGTTTTAGGATTGTTTCATAGGCCCGCATATTCTGGAGCTGACCAAAAAGCAGGCTATACTAGACCAGGCATTGTGCAATGAGATAGAATTAATTAATGATCTTGTAGTGAAAGCACCCCTAGGTGACAGCAACCATAATATGATTGATCTTGCATCAGGTTAAGGGAGAGATAATATTTTAGATTTAAATGAGAGAACTTACGAGAGCAAGAAAACCGAGCTAGCAAAAGTGAATTAGCAAATTAGGTTAAGAAAGAGATCAATATAGAAGTGGTGACAGACATTTGAGGGGGTACTTAAGAATATATTGAATAGATACACTTCAATGGGAAAGAAAAATTCCAGTGGTGGAAGCCATCATCCATGGTTAACCAAAAAAACTTAAAGATAGTACTAATCTTACAGAAAAGATGTATATTTGCAAAAAGAATGATAGGTCAGAAGTTTGAACAGAATATAAAAAAACAGATTGACTGACTAAAAGGTTAAGAGGGAGGGAAATACAGGATGAGAGAAAACAGCTAGTCAGACTTTCTATAGGTTTTCCAACCTGAATAGCACTTATAATGTGAACATCAATCCTATAAAAATCATGACTGGGGAACTAATAATGGAAAATAAGAAGACGACAGATGAATTGAACAGGCATTTTGCATCCGTCTGCAATCTAAATGAAACAATTAACACGATAGAAACAGTTGTAAATCAGAAAATGGGAGAGATGGGAAAGCACAGAAAATTATAATCACCAAGGAAATGATATTGAGTACGTTACTGGAGCTGCAGGATATAAAGTCCCTGGGTACTGACGGATTTCATTCTCGAGTCTGAAAAAAAGTGACTGGTGAGAAGGGCTGGTTCTAATTTTCTAAAATGACCGAAATTTGGGAAGGTAGTATTAGATTAGGAGATGGTGAATGTTAGTATTTTTATTTTACAAGGGAAGGAGAACATAAACTGGAAACTACATCCTGTTACCTTAACTTGTATTATAGAGAAGAGGTTAGAAGCTTTATTAATGACATGATAACAGGACACACAGGAAAAAAGAGTTAGAGTAATCAGACAGTCAACGTGATTTTTAGAGGGAGGTTTAACCAATTTATTGAATTTTTTTGAAAAAAGCAATGTGCTGCAGACCAAACTGAACCAGTGAATGTACTTGGATTTCCGGAAGGCTTTTGAAGGAAAAAAATCCATCTAATGTCCTTTAGAGAAGGAAACTTACCTGGTCTGGCCTACATGTGACTCCAGATCCATAGCAATGTGGTTGATTCTTAATTACCCTCAGGGCAATAAATGTTGAGCTGGCCAGTGATGCCCTCATTCTGTGAATGAATAAAAATAAATGCACATCAGAGTTTATTGAGGAAAATAAATTCTCTTGAGGATAGAAGATTGATGAGCCGACAGGGAAAGGAAAATAGGCGTAAATAGTTCTGTTTCTGGTTGGCAAGATATAATGATTGTATGCCACAGGAATCGATGCTAGGTCCTCAAGTTTTTGGTAAATAACTTGAATGAAGAGAGCAACAATATTTTTGCTAAATTTGCTGATGATGCAAAGATAGTAGAAGTGTAAGTTGTGAAGAAGTCATATCAAAAGGTGATTGAAAGTTTAAATGAGAGAACATAGATCTGGCAATGGAATATAATGTGCAAAGATGTGGAATTGTTGAATTTGTAGATTTCAGAGCTCTGAGATATTCTGAGATTATTTCATGCGCAGATACAGCAATAGGTAGGAAAACTAATAGAATATTATAATTTATTGCATAAAAAGTTGAACAAAAATGAGGGAAGGTTACATTTCAGCTGTATGTGGCATTGGTGTAACCACATCTGGAGTATTGTATACAGTATTGATCACTTTTAAGGAAGGATATAAATTAGCAGAAGTAATTCGTTGAAGGTGTATTAGACTAATATCTGGAATCGATGGATTGTATTGAGGAAAAGTTGGACATGCTAAGCTTGAATTTGTTAGAGTTTAGATGAGCAAGAGATGACTTGATTGAAATATAGAACAACCTGAGGGGTACTGACAGGGTGGGTTTAGAAAAGACGTTTCCTTGTGTAGGGGTCACGGTTTAAAGATAAGGGATGGCCCAATTAAGACAGAGGCAGGGAGAATTTCTTTCTCTTAGAGGGTTAGGAGTCCTTGGATTCTCCCTGAAAAGGCAGTGAGAGCAGAGTCTTTGAGTATTTTTAAATGAATGAGTGAATGATTTATTTTATTGTCATGTGTACCTTACAGTGAGAAAAGCAGTAAAATACAGTGGAAAGCTTTTCCACTGTCACCATGATCTGGCATCATTTTGAATAGTTTAAGAATAAGAAAAACAAATCAAAGTGTAGCTTAAAAAGAGTCCATCAGTCCTGAGCCATCTCATCATCAACGACGCCTACGCCACCGTCTGCCCTCCACGGCCATGCTGCTGTCTGTGCCAGACTGAACCAATGTTGAAGTCACAACTCTTCAGGCACCATCTTTCACCACTGGGCCGATTCTTCTTCTTCTTCTCCTTGAATGGCATGACAGATTTAATGTGCTAAATAGCCTACTGCTTTTCCTATTTCCCTGCATTGGTAAGCAGGCACTGAAAGATCATCAAGAGTAGGCAGAAATGTGGAGTTGTGGTTACAATTTGATCAGCCAGGATCTTATTAAACAGTGGAAAAGACTAGAGGGGTATAAGTAATCGTGTTGTGTTAGATTTTGTGGCCAATACAGCTTAAGAAGATATACTCATGACATAATTACTGTTTCATTGAATGTGACCTATAAGATTTTACCTTAACTCGGATCACTTGAAGTTTGACATGCTCTTCTGATGTAAACAAATTGCCTCAAACTGGCTCAGAGAACATAAGTAATGCTGTGTCAGTAAGTATATCCTGCTAGAAGCAAAACTCACATCCTTATGCATTTATGGCTGTTTCCAAGTTTCCTAGCTCTGAGTGGGAAGATTGTTCAGCCTTTCCTTGCATTGGCCCAAAGGTTTGTCTGGATTAAGGAGTCACAAAAGAACTTCTAAAATAACAATATTTTAAATATTTACTGCTCTGTATTGAGTTCAGACACCTGCTGCCACTGGTTTTTATATCCATTAATAAATTATCCATTTAATAACAACTATTGATGTAGGTTTTTTGAAACATTGAAATTAATTGTGTCTAACTGAATTGGATAAATTGGTGTGATTAGTTCTTGAGAAACTAGTCATAATTTTTGGTTGTGTATATCAATATGTTAAAATTATCAAAGCATCATTTGAATTTTTTTCTTTAATTTGTTTAATGTCTGTAATGCTACAGTGTCCATGTTCTGCATTATTGATGATGATGATAGTGCCTAGACAGTAAACATAGTTAAAGTTCCAACCCATGGAATGAGGACCTTTTCAAATTGAAGCCTGTATCCATTGGAATGGATCAATTATGTATTTGTTTTGTTTTGACAAAATGATCAAATAAGCTTCATCCTGTATAACAACAACAGGAAAGGCAAGAGAAACTGATATGCATAGGAAAGAAAAAACTGAAACAATTGAATTCAGTTCATTTTCACTGGCATTTCAAGAGCCTGACCAAGTATAAGTAAAGTGGGCAATGAAAGAAATGCCTATAACAAACACCTACAATATGGTCTTTTTTGGTAGTAATTTGTCAAGTTCTTTCTGTATCTGTCCCTTGGTCCTACAGGCAGTGGACATTGCATTTAGCCTAGGAGCCCTTCGTACTACACTGTCATCTCACAGGGGTGGTCTTGGAATGCCCAGTCAGCCAGCCATCCTTGCGCCACGTCCATTTCAAAATGTCCATTTCATTATTTGCGATGAGTTGGTACTGAACTCTGATGTCTGTGACCATGTTTGCTTTCTTCCTAGTCTAGCTTCCACCTCAAATAAGAAAAAGAAAGACTTGCCTTTATCTTAACACCTTTCACAACCACTGGACTTTGCAAGGAGCTTCTCATAAATTGGTAAATTGAATTTCAATAATTGTTGCTGCAGCCAAAATATGCACAGCAAGCTTCTACAAACAGCAATGGGATAAAGATCAGATCAACTGTGCTTCAGCACTGATATAGGTTAAATATAGGGGTGGCACGGTAGCTCAGTGGTTAGCACTGCTGCCTCACAGCGCCAGGGAGCCAGGTTCGATTCTAGCCTCCGGTGACTGTCTATATGGAGTTTGCACATTCTGCGTGGTTTCTTCTGGGTGCTCCAGTTTCCTCCCATAATCCAAAGATGTGCAGGTTACGTGAATTGGCTAAATTGCCCATAGTGTTCAGGGATGTGTAGGTTAGGTGCACTGTCAGTGGTAAATGTAGAGTAATGGGTTTGGGTGGTTTACTCTTCAGAAGGTCAGTGTGGACTGTTAAGCCTAATGGCCTGTTTCCACACTCTAGGGATTCTATGATTGACCATGATATGAATGTAAATCCTCTGCTCCTCTTCAAAGTACTGTCATGGTGTGTTTATGACTAGTTGAGAGAGTAGACAGTGTAACACCTCTAATAGTGTAGTACTTCCTCAGCACTATCCTGGAAAGTCAGCCTTGTTTTTGTGGTTCAATCCTTGTTAGACTTGAACACCCAATCTTCCAACTCAGAGCAAGAGTGAGCCATAGCTGACATTTATCTGACATTTTTGTTAACTGTTTAGTGGCTGGCAAAGTCTGGTAGCATTGGTGAATCCAGAAGTTTCAGCAGCATGCATGGTTGTGGCTTTTTAACTAAAAGACTTCAATAGCATCAGATCTCCAGGCTTCTGAAGCAAATAACACGAGTGGTGAAAGTGAGGATTGCAGATGCTGGAGATTAGAATCGAGAGTGTGGTGCTGGTAAAGCACAGCAGATCAGGCAGCCTCCAAAGAGCAGGAGAGTTGACGTTTCGGGCCAAAATCCTTCGTCAGGAATGATGACGAGTGGGCATGATGATGACCTGCAAGAGCTTATTATTTCTACAGTGTTTAAATGGACCAGGCGAAGATGAAAGGTGATTTTCCAGGTATTTGAAGAGAGGGAGAAAGAGCAATGGCTTTGCAACATTCCAAAGCAGCCTCTTGTTGCAATGCTGCCTCACTAAAACTGGAGCACTGCAGTTTGTGATGGACAAAGCCTGCCTGAGGGACCAATAAGATATGACAATGGACTGCAGAGGAAGTTAACAACGGGAGTGTACAGCCATGTTCCTGCACACATGGCCAAAATAGATTTAATGACCTAATTGGTTCAGGAAACATGTCAATGTCTGTGTTCATGTTCCATATTTAAACCCCAGAATTGTTATGATTCCCATGTAAACTAAAATAGTAAAATTTACCAAAGTATTTCATTTCTTAAAACTTTTACTTCATGCCTTATCAATCCATTAAAATTGATCATAAATTAATAAACAATAATACTCAAAATAAAGAATCAATTTCGCTTCATGTAGTTGATATAAGAAAGATTTGTCTTGTAAAATACCATGTATTCATCACTCCTCGCAGACATGTGGCACCATGTGTTTCCAAAGCCCTTGAATTTAACCTTTGTTACACAGGGTTGCCGACTTTCCTCCTGAATTGATTCAGCCCTTGAGTTGCATTTTCTAGCACCTATATCCTTCCAAGGTCCTTGGCAACCTCAGCACCCTGCATAAAAGTCTCTTTTATGACTTTTCCAGAGACTCCTTTATCTGCACTCTTTAATAAACACCGTTGAATGGTCCACTCGGGTCTGGTAAACCGATGCAGCTGCAGTAAGATTACCCAACTCACAATCACGATTTGAATGCTGGGGGTAGTAGGGGTAGCTGTAATGTTACTAGACTAGCAATCTAGAACCATTGATTAACATCATGGGGACATGGATTACCAAGGAAGATGGCAAGCACATAAAATCAACATTTTGCAGATATCTTCCAATGATCCTTCAAAGAAACCAGGGCAACAAATATTAATATGGTAGTGATTTTTAATGTACAATATATGTCTACCAGACCCTTTGGCAAAAGACCTTCCAAGACCATATGCCAACAATTAGCTGGCATGATTCCCTGATTTCTTTTATGTTCGCACGTGGGACGTGGGTGTTGCTGGCTGGATAGCATTTATTGCTTGTCCCTAATTGCCCTTGAGAAGGTGGTGATGAGCTGCTTTCTTAAACTGCTGCAGTCAATGTGTGGTTTATAGACTCACAATTCCGAACTGTCATTGGATAAATACTTAAGAGAGGCTACTACATTCTGGGAAGAATATTTCAGGCAGTCTGACCCAAAATCTATCTGCTGGCAAAAGGGATGATTATATAACCAGATACTTAGGATATATTGGTACATTACTACGTTACATTGTATTGTCAAGCAGATTAATGATGTCATTATACTGCTGGAAATACTGTTTGAAATGTATTACATTGTATGCCTGTTTGTGTGTGTGTGTGTGTACTGATGTATTAGACCCTTCCATCATTGAGGATGGGGATAATGGTGGAGCCTCCTCCTTCGATGAGTTGTTTAATTGTCCACCATTATCCATAACTACATGTGACAGGACTGCAGAGCTTATATTTGATCTGTCAGTTGTAGGATTGCTTAGCTCTGTCTATCACTATTTGATACACAGACAGTTCTGTTTGGTAACTTCACCAAGCTGACACTCATTTTTAAGTTGTTCTATGCACTCTCCACTAAACTGGGCTTGATGGTAATGTTGATTGGGAGATATGCTGGACCATGAGGTTGCAAATTCGTACTGGAGTACAGTTCTGCTGCTGTTGATAGTTCACATTGATGCTCAGTATTCAATTGCTAGATCTATTCAAAATCTGTCCCATTTAACATGGTAATAGTAGGAGAAAGTGAGGACTGCAGATGCTGGAGATCAGAGTCAAGAGTGTGGTGCTGGAAAAGCACAGTAGGTCAGGCGGCATCCAAGGAGCAGGAGCATCGACGTTTCAGGCACAAGCTCTTCATCAGGAATGACGTATACCCAAAACTTCGATTCTCCTGTTCCCTGGATGCAGCCTGACCTGCTGTGCTTTTCCAGCACACACTCTCGAACATGGTAATAGTGTCATACAACACGATAGAGGGTATTCTCAAAGTGAAAGCTGGACATCATCTCCACAAGGATTGCCACTCTTACCAAAACTGTCATGGACAAATGTTTCTACAACCAGCAGATTTGTAAGGATGAGGTCAAGTATATTTTTTCCTCTTGGTTCCCTCACCACCTGCTGCAGCCCCAGTCTAACAGCTGTGTCCTCTTGAACCTGACCAGCTCAGTGAGTAATGCTGCCAAGCCAGTCTTGCTAGTGGACATTACAATACTTTATCCAGAATATATTTGGCACCATTGCCACCCTAAGTGCTTCCTCCAAGTGTTGTTTAACATGGAGGAGTACTAACCCATCAGCCGAGGAAGTCAGTATGTGGTGATTAGCACATTTCCTTGCCCGTGTTTAATCTGAAGACATCAGACTCCCACGACAAATCTCTCGTCATTGTATATCACTGTGTTGTTACCTCCACTGGTTCTAACCTGCCAGTGGGACAGGATATGTCCAGGGATGGTGATGGTGGTGCCTGGGACATTGTCTGTTAAGTATGATTCCATGAGTATGTCTATGTCAGGCAGTTGCTTGGCTAGTCTTTGAGACAGATCTCCCGGTTTTGGCACTAACCCCTACGTGTGTGTGTGTGTGTTTGTGTGTGTGTGTGTGTTTGTGTGTGTCTCTATCTGAGAGAGAGACAAAGAGATTATTGGTATAGAGTCACAGAGATGTCCAGCATGAAAAGAAACCCTTTGGTCCAACTCATCCATGCCGACCAGATATCCTAACCTAATCTAATCCCATTTCCCACCCGGCCCATATCCCTCCAGACCCTTCCCATTCATATACCCATTCAGGTGCCTTTTGAATGTTGTAATTGTACCAGCCTCCACCACTTCCTCTGGCAGCTCATTCTGTACACGCACCCCCCCTCTGTGTGAAAACGTTGTCCCTTAGGTCCCTGTTAAATCTTTCCCCTCACCCAAAACTGCTGGACCATTCCTCCTTCCCTACCCCAGGGAAAAGACCTTGACTATTTACCCTATCCATGCCCCTCATGATTTTATAAACCTCTATAAGGTCACCCCTCAGCCTCCGACTCCCCAGGGAAAACAGCCCCAGCCGATTCAGCTTCTCACTATAGCTCAAATCCTCCAAGCCTGGCAACATCTTTTCTGAACCCTAGCAAGTTTCACAACATCCTTCCAATAGAAGGGAGACTAGAACTGCATACAATATTCCAACAGTGGCCTAACCAATGTCCTGCACAGCCAAATCCTATACTCAATGCTGTGTCCAATAAAGGAAAGCCTACCAAACACCTTCTTCACTATTCTGTCCACCTGCACTCCAAGATCCCTTTGTTCAGCAACACTTCCCAGGACCTTACCATTAGGTGTGTAAGTCCTACTCTGACTAGCCTTTCCAAATTGCAGCATCTCACATTTATCTAAATTAAACTCCATCTGCCACTCCTCAGCTCATTGGCCCATCTGATCACAATTCCATTGTAATTTGAATTCTATTATTTTCTTTCCCTTTGCTTGTAACATTTATTACAGGTGCTATATAACCCTAGTAGAATAGAATGTTGCATTGTATGTCTAAACTAATGAAGTTTGTTTTTTTATTTCAGGTGTTATCCTCTTTTGTGTAATTCTGCTCCCAAATCATAGAGTAATCTATTAAAGATAGAGGGTTACATCTTGCAAAATATGTAAATTATTTTAATGTGTGCCAATGTTTTAAATTTTCACCTAGTTTACAATAAGATTTTATTTTTTTAAATACCACTTGGATGGTATTGTCTTTGTAAAAAAAATACTTCCATTATGACTCTCTTCTGTCTGATTTCCTTCATTGTAATAATCATTTCTTATTTCAATAGAAATAAGGGATCAGCCGAAACTAGGTGACATACTCTGATATGTGGTTTCTAAAGAATTGTTCATCTCATAAAATGTTCAATTCCCTCCAAGGTTCCTGCCTTCACCAATAAAATGAAATGGAAAAATTAGTTGGTGAGATACGTTAGAAATGTGAACCATCTTCAGTTTCCCCTGACTCTGGGAGCCTTATTAGAAACAAAATGGAGCAGTTTCAATGTGGGGGACAGACTATACACAAAACTATTTGACAGTTTTACTCAAAATGGTCACAGATAGTGAGGGAAATGGAACAGAATCATCACACTCGTGCTTTTTCTGACATTGGAGCAGGGTCGAGGGAATTTTAGTCTCCATCTGGTTTTGCAATGCTGTACCCACACTGGCTACATTGAGTGAAAGTATTCCATTTCTGATCACTGATATGTCTAATATTTATGAGCATCATTAAGTTGTGGGTGATGTTAATATTTGCTTAATATGTACTTCCTAAAAATGTTCACCTGTTCATTTTCTGAATGTGCTCATTTCTAGAAATAAAACCGTAATGGGACCTTGTGACAAGGTTTATATTGTGAAAATTAGCACTCAATAGTGGATGTAAGATCACTGGTTTATTGCTTTAATTATTTTACAATAGAATAACTTGTGCCAGCTATATTACATGAAAAATCCAATAAATGTAAAAGAAAGTATTGTTTTCTCTGTCTTGTATTACCAAGATTGGAGTTCCAACTAAATGTGTGTAAAACTGATTTTCACATCTTCTTTACTATAATACTACCTTCACTTGCAAATCACTAGTCTAAAACAATTAAACAATATTAAAGGTTTGATATAAATGCAAGTTGTTGTTCATGGGACATAACTGGCTACACTGGCATTTATAGGATCAATTAAGTAGTTCCAGATGTTGTAGCCTCAATTATTTGGCTGCCATCTCAAAGTCATTTACGATGCAGGAAGTCAAATGCCCACTATCTTCCTGGGACTGTTTAGTGCCAGTATTACTAAAGCGCTGACTGTGGAACAAGTTACCTTAGTTGTCAGGATGCAAAATCATGCTTTATTGAAAATTTAAAGAGATGCAGTCACTTAAAAGCAGAAATACTTATAGCCTTTAGACAGATTGAAAATGTATTTGAAAACAAAGACTGACTTTGTCAAGGCTGAAAAATGGAGTATGGGAATGAAGAGATCCTTTTTACCTAAAATGTGCTTGGATTTGGGAGCAAGTGGCTGGGTCAAAAAGACTGAAATTGACATCCGGTTGTTTTCAGCTGTCTAACACTCCAATCTCCGTGTTTAACGCTGCTGCTTTTCTGTGAGAGAAACCTCTTCAGGTGAGGCAAGTTGCAAATTTAAAAAATGTTAAACAGCTGTTAAAAACAGATTCTACTTAACTTTTAGACTTTAAACTTTTTGAAAAAAAGAATCTGTTTGGAAATGTTATGACATATCCAAAGACAGGCCTTGAATCCAGATCTTCTGGTTCAGAGTCGGGGCACTACCACTGTTACCGCAAGAATCCCCCACTTCTTGAATGTAAACTGAGTTCACAGCTTCCTGGACATGACCAATGAAAGCAAAGTGAGAGCCCCTGTCAATTGAAGAGACTGAACTAATGGCAGCCAACAACTCTGTAAGAGTTAGGATTTAACAATTGATTCACTGTTCGAGTTAAAGTCTTTTTTTATTAGTGTCTGTTCAGAGATATTTATATCCTCTATTTTATAGGTACAGATATTTATATCCTCTAGTTCTGAAGGTTGGCATTCAGTTCGCCTTTTGAATATTTTCTGTACCTGTTTGATATTTTTTAAAGATGTATGTCCGTGGGTTGCCAAGTCTCTTCAAAACCCTATTGTTTCGAGCTTTGCATCATTTAAAAAACGTTCTTTTACAATTCAAAATGGAAGGTCCAAAATGGAAGTCACCACATTTTCCAGCATAGAAACAACTTACCACTGTCTTGTCCAGTCATTTTATCCATTAATATTGTGTTGTAAGTTATGCTTCCATCTATGCCACTTACAGTGCCACCTATTCTGTAAATTTGTAGATGTAACTTTCTACCCTATCACCAAAGTCTTTCAGGAATATCTTCTTGCAGCCCAGTCTGCCAAGTGAACACCCTTTGCAAGACTCGCAGTCAACAGAGCAAAATGAAAATTTGAAGTGATCACAATTCCTCTCAAGGCCAAGCATTGCAAAGATTGTACCCTTGAATTATGAATCTTTTCATCGACATTTGTAGGGCACTCATTGGCCAAATATTATTATTTGGAAAGGATGTGGAGAACAAATAACACTGATGTACCATTGTAGCAAGAACTGCATATTGTTATAATAAACAAGCTGACCAGTACAAGATCGAATGCTACAAGCCAACCATAATGTAATGGTATACGAAATATGGCTGACAATTTATGTAAAAGGTGAAGTTACCAACCATGGGCTGAATCTTACATACTTTTGGCAAAGCGTCAATTTTGTTGAGTTTCACAGAGGGTTTCTCTCAACAGGGGCCTGCTGGGGTTTTTGCGCTATCATCCCAAAATCACCTCATTACCTACCAACACTACCCCTTAGCTTGACTCTTGTATAATACCAGCCCGATTTTCCCACTCACCATAACCAGAGGAACCTGTCCCTGCCCGGCTCCCCAGAATAAATTGGCAATTCAGTGCCATCTTGGAAAATTAACTGAACACCAGGCTAAGTAGTAGCAGTTCAGATTTGTCTCTCCAAAACTGGAAGTCAATGTGTCAGAAAGCTACTCACTACAAGCAGTGTGAGCTTACCATTGGACGAACTTCAGTGTGATTGCATTGTCATGCAATTGCACAGCTTAGAGGGAGCATTGCTAGGAGATCTAGGCTGACAGGTATGTCCTGTCAAGATTAGAGTGACACTGGAAAAGCACAGCAAGTCAGGCAGCATCCAAGGAGCAGGAAAATTGACATTTCGGGCAAAAGCCCTTCATCAGGAATGACAAAGGGCTTTTGTCCAAAACATCAATTTTCCTGCTCCTTGGATGCTGCCTGACCTGCTATGCTTTTCCAGCACCACTCTGATCTTGACTCTAATCTCTGGCATCTGCAGTACCCACTTCTGCCTAGGTGTGTCCTAGATTCTAAGATGGTCTGCTTTTCCCCAATCAATCCTTGTGACATCCATCAAATTGGGTGAAGCTTAATGCAGTCTTCAGTCTTATATAACCATACCTACCACATCATGGTGAAAAATGCCAAAAATTATGACTTGACATTTCGGGAAAAGTTTTTTCAGGATATGGATGGGAAGCTAAATTCTAATTTGTTAAAAATAGCTGAATAGTCTACAAGTGAAGTCTGAAATCACAAGCTGAGACTATTGTCTCTGCATTCCTATTTGAAAAATCACAGGGCGCTACCACACAAAATGTCACTTGCTATTGAGAAAAAGTGCAGTGTAACACTATTCACAGTTGTCTTGGAGTGACCCTTGTCCACTCCTTAACTGACTGTCCAAAGAATTGTCAAAACCACTAACACGTGAGTGAATATATCCAAAAGCTGTGCTTAGCAGCTGAACACTATAAACCAGTGTGTCACTTCACATAATCATACCAAACCCCATTGGTGTACAACCTTCTCTCAGTGGTGAGGATAAACGTCTATAAGGTCACCCCTCAGCCTCTGACGCTCCATGGAAAACAGCCCCAGCCTGTTGAGTCAATATGTTTATTTGGTAGGGTGTTTTCTGGCCAAGTTTCCCTCCAGACTTCATGGTGTTATGGAGTTGGAGTGTTTGATTCATGACCAGAGAAGATGACATAGATCCATGTAATTGAGTTCGGTGTTCTTGAAGGTCTCTGTAGATGGGAATTCCAATTGCAACTTGTAGAGAAGTAACTCATACCAGCAGCAATTGGAATTCCCATCTACAGAGACCTTCAAGAACACCGAACTCAATTACATAGATCTATGTCATCTTCTCTGGTCATGAATCAAACATCTCCAACTCCATAATACCATGAAGTCTGGAGGGAAACTTGGCCAGAAAACACCCTACCAAATAAACATATTGATTCAACAGGCTGGGGGCTGTTTTCCATGGAGCGTCAGAGGCTGAGGGGTGACCTTATAGACGTTTACAAAATTATGAGGGGCATGGATAGGGTAAATAGGCAAAGTCTTTTCCCTGGAGTCGGGGAATCCAGAACTAGAGGGCATAGGTTTAGGGTGAATGGGGAAAGATACAAAAGAGACCTAAGGAGCAACTTTTTCACGCAGAGGGTGGTACGCGTATGGAATGAGCTGCCAGAGAAAGTGGTGGAGGCTGGTACAATTGCAACATTTAAGAGGCATTTGGATAGGTATATGAATAGGAAGGGGTTGGAGGGATATGGTCCGGGTGCTGGCAGGTGGGACTAGATTGGGTTGGGATATCTGGTCAGCATGGATGGGTTAGACCAAAGGGTCTGTTTCCATGCTGTCCATCTCTATGACTCTAGAGCCTGAAGTCTATGAAATAAATTAGAAACAAGGAGAGAGAAGCATCTAAAGGAGACTGACTAGCATTAGGTGATAGAGTTCAGGGGATGGTCTTTCAATAGTGTAATAGTAGGAATAGAGCCTAGAATATTTCTGAATACAATATATTATAGTATTTAATTTTATTATATAATAAAGGTACGATAAAGAAGTTCAAGCCTAAAGTTAGTTGTTGACTGTACCTTCCTCTTGACCAGTCAGGCTTGAGCCCAAACTCTTTGGATCTAAGAATAAAACCACACAACAAAAGAAACCCACAGAGACAGGTTTTATAAATTTTTTGTTGAAATATAATAATACTAATATCAGTGCATTTATAAATGATTTAATTCAGATATTAATTTTGAATGAATAATGTTAGTGATCATCAATCATTTAAGGACTGTTTATGATTCTGTACGAAAAGCTCCAACAAAACATCTCTATTATTCATAGAAACATTGACTGATAGAATGGTTACAGCACAAGAGCAGCTCACCTTGTCAATGTGAGAGCAACTCAGTGAGCCTCACTTCTAGCCTTTTCTGCTTAGCATTGAAAATATTTTCTCTGCAGATACCATCCAATTCTATTGTAAAAACTATAATTGCCTCTACTATTAATCTCAGGCTGTACATTTAATATTTTATTTACTCATTGTGTTAAGCTGCATTTTCTCATGTCACCTGGATTCTCTTGTCAACCATGGTGCCCAGAATTAGTCACAACACGCTAGATGAAGAAGAACCAATCTCCTCCATTGGTTCATCGTAAGTACCTTCTTTTTATAAACATGCTTCTACTTATTAAGCCTCAGGATTTTTTCTGCTACATTTTTCTTTTCCCTACAGTGCCACCTTCAATGATGTGTACGGTACACATAAAGCTCCAGGTGCCCCCGGGATCCTGCACCAGTTTTAGAATTGTATTTTTATATGTTGGTATCTTTCCTACCAAAATCTACTATGCCACACATTTTTGCATTAAATTTAATTTTTATAAATTTGTCCATGTTCTCTTGAAATCTGTGACTAGCCTCTTAACAGTTCACAATCCTTCCAAATTTTGTATCATTAGCAAATTTTGAAATTTTGCCCTACTCACCAATGCCTAGGTCATTAACATATGCAAAATAAAGCAGTGGATCCAGTGCCCATCCCACTGCATTCCAACTCTGAAAAACAGCCATCCACCACTACTTTGTTTCCTTTCACTCAACTAATATCATCTTCATGTGATCACTTTCCCTTTTATTCCATGGGGCTTCAACTTACCAACAAGCCTGTTAATAAATGGCACTTTATTAAATCTGGGTGAGCTAGTTTCCTCCCACAGCCCAAATATGTGCAGGTTAGGTGGATTGGCCATGCGAAATTGCCCATAGTGTCCAAGGATGTGCAGGCTATGTGCATTAGCCATGGAAAATCCAGGATTACAGGGATGGGGTAGGGAGGTTGGTCTGGGAGGGATGCTTTTCAGAGGGTCGCTAGGCCCTCAATGGGCCTATGGACTGCTTCCACATTGTAGGGACTCTATGAAACATGGCACACCTAACAGCACTTATAAATATTAAATGCTTCATCCTGGTGCTTACCCTTTGTGGTTATCTTTTGGTGCTCTTTTGTAGTTTGGTGCTTCTACTGAGTGTGACCTGAATGTCAGTGCACGTGTGGTGGATGGCTGCTGTCATTCTGAAGAGGGCAGCATAGAAATCTTCCTGCCATGCCCTATAGAGACTGTTGGCTGTGATTGCCAGTTTCACACTGCGCAGTATCAGTGTAGACTTCACCAGTTAGGGCTGTGTGGCAACTGTCAAAACAATAGTGGAGTGACAACGGTGGATTGGGAGGAGTGATACTTCCATCCAGACAGAGCCCAAAACAATCCTGCTCCATAATTAATTCACAACTACCTTGGGGCCTCTGTTGAGATCACTGATTGACAAGCCCGGGAACAGATCTCAGGCAACAGATGTCTGGTTGCAATTTCTTTCCAATTGAGAAGCAGGAGCCACCAAGAACGCTGCTTGAGTTTCCCTTGCAGTTGCTGCATTGGAAATGGTGACTTTAGTCATCAGACACAACATTATACTGGGCTCTATATCAGTGGCTGGAACTTATATGCCTAAAATAGTTGCTTCTAGAACAGTGCACAATTTTACTCCACCCCCTCCAAAATCTTTTTCTTTCGGTAAGGTTCTTCATTGCATCAAGAGTGCTCCCTGAGTCTCCATTCTTACTGCTAGGTCCTTACTGCAACCTGCTCTGAAAGACATTGAGGTGAGTTCCTTGAGGAATGGGAAAGTGGTCGAAGAACAGGATGATTGAGGGCCTCAGGAGGGTGGGGAAGGTGAGTGGTGTAACACTTGGGTGCTAAGCCTTGCTTTCGGACTTTTCTAGCGTTCCCCTGCCCATCATTCCCAGGATAACAAGTTGCCAAGCTCCAGTATTTCCTGTCTCTGCAGACACCTCGTCAATGTAACATTCACCACTCACACTCATCCTCAGCCTGTCGCCCTTTTGTAACCATGTCTCTCAGTCACTCCTCTCCACTCAAACCTGTGGTCAAATGTATAATTCTCGGCATCCCAGAAAGCTGCACATGACATTGTGGTGAAGCATGGGCATGATGGTGGTGGACAGACACCTTGATGACCATTGGCAACGAGTGCCATCTGTTTCACTGGGGAAAAGGGTCATATTCCAGAAGACTGCAGATATCAGCAGCATTCTGCCTTGGGAGCCTGCTCCTTCTGATGTATAGGTGCTTTCATATGTCAGGGATGTGAGCTAGAGTTGGGATTTCTGTATCCTTCCACTCTTCCTTATGGAACAGCATGTGGCTGAGGAGATGACAGCTGTTGAAGTTGGTGTTGCTGTTCCTTCTCTGTGATAGAGGTGGAAGGTAATGCTGAAAAAGCTGCTTCCATCTTGTGGTAAAGGCTCGCAGCAGGGGAGTAAAGTGAAAAGCAGGTGAAATGACTTTCCTGAAGTTTGCAATCATTCATAAAGCAGGGAGGGACTCTCTGAGGAAAAACTGCTGTCAGCATTAGTCCCTCTGCCAGCTCCACTAGAACTCTGTTGTTTCACTGATCAAAGGAATCCAGACTGTCAGTTTCCATTTTAGTTTCACTGCTGTGTACTGTTCTTGGCAAGTTGCTGAAACTCAAGAAATAAGTTTTGATGGCTTTTAAAACCAGAATCGTGAGCTCCCTGAATATGTAAATACCTTAATAAGAGCCTAGTGGTATTATCGTGAGATTAATCCAGAGACCAGGAAATGTTCTGGGGACCTGGATTCAAAGCTGACCACGGCAGATAGTGGATTTTGAATTCAATTTTTAAAAATGGGGGATTAAGAGTCTAATCTGAAAATGTGTTGCCGGAAAAGCGCAGCAGGTCAGGCAGCATCCAAGGAACAGGAAATTCGACGTTTCGGGCATAAGCCCTTCCTCATTCCTGATGAAGGGCTTATGCCCGAAACGTCAAATTTCCTGTTCCTTGGATGCTGCCTGACCTGCTGCACTTTTCCAGCAACACATTTTCAGCTCTGATCTCCAGCATCTGCAGACCTCACTTTCTTCCCGCTTAAGAGTCTAATGGTGACCATGAAACCATTGTCAATTGTTGGGAAAAGCTCATCTGGTTCACTAATGTCCTTTAGGGAAGGCTCCAGATTCACAGTAATGTTGTTGATTCTTAACAATTAGGGTCAGGCCAGTATGGCCAAGCAGTGACCTCCACATCATGTGAATGAATAAACACAAAGTACCCCATTTGTCTTCAAATGCCCCCACTCCTCCGCGCTCCCCCTTCCCCTGGTCAGGTGGGATCCAAAGAAAGGTAAGATGGTGCCTGCCTTCTGACCTCATGTTATTTTATGGGATTTAACGAACCCTTGAAAATCTGTCTTCCTTTACCAGAGAAATGTTCCCTATTTCTACCTATATGAACCCATTTTTAAATTTAAAGATTTCTTTCAGGTCTCTTCTAATCTAGAATAAATATTGGAAGTGCTGAGGATTCTAAGCTGATCTGGGAGCATTTATGGAGACAGAAACAGAGAGTTAATGTTTCAAGTCCAATATGACACATATTCAAACTTTTTGTCTTTATTTCAGATTTCCAGCATTTGCAATCATTTGTTCTTATTCTTCTTGCCATACATTTTCGAAGAAGAAATCTCAACTTGTTCAATTTTTAACTGTTGGCTGTAATCTCCTGGTTCTGGTACTATCTGTTGTACATTTATATCACTGTCTCTATGTCTTTTTGTGTTATGAAGACCAGCACTGTGTACAGTATTTGAAATGCAGAGTGACCAGGGTTCTATATAACACAAGTCATATGTGGTTGTTCTGTTATAAGTCAAATGTGGTTGTTTAGATCCTATTTTGGTTAATTAAGATGGTTGAGGTGTAGGATTGTTTTTCAGGTCTGAGCAAACAACTCTACCCTATGTTTTTATGGCGTTGTAAATTGCGAGAAGCTATGCACGGACTGTGTAGTCAGTGCCAGTACATTACAAGGAAAAACACATTTCCAATGTCTGTGGCATACTTGTCAGCTTCCCATAATGCTCAGGGTTAGGTGCATTAGTTAGGGGTAAATGTAGTGTAATGGGTTCAGGGAATGGATGTGGGTGGGCTACTCTTCGGAGGTCAGTGTGGACTTGTTGGGCTGTAAGGTCTGTTTCAACACTGTAGGGATTCTTTGATTAGATTATTTACAGTGTGGAAACAAGCCCTTCAGCCCAACAAGTCTACACCGACCTGCCGAAGCGCAACCCACCCAGACCCTTCCCCTACATTTACCCCTAACACTATGGGCAATTTTTAACATGGCCAATTCACCTGACCTGCACAGTTTTGGACTGTGGGAGGAAACTGGAGCACCCGAAGGAAACCCACGCAGACACGGGGAGAATGTGCAAACTCCACATAGTCAGTCGCCTATGATTGAATGCTTCAATTGCCCACAAGCACTAACTGCAAACCCAAGAAATGTGTTTGTTTGACAATGAAATTTGTGTTCCAGCTTTGTTCCTAATGTGTTTAATTATACAATATTGAAACCTCCTCTACCTAGTTTCAGTGAGTATTCCATTATTCAAAAAGCAATATGAACTACATGTGATAATTTCTTCTTGTATATCAGGAATTAAGGGCAGTGGCTACCTTATTCTATAGCAATAATACTTAAATAATATAACAAGTAACAAGAAAAAAGCAAGCTTGTATTCTTCTGAAATATTCAGAGCTATTGTCAATTCGTTTAGTTACAAACCAGCATCCTATTGAACAAAACTATTTTGATGTAACAGAAATAATTGCGATTAACAACAATACCAAACTTGTCGATAGTAGTGTGTTTTTCACATTCAAGATCCAGGGCTGATCTTCCGATCAATAGGCGATAAAATTTTAACAGCTTGAAGTAACAGGGACCCTGTTTTGCTCTGTGAACTGTGACTTTATTCCCAGAGAGTGACATTGCCATTTCGAGTAAAATGAGATCTGCCACTTCTCTCTCTGCCTTCACAGCTGCTCCAGATTGCAATGAAGTGAGAGCTCAGAGAGGAAAGACTGATCAGAAAATTACCCCAAAATGAGAAAGATCCCATGTGGGAACTCAAAGCTGTTTATTGTATTTTACCACTTAGGTTCCTCTGCTTGAAGATCTCATTCTGGAACTTTCTGTTGCTGTGAGGATTCACATGCAGCTGACACATCTTGACATCAATCACGCCTCAGAAGAAATGCATCATAGAAAGACATTTGTTTCAAATAACAAAACCAATCACGCTGAAATACATCAATTTTCCATACCTTGGCTGGGCAGCTTGGTGTATACACACTGGTGTATAGACATTTGATAGAAATTTACCAGGCAGCAGTTTGTATTTTTTTTCTCCTTGGTATTGGCAGTTTCCTTGATTAGTGCTCTGTTTGATGGCTTCTAAACAGCTGCAATTTAAACTCACCGCTTGGGAGCATTTTTATTGTTATCATTTCAACTTGAGTGTCAGCATTTCTCAAAGCATCTACACACAGAAAAATAGTGTGACAACGTATAGCCTCAGACATGTGCCTACATTTTCTAGTCAATTGCCTTAATTTCCCTGCAGGCTACGATTTCAACGCATATCGCCAAGCAAAACTAAAAACATTTGCAGCTTGTTCAAAGATGGCAAAGTGTGACAATGAATACACATTACATTGCTCCAGATTGGCTCTTTTTAGTGAATGTTTCAGGATGACATTTCAATGTATAAGTAAACTTCAGCAATAGCAATGGGAGCAAACAGTTCAACTTCACTGGCTCATTGTTTCCAATTGCTACCAGTTACATTAATTAACAGAAGCAATAGTTCCCTTAATGGCTACAAATGTAAATGGTACAGGGTAGGACTGAGCCACATCCAACAGCTCCTCTCTGTTGAACCATACTGTGTGTTAAAAGATAGGAGTCTTGTATACAGCAGGCTTCAACACCCTTGGGTTCTGAAAGCAGCTGCTCCTATTCCTGACATCCATTCATTGACAGCCTTCTTTTATAAGATGCAAGTGTAAGGATATCATCTTAAAAATAATTCAGATTTGGCTTGAGGTAATGCCAATGACAAAATAATCTTCCTGTGTGGGAATCAATGTGGGATCTCTGCCTACCAGCTGCAAGGTCCAGGATGAGTCCACTTTCACTTCTTGGAAATCTTGACCAGATTTTACAGTTGTCAGGCAACTAGTTGCCTGAGGCTTTGGCTCCAAACCACTGAGGGGGAGGCTCTGTCTTCAAGAGCTGCCAATCACCAAAATGTAAAAAGGAAAATAGCTGATCATGGTCATGTAGATGTAGTGTATCTGGACTTCCAGAACAAAAGGTTAATATACTAGGTACGAGGTGATAGGAAATTGTTTGTTAGGCGAGGAGACTAGGACCCGTGGACACAGCCTTAGAACTAGAGGGGGTAAATTCAGAACAGAAAGGTAGAGACATTTCTTCAGCCAGAGAGTGGTGGGCCTGTGGAATTCATTGCTGCAGAGTGCAGTGGAGGCTGGGACGTTAAATGTCTTCAAGGCAGAGATTGATAAATTCTTGATGTCACAAGGAATTAAGGGCTACGGGGAGAATGCGAGTAAGTGGAGTTGAAATGCCCATCAGCCATGATTGAATGGCGGAGTGGACTCGATGGGCTGAATGGCCTTACTTCCACTCCTATATCTTATGGTCTTATAGTCTTATGCACCTGGGCAGGATAAACAAGCAAGGGAATACATGATAAATGGTAGGACCTTGGGAAGCACTGAAGATCAAAGGGCCTTGGTATGCATGTACACCTTAGGCAAGCAGGACAGATAGATAATGTGGTTAAGAAGACATTTGAGATTCTTGCCCTTATTAGCCGAGGTACAGAGTTTAAGAGCATGGACACTATGCTGGGACTGTATAAAACATTGGTTAAGCCACATCTGGAATATTCAGCAGGCTCGTTGGGAATTTAGAATAGTAGGAATGGAAGTTAAGGCAGTTGAATGTTCCTCCTGCAGCATGTGGGAGGTAAGGTTCACCACTACTGTCCCTGCTGACTGCATCTGTAGGATGTGCACCCAACTCCAGCTCCTTGAAAACCACATTAGGGAACTGGAACTGGATCTGGATGAACTTTGGATAATTCGGGAAGCAGAGGGGGTTATTGAGAGGAGTTACAGGGAGGTAGTCACATCTCAGATAAAAGAAGGTAGATGGGTTACTGTTAGGGGACGGAAAGGAAATCGGCAGGCAGTGCCTGTGGCTTTTTCCCTCAACAACAAGAATATTGTTTGGATTCTGTTGGGGTGGATGACTTACCAGGGGTAAGTAAAGGGGCACAGGTCTCTGGCACAGAATCTGTCCCTGTTGCTCAGAAGGAAAGAAGCAAGAGGAGCAGGGCATTAGTCATTGGGGACTCCATAGTTAGGGGGACAGAGAGGAGATTCTGTGGGCATGAGAGAGACTCCTGGTTGGTGTGTTGCCTGGGTTTGTGATGTCTCTGATTGTGCTTTCGGGATCCTTGAGGGGAAGGGGGAGGCACCAACGATATAGGTCGACGGAGAGATGGGAATTTAAGGCAGAAATTTGGGGAGCTAGGGTGGAAGCTTAGAGCTAGAACAAACAGAGTTGTTATCTTTGGTTTGTTGCCCGTGCCACATGCTAGTGAGGTGAGAAATAGGGAGAGAGAGGAATTGAACACGTGACCACAGGGATGGTGCAAAAGGGAGGATTTTAGATTCTTGGGTTACTGGGGCACTTTCTGGGCTATGTGGGACTCTACAAACTGTACGGTCTTCACCTGAACCAGAGAAGTACCAATATCCTGGGGGGACATTTGCTAAAGCTCTTTGGGTGAGTTTAAACTAATTAGTAGTTCAAGTATACTGAAGGTTGAGAATAGTGAGGTCAGAAATAAAGTTTCAAGGTTGCAAGAAGGCACCAGCAAGCAAGAAGTTGGTTTGAATTATGTCTACCTCAATGCCAAGAGCATCCGGATTAAGGTGGATGAACTTGCAGCATGGGTTGGTACCTGGGATTTCGATGTGTGGCCATTTCAGAGACATAGGTAGAACAGGACAGGAATGATTATTGCAGGTTTCAGTATTTAGATGTTTCAGTAAGAACAGAGGAAATGGTAAAAGACAGGTGGGGTGGCGGTGTGGCATTGTTAGTCAAGGACAGTATTACGATGGCAGAAAGGACGTTTGAAGACTTGTCTGCTGAGGTAGTATGGACTGAGGTTAGAAACAGGAAAGGAGAGGCCACCCTATTGGGAGCTTTCTGTAGGCCACCGAGTAGTTCCAGAGATGTAGAGGATAGGGTAGCAAAGATGATCCTCAATAGGACCAAGAGTGACAGAGTACTTGTTATGGGGGCTTTAACTTTCCAAATATTGACTGGGAATACTAGAGTTCAAGTATTTTAGATGGGTCATTTTTTTGTCCAATGTGTGCAGGAGGCTTTCCTGACACAGTATGTGGACAGGGCAACAAGGGGTGAGGCCACATTAGATTTGGTATTGCGATTAGGCAAGATTTAGAATGCATATGATGGGGAAGTAAACTGCTGGGGATAGGCACAATTGAAATGTGGAGCTTATTCAAGGTCCAACTACTGCGGGTCCTTGATAAGTATATACCTGTCAGGCAGGGAGGAAATTGTCAACGCAGGAGCCGTGCTTCATGAAGTAAGTTGAACCTCTAGTCAAGAGGAAGAAGAAAGCTTATGTTTGGATGAGATGTGATGGCTCAGTTAGGTGGCTTGAGAGTTACAAGTTAGCCAGGAAAGACCTAAAGAAGAGTTAAGAAGAGCCAGGAGGGGACATGGGAAGTCATTGGCTGATAAGATCAAGGAAAACCTTAAGGCTTTCTATAGCTATGTCAGGAATAAAAGAATGACTAAGTAAGATTAATGCACAATCAAGGATGTAGTAGGAAGTTGTGCGTGGAATCAGAGATGATAGGGGAAGCACTAAATGAGTACTTTTCATCAGTATTCACACTAGAAAAAGACAACGGGTCGAGGAGAATACTGAGATACAGGCTACTAGAGTAGATGGGATTGAGGTGCACAAGGAGGAGGTGTTAGCAACTCCGGAAAGTGTAAAAATAGATAAGTCCCCTGGATCAGATGGAGTTTATCATAGGATTCTCTGGGAAGCCAGGGAGGATATTGCCAAACCTTTGGCTTTGATCTTTATGTTGTCATTGTCTACAGAAATAGTGCCAGGAGACTTAAGGATAGCAAATTTTGTTCCCTTGTTCAATAAGGGGTGTAGAGACAACTCTGGTAATTATAGACCAGTGAGCCTTACTTCAGTTGTGGGTAAAGTGTTAGAAAAGATATGATTTATAATCATCTAGAAAGGAATAAGTTGATTAGGGATAGTCAACACAGTTTTGTAAAGGATAGGCTGTGCCTCACAAACATTATTGAGTTCTTTGACAAGGTGACCAAACTGGTAGATGAGGGTAAAGTGGTTGATGTGGTGTATATGGATTTCAGTAAAACATTTGATAAGGTTCCCCATAGTAGGCGATTGCACAAAATACAGAGGCATGGAATTGAGGGGGATTTCACGGTTTGGATCAGAAATTGGCCACCTGAAAGAAGACAGAAGGTGGTGGTTGATGGGAAATATTCATTCTGGAGTTCAGTTACTAGTGGTGTACCACATGGATCTGTATAGGTCCACTGCTGTTTGCCATTTTTATAAATGACCTAGATGAAGGCATAAAAGGATGGGTTAGTAAATTTGCGGATAACACTAAGATTGGTAGAGTTGTGGATAGTGACGAAGGATGATGTAGGTTATAGAGGGATATAGGTAAGCTGTAGAGCCAGGCAAAGAGGTGGCAAATGGAGTTTAGTGCAGAAAAGTGTGAAGTGCTTCACTTTGAAAAGAGTAACAGGAATGCAGGGTACTGGGCTAATGGCAAGATTCTTGGTAGTGTAGATGAGCAGAGAGATCTTGGTGTCCATGCACATAAATCATTGAAAGTTACCACCCAAGTTGATAGGGTTGCCAAGAAAGCATACAGTGTGTTAGCTTTTATTGGTAGACGGATTGAGTTTCAGAACCATGAGGTCATGCTGCAGGGGTGATAGATATAGGACAGGTGTCAGAGATAGTTGCTTTATTCAGAGAGTAGTAGGGGCGTGGAACACACTGCCTGCAACAGTAGTAGACTCTCGCCAACTTTAAGGGCATTTAAATGGTCATTGGATATACATATGGATGAGAATGGAATAGTGTAGGTTAGATGGACTTCAGATTGGTTTCACAGGTTGGCGCAACATTGAGGGCTGAAGGGCCTCTACTGCAATGTAATGTTCTATGAGTGATCGAGTCAAACAGACCCCTCGGTCCAACCAGTCCATGCTGACCAAGTTTCCCAAACTAAACTAATCCCACTTGCCTGTATTTGGCCCATATTCTTCTAAACCTTTCCTATTAGTGCACCTATCCAAGTGGCTTTTAAATGTTGTGACTGTATTTGCCTCTACTACTTCCTCCAGTTGTTCATTCCACATACGATCCACCCTTTGTGTGAAGAAGTTGCCCCTCAGGTCCTTTTTAAATCTTTCTGTTCTAACCTTAAAAATATACCCCTAGCTTTGAATTCACCACCCTAGGGAAAAGACCTTTGCTATTCATCCTTTCATGATTTTACAAATCTCAATAAGGTCAACTCTCAACTTCCTTCACTTAAGTAAAAAAAATCCTCGCCTATTCAGCCTGTCCTTATAACTCAGACCCTTCATTCCCATCAACATTCTGGTAAATCTTTTTTGAACGCCCTCCAATTTAATAATATCCTTTTTATAGCAGGGTGACCAGAACTGCATACAGGACTGCAAAAGTAACCTCACCGATATCCTGTATAACCTCAACATGATGTCCCAACTCCTATACTCAGAGGTCTGAACAATGAAGGCAAGTGGTCTAAATGCCTTCTTAACCATCCTGTGTACCTGTGATACAATGTTCAACAAACTATAAATCTGAACCCCTAGGTCTCGCTGTTCAGCAACACTACCCAGGGCCCTAATTTTAACTGTATATACCCTGTCCTTGTTTGTTTTACCAAAATGCAATCCCTCACATTTATCCAAATTAAACTCCATCTGCCACTCCTCAGCTTATTGGCCCAATTGATCAACATCCCTTTGTAATCTTAGATAACCCTCTTCATTACAGACTATACTACCAATATTAGTGTCATCTGCAAACTTACTAACTGCATCTCCTAAATTCTCATCCAAATCAGTTATGGAGAGGGCACAGAGGTGATTTGTCAGAATGTTCGCTGAGGTGGAGATTTTCAGTTATGAAGAGAGATTGGATAGAGTGGGGTTGTTGTCCTTGGAGCAGAGGAGATAGATGGGAGATATGATTGAAATGTATGAAATTATGAGGGACAGAGACAGGATCGACAGGAATGAACCTATCCCCTTGGTGGAGGCATCAGTGACAAGTGGGGGTAGATTTAAAGCAATGAGAAGGAGGTGTAGGGGGAATGTGAGGAAATGCATTGTCAGGTTATTGATTATATTTAAGACTGAGTTAGATAGGTTCTTGAGGATCAAGGGGATCAAGGGTTACGGGGAGAAAGTGGGAGAATGAGGTTGAGAAACTTATCAGCCATGATTGAATGGTGGAACAGACTTGATGGGCTGAATGGCCTAATTTCTGTTCATATGTCTTCTTGGTTTTTCAGCCAGGGTGGTTACTATCTGGAACTCACTGCCTATAAGGGTGGTAGAGGCAGAAACCTTCTTAGCACTTAAGATGTGCATTTGTGATGCAAGGGTATACAAGGTTATGGACCAAATTCTGGAAAATGGGATTAAAATAGTTAGTTGTTGTTGACTAGCGCAGGCGCAATAGTCCAAAGCACTTTTTCTTGTGCTGTAGCTCTCGATGAGAAAATGAGATCACATCGGGCCAGACATAATTTATTAACTTGGAAAAAGAATCTGCTAACCAAGAGAAAGCAGAGTTGGAATAAAGGGGGTCCTTTTCTGGCTGGCAGGAAGGGGTGCCATAGGGTTCAGTCCTCGGTCTTGGACTAGTTCCAGTCTACATTGATGGTTTTGATGTGGGGCCAGAAATTACTATAGCTGAATTTGCAGATTACACTAAACAGGTGGGAAAGTAAGTTATAGTGAAAAATAAGAAATTTACAAATCGATTTGGATAAATTAGGTGAATGGGCTAAAATTTGCAGATGAAGTTTAATGTGGATAAGTGTGAGGTTATCCATATTGTTCAGAAGAATAAAAAGGCAACTTATTATTCAAGTGGAGAGAAACTTCAAAATGGTTCAGTTAAGAAGGATCTGGGCATTGTCATGCAAAAGTCACAGAAAACTAGAATGCAGTTATAGCAGGTAATAAGGACGGCAAATGGAATTTTAGCAGTTATTGCTAAAGGAATGCAATAGGTTTTGTAACTGTACAAGGCGTTGGTGAGACCATATCTGGAGTATTACATACAGTTTTGGTTCCCTTCCTTGAGAAAGTATGCAATTGTATTGAATGCAGTTCAGCAAAGGTTCACCTGATTAATTCCAGAGATGAAAGCCTTGTCTTATGAGGACAGATTAAATGTTAAAGGGGATTGACAAAGTAGACATAGAGCGGATGTATCCCCTTGAGGGACAATCTGGAACGCGAGGCTAATGGGTAGCAGATTTAAAACAGAGACAAGGAAGAATTATTTCTCACAGAGAGTCATGAATCTATGGAATTCACTACTCCAGAGTGCAGTGGATGCAAGGACACTGAATAAGGTTCAGAAGGAGATAGACAGACAGATTTTTGATTAGTAATTTGTTGAAGGGTTATGGGGAGGTAGGCATGAAAGTGGAATTGAGAACAGCCAATTTAGTATGGTACATAGCAGGGCGTGCTCAAGGAGCTCCTATGTTCTTATAAGAGGGTCAGCAGCACTTCACACCCAGCAGTGCCATCAGGAGCAGTGGGCATTGCTGGGACTGCAGCCAGCTCCCAATCTGGATCAGCAATGGAAGCCAGAGAAACAGATATGTAGTATAGATTCACCAAGGGTTGAGTGGCAAGGGAATTGTGATTGGGTCGCCATTGGAAGGAATGGAACAGGAGCAGCACTTTCTGCTGGGTGAGAGGCCCTCTGTTAGGTACATAATGTCTAAACCAGAAGGGACCACTTCAACCTAAGCTTCCGGTCAGACCAACAGGATGAAATACCACTGGATGCAGGTAGGGGAATATTACCCACCCCAACCTCAGTCTGCATTTGAGCGAGTATAACATTCTGGCCAATGTCACAGGTGAAGTCTGTCTACTTGTTGTGGCATAGGCATGCTGGTCCCTGTGAAAATATACCAACCAAGAATCAGTAGCACTATTTGGAAGGAAAGTAAGTTAATTTGGTTTTGGCACCTCATACAGGTGGCTGTTCATATGTGAGACAAGATAGAACGTGTCAATTGGGATTTGGTTGTGGGGTCCCACAGCTGAAGCTAGCCCTGTTCTCAAACAAACAGAAGCAGGAATTGCTAGAGAAACTCGGCAGGTCTGACAGTATCTACAGAGAGAAAACCTGCTCTCAAATATCACTCATGAGAACCATTTAGGAGTGAGGAGATGTTATTGTTGAAATGAATCTATTGCAAGGTTAAACCTGGCAACCTGTTCCTTAATAGTAACTCACAGATCAGTCTGGAGAAGGTTGTGGTGAAGGGAGTGGACCAATTGTGAGCTGACAGCAAGAGTGCTATGGTGTTGGAGATTGCACGCTGTTTGGTGCATGGGACTAATATCTGACCTTGTAGTTGGAACAAGCAAGAAATGGACCAGGAGCATATTAAGGAGTTATATTGATCTGAATTGCTGTGCCCAAATGTTGTTATAACTTGAGAGCAGTGATTTTCTGTTGGCAATTAAAATATTAAAATGTCTCATCCTCTTTCCCCGCCCCGCCCCCCGATCACCCAAATGTCAATAGCAAGCATCAGGTGTTGTAAGACCAAAAGTTAAGCTCCCTTCTTGTGTACACACAGGCATGAGCCCCATTTTAGATGTTGCTTTGTGGGATATTTATTCCACTTACCACACAAGCCTTTCTGAATGTGATTGCCAATTAGTATCAAATTGGACACAATAGAAAATGGATTAAGTCTGTCAAAACTCATTTCACAGTGTCATTTTGGAGCACGATATTTCAGCTAATGGCTTGTATTAACCTTGCACAGATGAATGTGCACTCAGTAGCAACAAAGGCTTCCCCACTAAGTCTGTTCAAAGTGATCATCGACTAGTTGCAGTGAGTTGCTGGTTGATGTTGTCTGATTGATGCTGGTTGATGCCAGTTGATTGCTTCTGTCTACCTGTGTTTGGTTCTTTCCCACATAGCTGTTGCAAGTTGCAGAAGTAGAGGAGGAGTGTTGTAGCAGGTGCCAAAGTAGTTTTGCTAACTTCAAGGTATAGACTTGATCATAAGAATATAAGAATATGGAGCAGGAGTAGGAAATTCACCCTTAAGCCTCCTCTGCCATTAAATACGATCATCTCCATCTCAATTCCACTTTCATGCCATTTCCCATAACCAAGATATAAAATAATCTTTTAAAATATAAGGAATTTCCAACATCAGACGACACAAACTAACCACAAGAAGTGAGAGAAAAAACCCCCCCAGAAATTGCTGGAGAAACTCAGCAGGTCTGGCAGCATCTGTGGACAAATAGCAGAGTTAATGTTTCGAGTCCAGTGAATCTTTTTTCCTTTCTGAAGAGTCATCACTGGACTCAAAATATTACCTTTGCTTCGCTTCACAGATGCTAGAGACCTGCCGCAATTGCTGCTTTGTTTCAGATTTCCAGCATCTACAGTTCTTTGTTTTATCACAAGGAGTGAGAAAAGTTTGTTAGTACCTAGGTTTTGGTGATTATGCATAGTTTTTGAGTTACAAAGTATGCATGAACACTTTTGTGGCATGAATTTAGCCAAAGTTTTAACACTGAGAACTTCAGCAAGAACCGGTGCTGGAATTATACAGAGCTGGCAGGAGGTGATGTGTTTAATTCATCAGGTGTCTTGTTAGAGCTCAAACTTTCATCTAAAGTCGTCTTTTAAACTCGCACTGGTGAATACACAGAAGACCCCCATCGGAATAATTAAAGGAAATCGTCAACTACTTACAGGCAGGTGGTTTGTTAATTTTCTTTCTGGTTATTACTTCAATTTTCCAAATGATTGGGGATTTCTATAGTTGTAAATGTGTTGCTAGTTAAAGCACAGCAGGTCAGGCAGCAGCTCCGGCCCGAAACGTCGAATTTCCAGTTCCTTGGATGCTGCCTGACCTGCTGTGCTTTAACCAGCAACACATTTTCAGCTCTGATCTCCAGCATCTGCAGACCTCACTTTTTACTCGATTTCTATAGTTGTCTCAGGTTACAAATATCTGCACAGAGTGGTGTGCAAAATACTTCAAGAAGGAAGATAGGTGGGTTTGGGATCCACGAAGAAGGGATTGGTTTGTTCATTCCAATACCCTTACTATTCTCCTGAAAGGTTTAATTCTCACAATATACCTGTTACCATCAATGACAGCACTGGGAGCTTGCTGCTTTCTTTTTGTGAGAATGGAAGTGACTGTTGCTGTGAAAAGAGGGAAGTGTAAAATGTGATAGGTTTTGGATGTAATCATTCTAGTTCAGCTTTGGATTTTATTGTCTCCAGCAGGTGCATTTTCAGTCAGGGTTGGGACACCTAAAACAGAACTAGTTGCTAGACCAACCCCCTTACCACCTTCCTGGCCAACTCTGACCCAATCCCCATAATCCTAGGTTGCATCACTCACCCACTATTAGATCTATTGAAGCCCATAAGTGGCCAGTTGTTGCCAACTGAAGGCCCTCTATCTCCTTCAATTCCATAAAATGCATCCTCTCCTGGTCTCCAAAATCTACTATACCATCAGCATCAACCCTCCTGCTCCTCGGATGCTGCCTGACCTGCTGTGTTTTTCCAGCACCAATCTGATCTAAACTCTGGTTTCCAGCATCTGCAGTCCTCACTTTTGCCCCTCACTAAAGTGCCTAATCCCTCCTCAGCCAAAACATCCTGCCTTAACAGCGTGGATCCTAGAGTTGGTTTTATTTGTGGGACCATCTGGAGTCCTAGCAGCACCCACTACTGAGTTCTGGTGGTGTTGACTGTAAGAACTTGCTTGCCTTTCAGATTGACAGTCCTGAAGAAGGGTTACATCTGAAACGTTCACTTCTCCAACTCCTGATGCTGCCTGGCTTGCTGCGTTCCTCCAACCTCCTGCTTGTCTATTTCAGATTGACCAGCAGTGCTCGATGGTGGGACCGTTTTTTTTGTATTGAAGGGCAGAAGTCCCACTCTCTGCTTGTTTAGGCCACTGGCATTAAGTTATCACTGCAGAGTTCTTATGTATCTTCCCATAAAACAGAAGCTTTTACTTCTGCTGTATCTTTTGAGAAATATCAATCAAGAACTATCTTCTAAAAAATATTTGGAACTGTGTATGCTAATGATCATCAATAGTAATAATTCTGGCACCTTTCCAGTTATACATATTATTAAATGAGAACATCCAATCCTATTTAGCAGTTTATGTAAGGGAATTAATTAAACAAACACATATTGTGTGCAAAGATTGAGTCCTTGAAAGCTAACTGTTTTCATTACCGTCTTTGTACTTACCAGTGTGAGAAACCCTTTCTCATACAATTTTCTAATCGACCCATTAGAGAGGAGTTGCATCAAGTGTTTATTACCTATACTACAAACATAAAATATTGTTTCTGTGCAAACATCATTAAATGGTCCAGTTGTAATTTTCTGATTACACGTGAAGAACTGTTTAATGACATGGTGAGTAAATCCTGCTGACTTAATCTTTTGCATAAAAGGATCACTATCCTCTTTTAAATACGATGCAATAGAGCAAGGTCAGATTCATCAGATTATTCTATCGAAATTAATCTCTGTAATGACATTCACTTATTTTCCCTCTACACTTCTAAGCCCCTACAGGATTTTGTTTCCTCAGTACTCTCGGGCTAATGAGCTCATTTTCACACTGGATTTCCAAACGCTCTGCATCACTATTTCCCACAAGAGCAGCCTGATGACTCCGCTTTTTCACATTAGGGAGGCCACCAATCTCTATCCTCCTCTGTCTGACTGAATTTGTTCAGACATTGAACAAATTTCCCTTCCTCCAAATAAAACAAGTTGCTATGAGAACTTGTTTGGATGCTAGTTTTTCCTCATGCATTCTGGGTTACCTGGAATATTCACTGTTCCAATCTTACTCAGATTCCTTCCTCCATTCTTTGGAATCTGATATTTCCGCCACACAAATGCCAGGCAGTGACCATCTCCAATAAGAGACAATCTAATCACTGCCCCTTGAAATTCAATGGTGTTACCATCTCTGAATCCCCCACTATCAATGTCCTGGGGGTTACCATTGACCAGAAACTTAATCCTGAGTGTGGTGCTAGAAAGGCACAGCAGGCCAATCAGCATCCAAGGAGCAGGAGGATCAACATTTCAGGCAAGAGCCCATCATCAGGACCATTCCTGATGAAGGACTCTTGCCTGAAACATCGATTCACCTGCTCCTTGGATGTTGCCTGACCAGCTGTGCTTTTCCAGCACCACACTCTTGACTCTGATCTCCAGCATCTGCAGTCCTCACTTTCTCCCAGAAACTTGATTTGGACTCGCCACATACGCACAGTGGCTATAAGAGCAGGTCAGAGACTAGGAATATTGTGGTGACTAACTCATCTCCTGACTCTCCAAAACCTGTCCATCTTTGACAAGGCACAAGTCAGGAATGTGATGGAACATTCCCCACTTGCCTGGATGGGTGCAACTCCAATAATACTCAAGACACCATTTAGCCTGCTTGATTGACACCATATCCACAAATATCCACTCCCTCCACCACCGATGCTCAGTAACCGCAGTGCGTACTATCTATAACTTGCATAATTAACCAAAGATCCTCAGACAGCACCTTTCAAACCCACAACTATTTCCATCTAAGCATCTATTTCCATCAAGGGCAATAGACGCAAATCCCCTTCAAGTCACTCACCATCCTGACTTGGAAATATACTGCCATTCCTTCACTGTCACTGGGTCAAAATCCTGGAATTCCCTCCCTAAAAGCATTGTGGGTCAACGTACAGCAGGTGGACTGAAATGGTTCAAGAAAGCAGCTCGTCACCACCTTCCTAAAGGTGACTAGGGACAGGCAATAAAATGCTGGACAGCCAGCAATGCCCGTGTCCCAGAAATGAATTTTTAAAATAATGACAGCGCATTTCCACTTGCTCCTCTTATCCAAACCTGGAAAGTTCTGCCAACTTTGCTCTTAATTTTCACCCCTGCTCAACATTCAAATCATTCATCCATTCCCTTTTCTCCTTCAGTTTCTCTATCTTAATTTCTTGGGATACATGTTGATCAATACTAATATAAATCCAGGGACTCCTACTAATGATTTCATCACATTTTCTGCCATCCTATTCCATTTATTGTTTTTGTTCCACTTGCTCAGTTCCTGTGTTTCCATTTCATATGTTCTGATGAGGTCACCCTCCATGCCAGTGATTCCAATATCTTTTATTTTCCCTTCCACTTTGACTGACAAGGCTATCAACCATATCTACTTCCCGTACTTCTGCCTTCCTGTTTCCCAGAAACAGGATACAGTTCCCCTCATGGCCATATTACAGCCCAACAGCCTCCACAGTCAATGAAATACCTGATACACTTTCTATCACTTCTGGCATAAACAATCATTATCTCACATTGTTAAATATGGTGTTGAATCTGGAAAGTTGTAAAGTCCCGAATATAACTGTGAAGTACTGTTCATTTACCTCAGACTGCACTTTGTTGGAATAAAAGGATAGGGAGGTCAGAATGAATGTGGAACTTCTTTACCTTCACATTCTGATGAGAGCTTTCTGTCTCTGATACCTTGGCCCATGATTTATCATTTCCAACACCCTCCCATGTAAGCACTTTCTCCCATCCCACCATTTTCCTTCCAAGTGAAATAGCAATTCTCTTGCTATTTGTTTCAACTTTGTATCTTGTAATTTGGTGCTCATGATGCATTTTCCTCTACATCATGAACATCAAATGCAGATTGGGAGAATTAGATAATTATTATGGTGCAAAAAGTGGTCATTTGGCCCACACTGTCTGCACTGGCTCTCTGAGCATTTTATCTCATTCTCCCAAACCCTTGCACATTATTCCTATTTAAATAACCATCCAATGTCCTCTTGAATGCCTCAGTTGAATCTGCCTCACTACATCTCTAAGTGATGAATTCCATAATCTGGATTCTTTAAAACCGCACTCTTTAGTTCTTGACCCCTTTACAAGCAGGAACGTTTTCTCCCTGTCTACTCTGTCCAAACCCTTCATGATTTGAAAACATCTATTAAATCTACCATCAGCCGCCTTCTCTCCAAGGAAAACATCCCAACCTCTCCAATCTATCTTCACCACTTTGCTTTCTCAACTCTGGAACCGTTCTTATAAGCCTCTTCTGCACTGTCTTTTCAATGCATTCACATCCTCCCTAAAGTGTGGTACCTCAAACTGCACACAGTACTCCAGCTGAGGAGTATTGTCCTGAGTACCCTACATACATTCAGCATAACTACCCAAATCTTGTGCTTTATGCCCCTATTAATGAATCCTAGAATACTGTACCCTTTATTAACCACTCTCCTCACCTATCCTGCCACTTTTAATGATATATACACTTATTCTCTCATGCAGACCATTTAGAATAGGACCCTTTATTTTATACTGTCTCTCTATGTCCTGTGTACCAGGATGCATCACATACACTTATCCTTATTGAACTTTATCTATCGAATATTCACCCATTCCATCAGTTTGTCAGTGTTATTTTTAAAGTTCTTCACTGTCCTCCACACAGTTTACAATTCAACCAAGTTTTATGCAGTTTGCAAACTTTGAAATTATCCCCTGCACACCAAGATCTAGATCCGTTACTTAAAAAAATAAGAATCTCAATCCTGCACCTTGGGGAACTCCAATACAAACCTTCCTCCATCCTGAACAATATCCATTAACCATTCTTCAATGTCTGTTAGCCAATTATTAATCCTACAAGGACATTACCCCCCTATCCGACGTGCTTTAATTTTTCTAACCTGCCTGCTATTAGGAACTTCATGAAAAGCCTTCTGAAAATTTAAGTATACATCATCCATCAGCTCTGTTTTATGCATTTTGTCATCCATCTTCAAAAAACTCCAACAACTTTGATACATTTTACCATGAGCAATCCATGCAATGCCCAATTGGATCATAATCCCCCATGGGTCTATTTATCAAATCCTTTATAATAGATTCCATCATTTTCTCAAATTAAGTCTTACAAGTTTGTAGTTCACAGTTGTTAAGTGTAAAAGCCATACTGTACTTGAAATGTTAACACTATTTCTCTGTCCACAGGCACTTCCAGACCACCGGCATTCTTAGTGTTTGCAGTTCTGGTCTGCAATTCCCTATTTTCACACTCACTCCTTTCTTAAATAGTTTACCCCTTCTCATCTGCAGGAATAATTCCATAATTTACAGAATTTTGAAAATGAATCAACTATCTGTATAGCCACCTCTTTCAAATCTCTGAGATGTAGCCTATCAGGACCTGGGGAATTATTAATTTCTGCAATACAATCAGCTACCTCACAAGCCTGTTATGTGGCACCGTACTGAATACGTTTTGGAAGTTCGTGTATACCACACCAATTACATTACCCCCATCAACCCACTCTGATAGCCCTTCAAAAAACTCCAGCAAGTTAGTATCTATTAATTCGATTTTAAATAATTACTTCTAGAAGTTTTCCAGCCACTGAAGTTAAACTGGCACATCTATATTTGCTATGCTAATGTTTACAACCTATCTTGAATCTTGTTTGCAATTCTCTAGTCTTCCAGCATCACCCTGAATCCAGGGAAGGTTAAATGATTATTGCCAGTGCCTCTGCATCTTCCACTCTCACTTCTTTCACTGACTTCTGAGTGAACTTCTGAACATCTCCATTCAGTCTGCAAATATGACCCTGAGATTCCGATTGTTTGCAAATGTAGCTCTATTCCCTGCTCCTTTACTGAAATCTCTATCCCCAGACAATCTCAAAGAACAGCGTCATCTGTTGGTAATGTGATTTAACCTTTCTGATGTACCGAACATCAAAGCTCAATAATTTCACATCAGGATCTCTTCTCCCATTTCTTTATTTCTGGACAGTGCCATTTGCCATTTAAGTATCCATTTGACACATCTTTAATTTCTTGACATGTCCCCATTTTACCTTGTTTTTTTTTAACTTCATTCATGGGATATGGGTACCACTGGCTAGGGCAGCATTTATTGCTCTACCCTAATCCCGCAGGGTGCTTAAGATTCAAGGGCATTACTATGGGTTTAGAACCACATGTCGGCCAAACCAGGTAAGGATGACAACTTTCTTCCCGAAAGGGCAGGTGGATTTTTTAACCTAACAATCGACTCTTGGTCATCATTAGAATCTTGATTCCAGATTTTTATTGAATTCAAGTTCCAACATCTGCCCTGGTGGGATTTGAACCCAAGACCCCAGAATATTCCCTGGGTTTCTGGACTAACAGTCCAGTGATATTGCCACTAGGCTATTGCCTCCCTTTATGTATATGTTTTATCATTTGTCCCTCCTTCCATCAATCAATTTCCTCCTTTCCTGTTCTTTGCTCCCTCTCTTGCATTTTCGACCTCTGTATTTGATTGCAAATTACAATGTCTCTAATTCTTCCTGATTGTGATAAAAGGGTCTGTACTGTTAACAGTGTTCATTTCAACAGATGCCCTGCCATGCTGATTATTTCCAGTATTTTCTTTCTAAATCTAAGATTTCCAGCAGAAGTATTTTACCTTTGTGAAAGAATTTCAGTTGTTCCTTCAGGCATCCTATGTCTGACCCATGCTCAAGAAAGAAAGAGTTCATTTTCTTTTGCTCTAAGTGTTTGGCCCCAGGAACAACATTATCTTCTCCTACCTGTTCAGCCAACTCATGAGGTCAGAAAGAACTTTTATTTCCTGGTACAAAAGTAAACCAACACTGATATGGAACTGAATGTTCAAAGGATGAATATGAATATGCGGTTACTATTGTGAAGTGCTTAATATAAAATTAATCTAATGAAAATAAGATGTGACATTAGAAATTAATGCCTTAATAGATGGCAGATTCTGAGTATTTGTCACTTATATAAATGATTTGGATGTGAACATAGGAGGTATAGCTAGTACGTTTGCAGACGACATCAAAATTCGTGGAAGCAAAGATGGCTGCCTCAGGATACAACGGGATCTTGATCAGATGGGCCAGTGGGCTGAAGAGTGGCAGATGAAGTTTAATTTAGATAAATGTAACATGCTGCGTTTTGGAAAGGCAAATCAGAGCAGGACTTATACACTTAATGGTAAGGTCCTGGGGAGTGTTGCTGAACAAAGAGACCTTGGAGTGCAGGTTCATAGCTCATTGAAAGTGAAGTTGCAGGGAGACAGGATAGTGAAGAAGGCATTTGGTATAGAGTCATAGAGATGTACAGCATGGAAACAGACTCTTCGGTCCAATTCGTCCATGCTGACCAGTTATCCCAACCCAATCTAGTCCCACCTGCCATCACCCGGCCTATATCCCTCCAAACCCTTCCTATTCATATACCCATTCAAATGCCTTTTAAATGTTACAATTGTACCAGTCTCCACCACTTCCTCTGGCAGCTCATTCCATATAAGTACCACCCTCTGTGTGAAAAAGTTGCCCCTTGGGTCCATTTTATATCTTTCCCCTCTCACCCTAAACCTACGCCCTCTAGTTCTGGACTCCCACAAGCCAGGGAAAAGACATTGTCTATTTATCCTATCCATGCCCCTCATAATTTTGTAATCCTCTATAAAGTCACTGGTCAGCCTCCAACGCTCCTGGAAAAACAGCCCCAGCCTCTTCAGTCTCCCCCTATAGCTCAAATCCTCCAACCCTGGCAACATCCTTGTAAATCATTTCTGAACCCTTTCAAGTTTCACAACATCTTTCTGATAGGAAGGAGACCAGAATTGCATGCAATATTCCGACAGTGGCCTAACCAATGTCCTGTACAGCCACAACATGACCTCCCAACTTCTGTACTCAATACTCTGACCAATAAAGGAAAGCATACCAAATGCTTTCTTCACTATCCTATCTACCTGCGACTCCACTTTCAAGGAGCTATGAACCGGCACTCCAAGATCTCTTTGTTCAGCAACACTCCCCAAGACCTTACCATTAAGTATATAAGTCCTGCTAAGATTTGCTTTCCCAAAATGCAGCACCTCACATTTATCTAAATTAAACCCCATCTGCCACTACTCAGCCCATTGGCCCATCTGGTCCAGATCCTGTTGTAATCTGAGGTAACCCTGTTCGCTGTCCACTACGCCTCCAATTTTGGTGTCATCTGCAAATTTACTAACTGTAACTCTTAAGCTCACAACCAAATCATTTATGTAAATGACGAAAAGTAGAGGGCCCAGCACCGATCCTTGTGGCACTCCACTGGTCACAGGACTCCAGTCTGAAAAACAACCCTCCACCACCATCCTCTGTCTTCTACCTTTGAGCCAGTTCTGTATCCAAACGGCTAGTCTTCTCTGTATTCCGTGAGATCTAACCTTGCTAACTAGTCTCGCATGGGGAACCTTGTCGATCGCCTTACTAAAGTCCATATAGATCACATCTACCGCTCTGCCCTCTTCAATCCTCTTTATTACTTCTTCAAAAAACTCAACCAAGTTGTGAGACATGATTTCCCACGCACAAAACCACGTTGACTATCCATAACCAGTCCTTGCCTTTCCAAATACATGTACATCCTATCCCTCAGCATTCCCTCCAACAACGTGCCCACCACTGACATCAGGCTCACTGGTCTAGAGTTCCCTGGCTTGTCTTTCCCTCCCTTCCTAAACAGTGGCACGACATTAGCCAACCTCCAGTCTTCTGGCACCTCACCTGTGACTATCGATGATACAAATATCTCAGCAAGAGGCCCAGCAATCACTTCCCTCGCTTCCCACAGAGTTCTAGGGTACATCTGATCAGGTCCTGGAGATTTATCCACCTTTATGCATTTGTCAGACATCCAACACTTCCTCCTCTATAATATGAACATTTTTAAAGATGTCACCATCCATTTCCCTACATTTTATACCTTCCATGTCCTTTTCAACAGTAAGTACTGATGCAAAATTGGCCATACTAAATTGCCTGTAGTGTTAGGTGAAGAGGTAAATGTAGGAGAATGCATATGGGTGGGTTGCTTTTCGGAGGGTCGATGTGGACTTGTTGGGTCAAAGAAGATTCCTGAAGAAGGGCTTATGCCCGAAACGTCAAATTTCCTGTTCCTTGGATGCTGCCTGACCTGCTGAGCTTTTCCAGCAACACATTTTCAGCTCTGATCTCCAGCATCTGCAGACCTCACTTTTTCCTCCTTGTTGGGTCAAAGGGCCTGTTTCCATACTGTAAGTAATCTAGTCTAATCTAATCTAATCAAAATACTCGTTTAGTATCTCCCTCATTTTCTGCAGCTCCACACAAAGGCCGCCTTCCTGATGTTTGAGGGGCCCTATTCTCTCCCTAGTTACCCTTTTGTCCTTAATGTATTTGTCAAAATCCTTTTGATTCTCCTTAATTCTATTTGCCAAAGCTATCTCATGTCCCCTTTTTACCCTCCTGATTTTCCTTTCCTTTATTGAACAGATCATCGAGTAACTGAGTTAGGAGATCAAGTTGTGGCTGTACAGGACACTGATTAAGTCACTTTTGGAATAGTGTGTGCAATTCTCATATCCCTTCTATTGGAAGGATATTGTGAAACTTGAAAGGTTTCAGAAAAGATTTGCAAGGATGTTGCCAGGTTTGGAGGATTTGAGCTACAGGGAAAGGCTGAATCGGCTGGGGCTGTTTTCCCTGGAGCATTGGAGGCAGAGGTGTGACCTTATAAAGGTTTATAAAAAAGGAGCATGGATAGGGTAAATAGACAAGGTCTTTTCCCTGGGGTGGGGGAGTCCAGAACTAGAGGCATAGGTTTAGTGCGTGAGGGGAAAAATTTAAAAGGGACCTAAGGGGTAACTTGTTCATGCAGAGGGTGGTATGTGTATGGAATGAGCTGCCAGAGGACGTGGTGGAGGCTGCTACAATTCCAACATTTAAAAGGCATCTGGATAGGTTTATGAATAGGAAGGGTTTAGAGAGATATGGGCACTGTGCTGGCAAATGGGACTAAATTAATTTAGAATATCTGGTTGGCATGGATGAGTTGGACTGAAGGATCTGTTTCCGTGCTGTACATCTCTATGACTCCGACTATTAGTCTAACTTTATCCTGCCACATAAATAAAAACCAAAAGAACTGTGGATACTGTAAATCAAAAACAAAAACAGAACTTGCTGGAAAAACTCTGTGGGTCTGGTAGCATCTGTGAATAGAAGCTTCATCAGAAGCTTAACCTAATCTAAATACAGTGTATTGTATACATGGTCAGTATCTGAGCTAGTGACTGCAAATGTTGAATTAAGTGATGATTTTCATTCATCATCAGATTCCTTCTTGCTCCTGCACTCATCCCCAATGAGGTTGCATTTCTAGCATGTATAAAAGATGAAGATATGATTGTAGGGTTTTGCTGAGGGAGGCAGAACGTGAAAACAAGAGATTTATGCTTACACCATTTACAGTGTGTAACTCTGAAGAGATTGCAGGATGAGGAGGAGGTGGGATTTGAGAAGGGGGATTGGATCAAAACTTGTTATCATCTTAAGTGGTTTCAACCTCACTGCTGGGTTTAGCCCCAGCCACTGCAGCTCCAATGAAGAAGAGTTCTATCTCTGCAACTGGGATTAAGACATATAGCCAATGACTGTCCTCTGCTGGTCAAGCTCTGTTGCCTGCAGCTATGTGCTACTTTGATATGTAAGAGAGAAGGAAATGTGTCACTAAGTGTAGCATAATCTATTTCGTTGATTTACCTGCCAGGGTTGAATAGCTGACAGTGTATTAAAACAGTGAGATACAGCAGCAGAGTGAAATGTGTGAGGATGACGAATTACAGATTAGATCGCTTAACTTCTACAGTGGGGAAAATGCTTGAATTTATTATCTAGGAACAAATAGCAAGACATCTTGATAAAAATGGTCCCATTGGGTAGACACAGCATGTGTTCATGAAAGGCAGGTCATGCTTAACTAATTGACTGGAATTCTCTGAAGGCATTATGAGCACAATGGACAACAGGGACCCAGTGGATGTGGTGTATCTAGATTTTGAAAAGATCTTCAACAAAGTGCTGCACAAAAGTCTGCTGCATAAGATGAAGATGTGTGGTTTTATGGGTAATGTATTAGCATGGATAGAGGACTGGTTAACTGACAGGAAGCAAAGAGTAGGGATAAATGAGTGCTCTTCTGATTGAAGATCAGTGACTAGTGGTGTGCCTCAGGGATCAGTGTTGGGACCACAATTAGTCACAATTTACATGAATGACTTGGAGTTGGGGATCATGTGTAGTGTGTTAAAGTTTGTGGATGACATTAAGATGAGTGGTAAAGCAAAGTGTGCAGAAGACTGAAACTTTGCAGAAGGACATAGATAGTTGAAGTGAGTTGGCAAAGGTCTGGCAGATGGAGTACAATGTTAATAAATGTGAGGTCAACAATTGGTAGGAATAACAGTAAAGAGGACTATGACTTGAATGGTAAAACATTGCAGCATGCTGCTATGCAGAGAGACCTGGGTGTCCTTGAGCATGAATCACAGAAGGTCAGCCTGCAGGTGCAACAGGTAATTAAGAAGGCAAATGACATTTTGTCCTTCATTGCTAAAAGGATTGAGATTTAAAAGCAATAAGGTTATGTTGCAACTGTAAAGGGTGCTAGTGAGGCCACACTTGGAGTACTGTTTGCAGTTTTGGTCTCCTTACTTGATAAAGGATGTACAGGCACTAGAAGGGTGCAGAGGAGGTTCACTAGGTTGATTCTGGAGTTGGGGGGTTGACTTATGAGGAGATACTGAGTAGACTGAGATTATATTCATTGGAATTCAGAAGAATGAGGGAGGATCTTATCAAAACATATAAAACTATGAAGGGAATACCTAAAATAGAAGTTGAGAGGATGATTCCACTGGTGGATGAAACTAGGACAAGAGGGTCTAGTTTAGGATTTAGGACCAAATTGAGAAGGAACTTCTTCATCCAAAGGGTTGTAATTCTGTGGAATTCCCTGCTCAGTGAAGTAATTAAGGCTTCCTCAGTAAATGTTTTTACAGAGTCAAGGAATTAAGGGTTACAGTAAGAGGACAGGTAAATGGAGCTGTGGCCAAGAAAAGATCAGCCATGATCTTATTGAAGGGCCAGATAGCCTACTTCTGCTCCTAGTTCTTCTTATAAGGTGAAGCTATAAATGAGAGGAATTGATAATAGTTGATGGAGATAGTTGGTAGGTGCCTGAAGCTAGTGAATTGAACTAAGTATAAACCTAAAGATTTACTTGCAATGATTTCACTTTTGAAGATTCATTCACTAACTTTGACATCTTGTGGAAGATTAAATATTTTGTAGCATTGCATGGCTGGCATTGTCCTCTAGACAATGAGTTCCCAATGCAGTCATGTTGATTGTCTTGAGAGTCTCTCTGGATGGAGAACCTCTCACCCTCTGTCCACATCCTGGACCAGGACCTCCAGTACTGCATCAGAGAGCCTGAGAGCTTGCCATCTGTCCTAATTGGCTACACAAAGACCTCAGTTGACCTCAAGACTGAAAAACTGACCTCGATATTTCACACCGTCGCTTAGTTGGTAATCAGAAGACAGCAGTCTCTTCAGCTGAGCCTTCAAATCCAATTATGCAGCACCCACCACCCACCTCCTCCTCTTCCCTTGCTTCACTGTCAATTATCCCCAATCCTCCAAATCCTTTAGTTTCCTCTCAAGAGTAGACAGCAAGACAGGAGGTTTCTTCAATCACTGGCAGGTTTCTCTCTTTCCATAACTTCCTACCATCCCATTCTTTTTCTCATCAAAACTATTTTGTTTACTTGCAATTCAACATTTTCTTAAAGGAAATATTGAATGCAGATAGAAACTACCTTCTTTCCTTAATTCCAATTTTTCCAACTTTTTTGCAGTATATCTCTTCTTCCTGTCTTCTAGGTAATAGAAATAAGAATTTTCTTTACCACATGTATAATCCACTAGCCTTGATCATCTCGAGCAGGGAATACTATTCTAGAAAAAATGCCATTTTAATTGCCTAAAATGTGTTTTCAATGTCTAGTTTGAGCTTAAAGGTATCCAAGATCCTGAGATTGGGGTTAAATTGAATAGTAGGAAACTGTTGGGAAATTATACCTAATTAAAACCAGGAAGATATATTCTTAGGGAAATGCAGATTGATGGTTCATGTTGAAAAACAAAGAGATGAGTGACTTGCTAGTTCCCTTCAGAGGGCAGTTAAGAACCAACTACATTGTAGTCAGCTAGGCGTTATATGTAAATCATTCCAGGCAAGGACTGCAGTAACATAAAGCAAAGAAATGTAGTTTCTGAAAATCCGAAACAAAATCAGGAATTACTGAAGAAACTCACCAAATCTGGCAGCATCTGTGGAGTGTAAACAGTTGATGTTTTGAGTCCAGTGACCCTTCAGAACTGAAGGTCTGTAGCATTGCTGCCTTCTTCTCCTTTAGGGCACTAGTAAACGTGAGAGGGTTTTACAACAATCCAGTAACTTCATGATTATTATTAATTACACTAATATTTTATGCCTGACTTATTAATTAGTGAATTTAAATTTCCCCAGCTGTTCTGGATGGGATTTGAATTTCTGCCAATAGAATATTATTTCAGGCCTCGGAGTTACTATCCATTAACATTACCAACATGTTATCAAAAATAGTAGGGAAATCGAGCTGTACAGAAAGGAAGTGCACACAGACATAAGGCTCTATGTGCTTTGTGTAAGTGTTCTGCTTTCACTTCCAATGGCATTTATCGTTCAGAGATTGGCAATCTATACATTAGTACAGCTGAGATAATTTGCTTTATTGTAATCAGGTTTTGCTTCTAAAGAGTAATAAAAAATGTGCATTTTAACCAAATAGGATTTATTGACATTTTAGCACAGAACTAATCTACCAGAAATTTAAAGGATTGTTTTTACAGCTATCTCTCTCAAAGGCAGACAACCTCATAAACCAGACAGAGCTCATTTACTTCATTTCGAATCACTTTTCTAAACAATATGACGTCTCGATGATTCACTGGGTCAATTAATTATAGCCTTCGGTTTATAAAACATCAATAAAAAGGCAGTCACTAGATAGAACATCATCTTATATCCATGAACAATATGGTCCATTAAAATTGACTAGATGCCTTTGAACTGCGTCACTGTACATTCATTGTTTTCTGTCAAGACAATATTCTATTAAGGTAGAAAAATGCCCAATGAAATGTATGTAAGTAGTACTGTTTTACATCAAGGTGGTCTGGATGCATTCTACAAGCATGCACTATTGTAAAAAGTCTTCTTTAATTTCTGAAACTATTTAAGTCATGTTAAAAAGTCAGCAAAAAAATCATGAATTATTCTTATTCAGAGTTCAGATTGAGGAAATACCAGATACAACTGAGTCTCTTCTGGGAACAGAAGTTTGCTGTAGGTAAAAGAGTAAGCCAGGATACCTCAAATTAATTTAAACCACGTTGCTATCCATTTAAAGATCTACAGCACTATGTTCTATAGGATTTAATTACACTCTAAATTTGTGTCAATTCATCACATGATACAAAATAATAATAAAACAGATGTGCAATTGAAAATAGACTTGAGATATTCAATTGTCAACAATAGAGGCCAACCAATATGCTCACTGCCAGAGCCAGTTTATAAATGTAACTATTTCACAAAACCAATATAGTGTATATGCTATTAAAATACTAGTGACAAAAGTCTTTTTGTTCTTTCAGTGGCTTCCATTTTTAAAAAAATAACACATTCTTCAAAGGTGCTTTATTAATAGAGATTCAAGAAGTGAGCACAATTAACAATCCTTGACATGTTAGATTCTGTTTCTGACACTTGCATTGCTCACACTCTGAAAAATGTGTTGCTGGAAAAGCGCAGCAGGTCAGGCAGCATCCAAGGAGCTGGAGAATTGACGTTTCGGGCATAAGCCCTTCTTCAGGAATGAGGAAGGTGTGCCAAGCAGGCTAAGATAAAAGGTAGGGAGGAGGGACTTGGGAGAGGGGCGTTGGGAATGTGATAGGTGGAAGGAGGTCAAGGTGAGGGTGATAGGCCAGAGAGGGGGTGGGGGCGGAGAGGTCAGGAAGAAGATTGTAGGTCAGGAAGGCGGTGCTGAGTCCAAGGGCTGGAACTGAGATAAGGTGGGGGGAGGGGAAATGAGGAAACTGGAGAAATCTGCATTCATCCCTTGTGGTTGGAGGGTTCCTAGGCGGAAGATGAGGCGTTCTTCCTCCAGGCATCGTGTTGCCATGGTCTTGCAATGGAGGAGGCCAAGGACCTGCTTGTCCTTGGCAGAGTGGGAGGGGGAGTTAAAGTGTTGAGCCACGGGGCAGTTGGGTTGGTTGGTGCAGGTGTCCCAGAGGTGTTCTCTGAAACGTTCCGCAAGTAGGCAGCCTGTCTCCCCAATGTATAGGAGGCCACATCGGGTGCAGCGGATGCAGTAAATGATGTGCGTGGAGGTGCAGGTGAATTTGTGGCGGGTATGAAATGATCCCTTGGGGCCTTGGAGGGAAGTAAGGGGGGAGGTGTGTGGGCACAAGTTTTGCATTTCGTGCAGTTGCAGGGGAAGGTGCCAGGAGTGGAGGTTGGGTTGGTGGGGGGTGTGGACCTGACGAGGGAGTCACAGAGGGAGTGGTCTTTCTGGAATGCTGATAGAGGAGGGGAGGGAAATATATCCCTGATGATGGGGTCTGTTTGAAGCTGGCGGAAATGACGAAGGATGATATGATGTATCTGGCGGTTGGTGGGGTGGTAGGTGAGGACCAGTGGGGTTCTGTCCTGGTGGCGATTGGAGGGGCGGGGCTCAAGGGCAGAGGAGCAGGAAGTGGAGGAGATACGGTGGAGAGCATCGTCAACCACGTCTGAGGGGAAATTGCGGTCTTTGAAGATCACCTCTCATCCTTCAGAAGTTCAGAGAACACAGGTCCAATTTGCCCACCCTCTCATCATGGATTAGTCCTGCCATCCTGGGAATCTTCATTGCACCCCTTCCAAAGCAGTAATAGCTTTCAGGCGGTCAGAAGTCAAAACTGCACAAAGTACTCCAGTTGCAGTCTATCCAAGATTCTTAAAATTGTAGCAAGATTTCACTACTGCTGTATTCAAACCTTCTTGTGATATAAATTAATATTCCATTAGCCTTCTGAGTAGCTTGCTGTACCTGCGTAGTAGTCCTCAGTGACTTATTGACACATACACCTGAATACCCTTTCTAAATCCATACTTTCCATTGTCAGCATTTTTTAAAAAAAACTCTGCACATCAGTTTCTCCAACCAAGGTGTATAACTTCATGTTTCTCCATTTTATATCCCATCTGCCATGTTCTTGTCTATTTGCTAAGCCTGTTTGAATCTTCCTGAACACTCTATGTATCTTCCTCACAACACACATCCCTGCTTGGTTTTGCATCATCTGCAAATTTAGAAATATTACATTTGATCCTTGTCTCCAATTCATTGATGTGTTAGGGACAGCTGGGGCCCTAATTGTTGATCCTTGTAGTACCCTGCTATCCACAGTCTACCAATGTGAGAAGAGCCCATTTATTCTTGCTCTATGTTTTCATTAATCCATGCCAGTACATTACCCCTTATCCTAAGTGCTCTGATTTTGTTAACCAACCTCTTCTGGGGAAATCTTATCAAAAGCCTTTTGAATATCCAAGTACAGAGGAAACTCCATATCTGAAGGACATGGGCAGAGAGTATTTCATTCGGTTAATTGAATGCCGGATAATCGATGCCGGATAATGTCGTTAGACTTGCGTCAGGACCTTGCGACCTTGCTCGGATGATCCGAAGTTCGATTAATCAAACGTCAGATACTTGAGATTTCTCTGTACATTACGTCCATTGATTTCCCTGTATTAATTTTGTTCCAACATTTGTCAAGTATGTTTTTCCATTCACAAATTTCCGCTAACTATGCTCAATCATGCCATTTTTATTCTAGTGTCTATCTCTCATAGCTTTTATAAAAGATTCTCACATTTTCCCTACTGCTAATGCTGCTATCCTTTCAGGTGGCAAGTTTCAGATTCCCACCATTCTCTCTAGATGAAAAAACATTTCTTCACATCCCCTTGGCATCTCCTGCTCCTTACCTTAAATCTATGCTCTCAGTCATTGATCCCTCCACAAGAGGAAAATAACTCCAGTCTATTCAACTTCTCTTCATAACTGAAACAATCCAGCCCAGGCAATAACCTTGTAAATCTCCTCTGCACCCTCTCCATGCAGTCATACCCTCCTATAGTCTGGATTTTGGAACTGTGCACAATACTCTATCTGTGTCCTAACTAATATTTTATACAGTTCCAGCATAAACTCCTTGCTCTTAAAATCTGTTCCTTGGCTAATAAAAGCAAAAATCCAAATGCCTTTTTAACCACTTTATCCATCTGTCCTGATACTTTAAGGACATGCACACCAAGGTCCTTCTCATTCTTGGTACTTCCCACAATCCTACTGTTCATTATGTGTTCCCTTGCCTTGTTGGTCCTGCCCAAATGTATCACCTCACACTTATTTGGATTGAATTCTATTTGCCACTGATGAGCCATTCTGCCCAGGCCACGTATATCCTCCTGTAATCTGAGGCTGTCTTCCTCACTATTTGCCACCCCAACAGTTTTCCCTGCAGCCACTCCGTGACATCCTTGATTCTGGTACCAGAAAGGCAACATACCATCCCGGAGTCATGTTTAATGCCAAAACTGTCTGATCCCGACTATAGAATCTCCTATCACCGTTGATTGCCCCTCCATTTTGCTTTCTCCTTACGAGAATTCCATGGTGCTGTGGACCTGGCCCTGAATGCGTTCCTCTGAGGAACCATAGCATTTGGTCATTTTGCAGGCACTTGGATCATAGCCAAACTCCTGTGATCTCTCCTTTCAAGTCAATTGCCCCCTATTCCTTATAATTGCTCATTTCACAAGATCTGTTAAGATGAAGGTGGAACATGTTTGGATCTTGTTGCACTGTGCAGGTTCCTAAAATTGCTCTTATGGGCGAGCACGCTGTACTACCCATCACCCACATGCCTTAACTTTATTTGTGAATCCCTGCTGACCGCCAGCTAAACAGAGCCGTGTTCTTTTTATTTTGCCAATTTCTTCAGTTGGCAACTCGTTCATCACTGGATTCCCCAAGAAAATCTCGAGAGCAATTAAAACATGTCTTTCCCAGCTTTCAAAGCATCTCACAGAGCAATCTATATAAATGCGTCATTATTTAGAGGCACCCAGAGAGACCAGGGACAGAGAAGGCAATAAACTATAGACTATTTTTCTTATCTCATTGAACAAGTGACTCTTCAGGTCTGTAGAAACATAACAACTGAAACGTATTCTGGGAAACATAGTCAGAGGCATTATTTAGAGGCACCCAGAGAGACCAGGGACAGAGAAGGCAATAAACTATAGACTATTTTTCTTATCTCATTGAACAAGTGACTCTTCAGGTCTGTAGAAACATAACAACTGAAACGTATTCTGGGAAACATAGTCAGAGTTTGACTATCATGTGACTCCTCTCTAACTGCAACATAATTGTTCCTTTCTCGTTCAGTTTGAGATGGGCAATAAATTGCAGTGATTCTCTTACTCATGAACAATGCTGCAACATCAAAACCATTCAGCATTGTGTAGCTCGAAAATTGAACAGACTCAATTCACCGCATGTGTGTGGCTGATCCTTGCAATGGAGGGCAACATTTCATGGTGGCGCAGAATGTTTGTCCCTGGAAGGAAGGTCAGTGGGCAGCTGACCAACTGGCAAGTTATCTGTCCTGCAGCCATAGATGACTGTACGCCTACTAAAAGGCAAACACTATGCTTCAAAGGTAAAACTTCATTTGAAAGCTGGAAAGAAGAGCTGGGTTAGAATATAGAGGCTAGGAAAAGAGAGAGGCTAGTGACATACAAAAAGTACTGAGGCCTTAGAGAATGGACGTCTTTAAAGATCCACTGAAGAGTCTAGGAGGTAAAAATTTGAAATCCCCAAAGGGAAAATAGCACAAAGACCAGAAGGGGATAGCAACAAAGTGTAATGGAGACTACTCAACTCTCACAGTAAACATAGTCACCAGAGACATTAGGCTCCATGCAAGGAACCGTGAACAGGCCGAAAAGAAAAAATTAGTCCAGCACTACAGAATTGGGAAGACCTCGTAATTTATTGAAGCTGTAAGCAAGCAATTTATTGAAACTTGGTGAAATAGTCTGTCAGAAGAAGAAAGATCAGAGGAAAAAAAATAAAGATTTTAAAGGACCAGGACTCAGTAAATGAGCTGGAGTTTTGGTGGGAAGGTTTATAAAGGCTGCAGCCAGAGATCTTTATTAAAAAATGTATGTAAAAGGAAGTGCTTGATGTTTGAGTTTGTGAAAGGTTGTACAATATCCATTTCACTTCAGAAGAAGCAAGGAAACTCCACCTTGGCTGCAGAAGGTGGAAAAACACTTGGAGAAGTGGGTACCCACCATTGTATCATTAAAAAAAAGAGGAAAACCCCAGTCAGTAATACAGAGAGACAGTATTACAAATGAACAGGTTTCAAAAACTTCAAAGAAATCCTTTACCTCAGAATTGCTAGTGATGCAATTTAAAGCTTTAATGAAGATTTATAGAAATTAATACAGATTGCATGGTGGCTCAGTGGTTAGCATTGCTGTCTCACAGCACCAGGATCCCAGGTTCAATTCCAGCCTTGGGTGACTGTTTGTATGGAGTTTGTACATTCTCCCCGTGTCTGCGTGGGTTTCCTCCCACAGTACAAAGATGTGCAGGTCAGGTGACTTAACCATGCTAAATTGTCCATAGTGTTAGGTGCATTAGTCAGAGGGAAACGGGTTTGGGTGGGTTACTCTTTGGAGGGTCGGTGTGGACTTGTTGGGCCAAAGGGCCTGTTTCACACTCTAGGGAATCTAATCTAAAGACTGGCTGATGCATAATGGAAATATTGCAATAGTGTCATACAGAATCTAGCAATCTCTACATTTATCCAATTTAAAACTGGTGGACATAAGAATGCAAGGTTCAAGATAAACACATTTAAAGCATTATTAAAATGATGCAGATTTAAAATAACTTTAGAGTATTAAGATTAATCAGCACATTGAGAAAAACTAGAAAAAAGATACAAAACTCTCAACAAGTATAACATCAAAAAGGGATCATATAGAACACAAGATTGGATTTCGTTGAGGTGACTGTTCTTAAAAAACAGCATTGCCTCAAAAGCGAACACTTATACTGAAGGTGAGCAAGTAAATTCACTATAATCGTCAATGCATCTGATTATGGATGAGGTGATTAACAGACAAAACATCAAAAAGAAAGAAAAAACACTTCTGAAGTTTTCAAACAAACCTTTGATAATTATTTAAATTAAAAAACAAATAAAATTCTTGAAAACTCAACATTATCAAAAGAGCTCAGCTTCTAGGAAAATCCATAAGAGGTTTCATTAATAATCTCCACAGATTTGTCATAAACTGTTAATTTTGGTGCTTTGAAATCAGAATTCATAAAGGATAGGATTGTTGTTGAAACCATCAGATTTTGTACAGTCCAAAGAAGATTTCATTTTGGAGAAAGCTATTCAATTTTTGCTGGAAACAGAACAAACAGAAAGCCTCATAGACAAGTCTTGGAAGTAGAAGACTAACGCTACCTCAAGAGGGCAACAGAGTCTATTAACTTCATAAGATATGGACATTTTAGAGAGGCATGTGACAAGCCCACTCAGAGAACAACTCAATACAAAGACAATATCAAGAAAACTAGAAATCATAAAAAAGACAAGGTTCAGCCATCACTATGCAATGCCACGTTTACAAAACTGTAGGTCAGCGGCAGAAGGTATGCAGGTGAAAAACACAATTCCACAGTACTGCTGATCATAAATATAAAAAAGTCTACACAATAGAAAGGATACCTATAATTGATTAGATACCTCAATTGGAGAAGATAGTCCAGGCATTCCTCAGAGTACTAGATAGTACAGTCAAACTAGAGTAGAAAGATCTTGTCTCCATCAGTGGACAACAAGTAGATTTTGAGACCGGGTTAAATGTTAGGACTAGTTACCAGGGCTGAAGAAGTAGAAGTTATAACGAACAGAGATAAGACCACATGGTGCGCTAGAAAAATTGTCACAAAAATAGGAAAGTAAGTTGTGAAAAGGACATAAGGAGACGACAAAAATTGGTTCTGAAGAAAAGTTATGCCCTGAGGTTTTCCAGCATTCTCTGTGCTTTTGACAAAAACATTTAGGAGATAGACCTAATAAATGGAGTATAATGAGGGAAAATGTGAAGTTGTCCATTTTGGCAAGAAGAATAATTGAAAGGAAAATTATCCAAATAGTTAGATATTGAAGAGTTCTGCGATGCAAAGGTATCTGAGTGGTCTAGTGCATGAATTGCAAGAGACCAGTATTGTGGTATAGCAAGCTTATAAAGTAAATAGAAAATTATTATTTATTGTGAGGGAAATTGATTACAGAAGCGGGGATGTTATGCTTCAGTTATAGAGGGCACCAGTGAGATTACATCTGGAATATTGTATATTGTATTGGTCATCTTATCTCAAGAAGGTTGTGAATATGCTAGAAGAAGTTCAGAGAGGGTTTACCAAACTGATACCTGGAATGGGTGGGTTTAATAGCCTAATGAGGAAAGTTTGGTTTGACTAGGCTTGTATCCATTGGAGTTTAGTAGTGTAAGAGGTGACTTGATTGAAACAGATAGGATCCTGAGAAGTCTTGACAGGGTAGATGTGGAGAGGATGAGAGAATCTTGAAGTTGGCATTATTATATAATAAATGCTGGTCCAATTAAAACAAAATTGGAGTGATTCTAATTCTCTTAAAGTTGAGAGTCATTGAATGATCTTCCAGAAAAGGTGGAAACAAAGCCTTTGAATACTCAAAAAGCTGAAGAAGATAGATTCTTGGTAAGTGAGGGAATGATAGGTTATCCAGACTAGGAGTATGGATTTGAGGTTACAGTCAATTCAGCCATGCTCTTATTAAATCATGGAGCACGCTCAAAGATTGACCCACTCCTACTCCATGTTTGTATGTTAACTCATGTTTAATTTTAAAGACAAATGAAAACAGATGTTACTGGAAAAGCTCAGCAGGTCTGGCAGCATCCATGGAGAGAAATCAGAGTTAATGTTTTGGGTCCAGTGACTCTTCTTCAGAACATACTGAACCAAAATGTTAACTCTGATTTCTTTCCATGGATGCTGCCAGACCTGCTGAGCTTTTCCATCAATTTATGTTTTTGTTTCTGACTTTCAGCCTCCGCAGATCTTTTCATTTTTATCATGTTTAATTTCCTCTGGTCAGATTCATTTTAAAGTAAAAGTTACAAAAAGTATAATTGTGTTTGTAATTTCTCCATTTGATCATTGTTTGATAGATCCACAGTTATCAATCAGTATTGTTCTGACCACATGTTTATGAAAAGCCCAAAGAAAAGGAAGGGACAGTTGGTGTATTTAGGTCATTTCAGTTAGTAGTTCTCCTACAAGGATCCTAATGGGGTCTTAAAGAAGGAGAGTTGGAAAGGTGTAAAGCATGGGGGGAGTGGGTGCTAGATAGCTGAAGGCATGTTAGGGCAAAGGCAATGGGCTTAAACAAGAATTTGAAGTTGAATTTGTGCAGCTTTCTCCAAGAGTTGAACAGCAGAAGAGATTTATGGGGGCATTTGATAAAACTCCTTTTTGAGACTATGAACAAAACTTTAAGCTCATAAGATGAAGGCAAATTATTGACCTGGTTAGGAAGTTGGCTTAGCAGCAAGTGACAGTCAGGATAATGAGTAGGTATTTCAATTGTCAGGATGTAACCCAATGGCATCCATCACACCTGGAATATGTATGGATTCATCTCTTCGATGATTGGATTCCTGACTGTCTATCCCAGTTTGATGATGCTTAAAGGCAGGTGACTTGGTAAAAGTAATGCGAATACGTTATTGGATAATGGGTTACGAATGTAAACTGAAGTCATATGCTTTGGATCTAAAAAAGGAAAGGTCTAAAGCACATTTTAAATGGTGAAAATCTCAAAACAGTTGAGCTCCAAAGAGACTCATACAGTCATTGACATAGATCATTAAAATGTCATGGACATATGGAAAAAGTTGTTGTATTTTGTGCGTAGAGAACTAGAATACAAGGGTTTAGAAGTCACGCTTCAATAACATAATACCTTACTTTGACTACGTCTTGAGTACTTTGTTCAGTTCTAGACATCAAAGCCCAGGAGAGATTTTGAAAGTCTTGAAGGGAATGCAGCATACATTTACCATAATTATATCTGAATTTCAAGATTAAAATTGCAAGGAGAGATTATACAAACAAGGATTTGAATTTTAGAAAGTTAAAGGGCGATTCGATCAAATTTTCAAGATAGCAAAAGGAAGTAATGGCATAACTAGAAACTATTTCCACCATGAGGACAGCCTAAGTTTCAAGTCATTAAAATCAATGCCTCCATTAGAGTCCATCATCATACTTACATGGTACTATGCAGCAATGTTCTCCTCATCACACAGCACATCAGATGTTTCACAAATGATGGCGCACTTTTGACCAGCATTTGTCACCTATCAAGTCATTGCTGTTAACTTGTGAATCACCGAGATGACAATGTTAGTTTAGGTAGCGCCAAAGGCATTATATAATCTGCCATTGACCAGCAGCTGTTGCATAAGCACATCCATTTTATTACAAATGGACAATGAGATGATTGGAAGTAAAATGGAGCTGGAGTTTGCAAACCCGTGCATCATATACTTGTGTCTAGAATGTCATTATTTCCAAAAGATGTGCTTTCACCCATCAAACTGACGTTGCCTCCACATATCCTGGGCATTGCGTCAATCACTTTCAGTTTCATTTTGCATGTTTAGAGGAAGGTAAGAGATGGCAGTGAGTGCACCTCATGGAAAACACACTTAGTACCTGGCATCCAGGCGGAGCCTGGTACTCCCACCTCAACCTCCTCATCCCGTCATACCTCACACTACCCCAAAAGCTCATTTCCACCCATCACATTGAGCTTAGACTCCAACCTTCCTCCCTGCCTCATTAACCCAGACTTCACAACTTGCTGATGTCAACCCAGCTCCTCTAGCCTCTTGTGGAGGCCAGTGTCCTCGTCATTACCAATAAGCTCCCCCCGCTCTTTGGCCTACCATGCCCTCCAATGTTGTTCCCCACATCCTCCAAACATCTTTGACTTCCCCCCATCACCGTTCTTGTTTCCACCGTCACAAATGTCTCTGCTCCGGCCACTCACCCCACTCCCAGCATTGTCTCCTCCAGCCCTTCATGCAGTTACCCTTCCAATGCTCCCCCCACTCTTTAACAATCTTGGAAACCTCAAACTGTATTTGCCCCAACTTGTTGACCAACATTGGCCAGCAGCCCGAAGACATGATGTCCAAGTCCCCTGAGCGATGTCCTTGCAGATCCATAGCTGATGATACGCGACCTCTGACTGCTAGTGCTGGTGCTGCAGGATGGATTGTTGCCTGCTCTCTGGTACACAGTTGGAATGAGGTCCCCTGACAGTAAGTGTCTCACATGGATGACAAACAATGGCCAAGGGCTTAGACTGAGCGTGGAATGTGGCTGTGACTGATGATACTAGGTTTGCTGATGGACAACAAAATGGGCTGCTCTGATGACCAAACTGGAAGGATTGCTGAACAAAAACAAACGTTGACGCGGATTATCAGGAACATCGCATTTTTTTCAATGGAGTAAGATTAAACATAGGGATAGCATCATTTACATTTTTCAGATTATAAGTGGAACAGACAAGGTCATTCTGAGCAAAATGGTCACAGTCACCATGAGTTTACATGCTAGGGGTCAAAATCTAAAACATATTCGTTCAAGGGATGTAGGCTTTGCTCGCTGCACCAACATTTATTGCCCATCCCTAACTGCCCGTAAGGCAGCTAAGATTTAACCACATTACTGTGGGTCTGGAGTTACATGTAGACCAGATTAAATAAGGACAGTAGTTTCCTTCCTAAAAAGGACATTAGTGAACGAGATGTCGGGTTTTCCCTGACAATCATTGTGATGGCCACATTAGAATCTTAATTCCAGATTTTAATTGAATTCAAATTCTACCATCTGTCATTGGAGGATTTGAACACAGCTGTCCAAAAGTCATTAACCTGGGTCTCTGGTTGATAGGGTTGAAAATTCATGGTGAAATAGACTTGATGGTTTCCTTTTTACCGTATAGCAAAACTGTCAGAAAATAAAAAGCTGCCAGTTTTGAAAAAATAGACTTTTAAAAACATTATTAATCTTACATCCTAAGGCAAGAATGTATCTGGTGGTTTTGGGCTGCAGTCAGGGAAGTTCCTGTACCTCCCAAGAAATAACACAATAATTAAATGAGAATCTGCAAATAATCCAAGTTAGACCACATTGTGGTACCTTCCATCACATAGATGACCCACCTCATCATTAAGATCTATTTCAGCAGACTGTAAATGGTTTCTTGTTTATTTTGTTTTCTATATTGGTTCAGATTCACACTGAGAAAATCCTGAGTGTTTCAGAAGGCAGCTAATTATGCAACTTTTGAAGGCTTTCTCACCAGTTAGGTTATCTGCCAATTGGTGCTTATTTTGATGCAAAGAATCATGTTCATATAATTTTACAACAAATCTTTCATTAACCTAATGCTCCTTATATGTAACGTCAGTAGGACATTGCTTGTCAGTGTGATTCGAGCATTCATAGATAGTCTGACAATATTAACACTTTACGTTCATGTTCATAAATTTTAATAAAACACATTTTGCAAAACACATCTCAAAAAAACTACGAGCCATGGAATAATTTTTTAAATAGCTCAATACATAATTTTTACTAAAGAATTTCAAAAATTATGAAGCAGATCTAACAGTAAAACACACGTTAATTACCTCAACTTAAGATTAAAGTGTAGCTATTTACTGTCTTAAATTCTGCAAAGATGAGAACTGAATGTTTTGTGGTTTTTATTAATAAACAGATAATATTTCTCTTTGGAAGTTATGTTTGCTAGTAGTGATTATGATTGAAAAGCACGAGAGCTCTTTGGGAACTCAGCAATACCATTTATCAAATTGTGTGCATGCCGTGTGGGGTCACTGTCACTTTCCCATTGGGTCTTTTACTTAATATGAGTTTGCTGGAACCAGAAAGCTGTAAAACGAAAGACTAAACTACAGAGACTCACCAGCGATTCAGAGACATGATAGTTTGGCAAGGTATTTTTGGTACACTTTCCTTTATTGGTCAGTGCATTGAGTAGGATTTGGGAGATCATGTTGAGACTGTACAGGACATTGGTTAGGCCACTTTTGGAATACTGCATTCAATTCTGGTCTCTCTGCTATATGAAAGATGTTATTAACTTGAAAGGGTTCAGAAAAGATTGACAAGGATGTTGCCAGAGTTGGTGAATTTGAACTACAGCGAGAGGCTGAATAGGCTAGGGCTGTTTTCCCTGGAGCATCGGAGGTTGAGGGGTGACCTTACAGAGATTTATAAAATCATGAGGGGTGTAGTCATGGTCTTTTCCTAGGGTAGGGGAGACCAGAACTAGAGGGCTTAGGTTTAAGGTGAAAGAGTACAGATTTAAAAGGGACCTAATGGGCAACTTTTTCATGCAGACAGTGGTGCGTACATGGAATGAACTACTAGCAGATGTGTCGGAGGCTGGTACAATTACAACATTTAAAAGACATCTGGATAGCTGTTTGAATAGGAAGGGTTTAGAGGGAAGTGGTTACATGCTGGCAAATGGAACTAGATTAATTTAGGATATCTGGTCAGCATGGATGAGTTGGACTGAAGGGTCTGTTTCTGTGGTGTACATCTTTATGACTCTATAGTAAACATGATTTTTCACCTTGTGTGTTTCCTTCAAGATTCTTGTGGATAAATAGTTAATCTGCTTGTGTCTGACACTCATAGTCATAGAAATGTACAGCAAACAGACCCTTCCATCCAACACATCCATGCTGACCAGATATCCTAAATTAATGTAGTTCCATTTGCCAGCACTTGGCCAATATCCCTCTGAATCCTCCCAATCATACACCATGCAGGGGCCTTTAAATGCCTTTAACTGTACCAGCCTCCACCACTTCATCTGGCTGCCCATTCCACACGTGCACCATCCTCTGCATGAAAAAGTTGCTCCTTAGGTCTCTTTTATATCTTTCCACTCTCACCCTAAACCTTTGCCATCTAGTTCTGGACTCCTCCACCCCGGGGAAAAGACTTTGTCTGTTATCCTATCCATGCTTCTCATAATTTTATAAACTTCCATAAGGTCACCCCTCAGCCTCTGACGTTCCAGGGAAAACAACCCCACGCTATTCAGCCTTTCTTTAAAGCTCAAACCCTCCTTGTAAATCTTTTCTGAACCCTTTCAAGTTCCACAACATCCTTCCTTTAGGAGGGAAACCAGAATTGCACTCAATATTCCAAAAGTGGTGTGTGTGGAACTTTGTATGCCCAATGTTCATTATGGGGAATGTGAGTGTATCTCCATTCATAGTTGAAAGTGTGGTGCTGGAAAAGCACAGCAGATCAGGCAATGGCGCATTCCTGATTAACAGTTTATACCCGAAACATTGATTCTCCTGTTCCTCGGATGCTGCCTGACTGGCTGCACTTTTCCAGCACCATGCTCTCGACTCTGATCTCCACTACCTCCATTTTTAGGCCATGACAGGTGCATGAGTGTGATCAATAGCTTTAGTTATTGGTTTGTCCCTGTTCATTGTTGAATATTCTAGAAGTACCAAATTATAGTTAGATGTGCAATTCTTACAGGTGCAACATTGATCCAATGAGGGCTGCTTTTGGTGATCAATGGCTAATATCCGCAAAACTTTTGATATTCATTCAGGATTTGTGAATAAATATTTTTTCACATTTGTTAAATCTAGATGAATCTACTTAAAATGAGCAAGCATCCTGTAGACATGAAAGCGATAAGGGGAATAATCTATAATTCTTTCTTATCTCTGTTTTAAATGTTTCACTCCATATTCTGGTTCTAGATTCTCCTACAAGTGGTAAAACCATTCTGAGTCTACCCTGTCAAGTTCCCAAACAATCTTGTACAGTTCAATCAGCCTTGTTTCATTCTTCTAAATTTGAAGACAAGCTCAACCTATTCAATCTCTCCTCATAGTCCCTCCATACTGATGGGAACCTTAGAGTCTTAGAGTCATAGAGATGTACAGCATGGAAATAGACCCTTCGGTCCAACCTGTCCATGCCGACCAGATATCCCAACCCAATCTAGTCCCACCTGCCAGCACCCGGCCCTTATCCCTCCAAACCCTTCATATTCATATACTCATCAAAATGCCTCTTAAATGTTGCAATTGTACCAGCCTTCACCACATCCTCTGGCAGCTCATTCCATACACGTATCACCCTCTGTGTGAAAGCGTTGCTCCTTAGGTCTCTGTTATATCTTTACCCTCTCATCCTAAACCTATGCCCTCTAGTTCTGGACTCCCCAACCCCAGGGAAAAGACTTTGTCTATTTATCACATCCATGCCCCTCATAATTTTGTAAACCTCTATAAGGTCACCCCTCAGCCTCCAACGCTCCAGGGAAAACATCCCTAGCCTCTCCCTATAGCTCAAATCCTCCAACCCTAGCAACATCTTTGTAAATCTTTTCTGAACCCTTTCAAGTTTCACAACATCTTTCCGATAGGAAGGAGACCAGAATTACATGCAATATTCCAACAGTGTCCTGTGCAGCCACAGCATGACCTCCCAACTCCTGTACTCAATACTCTGACCAATAAGGGAAAGCATACCAAACGCATTCTTCACTATCCTATCTACCTGCGACTCCACTTTCAAGGAGTTTTGAACCTGTACTCCAAGGTCTCTTTGTTAAGCAACACTCCCTAGGACCTTACCATTAAGTGTATAAGTACTGATCAGATTTGCTTTCCCAAAATGCAGCACCTCGCATTTAGCTGAGTTAAACTCCATCTGCCACTTGTCAGCCCATTGCCTCATCTGGTCCAGATCCTGTTGTAATCTGAGGCAACCCTCTTCGCTGTCCACTACACCTCCAATTTTGGTGTCATCTGCAAACTTACTAACTGCACCTCTTATACTCACATCCAAATCATTTATGTAAATGACAAAAAGTAGAGGACCCAGCACTGATCCTTGTGGCACTCCACTGGTCACAGGCCTCCAGTCTGAAAAACAACCCTCCACCACCACCCTTTGTTTTCTACCTTTGAGCCTGTTCTGTATCCAAATGGCTAGTTCTCCCTGTATTCCATGAGATCTAACCTTGGTAATCAGTCTCCTATGGGGAACCTTAACGAATGTCCATATAGATCACATCCACTGCTCTGCCCTCATCAATCCTCTTTGTTACTTCTTCAAAAAACTCAATCAAGTTTGTGAGACATGATTTCCCACACACAAAGCCATATTGACTATCCCTTGTCAGTCCTTGCCTTTCCAAATACATGTACATCCTGTCCCTCAAGATTCCCTTCAACAACTTGCCCACCACTGAGCTCAGGCTCACCAGTCTATAGTTCCCTGGCTTGTCTTTACCGCCCTTCTTAAACCTTCTTTGGACTGCCTTCAATGTCAGTATATCTTTCCTTAGATGAGGGGTCCAAAACTGTTCATAGTATTCCAGCTGTAATCTGACTAGTACCTTGTACAGTTTTAGCAAAATCTCCCTACTTTTATATTCCATTCCCTTTGAAGTAACAGTCTCTGTATCATTTGCCTTCTGCATTGCCCATGGATATTGGATGCTAGGTCTTTCTGATTTGTGGAGAGGACTCCCAAATCCCTGTCTTTTAAATATTCAGCTCCTCCATTCTTTCTGTTGAAGTGCTTAGCCTCACATTTCCCCACATTATCTGCCAAGTTTGGACCACTCCTTTAACCTGTCTGTATCCCTCTTCATACTCTTTCTCACCTCTTTCTTTTTCAACATATGGAAGTTTCCCTAATCTTAAGAGGAACAAGTTCCAGAACTTCCTAACAGATATATTGATGCATAATTGTTTGCTGTGTTTGTCGTAAACTCTCCTAATGTTCACACGAATGACATTGGTTCTGGAGGCTATTTCTCTATCAGCTCATTTTAAAAAGAATTGCCATGGCTATAGAAATACTTACTATTCAACATTAAACCTTTCTGACACACAGGACAATCCGTATGTCACTAATATAAATTTCAAAAAGCAAAACTTAAAATAAACAAAACAAAGTAATTGTACATCAGTGGTTTCAGTTTCATTTAAATTCCGAAATAAATTCTGACAATGGTGGCAGTACAGTGACAACACTTGAAACAAATCACATCAAAAGAATAATGATTTGAACACAATTGTTCTTCTGGATGATATTAAAGAGTTAATGACTGAGAACTGACTCACTCAGTCCATGTTACATGACAAGGCTTAGATTACGATGCTGACATTTGGCAAGTATGTTAGGCTGCAGGCTCACTGCATGACAATTAAAAGCATTTGACTCCTGTTGCTTTGTGAGACACTCTCAGGCTTTTAATCTCCTATTGCAAAGGATACTTCAACTGTAGCAGGCAACAACTTCTGATGCACCAAATCATGTAAGAACAAGGCAAGTTAAATAGGAAGAATTTAATTGCTGACATAAACTCTGTATTCAAGAGTAAGAGGATGGTCGATGTGAAGTACTGGTGCAACATTGGTTGGTGAAATATTGAGTTAACACTACCTACCATTACTAGTGTTAACTCTTAAAATTGGAAAGATTTGTATAAAAATTATAACTTGACATTTTTTAAAAACTTAAACAATATAGATTGATAGTTGATCCATAAAGCTCATTAATTGTTTATTTAATCTCATCAATCCCTTAATAGAGCTCTTTAAAAATAGCTGTACTACAGCTGCTTGAGCCTAATGAAGCCTAATTGCAGGGATCAACAAGCTGCATCCCAAAAATGCCTGAAGAATGCCCCAGATGAGATCGGGTCAGGCTTCTTTTCAGGAGCCCAGAGGCACTTCGGGCATTTAGATTCTTGCATAGACTAATGAGTAGTGTAATGTTTTTATTAGAAACCCTGAGAAAAACTGAAATGCAGAGACATCAGCTCTGCTCCCAGCTTTGACTGTGAAGGTCTTCAGGACATCCTGAGGTTGTGAAAGTCTTTCTGTTGAGTAACAAATGGAGCCTTGGGCCTTACCCAACGCAATTAAAGCCTATTATCAGAAATTACTTCCTCATTTGATTAAATATTAGGATTGACCACCCAACCTGTTAATTTGGGTAGGGTGGGTTGGTGACAGTTATAGAGTCATCAAGTCATAGAGATGTACAGCACGGAAACAGACACTTCGGTCCAACTTGTACAGGCTGACCAGGTATCCTAAATTAGTTGAGTCCCATTTTCCAGCCTATGTCCCTCCATACCCTTCCCATTCATACACCCATTCGGATGCCTTTTAAATGTTGTTATTGTACCAGCCTCCGCCGCTTCCTCTAGCAACTCATTCCATACTTGCACCACCCTCTGTGTTCAAAGTTTGTGCGAAGATTTGTAGCTCGGGTGCTTGTTGTAGTGGTTCTGTGTGAAAAAGTTGCCTCTTAGGTCCCTTTTAAAGTTTTCCCCTCTCACCCTAAACTTATGCCCTCCAGTTCTGGACTCCCCACCCAGGGAAAAGACCTTGTTTACTTACTCTATCCATGCCCCTCATGATTTTATAAACTTCTATAAGTTCACCCCTCAGCCTCTGACACTCCAGGGAAAACAGCCCCAGCCTATTCAGTGTCTCCTTATAGCTCCAACCCTCCAACCCTTGTAATTTTTTCTGAACCCTTTCAAGGTTCACAACATCCTTCCTATAGGAGAGAGACCAGAATTGCACACAATATTCCAAAAGTGGCCTAACCAATGTCCTGTATAGCCGTAACATGACCTCCCAACTTCTATACTCAGTGCTTTGACCAATAAAGGAAAGCATACCAAATGCTTTCTTACTAGTCTATCTACCTGAGACTCCACTTTCAAGAAACTATGAACCTGCACTCCAAGGTCTCTTTGTTCAGTTCTTTGAAGAAAGTGTTTAAACTTACATTTTTTATTCCAGCACATGTTCTTCAATCCGATAATTGCAAATTTTATGCTAAAACATGGCTGTTTAAACTAACGTTGTACTTGGTAAAAATACCATGACCAAGCAGGGTGAGCATGCAGCATGTTATAACCCTACGTCACAGAAACCATAGAAGGAATTGGAGCAGCCAGGCTCTACTGGAAGTGTGAGTAATGGAATTTAAGATCTCTCTGGTCTGCTGTTGAGGATGAGTAATGGGAATCAAAGGGAGGTGGGGTGTGACCATATAGCAGCTCCAGCCCTTAGTGTGGTCTCCTGGCTTCAGGCAGGACAACAGCCGTGCTGGAATGTGGCTGGAGAGGGCAGGTGCGCTGGCAATTCCAGGGTAAGCCTGTGTGTGCGCTAATGTTCATGAACACACTACCACATCCTGCTGCCTGTCATGGCTAGCCAATTTCATGCACTGTGCCTACACATGTGCAGGGGTCTTGTTCAGGATAGTTACTCTATTGAACTGAAGTGAGGCTGCAAAAGGAGAAGAGTCTGGATATAATATAACATTTGGTATTTCCTGCAAGGAGAGGAGCAGCTGTGAAATAAATCTAGACAATGCCAATAAGAAGAAGTGAAAATAATGAGCTCTTAACCTGCTGTTGGGCACCAGAGATTCAGAGTTAGAGCTGAAATGCAAGTCTGTGCTGCAAGCCTGTCCAAGCTGTTGAGTAATCATACGAACAGATATAGATCCCTAGCTACTGGATGAAATCCAAATTCCCACTCTTGGCACCACCATCAGCTCCACCCACATTTCTCCGTGTCGCCAAATGATCTCAAATAAGGAATAGCAAGATAATGCCTACTGTTGGCTATAAGACAACACTTTACACTGTAGCTCAGCACATGTGACAACAATCAATAACTCGATAACTCTTGCTAGATTGGGTGGCTATTCTGGAACTATGTTTTTTTTGCAATTAAGGCATGAAAATTAACATTTCTGCTGGCATTTGCTCTGCTTCTTTGTTTCATTGGTTTAGGCGATGGCAAATTGAACATCACATTCATGAAGTCCCAGATACATTGCTGACATCACTGTGCCATTATTATTTGACATTTTTTGAAGCGTGCATGTGGGCATTGGATGATTACTTGGATTAAAACAATGTGGAGGGCTATGGGAAGAAAGCAGGAGAATGATAGTTGGTAATGGTGTTCATTTAACAATCTGGTGCAGGCATGATGGGTCAAATGGCCTGGTTCTGCCCCATAACACTTCTGTGATTCTGTGATTTGTAGCAATTTGCAGCACAAATATTACACAATCTGATCAGCGAAGAATAAAGTCCAGTTCATGTTCGTCACCACAAGATATGCTATTTCTGTGATTTCTGGTCCGGAATCTCTGTTCCTTTGGCAGAGTTATTGCTCCTTTTACAGATTACGAATTTTCCAGGGTATATATTTCCTGACAAATCTAGATAATAAAGGAAGCTCTCTTATGAATAAATTTAAATCACTGTGACGCTAACATTCCTATCTGATTTTACCATCTGACCACCAATACTTTTTGCTCCTGGCCACCAATCCCAGCTGGACAAGTCGTGAGGCAGCCATTACAAATGTAATTTAAAGAAATCCTTAGCCATTGTCAGGGTTCAGTTGAATAAACCTTTGGATACTGATTAATTACAGTCGCGTGTCTTTCTTTACCTTATTGAATTTGAAAGTGATTGTAAATGATATCGTTGGTTCTGAACTTGCATCAGGCATTGCAGTTGTTTCTCAATCGAAGCCTTTCTAGAAATTCCACTGTTGGAAGCGGAAGAGAAAGACAAACTAAGAGGGAGCAAAAGAAAACTACAAAGAAAGAAGAGAAAATAAGAAAAGAGGCATGCTGAAAGGAATCAGTATCTTTTGCACTGGGTTTGTTGGTCTCTGGACATACCAGAAGCTCTCAAAGAAATAGCAGTAAGGAAGTTTCAATTCTCTTGCAAGGCAACAATAGAGTTGTGGTACATCCTGCACAGAGATCTTTGACCAAATGCTACCACCAAATCAGCATTTCCGGCTGTAGGCAAAGTCACTGCAAACCTGAATTTATCTGATGATCTTCAGTCTATGCTTATCATTCACCAGGACATTCAGTGGCATTTCTTTAACTGAATTGCAGGATAGGCATTGACCAGGAACTGAACTGTACCTGTCATATATATATATATATATATATGTATATATATACACACACACACACACACACACACCACCGGCTGAGAAAAAGAACAGGAAATGATGTCACCATAGGAAATGATGTAACCGCAGAAAATAACATCACCTACCCAAGGAATCCACCCCCCAAATATATAATAGAAAGCAGAAAACACCAGCAGTGCTTCATCCAGAGGCTCATTGAAGATGTTACCTAGTATGGTGATGAAAGATCTGAAAATGAACCTTTCAGCTCAGTGAGCAAACCTACATCCAGAACCTCAACCTGAGCTACAAATCTTCTCAAAACTTGCTAAATTCTGCTGTGAGCAACCTATCTATTATCCACTGTCTGTAAGGCACAAATTAGCAAGATGATAACCCATTTGTCTGTATGAGTGTAGTCCAAAAACACTGAAGAAGTTTTACTGCATCGAAACAACACAATCCACTTGACATCCACCTTACAAATTCACCGCCACCACAACTGCTGCACCACAGCTGTAATGTGTACCATACACAAGATGCATGGCAGCAACTTACCAATTGTTCAACAGCACCTTCCCAAACCTGTGACCTCCACCATCTAGAATAACCGAGGTAGAAGAAGCAAGGAGATCACAGCATCTGCAGGCTCAGCCTGAAGTTACACACCATCCAGACGTGGAAAAATATTGGCTGTTGCCTTGTTATTTCTGGGTTAAAATCCTGGAACTCCCTCCCAACAAGACTGTAAACACCTTCATCACAGGCCAAGAAGGCAATTCACCACCAATCCTCTCAATTAGAGATGAGCATTAAATACTGACCCTGTCAGCAATGGCCACATTCCATGAACACATTAATTAATTAAAAACTAAAGGGCATGTTACATTCCGATTGCAGTGCTGCAGTTCAACAAATATTTAGGAAAGCAATAATTTGAATGTCCCTCCTTGCAAGAGAAGGGAGGCTGAACTGAAGTTATCAGAGATTAGGGGGAGCAGGATGATAATGTATACCCAGTTGATCCACTGTGAGGGAGATCTTGTTCCAGGAGAGTACAGATATTAGCATCAACTTGTCATGAAAGAACAATTCCTCTGTCTATAGGCTTTGATGTGATGGTCTTGCCTCTTTGGAGCTGGATCTCCATGTCATAGGAACATAGAAACATTGTACAGTACAGCACAGTACAGGCCCTTCAGTCCTCAAATTGTACCAAACATTTATCCTACTCTAAGATCAGACTAACCTACATACCCTTCATTGTACTATTATCCATATGCCTGTCCAAGATACATTAAATGACCCTAATGTATCTGACTCTCGTACCACTGCTGGCAGTGCACTGCATGCACCCACCACTCTCTGTGTAAAGTACCTACCTCAGACATCTCCCCTAAACCTTCTTCCAATCACCTTAAAATTATGCCCCCTCATGATAGCAATTTCTGCCTTGGGAAAAAGTCTCTGGCTATCCACTCTATCTATGCATCCTATAATCTTGTACACCTCTATCAAGTCACCTCTCATCCTTCTTCACTCCAATGAGAAAAGCCCTATCTCTCTCAACCTTTCTTCATAAAACATGCCCTCCAGTCCAGACAGTGTTGTGGGAAATTTCCTCACACCCTCTCTAAAGCTTCCACATTTTTCCTATAATGAGGCAACCAGAACTGAACACAATATTCCAAGTGTGGTCTAACCAGTGTTTACAGAGCTGTAGCATAACCTCACGGCTCTTAAACTCAATCTGCCAATGAAAGCCAACACACCATACGCCTTTTTTTTGTAAATATATTTATTGGCAATTTTTTTTAACTTTACAAACATACAAAATTATTGAAAAAATGTGACCAATAGCAAATATCAGTAGAATAAAAAGAAAAAAAACACAAATTACAATACAACTACTGTCTAATAACTACTAACCTACCCATAATACAAAACAAACCGTAACACTGTGCACAGAAACATCAATAAATAAGTAAATAACTAATAGATCAAAAAAAAGAAAAACAAAAAAATACACAAAATACAAAACAGCTATGCTCAGCACAAAGCTCCCAAACAAAGGAATGGGACCATTGTGTATATACCTGTATTAACTCAGGAGCCCCCCTCCAGGGCCCAGGGCTTGACAAACCTAACCATCCTGGTTAAATAAATGCCCTAGTTAAGATAGCTGACAAACCTAGATCCAAATAACTCAAGTAGGGCTGCCATGTCTTATAAAAATGGTCTGTTTTGTGGTCCACCATGTTTGGGAAAAAAATTCCAAGGGAATGTGCTCCATAATTAATTTCTGCCATCCCAGCAAGCCTGGTGGGTTCTCAGACACCCAGTTCATCAGAATATTCTTCCGTGCACAGTATGCAAGAAGATTAAATAGTTTCTTCCCATGCCTGTCTAAAGATGGTAAATTCAGTAGACCTAAGAGGAGAGATATTGGGTCTACTTTGACTTCAGCCCTCAGTAACCTCCCTATCTCTCCCGCCACAGCTTGTGGCATGTCCAAAAGCAACGGGTAAGAGTACCTACACTTAGTTTACATTTGTGGCACATTGAAGATGCCCCTTTTTAAATCTTCACCAGACAATCCAATGCCAGATGAGCCCTGTGCAGAACATTTACCTGGGTAGCGCATGTTCTGTTACGGATTGCGATCTCTTGAGCCTTCTCCCATATGTTCTCCCATGTTTCAGAAGAGATCTCCACTCCTAGCTCTTGCTCCTAGACCTCACATAACCGGTTAAAGCTCTGGCCAGACCCTGCCACCCAGCAGGCGATAGAGGGACTAACCGAAAGAGTGCTTGTGGAACGTAGCAACAACCTCTCTGTATTGGGTTTATAGGGCTTAGTGAGAAGCGTAGTCTTCTTCTGGATGAAATCCCGAACCTGAAAAAAATGAAAAAGATTTCTACTGGGCAACCCATATTTACGGCTCAGTTGCTCAAAAGACATCATAACCTCCCCCTCAAACAAGTCTCCCAAACTAGAAACTCCTCTCGCTGCCCATAGTTTGAACCCTGAGTCCATCATCCCTGGTCGGAACCCTGGCTTGCCAACTATAGGTGTAAGTGGCAAAGTCTTGGATAAACAACCCTCACTCTAACACATCACCCTCCATGCCTTGACTGTACTAATGTCAATGGGGTTCCAGTAGTGGTCCATAATTGTCCACATCTTATCCATGAACAACAGGTTAATAAGAGGCCACTTTGCCTGGGAAGCCTTGATATCCAGTCATATTGAGTTTGGATCGTTACCTACCCAATTGCAGACAAAGGACAGCAGGGAACTCAATTGATACCTCCTGATATCTGTGAAATCAACTACTCCCCCTCCTTGAGGCAACTGCAATTTAGTAAGTTTGATGAGGGACCGCCCACGATGCCAGACAAAGGAACTAAACCATCCCATAAGCTTCCGCAGCGTTGACCTGGGAAACATTATGGGGAACATACACATGGGATAAAGCAAACGAGGAAGAATATTCATTTTAATGAGAGATATTCGGCCCAGCCATGAAATTGGAAGTGCCTCCCATCTCTGGAGATCTCGCCTAATATTGTCGAGCAAGTGAGCAAAGTTAGTCTGAAATAACAGATCAAATTTGGGAATAATAAAAATGCCTAGGTATTGGAACATTGCCCGTGACCACTTAAAAGGGAACTTGGGGCCACCTTCAACTTCTGGCACATCCTTAAGGTTCCCCAAAGGCCTAGCCTCTGATTTTGCAAAGTTAATCTTATATCCTGAAATAGCACCAAATGAATTGATACATTGTATCAAATGGGGTACGGAGGTGATCGGGTTCGATAAAAACAGAAGGACATCATCTGCTCACAGTGTCATCTTGTGTGCCCTCGATCCCACTTCCGGAGCGGTTATGTGGACGTTCTGACGAATGGCCTCTGCCAGCTGCTCTATCACTAACGTAAACAACAGTGAGAGAGGTGGCAGCCTATCCCTCCCAATCCTAAAATTCCCAGACTTCACACTGTTGGTGATGACTGCGGCCAGAAGGTGGCGATATAAAACCTCCACACACCTAGCAAAGACCCCACCCAACCAAAACTGTTCTAAGACATAAAAAAGGCACGGCCATTCCACCCGGTCAAATGCTTTCTCTGCATCTAAGGAAATCACCAACCCCTGAATCGATCGTTGACAAACTTGGACCACATTCAGCCACCTTCTAATATTATTAAAGGACCTGTAGCCCCTTATAAAGTCTGTCTGGTCCTCTTTAACAATATGGGGCAGGCAACACCTTTTCCAATCTCAGCGCCAGGATCTTAGACAGAATCTTGAAATCTGAATTTAATAGCGAGATGGGTCTGTATGAGGCACAATCCTCAGGAACCTTCCCCTTCTTAAGAATTAAGGAAATATTAGCTTCTCTCAAAGATGGTGGCAGGTATTCATGCATATAGGAGTGATTGTACATCTCTGATATCGACCCTGACAGAATCCCTATAAACTCCTTATAAAACTCACCCGGAAGACCATCAGGGCGGGGCGCTTTCCCACTCTGAAGTTGCCTAGCTGCCTCCTGTATTTCCTGAACAGTCAAGGGGGCATTAAAGAGAGAGGCCTGTTCCAAGGTCACTCCTGGGAGGTCCAGGTTCTTAAAAAAGGTCTCCATTTTAGCCCTCCTGTCCTCGCAACCTTCAGACCAATACAATTCAGAATAGAACCTCCGAAAAGCCTCATTCATCTTTTTAGCATCATATGTATGGATCCCAGCACTGTCTCTGATTGCAATAATGGATTGGGGACCATGCTTTTTCCTAGTCAGGTACGCTAAATATTTCCCTGGCCCATCCCCATACTTGAACAGCCTTTATCCAGTAAAAGCAAGTTCTTTCTTTGCGTTTTGTGTCAGTATTGAATTCAAGGCAGCCCTGAGGGCCGTGATCCGCTGTAGTTTAGTCACCGAAGGTCACGCAAAATGTGCCGCCTCGGCGGCTTTCAACTGCGTCTCAAGTAGATGCTGCTGTTCCCCCTTCTGTCGTTTCCGGCTATCCGAATAGGAAATAGCTAATACCCTCGCAAAGGCCTTAGCAGTCTTCCATAACGTAGACAGACTACTAGCCATGCCTGCGTTGATAGTCAAGAATTCCTGAAACTCCTTCAAAAAGTATTCCACAGATTTGGAATCCATAAAGAGAAAAGGGTCTAAATGCCAATGCCGCAAACCTAGCCCCTCACTCTTGGCCTTAACTTCCAAATATACTGCCGCGTGATCAGAGATAGTTATATTCCCAATTTTGCAATCCAAAATTGAATCCAGAAGGACTGAGGGAGCCAGAAAGAGTCAATCCTCGTGTGACATTTATGTGGGTTTGAAAAAAAGGTGAGGTCACTGCCGGTTGGGTGAAGACATCTCCAAATATCCACCAACCTCAACTCCTCGCATAAGTCAGCCACCTGCTTGGCCTGCGAAGAAATGTTTGGGGGCCCACTAGCCATCCTGTCCACTGTCGGATCCAAAAGACAATCCTCCCCTATAATAAAGTGCCGTGTTCCAAAGACACTCAGCTTAGAGAAAGCAGTAATCAAAATTTGGGGGAATGTACCATAGAACAGTAGGCATTCAAAATGCCATATTCCTCCCCATGTATCAGGGCTTTAGGTATCACAATCCATCTCTGCTCATCTTTCACCTGCTCTAATAATGTGAATGGAAGATTTTTCTGGATAAGCACTGCCGCTCCCCTACTGTTAGTAGTGAAGGATGAAAAGAATACTCGGTCATAACCCCCTCTGTTGTAACTTCAGGTGTTCCCCATCGTCAAGATGGGTTTCCTGCAACAAAGCGATATCAACCCTTTCCCTCTTAAGGCTGGAAAGCACTTTTTTTACCTTTTAACAGGTGAATTACTTTTCTTGTTATTCCAGGTGCAGCATTTAATAAGACACTGAGACATATCCCCTTTCAGAGACCCTTGGACCCCTGGGATGGGGAGCCCTGTTTACAAAGTGCCGAGCACAAGTAAATAAAGACTCACAGAGTCGAAGAATTATGTATACAAAAACTGTTACTACCAAAAAACTACAAAGAAAACCAAATATAAAGCCTTGAATGGAAGATTCTTACCCGTGCCCTGCATGCACCCTACCCACCCCTCCTTCACAGCTCCTTCAAACCCCACTGTGCCCCAGCCTTAAGCCAGAAAAAAAACAGAGATGATCCTTAAATCAACAGAAAAAAGACAAAGTCAGGATGAGCACTCCACCCATCCATGGCTTCATGTCACCCCTACTTGTGACTAAAAGAGAAACCGAACAAACAAAAAAAGGGTCAACAAAGAACATCCACAAAATTTCCCATCAGAAAAACCAGTTATATTATAAAAAGATCAACTTATTCCAAGTTTTTGTCCCCTTTTTCAAAACATGGGGAAAGAAGGAAAATAGAACAAACGTTAACTGTATTCTTCAGGCCTGTCTGTCTATTTTAAAGTGTCTATAAAGTTTTTAGCTTTATCCGTTGAGTGAAATGTTTAAACTGAGTCCTCATGGCTGAAACGGAGCACTGCGGGGTACCTCATGGAGTACTGGATACCCAGGTTCCTCAGCCTCTTTTTAACTCCGTCGAAGGACTTCCTCTTTCAAATTAAAGCTGCTGAAAAATCCTAGAAATACATGATTTTTGACCCCTTGTATAGAAGTGCCTGCAGATCATTTCCCAGTAATCGAGAGGCTTCTAGTACTTTTTGCTTAACCTTATATGAATGGAAGCGCACTAGGACCGGGCGGGGAGGCTGCACTGGCCCTGATCTGTGCACTGTAACCCGATACGTCCTTTCGATATATAGCCTGCTGGACTCGATGTGAAGGCCCAAATACTTCGGCAGCCAGCTTTCAAAGAAGCTGACTGGCTGCTCACCTTCCTCATCTTCAGGGAGCTCGACAATTCGTAGATTTATCCTCTGACCTCGGTTTTGAGGTCGTCAATATGGTCTCGCAAGGCCTGCACCTCTAGCTCCAGCACCTGGATCCGACTGGATGAGGACTCCATCACAGCTTCTGAAGCCTTAATTCGACCCTCCACTTCTTCAAGCTGCTCCCCAAGGCCCTGGATCTCCTGCTTGTGCTTCTGCAGCATGGAAGCAATAGGTTGGACCTGGGCACAAATCTCCCCATGGATCTCCTCAATCGCAGCCCCAACCCTCAAGGTAAGTCTCTCCATCGCCACAGCCATTTCCTGTGAGTCTGTCAGGTCCCCGGGGGGTTCAGGAGAGGCTGCTGTTGCTGCAGTCTCTGGTGTATGCAGTGTGGCAGGGGATGATCCTCCCTGCTGCTACCTGCTCATTCCTGTTCCCTTTGGCATCCTTCCCACTCCCAAATATTAACAAATATGTGTTCTGTGAGGTCTTAAACTAATAATTTCACCACATAATGGGATGGCAAAAAACACCAAGTATGCCTTGGCTGTTAGGCAGAGCTGTCCACAGCAATTCACAGAATTGCTGCTGCCATCTTGCCAAGTCCCATGTGCCTTCTTAACAACCCTATCAACTTGTGCGGTAACTTTGAAGGATCTCTAGACATGAACCTCAAGATCCCTCTGTACCTCCACACTGCCTTTAACCCTGTATTCTGTATTCAAATTTGACTTTCCAAAGTGAATCACTTCACACTTTTCCAGGTTGAATTCCATCTGCCACTTCTCAGCCCAGTTCTGCGTCCTGTCAATGTCCCATTGCAACCTTCAACAGCCCTCCACACTATCTGTCACTCCATCAACTTTCATGTCATCAGCAAATTTACTAACCCACCCTTCCGCTTCCTCATCCAAGTCATTTATAAAAATCACAAAGAGTAGAGGTCTCAGAACTGATCGCTGCGGAACACCACTGTGTCAATCCTCTTTGTTCTGTCAAAATCCACGTGGCCCAGGGGAAGGCTGCTGGTTTGGCAATGCTGCTGCTCCACCTACAGTTGGTACTGTTGGAGCTACTCCTCTAGTTTCTCACCTAAGTGCAATATGGAACCGTATTAGCTTTTCCCAGGCAGTGATGGGAGATTGGCGCCAGCAAGATACAGCAAGCCTGAGAAGGGTGAGGTGTAGACAGATGGATTGATTTTAAAGAGGTTGCTGAGAAATAAGTGGACTATCTCAGAAGAATTCAAAGGAACAGTCTCTCATTGGGACATGGCTGGAGTTATTCTGTTTCACTATCTTAAGGTTTCCCAACATCATTATTACTTTCACAGAAGAAGTATTCCCAACTCTCCATTGTCTCACTGAGCCTCGAGATTCTAAACAGCTCAAGAGCTAGCTTTTAAAGCCAGGTGTTGGGATAAATCCTGAGTTAATTGCCTCTTTCCAGCTGCATGGAGGTCCCCTGCTTCCCTGCAAAATCTACTGGGTTAAACCTGGAAGTAGGCATGGTCATTTTTGACCTGATACCACTGTTTGACGCTTTCAGCCCCATGCCTGGATCTGAGCCCACCTTCCCTCAGTAGGAAAAGTTCTTTCCCTTCCCCAGCTGAACAGAGTTCATTCACCAGTTTGGGCTTAGAAAAATGCATCTCCACTTTAAGCTTCAGGTCCAGTTTTCTGACTCAGGCAGTTGAGCTGTCTACAGGGCTCACATTTTAACATGATAACTCACATCACCAAATGTATGAGAGAAGTCTAGAAATTGAGGTTCATACCCTATCAACTCGAATGGTTGCTCATTGGTCTTTCTCCATCCATGCTCTCTGGGACAAGGATGACCATTCAGATTTTGAGAGCAATTGGTTCAAAGCAGCTGCATTGGAATATTCCCTGGGAAGAAAGTCTCTGGCTATTCATTCTATCTATGCATCTTATCATCGTGAGTCCAATGACCCCAGCATTTCCTTTGATCCATGAATGCTTTTACTGATGACAATGAAAGATGCATACAATTGATTAAGAAATAGGGCTCATACACACAAATATTACTGAACATAACGTAAAATGTTTTTGTGTTTCAGAGTGGGTGAATAATCTCAATCTGAATATTCTCAGCCATCTGCCATCATCATCATTTTTTTCTGCACTTTAAAAAGGTGAGGTTAAAGTTGCATCAAATGTCAAATTTCAGTAAAGATGAATACAAAATCATGTTGAGTATAATAATATTCAATTATGCTAAGTTGTTCTGTGGAAATATGAACATTTATTTACATAATAAACACTGAATACTCAAAAGAACAACTAATTTTAAATATTATAATGCAAAGCATTCAAAAAGAAATCACCCAATGTTTATTGTGATGAAGGAAAGATGTATCTCATTGATAGAGTGGACATTTGCTACTGAAATATTTCACGTGTGTCTGTTCCCTTCTGGATAATTGTTGATTAACATAGAAACTAAGGTGTAGAAGTTTTGATACCAATTTTAAACCGAAAGAACTGCGGATGTTGGAATTCAGAAACAAAAACAGAAATTGCTGTAAAAGCTCAGCAGGTCTGACAGCTTCTGTGGAGAGAAACCAGAGTTAACGTTTTGTATTTTCTGAGGAAGGTCTGAGGTAGAATCACTGAATCCAAAATGTTCACTCTGATTTTTCTCCACAGAAGCTGACAGACCTGCTGAATCTTTCCAGCAATTGTAGTTTTCGGTTATGCAGAAGTTTTGATTGTATAGCATTCCTGCTTTTTCCAATGTCAATCACTAGTTATCTTGTTAGGCACTTCTGGTCCTCTGACTTGCCACTTTAGATTATCATTACTTGTTGTCTTGGACAGTTCTAACTTCATTGATAGGATCTGACACTTAGTACTGCTAAATAAGTCACAATGAATTAACTTCTCAGGCTTCGCTCAGTGGCAGTAATCTCACATCTTGGTCAGGAGGTTTTTGGTTAAAGGTCAATTTCTGGACATCAAAGCTGGTACTTCGTTGAGAGAGTGCTGCTTTATTGAAGGAGCTGCCTTTCAACTGGACATTAAGACATTAATTGGACCTTTATCATTAATAAGCAGATCATCTGGTCATTTATCCCACTTGTGGTTAATTGTCATATGCACACAGGCAGTCACTGTTCATATGTTGCAAGACAGGCACTAGGGGGAGAAGTGCTTAATTGGCTGTACAATATTTGGAATGCCCTATGGTCATAATAAGTGCTATACAAATGCAGCTTTTTATCCTTTTGCACTAAAATTGTATCCATAATTACACAACTCAATGCAGTTATGTTATTTTTGAAGATTCATTTTTGTTTGCCAATAGCTCAGCAGTTTCCTTGTATTACGCCCTCTTCCCAACTTATTCCTTTCACATCCTATTGATCTCTTCATCAAATCACTCAAATAATTCTCCACCTTTCCTGTCAGAACACACTACAGTTGTGGCTTTTTCTGAAAAATTGCAGGCCTCCATGGGATGAAGCTGGCCAAAGAAGGACACTATGTTCTCATTTTCCAGTGAGGTTACACTTAATACTGTTCAACTTCTTGTTCTGTCTCACAGATGGCTGCCAAGATAAATTTTTAACAAATTTAAAGTACATGAGATTAAAACATATCAGACTAGATTTCACACAGAGGAGTCAAAAGTACTGAACATAAATCACAGGACATATTAAAGCAATCTTCCACTTATTTTGGTGGTGTAGCAAATCTCTATATTTTTGTAGATGAGAAACAATGTCTGTTTTCCTGCTTTGCCGTTCAATTTTAACATCAATCACCATCTTACGCAAAGTGGGCAATCTCAATCACAGACGTCACAAACATTTCTGATGCAGGACATGAAGCCATTCATATGGGCACAGTATGGAAAGCTCATCTGAGCTGAATATTGTTGCGTGGAATTGTGAAATTCAATTGAGCTATTTGCATAAATTTTTGTTTTTCATCTAAGCTGAGACTTGCAGCAGCTGATACTCTACAGGGTTGGTCCTCCAGGATTTACAAGGCCAGCTCAATTAAATATCCATTGATGGATCAGGACCACAGCTCACATGAGCAATGCATAGGATACGGGGTGGGCCTTTAATTTCATAGTCTGTAAAAAGCTAAAAATAACTGAAGGTTATAACAGCTGCTTGGAGTTAGTAGGAAAGTGACTGGTATCAGTGAGTTGACTATCAGGGAACTACACTGTTCGGTTTAAGATGAGATTTTGTGCTCATTTTGAAGTCATTTTCCACGTGAAGGATCGAATTGCTGAAGGACACAAGTTTTGCATTAGATCATTGCAAAAATACTAAAGTTAAAACTAAAAGAAATTGCAGAGGCTGATGAATGATGAGGGGCAAAAGAGTAGGAAAGACACTGCTGGATTATTTGCACCCCTTGTTGATATGGCAGAATAGTGGGGGCATGGAGTGGGGGCAGGAACATTGCAAGGTTTGCAAAGTGACCCTTTGGGTAGAAGTGATAGGATACCTACTTCGTAAATATAAACACAAACACAATTTAATGACATTGAGGTATATATTTATCTTTACCGCTTGGATATTAGGCACAGCCTCAGGGAAACATGTAAAGGAAAATTGGGGAAAGGAGAATCGCTTATTTGTAATGGAATGTGCTTGATTTTCTTACCATCAATATAAATATAAGGATAATTGGATGAGCTCAACAATCAGCACATAATCCTCCTACCCATCTTCCTTCTCTGTCCACTGCCCGGTGGTAAAGATGAAAATCTATTTTCATGTTCCACTTTAAAAACATAGAAAGGGATGATTGTCAGTTAGGCAGTGTCTGCTTTTTCTCAGGATGTCTCAAAGTGTTTTATAGCCAATGAAATACTTTTTGAAGTATAGTCACTGTTCTAACTTAAGAACTGCAGCAGCCAATGTGCAGATTTCACAAGTAGCAATGTGATCATTGATTTTTAATATGTCGGTTGAGGGATAAATATTGGCCAAAAAGAACCTGTTAATTGATTACTGCCTTGGGATGTTTAAAATCCACTCATCAGAGCAGTTGTGGCCTTGGTTTAACAACTCATCTCAAAAACATCACCTCACATTGCTCTTCCTCAACCACCCACAAAGGTAATGCAGAACTCCCTCAATCTTCCACTGAAATGAGACTCTAAATGTGGTACTTTGGTTCTTAAAGTAGGAACTTGAAGTAAATCTGCAACCTGTTATCTCAAAGTCAGTGTTATTACCCCAAATATCACCTCAACAGACCCAGTTACATTAGAGCTGCTCTTAGGACTTAAGGGATATTTAACTGGTCCGTGAAATACTGTTTGCTTTGGTGATGCTCTCAGCAAATGACATTGCAATCCCATATATGTCTCCACGTACCTGCAGAGCAGTATCCACCAGCTATTAAATGGTGATCAACATTGGGAAAATATCAAAGAAACAGTTAAATACAAAAAGTTCCTAGAAACTTCATAAGTAGGAATTTCCAAAAAAAAAGGATCTTCCAAAACTTTGTTCTGAACTGGAAAGTGATCAGAATGGAGACCAAGCAATTATGAGGCTACTTTCAGGAGAAGATCCGACATGCCAGCTGGGTATGTACTCCCATGTTAGATCACCAATCTAGTTCCACAGTATGTCTGTGCCCTATTTGATGTGGATTAAGTATTAAATGGTATAAATTTTAAAAATGTCTGTCACATCTTTAAACCTCAGTTTTCCCATGAAAATACTAGTCTTTTAGTTGTGTTGTAATTTCTCCATAAAGTACACAGCCCTCATTTCAATTCCATTCTATCCTATCCAATCACTCTTTGAACTCTGATATCCAATGTACTTGTAGCTTTAGAGTCATAGAGTCAAAGAGATGTACAGTACAGAAACAGATCCTTTGGTCCCACCTGTCCATGCCAACCAGATATCCCAACCCAATCTAGTTCCAGTTGCCCATATCCCTCCAAACCCTTCCTATTCAAAGACCCATCCAGATGCCTTTTAAATGTTGTAATTGGACTAGCCTTCACCACTTCCTCTGGCAGCTCATTCCATACACGTACCACCCTCTGCGTGAAAATGTTGCCCCTTAGGTCTCTTTTATATCTTTCCTCTCTCACCTTAAGTCTATGCCCTCTAGTTCTGGACTCGCCCAAACCAAGGAAATGATTTTGCCTATTTATCCTATCCATATCCCTCATGATTTTATAAACCTCTCTAAGGTCACCCCTCAGCATCCGACACTCCAGAGAAAACAGCCCTAGCCTATTCAAACTCTCCCTGTAGCTCAAATGCTCCAACCCTGGCAACATCCTTGTAAATCTTTTCTGAACCCTTTCAAGTTTCACAACATCCTTCTGATAGGAAGGAGACCAGAATTACATACAACATTTCAACAGTGGCCTAACCAATGTCCTGTACAGCCGCAACATGACCTCCTAACTCCTGTACTCAATACTCTGTCCAATAAAGGAAAGCATACCAAATACTTTCTTCACTATCCTATCTACCGAGGACACCACTTTCAATGATCTATGAACCTACACTCCAAGATTTCTTGGTCCAGCAACACTCCCTAGGATCTTACCATTAAGGGTATATGTCCTGCTAAGATTTGCCTTCCCAAAATGCAGCACCTTGCATTTATCTAAATTAAACTCCATCTGTCACTTCTCAGCCCATTGGCCCATCTGATCAAGATCCCGTTGTAATCCGATGTAACTTTCTTCGCTGTCCACTCCACCTCCAATTTTGGTGTCATCTGCAAACTTATTAACTATTCCTCTTAAGCTCACATCCAAATCATTTATATAAATGACAAAAAGTAGAGGACCCAGCACAGATGCTTATGGCATTCCACTGGTCGCAGGACTCCAGTCTGAAAAAACAACCCTCCACCAATGCCCTCTGTTTTCTACCTTTGAGCCAGTTCTGCATCCAAATGGCTATTTCTCCCTGTATTCCATGAGATCTAACCTTGCTAACCAGTCTCCCATGGGGAACCTTGTTGAAAGCCTTACTGAAGTCCATATAGATCACATCTACCACTCTGTCCTAATCAATCCTCTTTGTTACTTCTTTTAAAAACCCTATCAAGTTTATGAGACATGATTTCCCACACACAAAGCCATGTTGACTATCCCTAACCAGTCCTTGCCTTTCCGAATACATTCTGTCCCTCAGGATTCCCTCCAACAACTTGCCTACCACCAACAACAGGCTCACTGGTCTATAGTTCTCTGACTTGTCTTACCACCTTTTTTAAACAGTGGCACCATGTTAGCCAACCTTCAGTCCTCTGGCACCTCACCTGTGACTATCGATGATACAAATATCTCAGCAAAAGCCCAACAATCACTTCCCACCTCCAATACAGTTCTAGGGTACACCAGATCAGGTCCTGGCAATTAGGTACCTTTCTTCCCTAATAAGTTTTGTATCTAATGTTGGGCTTTAGTGGGACCATTCCCTTAGAATAGATTGTGGTGAATTTCCGCAACCATTGTCAAAACCTACAAGACTGTTAGGATGACATTACATTCAACCCATTGAAAGTGACATTATTTTTCTTGTCAAATGTTTATGGAAAATCTTGCTTTAAATTAATGAAACAACACACTTACTAAAAATAATAAAAATGAATGAAAAATAATTCAGAAATATATTTTTTATTTGTTTTTTTCATTATGCTTTTGAGCTACTGTACAAAATAACACTAAAAGCAGTTCCATCTCATATTTGATTCAATTTTACTGTTTGGGATCCCACTCAGCAATTTTATGATACTTATCTTGGGCTGTAAAACTAAACGGCATTGTCCTTGACCAGTCTAAAAAGACAGTAAAATGTATTTGATGAAATTAACTGCATACATAATGCATTATCACAATGCTTGTTGCTAGGCAAAGATTAGGTCAAGGTGCAATAGCCATATCTCCATAAGCTGCCTGAACTACTTCTCCCAGAGTATGTCCTAAGGCAGGTCACTAATAAAATCAGCTGTGCTGATGGTGTGGACACAAATACACACACTTTTATTTAGCCCCAGATGGTGCTTCACTACATACAATGTAATATGTGCACAGCTTTTACAGTTCACTCACTGTACTAACACTAATCTTTTATCTGACTTTTAAAAAAAGATTATAGACACTTTTCTCACAAGATCATTGCATTTGTACCAGATTGTAACCCTAGAGGCAAAATGCAGATTTCAGCTTATTTTTAAAAGCCAACAGATTCATCAACCTTTTCACTTAACCATTTCCTTCCTCCCTTGATGCTGCCACACTATGGAACAACACTTTGACGTAAATGAGAGAAATATTAACAGATCACTGCCAGTTTAAGTTTACCAATTTTAATTGTTAAAGCCATATAACAGGAGGAGAAATCCAAATTTATAACTCCATTGTTGAAACAGACAGTTCAGTGCATACTTCCAAAAATAATAAAATAAAAGCAAATTTCCTGAAAGAAAACTGAAACACATTGCAACATAAGCATCCCGGCATGATACCTACCTGTGCATATTGGCAATAGTATGTTAAGAGTCTGATACCTGACAGCAAAACAAAAGTTAAAGGGACAGAAATAGAATAAAAAGGAATGAAATACATTGAAAGACAAGTGGAAATGCCACCATCCAGACTCCCTGCTGTTACTGATCTGACCTTTTGACCATTAAAAATATCACAATGTGCTTCAAATTGTTGCTGAGCCAATAGTTAATGCTACCAATCTATTGAACAGGATCATGTTGAAATGAAAACCAAGTCTGAAAATTAACCCTGGTACTCAATAAAGGATTGTGGCAATCTCGAGGACAGAGGCACCCTGCGGTTTTCTGCCCTTATTCTCAATGGAATATATCTCTTGACATTAGTCTGTCATTTGTTGTTAAAAGACAAGTAAGTGGAATACAATTTAAAAATAAAATTTGAAGTTTTTGGAGATGTAGAATAGATTCTATTTCTTGGATTTGTTTCTCTCAAGGAGAAAGTGAAGTCTGCAGATGCTGAAGATCAGAGCTGAAAATATGTTGCTGGAAAAGTGCAGCAGGTCAGGAAGCATCCAAGGAATAAGAAATTCGACGTTTTGGGCTTATGCTGCCTGACCTGCTGCGCCTTTCCAGCAACACATTTTCAGCTTTGTTTCTCTCAACCCTGTTTTGGACCCATCTTTGGGATCTATTCCTTTGGCTGCCTGGCTTCTACCTAGCCTGGTCAACCTTACTTGTTCTCCACCTTCTTCTCAAAACCTACCTCCTTTTTATCAAACTTTTAGTCATAACTGCTGCTAATGTTTCCTTCTGCAGTTTCACATCAATGTTGCTTATGCTTCTGTAATGTATCTTGTGATGCCTTCCTTCATGAGAACATAATATAAATGCAAATTGTTATAATATGTTGCTCCATTTCCAGAAATATGACAATTACAAATATCAACAAGTGAAAGGAATAATTTTGGGCTATATTCATCACAATATCTAACACTGTACTGCATTCTTCAAGTGACAAATCATGGAACCCTGATATAGAGGGACCAGTACTACTGCTACTTGCTTGTCTTTTTGTATCTATTGACATGAAAGGCAACACATTTCTTCCAATGCTGCCTGTAAAAGTGCAGGATATTTGAATTTGATCAAAGTATCATCTTGCCTTATATCCAATATTTAAATGGTTATCCACAGTTGATATTTACAGATGTCATTGGTAAGAGGCCTGTCCTGATTCTGGCTGGGCTGTGAATTCCAACGCAATTTTACTTGGACATTTCATTATCCTGACACATGATGCTCCTCCTTGGGCATTCCTTGCAATGGGTTAAAGGTCACTTTAAGTATAAAACCTACAGGACATCTATCAAAAATGGACTCTGGAGAGTCTGAGCTTTCTGCGTTACATCCATCAGGACAGTTCAGAATCTTACCTTTAACAAACCTTCATTCCTCTCAGGTAGATAGCCTCCCCACAGAAGAACTCAGGGAAGTAGAAAAGTGCATATCAGGATCACATTGGTTATGGAAGAGAAGCCTCTTAATTAACCCTCAAAGCTGATGTTGTGCATGTGTATTGTGTAGTGTTTCGGAAGGGGGTACTTTTTGAAAATTCTGGACAATTATAGTGGCAGGATTTAAACTGACATCTTCAAACCAGACTGTTGAGGGTTAATCATTAAATGTTAATGGTACATAACAATGAGCAATTGAAATAAAGTGAAAAAATACATGGAAAACAGGCAAATTGCAAAAACAGTCTGTTTTGACTGAGAGGTGACCATGTGATACTAAGTTGAAAGATCTGTCCTGTTAGGGCGTCACACAGAGTCACCTGGAGATGTTTTCCTGTATAATGGAATGTCTGGAAAAGTACTGAAAGTACCATGAAATTGTCATATAGCACGTAATCTTAGATTCAGTATTGTATTAATATCAGGGACTTCGGCCAATACATAGGAATTCACCTCAGGCTGGGATTTGGGGCTGTAAAAAGGCAATGAAACTAGCTGACAACATAATACATGTGTTAGATGCTGTCTGACTTCATCTTGGACAGGGTTCATGAATAGTGCCAGGAATCCTGAGTTGTCCAGACTGGCCATTATAAAGCATGGTCCCTGATGGGCAGAAAGGCATGAGACTCATCAATATATATTTACTGCTTTATATAATATATTAATTGCAGTATATATGAATTTACTGTGACATAGATATACTTGCTGCTTAATATACATGTAGCGCTTAATTTATAAATTTACTGCTTAATGTATTTACTGATTAATATCCACACAATACATATATATATGAGTGCTAATAAATGTGTTAATTTAGATCACTTGATCCATAGAGGGTTTTTTTGTTACATCCCACTGAATCCACTATTGAACTTTAACGACAATTGAGTGCAACATTGGGTTCAAACATTCCTGCCAGCAAGATCTAATCCAATGTGATAGAATCAGCTGCTGGAATAATTGGAGCTATTCAGAATGATAAATGCTTGAGCTGAAAGTGATAGGTGCTAAACTATTGCTGACAGCATGTAAACTGGAAGGGATGTTAATGCAGGTGAAGATAAGATTGGGTTTGAAGTTTTGCAGCAGCTTACTGAACTCTTATGAACTACTGTTTATCTACGATTTACTTTTTAAAACGTTATATAATTTTTAAAAATTCACTTCCAAAATGTGTGAACAAAACTTGACAATATATACCACTTATGAGTAAGATGATTCATTTTGAGACAGAAATACCAAGTAGTGCCCTTGTGTTTGGCACATTCACATAATTTTAGATTACAGGCTTGGTAATATTCATAGTTATTTACACCAATTATGCACGCTTAACATCCCTGTTTATCTATATTTTCATGAATTTAGAATCAATTTAACATCAAAATAATTAAACAATACATGTGATTACATATGATACTTCTACAATTATTTACATGCAACCATATTCAGACAGAGATGCTCACAGACAACTATCACAAATAAGCAAGCATCCTTATTCCCTGTTCATACCAAAAATGGGCATCTTTATACACCTTCACAGGTCACTGTTACTTTCGCATCTTCATTGTCATCACCAGTTAGACATTTCACTGGCACACACTTAGGAACCACATTATGCTGTCACTACCAATCTACTCCCAGCAATTCCATATTTGATGTTGTGCTGTGAGAAAGCCTAAATTAACTGATTTTATTTTTTGTGAATCAGAGATTTGGCTACTAAAAACCGTTGTGTAGTTTCTCTACCCAAAGATTAGGGTTTTGAGCTCTCAGCACAAGTGCCATGGACCAAATAGCCTCCTTCTATGCTGAATCGTTCTACCAGATACTTCCCAAAGAATGACTCATCAGTATTTTCTTTCAAGTGAGATGGCAATGAATGCTGAGGAGACAGTTAACATGAGAAGCTAGCAATGAAGCACAAGCTGGATTGCTGTTATGAAAACATTGAGATCAGCCAAAAGCTCCAGGTTGAGATATATCCAACGCTGCTGTTTGTACCTGAACTCATGCTTAGATCCATTCATCCACTGAACAACACACTACAACTGTACAACTGTAGCCTTGCCTGTTTTCAATTCCCACTTAGCTTTCATCTCCCTATCTGTAGAGTCTCCTCTATCCCAAAATCTATGAAGATCAATTCATCAATGTTAATCACATCGCCAATAATGGCCGAGGCTTCAGCTCCCTAAGACCTAAGTTCTAGTATTTCTTAATTAAAGCTTTGTGACTTTCCAACATCTCTTTTCCTTAAGACTGATGGTTTTGTCCAAGCTTGGGATCACCTATCACCTTATGTTGCTTGATACCAAATTTTCTTTGATAATACTCTAGAGCTTGAAGATATTGTTACACTAAAGGTGCTACATAAATATATGCTGTTGTTTTATTGTGATCATGATATCTCCTCATTATACAGGTAGAAAATGCAAGCTAGGCAGATGGTACTGTTATTGAGGCAATAATGCCTACCAACTTGCCCCCATAGTCAGCCTGTTCAGATATGTTATGACCCATCCCAGGAGAAGGTGGGACTTGGTCCCAGGCTGTCTGCTCTAATTAACCTTCTTTATCTTGCTCAAAGGCAGCTACTATAATTAATCAGTGATTTTTCTGGACCACCCCTCCATCACAAGTGTTGTCAGGAAATCAATCTGACATCTGAGATGTTTGCTTTCATCCTGATGAAAGTAATCTTAGATAATGTGCAAGAGAATAAGGTGGGCGGGGGGTTGTGGAGGTGAAGAGAACAGACAAAAATTAAACAATGTTTTAAAAAGTCATTTAAAGCTTTCATTACTGGCTTGGATCTTTCAGGAAGCAGCAATCAACTTTACTGCTCTGCTCCTAGTTTTCTGTGTCCAGACACCACAGTGAATATTTAGCTGGATCATCTAATGCAGACTTCTTCAGAAATGCAGAATTGAACAGTCTATAGCTCCACTATAGAAAATTAGGATGGATGGAGACAAGGGTCCCACTTTCTTACAACATTAGCTGCTTATGTGGAGTTTAAACGTTCAAAAGTGAATTTATGATAAGTGGATGAGTGAATAGCTGGGGGATGGGGGAAGACAAGATGAGTAAGTGGATGAGTCAGTGGGTGGGATGATAGGTGGTGTGAGAGTGAGGTGGTGATTGAGGTGGTAGGTAAGTGTGGTGGTGGGTGGGTTTAGTGGCGGATGAGATGGTGGGTGAGGTGGTACGTATAGTGGGGGTGGGTGAGCTGGTGGGGAGGGGGCATAGAGTGATGGTGGTTCTCGTGTAATCACAGAATTATGAAGGTGCAGTCAGAGGCCATTCAGCACATTGTGCCCACACCAGCTCTATGATTCAGTCCACTCTAATATCCAGACTGTCTCTATTGCCCAGGCTGGCTCTGTCACCCAGTCCAGCTCTGTTACCAACTCTGTCTCTGTCACCCAGTCTGTCTCTATTACCCAATCTGGATGTGTTACCCAGTTCATCTCTATTACTCAGTCCATCTCTGTTACCCAGACAATCTCACTTACCCAGGGGGAGGTGGATGCTACAGATGCTGAAAATTAAAGTCAAGATTAGTGTGGTGCTGGAAAAGCACAGCAGGTCAGGCAGCATCTGAGGAGCAGGAAAATCGACATTTTGGGCATCAGCAGCAAATTGATGAAGGGCTGTCCAAATAATTGCCTCCTTGAATTGAAGCTGCTTTCACCACATTTCCAGGCTTTTCATTGCCTGGTTGCAATGTTGGCAGATGAGAGTAGAATGGCAGGAGGGTAGGATGGCAGGAGGGTAGGATGGCAGGAGGGTTGGATGGTAGGAAGGTAGGATGGTAGGAGGGTAAGATGGCAGGCGAGTAGGATGGCAGGCGGGTAGGATGGCAGGAGGGTAGGATGGTAGGAAGGTAGGATGGCAGGAAGGTAGGATGGCAGGAGGGTAGGATGGCAGGAGGGTCAGATGGTAGGGAGGTAGGATGGCAGGAAGGTAGGATGGCAGGAGGGTTCAGTGGAAGGAGGGTAGGGTGGCAGGAGGGTTGGATGGCAGGAGGGTAGGATGGTAGGAAGGTAGGATGGCAGGAGGGCAGGCTGGTAGGTGGGTGCGATGGCAGGAAGGTAGGATGGCAGGAGGGTGAGATGGCAGGAGGATAGGATGGCTGGAGGGTAGGATGGCAGGAGGGTGAGATGGTAGGAGAGTAGGATGGCAGGAAGGTTGTATGGCAGGCGGGTAGGATGGCAGGAGAGTGGGTAGATGAGGTAGGTGGTGTTGGTAAGGGGTTGAGTGGGTGGTGGGTCAGGGAAGAGTCTAGGAGGTTTGGGCTAAGTTAGGGTAGAGAGTTGGTCAAGTTGAGGGGCAATCGGAGCCCCTAGGAGTACAGTCAGGGGTCAGGAAGTAGCTGGAGGTTCCAGGCAGAAGTTCAGGGTCAGTGTGAGTGATTGCCGCGGTGAACTCGAACGCAGATCCCCAACGCTGAGACAAGTGTGTAATCATCGAGCTCGGTACCTGGGGACTGTCCACCTCAGTCAGAGACATCTTTCACAAAGTTTCAAGGGAGGGGGGTGGGGTATCAGGATTTAAACTCCCCCGGTAAAGGTGACACGGCTCAGCGTGTACCGCGCCGGTTCTCCACTCTCCGACCGTATATAGACTGAAAGCTCCGATTTCCTGGGAGTCTCTGTCAAAAGTTGGGCTTCAAGGGTGCACTTTCTATTTTCCTCATCCTCATCCTTCCTGTCACCTGGGAATATTTTAAGTTTTCCCCCGAATGCCAGACAAAAAAATACAGCAATTCCTTTTTTCCCCTTTTGCACAGAAATCCATTTTGTGATGCCAAGAATAATCCCCAAACTAATATAATACTGGACTCGCCTTGTGTTTCAAATGTGCATTTACTTCCCTCCATATCTGCAAAAATTTCCCTTTGACAAAGCGTCTGTCCGTTCACAAATTCTCTCTGTGTGGAGAACTCTCTCCGAACCTCATTCTTTGGGTGATCATTTTCAATTTAAGCTCATCTTCCTGATGACACAGTCTTTTCCAGTCGCTCTATCAATCCTGTTCATAGTGTTGATAACTTGAATTTTAGCTCCTGACAGACTTCCTTGCGAGAGAGAATAGTCTTATTCCCCACCTTCCGTTCTAGATCAGCCGTGATCCATGGTTTTGGGGTCCTCAGTATTAGCCCGTGAACTGCGGAATGGCCTTGTTCAGTAGACACTCAGAAATGTACATGTTTGGTGGGAAACATATCTGAGAGAAGAGTTGCAGAAGATGCTCATATATTTGTATTTCTATCCCTTCAGCCCCTCTATTTCCGACTTGCCCTTTCTTCCAAATATTGAAAATCGGCGCCTGTCATGACCATGTCAGCTTTTTAACAAACTGCAAGATGCTTTTTAAAACGCATCTCTTTGGGGTAATGATGTCTGAAAGTGCTCCTCTTATTGTCAGGATGAACCACAGGAGAACACGTCTACATCCCACTTTAGGGTCCTGACTGACTGACTAACCTATTTTGACATGAATTCCTGAACTTAGCAATTACGTCGACATTACCCAGTTCAGAGTTTTCCTCTCTCTCTCCCTCTAGCTCGCTGTCTAATTCGCCCACCATTACTTCAGAGAGTCTGGGTAGTGTAAAAGCACATCTCACTGCTTAGGCAATGATAGCAGTTGTGAGCCAGCGTGAAGCAGGAACAGCAAAAGTAGGGTCTCCTTTCCCACCTCATGTGAATCAGAGATCAGATGTAACTTTCAATAAAACTCTCACACCTTAAATACCCATTAAGCAAAGGGAGCAAGAAGATCCATTTTATCTGCTTTCATTTGTAAAGTGGACAATACGTTCTCAATACTGAATGATTGTGCTCCAACAGCGTTTCATTCCTGTCACCCGCGGTCAGGAATATCTGGCGTCACTCTCGTACTCCAGACATTGAATTTTAAAGAAGCAAAAGCCTCCACGAAAATGAGGGATGGGGTAATAATTTAGATTGTGGGAGTCCTTGAAAGAATCTTGCATGGTGAATGTTTACAATGTAACTGGGTTGTGCGGACCCCTGCCTCCCACAGTCCGCCGGGAAACAAAAGGATGTGTCAAGTATTGCCAGCGGGAGGCTTGCTCTGTGGAGCTTTGAGCTCACTGTCATGGGAGTGGGGAGCACATTTTCTGACGTGTTTCTTGATCTCGAATTTTGTACTAGAGTTACGACAGAGATTCCTGCTCACGGGTGACAAAAGTGCAAAGCTTTTGGGGCACAATCGTTCAGTATTGAGAATGATTGTGTTTATGAGGATTTCCCCTGTCGGCGCCGGGTTTGTAGTGATACCTGCAGCAGTATTTGGATCTTCCCGATCTCCTCTGTCTTCCCTCACCAGCACACTCACTCACACACACACACACCAGCAGTGAACACAAAACTATCACATTATTCAAAGTCAAAGGAAAACCTCATTTCTTGGAAGAAATGCATTGCATCCTTCTTCATTTAAACTGGGGAAAAATTGACCGTCTGTGTATGTAATTTTTAAGAATTAAGCCGGGCTGACCAGCCAGCCAAAAAGAGCATTTTATTAATAAGAGACTTGCGCCTCTCGTATTTAGACCAAGCAGAATCCACCTTTCCAGACTGTCAATACAATACTGGGGCTCTTCCCAGGGTCTCGAATTATTTCAAAGATTATTTATTTCCAAAGATCTCCTGGTATACGTTTGAATGTTTTGAACCTATTGAAGGTGCTGCAGTAGAGCAATGTGTAACGGCCCCCAAATCAAAACATTAGTAATAAAATTGTTATAAGGATCGTTCGTTTTAAACATGCGCCGGTGTTCATGTGTTTTGTTAAAATCGTTGTTTCTGACAACCGTGAAACATAAAAACAGGATGTGAAAGTGTAGAGAAATACATGCAAATCACCGAGAAACTTACACTTGAACGTATTGCAGGGGCTGTGGGCTCCCAGTTGGGTGATTCTCTGCTTTACACACAGATCAGCAAATATACAGCGTGAGCCATGAAGCAATTTAGCCTTATCTCAGTCGAAGGCACGAGGAGGCTGCAGACTAAGTGTTCGAGTGTACAGTGTTATTAATAGATAATAATTTAGAATTGCTAAAGCTTGTTTTAAATACCATTGTATCGCGTATTCTCCCTTGGGATATTAAAGGGGGAAGGGGTCACAGTAGATAGGACCGAAAGTTTCCTTTGAGTTGGCAGGAAGCAATCAGTGTTATCAATGATAGATCAGCAGGTTAGTGACAGGGCTCCAACACCGCCACTGCTGACGTCGTTTCGCCTTTGCAGGAATGTGATAACGAATTCTGGTCAATTAAGCGTGACTAGGAACCTCCCTCAATTCCTCCAAGGGAACACATAAAAAGCATGACATGTCAATAGCTTCTCAGCCTCAAAAAGACGGCGACCAGCCAGAGACGCCCACAGAACAGCGAGAGTTCCTTGTCTGGTTCCCAGCAACTTCCTCTGACCATCAGCTGGACCCGAGATGTGAGTAACATGAACCCGGAACAAGGCTAACACCAAATCGGATTGGCTCACTGAGGCAGGCTCTCTGTGTAACGTATAGATTACATACGTTATATGCGGAAAATATTCTAGGGGAAAGCGTTGCGTGTAAATCGTCCGAGTTTGACCAATTGTGATTTTAGATTGCTGAGTGCAACTTAAGCTAATAAATGATGAGCTCGGTGGTGATTTCAGACTAATTTCAGAATAAATGCATGCTTTATCATATATAGCAGTGCACGGTGGACTTTAACAAAGTTTTTTGCACCAATATCAAACAGCTTAGCCAAAGGATAATGAATAGTATAAAACTGGCATCGAGCGAAAATGGGAAGCGCCCGAGGTTGCGTTCCCAGCTGCTGCTCAGAATGTTCAAAAGGGATGGGCTTGTGTGTCGGTGTGTTTTGGGAGAATTGCTACGAGCAGGCAATCTGAGTCTGTTTGTAATTTCTCGGCACATAGCGACTTGTGTCACTGTGTCTGTGAGAGACCCCACACAGTGATCGTTCTGGTAAGCGGCTGCACTTGGTGCGATGTTTTGTAACGCTGGGGAGTGTCAAACGTTACATTTCTCTCCAGCTTAAGAACTGGATTGTTTTTTAATGCGTATGTCTCAGAAACGGGAGCTTGTCTGGGGGAAAAAAAATGCGCTGCTCAGTTGATTTTTGTTGTCCTTCCAGATGCAAGGCAACATGAAGTTTTGGCTGGGAGTTTCATTTTGCTTGCTGATCTGTATAGGAACTTTTGCCGAGGCTTACCCGCCCAAGCCCAACGACCCAGGAGAAGGCGCTTCTGCTGAGGATCTGGCCAAATACTACTCCGCACTGAGGCACTACATTAACCTCATCACCAGGCAGAGGTGAGGCTACATGCTCCATATCCAATACATTTGGTGGCATGAACCCGGGGCATTGCTGGCTGCTCAGTTCTTTAACGTTTAAGAAACATCCAAAACAAGGGAAGCTCGGGGGAAAAATAGTTCCAAGGCAGTGTAGGACACACCTTAGAGTCAAAACGTTCCAAATTCTGTATTTTTACGAACATTATTTAAGTTAGCTGCTAAAAGCACTCCGGGTTTCAACATTTTAAAATCTCACCCTGAGATAGAACATGAATGATTGCTGACATTGGGCTCAGCGCTGGATTGGTGATAGTTCAAATGGCACATGGCAACATTCCCACTTCAGTTTAGTGAGTCCATCTCCCCATATTGCCCTAACCCCGATCTGAGAACTGGGTCCAGTTAGGAACGAGATCACTCGCAATACTGACTCTTTTAAACAAAAAAAAACTATACACAACACTTCGGGTTATTACAGCAGGATGTTGTTTGTGTGCAGAGACGTCTAAGTGTTTATGATATAAATACATAACACACGTGTGAAGCGGAATCTGGGAGCATTTCTAAGACAATAACTGACTCTTAAAAACTGCAGTTTGAATGTGATTATCCTCATTAGAGCAGCAGGTGTATTCGGTTAGGTAAGTAATATCCGATAATGTTACAGAGATCAGAACCTCCCCTGAAATAATTTGTCAATTCTGAGGTAAGAGTTACTTTCAGATTATGTCATGAATTGATGTGAGCCCAGAGAAGCTCCACCTAAAATATGTCCCAGTTAAAGAGAGAGACTAAGTGCACCGGATTTCTGCTCTGGCTACATTTTACAGCATCTTGGAATCCGGTATAAGCGGAGTCCGAGTCAATCAAATCTTTTGATGGAGTTGGAAATTTCGATATTGGCCAATTCCAGCGACAGTTATCAACAATAGCAGACGAGATTGAACAAACAACATTGGACAGCACAACACCGAATGAAAGCAGCACTGAATGGCTTTGTCTAAGCTCTGTACTAGCAACTTTCAGGAAATCGATATTCCATTCACAAATGGAACACAACTTAATCCTGCCTCTCTGTAGCTTTGGCCGAGAGGATACAGTGGGTAAGATATCTGCTGTTTCCAGACTGAATATCTCACTGCTATAGACGGTTTGCAGACGGTCCTCCTTAAAGGCAGCGAACTCCGGAATTTCGTTAGGCTGCCATAGTTCCTGATTTAAAAATCACACAACACCAGGTTATAGTCCAACAGGTTTATTTGGAAGCACTAGCTTTCGGAGCGCCGCTCCTTCACGTACCCCACAGCCACCTGATGAAGGAGCGGCGCTCCGAAAGCTAGTGCTTCCAAATAAACCTCTTGGACTATAACCTGGTGTTGTGTGATTCTTAACTTTGTGCATCCCAAAATGTGGCCGAACTGTCAGAGTTTGGGTAATGGGGCGTCATTTCCACTAGAATGCCTCTGTCTGCCGTGGTAATGACAGGCTGCAGAAAGCTACTGCTCAGTGTTACTGTCACTGAAAAAGCATGAAAACAGCAGCACCCACACCACGACTTTTATGATTTAGATTGAGGTGGGGTGTTTGCTCCGGAGCAGCCGCATTCACTGCAGGACCGAAGGGAACAGGAACCCGCAGCCGGTTCAGCGTCAGGGGCAGGGTGTCATCCATGAAGCGCAGTCCATGGAAAGCGAGCAAATGGCATGTCATTGACAAAGAGTCCGAGCAACAAGTGAGAGAAAGCGCCGCTTTCTAATTGTGTTGGCTGTGAGGGGGAGTTGGATGGAATTAACGAGGAGAATGTGGCGATTTTTAATCTCCACTTGAAAAGGGAAGGAAGCCTCCGTTTTGTTTGAAAAGACAGATGAGAGTTGACACAGGATCTGAAATGAAAGATCTGCCCCATGACCAAGGCAAAACTGAAGCCGATACGAATTGATTTAATTTTACAAAAGCAACAGAGTGCGGATGCTGAAAATCTGAAATGAGTGGAAATTGTGTGCGGAGAGAGAAATCGAGTTAACGTTTCAGGTCTGCGATTCGTCTCCCCGTTTGTTGTCCCTAAACCCCTCCCTGTCCTCTGTCCAGTTGCTGTTGTGGTTCAGTGCCGGGCGGGGCGGAGCGGGGTGGGGAGGGGGTTTAACCGGACATTGCCACCTAGTGATCAAACTCAGATGCTCGGAACAAATTACTGCAGATTGTCCTGTAAACATTAGCTTGCTGTCTCCGGTCTCCCCATGTTCTCTGCACCGTGCGCTGAAGGAGAGACGGGAGTATTACGGTAATGGTTTGGCGAAGTTTGGTGGACTTCTCTGACTGAATGGTTTAACAATGTCGAACAATAAATGTGCAGATCCTCGTGAATTTAGAATTAAACATTCTTCCAAAAGGAGTACAGGGTAAATTAAGATTTCTTGTATTCGTGTTTTGACAATGCAAGCCAACGGTGTTGGTGGGTACGGTGTATATACAGAGCTCTGTTTATTTGCAGGGTTTTGACCAGGGCGCGCAGCAGCTAATGGCAGCTATCGGAATGTAACCTGTGTCTTGGTAGAAAACTTGATCAGTTATTTGCTTTTAGTCAACGCAAATTATCGAAGCAAAAGCATTTTAACAGAATGAGTCACTGAGGATAGACTGGCAGCCTATTGGGGGGGGGGGGGGGGGGAACTGGATTAGATGTCACGTGGAAGATGACCACCTTGGCCGAACTTCCAGCGTCTAACTCTAAAGAGGAATGGAAGCTAGTTATCCCGGCATGTCTCAACCACTTCCTGAAAGAGCTGCCTAAATCGCACACAGTCCTGCTCCTCCCTCATACCTCGTTCAGATTTCTTTTCACGTTTGTGTCCAATTATCTTTAGCTAGTTATAATTCACTGTTTCCGCCACACCTCTGTGGGATGTATTCCAAAGCTAAACACTTGTTGTTGAAACGAAGTCTGCTAACCTCTTTGGCATTTCTTTTAACCGCCTTGTCTTTGAAAGCTAAATTTGTAACTCAAATGCACTTTTTAATTTCTCTATATTTACTATATCAAAATCCCTCATTTCCCAATATTAACGTTCCTCTAATGGGAACCAGTCTAATTCCCTCATCCCTGGTATCATTCTGTTAAATTTCTGCTACACCCTTTCCAAGACCATGGCACCTTCCTAAAGTGTGATACCCAGAATTGGACACAGGAGCAACTTACAAGAGGTTTACAATATTTTTTTTTGTTTTTATACTTTGCCTTTATGTTTAAACCCAATACCCTATTATGTTTATTCAAGTGGCTTTACCGATTTCTCCTTCCGTTTTCCATGATTTGTGTATGTGTGCTCAGATGTTTCAGCTATGAAGACTGACCAGACAGTCTGCAGTTGTTTCCCTCAGATGAGAAAGGTGAGGGGCGATCTGGTTGAGATCTCTAAAATTAGAGGGTAGGTAGGAAGAATTCTTTCCACTTAGTAGAAGCTTCAATAAGCAGAAGGTGTAGCTTTAAGATAAGAGATAGTAGATTTGGAAGGGATTTGAGGAAAGGTTTTTTCACCCGGAGCTTGACGGGTATTTATAACTCCCTGCCTGTAAAGTGATAGAGACAGGAACCATGACAATATTTAAGAAGCGTTGACATAAATACTTGAAATGCCATAGCATACAAGGCTACAGGCCACATTCTGTAAAATGGAACTGGAATAGTTTGGTGCCTGATGACTGGCATGAACATGATGGGCCAGATGTTGTCTTTGTGCTTAAATCTCTGACACTAACCCTTAAATCACTTTGCTCCTTTCCCAAAAGGAGAAAATATACAGATAGCGGTATTTCTTTTGTACAACATAACTAGGAAATCGGTGTGGATTATTCCTGGGGAATAAAGTTTTGATCATTTGTTATTTCCACTAATGTTTTCTTTAAGAAACTAACACATGATATAATTGCCTCTATAAAGTCACGACTAGGCTCTTTTAAAATAATTATTAATACTCCAGTGAAAACAAGCTGCATTAGTGATTTTCTAGTCTCGGAAATTGCTTACGTAACTCAAATAGAATTCCTGTTACCTCTGGTTCAGTGCATAAAGTATTCAAATTAATCTGCCTTGATCTTCTTTATCCACCAATCACTTGGCTCATGAATTGGAAATCGCTCATTATTTACTCCATATAATTCTGGGAGATCTGCAACTAGAAAAGCCAGGAGATGGGATCCACCAATCTCACCTATGGGCTGATAGTGCAACATAACCAACAAGAACCAAAGCCAACATCAATAGCAGTGAAAGTATAATCAACGTGAAATGTTTCCAGGATGTCAACTGATCACTCACTGGGCTGAATATGCCAAGCATTTTCAATGTATTACAATTGTCATTTTGAAGTAAACCGATTTTATTGTTTTTTTTTGGGGAGAATGTACTAAATGTTCTTTATGTTAAGGCATAAGTTCAGTTTCTTTCTTTCCTGAAAGAAATATGTTGCAAGATAATAACAGATGAGGTTTTAATGATGCAGATAGACACTACAGGCTCTCCATAAAGCATTCAATGGTTTTCATCCCTGAGTATCTGAATGCCCGTTCAATGTCTTGATCACTCTGTGGAAATATTTTTGAACGTCAGTCCTTTTTGCAAGTTTGAACCTGCATCCAATTGTTCTGCATTCACAAGTAAATCCTATTAAAGAACCAGCTCTACCTTTCCCATTAGATTATCCCAAAAACATTTGCTATCAGGATACCTGATCCTTGGCACCAGCAATCAGGTTTGTATCTTTTCTTTGCATTGCCTTAACACTCTCTGGTTGTCTCTGTGCTTCATTGTGCGGAACTGGACCCTATATTTTTTGGAATAAAGCCAAAATGCTACAGACCTCAGCCAATCAGGCAACACCATAGAGAAACAAACAAATGTTAAAGTCTTGGGTTGAAAACCCTTCATCAGAATAGGGAGTCAAGATGTGATCCGACCTCAAGCACTGTACAGTGTGATTTATGGCGTTCTCTCATTCATTTTCTGTTGTTTGTTTTTCTTGTGGTATCCAATATTCTGTTGATTTTAATGATTATCACTCTCTCTACATTATTTATGTATGTTGAGGGTGAAATCAATCCACAGTACTCATGCAAAATGGGCTAATAATGAATTGACAGATTACACCATGACAATTTTCTTTTCCATTTTGTGCTACTGACATCACCAACTTTTAACTCGGAGTGAGTCTACCATCACATGAGATCTGTTTTAACTTCACCCATAACTTTTAAGCTCTATTTGTGGACTATGTGTCACTTCAATTATTCCTCCCACTCATGTTCAGTATTTTACTTTTCAAATTTAAGCTGCCATTGTCAAGTCATGTGTGTATATATTTTCTAACTCCTCCTGCTATTTTTGAGTTATCATCTTTTGATTCCCTTGGTGTCCTCGACTCTGACTAGTATGTATTGAGTTTTGAATCCAAGTAATTGTTGTGAATTAGAAACAGCAGTAATGTCAATGAAGATCTCTGATCGACAACCCTCAATAGTTTTTAGAACTTCAGAATATGAAGAAGACATGTACACCTTTCCCATGTCTTTGCAACATACTGGTTACAAGCTTTAAAAGCTTGAATCAGTATGCATCAAAAAGTGAAATCCTTGCCTGAAAAAGATATTGGAGTCAAAGGGGAAATGTGTACATTCATGTGCATGCGCGCACACACCTTGTACTGTCATTTGCTGAATGGAGCCCTCACAACATAGAACATTTACAGTGCAGTAAAGGCCCTTCTTTGCCACTTTGTCTTTAACTGCTTGTTCATATCTATTCCATTCTTGTCCATATCTATATCCAATGACCATTTAAATGCCCTTAAATTGGCGAGTCTACGGGTGGCACAGTGGTTAGCACTGCTGCCTCACAGCGCCGGAGACCTGGGTTCAATTCCCAACTCAGGAGATTGACTGACTGTGTGGAGTTTGCACATTCTCCCCGTGTCAGCGTGGGTTTCCTCTGGATGCTCCGGTTTCCTCCCACGGTCTGAAGATGTGCAGGTCAGGTGAATTGGCCATGCTAAATTATCCCATAGTGTTAGGTAAAGGGGTAAATGTAGGAGAATGGGTGGGTTGCGCTTCGGGGGGTCGGTGTGGACTTGTTGGGCTGAAGGGCCTGTTTCCACACTAAGTAACTTAATCTAATCTACTACTATTGCAGGCAGTGCATTCCACGCCTCTACTTCTCTCTGTAAAGGAACTACCTCTGACATCTGGCCTATATATGTCACTCCTCAATCTAAAGCTATGTCCCCTCATGCTAGTCTACGCCAACCAAGGAAAAAGGCTCTCACTGTCCAATCTATCTAACCTTCTGATTATCTTGTGTCTCTAAGTCACCTCTCAGCCTTCTCTCTTACAAAAACAGCCTCAAGTCCCTCAAACTTTCCTCTAAGGCCTTCCCTCATGCGGGGCAACACCCTAGTAAATCTTCTCTGAACCCTTTCCAAAGCTTCCACATCCTTCCTATAATGTGGTGACCAGAAATGTACGCAATACTCCAAATCTGGCTGCACCACAGATTTGTACAGCTGCAGCATGTGTATTGAAGCCAATGGGAAGCAGACACCATATGTAACAAACAGCTCTGAATCCTTAATTCTACACAAGAAGGTTTCCATGGCATGATAAAGCCCTTTTAACTGTGTACAACTTTAGTTCTTTGACTTTGTTTAAACCAGGCCTGATGCAGGTAATGAAGTGTTGAGAAAGAACACTTAATTTAATATCAGCTACTTGTAAATTTTCAGTCTTTTTCTGAGAATCTGGATGCAAGGTAGTAAACAGAAGTACATGATTAAGTTTCTCAAGTCCTTTCCATGAAATGACAGCGGACAAATCCTAATTCCAAACACTTCCCTTGGCACTATATCCCTTAATATTCTCAATTAGCAAAAATCCATCAAGCTTGTGTTTAACATGATTTGTTAAGCTAAAATTTGCTGTTTCTTTCTAGACAGTTTTATACTTCCCTTTGGACGAAGAAATGTTTCCTAGCATCTCTTCTGAATGGCTTATCTGATTTAAAAATTACATTCTTTGTGGTAGAACACCCCAGAAGTGGGAAAACAAATCTACCACACTTCCTTTCTCAACCCCCCCAAAAACCTCAATCAACCCAAATTCCAGGGAAAACAAGCCTAGTTATGTAATCTACATTTATTTACTCATACAATACTATTGCTGAGTGCTGTAGAGTGTGCATAATGGCTTACAAGGATGACACCAGAATTGCAAACTTATATCCATCATTAAAGGATGGACAGGCCAGGTCACTGTTCCCTTCAAACGAGAAGGTGAGGGGGTAACTGTACTGATAGATCAGACACATAGAAAACATTATCATTTGGAGTATAGAGGAAAAAAACTAGAGGCTATTATATAAGTTCACCATTGATAGGAAATTCGGAACAAATGTCTTTACTCACAATATACTCAGTGAGCATATGGAACTTATTCTTACCAGGAGCTGTTGAGGGAAATGCTCTGGGTACATATCTGGCTTCTCCATAAATATAAATGCAGGGTTATATTGATAGTTAGATGCAGAAGAGCAAGGGAAGGCAAGAATGGAACACACACTGGCATGGACCATTTGGACTGTCACTTTTTTTTGTGCTTTATGGTCTATGTATTTTTCAGTGCAGATGAGTGTTTTCTTTTAGTGCTCAGAATTGTAGAGAGCATTCTAGATGTGGTCTAACCAGGGGTTTGTATAACTGGAACAAAATTTTCTAGCCATCTAAATGCATGGCTAATATCATTTTTAACATTTTTGTTTTTTTTATATCTGGTCACAAATGTATACACCTAAATTCTTTTAACATCCACTTGTCCTAGCTATTTACCATTTATAGAAAGTAAGGCGATGTTTCGAGTGTGGCAGTTTTTGAGCATGGACCAATTCATTAAGCGATGATTCCTGGCCAATTCTGATGTAGTGTTTACACTAACTTCCAGATTCTGATTGGCTTCCTGTACACTATTTGTTTTTATTTCTAACAATGGTTCATTTATTGTGTTTTTCTTAACCTGAATGGATGTGTTTAAATGAATCAATTTAGAGTCATAGAGATGTACAGCATGGAAACAGACCCTTCGGTCCAACCCTTCCAGACTGACCAGATATCCCAACCCAATCTAGTCCCACCTGACAGCAGCTGGCCCATATCCCTCCAAACCCTTCCTATTCATATACCCATCCAGATGTCTCTTAAATGTTGCAATTGTACTAGCCTCCACCACTTCCTCTGGCAGCTCATTCCATAACGTACCACCCTCTGCATGAAAAAGTTGCCCCTTAGGCCTCTTTTATATCTTTCCCCTCTCACCCCAAACCTATGCCCTCTTGTTCTGGACTCCCCCCCCCCCCCCCCCCCCCCCCCCCCCCCACCCCAGGGAAAAGACTTTACCTATTTATCTTATCCATGTCCCTCATTTTTTTATAAACCTCTGGTAAGGCCATCCCTCAGCCTCCAACACTCCAGGAAAAACAGCCCCAGCCTATTCAACCTCTCCCTATAGCTCTCATCCTCCAACTTTGGCAACATCCTTGTAAATCTTTTCTGAACCCTTTCAAGTTTCACAAGATATTTCTGATAGGAAGGAGACCAGAATTGCACGCAATATTCCGACAGTGGCCTAACCAATGTCCTGTACAGCTGCAACATGACCTCCCAACTCCTGTACGCAGTACTCTGACCAATAAAGGAAAGCATACCGAATGCCACCTTCACTATCCTTTCTATCTGCGACTCCACTTTCAAAGAGCTATGAACCTGCACTCCAAGGTCTCTTTGTTCAGCAACATTCCCAAGGACCTTACCATTAAGTGTATAAGTCCTGCTAAGATTTGCTTTCCCAAAATGCAGCACTTGGCTGAATTAAACTCCATCTGCCACTTCTCAGCCCATGGGGCCAATGGTCCAGAACCCTTTGTAATCTGAGATAACCTTCCTCACTGTCCACTGCACCTCCAATTTCGTTGTCACCTGCAAAATGTATTTGACATGCGTACTCCACTTTCTCTAAGAAAAGTGTATTTAAGTATTTGCAGAATGAATCAACTGAACAAATTTGGTAATTATTTAAAAATGTTTTGGTTATTTGTTTACAACAGGTATGGAAAGAGATCTAGCCCTGAAGCTCTGATCACTGATCTGCTGCTGAGGGAGAACTCAGACAGTTTTCCTAAATACAGGTGAATATATTTGGCAATATATTTTTTTTGTAACACTACAGCTTTTCATGATAGCAGCGTACAGCTTAAAGCAATTCACTATTGACAGCACCAGATGCAGCATTTGATAGATGGGGGTGGGCATGCATTAATTGACTTCTGCAGCATCATTACATTTAATTAGTTTAGTCTAGGTTGAAGGCACATATTTAAATAATGGTGTGTTCAATCATCTAAGAATTGATGAGAAATTCCATCTGCAGTTCAGTTCTTTTTTAAATCACACCCACTACATGCAAATATCTAACACAAATTTCTGGAGCCCAATATAATCAGTCTGGAGAACCTTTCATTAATGACTTGTTACATTTCCACTGGCACATGGATTTTAAAGTAAAAGGAATGTTCAAGAAAATTAACACCAAAGCTTAGTGTGGCTGCGAGAAAGATTTTAAATTCACCTTTGATGTTCTAACCGGTATGAATACGAGATTAAGTAAATTTAAACACAACTCAACACCTGATGGAGTGGCACTCTGAAAGCTAATGTTTCCAATTAAACCTGTTGGACTATAACCTGGTGTTGTGTGATTTTTAACTATAGAATGGCATCAAAAAAGGTAGATATTTTGCTTAAGTGGATCAAATTATACTTTGAATTTGACACATGACCAGAAACTCCGATTCATTTCGATTCCACCAGAATTTCACCCAACTGTTAAGGCTTGAGTTTGAGGCTGGGGTACTGGCAGGAAGTAAGGGTGGGGTGAGTGTGTTAGTAGGGAGTGATGCTAGAACTGAACAGGTTAAAGGGTATATCAATGAGAGCTTTCTAACATGAAAGGAAAATATAAAGGGCTGAAAAGATTAAAAATAACAATTTTGAACATTACAGTATCCACCATTGTGTTTAATTTTACAAATATTTTGTAAGTAGCTTAGCATTGAAAATATAACAAGGTGCTCACTTTCAACTGGGGTGGGTACTTCACCTGATGAAGGAGCATCACCCCGAAAGCTTGTGATTTCAAATAAACCTGTAGGACTGTAACCTGGTGTTGTGTGACTTCTGACCCTGTGCAACAAGGACATAATTGATAGAAGCAAAAATGATCACTTTTGCCCTTTGAGCCTTCTCGGAAATTCAGTAACGGTCACCTTTATTATAATGCTGTGCATTTGACAAAGATTTCATCTAAAACTCGAAGTTAATTTGCCCTCCACTAAAGAAATTATTAACCAAACTGGTAATGTAAATACTTAGTCATAGAGACGTACAGCAGGGAAACAGATACTTTGGTCCAACTCATCCATGCTGTCCAGGTATCCTAAACCAATCTTATCCCATTGGCCAGCACCCAGCCCATATCCCTCTAAACCCTTCCTATTCATATACCCATCCAGGTCCTTTTCAAATGCTGCATTTGTACCAGCCTCCACTACTTCCTCTGGCAGCTCATTCCATACACGTACAACCCTCTGCATGAAAAAGTTGCCCATCAGGTCATTTTTATGTCTTCCCCTTCTCACCCTAAACCTATGCCCTCTAGTTCTGGACTCCCCCACCCCAGGGTAAAGACCTTGTCTATTTATCTTATCCATGCCCATGATTTTGTAAACCTCCTATAAGGTCATCCCTCAGCCTCCGACGCTCCAGGGAAAACAGCCCCAACCTGTTCAGCCTGTCCCTATAGCTCAAATCCTCCAACCCTGGCAACATCCTTGTAAATCTTTCCTAACCATTTCAGGTTTCACAACATCTTTCCAATAAGAGGGAGACCAGAATTTTGTCTGGGTAAATGTGGTAATGAGTAGAAGTGCCTGTGTGACAACGTTTGTTTGTGAAAAGACAAGAAAATGAGAACAGCAGTCAGAGAAAAAGTCCTTTGTGTTAAGCATGTCTTTGTTATCGAATTAAAAATGTTAGCAGTTGTCTTTACTCATACTTTGTTTCTGTTTCAGGTATGATGAGCCTTCCATGTGGTGATTGGAAATAGAAGTTTTATTTAATGGGATTCACATTTTATCGTCCATTACTGTGGAAATGCAACATTCTTCATGTTCTCAAGACCCTCATTTTATATTCAAAGATCGCCAATGCATGAAACCATCATTGAATCTGTAGATTTTGTTTTTCTTGCAGCATATATTGTATATAAACTTTATTTAAATAAATGATGTCTTCACTGAATATATAATGCATTATAAAGGCTATAAAGAAATTATTCTATTTATGGGAAGGACTGGTTTGTGCCATTAAAGTTCAGTAATGAAACAATACAACCTAAATGGGAATGTGTATAAAGTTACCTAACCAAAACATGAAGTGAGGCAAGAAAACTATGATTTGTCAACATTATATATTAATGGTATTTGCCAACTCTGTAGAATTGTTTCCTATATCATACTACACTTCAACTCTTTTGAATTATAAATGAGTTTTCACAAGTGTACTTAACTAACATCAAAATGCATAACACTTCAACATAATTCCTAAATACATAAGCCTAGATCATTGTCCTTCTTGTGTTAGTAAAAGACCTAAATGGAAATCAAGAGGAGCCAATCTCCTTTTATTGTGTAAGTTTATTACTAAGAAAGAAATGAAGTAATTCAATAGGATGAGTTAACTTGATGTTGGTCGTGCTCAATACTTTTGAGGACAATGTGGTAAAATAGAGAAATGTACTTTGATGAACTGCAAAGGACTAACATTTAAGGAAAAGTAGAAATAAAGCTTTTCAACTTCTGAACAAAAGTTGCCAACAGAAGCAACACTAGCCTCCAAGGCTGTTTTCATTGTTATGAGCTAAGCAAATTATGCTTCTAATGAAATTGTTGGTATTTGGCTTTTAATTAATAGCTGGTGCACTTTTCATTTACACAGAATAATTCCTTATCATGAAGATATTGAAATTACTGTTATTGGTTGTGGGAATACTGAAGTTAGTAATGCCCCCTGCATGCGCTTTACCACCTGATATTAACTTCAATGTTTTAGCGGTTTAATTGCATGATTTTAGATATAAATGTTTTTTGATACTTATACAGGGATAATAAGTACAAAAGGGAGAAGTGGGGTCAAGAGAGTGGTGAGGTGGTGGAGGTCACTGAAGGACCATTTGCAGCTTGTAATCCCGAGAGAAAGGGGTTTTCTGCAGGCCCTGACAAATGTAAAGGCAGGATCTGCTTTAATTGTCCAAGAGGTTTCCCTGCTGTAGGCAGCCGGATTGACGGTTGTTCTGGGTGACAGCCTGGAAATGGAGAAGATGTAAGTCTTGGGAAGGGGAATTGAACAATCTTGAGACCAGTGGGGTGGAGTCAGCTGATCACCTGACTGTAAACTTGGTGAAACATTCCTGCATCCTCCTGGGCTACAGACTCTATTGTGAACATATTTTCCAACAAGTCCCTTGCCATCGACGATCAGGCTTCCTGGAGAGTTACAACATCCAGCCTGCAGGCAGTAAAATAAAAATGGTTACATTGATTCTCCTAAATTGTTAGCAGCACCTTCACCTGTCCTGAAGAGTGAAAATTACCTCCTCAGATCCAAAATTTATTTTATTCTGCCATAATTTACTTATTTTTAATTCTTCTTTGGTATAATTAGGATTTGTAATTAGAATTCTTGGTACGTTTGAAATAGTCAGTGAGTTGTTGAAATGCTCACAGATGTGAATCCCTTTTTGGCCACTGGCTCAATCTGTTTTGATACATTGTGATAATAAAATTGATTGTTTGGTCTTGGTTGGCTTTGAGCTTCTTGAGTGTTGTTGCAGCTCCACTCATCCAGACAAATGGACAATATTCATTTCATGCTTGGTTTGAGCCTGTCAATGTGAACAGACCTTAAGATATCAGGAGATGAAATATTTCCTGCAGAATCCCCAGACACCTGATCTACTTTCACAGAGACAGTATTTATAAGGCTGGTCAGTTACATTTCTGATGATCAATGAGGGTTCCCAGGTGGATGCAGCAATGACACTGTTGTTAAATAGTGAGATGGCTCAAACTCTTGTTGAAACTGGTCATTGCCTGGCACTCGTATGGTGAAAATGTTACTTGCCAGTGATCAGCCCAAACCTGACTGTTGTGCAGATCCTGCTGCATGTCAGTAGGAATTGCTTCCTTTTCTGAGGAGTTGTGAATGGTTGAAAACTACAAAATCAGTGAGCTTCCTCGCTTCTGTTTTAAAGTGGAGAGAAGGTCATTGTTGAAGTAGTCGAAGATGTTTGAATCAAGGCACCTTTCCATCACATTACTGAGAATTAAGAGTATGTAGATGGGGTGGTAATTGGCCAGGTTGGTTGTATTCTGTCTTCTGTGCGAAGAACATACCTAGATTATGTTCCCATTTGTTGGATTATTACCAATGTGTGGCTGTACTAGAATAGTTTGGTTGGATGTCCTATTGTCTCTGAAAGTCTTCAGCATTCTAAGTACTATTGTGTCGGACCTGAAGAACTTCACTGTATTCAGTGCATGTGGTTGTTTTTTGACACTATGTGGAGTGATTTGACTTTCTGAATAGTGTCATCTGTGATCATGGAAATTCATGAGCAGGCTGACATGGATGATCCAATCAGCACCTCTGGTTAAAATTAGTTACAAATGTTTTCAGTTCTCTTGCACTCAAATGCTTCTCCTTGACAACATTGAGATGCTCATAGGATCACTTCTTATTATTTGTTTCATTGTCCACCAATATTCACAACTGTAGCAAGACTTAAAGATTTGTCCTGACCTCATCTGTTGGTTACAGGATCACTTATTTGATTGTGGGAGGACAGAAATTTCTTCTGTCATGAGCATCCTACCCCATTTAGCCTGTGTTAGTCCCACATTGTAGCTTTATCAGGTTGTCCTATTAGGCTTACCTCCTGCTACTCCTGGCATGGTTTTCAATGTTCTTCATTGAACCAGGGTTGATCCTTTGGCATAATGGTAATGTTAGAGTCAGTAATATGCCAGGCTATGAGGTTACAGGTTACAGTGGGATACAATTCTGCTGCTGCGGATGGCACAAGGCACTTTATGGATGCCCAGCTTCTAAATCTTTTCTGATAGACAGTATGGAGCTTCTGAATCCTCATTACGAGGATGAAACGTGGTCTCCACAATGTCTACCAATACTATCAGATGTGGCAGAGGCAGGTAGATTGAACTATTGACATAAAATAAAGAACTGCAGATGCTGGAAATCTGAAACAAAAACAGAAATTACTGACAAAGCTCAGCGGGTCTAGCAGCATCTATGGGGAGAAAGCACAGTCAACATTTCAAATCTGGCGAGTCTTCATCAGATGAAAACCTGCTGAGCTTTGCTAGCAATTTCTGTTTTTTTCTGGTAATATTGAATTTTCTTTACAAATTAAATATTTCAAATATGATAATTCAAGGTAACATAAAGAGCATGACACAATACCTTGCTGTGGTAATTCACCTAAACCCACTCAGAATCATTTATTGTAATTGATTATTTTCTACCTGAGCATTTTAAAATATCTGCTTTTACCTTTTTGCAAATAAGATTCTCTTTCGATTCAATGTCAAATTAATAAAATATTATCTTTGATTTTTTTGGCACTAGATAATCCTCTTTAAGTTGATTGTCAATGCCAATAACATTTCTCAGGTTTAGGATTGGAGTTAGAATTTGACAATGGATCTTCCACCAAAAACAAAGGGCTTGGCTACAAATGAAATTTCAAACACGAATGGAATCAGATGAAATTTAACATGCTCCTTTAACACTGGAAGGTGAAACATGTGATCTGGAATTTAAAGTAATGATGAGAACAAAACACTTATTTTGCTTGAGCCTTTTTTCTTCAACCGACTGTGGCAACTTACATAGTCATGGACTCATGCTAACTTATTTTGTCTCCTGAGGGAGATTAACAATTCAACTATAATAAGAGGATAAATGTCTAGCCCCCAGTTTAACATTACCATCCATATTATTCAAGTTGCTGGGTGGTTTCCACAGTGCCAGTGCGAGTACATGAAGTATTTGAGGAAGATTTGTAAAATTATTCTTTCAACTTTATTTCTCTTAGAAATTAACTTGCAGTATTAAATTATAAAGTACTGAGTTTTCAACATAAAGCTCCATTTTGTTACATTTTACAACGAAAAATGCCATGAAATGCTAAACATTAGTATTATTTAATCAGGATGTATGAATGAGTAACTTAAAAGAACGTTACACTTGGATAAGAAATTTTATAAATAAAGCATAGAACATATCAACTTATATGAAAATATTTTCATTTTATTTAATTTAATCATTCAGTACATAATGCAAGTGACTTATAAATACGTTAGACACTTTTGACTTCAAGTTCCAAAATTTACTGTGGCCATTAGATCATAGTTGGACAAATACTAAAAAATTGATAATTGGAAATCATATTCCTGGATCAAGTTTTACGTTTAGAACCATGCAGAGCACATGAAGAGACCAGTAGGTCAAACACATATGTGCTTAAAACACAACTTAAAATCAGTGAGCTATTTGCTCACTCTATAATCCAATTCTTTTTCTTGGAGTGTGTCTAATTGTAATTTGAGACTATTTACATATTCCTGTTTAGTGGTTTGTCCTGATGGATTATTCTAGAATTTCGTCAGCTTTGGAGTTACTTCCAACTTCTTAATTTTTAGCATTTGTCCAATGTTATTTGAAATTACATCATAATATACAATATCTCATAATATGATCAATTCTCATCAGGATCTTGAAAGTCTCACTCAGGTAAGCTCAGCATGTCTTCTTTACCAAAGAAGAGAAAGTCTTTTTTTTTTAACTCAGCTTATTAAATGCCTCTAATAAACATGCCTGGTATTCTTGTGCCTGTCTGTATTTTCATATGGTCATTAATGGCCAAAGTAATGGGACCATCTCATGCATGGGGCTGAATAGGTGGCTGACCTCTTGCTTCTTTTAGTGTCAGTCTCTTCCTTGAGAACCGAAAGTCTCTGAGCTAGTGACGGGTGCAAGTGAAAGCCTGGCCAGTGCATCCTTTGAGGGTTCAAAGCAGGGAGCAAGTTTTCTTTTCCTCTGAACCTTGTCCTGAATGTTGAGGCTGGAACACCATTCTTGCTTGCACTGTGAGGTGTGGTGCGTGCAATTGAGTTCTGATATGATGTGAAAACCAGAAGGCTCCAGCAGTAGCAAACACTTAACCCTCTCCAACAGTTTCATTCCCTGAGATTATGCAGGTTGGAGGACCGCGAAGCATCTCTTTGAGTCCCCAGCAGACTGGTGGGAAACAGTTAAAGGGAACATCAAGAGGTTCTTCATCCTCAAAGGTGTTCAGGAGGCGAGAGAGAGGCGAGGTAAACTGTCCCAACTCCAGAAAAGTATGCAGAACCTGCTCCTGCTGCAGAAGTTGGGGGTCGATGTCACGGAGGACCTCAAGGAGGTGAAAGGCCAGCAAGCCTCGCTCTTTGCCTTGGAGGCCTCCAAGATAATCTTCCGGTCCAGGGTCCACTCGGTAGAGCAGGACGAGACGTGCTCACATTTCTTCTTCCAGAAGGTGCACAAAGAGAGCTCCGTGCTCAGCAGCCTGAACGAAGAAGATGGCTCGGTAACGTCATCTCAGGCTGACATCATGAGGATCAGCAAATCCTTCTATGCCAGCCTGTATGACGCGAAGCCAACCGACAGCGCGGCCTCCCAGTCATTCCGGTCCTCTATCACAGAGATCCTAGATGACGGAACACGAGAGAGGCTGGACCAGCTGCTATCTCTGGATGAGCTGACCAGGGCCCTCGAGTCCTTCGAAAAGAATAAAACTCCCGAAGCGACGGCTTACCGGTCGAGATCTGTTCCGCTCTTTGGGACTTGATTGGCCGGGACCTGCTGGAGGTGTATGTCAGTATGCTTCGGGCAGGTACCATGAGTGAATCCATGAGGAAAGGCATCATCACCCTCATCTACAAGCAGAAGGGGGAGAGGGACGAAATTAGAAATTGGAGACCGATCTCACTGTTAAACACAGACTACAAAATCTTGTCAAAGGTCATCGCCAACTGGGTCAGGTCTGCTCTGGGAGCGGTGATCCACCCCGACCAAACCTGTGCTGTACCGGGCAGGAAGATCTCTGAGAGTCTTGCACTCCTCAGGGATATGATCGCCTACGTGCAGGACAGGGGGGTGGACACCTGCCTCATCAGCCTGGACCAGGAGAAAGCCTTTGACAGGATATCGCATACATATATGAGGGATGTCCTCTCCAAAATGGGCTTTGGGGAGGGAATCTGCAATTGAATCAGACTGCTCTACACCAACATTGTCAGTGCAGTCTCAATCAATGGGTGGGAATCAGGTAGCTTCCCTGTAAGATCTGGAGTCAGGCAGGGCTGCCCACTCTCTCCTGCCTTGTTTGTGTGTTGCATAGAGCCATTTGCCAAATCCATCAGGAAGGATGCGAGCCTGAGAGGGGTGACTATTCCTGGCAGCGGGGGCCTACAGGTTAAGGCCTCCTTGTACATGGATGACGTCGCCGTTTTCTGCTCAGATCCGCTGTCCGTGCACAGACTCCTGTGCATCTGCGACCAGTTCGAACAGGCATCGGGGGCCAAGGTAAACCGAGGCAAGAGCGAGGCTATGCTCTTTGGGAACTGGGCCGACCAATCATATACCCCCCTCACTGTCAGGACTGACCACCTGAAGGTACTGGGTATTTGGTTCGGGGGGGGCTGGGGCGTGCGCCAAGACCTGGGAGGAGCAGATCAGGAAGATGAGACAGAAACTAGGCAGATGGGAGCAACAGTCGCTCTCCATCGCGGGAAAAAACCTGGTCATCAGGTGCGAGGTACTCTCAGTATTGTTGTATGTGGCACAGGCCTGGCCTATCCCCAGAACCTGTGCTGCCGCAGTCACCCGGGCCATCTTCCACTTCATGTGGAGATCAAAGATGGACTGGGTCCGAAGAGACACCATGTACAAAGACTGGTGCAATGGGGGAAAAGGCAATCCCAATGCCACCCTCGCCCTGATGGCCACCTTTGTGTGTGGCTGCATCAAGCTGTGCGTGGATCCCCGGTACGCAAACACCAAGTGTCACTACGTACTGAGGTTCTACCTGTCCCCGGTGTTGTGAAGGATGGGCCTGGCCTCGCTGCCGCGGAACGCTCCGAGTAGTTGGACCGTTCCGTACCACCTGTCCTTCGTGGAGAAATTTCTGAAGAAAAACACCTTTGACCACAAGTCCATCAGGAAGTGGTCAGCACGTAGCGTCCTTGAGACCCTTCGGGAAAAGGAGAGGGCGGATCCTGTTGAGTGGTTCCCTGAGCAGACTGTCAAAGCAATTTGGCAGAATGCCTCATCGCCAGAACTTTACAACAAGCACCAAGACATGGCTTGGTTGGTGGTGAGAAGGGCTCTACCTATGAGATCCTTTATGCACGCCCGGACTCTCTGCCGCACCGCACGCTGCCCTTGAAGCCGTTGCGGGGGTGGGGGGGAAGAGACTGTCACACACCTCCTTCTGGAATGTGCATATGCAGAGGAAGTCTGGAGAGGAATGCAGTGGTATTTGTCGAGGTTCGTCCCGAGCAGCGCCGTGACGCGGGACTCCGTGCTCTACGGCCTGTTCCCCGGGACGCACACCGAGACGAATATCAACTGCGCCTGGAGGATCATCAACTCGGTGAAGGACGCTCTCTGGGTGGTCCGAAACCTGTTGATCTTCCAGCTGAAGGAGTTGACCCCGACTGAGTGTTGCAGACTGGCACATTCCAAGGTCCAGGACTATGTGTTGAGGGACGCGCTGAAGCTTGGGGCAGCTGCCGCCAAGGCGCGGTGGGGAAAGACCAACGTGTAACATCTGCCTGTCTAAAGAAGATAAGGGGGCCTATGCAGTCATTTGGGCTCTGCTGATGCCTCAGCTCAATATATGGGCGTAGGAGTGAGAAATGCACAGACCTGTATGTAAAAAGGAAAATTCTAAACTGTGTATGTTAATGTGGACATATGTATGGCATTACCAAATGTACAGTGTATCAAATTATTTTATGAATATTTATGAACAAAGTATATTTTTGAAATAAAAGAAACAGTTTCATTCCCTGAGAAAGACAACCAAGAACCTGTTGTGTAACTAACAAGGTGAAGAGTGGAAAATTGTTCTGAGCTATGGTGTATCAGGCTCCATGTATCCACAATAGGCCAAATTGTTTCCTTCTGTGTTGTATATGATTCTAGCAAGTGCTTTGAATGTTGAAATTCTCCTGTAAAGGACATGTAAATGATCCTGAAAAATATTAAGCTTTAGCTTTCTCCTGAACTATTTCAATATGATTAATTCAGTAATATATTGCTTTCCTCTCTTACTATTGTTGTGAAGACTAACAGTCATCAGTTTAAGGTTAGAGGGGAAAGAATAAAAGGGAACCTGAGAGGTAATTGTTTTACACAGAGGGTGGTACACATAAGGACTGAGCTGCCAGCAGAAGTGGTTGAGGTGGGTACATTAACAACATTTAAAAAACATTTGGACAAATACATGGATAGGGAAATGGGTTTAATGCCGATGGATATTTGGGTCAGCATGGACCAGTTTGGACAAGAGGGTCTGTCTCTGTGCTGTACATCTCTATGTTTCTATGTCAGATATTAATTTTTAAATGATCAACCAGAGACAGACATTGGACTTTTTAACCAAAACAAAGATAATGATTGAAAGTAAAACAAATGTGGCATCCAAACTTGCAGAATGGCACGGTCATTGACCTTCTTTCTGCATTGTTTGTGTTACGAAGGTGTAAGAAGTACTGTATCTTTAAGAGAGGTGAAAGCTAGCAAGGACTCAGAGAGCACAGAGAGTCTGGAACAAGGTAACAATGTAACACTTGGTCAGAACAGCTAGCACTGGCTGGGTTGCTATGAGACAAAAACAAATTCAAATTCGGCCAATCAGTTTAAATTATGTCCCAAGATACCAAACTCCAATCAACTTTGAATTTGGTACTTTGACAAAATTAAAACCAATCAAACAATCCAATGTTTTGGGGGTATAAAACCAGAAAAAAATTGAACAGTTGGAGGAGAACAGCCAAAAGACCAACAGATATAGACTGCTAGTAAGAACTCTCTGAGAGGTACCTGTCTGGAGAAGGAGTTTGCAGAGAAATTAACATCAACATCGACCTAGACATCAAATCTACAGAGCAAGGTATAAAGAGAAGATTTGAAATTTGAATTTTTTGGTAAATCTTAACCCGGGGTTTTATCGGACCAGTAATGTACAGGGGAAATTAAAAGATAGGTTAGAGAAAGGAGTTGTAAATAGTTGTTAATTAATTATTCTCTGTTAGACTTAAAAATTAAGTTGTTAATTGTTTACAATTAACAACTGTTAATTTTTACTTTAAATAGTGACTTTTGGAATAGTTCTTTGCTTCTTGAATTTTAACAGATTACAACGCAGGGTGAATTTTTTCTGTGTGGCTGGTTTAAATTACCGTGCCATAATATTTGCTACTCCTTTGAACCCTGGAGATGGCACTGAACTAGGTTGCAACCTCCAACCAGGTTGGCATGGTCTGGTGGTGCGGACACCTCTCCCATCCTCTGGGAAGAAGATCCCTTTCCTTTGTACCACCTCGTCCACCAGGAGCTCCTGGTACCTGTCAGACAAATTTGATGCCATCTATCGCTTGATTACCATATTCTGCCTCTGTCTATGTACAATGCAGTTTCAGATTGCAAGTGCTTCTCTGGGCACAGTGTTGTCTTTAAAGATGGTGTGGATGCAAGGAATGTCAGTCTTTTAGTGACTATCCACTGAGTGGTGAGATCTTGTTGCAAAGACGTGTGGCAAAATGGCTGGGGATCTGACATGAGAGAAGCCATGCAGGGCCGGCTAGGGAACTAATCCAGCAAGCTTGGTAAGATACAATGAGAAAAGTCACAATGTTTCATTGACAAGAAACACTCCAAAAATTTTATGTAACTTGCACTTAGCTCCAAAGGTGCAAGGTTCAGCCGAAGCACAATTCATAATGATTTTAAAAGAGAAATAGGTAACTATTTGAAAAATAAAAGTGAAAACTCAAAGGCTCTAAGACTATTAATGTAGTTCTTTCAGTGAGCCATCACACATGCAGCAGGCTGAATGGCCTCTTCTATGTAAGTTCTAGAGGATGAATCATCCCTTTATTGGCCGTCTTAATTGCATCGAGTTATTTGGAGGCTTTTCTCCATGAGTCCTGGCATGATTTCTTGGGCTATCTTTCCAAATTCTCCTCAGCAACTATCTAGCTCACCCCTACAGCACCTGTCATATCTGATTCTGGCCCAACTACCACACATCATTCCCAAAACAACTCAGTGGACCTCCACTGGCAAACTTGCATTCCTTGTGTTCGTGCCAATTTTGAACGGCTTCTGCGTACCCGAGTGAGCACTGGTAATCCGGTATTGCCACCACTGCAAGGTCATAGTATTTCAGCCCCTAGGAGTCAAAAATTGCTGGTCTCTGTACCTGACATATGGCTTTTTTTTTACCAGAGCCTCAATTTCTCTAGTCATCCAGCATTTCCCACACCCACCAGCCTTGCTCTTCATCTCAGCAGGAACATATCTTCTCTGGACTCTTGTTATCTCATTTTCAAAGGCTTTCCATTTTCCAGCCGTTCCTTTACCTGCGGACACCTGCCCCAATCAACTTTTGAAAGTTCTTGCCCAATACAGTCAAAATTAGCCTTCCTCCAATTTATAATTTTAACTTTTAGATCTGGTTTTTCCTTTTCTATCACTATTTAAAAACTAATAGAATTATAGTCGCTGGCCCCAAAGTGCTCCCCCACTGACACCCCAGTCACCTGCCCTGCCTTATTTCCCAAGAGTAAGTGAAGCTTTGCTCCTTCTCTGGTACATCCACATACTGAATCAGAAAATTGTCTTGTACACACTTAAATTCCTCTCCATCTAAATCCTTAACACTATGGCAGTCCCAGTCTGTCTGGAAATTTAAAATCCCTTACCACAACCACCCCTATTATTTTTAGGGATAACTGAAATCTCCTTACAAATTTGTTTCTCACTTTCCCGCTGACTATTGGGGAAAGTAAATTGTACAATCCCAATCAGGTGAGCATTCCTTTCTTATTTCTCAGTTCCACCCAAATAATGTCTCTGAATGTATTCCCAGGAGTATCCTCCTTAAATATAGCTGTAATGTTATTCCTTATCAAAAACCCTTCTTCCTATCCTCTCTTGCCACCCTTTCTATCCTTTCTATAGGCTTGATACCTTGGATGCCATTCCTGTCCATCCCTGAGCCATGTCTCTAATTTGTATGGAATCCCTGTCCCATGTTCCCAACGATGCCTTGAATTCATTGACCTTACCTGTTAGGCCTCTTGCATTGAAATAAATGCAGTTTAGCAGTTCCACCTCGTTCTTTGTTCCTGCCTGCCCTGACTGTCTGACTTAAGTCCTTTTCCCAACTGTACCAATCTCAGACTGATCTATTACCACACTATCTCCTTCAGTCCCACCAACAACCCCCACCTTCCTAGTTTAAAATCCTCCAGAGCAGCTCTAGCAAGTCTCCCTAGCTAGTGTATTAGTCCCCTTCCAATTCAGGTCCATCCTTCTTGTATTGGTCACCTCTACCCGAGAAGAAATTCCAGTAATCCAAAAATATGAATCTTTCTCCACTGCACCAGCTCCTCAGCCACAGACTCATTTCCTCTATCTTGCTCTCACTAGCCCATAGCATGGGAAGTAATCCAGATATTACTACCTCCTTTATAAATTCCTGCCCAACTTCCTATATTCTCACCACAGAATTTCGTCCTTTTGTCCTATGCTGTTAGTTCCAATGTACACAACCTCCTGCAGGACCCACTCCCCTTTGAAATATTCTGCATCCTCTCCAAGATATCCTTGATCTTGGCTCCAAAAAGGTTACACACCATTCTGATATCTTGCTGTTGGCCACAGAAATGTCTGTCTGTACCTCTGACCAGAGTCCCCTATCACAAGCAGATTGCTCGGAACCTGACATACCCCTCATTACACTAAATACAGTGTTGGTACCAGAAATATTCCTGTCAGTGCTACATTCTCCAAGAGTCCATCACCCCTCCATTTTCCAAAACAGCTTGTTTGGTTGAGATGAGAATAGCCACAGGAGACTCCTGCATTACCTGCTTCCCTCTCCTACCTCTTGTGGAGGTTACCCATTTACCTGATTAAACCGAAGATACAGGAGCTACAGGGTGTGATAGATGGCAGTTGCAGGAGATGTAAATTCCTCATTGCCTATAACTGCCACTCCAACCGATCCATGTGATCCAATAAGATTCACAACTAAACACTTAATCCATCAGCAGACAGAATCCATCAGCAACATGGAAACTCTCCCTAATCTCCCACAGTCGACAAGAACAGCACACTCTAAAGGCCATCTTTGCACCTTAAATGTTCTACAGACCCAGAAAAGAGCCCAGGCTTACTGCTCTAAAAACACTACCAGGCTAGCTTAGTAAGTAAATATTTTTATACTTTCAAAAGTTCAATCAAGATTGATGAGCCAAATGGTCTAATTCTACTCCACCAAAAGACCAGAAACAAGAACATTATTCCTCAACAGGCTCATGACCGAGCTGACATCCATCACATCCATATCCTTGCATTTGTCCATAATTCTTGAATCCCCGACTAATCAAGAATCTCAACCTTAAATATTTTTTAAAAAATCATTCATGGGATGAGGGCATCGCTGGCTGGACCAGCATTTATTGCCCATTCCTAGTTAAATAGCGGGTAGTTACGAGTCAACCACATTGCAATGGGTCTGGAGTCACTTGAAGGCCAGACCCAAGGGTAAGGATGGCAGATTTCTTTCTCTAACAGGACATTAATGAATTAGATAGGTTTTAAAGCAAAACTACAATTAACAATGAATTCACGATCATTACAGTCTTAATTCCAGATTTTCATTAAATTCAAGTCTCACAATTCACCATGGCAGGATTCAACCTGGTTCCTGAGAACATTATCAGGGTCTTTGGATTAACAATCCATTGACAACACCACTGGGCCATTGCCTCCCCTATAAATAAATATACACAAGGACTCTTGCCTCACAGCGCTCTGCCGCAAGAATTTCGAAAGTCTCTCCTGTCAGAGAAGAAATTCCTTATCTCAGTCTTAAACTGACCCCTGTTTCCATGCTATACATCTCTATGACTCTAAGTAGAACCAGTCTGACTCAAGGTTGGAATACATATGGATTCTAACCTCACATCTTTAATGCATTGTCTGAGCTGAGATGGTTTTAACCAAACCTTAAGCTATCTTGGGAATGTGACTTGAAAGAAGTTGTGGGATTTACATATTAATGAATCAAAACCTGTAGCCCATTCTAAAAGATGAAAGTTCGTGGATAAAGAAACAATATATCCAGGTTAAATGAAATTCCAAAGACCAAAAGTCTAGACTACAAGGTGGAAAATTATTGTTTTACAGTCATTTTAATTTTAGCAAATTCAACATGCAGATGTCTGTAGGATGATGTCCATTCCTCAATTCATTGGTTGATCAAGTGGATCTAGACATTTTCATGTTTTAGAAATCTTTTTTTCCCAAGTTTACTGAAGTTTTTTCCCCCCATATTAGAGAGGGAGACAAATGGATGCTTTCTGGATGTTTCTTCCACTGTCTTGGCACTGCAGCTCAATTAATAAGTGATCTGTTGTCAGGAAGAATCTCTTTAACTGATAAGATTCTCTGCACTCCTTAATCTCACATTTTTCTTCTCATCGCTTCAAACATCAACACTGCACCACACAACTTCAAACATCAACACTGCACCACACAACTTCAAACATCAACACTGTACCACACAACTTCAAACATCAACACTGTACCACACAACTTCAAGTTATGCAACATTTGATTTTTAGTTACAAAACTCGCCTATTATTTCAGTTAAACCAGTCCAAATTCCATTTCAATTTATACTCTCAGATAGGAAAATAATATGGTCTCTTACACACTTTCACTCATAAAAAAGTAACACTGTTGCATTAAATGCTTTTAATTACCAGGTGAACACAAAACGAAAATGTATATTCATTTGCCATCTTTCATTCCTTATGTAGGAATTTCTTGTCATGTACCTCAGAAATTCTTAAACTGAAACTGCATCAGCTTTTTTAAAAATTCATTTTTAGAATGCAGGCATCGCTGGCTGGGGCTGGGCCAGCATTTATTGCCTATCCCCAGTTGCCCTTGAGAAATTGATGGTGAGCTACTTCCTTGAACTGTAGTCCATGTGTTCTAGGTAGATTTTCTCCAGCAATGTTTAATCATTGAATATATTGGAAAGTTTTGCATTTCAAGTATTAAATTTCTATACAAGAACTAGGAGATTGTGATAAGGTGGGCTGCACGGTGGCACAGCAGTTAGCACTGCTGCCTCACAGCGCCAGAGACCTGGGTTCAATTCCCACCTCAGATGACTGACTGTGTGGAATTTGCATATTCTTCCCTTGTCTGCGTGGGTTTCCTCCCACAGTGCAGGTTAGGTGAATTGGCCAGGCTAAATTGCCCAAAGTGTTAGATGAAGGGGTAAATGTAGGGCAATGGGTCTGGGTGGGTTGCACTTTGGCGGGTCAGTGTGGACTTGTTAGGTTGAAGGGCCTGTTTCCACACTGTAGGTAATCTAAAAAGTATATACTAACAGTTTCTTTGCAACCATGCTAGATTTGGAAAAGCAAATCAGAGCAGGACTTAAACACTTAATGGTAAGGTCCTAGGGAGTGTTGCTGAACAAAGAGACTTTGGAATGCAGGTAGATAGGATCGTGAAGACGACATTTGGTATGCTTTCCTTCTTTGGTCAGAGCATTGAGTTAAGGAGTTGGGAGGTCATGTTGTGACTGTACAGGACACTGGTTAGGCCACTTTTGGAATTTTGCATGCAGTTCTGGTCTCCTTCCTATCAGAAGGATGTTGTGAAACTTGAAAGGGTTCAGAAAAGATTTATAAGGATGTTGCCAGGGTTGGATGATTTGGGTTATAGAGAAAAATCACTTGTGGCTGTTTTCCCTGGAGTGTCGGATGCTGAGGGCTGACCTTATAGAGTTTATAACATCATGAGGGACATGGATAGGATAAACAGATAAGGTGTTTTCCCTGGGATGGGGGAGTCCAGAACTATAGGGCAAAGGTTCAGGGTGAGAGGGGAAAGATATAAAAGGGACCTAAGGGGCAATGTTTCCATGCAGAGGGTCATGTATGTATGGAGTGGTGGAGGCTGGTACAATTACAGCATTTAAAAGGCATTTGGATGGGTATATGAATAGGAAGGGTTTAGAGGGACATGGGCCAAGTACTGGCAAATGGGACTTGATTAGGTTAGGATATCTGATCGGCATGGACGAGTTGGACCAAAGGGTCTGTTTCCGTCTATATACATCTCCATGACTGTATATAGACTTGAAAATGTTGAAGTCACTCATAATCCCAAAGCCTCCTTTTCCACAGAAGAGTACATCACTTAGAAATTCTGCCTTCTCTATTCACAATTTATCATCTTGCACCTAAGGGTGCACCTACCTCCAAGTTACTAGCATCAATTGCCATTTTAAACAGTTTTATAATTTTCAGAATGGCCAAAACTGTTTCAGTTAATAGGATTTCCTTCAGCTTCTCGAACGCTGCTTGGTACTCTGCATACCATATCACCTTTGCCTGTTTTTGTAATGGTACAGCTATGAGGTGAAGTTAATCACAAATTTTCAATAAAAACCACACATTCCCCAAAACCTCATGACTTCCTGCTTAGTTTTAGGAATAGGGTATTCTATCAGAATTATCACTTTTACTTTTCTTGGAATATTTACCTTTGACCTACAGGCTGTCTTTGGTAAATTACCCTTTGTGAATTAATATTTGGCAAGATTTATTACTCAGCCAGCCAATATACTTGCTTAAATAAGTCTTCTATTTATGTAAATACCTTTCACATGTTTTACTATGTATTATAATATTGTCTAAATAAACAACACAGTTTGATACTTGCACCACAACTTGATTCATAAGTCCTTGGAATGTAGCTGGGGCATTTATAAACCCAAATGACATCATTCAACATTGACATTACCCATTTGATGTATCAAAGGCTGGCATGTACTTATACCCTTCAATACATCAACTTGAGAAAGAAATGTAGCACTACCAACTCCATCAATGTAGTCTTCTAACTGAGGATTTGGTTGTGGATCTGTTTGTTACTACATATACTTTTCTGTAATCTAAGCAGAATCTAGTTGTCTCATCTGGTTTACGTGCTAATGCTACGAGTAAATTCCAACTGCTTTGGCTTGGTTTAATTAAGCGATTCTAACATATGTTGAATCTCATTTCCACCTGAGCTTAGTTTTCTGGGTTTAACTGAAAAGCATGTTATATAATTGGTATTGATGCCTCTACATCTGCATCATGTGTGACTAATATAAGATATCCTGGTGTGTCATTGAACGCCTTAAGTAACCTTTCTAGATTTTCCCATTGTCTTTCCCCTAAGCATGAAAATAGGATATCTAATTGTCCCAGTATTTCAGAATTAGCTGACTGAATTGTAGATTTTCTTTGTGAGTTGCCTACTTCTGTTACCATCTCACTCTAACTGTCCATGTCATCCCACACTATCTTATCAACTGACATACTTGTTCTTTCTTATCTTTCTCCCCACGACCACATTGGTTTAACATGTTCCCATGACATAACCATATTTTCTTTCTGCAATCATGTGTATCTGTCTGATCAGTCATATTACTAACACTCCTATTTACCACTCAATCTCACTTTCAGGGTTCAACTTATAAAGATAATAAAACTTCATCTTCTGTTTGAACCATTCATGTTCTAGCATGTTTGCCCATTTCTTACAGCTTTGCCAGTAAAGTTAAGTATTCCTGTGCTCCATTGCATGATCCTGTGAGTTATTGCAATCACAGTAATTCGATTACTGTGTCCAGACGGATCAGAAAGAGAGAATAATAAACTTTGGAGCCAGGAATGCAAGAACTCTGATGCACCCAGCTAACAGTGATCAACCTGACAGAAGAACTGCGATCACAGCCAGAGAATTGAAAAGATATCCGATGGACCTAGCTGCTCTTTCCAAAACTCACTTTGCAGACAAAAGACAATAAAGGAGGTGAAAGATGGTTCCTTCTGGAAAGGGAAGGCTGCAGATGAACCCAGAATTCATGGTGTTGGATTCACAATTCAGAATCAGCTCATCAGTTGCCTCTCTGAACTTTCTATGGGGATCAATGATTGATTCATGATCATCCCCCTAATACTCACCATCAAGCAGATGGCTACAATTGTGAGCACTTATGCCCCAACCATTGACTTGGAGGAGGAAGTAAAGGAAATTTTCTATGCCAATCTTGACACACTATTTTCAAGCATCCCCAAGGAAGAGAAGATTTCACTGCCAGGGTTGATGGAGACCACTTGAGGCACCATAGGAAGGGAAGATATTGGCAACATCAACTCAATTGAGGCTTCTCACAAAATGCATTGAGTAAAACCTCACCATCACAAACACACACTTCTGTCAGAAAAACAAATTCAAAGCATGTTGAAGACACTCAAAAACAAAGGCATCTCATTGACTATGTCGTTGTTCGCTCCAGGGACAGTCATGTCATGAATTTCACCAGGGCTATGATTGGCTCAGATGACTGCTGGACTGATCACCACCTTATCTGTTCCACAATGTCCATTAGGCTACATAGAAAGAGGAGGTTTCAGAAGAAGCAGATCCAGTCAAGATTCAACATCAACAGCAGGAGTCTGCTTAAATCAGCACCGTTCTCAGTATCTGCAATAACACCCTTGGGTATGAGCAGAAACCATCAGAACTGTTTGACGAGAATGATGTGGAAATTGAACAGCTCATCTCCCAAAAAAGGACAGCCTTCTGTGACTGGCAGAATGACATCAAATACAATTTAAAAGAAGGGTTCTATGCCAAAGCTAAGGCTGATGTCAGATGAGGGTGAGGGAGCTCAAAAACAAATGGTGTACTGAAAAGCCCTTGGAAATCTAATGGTGGGCAGATAGGGGCTATCAAGGCATATACGGTCCAAAGCTACAGTGGTCTAAACCCCCTGCACTCTAAAGATGGACAAAAACTGCTCAAGGACAATGATGCAATAAACACCCACTGGAGAGAGCATTTCCAATAACTCCTCAACCATGACAATGCGGCTGTCCTGACAAGTTCATCAGGATGCTGAGGCTGCTGCATGGTGATATGTTTAGCAACTGTGGATTGGAGTCTGAGCCTTTCATTGTGGAGACAGGAGTCCTCCATGTCCAACATCGTGGCAGAAATACAACACTGTCTGAGCTATGCCAATGGAGCTTATGCCTGATTCAGAAGAATGGTGTTTGAAGACCATGATTAAATTTCTCATCTACAAAGCCAATGTCTTTCCTCTACTGCTATATGGAGCTGCACTGTAGACCACCTACAGTAGGCACCTTAAAGCACTGGAACAACACCAGCAGAGATCCCTATGAAAATTCCTGTGGATCACCTGGGAAAACGGCACACTAAGACCAGTGTCTTGGAGGAGGCTAACATAGCCAGCAACACCACCATCACATTTCAACAGCAAGTACAATGGACTGGCCATGTCAATCGAATTCCCAACTCATGCTTCCAAAAACAGATCATGCGCACCCTGCTAAAGGAAGGTCCGGATGCACTTGGTGGCCAAAAGATATGCTTCAAAGATAACCTCCGGACCAACCACAAGGAATTCCATATCAACATCAACAATCGGAGGACAGGCTACAGACCAGAACCACTAGAAAACCATCATCCAGCAGGAAAATGATTTCTGCCGCTCCACTCTAACAGACTACACTGAACACAGAACAGAACATCAAGAAGGTCCACCTACCACCCCATACAGCCACAATTATCACCCACCAATGCCCACACTGCAACAGAATCAGTGAATCCCAGATTGGCCTCTTCAGCCATCTGAACACCCACAAATAGACACCCTCATGGACACCAGAATGATCACCGATGATGACGACTATGCTAAGTACTCTTGTATAATGATAGAAGATGCACACTATTAAACATGGTTACAGTACAAACTGAAATAAGGATATATGTTAATTATGAGTAAAATCTGACATCCAGAAAGAAAAAAAAAATCATCTTAAAACATTAAATTGAACTCCCTCTACTATTTCAAACTTGTTTTTCTTCCCAGGATGGGGGATTTCAAGACCGGAGGCACATACTTAAGGTGAAAGGAGAGAGATTTAAAAAAGACATAAGGGGCAAATTTTTGCAGTGGATGGTTTGCGTGTGGAATGAATTTTCCTCAGGAAGTGGTGGACATGGGCACAATTACAACGTTTAAAAGACATTTGGATAAGTATATGAAATGGAATGGCTTGGAGGGATATGGGCCAAGAGTAGGCAGCCGGGACTAGTTTAGTTTGAGATTATGTTTGGCATGGACCGGTTGGACTGAAGGGTTTGTTTCCATACTATGTGACTGTATGTTGAACAGACAGTTCTGTTTGCTTTTATGGAACACTGCTACTTTCCATGGAGTATTGGTTAGCTGCAGCAGGATAGATCTGTGAAGAGAAATCAAAGTTAACGTTTGGGGTCAAGTGACCCTTCCTCAGGGGTTTTGAAGAAGGGTCACTTGACCCGAAACATTAACTTCGATTTCTCTTCACGGATACCGCCAGACCTGTGGATTTTTTCCCGCTACTTCTATTTGTTTCTGATTTACAGCATCCACAGTTCTTTCAGTTCTTATCAGGATAGATCTTTTCCTGGTTTTATGCATATGGTTATTGATTGTACAGATTTCATTTACACCAGGCAAAAAATGGAAGTGAAGGCAGTACATACCTTTAAGCAAACCTGCTCAGTTTTACATTCATTTAAATGAACAGTAATAAGATGAAATCTAATAAAAGGATATCCTATTCCTTGAAAGAGTTTCCTGTATTACTGAGGTGAAGTAAAAATCTCAATCTTGAAGTTTCTTTTAACTAGTATGAATTATTTATCCAATTTGTTTTACTTGGTGTTAATGATGTTGATCACATTTTATGTAACAAGATAATTTTAAAACAATTAAATTATGGTGTTGGGCTGGTTACGGTACTAGGTACTCACTATCTTGTGACTCAGTGCACCACCCACAGCAATTGGCTGTTGAATATAAAACAGATGAGGATGAAAATCACAAACTAAAACTACAATATGTCTTCATCTAAAGTTGTGGTTGTGTTCCAGAAATCACAATTTGCAGTGAAACAATATAAAGTGAATTAAAGTTTCCACAGGAATCAATGTTTAAGCAAGAGCTATGTTCCCTCAGACTTCCTTCTGCCTGGAAAAAAAAACTGTACAAGTTGAATTATTACACTATACATACAGTATATGCATTCCTAGCTGAAATAATTTGAAAACCAGAATACATCACGAAATATTAAAGAAATACAGCACAATATGTTCCTTATACAACATCCAAAAAATGCACTCCCTTGAATTTTTCAGTTAAAAAATCACAACACCAGCTTAAAGTCCCATAGGTTTATTTGGAAGCACTAGCTTTCGGAGCGCTGCTCCTTTATTAGGACCTCTCAGCCACCTGATGAAGGGGCAGCGCTCCGAAAGCTAGTGCTTCCAAATGAACTATAACCTCGTCCACCCCAGTCTAACATCAGCTCCTCCACATCTTGAATTTTTAAAAATTAATCAGATGTTAGAGATAGCCAGTTACAATGACCTTGCAACTCCTATACTGACCAACTTCAGCCACTAGATGAAACCATTCAGTACAAGTTCACACCATCTCAAAAACACTAAATTTCTTTAAACTGGGTACTATCCTATTTCAACTTTGTAGCTGTTGTTTTTGGTGTGAGACCCATGTGATTTCATCGAGGCCATTTGCTTGTTGTGTTTATTACATTCTTGGGGTAGGCAGGTAATGAAATTGCTGTGCCTTTCACTCAAATAAACCATGTAATTGCCTCTTTATTGTCTCTGGTGAAAACAATGAATTGCACTTTAATATAGGAAAAGATGTAGCTACAATCTAAAACAAACTTAAACCCTTGCTAACTGAGAAGGATGAAAAGGAATCCAATTCACCCTCTTCCCTTGATGGTAACACTTTCAACTAACCAGAAACCGAAAGAACTGCAGATACTGGAAATCTGAAGAAAAAAACCGACATTTCTAGAAAATCTCAGCAGGTTTGGCAGCATCTGGGGAGAGAAATTAATATTAACATTTTGGGTCCAGTGACCCCTCAGAAGTGACCTTTCTTCAGCATGGTTCTGAAGAAGGGTCACTGGACCTAAAATGTCACCATCAACCCAAGGAAACTCAGACATATAAGTAGAAAGCGGGCTACACCACCAGTTCTTCACTTGGAGGCTTATTGAAGATGTTACCTAGTATGGTGACAAAACACCTGAAAATGAACCTTCCATCTCAGCAAGCAAACCTACATGCAGAACTTCAAGCTAAGCTATAAATCTTCTCAAAACTCACTAATTCCATCTTGTATATGAGTCACTATAAATTAGCAGACAAATGCAGCAAGAAATTAGGATGGATAATGGTGGCCTTCACTTCAAAACCTGGATATAACCTACACAGAGAATGTTGGAGAAAGTCAGCAAGTTTGGCAGCATTTGTGGACAGAGAAAAATGGCATTAATGTATCTTTGTGTGACTTCTTCACAACTGAAGAATCTTACTGGACTTAAAGTTGTGACAAATTTCTTCAACATGTTCTGTGTTTGTTTCAGATTTACAGCATCTGCAGTATTTTGCTTTTATTGGATACAACCTAATCTATAGACTCAGTCAAGAGGGCAAAATCACTGGTAAATAAACGTTGTGGATTTTTTGGCTAATTTTTGCACAAGTCAATTCCAGACATTCTTCCCAATTTCAAACTGACAAAAGACAAAAATAAAGCCAGGTTTTGTTTTTTATAATTCATCATTACAATAGTTTATTTGACATTATCTGTTTTGGAGACTTTTGACACAAGTCTGAGAGATACAAGTAGAAAAGTTAGTTTTATGACTATCATATCTAAGCAAATGTGCAGAAACTCAAAAGCTAGTACTTCTAGAAGGGTCTCTGTGAACATCCCTTTTGTATAGATTCTTAACTGAAACAATTTGGTGTCAATAGAAATCCAGTATGTGCATCCAGGTGCTGCCATTTTGCCATCACTGTACCATCTCATGAGAGTCATAGAGATGTACAGCATGGAAACAGACCCTTTGGTTGGAGTGAATGGAATGAACTTTAGAATGGCATTAAAAAAGTTTATCTCCAACATTTGCAGTTGCTTATAACGTTTATAAATACATATAGACTTACACCCTCAAGCACCGTGAAGGAGAGCTGGATTTCAAGTAATTTATATTGTAATCCACTTGTAAAGAGGAGCTAAGCATATAATATAACATTTCTATATTCAAGATTTGCACAAGCAACACAAGTACTCAGACAGAAAGTTGACTGTTCCTGGAGCACACTTCCGGTTAGATGAGTATCTCTGATTAAATGACTCCAGGTTTCTTCAGTAATGGGCTCTTCTCATCATTCACAAGGAAGAGTTTGTTTCTCAGGTTATTGAAGTACACAGTGGCATCACCATTATTCACCACCAGTTGTTTACTTCTGTCATTCAATCGTCTAACAATTGGTGTATATTCTTTGTAACGCCTGCAAAGTAAGTTTCACATCCTTAATGAATCAAATTGATTGTAGTTCCTACTTCATCTGCTGCCAAAAATATTAACAATGTATTTTATGAATTTGTAAAATATAAAACTTAAGTATGAATTGTTGCAATCCATAATGTGGAAGGTTGGAATATCTCCCAACCATTTATTTCTATTCATTATCAGAAATTACATTCTTAGAAACATGTTTTAAAAATAACCTCATACAGCCTCCTTTAAAGATTTTCAGTACTTAGATAGTTCCATATATTTTATTCATTTTCAAGACTCATAGAAAACTAATAGAAGCCGTAATGCTGAAACATTTCTTTTTGTTTGGAATTGGCTGGATCTCTTTTCCCTGTTATGAGATATAATTGCACACTTTTGGAGCAGGTGAGACTTGTACGTGTATTGCCCAGTCCAGGGCTAGGGATACTACCACTGCAGGACAAGAGAGCTCTGGTTCAACTTTGTTGATGCTAATGCCTAATTTTGATTACATTGAGCTCAATTTAGGAAGATTCTACAATGAGCAGGTGATTAGCCTGTCCAGGTGACGACCCAGACCCTGAAACCAAATATCAATTCAATTATGTTTTTAGAAAACTGAACCTCAATAAAGTTCTTGTAAGCTTCAGGAATTTCTTTCACAAAGGAAGCATGCAAACAAAGCCTTTAATAGAGTCCATTCAGTAACCTCTATATCCAGCACTTGATGTTTTAATATCTTCATGCAAAGAAGCTTAAAGAAATAAGGTGGAAACTATGCTTAATATGTCATACATTTCCTTGTTGTGTAACATGATATAGATAAGTGATCCCCTACAGGAATTATTTATTTTAGCCTGAAAAGTTTTGGGGCTATGTATTGTGTCTAATTGAGATTCGTACCATCTCACATCCAGCAACAGTATTTAAAATATGGACAGAGCAGAATCCCCAAGAAAACCTAAAATCTTCCCACCCAGGCACAAATACTTGAGGTGGGGTAGATACAGTAGAACATTTGGCCATGGAATTGCCTACTGGAATTTAATTCATTGTAGAAATGAAGCAAAATTTCAGTGTACAAAGTTCTGCTCCACTTTCAAGTCACACAACTGAAAATTAATCCCAGTTACATTTTGGATTTGATCAGAATGAATTTAAAGACTTACATCATAAGAAAAGGAAAGGAATTCAATGTTATTACAACTTCTTAGTATTTCTCTATAAATGACTTGTATTAAATGCATTCAGATTTTTAAAAATCAGTTATTTTTATGCTTCTTTTTCTGATGATCACTCAAAACTTACTTGTAAAGGAAAGAGGCAGCACCAAGAATAAGAATCACCAGGCAAATGCCAAATATTAAGACACCATGCAGGCCTGTATTACTGCTGGAACCTGCAAGTAATTCAAAATTGAGTCATCAAATAAAATCTCTTTTTAGAGGCATATATAAGACTCAGATATCAATGATCATCATCATCTAGGCAATGTGGTAAAGCAAAGTAAAATAAATTGAAAGCTGGGATATTTAACCAGAAAGCAATGTTTGGATTCCTGTAAGAGTGGACCGGTTCACTCCATCCTTCTCCCTAGCGACTCTGAGATGAAGGAAGTCAGTTCATACCCTTGGTGTCACAATAATTAAGAGATGAGCTTCCCACTTCATACTGTATCATCTCTAAGACTATCTATTTCCACCTTCATAACAGCATCCAACTTCACTGTGTCTCAGTTTATCTGCTGATGAAACTCTCTTACATTTTTTTATTGCTTTTATTCTAAAATATTCCAACTCATTCCTGAGTGGTCTTCTACACTGTACCCTCCATATATGGGTCATCTGCCCAAATCTCAACTCATAGCCAGTTCCATTTCCCATCACCTCTGGACTCATAGATCTAAACTGGCTCCCTGTTAAGCAACGCCTTGATTTAGGTTTTCATTCTTGTTTTTAAATCCCCATAGTCTTGCCCCTCCCTAGTTTTATCTCCTCCAACCTCAAAATCTCCCAAGATGTCTATGCCCCTCTAATTCTGCTCTCTTGTGTGTTCCAATTGTGACTGCTCCACCATTAATGGTTGCTTCGCCCAAGACCCAAACTCTCAAATTATCTCTCTACATCTCAATACCTCTCTGCCTTCCTTTCTTCTGTGTTTGGTAGGCCATATTGTGTGCAGCAAAAACAGTACACAAGATTGTAGGAGGTACAGGTGAAATGCTGCTTCACCTGGAAAGACTGTTTCAGTCCTTAGATGGTGAGCAGGGAGGAGGTGAAGAGGCAGGTGTTGCACCTTCTGTATTTATATAGCAAGGTGCCATGGAGAGGGGTGTGTTTTTGTTGGTTGTGGAATGGATTAAGTTGTCCCAGAGGGAATGATCCCTACAAAATACAGACGGGGGAGTTGTGGGAATTTGACTTGAAACATTAGCTTGATCTCTCTCCCTGTATGCTGTCTGACCTACGGTGATCTCCAGAATTTGTGGTTTTCAGTACAGATTCCAACATCTACCGTAATTTGTTCCAACATCCTCAGAGTGTTAAGCAAGCTAGCGGCAGCGATACTTGATGCATTGGTTGGTTTTCTTTCAAAATTCTGTATCTTCTGGAAAGGTTTCTGCAAACTGCAAAATAGTAAATGTAACCCCACTTTTTAAGAAGGAAGATCAGTGGAGGGCGATGGTTAGAATTTTTAAAGGGTATGGTTAAGAACCTACCCAGGCACTAAAAAACATCGACAAAGCTGAGAACATTGGGACAATTGTGAGATGGTCAGCAAGGATCTGACATCAAGAGGAAAATAGTCTTATTTTCCAACCATGTGTTGAACAACAAGATGAGATTCTCGCTAGTGAGTGGGAAAAGGCCTATTTGCATAAGGAGCATACCTGCCAGATTGAAACTAAATTGCGACAATTCCTGACATTGTCCTGACATGAAAATCACAGCAGTTACCTGCCAACTCCATTTTGCCACTTGCTCATAAGGACTTCCATCTTGAACACCAGTCCGCAACTTCTTAGTGCACACGCCATGAGCAGTGGCCACATGCATCCCCTGCCACAGATATTGGTTTTAGACATGTACCAGCCTCACCACACTCTCATGGTACACCTCTGATCCACTTGTATAATGGTTCTGCACTTCCATGCTGCATTTTGGAGTGCACCAGCACTTTTCATTGGAATGCTGCTGCCAGGACACTTTACACATAGATAGATACCGATATCATGGATTTAACCAGATAACATCTCAAGGATTCTCACTTGCTCTCTCTGTACTCACTCACTTTGCACCTGTTTAGATGCTCACAGCATCTCTACTTTGCCTTGTCTGTCTGCATTTTCCCGAATGCCCAAAGTACTTCTTGTTTCGCCTTTTATTGCAGATACTAAGCCAGACAGCTTCTCAAGGTTGTCAGCAGTCATCAGTCAAGGGGATGGACATGTTACTTTATGGCATCATGTGACACTAGTCTCACAGCTGCACTATGTGCCAGCGACATACACACCAAACACATGGCATGTGCTTCAATCCAATGGCAATATCTCAATGTCTAAAGAGAATGGTCCTCAGTCAAGGGAAGGTACCCTTCAGTCAGAGGATCCAGTCCAGGGACTCGCAGGAGGTCAGTCAGGGAGCTGCACATAGGTTAGTCAGAGGACTAGACATCAGTCAGTCCTGAGAATTCACTTGCTAGATGTCTAGGGGATATTTTAACGAGGGTCACTGACGTGAAAGAGATGGTGAGGAATTCAATTGAGGGGATTGGACGCAGCTTGCTGGGATGCAAAGAGGGTGACAATTGTCAAGGGGGGGTGACTTAGCATATAGTGGGAGGAAATGATAATGGTATGGAGGGAAAAGGAATAAAATGGGAGAAGAGTCATCAGCCAACAATACTCTGGTTTTGATGGTGCAATAGTGCATGACTATACTTGGCCTGTTGACACAATATGCCTAGGACTGAGAGGGTAACATGGGAATTGAACAGTTAGATACTCCAGTTGGATATGGACAGAGGGAACAAGAAGTCTACTGAGTGATATAAACAAGTTCAGCGATTTGCTTTTAAACAAGTTAACTGATTGGGGAAAAATTGGCAGATGGAATATAATGTGGGAAAATGTAAGTTTGTGCACTTTGGCAGGAAGAAAAGAAGAGTTTGATATCGTTCAAATTGGTTAGGCTACAGAAATCAACAGTACAAACAGATATGGTGCTCCTAACATATTACGAAAAAGCTAGCATCCAATTTCATTGAATAACAAGGAAGACAAATGCAATGTTGGCATTTCTTTCAAAGGGACTGGAATATAACATAGTGAGATTTTGTTGAAACTATTCAAGATATTGGTCAGAACACAGATAGAATACTTTGTCAAGTTTGGTCCCTTTATCTAAGGAATGATACACTGGCTTTGAAGGCAGTCCAGAGGAGGTTTACTAGGTTGAACCTGGGTCTGGAGGGATTTTCAAATAAGGAAAGGTTGAGTATAGTATTGGTTGGAGTTTAGAAGAATGAGAAGGGTTATGATTCATAAGTGGTTTAACAGGGTTGACACATTGATGTTATTTTCCCTTGTGGGAGAGTCTAAGTTTAGAAGGCCTAATCTCAAAGTAAGAAGTTGTCCATTTTAGAAAGAGAGTGATGTATCTGTGGAATCGTTTACTGCAGAGGGCTGTTGAGCGTGGATTGGATAGGCAAGGCTCAGATAGGCAAATTTGTAGTCATTGAGGAAATCAAGGATTATGGGATAAGTCAGGAAAGTGGCTGATCAGAGCAGCCTTGATCTATGGAATTCTCTACTGCAGTGGGATATGGGTGTGGATGCTCAATTATTGAGCATATTCAAGACAAATTCAATAGATTTCTGGATACATGTGACATCAAGGAACATGGGGATAGTGTGGGAAAGTGGTGTTGAGACAAATGATCAACCATGATCTAAGTGAATGGCAGAGTAGGTGCGAGGTTGAATGGTTAACCATCTGTTCCTACCTCTATAGGTGAAATTTTCTTTTTTGTGAAACTGTATGAAAGTTTGGCAAGGGCTTCCACTTGATACAGGTTGGGTTTTCTAATGTAATTATGTTGTTCTCAGCTCATTATATATTCATGCTTGAGTAAAACACTAAATTTTATAGGCAAAAATCTCTGAAGTCCACCAGGACTTTGCAAGTTCCAAAATCTAGGCACTATATTTAAAAGATATCAGATCAACAATTCACCCTCTGCAACCAAGAAGCATCAGTCAGCCTCTGCACTTCACCCCTATTCACCCCTAGAAATGTCAAAGAATACGCAAAAAAGTAGGACTATATTTTAGTAACACCTCCCTAGAAGTTCTCTTGAAGACTGTCCAAAGAAGAGAAGCTCTTTGATCTATGGATGGCAACAAGAAACCATTCCAATCGATGAAGGCAGCTTGGCTGTTTTGGTCAGATGTGTGGGTGGTCCAGAAGAAGCTGGTCTCAGTGTCACAAGATGATGAATGGTGTGCTTGCTCTGACAGGGTATACACCACTGTCTACTTAAAGCTTCAAGCCCTTAGAAGTGTGAATTCACATAGTAAGGTTGACACAGCCCAGGACTGTCACAGCCAAGATGTTTCCACTCAATGCCTCTTGTACCATCATTGTCACTTAATTGCACCAACTGTATGTCTACTACTTGCACCACAGTGGTATTCCCACTAATTCATCTTCTAGGGTTCACACTTAAAACATAAAAGAAGCTGCAGTACTCAGCATCTCATACAACATAAAGTCACTCACCCACCTTTACAACTAGGAGAATGTGATCTGATAGCTTCTCATCAAGGACCTGCTTGGGATGAAGGCACAAGCACACGAGAAAGCCTTTTGAGTTCAGCCCACTTGCATACCCCAATCAGATTTCTGTCCTCAGACTATGTGGTTGCTTCACTTGAGCAGGCTTGTTGGCCTGGTCAGGTTTAAATTCCTAACACTTAAAGCATTTAATAACAAATAGTCAGGCTACACAGTACTGAGACTTCTTGTGCTGATCAATGGGAAGAGGCTTCACACTGCTGGCTTTATAATATTGTAAGCGTTTGCACAAAGAAACACCTTAGTTATGAAGTAGTGGAGTAACTATAACATGTTTTTATTCATCAAAGCTTTAAGGAAAGAATCTACTCGTCAGTAAACACCTATATGTAAACATTGAGTTTGCCAGGAACATTGTGGCTATGAACATAATTCTATTGTAAAATAAACTCAAATGGATGCTGCAAATCTGAAACAGAAACAGAAATTGCTGGAAAAACTTAGCAGGACTGGCAGCATCTATGGAGAGAAATTAGGGTTAATGTTTCAAGTGTGGTTCTGAGTTCTGAGGAAGAGTTTCTCTCTACAGATGCTGCCAGACCTGCTAAGTTTTTCCAACAATGTTGGTATTTGTTTGTGAACATACTTCTACTGGGCTGGGATGCTAATGAGTATTTATGAAATGCAAATTTTTGCAAAACAGGAAGGCGAAAGGGTCTGACAGCCTAACAGCAAAACACTAATCTGCCATGTGCCACTCGATTAAATTCCTCTACACACCCCTCTAACATCTCTAGGCAGGTAGAGAAAATTCAACCCTATATGCCTAGGGAGGGAATGTGAAACCATTCATTTCAAATGCTAAAAAAGACAAATTGGAATATGTTCTTAATAGCAAGAGACTAGAAACTGTGGAGGAGGAAAGTAGATTAGGTGTTCAGCTATGGATAATGTAATGCTTGTGCACACGTTCAAAAAGTAATTAAAATAGTTAGAACATGTTGGCATTTACCGAGTGTTGGAATGCTGAAGGGAGGAAAGTTTACTTCTATTGAGCAGTGTTTTGGTCAGATCTTACCTGGAGTACAGTGCTCAATTTTGAGCACCACAATTTAAGAAGGATATGATGGCATTTGAATGGTGTACAGTTCAAATTAATCAGAATTATAAGAAATTAATTTTTGAGAAAAAGGTGCATAAGCTTAATTTGCATTCCTTTCAGTTTATAAGATTGATTTAATTGAAGAGTTTATTTTTTAAAAATCAACTGAAGTGTTAAAATAATTTTATACAAAAGAGCAGAAGTTTTGAATTTTCTTCCTCCAAAAGGCTGTAGATGCTGTGTCATTGAAAATTTTCATGATTGGAGGTTGGTAAACTGTTACTAGGCGACAGTATCAAGGATATGAATCAAAGGTGAGTAGATGAGTTATTGTATGTTGTGGTTCATCTGAATGGTGGAATAAGGAATTGAAGAGACTGTGGTTAGAACGTGTTTCTGCTCACCAAAGTGAAAGAAATACAAATTCAGATCTTAAACCATAATTTTTGTGGATTAGTTAATTTACTGTATTCTTAAATAGCAGGGAAGCTACAAAACAAATGAACCTTGTGTAGTTATTACTTAAAGAAGTCTAGTCATTGAAAATAAGTGCTTACCTTCAATTGATACCAGAGTACTAGCCACAGCTAAACTGGTATTATCGCTCAATGTGATGTTGACGCAGTAGATGCCAGATTCATTGAAGCGTCTATGAAGGGTCAAATAACATGTATCAACAGCCTCAACAGGTTCACAGATCATGTTTTGCAGCACCATGCATGAACTGTCGCCAATTATAGTGCAAACGTCAGTAGGTATACTGCAAGGGAAAAACACAGAAATCAGGTTACAACTGAGATCTGGGTTGCAATTGCTGAAAGCAAAATTCCATAAAAGTAGACCAGAACATTGAACAAGAAAATATAACAAAATACTGAAAATTATTGAATCTATCTAAATGGGGAAAAGGTAGGAGAATGACACGGAGTAAAATGTTTACTCAGGAAGTTGCTACAGACATGACGTGCTAAAATGACTCCTTCTGCAACATAATACTTCTGTGATTCTGAGGTAAGGTTCGACAATAATACCTAAGCAGCTGGATTCTCCACCTACACCTGCAAGTCTTTATAAAGTGGAAGTTCTGCTCAGTCAGAATCTGGTGTACTAACAGTACAGGTACAGCTTGTCTCATTAGGAAAGCCTTTGACAATGGCAATGGGGCAGAGGTTTACAAATCACAGTTAAGGCATGAGTCTTAACAGATTAAGGTGATCAGTGTGTTATTTTTATCAACATTTTGAAATAGTATCCTGATGTAGTCAGCATTCCCTTCAGAGAGGGGAGCAACTTAGTACCCCACTTCAGCTGGGAATCTTAATATGCCATTCCTGTATCTTTGGTGTTCTCCAAACTGAAGGTGCAATCTTTTACCCGTAAAACTCAGTCGACCAATAGCAGAGTTTTGTGGTACATCAATGCATCGGATCTGAGGTCCGCAGTCCTGCTTATCTGTGAAGGCATGCAGCAAAAAAGCAGCACAACCTCAGCCTATCTAATCTTCTCTCATAGAACAAACCTTCCAGTCTATGGCAGCATGCCAGTGAGTCTTCTCAATACCATCTCTAGTGCAATCACATCCTTCCTATAACATGTTGACCGGACCTACATGTAGTACTCCAATTGTGGCCCAAGCAGTGTTTTATACAGTTCCCGCATTACCACCCTGCTATCTGATCTGCCTGCCCTGCTACCTTCAGGGAAAGATGGATATGCACACAAAGGTGCCTCTGATCTTCAGTACTTTCCAAGGTTTTACCATTCATTGTGTAATCCCTAATCCGGTCAGCCTTCCCCAAATGGATTAACTCACTTTTCTGGATTAATTCCCATTTGTTCTACCTACCTGTCCAGTCCATTGATATGCTCCTGCAGTTTATGGCTATCCATCTCACTATTTAACACTCCACCAATTCTAGTGTCTCAATACCTTGATCATGACCCCAATAATCAAATCCAAATCACTAATGTGTGCTCAAACAGCAAGAGTCCCAGCATTGAGCCCAGGAACAGAAATATCCTTCACCCCATGCCATCTGTATTTCAGCCAATTTTGGATCTAACATCCTACTTTGCCTTGGATTCCACTGGTTCTTACTTTCTTGACCAGTCAGCCATCAGAGACCTATTAAAAACCTTGCTAAAGTCCATGTAGATCACATCAATTACATTGCCCACATCAACACTCCACCAAAAGAAATTGTTCAGACTTGTTAAATACGACCTCCACTTAACAAATCCATGCTGACTATTCCTCATTAAACTGTGTCTCTTCAAATGCAGATATATTCTATCCCTCAGAATTTTTCTAATAATTTCACCTCCACATAGGTTAGACTGACTGGCCTGTGATTTCCTAGTCTATCCCTTCCTCATGTTTTTTTTTAGCAAACCTTCAGTCCTCGAGGACCTTACCTGTGGCCAGCGAGGATTTGAAAATAACAGCCAGGGCCTCAGTATCGCCTCTCTTCCCTCCCTCAGATAAAGTCCTCCTCTCTCCATCCTCATCAATACCAGCAGCTGCAGGTTTCCTACCCAAGCCCTTAGCCAGCTGTGGAGTACACCTCAACAGCTGGAAGCCAGTTCAAGTAGATTAGCTTCTAGGTGAGGATCTTTTAAAGAGAGGTATTTTGTTTGGAGTTAGAAATCTATGTAATAAGCTTCTTGGTTTCTACTCTGAAAATCCACTCATCTGCTGAGCAAACCTAGCCTTGTGAACACGGAATGCTCATGGTCAGACACACATTCATCCTTGGAAAGGCAAGCTGCAAAACAATCTAAAAGTAACTTTTTGCTGAGTCAGTGCTCTTGGAAAAAGGCACTTAGAGTTCATTTGAATTTTTTTTACTTAGACAGTTGTGAATATTTTGTACCCCTCAGAGGGTTGAGAATGCTCATTTGTTGACCATATTCAAGGCTGAGATTGATTTAAGATCTTTGGACACCATAGGGTTCAAAAGATATGGGAATCAGGCAGCATTAAAAATTGCTGTAGAACACGAGCCATGATTTTACTGAATGATAGAGTAGGCACCATGGCCCCCTATGACTTACTCTGGCTTCTATTTCTTATAAAGTATATACACTCACCTGCCCTGACATGTGACAACAAAATTCACCATGGAGTTCTGCTGAAGTTCTGTGGAGATCTGAACACTGGTCACCTCCACAATGCTGACTCCAACAATTCCATCTAACAATGAAAAACAATTCAAAATAATTGACAGTATTAGGCAAGAACTTTCGAAAGCTGATTGGAGGCAGATGTTCGCAGGTAAAGGGACGGCTGGAAAATGGGAAGCCTTCAGAAATGAGATAACAAGAATCCAGAGAAAGTATATTCCTGTCAGGGTGAAAGGAAAGGCCGGTAGGTACAGGGAATGCTGGATGACTAAAGAAATTGAGGGTTTGGTTAAGAAAAAGAAGCAAGTATATGTCAGTTATAGACAGGATAGATCGAGTGAAACCTTAGAAGAGTATAAAGGAAGTAGGAGGGCAAAAAGGGGACATGAGATAGCTTTGGCAAATAGAATTAAGGAGCATCCAAAGGGTTTGTACAAATATGTTAAGGACAAAAGGGAAACTAGGGAGAGAATAGGGCCCCTCAAAGATCAGCAAGGCGGCCTTTGTATGGAGCCACAGAAAATGGGGGAGATAATGAATACTTTACATCTGTATTTACTGTGGAAAAAGATATGGAAGATATAGACTGTGGGGAAATAGATGGTGATATCTTGCAAAATGTCCAGATTACAGAGGAGGAAGTGCTGGATGTCTTGAAACGGTTAAAGGTGGATAAATCCCCAGGACCTAATCAGGTAAACCCGAGAACTCTGTGGGAAGCTAGAGAAGTGATTGCTGGGCCTCTTGCTGAGATATTTGCATCATCAATAGTCACAGATGAGGTGTTGAAAGACTGGAGGTTGACAAATGTGGTGCCACTGTTTAAGAAGGGAGGTAAAGACAAACTAGGGAACTATAGACCGATGAGCCTGACCTTGGTGGTGGGCAAGTTGTTGGAGAGAATCCTGAGGGACAGTATGTACATGTATTTGGAAAGGCAAGGACTGATTAGGGATAGTCAACATGGCTTTGTGCGTGGGAAATCATGTCTCACAAACTTGATTGAGTTTTTTGAAGAAGTAACAAAGAAGATTGATGAAAGCAGAGCAGAAGATGTGATCTATATGGACTTCAGTAAGGCATTCGACAAGGTTCCCATGGGAGACTGATTAGCAAGGTTAGATTTCATGGAATACAGAAAGAACTAGCCATTTGGATACAGAACTGGTTAAAAAAGTTGAAGACAGAGGATGGTGGTGGAGGGTTGTTTTTCAGTCTGGAGGCCTGTGACCAGTGGATTGCCACAAGAATTGATGTGGGGTCCTCTACTTTTCATCATTTACATAAATGATTTGGATGCGAGTATAAGAGGTACAGTTAGTAAGTTTGCAGATGACACCAAAAATTGGAGGTGTAGCAAAGAGGATTACCTCAGATTATAACATGATCTGGACCAGATGGGCCAATGGGCTGAGAAGTGGCAGATGGAGTTCAATTCAGATAAATGCCAGGTGCTGCATTTTGGGAAAGCAAATCTTAGCAGGACTTATACACTTAGTGGTAAGGTCCTAGGGAGTGTTGCTGAACAAAGAGACCTTGGAATGCAGGTTCACAGCTCCTTGAAAGTGGAGTCGCAGGTAGATAGGATAGTGAAGGCGGCGTTTGGTATGCTTTCCTTTATTGGTCAGAGTACTGAGTACAGGAGTTGGGAGGTCATGTTGCGGCTGTACAGGACATTAGTTAGGCCACTGTTGGAATATTGCATGCAATTCTGGTCTCCTTCCTATCGGAAAGATGTTGTGAAACTTGAAAGGGTTCAGAAAAGATCTACAAGGATGTTGCCAAGGTTGGAGGATTTGAGCTATAGGGAGAGGCTGAACAGGCTGGGCTGTTTTCCCTGGAGCGTTGGAGGCTGAGGGGTGACCTTATAGAGGTTTACAAAATTACGAGGGGCATGTATAGGGTAAATAGACAATGTCTTTTCCCTGGGGTCAGTGAGTCCAGAACTAGAGGGCATAGGTTTAGGGTGAGAGGGGAAAGATATAAAAGAGACATAAGGGGCATCTTTTTCACGCAGAGGGTGATACGTGTATGAAATGAGCTGCCAGAGGATGTGGTGGAGCCTGGTACAATTGCAACATTTAAGAGGCATTTGGACAGGTATGTGAATAGGAAGGGTTTGGAGGGATATGGGCCGGGCGCTGGCAGGTGGGACTAGATTGGGTTGGGATATCTGGTCGGCATGGACAGGTTGGTGTGAAGGGTTTGTTTCCATGCTGTACAACTCTATGACTCTAATTATTTTCACTACCATTTCAGAGTCATTTATATTCTTGCGTTGTCATATATCTTTTGTATATTTTAGTAATTTACTGATTCAACCATGGTAAAGATTTATTGATGCACTGCAGATGTAAACTGAGGCTGTGCAGTTAGTTTCTTCAAACAGACTCTACACAGACAGAAAATGTTATAATAATTTAAGGTTATAGACAGCAATAGGATCAGGGACTTTTATTAATTCTCCTGCTCATTCAGGAAACTGGGCAGGCAGTCCAGGTTCTCACATAGGATATTTGATTGCAACACAATTTTTAAATAATATTGCATACCCACAACTGTGATATTTGTTTCAAAGTAACCATATCTGTGAAGATTACAGGCTAATTCTGAGACATCTCTTTTCTCAAGCTGCAGTGGACTGTTTGTACCATTGGTATAAGCAATTGTTGTTGTGGAACCTGGGGAGGAAGTAAAATGAATACATTAAATACTACACACGAAGGACAAGCATGTTTTTAACAACACATTGGGGAGATTCTAACAGTGGGAAACAGGGGATTATTAGAGTTGAAATAGAGGTAGTTGACTTACAGTGATGTCCCCAGAGCCTTAAACTAGATAGTTGACATATGCACCTGAACTATGCAGAAGTGCTATTCTTTCGCATTCAAGGGTCCATGTCATTCATAGTCTCTGACGCTATTTTAACCACATACAGGGCAGAGAGCCTCATGTAATCACTCTGCTCAATCAAACCTGGCTTAAAGCAAAACAGAGACAAGTTCTGACATTATTTTGTTGGCTCAGGTAGAGCAGAAATGCTCCTCTTTCTCTCTCTAAAAGAATAATGTGGGAAACTGCCATCCTGGGATTCTCCCAACACAGCAACTGTATACAATTTCACACTTTGCGATCCTCCTTCTCAGTTTATTAGCTTGTTGGTAAAATGTGTTTGTGACAATAATGCGAAATATGCTGCATTTAGAGTGAAGGAGGAGCTGGTCACTGGAGTTTATTCATCCAATGCCATTATGTGTGAGTGTACCCTCCATGCATCACAGTCAATACCAACACTGCCATATAAATAACAATTATCGAAATTCCCGTTCACAAATTCAACCACTTTCTTAAAAAAAATGTTGGATTTGTCAGGCATGACATCCTCTTCATAAATCCCTGCTGGGTCCTCCTAATCAGCTAAAAGTGTTTAAGGTTTTCAGCCACTTTATCCTTCAGCAATTTCCTGACAAAAGATGTTAAGAAAATGGACAATAATTTCCTTCGTCATCTTTCCTAATAAAATAACATGTACATGTTTCCAACTTCAAGGAGCAATTCCTGAGTCAAGAGGACTTTGACAGATTATATTTATGGTATCTGCATTGTTCTCACTTTTTGTTTTAATTCAAGGAATGGAAACCAATCCATCATCAATATCATTATTTTTTTCATTGCGATTATTTTGTTTATCCTAGTTTTGGTGAATTCCTTAGTGGAATATTGTGATGTTCCTGAGAGTGGGAAATGAGACTGGAGAGGCCAGTTAATTCAGCAATCTCAAATTCCCAATTTCAGGATAAAATTTGGTTCTGGTGGACTGAAAACAGATTGTGCTTTGCAATGGCAAGTCAAAGAAATCTATTTTTAACATATTAGCATGTCATGAACACTCATTAAAATACAAATCAGAATAATTTGTACATTTGGAATTAAGCATGCAGAATAAGTTAAAGATGTGCTTTCAGTTAAAGCTGGTGTGTAGCAAGCAAAGGAGTCACACTGGTGGATTTGGACTGAGTAGTAACTGGCTTCCTTGAATGGGGAGCTTTGTAAACTAGGGGAGAGGAGGCATCAATGCACTGAAAACAGATGGCAGCTGTGAACAAGGAAGAAAACATGGCTGACCATGGGAAGGAGAGCAGTGGCAGCTCTATCAAAGCTTGTGAGCGACAGAGTGAGAAAGTTGGACTACAACATTGATAGATGGTAGTTCAAATGGATGTGGGGATATCAAGGGATATATTGGGAAAGTCAATGATGAAGACCTAAGAATTTCAGATAACAAAGGGCAAGCATGACAGAAGAAGAGTCGAGGATGACATGTTGCAAGTCAAGGTCAAAGGTAATCAGACTTGGCAGGGGTGCAGGGTGGGAGGCAGTTGCAGTGAGCTGGCTGATGGTGCCAAAGAAAGCTCTAATGTGATTCAAAATTGGTCAAAAAGAAAAGGGGGTCTTGGGTTTAGTGTCACCTTTCAGGGAAAGGGCAATGAAGTGATACAGCAGGAAGGCCTGTGACACCATCCAGTAGGAATGAAGCAATTGTCACAGTGTAAATGCCAGTAGATCAATTCTTGCTGGATAGAAAGTGTGCATAGCTATCTCAGTGCTATTCAAATACGGATCTGAATGCTTGCCCCTGTAATGGTGGAGCCAGTGACTCCCTGTCCATGCCTCCTGCATATTTGACCAGGATCTTTGCCCTGCATATCTAATTGGTTGCTGGCTGCCATGTGATTGGGTGTGATTGGACATTCTCCCCCTGAGCAGAGACTCCAAGAATACCATTGGGTAACTTAAAATGTGAAGATGATTTTGTCCCCTGACCTTGACTCAGTATTAGTTTGTTTGGGATCTAGAAGGAGAGGGTGGTGCAGTGACCATGTCACTGGAATCAGATCCCCAGACTACTGTCCTGGTTACATAGGATCAAAGCTGGTGGAAGTTAAATTTAATTTCTAAAACTGACCATGATCATTATTGTCATATTACTTTTCAAATGATTTCAACCCTGACCACCATTGCTACTCCTTTTGCTCAACGTTTTCACTATCTTAACTACTGACCTTATAAATTTGCCTATTTTACCTGTAAGACCTTTTTCTGACAAGGATCAGTATTCCCAACTCATGGTCTCTACACCCACACTCTGCCTTCACTTCTATCGCTGATCTCTGTTATCTTCCCATTTCTAATTCTAGCAAAGGATCTGTACTTGAATGATTGCATGTCCTTTGTCCTTTCAGAAACTGATGGATTTGATGTGCATTATCAGCATTTTTGTATTTTTATTTCTCTTTGCGCTTTTGGAATTAGATTTTTGTCTATCATTTTTGCTTCATGTGCTGTGTAAACATCTCTATCTTACTTCCTTCTCTTGTCAATGAAAGGGATCTATTGGAGAAGTTGTAGGTCTTGTAGCTTCATGTATTCTTGTGAGGGTGGTTGCTTTTGCTGACATAGAAGCAACAGAAGTAACAAGATGTTGTAACTTATGAGGGAACAAGGTTAAGAGGGATAAGGAACACTGGAATTGAGCATAAGCATAATCATTCATACGGTCGCCATAAGTAAGGAAAATTGGAGACAGAAGGAAGACAAAAAAGGTAGAGGGAAGAAAAGAGAGCTAGAAGGAAGGTAGTAGTCGTGAAAGAGTTGGTTGAGGTTGGATAGGAAAGGGATAAGGAAATGAAAGGGAATATGAGGAATTGAGAATGGAAGGTTGAAGAAGAAGCTAAATGGGAATATTTATATGATCCAACCAAATGTGATCTATGCGCTCAACCCTTCTCCACATTTATCCCAATTCCCCTTTCATCCCTTTCTCTCCTCTTTTCCATTTGCATGTTTCCTTACTTCTCCTTTCACAATAGATTAACTTCCCATTTCCTTTTCCTCTTTCTTTCTCTCTCCTCCTCCCATCCCTCTCCTGTCAACTCCTCTTCTCCCCCTCTTTCTCCCATTCTTCTCGCCTCTTTCCTTTTCTCCTGTCCACTTCCACTGCTTCACATCCCATTCCTTCCCTTTCTCTCCATTTACCTCGATGTCTCCTCCTTGCTAACTCCTCCGCATGTCCTCCTCTCCATATTCTTGACCCTACTTTCCTGCATCCAGTTCTATGCTTTCTCTTCATTTTTTTCTATCTTCACACCTACTCCTCGTGTCCTTCTCTAGCTGCTTCCACCCCATCCTCCTCTTTGCCACCTCCATATTCCCACCTTCATCCCCCTTCTCCTACATTCTGTCTTTCCCATTTTCCAACTTCCCTTCACTCCTATTTTCCCACTTCATACTCCTTTTTCAATTATCTGTCTGAAATTCTACATACAACTATAATTTCCAATTTGTAAGAAGCATGGGTGATTGATTAGGAATATAATAGAAATGTGTTTGCATTTCCTGTTGTTATTATAAACCACTATGTACAGATTTTTCATAGAAACTGCCTCTGTAAACCTATAGTAGACAGGCAGGAGGCTGGAAGAACACAGCAAGCCAGGCAGCATCAGGAGGTGTAAAAGTCAACATTTCAGGTGTTACTCTTCTTCAGGACTGGGGGTGGGTGTGGGGATACTGTAGATAAAGAGAGAGAAGGGGCAGAGTAGTGAAGTGGGGACAGGTGAAGACAAGTAGAGGATATGACCTAATTAGTCAATGGGAGGAATGAATCCAGTTGGTGGTAGGGAGCAGTGGAAGAGAGGGGAAGGGGCTGGGAAGAGAGTCAGGGGATGGGAGGGAGGTTATTTGAAATTGGAGTGCTCAATGTTGAGTCTTCCAGGCTGTAGGGTGCAGGTAGAAGATACGATGTTGTTCCTCCAACAGGAGCTGTGGTTTGTTTTAGCAATGGAGGAGGCCAAGGATGGTCATGTTGGAAAGGGAGTGGTTGGGGGAATTGAAATGGGCGGTGACTGGGAGGTCCAGTCGGTCCCTGCAGACCCTGAGTTTACATTTGGTGTCCCCGATTTGGAAGAGACCACATCAGGAGCACCTGATGCTTTAAATGAGGTTAAAAGAATCACCACCTATTTCAATTCCCTCAACCACTCCTTTTCCAACATGACCATCCTTGGCCTCCATTGCCAAAGCAAACCACAGCTCCTATTGAAAGAACACTTTATCTTCTGCCTGTGTACCCTACAGCCTGGAGGACTCAATATTGAGTTCTCCGATTTCAAATTACCTCCCTCCCCATCCTCCGACTCCATTCCCAGATCCTTCCCCTCCCTTCCACCAACTGGATTCATTCCTCCCATTGACTAACCAGGTCATACCCTCTACCTGTCCTCACCTATCCCCACACCTTACACCTTGCTGCCACCTCCTCCTTTATCTGCAACTCCCCCACACCCAGTCCTGAAGAAGGGTTACACCTGAAACATCAACTTCTCCACCTCTTGATGCTGCCTGGCTTGCTGCGTTCTTCCAGCCTCCTGCCAGCCTATTTTGGATTCCAGCATCTGCAGATTTTTTTAAATCTATAAACCTGTAACCTGTAATTACATTGGTCTGCCCATGGGTGTGCTATAGTGTTTCCACAAATAAGTTAACTTGAACAATGCCCACCTAAAAAACGGACAAATGATTCATAACAGAAGCATAGACAACAGGTAACAGAATAAATGATTTGAAAACAGGGTCAGAATAACAACTACATGTTCAGTTTCAATTATTCTATATTTTCTGATTCTGCTTTATCTGACGTTTTGACACTTGTTCTTGAGTGCCCATGTACAACACTATTGGAAATAAAGATAGGTAAGTACATGCAAGAATCATAAACAATTGAAAATATTTGGAAATTTCAGATTTCGAGGAGATTTTCCCAGCTGCCCACTGTATCTTTGGCAGAAAAGCTGTGTAAATGCTGGCAAAACGGTGTAAATGTTTACACAGTTTTCCTGGCATTTCTGTGTTCAGCCTCCAAAGTTGCAGTGGTCTGCCAGGAGACGTTTATCTTCTAACTGGTGTCTCAGAAATACAATAACATTTTAATTTTACAAAAAATTTTAATTAAAAAAAAATTCAATATTCAAAAGCATAGTGTTAAACATTTGACTGCATTACTCCCTCTTGGCACTGCATTGTAAAATAAAAAACATCAAACATACCAGTTGTAATATCTGCATTGGTCACAGTGCTCAGTTTAGTTGTAGAGCTCTGTTCAGTGGTAGGGCTCTGTTCGGTGGTAGGGCTCTGTTCGGTGGTAGGGCTCGATATAATCGTAGTGCTCTGTTTGATCGTGGTGCTCTGTTTGATCGTGGTGCTCCAATCGGTTGTCATGCTCCCTTTGGTTGGAGTGCTCAATTCAGTTGTAGTGCCCTCTTCTGTAGTTGGGCTCAATGTAGTTGGTATAATGGAGCTACAGGAAACTGATAGAATTGCCTCAACAATCAATTTAGGTTTGAAATTCCCTGAACTAGTGAAGTTGTGAAGAACAGTTGGACTTTTTGATAAAAGCGCATGTCCATCACCAAAATCCCAACTATAGGATATGGCAGCATTTTTCAGATATTCACTGGGATCATGAAGGTTAACTTCAAAGATAACATCTAAGTCCTTGATGTAGATGTTCTTTGTGGTATTGCGATTGTTTTTTTGTGAAATGTGCACATATGTTGGAATATGATCTGAAAAACAAATCACATTTTGCAAAGTCACATATCCTTTCCAAATTTGAAATTCTCAAACTTTGTTTTCTGTGACAATTAACAGTATTTAGAAAGGAGGTATCATTTGGAAATACAGAATGATATTACCCACCAACACTGAAATTCCCTGCCCTTATAGCCTTATCAAAGATTTTCATGATCCTAAGTCATCAAGTCATAGAGATGTACAGCATAGAAACAAACCCTTCGGTTCAACCTGTCCATGCCGACCAGATATCCCAATCTAGTCCCACCTGCCAGCACCCGGCCCATATCCCTCCAAACTCTTCCTATTCACATACCCATCCTAATGTCTTTTAAAATGTTGCAATTGTACCAGTCTCCACCACTTTCTCCAGCAACTCATTCCATACATGTACCACTCTCTGTGTGAAAACGTTGCCCCTTAGGTTTGTTTTATATCTTTCCCCTCTCACCCTAAACCTATGCCCTCTAGTTCTGGACTCCCTGGCCCCAGGGAAAAGACATTGTCTATTTACCCTATCCATGCCCCTCGTAATTTTGTAAACCTCTATAAGGTCACCCTCAACCTCCGAAGCTCCAGGGAAAACAACCCTAGCCTGTTCAGCCTCTCCCTATAGTTCAAATCCTCCAACTCTGGCAACAGCCTTGTAAATCTTTTCTGAACCCTTTCAAGTTTCACAACATCTTTCCGATAGGAAGGAGACCAGAGTTGCACGCAATATTCTAACAGTGGCCTAACCAATGTCCTGTACAGCCGCAACATGACCTCCCAACTTCTGTACTCAATACTCTGATCAATAAAGGAAAGCATACCAATTGCATTCTTCACTATCCTATCTGCCCGTGACTCCACTTTCAAGGAGCTATGAACCTGCACTCCAAGGTCTCTTTGTTCAGCAACACTCCCTAGGACCTTACCATTAAGTGTATAAGTCCTGCTAAGATTTGCTTTCCCAAAATGCAGCACCTCGCATTTATTTGAATTTAACTCCATCTGTCACTTCTCAGCCCATTGGCCCATCTGATCAAAATCCTGTTGTAATCTGACGTAACCTTCTTCGCTGTCCACTACACTTCCAGTTTTGGTGTCATCTGCAAACTTACTAACTATACCTCTTATGCTCACATCCAATCATTTAATTAAATGACGAAATGTAGAGGACCAATCCTTGTGGCACTCCACTGGTCACAGGCCTTCAGTCTGAAAAACAACCCTCCACCACCACCCTCTGTCTACCTTTGAGCCAGTTCTGTATCCAAATGCCTAGTTCTCCCTGTATTCTGTGAGATCTAACCTTGCTGACCAGTCTACCATGGGGAACCTTGTCAAAAGCCTTACTGAAGTCCATATAGATCACATCTACCCCGCCCTGCCCTCATCAATCTTTGTGACTTCTTCAAGAAACTCTATCAAGTTTGTGAGACATGATTTCCCATGCACAAAGCCATGCTGACTATCCCAAATCAATCCTTGCCTTTCCAAATACATGTACATCCTGTCCCTCAGGATTCCCTCCAACAACTTGCCCACCACCGACATCAGGCTCACTGGTCTATAGTTCCTTGGCTTGCCCTTACCACCCTTCTTAAACAATGGCACCACAGCAGCCAACCTCCAGTATTCAGCACCTCACCTGTGACTATTGATGACTCAAATTTCCATCAGAATATTATCTAGTAATTCTAATGCTTTCATTTAATTATTCCTATTCCTTTAATTTTATTTTCATACAAATTTTTGCTTACCTTTCAGGGTAATTTTGGCTTGATGTGATTGTGTGAAGCAGGTGATAGCAAATCAACAATCTATTTTCTGGTGACGTCAATGGAAATTAAAATTAAGGGACAGATATAAATGGAGAGGCATTTACCATCAAGCTAGCTTTTGACCAACTGTGACATCAAAGAGTGCCCGTAAAATTAAGTCACAAGCAATCGGGGAGCACATCATCATTGATAGAATTAATACCTATCACAAATGGAGACAGTTGTGGCTGTTTGATGTCAATCATCTCAGTCCCAGGAAATAATGCTGGAGTTCCTCAGAGTAGATATTTTCTCCATCAACCTATTCAGAGATGTTATGACAGCTTCTACAGCAGATGAGACTGAATTTGGGTCTCCGAGCTCTGGGGTAGGAATATTACCACTGTGCAAAAGAGCTCCTAGTTCCTCAAAGTAAAATATTTTCAAGTCAACTTTGCAGAGATATTACTACATACCTTTTGGACAGGTGGAACCTGAACCCCAGGTTTCAATGCTCAGATGTAGGGGCTTCACCACTGACATGGGTGAGTAGGTATTTTCTATATCAACCTGATCAGAAATGTTAAGACACCCTTCTAGAGCAGGTGGCACCTGAACCCATATCTTGGCTCTGAATTAGGGACATTACCACTCCTCATGTCCTAGGTCTAACCATCTTCAGCTACTTCAATGATCTCCCCTCCATCAAAAGGTTAGAAATGGGGAGTTCTGCTAATGATAGTGAGAAAGCTTGTAGCCTTACATGTGACACATCTGCTACAGGATATGCAGGAAAATGCTTAACACTGGGGGAGGGGGGCATTGTTTAAGAACAATTGAGGACATCTGTTCTTAGAGTCAATGGATCAGTGTGAATAAGTGATAACATTTATTCACTTGTGGAATGGGTGACAATACTTCCTTTCAACCCTGAGGGATGGAAGCTGCACATATTTTATAGTTGGACGTTGGATAGCTGAATTTCCAGTTTATATTGAAGACTCTTTAACAAAACTCATACTCAATAGGAAAAGAACTTGTAATTTAATAAGCTAAGTGAAATATGCACGTAATCCTGACACATTTTCATGTATACCACACCGAGCAGATTTGAACTTATGAAGCTCAAATTGGTAAAGTAGCTATTCGAAATGGCTCAGGAAATTTTGACTGTTCTGGAGTGTGAACGTCTTATTACCCTTACAAGCTAGGAAAACACAAAGGCTGAAACTAACATGATAAGAAAGTTGGAAGATGTTCATATGTGTGAGAGAGAGAAAACATTCTTCTATAAATTACATTCACTGACCTCAGGGTTTAAGGAACACAGTGAGAGGGAGAGACAGGATGTAAGCTGGTGGAAAAGTTAACTCTTTGTGGTCTGATTTGAGTGTACACTTGCTTGTCATGGATTGAGTGATTGTGTATTGTTCCCTGGAGTTCATGGTTCAGGAAGGTTATGAATTTAATGTGCATTTTGGAAATCTAAGATGGTTTTCTTTTAAAAAAGCTGTTTTGTAGGATAATGATATTGGGCATGTGAGCTGAGCAAGGTTACCTCGTGACCTGTTCCACATAGTTTCGATAAGTCTCTCATTATGCTGTACTGTTAAAAGGGAGTTTATCTAGCTAAAGGCAATTGGCCATTTGGCTTGGCTTGATCAGGGTTTCCCACTTTGATGTGCATAGAGCTTAATTAGTCAAGCATACTCAGACCTGTCAATTAAGTTTGTTTTCCTCTACAAACGTTTGCCATTTTATTGTTGCTTATCTGGTTAAGGACATGTGGTGTTTTTGTAATCTCCGTACCAACTTCTGTAGAAAGACAGCTCATTTTTTAGCAATAAGGGGAGTAACCTGAGAGAGCTCTTAGGGGTAAGAGCTGGCGCTGCTACTCTGCTAATGGCTTTAAAACCTTAGATATCTACACGCCAAGCTTGAGCTATGTTATAGTATAACGTTGATGCCATTGGTAAATAAAGATAATAATTTAAACTAAGCTGTCTATAAGAGTTTTATATTCCAGACTACCAGAGAGTACGATCTCCAGGATGAACCAAGAGAGGCTTACAGGTCGAGTCCATCAGGGATTCCCTGAGCTGTTTTGAATAGATACCGTAAGAATTTGGTGCTGTGAGCAGGGTTCCAACAAGGGATACGTGTGAGTGAAATTGAAAAGAAGAGCTTTGCCTGAAGTTCAACTTGACACCAATGGACCCACAAGGTAAGGTTATACCTTCGTTACTCTCGGTCCGCATTTTTGTGTGCTTGTTTCCGCCGTTTCACTCTCACATACCCTGATGTACAACTGAATGAGATCGTTTAAATAGGCACTAAAAACAGAAATCTTACGAAAGTACAAGACAATAGTATGAATTTTGTGAAGGTATACAATAAATCGGATAAAAATGGGTGCGACTCTGGATAAGATATAGGGCAAATGTCCCTTGTCAGAGATAATGAGTATGTATCCTAATTACAAGAAACAATTCAGGGGAATATCAGGTGCAGCTATCAAACCGAATAAGGACTGGCCTCTGGGAGGCAGATATGATCAAAATCTATGAAAGTTGAACAAAGGCACACAGTTTCATATGTAATAAAATGAGACTGATCATACCCCTGTGAAGCAAGCTTCTAGTTTGGCTGAAAAATGGCAAGCAACATTTGAGTGAGGCAAAGACCATCTCCTACAGCAGAGAAGCTAAACACCTCTCCTCAACATTCAACAGGACTTACTATTGTTGATTCACCTATCATCAATATTCTTTGGGCAAAAGGGTGAATGGGTGCGACATTGCCACTGCTGACCAGAAACACAACTTAAATGGTCATATTACTACAGTCACTATAGGATCTGGTCAAAGATTAGGAATTCTGCAGCTTTTAACTCATCTCCTGGCTGTTCAAAGCCTTTCAATCATCTACAAAGCATGCCAGGTGTGAGATTAAAAAAAATTCCTATCATGCCTGGATGAGTTCAGTTCCGATATTCAAGATATTTGATACAGTCCAGGACAAGGCAATCCACGTGGTAAGAATACAATATGCCACTCCTTCCAAATCTGTCAGACTGTGGTAGCAATGCATACCATCTGCAAAATTGTTGCAGCAATTTACCAAGGTTTCGTCAACAGCATTTTCCAAATTCACTCTCTCACCTAGAAGAACAAGGGCAACAGGCACATAGGAATATCAGTTCTGAAGAGGGATCACTGGAACCAAAACATTAAATCAGGTTTCTGTCCACAGATGCTGCCAGACATGCTGCACTTTTCTAGCAACTTCTATTTCTGTTCGAAGGACTATGATTCTTGACTTGGAACATTATTACTGTTCCTTCACCTACTGTTGCTGGATGAATATCTTGGAGCTTCTTTCCTTAGAGCTTTGTGGAAAATGCCGATGCTATCCAGTCTGCAGCTGTTCAAAAAGCCAACTCATCACCAACTGGGATAGGTGATAAATATGATCTTACAAATGATACCCACATCCCATGAACAAATGTAAAAAGGAGTTGCTAATTCACTTTCACGAATTGTATATTACAGTTTAGCATAAGAAAAGGTGTAAAAGCATTTAAACCTTTGAATCTATTTCACTATTCTATATGATCACGGTTTATCTTCAATCTCACCTCCGGCTTCCTCAACAAGTCCCACTACCAAATCTTCCTTTGGCATTCAAAAATGTATCAATTTCTACCATAGATATTCTCAAGAACATAGCATCAACAGCCATTTGGGATACAAATTTACAAATATTCACAACCTTTGGAAATGAAAAAAAAATCTTGATCTCAGTTCTGAATGACTGATCCATATTCTGAGACTTCATCCTTAATTCTAAGCTCATCAGCCAGTGGAAACATCTTCCCTGCGCTGACCACATTAAACTCCTTAAGAGTTTAAAATGATTCAATGAAATTTTCTAAACTCTAGGAAATTTGAGCCTGCTCAAATCAATCTCTCCTCATTGGACAGTCATTTCTTACAAGGAATCAGATGAGTGAATCTTTGTTGCACTTTGTTCAGCAGGTATATCCATTATTGGATAAGGAGACTAAAACTGTACATCGCATTCTTATACATGCTGAACAAATTGTATGAAGTGGCCCTGTACCATAGTTTACAACTTTTTCATAATCATCACACAAGGCCTTACAAATTTTACAAGCTTTACAAAGTTAAATGAAAAGATATACATCCTCACAACTAGTGCCTCAATTTTATAAAATTGCAATTTGTTTTCCACATTCCCCATAAGTATGAACACCAGTTTGTTTCCATTTTTTTTTGTCAGGGCACCAAAACTGCTGAAACTATTGATCAATAGATGGGTTATCCCAAACACAATCTCACCTGTAACCGTGTATGGGCCACTTGCTGTTGCAATTGGAATGTATTTTTTTCTATGGTGATCTCTTCGATAGACAGACACAACCATCATATGGTCACCCAGTGTGATGTTGGTCGTATTGATAGAAAGAGTCATACTGGATCGCCCAATATTTTGATAGTATTGGCCTATATTTGAAACACATATGGTCAGCAAAGCCTTTAAAGAAATCCCTTCACATTTGTAGGAAATATTGTTGTACCAACCTTGGGTGTGCCAAATATAGACAAAGTTCTTATGCCTCCAATCCATGTGTCTAGGAAAAGAATGACCATCTGGGAAGACATTATATTTGGTAAACGTGGTGTGGTTAAACCAACCATATTCATCAATCCAGGAACTCCAGTTATATACATATTGACCAGGAAAGAATGAAGATGCTAGAAAATAAACACTGGCATTAGTGACTAAAATTGGAATCATATTTAGAAATGTACATTCTCCTTCCAATAAATGATCATTATTTGAAGATACTATTGAATACATGCAATGGAATACATGCAGAAGATTTTAAAATTGTCATTGCAACAGATCAGAAACAAAATAACAGATTAGAAAGTGTTTTACATGTCAGATTTATGTGGTACTTTTGGTGAATTAAGACTCTACTAAATTGCCATATTTCTTATATAAATAATATCCTAAACAATGTGAAGGTTGCCCATTGAAGACTACAATGTACACAGAAATTGGTCTATCAGATTCATAATGTCCATAATACATTATTCCTAGATACTGTACATCTAACCAATATGGCGATAACCATCTTAAAGTGCATAATAACCTGAAAAATTGTATAATGCTCAATATATTCATACATATACCCTTGATCATCTTACTTGCAGCAGTCCCATATTCGGAGAAGTTGGACATGCCATTGGATGGAGTTCTCCCACTTCTGAAGAGCCAACTGGATCTTTCAATTTCAAATTTGACTGAAACATTACTTGCCAATGTAAGAGATGTCACAATTGACAAGAGTTAACCTGATTCATGGGTCCATGCTGCTACTGACATGAGAAGTGAGGCAAGTCACCAAGGCAGCCGTTGTCATGAGATCAAGCTGTCTCAAGCTGTCCTCGTGGGACAACCTACTACTCTAATCATAGGGTAATCTCTGTTCATGCACAACATTTACTCGAGTTTCAGCATTAAAACAACAGTCTTCATCACTTCAATCTGTAATCAGGTGCTCAGCTAGGTTCAAGGTCTATTAATTAATGTTAATCCTATCTTACTTTGACTGAAAATCTAAGTCCCTCAAATCACATAATTTATTAGCATCATTTAGTTCAATTTATCTGTCTAGGGGAATATTGTCTTAAAATAATTTGTAACAATATCAAAATGGTGTATGATAAAAACATATTTATGATTTTTATTTCAAAAATTGACATTTTCGTTCGTGACTGGAGGATGCAGCAAAGGATGCGGAGGTCTTGAGCCCAATTCATGTTGATGCATTGCTTAGTCAACGCTTCATGGTGATTCTTATCATAATCCCAGCGTTCAGCTGCTTACTCGATTCAGAGTTGGAAGATTGCTCCTTTAAGATGCAGCATTTAGGATCACTGGGGAAACCAGTGCTGAAAAATCCTTAATGCCTCAATAGACAACATATTGACGAATTAAGGGAGAGGGGGAAAGAAAAGGACGGAAAGGGAAGCACAGGAAAGAATAATCTGTCCTCACTCGTAATGTGTTTAGAGACACAAAGCATTTCATCATGTGGAAAAATGGCAGCTGAACACATTGATGTTCGAGTCCACAACATCCATAGATGGCCTCCCTGCCTGCCATCAATTGAGGTCTTTAGACAATTAAAGACACTTTTAAGAACCTCATATTCCATTGTTATCGGGAAAGGGGTTTCCTGCTTCAAAGGTAACCCAGAAAGCTCTGTCCCCTGGGAGAGTGTAGGCAGGGAAGGGAAACCACTAACAGCCACCCCATTGGGCATGTGTCCTTCATGCAATGCTGATACAATGAAACTCTTCCTGCCATTTACCACTTGCAGCCAGATCATTCTGCAACTTCACTGGCTGTTGGTTGAGGTCCTCTCCAATGATACTATTGAGGAATGGCTGCAGGTCTTTGATTAGCCAGGTAGGCAAGATCTCCTGTAGGGGAGAAAGTGAGGTCTGCAGATGCTGGAGATCAGAGCTGAAAATGTGTTGCTGGAAAAGCGCAGCAGGTCAGGCAGCATCCAAGGAACAGGAAATTCGACGTTTCGGGCATAAGTCCTGATGAAGGGCTTATGCCCAAAACATCGAAGATCTCCTGTAGGGTCATGATCCCAGGGAAATGGTCACCAGTTGTCTGTCAACTGCCTGATAGGCTTGTGGTTTAGTGGGCACTATCCAAATAAAGCAACATGGATTTCCACCAGCTCTCCAGCCAGTAGACCAAAGCCGACCACTTCCTCAAGATTTCACCAATAGGAAAAGGAGTAGACGTTTAACCCCTCAGGTCTCTTCTGCAATTCAATGAGATGGTGGTTGATTTGCATTTTAACATCACATTTCTGCCTGATCTCCATAATTTCTTAATACTTTCGGTTAACAAAAATCTATCAAACTCTAATTATCAAATGATTGCCTAAATGTTTCATTTTACTTGATTTACTTTGGTTTAATTGGTCTGCCATTACCAGTTTTAATGTTCTCTTCTTTTTAACTGATGATATTATATTACTTACTTTCCAGTGCCATTGTTCAACTGATCGTTTTAATAATGCAGCTAAACCAACCTATGGTCAATTTCACTTGTCCAGAAGTCAACCATTATAGTTGAAAGAGATTTGTAGGTGTAGTTGAGTGATTAAGGAAATTCATTGAGGCTTCCAAAAGTTTAGAACTCTCATAAATGGCAACTGATATCTGCAATGACCCAATCTTCAACAATACTTTCCAGCTGAGCCACCTACTCTTCTCTAGGGATTGCCTTCTTCATGAAAGTGAGACACAAGGCTTTATATGTCTTGGCTTCACTATTTCAAAGCAGAACCCAGCATTTATCACTCCTTAAGTGTCCAATTATAGGCACACTTCAATTTCTATCCTTCTCAAATTACACATAATAGTGCAAATAGATTATGTAAATGATTGAATTCACTGAATTTGATCAATTGAGGCTTATCCTATATAGCACACATGCATATGCACACAAAGGTTTACCATTTTTGCAGTTTTCGTCATAAACGATATCACCATTATCATCCTCTTTTTGACATTTAGGTAATTTAAGCACCACGTTAAAAGTTACATTCGCTCTAACCAGTGTAGGCCCATCATTGCCCAAGTGGGCAACGACTTTTCCTCCTGAAAGAGAAAACAAATTAATTGAAAAAAAAGGGAGAAAACAGATACTTTTTGGTATTAAGCATAATATTTGCTCAGAGATATGGTTCAAACTACAAAATAATAATTGAAACTATAAACTGAATTTCAAAGAATATATTCACCATCAATAGTAAATGGAGGAAACCTTCTCACATGGAAAATTAAAACATTTTGGAATTAATTACAAACATTAGCATCAATAAATTATTCTATTTTATAATGCGAGGGACAGTGCCTGTTCCAAGATAAATCAAGTTTTAGCATTAACGGTTAGTAAGTCAGAATTTTCAGTTTACTGTTTTCAATAAAATCTAAGAGGATTATTACTAATGTAACTATTCCTGCCTTTGAAGAACTGAGACATATGTTTTAGGACACTGATGCTATCCTGCGACCTAAGAACTCAGGGAAGGAATTGATTTTTGTTCCAGAAAATAGAGCAAAGTTTCAAATTTTGTAGGATATGTTCTGTGCCCCAAGCATGACTGAAAAATGTGCAATACTATTTTGGTCTTGTATAAATGTCAGATCTTTTGCATATGCTAATAGTGACGTTCCAATTTCTTTTGTATAACACCTGAGAAATTAGACTATCCCATGCTGCTCACATTAAAATTTCCCTGCACGAATGAGGCACAAGAACGAGCTGCTTTGATTTTCTAAAATGAGGAAGCAAGAGGAGAAGGAAATAAATTATTGGAATGTGTTGCCCAAGGCTCAATTTCAAGCTGGTGTCACTATCCTGGTTGGGGCCTTACTGCATCCACAGTGTTAATTCCTAGTCTAAAAATTGGTTCAAATGAATTGCTCCCCATGATCTCCAAGCTACTGAACTAATTGTAAAACAGTCATACAAACTTGATTTTATCCAAATGTAACAATTTAGCCAATTGTTTTTTATTAACCCAGAGAGATTAATAATATATTCTTGATCATAGATTTAAGTAAATGACTTAATCCGACGCCTGCAAATATTTACTGCATAAACTGAAATGTGTTTTATTGTACTCAGTTGATTTTTAAAAAAAGTTTAGAGACCCTTTAAAATTTCTTTAGGCAATTACATGCATGCAGTAACTTAAAGGGTATGACTTGAGTAGTACTTACATGGAAATGCTCATGTTGCTACCAGCTAAGGGCTTAGACAAAACACTGAATATAAATGGTACTCACTAAATCACCAACTCAGATTCTGTAGGCTTTATAAAACATAGATCGAGCATCTGAAAACTGGATATCCTTAAGGCACGGTGACCCATCAACAGCAGCAAAATTGTATTAAATTACAATCTGTAACATCACAACATGGTATATCATTCACTCTACCACTACCATCAGGCCAGGGGAGATTGCAAGAGGACATGAAAGGAGAATCACAGGCATATCTAAAATAAAATCAGGTTTCAATGAGGTTTACGCACATGGTAGGCTATGGAAGCAGCATGCAACAGACATGGCAAAGCAATCCCACAATGAACAGATCATATTGCACTCTACAGTCCTGCCACATTAGTCATGAATGGCACTAAAAAAAAGGAAGACATATAGTGAATATCCCCAAATTTAACTATGTGGTAGCCCACTGTGAGAGTACAAAAGGCAAGACTGAAGCATTTGAAACTATCTCCAAACAGAAGTGCTAAGGAGATGATTCATCCCAGCTTTCTCCTCAAGTTCCAGCATCACACATAATATTCTTCAGCAATTCAGTTTACTCCATGTGATATCAAGAAACTGGACACTGCAGAAGCATTGGGCCCTGATAATATCACTTCTGAAATCCTGACATCTCGTGTTCCAGAACTAGCTATGCTCCTAATCAAGCCATTCCAACATAACTGCATCAACAATGTAGCAAATTGGCCATGCTTGTCTGCTCTAAAAAAAGGAAAAAAAAATCTAAGTATGTCAGTTACCACCCTGTCAATCTACTATCAATCATGAGAAACATGGTGGAAGGTGTCATTGACAGTGCCTTCAAGAGGCAATGACTCATCAAGATGCTCAATTTGAATTCAGTGAGGATCACCAGGCTCCAGGCCTCATTATTGATTTGGTGCAAGAATGGACAAGCAGATAAATTCCAGAGGTGAAGTAAGGGTAATAGCACTTGATATCAAGGTAGTGCTTGACTAAGAATGAAATCAAGGAGCCCTAGCAAAATTGAAATGAATGGGAATCAGGAGAAAACCACTCCATTGATTAGGGTCATAGCTTGAACAAAAGCAAGGTGGTTGTAGTTTTGGAGGTGAATCATTCCAGCCTTAGAATATCACGGAACTCCTCAAGAAGCTTGCACTCAATTTCAGCTTCATTAATGACCCTCCTTCCACCCTAAGGTCAAAAGTGGAGATGTTCTCTGAAAAGTGCAAAGTGTCTTTTGCAATTCCTCAGATACTGAAGTAATCCATGCCACATGCAGCAAGACCTGGAAAACAATCAGGCTTTGTCTGATAAGTACCACATTGTATTGACTTCATACAGAGTTATATAACGATTACCTCAAATGGGAGAGAATCTATCTTCCCTCACCCCCCCCCCGACCACTACCAATGATCAGGGGCATTATTATTACTGAATCCCCTATCATCAACAATCTACTTATCACTGTCCAGAAACTTAACACAGGATCAGAATCCTTACAGTGTTGAAACAGGCCCTTTGGCCCAACAAGTCCACACTGACCCTCCGAAGAGTAACCCACCCAGGGCCATTCCTCTACCCTATATTTACCCCTGACTAATGCATCTAATCTACATATCCTTGAATATTATGGGCACTTTAGCATGGCCAATTCACCTAACCTGCATATCCAGAGAACCTGGAGGAAACCCACACTGACAAAGGGAGAACGTGCAAACTCCACACAGACGGTCGCCCAAGGCTGGGATCGAATCTGAATCCCTGGCGCAGTGAGGCAGCAGTGCTAACTGCTGAGCCACTGTGCTGCCCCAAATCAGCAACAGAAATACCATAGCTATTACAGCAGTTTAAAGACTTGGAATTCTGTGGAGAGTAATATATCTCCTGACTCTCAAAGACTTTGTACCATCTCAAGACACCAGTCACAAGAGTTATGGAATACTCTCCATTTACTTGAATGGGTGAAGCTCCACCAGCACTCAAGAAGCTCAATACTATCCAGGACAAAGCAAAGGTGAACTGTCTTGAAATGCTGCAGTCAATGGACTGTAGATACTACTTAGTCGAGTACCCATCCACTAACTTAAGCATTTAAGTGTTCCACTTCTGACACACAGTAGGATCAGTGCCTTTCATATCTTGTACTACAACAAGTGGCCAAGGGTCTCTCAACAACACTTTCCAAACTGAAGAACGTTACTACCTGGAGCATACGGCAGCAAATGCAAGAAAACACCATTGAATTTACCTTTAAGCCATACATCATCCTGAACGTTATCATCATTTGTTCACTATCGTTATGTTAAAATTCTGGAACCACCTTCCCAACAGCACTATAGGTGTACCAACAGCACATGGACTGCAGAACTCAAAACGCTGTTAATTTCAAATTTCTTGGCGGCAATTAGGATGGTCAACTGATATTATCCTTTCCAGCAACACCCAAATTCCATGAATAAATTTTAAAATTCTCTTTTAACTAAAGAGAATTCAAAGACCACCTGGGCAGAAGGAGGGCCCGCAGTACAAATACTTGGATAGAAATTTCCTTCTGGTTCTTACCTTTCCAGCAGTTTTTCCATCGGATGTCATTTCTCTTCCACTTGGGATAAAGTTTCTCATTCCAGACATTATTGTTAGGATGCCAACCAGCAAGGTGGCCAGAAAGTCGTGAAAGCGATAATTTGCTATCACCAGTGAATGAGTCTTGGAAGCCTGAAAACACAAACGCAACTACTCATCAACTAAAGATGAGAAACAAGTTTGTCTTCAAATTGACAATAAAGTTAAACAACTGCCAGGTATATGTACTATGGTTACATCATTCAACAACATTAAATATTCTGTGAATGCTCTCCATTCTTATAGCTGCATAACAATTTTTTAGGTTTTTTTATGACTGAAGCAAAATGTAATTAGCCTTATAGAACAACAGACTGTTAAAGCATTGAAAGAGGTTATTCAGCCCTTCATATTCATGTCAGTTTTCTGTTAAGAGGAACTATTAGTCCTACTCTCCTCCCCTTTCCTTGTAGCCCTGTATCTTTATTCCTGCAGGAGTTTTTCTAGTTTCCTTGTGCAAGCCATGATTGAATCTTCCTCTAGCACACTCTCAGGTAATGCATCCCCAATCCTAAGCATGCATTGCATTGTCATGTTTGGTTCTTTTGCTACTCAATTTAAATTGTCCCTGGATTCTCAGCCTATTCATTTTCATCTTCCTTCCCTTCCAATAAATCGCAATTTCTTTTTGCAAAAATATACTTTATACATAAAATGTATGAAGATACATTACACAACAGTTCAAATTTTACACTGCATTTCTTTCAATACATTCTGAGGTACTTTGAGGCACTTTACTACACTTCCTATTCTGTGTTATATTTACAACGTGTATTTACATTTCATGTCAAATACGTTTGGTTGCATACAGCCCAAGGGCTTTACAATCCCTCAGGAGAGAGGCCTTAGGTCATGATCTTTCTTCACTGGGCTTTTGCAGCAGCTGCCCTAAGCTTCATTACATCGGCAAATGTTAGCATACAACCCTGGGCCCTTGAATATTTCTTTGTTATTCTCTTATAGGGCGAGACTCATATTGTATCTGGTTCTATGAAAATCCACTCACATCAATTGTCCTCCCTTAAGCTGCTTTTCTTCATGTGGGAATCAAGTGTTATGAGCAGACAAGGGGAATCAGTTCCCCTCTCAGTATGTTACAACAAATACCTTCTTTTTTTTAGCACACAGCTATGAACTTTCAATTTTAACTCATTTAACTAGACCATATTTAAGGTGCCAATTCCAAAGGTTTTCTTGATTAAAAAAAATTAACCTACAGCCCTGAAATAATAATAAAACACGACACCAAACTCTCATAAACCTAGCTAACAAGTTTACATGAGGAAAGGCAGCAAGTGTCTAGTTTAAACAAAAAGATAATAACAAGTATGCTTTAAAAGTTCTTCGAGTGAAAGCTGAGTGTGTGACTCATTTGCTGTTTTCTTGTTTCTCATTAGTGGTGAAATTGTGCAATTCAGTTCTTGGTGAATGGGTGCCTTGAACATGTCACTTATTTTGAGAGATGTTTAGGCAAAGTGAGAGTGAGCGAGAGATGATGAGGGAAAGCAAGCCTTCCTGTTCTGTTGTTATGAATCAATTTTCTTCTCTCTTTGCTCTGCCAGCAAACTACTGAGAAATGATTTAGATTAGATTCCCTACAGTGTGGAAACAGGCCCTTCGGCCCAACAAGTCCACACCGACCCGCCGAAGCGCAACCCACCCATACCCCTACATATACCCCTTACCTAACACTACGGGCAATTTAGCATGGCAAATTCACCTGACCCGCACATCTTTGGACTGTGGGAGGAAACCGGAGCACCTGGAGGAAACCCACGCAGACACGGGGAGAACGTGCAAACTCCACACAGTCAGTCGCCTGAGGCGGGAATTGAACCCAGGTCTCTGGCGCTGTGAGGCAGCAGTGCTAACCACTGTGCCACCGTGCCGCCCATTTTGATATTCCCAAAGTCTGGCTCTGTTGTCTTTCCAAGCTGAATAATCCAAAGGGAGAAATGAGGATTGCAGATGCTGAAAAAGCACAGCAGGTCAGGCAGCATCCAAGGAGCAGGAGAATCGACATTTCGGGCATAAGCCCTTCATCAAGTTCCTGATTTTTGAGAGAAGTAGGGAACTTTCAAGTAGGGAAGTGGCAGCCTGGACAATGTATCTGCATATGTGTGTGGTTCCAACTGTCTGTATTTTACATCGTACAAGTGTGTTGAGAGGAGTAGGGCCCATCTCTGAAGCTAAAAATGTGGTGCTGGAAAAGCACAGCAGGTCGGACAGCATCTGAGGAGCAGGAGAATTAAAGTTTCAGGCAAAAGCCCTTCATCAGGAATGGGGCTGTGAGCTAAGGGGTGGACAGGAAAATGGGAGGCTAGGACGGGGGGTGGTGGTGCTGGGTGGGGGGAATGTAGCTGAGAGTGCAATAGGTAGATGGAGGTGGGGGTGATAGTGATAGGTCAGAGAGGAGGATGGAGTGGATGGGTGGGAAGGAAGATGGACAGGTAGGACAGGTCATGAGGACAATGTAGAGTTGGAAGGTTGGAACTTGGATAAGGTGGGGGGAGGTGAATTGAGGAAACTGGACCTCTGAAGTCATCTGGTCACCTTTGAGGGAATCCCAGTGTCTGGGCTGAAGATGGGCATGAAAGGGTGAAGATCTATTAGCAGAACAAAGTGGCGTCCAAGACGTACTGGCAAAATTTCCTGACATTGAGAATGATACCGAGGGCCTCCTTCTCCAATTTGGGCATACCTAATTTCTGCATGAGTGAGAGAACATGAAGTTAAGATAATTGGACTCTTCTCTCCATTGGGTAGAAAATATGTGACAGCTCTGCACCAACACCATAACGTAAGGCATCACACGCCAATTGCACGGGCAACCTACCTTGAAGTGAATCAAAACATTTGACCTCTGGAAAACCTGTTTGACATGAAGATACTCTTATTTACAGTCTGGGTTCCATAGAAGATTGTGTAATAGCTGTCAAAAGGGCCACCAAATTTGGAATTAATATTCCATCGTAATTCGCACGACCCAGAGAAGACCATAATTGGAATACATTAATGAGCTGAGGGACCTCCACGATTGCCTCTATTTTCTTTGGCATCTTGTGAAGTCTTTTGCTGTCAATGATGTGCCTTAAATATTCATTCAATTTCCGGAGGAAGTAATAACCCATACGTTTGCAGCCATTTGAGGGTCTCCTCCAGATTCCTCGAGTGCTCTTCTTCTGTGGAACTGGTGATCAAGATATCATTAAGGTAGCATTGTACCCCTTTAGGATTCCAAAGCCTTATATAGTGACACAAGCCCCAATGAGTCACCACAGTCAGCAGGTGTTGGATTCAGCAATGACTCCAATCTTCAGCAAGGTCTCCAAAACATCCTCCTTTGTGAATTTTTGCCACCCTTCCAGGCCACTGAGCAGATCTTCAATCAAAGGCAACAGTAGTTATCTGCACATGGCGCTGGTTTAAAAGTAACTTTCAAATCACCACAAATTTGGATTGATCTGTATTTTACGATTTCTCAAAGACTTGTTTAGAGTTAACCAATTTGATCATAGCACCCCAGTTCAATTTCCATTTCTGCGGTTACAAACGCACAAATAATGTTGAGTGGAGGGATATCTCAGTGGCTGGTACCAATACCATTACATACCCTTTGAAGGGTATACCCCCTGCTCTGTGTCCTGAGGGAAATGTTAGAATGCCTCAGTGGCAGATGTCACAGCATCTCGGTTTCAAATTGTTTCAGGAATAAATGAAACTGTTGCCTTGGTGTTCATCCCCATCTGATGAGTTGCCCATCCAATGTAGACAAAACCCAACATCTATGCATTTCACCCTGGACTGCCAAGACATTCAATTTAAATTCTTCATTGGACAGTGTCCATATCTTCCTTGTGCTTTCAGCATTGACCTTCTTCCTTGGGTTTAGCTGATTTTTTTTCTTCGGCAGGGATTTCTCCAGACTGCTCTGCTTTCATTAGGAGGCCTTTGCAATGTGGTCTACTTCTTAACAGTTCTTGCATTGGGCCTCCCTGCAACAGCAGTCAGTCTCAGAGTGTTCCGATTTGCCAAACTTGTGCCACTCCTGCTGTTGCAAAGGTTTCTTTTGTCTGGCTGGGCTCTAGCTTTGGCGGCTTACTCCATGTACACTGCAATGTCCAATGCAGTTTTAAGATTTGGATTTATCTCAGTCTTCATTGGATAGTGTCATTTCATAAAAGACAGACTAAACTGTGACCTAAGGCTTTATCTAAAAGATTCCAAAGCTCACTGCAAGGATCATGATAAATTGGGCTTTCACAGTATCCTTCTCAAATAATAGTCCAAATAGATGTGCAAGTAATGGAAGCTACCGAAACTTGAATTTTATTCTACATTTTGCATACATTGCATTTTGCTGATGCAAAATTTACTGTTTCGGTTTATATGAATTTATATTAATTCCAACTTAGTTTCATATCTGACAATATCTGAATGGATGGTTTGAAATCTTCAGCTAAATAAATCTTCAGCAATCTCACCTATGTATTAGAATCTCTCCCTGATTCAACAATATAGAGAAAGGTTTCAGGAATGAGGCTGGAAATTAATACTGTATAATGTCAAATGTTGAGATCACTATCACAAGGATAAATCAACCCAGATCTCTTCATCTAGCTCCCACAACTAAGCAACATGATGTTTAACTCATCTTTACTTTCTACAACTCACTACTTTATTAATCTCATTTCGAAACTGCAGCATTCGATATTGACATTGAAAAGAAAATTATTAATGTGTACAAAACGGGATCAGAGATATGGGTATTCCCTAAAAGGAATATAAAATATTTTATAAATGAACTTATAAACATGATTGAGTTAATGATTATCAGATAAAGTCCAACTATGCAAAAGAAAATGCATTAATCATATTCATGTGACTGTCAGATGACTGAACACCCACAGGATATTAGCAGTGAAATGTTGGCACGGTAACGTGACCCATTGCAAAAGTTTAGCAACGTTTAGAACAGCAGATGTAGTTATGAAGTGCGTGTTATTTTTATAAGTTATGAATTGAATAAAAGTCATCAAAAGTTATGGTCTAACTCAGTCCTGAAGAAGTTCTAGTATTTGATTTAATCTTTCTGCCACACCAAGCAGTGATGAAAGAAGTTCTTCAGCAAATTGACATAAAAATGTATATTGCCATAGCAACCTACTCTCCTTCAGAGGTGGGAGGAACCAGTACAGTTCCTTATTAGGTGGTAGATCAGATTTGCACCAAAAACATGCTGTTCAATCCTTGTTCCAGCTGATTTAGGGCATGTCTCCTTGCCCTGCTTGTGGTGGAGGCCGTAGTGCTGTGGGTCAGGCCAACCCTCAGGAAAAGTACTCAAGAAGTGAATATCACAGAGGAGCATCAGAGAAGAGTTCTGTTCATTTACACTCAAAACTCTCAAACACGGTATGATTAATTAGCTTTGGACTCAAACTCGCCTTTAACTGTTTGCCTAAATTTTTTTGAAAATTGTATTGTACTGAAAAAGACACTACAATAAAATTAGGCATGGCACTAGCAAGTTACACTGTTCTGATGCAAAGCAAATCAAGTCAATGATTTTTCCTGCATCTCCTATACTAAGCTTTAGCATCAGCACCAGAAGTTAAGAAGCTAGTGCAATCTCTGATCGTGAAGAACTATTGGAGGGCAGAAAGTGAACAAACAGGATTTATTGCATCACCTCAAATTATGATAAACTACAGGAAAACAGGCAATGATGCCAACATTCTAGATGCATCAGTCCTTTTAAACCTGCAAAAATGCTTCTGTTACTGAGTTGATTGAGTTGGAAACAACCATGCTAAACATAAATAAGGGTAATTACAAGGAATGAGGGCAGACTTGACTGGAATGGGACTGGGAAAGGAGTTTTAACAGAAATGATGATTGAGGATCAATGACCGAGAATTAAGAAAATAGTTCATGATTCATAACAAATAATCCCCCAGTGAGGAAGAAGGATTCTGGGAAATGGATAACCAATCATGGTTAACCAAGAATGGTATGAAGTTGAGAGAGAGAGAAAAAAATACAGCATAGCAAAGAATACTGGTAAACTAGAGGATTAGGAAAGTTTTAAAATCCAACAAAATATAACCAGAAAAAAGGGAGAAAATTTATGATAAGATTAAACTAACAAGTAACACAGAATCAGACACAAAGATATTCTTTAAGAATTTCAAGAAAAGAGAGATATCAAAGTTAACATAAGCCCCTTATATAATGAGGCTCAGGAAATAATAATGGGGTACCAGAAAATGTCATAGGCGTGTAATAAATACTTTGCTTCAGTCTTCATGGTAAAGGATACTAATAGCATCCAAAAATACAAAATAATCAAGGGCAAAAAATAGATTAGGGAAATGAGTACATTAACTTCCATGAAAGAAAATGTACCAGGGAAAATAATGGGCTAAAGGCAGTTAGATCCCTTGTATCTGATTGGGTACATATAAAAATATTAAGGAAGTGGTTACTCAGAAAGTGGACATATTGGCAGTAATGTTTCAAGAACCCTGGAGAAGTCCTTGAGGATTGGATGTAACACCTTTCTTCAGAAAGGGAGGGAAACAAAAGAAAAACACAGGTAAATACGGCCCAGTTCACTTAACATCTGTCACTGGGAAAATATTTTTAGACTAACATTTTCCCAATCAAAATGTTCAGACATGCTGTGACACAGCTCCAGAGCAGATGGGACTTGAGTCTAGACCTCCTGGTCCAGAGGTAGTGTCCTTACCTACCACTGCACCACAAGAGCTCTAAATATTTGCAGGTGATGTTACAGTCTGTATTAAAGGATGTAATAACAGTACATTTAGAAATAGATGACATGATCAAGGAGAGTCAACATCAATTAATGAAGGGAAAATAATGCCTGACAAATGTATTAATGTTTTTTGATAAGATAATAAATAAATACATAAATTAATAGACTAAAGTAGATGTAATGTATATGACTTCCAAAACACATTTGATAAGATACCTCAAAAGATTATTTAATATGATAATAGCCCATATTGTTGGGGCAGTATATTACATAGACAGAAAAGACTAGCTAACTAAAAGAAGACAGAAAGTTTGGATAAAGGGGGCTTTTTCAGGAAAGCAACCTGTAACTCATGGAGTGGCACAGGGATTGTATTTATCTAATGACACGGAGAAAGAAAATGAATGTCTTGTTGCCAAGTTTGTGAATGACAAAATTAGGTAGAAGGTAAGTGGTGAGTATGACACAATCCCCAGAGATATATAGGCAAAGTACGTGAGTGTCCAAAAACTTTGCAGATGGAAAAATACATGAAAGAATATGAGATTATGCATTTTGGCAGAAGAGCTGAATATTATTTAAATGGAGAGACTGCAGGGTCTGCAACAAAGAGGCAGTACTTATGCAAGAATCACCAAAAAAAAACAACATTCAAAATCAGCAGGTAATAGGGAAGGCAATTGGACTTTTGGCCTTTATTTCAAACAGGCATGGAGTATAAAAATAGGGAAATCTTGCTAAAACTATACAAGGTATTAGTCAGGTAGGAGAAAGTGAGGACTACAAATGCTGGAGATCAGAGTTGAAGAGTGTGGTGCTGGAAAAGCACAGCTGGTCAGGCAGCATCTGAGGAGCAGGAGAGTCGACATTTCAGACATAACCTTTCCATCAGGAATTCCTGATGAGGAATTAATCAGACCCACCCAGAATACTGTAACCATATAGAGTTGTGGGTCAGGGTGGTGACACAATCCTTTGGAATTGAAGATCTGACCAGCGATTGATGACTAACAAGGGAAGGACAGACCAATGTTTCAGATAGCCTAAAAGACCACAGGCCATCTTATTCTCACCTGCTTTGAGAATGAATAAGCTGTGAACAGTCTTAATTTAATTGTTTGCATATCCAAGTTGCTCAGGACTTCCCTGACAGGAAGCCCCCTGATTAGTGCAAAGTACGTGTCTAACATGCTGGTTTGCCATTCTTCACTTTTGTCTTACAGACTAAATATTAAGTTATTCATGTTTATGTTCAAACTATATTTTCAGCTGAATCAAAGTTAGAGTAGCTACACATAATCTGCCCTACATCATCATGAGGGATTAAAAAGCAACGTTCATGCTGCATGGCACTCAAGTTGCATTGTTCTGAAAGGATCCATGACAATGTGACATGTGAGTCATCTATGGTTCTGCTCCAAATGAGAGTCACCAGGTTGACACGAATCTTACGAAGACTTCATTTTGTTCCTTAATTCATCTCTATCCCTTTAATGTTTTAGAATGCACAGAGACTGTAACTTTGTCGTAATATACTCGATCATCCTTTACATAATTTAGTCTGTGAAAGGCAGTGTTTTGTGCAGTTATCTCAGCAGACCGGTGCTGTGAGGGACAGTGCTATGTGCTATGAGGGACAGTAAATATGTGAATTGCCCACTGAACATCAACCATTCTTGAATGCCATTGCACCCCTTGAAAAGCTTCTACATATGAACTATGTGGAATCATCACTGATTTCATACTCTTACCCATTAAGTGGATATATATGCTGAAGAATATGTGCCAGGCCAACACCTGGCATATTCCCTGGACTTTACCTTTAGCCTTGATGTATTCCATATTATGGTGCAATGCTATAACTAAAGTTCTCAAAATGAAGGTTCAGGGATCCTTGACATACGAGGCAATCTTCAGTCAAAGATTTGTTACTTGAGAGAGATGAGCATTGGCAACACCTGACATCTTTAGGTTGTGTGAAGATTTGGCTCATCTCTCACTTGGGTGGGATATAAAAAAATCTTATAGTAAAAATAATACTTCAACAAACATTGTGACAGGACAAGCGAGGCCTACTTAACAGCATGCACATTTCAGAGCTGTTGAGAGGGAAAAGAATAGAAGAAAAAATTACATTTATATAGTGCCCCAGAAGTATCCATTGGGGACCTTACAGGAATGAAATCACTGCCGTCATGTTGGAAGCATGGCAGCCAATTTGTTCATAGCAAGCACCCTCAAGCATCATGACCAAATACAAGCCGGGTTTTGTTTTTACTCCATTGTGGATGTAGGTATTGCTAGTTGGACAGCATCTACTGACCATTCCTGGTCGCCCTTGAGAAGGTGCTAGTGAGCGCCTTCTTTAACTGCTGAGGTCCCTGTACTGTCGGTAAACCCACTGTGCCATTGGGAGGGAATTACAGAATCTTGATCCAGTGATAGTGAAGGAATGGTGATATATTTCCAAGTCAAGATGGTAAGTGACTTGGAGGAGAACTAGCAGATAGTGGTGTAATTATGTATCTGCTGCCCTTGTCCTTGTAAGTGGAAATGTGGTAGGTTTGGAAGGTGCTGTCTGAGGATCTTTGTTGAATGAACGATATACATGCCCCCCTCAAGAAGCTTCTCCTCAGGACACTTCAAAGGAGCCTGGCCCCACCCTGCTGCCTGTGGATCCCAAAATCTGCAAGCAAAAGAGGACGAGGTTGTATCTGGTAGGAAACTCTCAGCAAACAAGGCAACTCTTGGCCAGGAGGCCACAAAGGCAGATCCCCAAGTATTCTAAGGCAATGTGCCCAAGCACAAAACAGGCTCCCCCACTTCCCCAGCTGGGAAAAGCAGGCTTTCACCAGGTACTGAGAAGATGAGGCAGAAAACAACTCACTGAGGGAGTCACATCATTGAAATTTCACTTACAGTGATTGTCATACAACAGAGAAACAGACCCTTCGGTCCAACTTGTCCTTGCTGGCTAACTTTCCCAAACCAAACTAGTCCCATCTGCCTCCATGTGGCTCATATCCCTCTAAACCTTTTTTTATTCATGCACCTTGTCCAAATGTCTTCTAAATATTGTAACTGTACCTGCAAATGCCACTTTCCCTGGCTGTTCATTCCACATACAAACCACCCTCAGTGTGAAAAGGTTGACCCTCAGGTCCCTTTTAAATCTTTCTCCTCTCCTTGTTCTAGCGAAGGAATCTTGCTCTCTTCAGATTCAGTCCATTCAAACCAATCAGAATTTAATGTGATCTTTGCTCTCGCCTTTTCATCACTGGCCTGGGGTGGCTCAGTGGTTAGCACTGCTGCCTCACAGCGCCAGGGTTCGATTCCAGCCTCAGGTGACTGCGCGGAGTTTGCACATTCTCCCAGTGTCTGCGCGGGTTTCCTTCGGGTTTCCTCCCACAATCCAAAGATGTGCAGGTCAGGTGAATTGGCCATGCTAAATTGTCCATAGTGTTAGGTGCATTAGTCAGAGGGAAATGGGTCTGGGTGGGTTTCTCTCCTGAAGGTCGGTGTGGACTTGTTTCCACACTGTAGGGAATCTAATCTAAATAACAAAGATCATTTCACACCAACGAAAGCGTGGCTGCAAATCAAAAAAGCAAATCCTTCACATCACAAGTTCTACAGAAGACTCAGACCGGACACAGAAAGTTAATTCTGATTCTCTGATCGCAGACGCTACCAGATCTGCTGAGTTTCTCCAGCCCTTTGTTTTTAACCCCACATCACCCTGTCAGGTTAATATCATTCACTTCGAAATACACTGTCTGCATTTTCTTGCAAATCTTTTCAAGGGCAATGTTTCGACGAAGGACAAACTATGTTAACAAAAAGCTGCAACACAGCAAGATAATTTTGTTTTAAAACTTACGTTTTCGAGCAACTGTTTCGAAGACTGTAATCAGGAAGACGTATCGAAATAGGACCAAAGAGCAACCTCTCATGGTGACCAAGGATTAGCAGGTCCAGCACACTCTCAGTCGAGATACTGATGAGACTGACTGTAACATTCCTCACATACACCCATCCTATACACCACCTTCCCCGCCCCCCGGCCAAATCCTTGACTTCGTGAGCTCGTCATGTGCCCTTGTTGATAAAACCAACCTATTGCCTATTAAAAACTAAGACCCATTCCCGCCCAAATCTTGTGGCTCTGAGTCACCCCGCCCGGCAACGATCACTTTATGATTTTCCGAGGGGAAAAATATCTGGTGTTCGTGCAGCAAGGGCAGAAAAGTGGGACTTTGCTGCTTTGTGCAAGAACTGAGCCGCACAAACTATTCCCCAAAGGCATTTGTAAATGGGAGTACACAAAGGCATTATTCAGAGATTTGTTTTAAATCGTAGTTCAGAAAACAGGGGGATGAAAGGAAACGCAATTTAACTTTTCCGGAGCTGATTTTGAACTGAAGCATTTGACATCACAAGAAAAATAAGTTGAATGTGGCGACATACAGTTTATAAATACTCGAAGGGATGATTTATAAAACGCTTCATCAAACTCCAGGTTTGGAGAAACGGCTTGTCCGTTTGGTTCATTTTAAAATGGCATTGCGAGTGAAGTTTGGGTTTGGAACACATACAGAATTCTACGAAACACTAACTACTTAAGAGTCAAATTCCGTGTACGTTGTCATGAAAAGGCATAGTTGGAAGCACTAACTTTCTGAGCGCTGCTCCTTCATCAGGTGGTTGTGATGAAGGAGCAGTGCTCTGAAAGCTAATGCTTCTAAATAAATTTGTTGGACTATAACCTGGTGCTGTGTGATTTTTAACTTTGTACACCCCAGTCCAACACCGGCATCTCCAAATCATGAGAAGGCATGTTTGCAATAGGTGATATTTCTTTCAGGGTCTAGGAAAATTCTACCTGATGAGTCTAAAACCAAGTTCCTGATTTTCAGAAAACTGCAGAAGAAAGTTTCTGTACTTTGTCCAAGTACTCCTTTGTGAAGGAATGTATGGAGGGTGCATATGTCCTTTGAGCCAACGTTTTCCTTTGGTTGGCATAGAATGTTGTTTGCATAAGATGTTGGCACATGATAACACATGTCATGAACTCACCATTTAATTCTTTAATCTCTAAATTGTTGGAGAATCATTTTAAAAATCCATTATAACTTTTATCATAGCTGAATTCCATGACGTATGCCATGTTCCCTTACATTTCAAAAGGGCTTCTAAAATGCTTCATTGGGCGCGAAGTATTCAAAAATATCTTAGGATTGTAAAAACAATATATAAATGCAATGTCTGTCTTTCCTCTCTATCTCTTTTTCTCATCATTGCATGTTCTGTTCCACAGTAAAAGGATAATCTTTAAGTAGAGTAGGACTTGAACTAAAAGGCAACAGCAGGATCACTGATCCAAACTGCTGTTAAGAAAATATCCATACAGATAGGTATATCAGACTGAGGCAGTGGAACATATCAAAGGAGCATCCATAAATAATTTCTCTCTCTCTCTTACATTCTCTATCCCTTGATATCATCTGTTCCACTTCACTGACCTATCACCCTCCACCTACCATCACTGACATCCATTGTGAGAATGACCATTATATTTCAATTTTATACAGAAATTCAAAATGTATTGGTAAGAAAAAAAATTGACTGTAAATAAAACACATTGGTAATCATTCTCATGATGCAAAGGTATCAAATCCTACCCATTATTTGATAATTGATAAAGCTTAAGCTATACTCCCATGGAGTAATATAATCTGACAAATATCAATAGTCCCTCAGCAGTGGTACATGTTTGGAATGAGCAGCCAAAGGAAGTGATGGAGGCTGGTATGAATACAACATTTAAAATGCATCTGGATGGGCATATGAATAGGAAAGGTTTAGAGGGATATGGGCCAAATGCTGGCAAATGGGACTAGAATTATATGGGATATCTTGACAGCATGGGTGAGTTGGACCAAAGGCTCTGTTTCCATACTGTATATCTCTATGACTCCAAGACTCTATAACTGCAGAAAGTACAATCTGATATATTTTCCTGTGACTATAAAGTTAAAGTATTTTGTCACATGATTCTCATCTATACTTTCTTTTTTATGGTTTTATTAAAATCTGGTATCCAAAATTGGTTTTTGTCTTCTTTTAGTAAAACTACATTCATATATCAACCGACATTTGTAAAAAGAAATTGACAAAAAATACTTCACAGCCTTTCAACTTCCACAACTAAAATTTCCTGTTTATTTTTGGCAGCTCTTCTCTTGGTAACTATTCTTTTGATTTAAAAAAATTACAATAGCCTTGCTATTTTATTTAACACTGTTTATGATTTTTCTTATTGTTTCCTTTCAGACCTTCTTACATTTCTCTACAAGTATCTACAATTTTCTTGCACTCATATATTACTCTCTGATGTTTCACCTTAGTTTGAATTTCTCTTCACCTCTTTTCATTGATGCATCCATTTATCAACTTGCAGCACAATGTGTATTTTGTGCTCTATCTATCTCCTTTGAAAATCTAGTATCTGAATCATGTAATCACCTCTGTGAATTATTGAATACTTGCACTTTAGCAATCATTGTGGGTTGAAATGAAGAAGTACATGTTTGAATATCAGCTACAGTTTCAACAAGGAAAAGTTGTGTTTCTTTCAGTTTGGAAAAAAATTTGGGAATGATCAAATAACTTTGGAATGCATGCAGCCATGTTTTACTGTATACTGTATTTTGTTTTTCTTGATTAATGTTTATTTGATTATCTGACATTTTAAAATATGTGTAAGTAGTTGCTTGATGGGATCCTCATGAAAGAATAATCACTTTCAGCTGACCAACAATACTATTTGGGTTACTGCTTTATTAAATTAATTCTTTAAGTCTGGAGGGTGCGTTAACTCTTTCAAATCCAATCCTCAGGACAACTGATTATCAACCAGTTTCATTGTTTTTACATATTTTTACTTTACAGCATTCCTTATCCTTACTTGAATTGAATCAAAGGAACAGCCAAAAAGTCTGGTCCCTGGTCTCATTGCTTGTAACCATTCATTGGGAAATATTAAGAAGCAAGGCTTTCACAAACTTTCTCAGGAAATCTAGAAAAATTGAAAAATCTGTTGCAATTTTCAAATGAATTAAAAATTGCGCGAAAACTTTAGAGATACTGTGGGGAAAACTGGTTGAAAAACACTTCTCCACAAAAGGTCAATGTGTAGCTGTGCATGAAAATTGGCACTTAATAAACAAGTCAAATATGTGCAATGGTCTATCTATAGAAAATCACGGGACACAAAATTTAATTTTATAGTGCGGCTTCCAGTGGTGCTACCACCTCACAGTGCTTCTCCAGGGTCAGGTAGGAGCAAGCAACTATCTGCTCAGCCAGATGGTGTTTTACAATGATTACTTTTACTCATTCATGAGGTGTGACTGTCACAGACTAGACCAACATTTCTAGTCCAGTCCTGATCCCTTGAGAAGGTGCTGGTGAGCTGAGTTATTGAACAACTGCACTCCAATTTCCTTTTCTGAGATTTTTAAGCAGTTAATACAAGAGAATAGCATGCTAGCCTATTTCAGAGGGGAGTTAAGAGTCACATTAATTGCTTTGGGTCTGCAGTTACGTGTAGACCAGATCAATAGGGACAGCAGCTTTCCTTCTCTGTGGGGCATTAACGAACCAGATAGGTTTTTATGACAATCAGTTCTTGCATTGTCCAAATTTGTCATCTTGCCATCATGTCAGCTACTTTGATTGTGTGATATCAACGTAAGGTCAATTCAGTATGTTTGGGAACATGCAGGGAGTGCACCTGAGTGTACCATAGGGAGGCTGTGGCATACTGGTATTGTCACTAGGTTAGTAATCCTGGGAATCTGGGCTTGAATCCTACCACAGCAGATACTGGAATTTGAATTCAATAAAAATTTTGAATTAAAAGTCAAATGATTACCATGCGTAGAGTAGGCAATAAATGCTGGCCCAATCACCTGCACTCACATCTTATGAATGAATTTTTTAAAAATTGTAAAACACCATGCTGACTGAGCAGGTAGCTGCATGCTCCTACCAATACCTGTGTTGTCCGATCTTGAGTCAAGAGGTTTGAAATAGCAGGGTTGATCCAGCATTAGTGTTGTTTAATGGGCAAAGCACTCTGATGTTTTTTGATTTGGAAAGTATCCAAAATAACCTGGAGTGTGTTGAAAGCATGTTACTGCATTTGACATTCAGTCAAAGGCTGAAACATGGTATGGGGGCTGCAACTGCATGGTCTCTGATTCTGTCTGCAGCTTGACAACCAAATGGAAGCAAGCTTGTGGAGAGGGAAACATCCATGCCATGCCATCTTCCAAGCTGGATTTGAAATATACTCTCTTTGGCAAATGCAGAAAGCTATGTTAACTAGGCCAATTTATGCATTCTAAATCTGCTGCAGTGCTTCCCAAATCTTTTTCTGCTTTAACTCCATTTCACACTTGATAGGATTGCAGAATTAATAGTTAGTGAGTGGTCAAGGTGAAGAATTGTCAAGCAGGATGGGTATTCAAGCAACAGGGCAACAGACCTACTATTCTGTATGCTTTGTTACTTTCAGAGCTCATTGAGTTAAAGCACATTCACAGGCAAAGATGTGTTCATATTTAAAGGGGCCTTGCAGCAAAATCCAAGTCTGTCAAGCCTGAGTCTGTGCACTTTAGCTGCTTGGTAGGTCATGACCCTAGTGGTGTCATGACCCACAGCTTGGGAGCCCTCAGCAATTTTACATGCCTATTCAACACTGACCTATATATTGTGCTTTTGCGTGGGCTCTCACACATTATTCTTGTCCCCAGGAGTTTGCAGCTCATTTATATCCAGCAACTCACCATCTAAAGATCCCAACTTTATGTTACTCACTAAAGTAAATGCAGTGCAAGCCTGACCCTAGACCTACCTGGCTATTGGGATCCATGACTTCACTGGGGTCTGATAGTGCCACGGGGATGTGTGAACTGTCAGCAATTTGAGTCTCACCTTAAGCCAATTAACAATCCAAACAACCATGAGATTTCTGGGTACAAGGCTCTGGGCCATTGCGTTCATGTGAAATTCAGGCCAAAGACTTAGCATTTTCTCCAACCCACATTTTGATTGTCTAATCTGATTGAAATTGCTGTGGGAGATATAATGACTGGGGACCAGAGAAGTGATTTTAAAAAGTCTCAGAGTGCCATGGAAGGTACTGGTTCTGAAAGAGTTAATGCTGAAGTTGTGTAGAATTCAACCCAATCTGATGATGCCACACAGTGCATGATATCCCAGAAATGTCACCCCTTGATAGTTTTATGTTGTTATGCCTTTGCCTATCTCATTAATGTAACCTATTGAACGTATTGCTTTTATGCAACAAACTACATCTTGTCATTTAGGAGAAGTGTCTCTTGTTAACATTTCACCAGTGGAGTGTGATTGTTAAGCAACTCCGCAAATGGAATGCAACATAGATATATCTGGTCAAAGCTTTTTTCCTGTTTGCATTTGTGCATTCACAGTTAGATACACCAATGCCAATCTGGTGTTCTTCTCCGACTACTGCATTCTACTTTCCAGCTGTCACCTATAGGAAGACCAGAGGCATGGACAGGGGACATGGAACTGAACGTAAGTTTGCTAACAATAGTAAACATTGAGGAACTCAAATGGAATTTCAAAGCTTCGAGAATTGTAAAGCCTGTCAGGGTACGGTGGGGTCAATCGGCCAGACATCAAGAGGTTCTTCTTCCTCAAAGGTGTTCAGAAGATCAGAGAGGAACAGCAGGAAATGGGCCAAGTCCATAAAAGCATGTCAAATCAGCTCCATTTGTATTTGATTAGGTTTGATCGCAAAGGAGACTATCAAGGAGTGAAAAGATAGAAAGACTTGCTCTTTGCCTTGGAGACTTCTAAGACCATCTGCTAGTTTAGTGTCTGCTCCATGGACCATGATGGGACATACTCAGGGACCTGGCCAGACTCCCTCAAAACATCTCAAGAAAGCAGCCCAGAACCTAGCTTTTCTAGTTGTTTTTGGCAGGTGCAAGGTGGATATTCCAGGAGTGATGCAGCTGGTCAAACCACTCAGTTTTAAACAAAACAGAATTTATTTACAGACTACTGATTGAAACATAAGCAAATGAAAACAGAATGTAGAATAACGTAACCCATCTGAAAATCCAAGCAACTCAATTGCAACTTAATGATGCTGTCCCAATTTCCTGTAACACTCCATAAACACACACCCCCCACCTTGGCAAATTCAAAAACAGGTTCTTACAGGAGAGATGTCAGAGAAAGAGTCATCCAGAAACCCTCTGTTGAATCAGCGAACCGTCCCCCCTCAGCATCTTCCTTTGACCAGCAGTTTCAAGCTAAAAACTAAACCAAAACCAAACTAGTAAAATCCCTGAACTGGAAGAATTGGCCATTCCCTTTTCATTGCATAAATGTTTTTTTTAAAAAGACCAAGCCAAAAAACCCTTTTCCCATGATTGTCTTGGGCAGTATCTGTTTGCCATAATCAAAGTGGCCTAATCCCAGAAAAAATTGGAACCTCTGCCATTCATAATCCCTTTTTAAAAAAACTAAGAACAACATAACCATGCCAGAGAGACAGTGTCATCACACCTGGTAGACAGAGAGAGCTTTGTGATCAGTAGTCTGGAGGAAGATGATTGCGCAGTAAAGTAATTACAGTCGGAAATTTTTGGATCAGAAAATCCTTTAAGTTGGATTGTGTGAAGGTGAAGCCCACAGACAGCATGGCACTCCAGTCATTCCTGTCCTCTGTCACTGAGGTCTTAGACAACAGTAAGTGAGAGAGCCTGGATGAACCACTAACTCTGGATGAGCTGACTAAGACCCTTGTGTTCTTTGTGAGTAAAATTTCCAGAAGTGACAGCTTATCAGTCAAGTTATATTCAAGTCTGTGAAACTTGATTGACCAGGACCTACTGGGGTGTACGAGAGTATGATTCTGCCCAGGAGCACGTTGAATCTGTGAGGAAAGGCAGTATCACCTGCATTTACGAATGGAAGGGGGAAGAGAGGGAATTAGAAATGGGCAGCCCATCTCACTGATGCATGTAGACTACAAATTTCTGTCCAAATTTTAGTGTTTTATGAGATTTCCTCAGCACATACCTGGTTCTGCTGGTATCTTCTTTACATAAGAACATAAGAACTAGGAGCAGGAACAGGCCATCTGGCCCCTTGAGCCTGCTCCGCCATTCAATAAGATCATGGCTGATCTTGTTGTAGCCTCAGCTCCACTTATTTGCCCTCTCACTATAACCCTTAATTCCTTTACTGCCCAAAACGTTATCTATCTTAGCTTTAAAAACATTTACTGAGGAAGCCTTAACTATGTTTCTATAAGCTTCCCTCATTCTTCTAAACTTTTTTTTAAGATTAGATTACTTACAGTGTGGAAACAGGCCCTTCGGTCCAACAAGTCCACATCGACCTGCCGAAGCACACCCCACCCATACATTTACCCCTTCACCTGACACTATGGGCAATTTAGCGTAGTCAATTCACCTGGTCTGCACATCTTTGGACTGTAGTAGGAAACCGGAGCACCCAGAGGAAACCCACGCAGACAATGTGCAAACTCCACACAGTCTGTCGCCTGAGGCGGGAATTGAACCCGGGTCTCTGGCGCTGTAAGGTAGCAGTGCTAACCACTGTGCCACCATGCTGCCCATTTTAATAAATGTAATCCCAGTTTACTCGATCTCTCCTCATAAGCCAACCCCCTCAACTCTGGAATCAACCTAGTGAACCTCCTCTGCACCCCCTCCAGAGCCAGTACATCCTTTCTCTAGTATTCCAGGTGTGGCCTCACCAGCACCTTATACAGATGCAATATAACCTCCCTGCTTTTAAACTCAATCCCATTATCAATGAAGGACAAAGTTCCATTTGCCTTCTAAATGACCTGTTGCACCTAGAGACCAACCTTCTCTGATTCATACACAAAGATATCCAGGTCCCTCTGCACAACAGCATGCTGCATTTTTTTTTACCATTCAAATAATTATCCTTTTTCCTGTTATTTCAACTGAAATGGAAGACTTCGCATTTATTAACATTGTACTCCATTTGCCAGACCTTTGCCCACTCACTGAAACTAACTATGTCCCTTTGCAAAGTTTCCAGTCCTGCACACTTTGCTGTGCTACTCATCTTAGTGTCATCTGCAAACTTTTACATACTACATGTGGTCCCCAACTCTAAATCATCTATGAAAATTGTGATATGTTGTCACCAACCCTTCCTGTAAAGTAATCTGTGGGACTTAAGCATTAAGTAGTGAAGGATTAATGACTAATAAGTCATTGGCAGAAGAGGGGTATACTTGAGTAGCATGAGGTAATTTATTACATAGTAAAATAACAGATTGCATTAGCTTTATGCTAGTGAACTATGATGCACTTGATAAGGGACTTGGTATCTCCTAAGAAATAACAGGCCAACCTTGGCTCCATGGTTGTTACCATTAGGAGTATGACTAACAAAGCTGAATAATTGCAACAGACAGATAGAACTAACTAGCTCCTTCAAGACTGCCATATATCTCAGTGAGAAGAATAGGAGAGTAATTAGTTTTAAAACCTGTCAGTAATAGAAACCAGGAAAACTTGAAGTTGTGGTAATTAATTCTTCACAAGTAAATGAGGAAGTGGAAGGGTGCTTTAATAAGTTTGCTGATGACACAGGTTGGTGGAGCTGTGGTTAGTGTGGAGGAGTGTTGTAGATTGTTATGAGACATTGACAGAATGCAGAGCTGGGCTGAGAAGTGGCAGATGGAGTTCAACCTGGAAAAGTGCAAAGTGATTCATTTTAGAAGGTCAAATTAGAATGCAGATTATAGGGTTAAAGGCAGGATTCTTGGCAGTGTGGAGAAACAGAGGTATCTTAGGGTCCATGTCCATAGCTCCCTCAAAGTTGCCACCCAAGTTGATAGAGTTGTTAAGAAGGCATATGGCGTGTTGGCTTTTACTAGCAGGGGGATTGAGTTTAAAACTGCAAGGTTATGCTGCAGCTCCATATAGCCCTGGTTAGACCACACTTGGAATATTGTGTTCAGTTCTGGTCACCTCATTACAGGAACAATGTGGAACCTTTAGAGAGGGTGCAGAGGAGATTTACCAGGATGCTTCCTGGGCTGGAGGGCATGTCTTATGAAGAAGAGTTGAGGGAGCTAGAGCTTTTCTCGTTGGAGTGAAGAAGGATGGGAAGTGACTTGATAGATATGCAGAAGATGATGAGAGGCATAGATAAAGTGATTAGCCAGATACTTTTTCCAGGGTGGAAATGGCTATCATGAGGAGGCATAATTTTAAGGCGATTGAGGGAAGGTTATGGGGCAATGTCTGAGGTAGATTGTTTTGACAGAGTGGTGGGTATCATCGTCATTAGTCGTAGTAGAGTCAGATACATTAGGGACATTTAAGTGATACTTGGACAGGCACATGGATGATAGTAATATGTAGGGTATGTAGGTTAGTTTACTCTTAGAGTAGGATAAAGGTTGGCAAGAGCCAAAGGGCCTCTACTGTGCTGTTCTATATTCCATAAAAAGGGAGTCTACAGCTTCAGGCTTTAGAACTTTTGAAGCTATATGTTGGAGAAAGATGTACTGGATGTTATTGTAATGAGCATTATGTCAATTGAATCATCCAATACTGAACATTTTTATTTCATAAGGATTTACATTTATGCAATATCACTTCGCAAAGCATTTCACAATACAGTGAATTACTTGAGGTCAGTGGCTGTATTAGAGAGTAACATGCAACTCTTTAGCTGTGATCTCTCCAGACCATTGAAATTTTATTTAGAATGATGGCTTTTATGTCCAGAAGTATGTGTCAGTTAGTTGTTTAAAAAAAATGTTGCTTACTTGTTGTCATTTACAAATTTAAATACCGTGGTGTCTAGATAGCGAGTGTTTCCCTATGGTGGTGTGAAGTTTAATAGAGCCACTGTACAGGCAATTCATTAAGACTCATAGCTGAACTCACACCCACTTCAAGTTTTCAAACTACTAACCTTTCCTGGCATAATGCTTCCTTCTTACCTATGGATAGCTGACTACTCAGTATGCTTATGCACACTCTTAAACTTGGATAGAAAATGTTGCTATCACACTCAATCCTTCTCTTTATCTCAAAGTTGGATCACAACTGGACCCAACCTGTGGAGGATGAACTCTCCACGATCTCTTCAGCTATCTTCGTTAGAACTCTGGGGGAAAGTCCATTTGGTCCAGGTGATTTATCCATCTTTGGGCTATCCAGTTTTTCTAGCACCTTCTTCTTCGTGATAGCCACCATACTCAGCTCTGCCCACTGACTTTCTTGAATTTTTGAGATATTACTTGTGTATTCCACTGTGAAGACTGACTGTGAAAGAGATTTTGTGGCAGTGAGCATAAATTTAGGATGGTTCATTGCTTTCCTGGTTCTAGGATAGCGGATGCCTCTAAAAGTTTCAATCATTTGTTAAAGGTGAGACTGAGAAACGAGAAATGTTTGTACACATTCATGGGCATGACATTTTTAAGGAAAAGATTAAAGCAATACAGAGTGAATTTAAGAGGGGGCTACCCTAAACTAAAAAGGAACCAAAATCTTAGCAGGGAGATTTGCTCATTCCATTAAGGGAGCCTTTATGCTGATAGAGAGGAGGAGTAGAGGAATTCTAAGTAGCAGTGTAAACAGAATAATTGATGGGGAAGGTTCTGAATGTGAGGACAGCACATCAATTTGAAAAAAAAGACAAGAGGGAGTCAGAGTATGTAATAATTCTGAAGAACTAAGTTGCATTTATTCCAATGGAAGGGATCTTACAATTAAGGCTGATGAACTCAGGGCTTGTTTAACAACATGGGATTGGGATATCATAGCTATCATAGAAACTTGGCTGAGAGATGGACAAGACTGGCAGTTCAGTGTTCTGGGTTTTAGATGTTATTGGAAGGATAGGAAAGGAGACAAGAAATGAGTGGGTGGATGGCATTTTTGATTAAGGAATACATTACATGTAACTAGGCAAGATATTTCTGAAAAATCTTCCAATGAAAATACATGGGTAGAAATTACAAATAAGAAAGGAAAGATCACTTTGATGGGATTATACAATAGGCACCCCAGTAGTGAGAGGGAAATTGAGAAACAAATATGTTGGAAGATCTCAGATATATGTAAGCATACTAAGGTTGTAATCATGGGGAATTTTAATTTTTCAAACATTGACTGGGGCTACTATAGCGTTAAAGGTTTGGATGATGAAGAATTTGTAAAATGTGTTGAAGAAATGTTTCTTTATAAATATGTGAATGTTCTTCCTAAGGAAGGAGCAAAACTAGACCTTCTTTGGGGCAATAAGGCAGGGCAAGTGACTGACGTAAACGTAGGGGAACACTTTGGGTCTAGCAATCAAAGTCTATGAATTTCAAAATGGTTGTGGAAAAGGATAAGCCTTCCATTAAAGTTAACATTTTTAATAGGAGGAAGGCAAATTTTAATGGTATGAGACAGAAACTTTCAAAAATTGTTTGGATTAGACTGTTTGCAGGGAAAAGGACTTCTGACAAGTGGGAGGTGTTCGAGAGTGTGATAATTACATTCAGAGCCATTATGTTCCTGTTAGAGTGAAGGGTAAGGCTGGTAGATTAAGGAACAATGGATGAATAAAGAAATTGAGTTCTAGTCAAGAATAAAGGAGAGTTTTATTTTAGATGTAAACAACATGGTTCAATTGAATCTCTTAATGAATATAAAGAGTGCAGGAGAATTCTTAAGAGAGAAATCAGGAAGGCAAAGAGGGGATATGAGAGACCATTAGCAGATAAGGTTAGGGATAATCTGAATAGACTCTACAAATACATTAAGAGCATGGGGATAACTGGAGAGAGTCTAGATCCTATTAAAGATCAAGGAGGTCATCTTTGTGTTGAAACCCAGGAAATGGGAGAGATACTAACTTAATTTTTCACTGTGGAGAAAGATATGGAGTCTAGAGAATGCAGAGAAGTAAACTTTGATGTTTTAAAAACAGTTCACATTATAGAAGAGGACATTTGAGCGGTCTTAGAGAATATAAAGATGGATAAATCTTTGGGAACTGATCTAATGTATCCCAGAATGTTGTGGGAACTAAGGGAGGAAATTGTGGGATCCCTTGCAGAAATACTTGAATCATCTATAACTATGGGTAAGGTGCCTGATGACTGGAGGGTGGCTAATGTTGTCCCTTTGTTTAAGAAAGGTTGTAAGGAGCAACTAGGGAACTATAGACCTGTGAGTCTGACTTCAGTTGTGGATAAATTATTGGACATAGAAGATAGGATTTATGGACATTTAGAGAGGCAAAAATTAAAAAGGGACTATCAGTATGGTTTTCTGCGAGGAAAATCATGTCTCACAAACTTGATTGAGGTTTTGGGGAAGTTACTGAAAAGATTGATGTTGGCAGAGCAGTAGATGTTGTTTTTTTGGATCTTAGTAAAACCTTTGACAAGCTTCAAGCTTCTGCATGGTAGACCATGGTAGTAAAGTTAGACCGTATGGGATTCAGGGTGTGCTTGCCAATTGGATACAAAATTGGCTTAAATGCAGGAGACAGAGAATAATGGTGGACGGTTGCTTTCCAGACTGGAGGCCTGTGACCAGTGGTGTTCCATAGGGATTGATTCTGGGTTCTCTGTTGTTTGTCATTGATATAAATGATTTGGATAAGAATATAGAAAACATGCTTACTAAGGTTGTGGATGACACCAAAGTTGGTGGCATTGTAGACAGTAAGGAAGGTTTTCTAAGGTTACAAAGGGATCTTGATCAAACAGGTCAATGGACTGTAAAATAGCAAATGGAGTTAAATTGGATGAACACCGAGGTACTGCATTTTGGTACAATAAGCTTACACAATTGGGTTCGGTCTTGGGTAGTGTTGTAGAACAGAGGGACCTAGGGGTGCAGATACATTATTCTTTGGAGTTTGTGAAACATACATACAGGGTAGTTAAAAAGCTATTTGGCACACTTGCCTTCATTGCGCAGTCCTTTGAGTATAGGAATTGGGAATTCATGGTGAGGTTGCACAGTAATTGGTGATGCCTCTTCTGGAATTCTGTGTCCAGTTCTGGTCACGCAGGTATAGAAGGATATTATTTAGCTGGAGAGGGTTCAGAAGAGTTTTGCCAGGTATGCAAGGTTTGAGTTATAAAGAAAGGCTGGATAGGCTGGGACATTTTCACTGGAGTGTAGGAGCTTGAGAGGCGACCTTATACAAGTTTATAAAATAATGAGAGGTATGGATAGAGTTAATGGGTAGTTATCTTTTCCCTAGGATGGAGGATTTCAAGACTAGCGGTACATTTTTAAGGTGAAAGGAGAGAGATTAAGAAAGACATAAGAGGCAAATTTTTTTACACAGAAGGTGGTTCACATGGGGAATGAACTTCCTGAGGAAGTGGTGGGTGCAGGTACAATTATGTTTAAAAGATATCTGGATAGATACATGGATCGGAAAAGTTTGGAGGGATATAGGCCAGGAGCAGGCACGTGGGACTAGTTTAGTTTGGGATTATGTTCAGCATCGACCTGTTGCACCAAAGGGTCTCTTTCCGTGCTGTATGATTCTATGACTAAGAATGACGATAAAATGCTGATTTTGTCTTGGCTGAAGTATTGCTTCCAATTCTGGGCAGCATACTTTAGAAAGACTGTGAAGACTTTAAAGAGGGTGCAGAAAAGATTTATGAGGAAGGTTACAGTGATGAGGAACATCAGTTACGTGCGCAGTTTGCAGAATCTCGGATTATCCTTCTTGGAGAAAAAAGGTTTAAAGCAGGTTTGGGGAAGGTGGTCAAAATCACAGGGAGACTCAAAAGTGTAGATGGTCAAAAACTGTTCCCATTTGCTGATATATCAAGAAGCAGATGATACAGATTTTCTTGGCAAAAGAACAATGTCGAATGATGTTTATGTGCAGTAAGTAGTAAAGATCTGGAACGCATTGCCTGAAATGGCCATGGAGACAGATTCAATCAGGGCTGTCAAAAGCACCCACAGAACAAAAATATGAAGGATTGCAGGAAAGGGCAGGGGAAGGAGATTTGTGCACGCAATGCACACAGCCGTCCCTCAATTAAATCCTTCTGCGCTATACCAATCCTATGATTATTGGCCTGATGTAGAAACGAGTCAAATAAAACAGTATTAGTTAATACCATCTTATAAACACAATAGATCCTCTGTAAAGGTTTGCCTTGGGAGTCAAACAAAAATGTATTACAGTGATCGTGTTACATAGAGAGAGATTTAAACAGTTTATTTGTTAATTAGACAGTTGTAGATTACTAACTACATCACAGAAAATATAATATTGAGAAGATCTTCTATACTCATGAAATACAACCAGAAATTATAGTTAAGTGAACTTATGATTGCAGGATGGGTGGTGGGGGGAGGAGGGTCCTGTCTTGGATAATATGAGGAAGCAAGTCATACTACATCCACATGATATGCCTAACTGGTGCTTGTTTTCCTTAATCATCATGTGAAAGTCGAAGCATAAAGCAAATAACAATCTCATGGTCAGACCACATAAACACATGATTTAATTGTATCCTGTGGCTTCCCCAGTTTGAAATCAACGAACATGTTTCATTACCTTCATTATTTTAAATATCATGCTACATCAGTCAGAAATTGATCCTAATAATGTTAAGTGCAACTATTATGTAATATTCTGTTTTCCCTTGTGGGCCCCCAATTTAAGAATGAGATATCTCTCTTTTCAGAAGATAATTATTTTCTCTCAGAATGTAGTTAGTCTGGAATTCTCTTCCCCAAAAAAGCAATGGGAGCTGTGATATTAAATGTATTCAAGGCTGATTGATATAGGTTTTTGACAAAAAAGGTATCAAAGGTTATAGGAGGCAGACAGAAACTTGGAGGTTTTTTTTCTGCATTATGGGGCAGCTCAAAAGGCCAAATGACCTACTCCTTCTCCGATGTCATATATCGCCTCACAGCACCAGGGACCCAGGATCGATTCCACCCTCAGGTGACTGTATGCACAGAGTTTGCACATTCTCCCTGCATCTGCATGGATTTCCTCTAGGTGCTCCTGTTTTCTCCCACAATTCATAGATGTGCAGGTTAGGTGGATTGGCCATGCTAAATTGCTCAACATCCAGGGATGTGCAGGTTTGGAGGACTAGCCATGAGAAATACATAGTTACAGGGATGGGATAGTGGGTGGGTCTGGATGGGTTGCTCTTCAGAGGGTCAGTGTGGACTCAATAGACTGAATGGCCTGTTTCCACACTGTAAGGATTCTGTAATTCAATGTCCTTTTGTCCTACTAAGTCTTAATATGAAATGAGACTGATGCCCCAGCAATCTTTATAATAACTCAGTAAAATGTTATAGTTTTGCAGGAGAAATCGTTTTGAATGTCAGTGTCAATGTCAATTATTGAATATCAATAATAGTATCAAGAACTGTTACTGCTTTGTTGATGTACATATTGACAATACAATCTGAATCAAAACATCCTTATTATTGTTGTCTTCGTGACTTATTTTGATTGAAACCGAATGAAGATAAAAAAATCTGCACAAAGATGTTTTATACTGCAATATTTACTTAAGCCATCTATTCTGCTTTTTATTCTAATACAATAGAATGAGTTTCATTTGCATTTGGTGTTGAGTTACATGGAGTTATATATTACAAATGTTTTCTCCTTTAGTTAAAAAGGTTTTGTGTTGTAAACTGCTGGAATTATGAGCTGATCTAAGTTAAAGAGGCATCTGGTATCTTGGTGAATGGCTGAACAAACTTGATGAAATCTGAAGAAGGGAAATCTAACAGGAACATTAGTGTCAGAAATAGAAATGGATTACTTTTATACAGAAAAAGAATGAAAGATGACAAGAAGGATTAGATCAAGGAAGAGAGAAAAAAGACAGATATGAAAAGTCATAGTTTTCAATATAACATTTTAAGATCTTCTAGAAACTATTTGTATTTGTAAGAACGAAACTCTTTGTTTGGTTGTTCCCTTTTGGACCTCTGAGCTTGAGTGGAATTGAAAAATAGAAAACTTGCTATTTAGAAGGTTCTTACATCGTGAATACTGGCTGTAACTTTCTTTTGTGAATTTAATTTGTTTAACTTAGCAGATGCATGAATTTCTCCAAATACATGGGCAGTAGATGGCAATGCAGTATAATGACTGTATCAATTTGATGTAATTTGCAACTCATGGTACATTTCTGCCTTGCCCTAAGTATATAGATTTTTATACAGTAATTTTGGTTTTCAAATTTGAATTCCTATTATTTTTCCAGCAATTTCTAAGCTGAAATATTGTGTGTAAATGGGATTTATCACCTATACATTAAGGACAATGATGAATTAAATCATCATTTTCAGATAAACAGTAATGTGGAGGAAAAAGTAAAACACTTTATTTCAAAGTTTGAGCAATTGAACACTTAGCAGGTCTGTGATGAGAGTAAGGATTAATTTAATTAGCATTTCAGATTAATAACTATGACCACAGAAATTGCCTAACCAGCTGCTTCTGATGAAAGGTCGTTGACCTGAAATGTTAACTTCATCTGATTTGCTCAACAAATGCAGTCAACCTGCTTATTTTTTCCAGAATGTTCTGTGTTTACTAACATAAGAATATACAAAATAGGAGTATAAGTAGACAACCCAACTCATTGAGTCTACTCCACCATTCAATTAGATCAACTGATCAGCTTGAGTTCTGGTCCACATTCATATCTATACTAAACAGTCTCTGATTCCTTTGCCTAACAATAATCTATCCACCTCGATCTTAAAGATATTCAATGATCTGCTTCCAACCGCCATCTGAGCCAAAAAGTTCCAACGTCGTTCAACGTTCTGAGATTCTTCTCATCTCTGCCCTAAAAAGGCAACTCCTCATTTTAAACACTGCCCCCTTGTCCTGGACTGACTCACATGAGGAAACCTGTTTTTGTGTCCACCTTGTCAAAACCATTCAGATTCTTATACACTTCAATCAAGTCATCCCTCACTCTTCTAAACTCCAGTGGAAGCAAGCCCAGCCTGTCCAATGCATGTCCATAAGACATCCTGTTTATTATCTGTAGCAATGTAGTAAATCCCCATTGAACCCTCCTCCATTGCACTTACATCTTCCATTTGATAAGGAAACCAAAACTAAACCCAATATTTGAGATGTGGGTTCAAATTCAAGGTCAAATCATGCATAACTAATACTTAAAAGTTCCATTCCTCTCATAATAAAAGCTATCATTCCATTAGCCTTCTTGCTCCGTCTATACCTGCATACTAAGTTTTTATGACTCATGCATTATAATACCTGAGACAGTCTGCATCTCAGACTTCTGCTGTCTTTCCTCCTTTAATGAACATTCTGCTTTTTATTCTTCCTGCCAAAGCAAACAACTTTACATTTCTTCACGTTGTACTCCTTCTGACAGAGAGAGAGAGAGAGAGAGAGAGAGAACTGCCTTTGATGCTTGAATTCAAAGGCGGGGGGGTGGGGTGGGGGGTGGTGGGTCGGGGGGTGGGGTGGGAGTGGGGGGTGGGTGAGGGGGGGTGGGAGGGGGTGGGTGGGGGTGGGACCCAGGGAGATAGTGAGAAATGAGATCAATCTGAAACTGGTACAGTTGAGAGCAGAAGCGAGTCAAACAGTCAGGGCAGGCAGGGACAAGGTAGGACTAATAAATTAAACTGCATTTATTTCAATGTAAGGGGCCTAACAGGGAAGGCAGATGAACTCAGGGCATGGTTAGGAACATGGGACTGGGATATCATAGCAATTATGGAAACATGGCTGAGGGATGGGCAGGACTGGCAGCTGAATGTTCCAGGATACAAATGCTACAGGAAGGATAGAAAGGGAGGCAAGAGAGAATGGGGAGTGGCATTTTTGATAAGGGATAGCATTACAGCTGTGCTGAGGGAGGGTATTCCTGGAAATACATCCAGGGAAGTTCTTTGGGTGGAACTGAGAAATAAGAAAGGGATGATAACCTTATTGGAATTGTATTATAGACCCCCTAATAGTCAGAAGGAAATTGTGAAACAAACGTGTAAGGAGATCGCAGCTACCTGTAAGAATAATAGGGTGGTTATGGTAGGGGGATTTTAACTTTCCAAACATAGACTGGGACTGCCATAGTGTTAAAGGTTTAGATGGAGAGGAATTTGTTAAGTGTGTACAAGCCAATTTTCTAATTCAGTATGTGGATGTACCTACTCGAGAAGGTGCAAAACTTAACTTACTCTTAGGAAATAAGGCAGGGCGGTGACTGAGGTGTCAGTGGGAGAGCACTTTGGGGCCAGCGACCATTATTCTATTAGATTTAAAATAGTGATGGAAAAGGATAGACCAGATTTAAAAGTTGAAGTTCTAAACTGGAGAAAGGCCAATTTTGATAGTATTAGGCAAGACCTTTCGAAAGCTGATTGGGGGCAGATGTTCGCAGTTAAAGGGACGGCTGGAAAATGGGAAGCCTTCAGAAATGAGATAACAAGAATCCAGAGAAAGTATATTCCTGTTAGGGTGAAAGGGAAGGCTGGTAGGTATAGGGAATGCTGGATGACTAAAGAAATTGACGGTTTGATTAAGAAGAAGAAGGAAGCATATGTCAGGTATAGACAGTATAGATCGAGTGAATCCTTAGAAGAGTGTAAAGGAAGTAGGAGTATACTTAAGAGGGAAATCAGGAGGGCAAAGAGGGGACACGAGATAGCTTTGGCAAATAGAATTAAGGAGAATCCGAAAAATTTTTACAAATACATTAAGGACAAAAGGGTAACTAGAGAGAGAATAGGGCCCCTCAAAGATCAGAAAGGCGGCCTTTGTGTGGAGCCGCAGAAAATGGGGGAGATACTAATTGAATATTTTGCATCAGTATTTACTGTGGAAAAGGATATGGAAGATATAGACTGCAGGGAAATAGATGGTGACATCTTGCAAAATGTCCATCATTACATCGATGACTGCATATCCTGCACCCAGGCTAAATTGGAGCAGCTCATTGATTTCGCCCACAACTTCCACCCAGCCCTTAAATTCACTTGGTCTTTCTCGGACATCTCCCTCCCTTTTTCTTGATTTCTTCATTTCTATCTCTGGCGACAGTCTACAGACGGATGTTTACTATAAACCCACAGACTCTCACAACTACCTGGACTATACCTTCTCTCACCTGTATCCTGCAAGAACTCCATCCCATTTTTCCCAATTCCTCCACCCCCGTTGCATCTACTTGGATGAAGAGACATTCCACTCCCAGGCATCCCAGATGTCCACCTATTTTGAACAACATACTTATCCCTTCCATCATCCAGATAGCCCTCCACTGCATCTCTTCCATTTCCCACTCCACTGATCTAAACCCACCCCCCCAATGCAATAAAGACAGGGTCTCCCTTGTCCTCACCTACCAGTCTCCGCATCCAATGTGTCATCCTTAAACACTTCTGCCAAATCCAGTTAGACCCTACCACCTTCCCACCTCCTCTGTCTTCCGCAAGGACTGTTCTCTTTGCCATTCCTTGATTCATACCACTCTCTCCACTAACACCCTGAACCCTTAGGTACTTTTCCCTGCAACCAGAAAAGATGCAAAACCTACTGGCACACCACCCCCTCACCTCTACCCAGGGCCCCAGACAATTCTTCTAGGTGAGACAGAAGTTCACCTGCTGCTTCTCCAACTTGGTATACTGCATCAGGTGCTCCAGGTGTTGTCTTCTCTACATAGGGGAGACCAAACGTTAACTCAGGGCACATTTTGCCGAGCATCTCACCTGGACCCGCAAGAGCTGACCTGACCTGACCTGCCCATTTTAATTCTCCTTCCCATTCCTTTCACAACATGACAATCCTCAGCCTCCTCCATTGCCATAATGAATCAACCACAAATTGCAGGAACACCACCTCATCTTCAGCCTGGGCAGCCTACTGCCCAGAGGACTCAACACTGGGTTCTCCAATTCCAAATAACCTCCCTTCTCATCACCCCCAACTCCCTTTCTGACCCTCCCTCTCCCTTCCATCCCTCTGACCCTTCCTTCCAGCTACCAACTCTATTCTTTCCTCCCATTGACCAACCAAGGTCGCTGTGTTAACCTGCCACTACCTCACCACTCAGCCCTACTCTTCACCCTCCCCTTTCATCCGTTCCCAGTCCTGAAGAAGAGTTACACCTGAAGCGTTGACTTCTCCACCTCCTGATGCTGCCGGGCTTGCTGTGTTCTTCCAGCTTACTGCTAGTCTATCTTGGATTCCAGCATCTGCATGTATTTTGTCTCTATTTTTGTACTTAAGCTTCTAGGAGTCTGAGGTACATTTCTATGTGTAAAGGGTGTCAAATAGAATGGAAAGAGATCAGGAATAAGGCATTGAGATAAAGAATCAGCCATTATCACATTGAAAGACAAGGCAGGTTTGTTGGGCTGAATGGCCAATTCCTGCTTCTCATTTGTGTTTCTGCCCCTCAAAGCAGGTTGATAAGAAGATTGCTGTTTTTGCTGGCATTTTTCATATTGCTGTAGTTCATCCTGGTCTTCATCTGGGGTCAAATAAAGCTGCATAAGTAACACTTTTCCTGGATAGACAAGATGAGCAATATCCATCAGACACAAGACTCCAACACAAAGGAAATGGCCTGTGAATTACTGGAAGTCAACCCCAACGTAGTTAAAAGCTAAATCTCAGAGCAATTCCTGTGAGTGAAGAGTCTTCTAATTAGGCAAGGAAACAGCTAGGATGTCTAATTACACAACAGGATATTTACCAAGTATTTGTTTGGACTCTTCAATTTTTAGTTCTCTCTCCGCCCTTTCACTGGGGATTCAAAGAAATCCAATAATTCCAAGCTAATTTAGAAAATCATGTAAAGAGTTAATTGCCTTTACCATATTTCAATTGGCAGCCTGCCTTGCATGAGATTTCATGCGCACAGATGAACACACTGTTAAAAATAGATGGCAGATGGACTCCTTGGGCACCGTCATTTTCAGCTCTTTTAACCAATCACTTCTAAACCCAAACTTAAATCTAAAATTCCTCCCCTTCCCAACCTCGTCAAGTTTTTAAAACCACGTCATAAAGTGCAGTACCAAATGTTCACTTTGGTTCCATTTGTACTTACAGCGCAGCATGTGTGCTAAACAATTTCAAATCATACACAACACTAATAAAACAAATATAATGCTAAATGCCTAACCAAAACAACAAATCACAAGTCACAGGATCTCCTTCCCCATTTCACACCTATTATACAGTTGTGGGCGGCACGGTGGCACAGTGGTTAGCACTGCTGCCTCACAGCGCCTGTAGACCCGGGTTCAATTCCCGACTCAGGCGACTGACTGTGTGGAGTTTGCACGTTCTCCCCGTGTCTGCGTGGGTTTCCTCCGGGTGCTCCGGTTTCCTCCCACAGTCACAAAGATGTGCGGGTCAGGTGAATTGGCCAAGCTAAATTGCCCGTAATGTTAGGTAAGGGGTAAACGTAGGGGTATGGGTGGGTTGCGCTTCGGCGGGTCGGTGTGGACTTGTTGGGCCGAAGGGCCTGTTTCCACACTGTAAGTCTAATCTAATCTAATCTCTGGACAGATAACTTCAGTAAATTGTCAAAAATTAAGATTCTGTATTAGTTAAACATAGAACAGTACAGCACAAAACAGCCCACGATGTTGTGCCGACCATTGATCCGCATGCAAGGGAAACCTAATGTATGAACCCTCAAATTTCTGTGACCATATGCATGTCCAGCGGTCTCTTAAATATCCCCAATGACTTGCTTCCATAACTGTTGCTGGCAACGCATTCCATGCTCTCACAATTCTCTGCGTAAAGAACCCACCTCTGACATCCCCTCTATACTTCCGCCAAACAGCTTAAAACTATGACCCCTCGTGTTAACAATTTCTGCCCTGGGAAAAAGTCTCTGGCTATCAACTCTATGCCTCTCATTATCTTGTACACCTCAATTAGGTCCCTTCTCCTCCTCCTTTTTTCCAATAAAAAAAAGTCTGAACTCAGTCGACTTCTCTTCGTAAGATAAGCCCTCCAATCCAGGCAGCATCCTGGTAAACCCCCTCTGAACCCTCTCCAAAGCATCCACATCTTTCCTATAATAGGGCGACCAGAACTGGACGCAGTATTCCATGTGCGGTCTAACCAAAGTTTTATAGAGCTGCAACAAGATCTTATGGCTCTTAAACTCAATCCCCCTGTTAACGAAAGCCAAAACACCATTTGCTTACTTAACAACCCGTCCACTTGTCTGGCAATTTTAAGAGATCGATGTACCTGCACACCAAGATCCCTCTGTTCCTCTACACTGCCAAGAATCCTGTCTTTAGTCCTGTACTCAACTTTCAAGTTCGACCTTCCAAAATCCATCACTTCACATTTATCCAGGTTGAACTCCATCTGCCACCTCTCAGCCCATCTCTGCATCCTGTCAATGTCACGCTGCAGCCTACAACAGTCCTCTATACAGTCAACGACACCTCCAACCTTTGTGTCATCTGAAAACTTGCTAACCCATCCTTCAATCTCCTCATGAAAGTCATTAATAAAAATTACAAAGAGTAGAGGCCCAAGAACAGAGCCCTGTGGAACACCACTCACCACTGACTTCCAGGCAGAATACTTTCTTTTCACTACCACTTGCTGTCTTCTGTCAACCAGCCAATTCTGTATCCAGACAGTTAAATTTTCCTGTGTCCCATTCCTTCTGACTTTCTGAACGAACCTACCATGGGGAACCTTATCAAATGCCTCGCTGAAGTCCATATACACCACATCCACCACTCGACCCTCATCAACTTGTCTAGTAACATCCTCAAAGAACTCAATAATATTTGTGAGGCATGACCTGCCCTTCACAAAGCCATGCTGACTAATTAAGATTCAAATGACAAAGTTGACAAAAAGCATTAGAAGATTTATCCATCATTACGAAAGACTGTAAACTTGGAGTAACTTGTCTTTGCAGAAAGGTGAATAGTGGACAAGGGAGGTCTGTATACAATTGAAATTTATAACCTGAAATGAAATCATTGGATTTTTAGAAAGTAGGTAATTCTTACTGCCCTTCAAGTTATAGTTTTTATAATTTGAAGGTAGAATGGAAAAATGAAATGCAGATGTAGTGTGCATAGAAGCATTAAATAAAGCATTGCACTCAAGACCAGATAGGAAAATACAAGCATTTGGAAGTAGCAATGCAGCAGCAGGACTGCAGTTGGGTTCACCTGTTCTGATGCATGTGTGTGATAGATATAAAATGATAGATGGAGCAAACAACTAACATTAATTAAACAGTCATTTTGGTTCTTGCATCTTCTGCTTGCAACTACTCCTACCAGAATCTGTGGTTGTGCTTCATAATACTCATCCGACTTGAGCCTTCATTGCATGTCTTGAACCAACTAGGATATCCAATCACTGGAATGTTAATTCTGATCCTCTCTCTGCACTAGATAGTTTGGCTATTTTTCCTAGTATTGTTTCAATTCAGCAACTGCAGTATTCTGCTGTTTGAATACATTTATGATGATCTCTCACCTGCTACCCTCCACTTTGCCCTCTAGAATCAAAATTTCCAAAATACTAATATTTTCTTCTCATTTTTCAACTTGTATATGTAAAATTCCATATACAGACTCTAAGACATCTTATCATCTACATTTGAAAGGCCTCTATTTTCTTTATTTATTGTTCAGGTCTCTGAACCATGCGGGGAAATGTACAAAAAGGAGAATTAAGGTTTTCTCCTTGTTTTAAACCTGAAATTTCCTTGTAGGCACAGCCAAAATCTATTTCATGAAGATGAAGGATACTTCTATCCCAGCTTCTGACTTTGGCAGCACATTTACCATCTTCTGTTATCATTTGTCCTTTGTAGACAAACTTAAGTACTTGTTAGTTTAGCAAATGGCCAAACTAACTTTAAAATCCTTCAAGATGATGTAGAGAAATTCACTGTCTATGTAGAATGAAAATGCATGATAGTGCAAATAGGAGAAAATAATTTTTAAAAAATAGAGGAACAAGGACATCCTTAAATGCACAAGTAATTCCTTGGAAGTGGTAGGTATTTTCTTCTGCTCATGAGGGAGAAACAGGTCGACTAATGAATATTTAAAACCAGAAAAACTGCACCCTTTTTAAAAGTAAAAGTGAACAACATGATTACAGATTATTTTCCATCATTTCGTGAAGGGTGAATGAAAAATATTTGCACTTTTCCTCTCCAAGTCATTCATCTGAAACTATTCAAAAAATGGCCAATTCATAAATATTTCTACCACAGTAAGAAATACAGGCACCATATAATTCTGTATTTGGCACTTTAATGTGATTTGCTAAATATTTCACATAAAAATATTAAAAGCAGCAAACAAGCAAAAAAAGGCTACCCGCATACAATAGGTGAAAACTCATACACCATTTACCATTAGTAATTCATTGCTTGTGAAGAGATTTGAGACTTCCTGACAATGTGTTAAATAAACTTGGTTTTCCCTTCTAAAATGTACAGATTCAAAATCAGCACTAAAATAATAATTGGAGTCACAAGAATAGACAAGTTCACAATTATAAGGCTTAAAAAGGTACAAAATACAACAATTGTGGGAATAGATGATTATCAGGTTTTCACATATAAAGGTGAACTCAGGCATATTACAGTATACATCTTATTGGGGACAAGTAGACAATCTGTGCTCCTAGGATGCATCAAAATGGAAACACTCCTGATGTGCATATTTATACATGAAATTTAAAATAATGTATTTTTTGTTAAATACAAATTTCATTTTAGAACAATTACAATTGGCACTGTAGATAGTTAAATAAACTTTAAAGTAAAAATGTACAGTGCATTTAAGCTTTTTTAAAAAAGACAGTTAAGTTGTGTACTGCATACAAATCTTGCCTGTTAAGTTGAAATAATTTATCCTAAAGGTCGCTCAAGAGTAATTCAGACTTTAAGCTAATTAAGGGATATCTGCTTACAGTCAAGCTCAGCATCTTGCAAATTACAGCTTGAAGTTTCAGTGCTTCCAGCATCCATTTGTTGTTAATATATTCATTTTCTTCCCCCTAGTCACCGGTGCAAATAAACCATTTATCAGTCTGCACACCTCCCTAAGGGCAGCACATAATTCCAATACAGAAATAAATGCAGGTGGGTTTATTCCAACTTTAGCAAAAAGAGTGATGATGTTGACAGATATTTGTGAATTTTCTTTTAAGATGGGGAAAATTGAACACATGGGAAGAGTTGGAGAGAAAGAAATTATAATCAATCCAATAAATTACTACAAAGTTAAATTCCCTATATTACTGATTATAGCAGATCTACCAAGAATTATAATAAATTCAAAAAACATAATTTCTAGTGCATTATGAAGTATCATGGCAAGTAATCAATGTAATTATATTTTGACAAATTTACACATTTAGAAGTTCGATTGGTGGTGGCCTTAAAGGGATCCTTCCTAGAGTGAACTTCTTTGCTTCAAATTCTTGTAAGTCATCTGCTGAGAGTTCTGTCCGAGGTGTATACAATTTATCGTTTCCGTTAACTGAATTATTGCCAACCGGAATGCTTTGGGATTGAGATACTGATGCTGCTGTGCTCCCAAAAACATTTGTTGTTGCTGTTGCTGTTCCTTTGCTCCCAAAACTATTTGCTGGTGCAATTACATTTCCTCCAAAAACATTTGTTGTTGTTGTTGTTGTTACAGTGCTCCCAAATGCAGAGGATGTCGGTGCTTGGACAGATGCAGAACCCCCAAAACCAGAAGAACCCATTGTTGAGTTGCTTCCAAAAGGAGTAGAACTTCCAAACACTGCAGCACTTGCAGCTGAGCTGGTAGCAGAACCACCAAATGCACCAGGGGCTGAAGCTGGTGTGGAAGTGGGAAGTGCAAACGTTGACGTATTTCCAAACACCGAGGAAGAGGCTTGTTTGGTTTCAAATCCTGACAGAGGTGCTGAAGAATTTCCAAACTGTGACGTTGTTGTGGTATTGCCAAATCCAGCACTGGGTTTGAAGCTAAATGAGCTGCTGCTTACAGAGCTGGAGGCAAAGCCTTAGAAAAGAAACAAAACCTAAGTGAGTCATGTTATTTCAGTAAGCCATCAGGGAAACAGATCTCAAAATCAAATATGAACTCAACTGCTTCACTTAAAACCTATTCATAAGTGTTACAGGCCTCATAAAAATTGACTTGGGAAACTTTGGAAATGAAAATTCCAGGGGTTTTATTTATTTCAATAGTAGTACGCAATTAGTCTAAAAATTAGTCTAAATGTCTTAAATGATTAAGAACCATTCAAACAGTGAATTAATCATATCAGTACAGCACTGAGATGAGTAACCTAGTCTACAGTAGCAAAATAGTTAAATGATAAAATTTTAATGTAAAAATGGTATTGAGAAAATATAGCTCGATGTTTGAATTGATACTTTCTGAAACAAATACAGGAAAAAGAACTAAATTAGTAACTTGCAGCGCTGCCATATTTTTAGAAATGGGCTAAATCGCCTGCTACTTAGTTGGAAATATAGAATAGAATTTACATTGTAAATTAGTTTACTTGTATTAGACCTGTTAAGCTTTGTGGCACTGATGTATAAATTGATACGAAGGCCCTCTTTCTTGCGCAAACAAATTTCCAACTAATAACTATATTAAGGAATTATAGATGGATTATAACAGCTTGACTTAATTTGTCATGATCATCTTGACCCATCAGGAGTGACACAGCTCGGAGTCAAGACCAAGTTTTATATTACATACTAGAGGCATCTCTCCTTTATTATTTATCGACACCTGACAGCATAGATTCTCAAAACACCTCTACGTGATCCCAACTGCCCAGAACCCCAGCATTACATTATACTTTTATTTGTTGCATTCCTCAAAGGTTAAACTGAAACTCAATATTTTATAGTACAAATTTCCTAAAATTTTAGGAAAAGCAGATTAAAATGTCAGCTTGGCAACCAGAGATCAATCTTCTAGCATTTTAAGCAGCTGACAGTGCACAAAATGGTACAGGAAGTTAACTAACACCATCATTTTTCAGAGATTAGAAAAACATTTCTACTTTACAGAAGTACATTTAAATTTAAGACATCTATATTATAATTGCACATCAACAATTACCAGATGAGCCAAAGGTTGAAGTTTGCATTCCACCAAATCCTGTTGCAGGTTTCTGTTGGTTTGGCTTTCTCAATTCAGCACTCTGGAGAAACAGAGAAGGAAAATAAAGGTTATAGTATTGAAGTCCCTAAATAAAATAAATCATGATAATAGACTCCATTTGTGTTGTAACTCTGAACTTTTGGCAGCAATTCAAATAATTTTCAATCCAGACAGGTACATTACTAACGAAGAGTTATAAAAAAAAGTACACAAGTTAGTAACAAAGCAACAATAAAGGGAATAATCTGTTAACTGCTTGATTAATCAAATTCTAAGAATAATGTCAGTTTAAAGATCAGACATGAAGCTCACTTCCAATGAATGAACAGTTCAGCACAAGACTAAAAACGATGAAAGGTCATGCGATGACAGATATAATATGATTTTTAAAATTGCAGATACTGGAAATCTGAAACAAAAATAGAAATTGCTGTAGAAAATCAGCAGGTTTGGCAGAATCGGTGAAGAGAAAGCAGAGTTAACATTTTGGTTCTACTGACTCTTCTACAGAAGGCTTCTTTTGAAGAAAGGCCACTGGACCCAAAACATTAACTTTGCTTTCTTCCGGAGATGCTGCCAGACCTGCTGAGTTTGGGATAACATATGATAATTGGGAAACTTCTTTTAATGATGGCATTACAGCAGAGTCACTGAACGTAGACACAGTTTAACTCTGCGTGTGTTCCATGCAACATCAGATCTAGGTGCAGTCAATATGTGAGAAATGCAAAAACATATTCCATTACACAACAACGATGGTTACGTCTTGATGTGAAACAGCAGAGTTAGAGAGAACTATGTTTCAAATTTGGAACAACGGCTTGGTATTCAATGTTCTAATCATCAAACAGTCAAAATTACATTTAATCACTATGGAAAGTTTTTGATTTCAGTGCAATTTTTAAGAGGTTAAAAAAAAATTTTCCATAGAAAAGGAAATTACTTACAATACCCCCCCAAAAATTAGAAGAATTCAGCCAGCATCAATTGCTTTGATATGAAGTATAATTACTTGTACACACATGTATCATGTACAAAGAAGAATCAATTTATTAAAAAACACCTTTAAATGTACAGTGGGACTAAACCTGTTGCTGATCAGTTCAGTTCAAGTATTAGAAAGTTTACTTCTGCTTGTAATTCAACTAAAACTAATTGCTAGGATCAGTAATGACAACAATATTGAGACATTATGTCACTACCAGAATAGAGTTTTCTACTGTCCAGCAGCTCCAACGTGCCTACACTCTTAAAAACACGTTAAGTGACCCTGGAATTGTGTAAAACAGCACACCCCTACCAGGCACTTCTTTAACTGACCCCTCTTGCCCCTCGCTTCTATTTCAGCTCTCAACAAAAAAAATAAAATTTAAGAAAGAAATATTGCTTCAGCTGGGCCCTGCAAAAACCAATTTCTGCTACGAGATATAGTGTGCCCAATCTGTAACCAGTCAGCTGGTGTTGATGTGACATGCACTACCTTCGTTTCTCAGTTTTCTTCACCCATTCTAACCTGTCTGCCTCTAAAACATGCTGCACTCTCTTCTCAGGTCTAACTCAAGATTTTGATATCAAACCTCCTGACAAGAGTGGTTTGTGGTCTGGTAGCCGGTCCTCTACCTTACAGAGCCTGAGCACCAAGTTTTGAATGTCTTTTTTCCCCCAGGACCATGGCCCCAACAATGAAAATTAAACTTGTTTACAGGGTTGTCACTGACTTCAACTGCTCTGGCGTTTTTTTTCCTCCACAGTTGCACCTTAATCCTGCAGTCAGCTTCTACCACCTTCCCAAAATCCATAAACAGGGCTGCACTGGTAGACCCATTGTTTCAGTCTGTTCCTGCTCCACTGAACTTATTTCTTTCCATCTTGATTACTTTTTCCTCTCTTGTTCAATCTCTTCCCAGCTACTTTTGTGATGCTTTATGCCAGTTCTACAAATCCCAGTTTTTTGGCCTCTTGCCTTCTCTTTGTCTTGGACTTACAATCTCTCTACACATCCATTCCCCCATCAATGTTCAGAAGACTCTTCAGTTCTCCTTTGCTAGTAGATCTGAATAGTCCTCATCCAGCATCACTCTTCTCCATTGCCTGGCTGAGCTCATTCTTTTCTTAAACACGTTTCACATTCTCCAAGTCAAAAGTCTACCCAGATGGTTCCTGTTGCTTTGTGGAGCAGATGAACATTCCTTTTTAAGAGTCCTAATCTGCCCCTCTCCCAGAACTCTTCTTCTGATAAATCAATGATTGCACCAGTGCTGCTTTTGCTTTCGTTTGGAATTGGAAAAAAATTAATTATCTTTACTTCCAATTTCCGTCCTCCTCTACCTTTGCCTGGCCATTAAATTAAGAAAGATGATGATATTCGGTAGACATGCAAATCAAAGGCTCTTAGGGTTGGATGGAATTCAAAACACAATTGAATCAGATATGATCTAATTGAGAAGTAGAACAGACTCAAGGAGACAAGTAACCTACTTGTGTTCTCAATTTGCATGTCTATAAAACAGTGACTGCATTTGCCTAGATAATAGAGACACTATTTTAAAGATATTAACTTTATGTCATACCGTTCTTTTTTAAAGGTCTGATAACGTACTATATAAGCACAATGACACACGTTATGATTAGCAGTGAATGAAAGATGCACATTGCTCAATGCTATCCACTTTCCATGAGCTTTTGCACTGGAATTAGTAATTGTTAGTGTCAAAGCAACATAGCCCTTTTTTACAGGGAACCTGGGATGAACATGAGAGGTTAGGCAAGTATGTGAAACCATGATCAGATTGACAAATCTTCACTGAGACAAGCAGACATCCCAACTTAGAAGAAATAATTCAATGTAAAATTAGCTACAGAAAATAAAATTAAGAGAGAGGTAAGAGACTAAAAAAGGTAAAGTAAAAATAAAAACAAAGAACTGTGGATACTGGAAGTCTGAAACTAAAAAATAATTGCTGGAGAAACTCACCAGGTTGGCATCTGTGGAGAGTGACCCTTCAAGAGGTAATAAATTTTGGAAATACAATATTATTTTTAATATCTTAAAGGGCAAGACAGGTAAAAGTTAATTTTCACTGTCACTGTGATTGTTTGATAGCAGTTAAGATTGACAATGTTGTTATAAATTTAAAAGCAATTATATGGACAAATTCTAACCTTTTTTGGAATAGTGAGTATCTAGTAGGTAAGTACCACAAATTTATGCTTTTGCACCTATGTTAGAATGGAGGACGAACAGTGTAATGCAGACAGTAATTTCCTGATTTTTATGTTCAATTGTACATGCACAGATGCCAGAAGTTGCTTTGATTTACTTCATAAATAGGGTGAGGATAACAGCTGCAAAATCTAAGCCTACCGGAACATTTTAAAATGACACAAATACAAATTAATTACCATTTATTTTACATACACATTTTCACAGTCTTTTCCCAATTACAGCTTACCATTGAACTTCTTACAGATAAATTTGGTTTCTTAATTTCAAGCATTCTGTTCTTCTGTTGATTTGATAACTGCCTAATAGAGTCAGCCTGCAACAAAATACAACAATTTAAAAAATATTTCAGACTAACAATTAGAAATTAACATTACAACTAACATGTACTTAATGTAATTGTTCAGATTTGGTAATTAACAAAGCTGGCCTTTAAATCTAAAGGACTGGAATTTAAGGATGCAAAAGTTATGCAGCAGCTATAAAACCTGGTTAGATCCCAATTGGAGTACTCCAAACTGATCTTGGCACCACATCTTAGGGAAGATATATGGGTCTTGAAAGGAATACAATTAGGTCTACAATAATGATAGCTACATTTCAGGAGTTAAGTTATGAAGATAGATTATATAAGGTTATGTCTGTTTTCACGAGAACTTAGAAGTTTAAGGGGTGATCTGATCAGTCTTCAAGATATTAACAAGAATGGACTGGATGATAAAGATGGGGATTTTAGAACTCGGGGCCAATTAGGCTCATTCAGGAAAGATATTAGGGAGCACCTCTGCACACAAAAGGTGTTAGAGGTTTGTAACCCACTTCACAAATGGCAGTTCATACTAGATCATTTGTCAAATTTAAACCTGAGATAGATAGATTTTTGTTAAGCAAAGATTGTGGGCGGCACGGTGGCACAGTGGTTAGCACTGCTGCCTCACAGCGCCTGTAGACCCGGGTTCAATTCCCGACTCAGGCGACTGACTGTGTGGAGTTTGCACGTTCTCCCCGTGTCTGTGTGGGTTTCCTCCGGGTGCTCCGGTTTCCTCCCACAGTCCAAAGATGTGCGGGTCAGGTGAATTGGCCAAGCTAAATTGCCCGTAGTGTTAGGTAAGGGGTAAATGTAGGGGTATGGGTGGGTTGCGCTTCGGCGGGTCGGTGTGGACTTGTTGGGCCGAAGGGCCTGTTTCCACACTGTAAGTCTAAAAAAAAATATTGAGAAAAGCAGTATATGGCATTAGAACACAGATCAGCCATGACCTCTGAGTGGCAGGCAGAACAGGATTGAGAGGCTGAATGGCCTACTCCTGTTCCTATGTCTTGTTGTTACTAAAGAAGAAACATCTGAATTATTTTACTTTAATTAAGAATTATTGTTTCAAAAAAAGTAATTTGATGGACTTATAGCTCAGAGCATTAAGTCTATTTGCTCTCAGTCAGCATGTTATTCTAAATATTTTGGATGCATGACCTTCAGTTCTCATTCAAGGCAACTGCGAACCAGAGATTTCAATAACTTAAAATTCAATACTGGATTGTTTTGCTCCATTTATGCTCATGCAATCCATGAAAATAAAGTAAATTATTTTGTTTCCAAATCATTAACAACATAGATGTCACGCAAGGCCTTAGTTCATAGATCATGCACAATGAAACTAACAAGCATTCCAAAAAGGAATAGCTCAGATTAAAATAAGTTTAGATTCCGGTTTATTGAAACATTTTACAGGGAGGAAAAAGTAAGGACTGCAGATGCTGGAGACCAGATTCAATAGTGTGGTGCTGGAAAAGCACAGCTCGTCAAGCAGCATTCAAGGAGCAGTCAGGCAGCATCCGAGGATGCTGCCTGACTGACTGTGCTTTTCCAGGACCACACTCTCTACACTAAAACATTATATAGGTGCTTTAGTTCACTTAAACACACTCAATTTGTGGAATGTCAGTGTGTTCTCACTTTAACTCTTAGGTCAATGGAATGTATTCTAATTAGAATAGAAGATGAATTGGAGTAGTCAGTAACAGCTCCATGCAAGATTTGCATAGTAATAGCTAAAATTATGGTGCACATGCCAAATTTTAGAAAAAGTTGGGTCGATGTACCACTCCTTATTGTTAAATCAGTGTAAATCTATTTCAATTAATTATACTGGAAAAGAAAGGGGAGACAATAGCCTTGTGGTATCATTGTTGGACTCGCAACCACAGTCATGGGCTTGAACCACACCAAAGCAAATGAATTCAACTTGTGGACATGAAGTCCAGCCTTCACATAGAGAAGATATTTTTTATTCATTCATGGGATACGGATGTCAGTGGCCAGGCCAGTATTTATTGCCCATCCCCAATTTTCCAGAGGGCACTTGAGAGTCAACCACATTGCTGTGGGTCTTGTGTGACATGCCAACCAGACCAGGTTAGACTGGCAGATTTTCTTCCTAAAAGGATATTAGTGAACCACTAAAATTACAATATTGAAAGGACATTAGACTACCCTACCACATGCTGTGAAACTATCACTGTGCTAAATGGGATAGGTAGTAAATCAAAATTGAGCATCTATGGAGGTGCTGTGGGCCCTCGGTGGCAGCCAAATTGTAGTCCAATGCAATCTACGCCCTCACAGATCAGCATATTCCTACTCTACCATAACATTCTTCTGATTTAATGAAGAGTGAAAGAGGGCATGCCAGGATTAGCACCAGAAATAGCTAAAAAAAAGCGAGTCAACCTTGTGAAGTTACACAACAGGACTAATTGCGAGCCAAACAGAATAAGCAGGAAATGAAAGTCGGAGCTAGTCGATTCTACAATGAAGAGATCTGATATAAACTCTGCAGTCCTGCCATAGCTGCTCATGAACGGTGGAGGATAATTCAACAACTCACTGAAGGAGGAGACTTCATAAACAGCGCCATCTTCAATAATTGTGGAGCCTAGCACATTGATGCAAAAGAAAAGGCTGAAGCACTTGCAACTATCTTCAGTCCAACGTTCTGAGTGGATAATCCATTTTGGCCTTCTCCAGAGGTTTCCAGCATTAAGATGCCAGTCTACAGCCAATTCAATTCACTTCTTGAGATATTAGTAAATGCTTGATGCACTGGATACTGTAAAAACTATGCACTCTAAAGCTCTCCAGAACTTGACATGTCCCCATCCTGCATGTTCCAATACAGCTACAACACTGGCATCTATCCAATAGTGCAGAAAATTGCCCAGGTACGTCCTGTACACTAAAAAAAACCAGGACAAATCCAATCTGCCAATTACTGTCCCATCAGTTCATTCTTGAATATCAGTAAAATGATGCAAGGTATCAATGCTAACAAACAGCACTTGCTTAGCAATAATCTGATCACTAACAAAGTTTAGGTTCCTCAGCTCCTGATGTCATTACAGCCTTACTTCAAACATTGACAAAACAGCTGAATTGCACAGGTAGGTTAAGGGTGACTGCTCTTGACATCAAAGTTGAATTTGAGAGTGTGCCAAAAGTGCCCTCACAAAAATGGAGTCAAATGGAATCAGAGAGAAAATTGTTTGCTGATCAAGGTCATATCTAACATAAAAGTAAGATGGTTGTGGTTATTGGGGGGGGGGGGGGGTCAGTCATCACAGCTCCAAGAACATCTCTGCAGAAGTTCCTCAGGGCAGTGTCCTAGGTCCAACCGTCCTCAGCTGCTTCATCCATGACCTTCCATTCACCATAAGGTCAGAAGTGGGGAAGTTCGCTGACGACTGCACCAATGTTTAACATCACTTAAAGCAGTCCATGTTCAAATGCAACATGACATGGATAAAAACCAGTGGCAAATAACATTTATGCTAAAGAATCAACAACCATCTTCAAAAAGACAAACTAACAATCGACATTCAATAGCATCACCATCTCTGAATTCCCTGCTATCAACTTTGAGGGTTACCACTGACCAGCAACTGAACTGGACCAGCCACATAAGTACTCGGGCTATAAGAGCAGGCCAGAGGCTAGGAATCCTGCAGCAAGTAACTTTTCTTCTAAGTTTCCAAAGCCTATTCACCATCTGCAAGGCACAAGTCGGAAAGCTTACAAAATATTCTCCACTTGCTTGAAAACGTTTAAGACGCTTACCAGCATCCAGGTCAAAGCAGCCACTGTGATTAGGAGCACACCCACAAGCATCTACTCCTTCCACCATTGTTGCTCAGTAGCAGCAGTGTACACTAAAAGATGCACTGCAGAAATTCACCAAAGCGGCTTAGACAGCACTTTCCAAAGTCCTGACGAGTACCGTCCAGAAGGACAAGAGAATCAGATATACAGGAACACCACCACTTGCAAGTTCCCTTCCAAGTCACTCACCATCCAAACTGGGAAACATATTATCATTCCTTCACTGTCAATGGGTCAAAATCCTGGAATGCCCTCCCTAATGATACTGTCAGTCTACTTTCAATACTGGATTTTAGTCATTTAAGGCAGCAACTCGCCACAAACTTTCTCAAGGGCAATGAGGGATAGTCAGTAAATGTTGGCTCAGACAGCAACAGCTACATCTTGTGAATCAGTGACATCTCACATGACAAGAGTATTTCCATCTTTGCAGTCAAGCAAAGTATCATCTCATCCATAAACCCGTTCTAGGTTACACCATTCTCACTTTAGCTTCGGCAACCATCAAAAGATGTTATCAATGAGGTTCTTTCAACAAGTGTACTATGACAGGAATCTACATGCTAGAAAATTTATCTAAGTAGACAACCACCTCTGCAAAGAACACAGATTCAGGATCAGAAGTCATCATTTTGCCTTACCACAAGAAGAGGCAGAAACAACGTTCAAAAGTGCATCAGCTAACATGACTGATTAGTCCAACGCTTCCACTTCATATTCGTAAGAGTGACTTCAAAAGCATACAGTTCTTACATAATTTGACAAGCTGCCTCCTGCTTTACTGTTATAATATTCCAATCGCAATTCTTCTGGGGAGATGTCCACAAGACCTATAGAGAAAGAAACACACTGTGCCATCATATATTTTTCAGTTAGATTAGACGTATCTGATGAATTATCTTTTGTGAATTTTATTCCATCGATAAGATTTTACTATAACTCTTCAGTCTGTTGTTTGGATATTGTTTTCTCTTCCTTAAAATAAACTTCTAAGGTAGAATTTAAATGGTAAAAATATGTTGGGATAATCTGATTCAAGAAAAATGGCACAGAAGCAGAACCAGTTTTGTACCTGAGACACATGCGTATTCCTTGGCAACAGAGTAACAAGAAAATAACCACTGGCCAGAGATTTCCCATGCTTCAATGTCTTTTCTTACTATTTCCCTGCAAAACAAAATTGAAAAAATAATAAGACATTACACACAAAAATCGTCACTAACGATTATGGAGACATCCTTAAATAGCATCACAAACATGTTCCTGTAATGAGTTACAAAATTCTCAAAGAAGAAAATAAGCTATGAAATTGATTTTCAAAGATTGGCACTTTGTTAAACCACAATTTTCTTCATATTAAAATGCCTAACAATCTTTTCCAAGCCTCAGTTGGTAATTGGAAGCAAAGACCCGAGTATCTCATATTTACTTCCCAGCAGAATTATATAAAACCGCAAATGCTTCACAGTAGTGTTGATTCACTGCCCAAATTTCCTTTCCTCCCAAGGCTGTGTTTCACAGCTCCTTAATTTCACAGTCTACCATTCACCAACAGCTGCATTGGCATATCAAAGTATGACACCATTAAGGGAGTTTTCTTGAAGTTAACGTTGGCAAACCTGACTCCAACCTGATGGGAGAACAACCAATAATTTCAACCTTAGTCTTCGATTTAACTTCTCTTCAATCAAACCAGGTCCCTCAGTGCACAACTTTAGTGTTTTGGAAGATCTTGAATTCCACTTCAATTTCCATATCCTATCTATCACTAAAACCACCTATTATCAGCACCGTAAAGAACTTCTACAGAGCTAATATAGTAGCATGTGGAACTACTATAATAAAAATCATCATGTGCTGGAGCCAATTCAGTAGGTCTGACAGCATCTGTTGAGGGAGAAACAGAGTTAATGTTTTAAGTCCCATATGACCCCTCTTTGAACACATCCACAACCAAATGGAACCCAGTAGAGTTCATAGTCATAGAGATGTACAGCATGGAAACAGACCCTTCGGTCCAACCGGCCCATGCCGACCAGATATCCCAATCCAATCTGGTCTGACCTGCCAGCACCCAGCCCATATCCCTCCAAACCCTTCCTATTCATATACCCATCCAAATGTCTCTTAAATGTTGCAATTGTACCACATCCTCTGGCAGCTCATTCCATACACGTATCACCCTCTGCGTGAAAAAGTTGACCCTTAGGTCTGTTTTATATCTTTCCTCTCTCACCCTAAACCTAGGCCCTCTAGTCCTGGACTCCCTGATCCCAGGGAAAAGACTTTGTCTATTTCTCCTATCCATACCCCTCATAATTTTGTAAACTTCTAAGGTCACCCCTCAGCCTCTAACGCTTCAGGGAAAACAGCCCCAGCCTGTTCAGCCTCTCCCTATAGCTCAATTCCTCCAACCCTGGCAATATCCTTGTAAATCTTTTCTGAACCCTTTCAAGTTTCACAACATCTTTCCGATAGGAAGGAGACCAGAATTGCACGCAATATTCCAACAGTGGCCTAACCAATGTCCTGTACAGCCGCAACATGACCTCCCAACTCCTGTATTCAATACTCTGACCAATAAAAGAAAGCATACCAAACGCCTTCTTCACTATCCTATCTACTTGCGACTCCACTTTCAATCTGCACTCCAAGGTCTCTTTGTTCAGCAACAGAGATCATAAAGACGTACAGCATGTTAACGGACCTTATGGTTCAACTTGTTCTGCTATAATACGTGTTTTGTTAATGTGAATTCGCTGTAAAACGATCAACGAATTGGGAACACAGTCTCTAAAGTGCAAAGTTTTAAAACATGTTGACTGTAACACGATTACTTTGTCAACATTTCAAATGCTGTTTCTAAAGTGTGATTTTTCTATAATGCAGGGATGTACATGAAAGCAACCAGCACATTATAGAAGAACTACCTATGTCAGTTCACACCTACTCTTGTCTTCCTTTGGATCATTCCTCTATGAGTATATCCTACTGTCCAAATCTCAACAGCTCATCTTTGTTGAACTAGCAGATATTAATTAGCCCTTGATTCAAAACTCCTTTCTAAATTTCTTTGCCTTTTTACTTCTATACTTGATCAAGGTGCTGCCATTCAACCACACCTTCAACTATCTCTCACATCACACACTATGCAATTTGACTGCAACAGTTCATGTCAAAAGCTCTTGATAAATGTATCACCTTGATACTTAAACTAAATCATGCATTAAAATATTGCACTCACAATAGGTTTTCCGCGTCACGATTTTGATCATCACCAGAAAGAGTTGTAAATCTATTTTGCAGAAAGCCTCCAGAGCTCGAAGCTGTTTTTTTCCCAGTTTCTGCACCTCCAAATCCTCTTCTATCAACATCCCTGCCACCTCCTCCCCACGGTGCCGGTTTGTAAAATGTTGACGGTTGGATATAATTAGATTGATGTTTTTGGAATGGATTTCCCCAGTTTCCTCTGTAGGCTATAAATACAGCATGAGGCAGCAAAACAGTGGATGCATTTTCATCACCGAATATCTAATGAGACACTTTAAAGAAAAAAAATGCTGGCAATGTAATAGTTGAATATTCACGTAGGTTACACTGAGCTTAAAAAAAACTTTTAAATACAACATTTTTGAAATTATTGGATGTAATGAGTTCAGGAATAAAGTTTAAAGAAAAACATTCTTTAAGGCTAATGTCAGGGCTTCCCAAACTGGGGGTTGGATCCCAAGTGGGATGAGAGCTGAAATTGGGGGAGTCTGAAGATGCAAGGCAGCAACTGCTGCCATTGATTTCTCAGAGCTATAAAAACTGTACTCTTCTTAACAGACCCTTACACTTACAGCTCGAGTACTTCACTCTTGGAGCACTCGCTGAGGGATCACATCGGTTTTCAAGCCTAAATATGGGGCATGCAGTTTGGGAATTCCTTAACTAGTTCACTCAAGACGTATCCACAAGCTAACCTGCACCATTGAGAGAATTACTGGGAAATGGAGCATTAAAACATTTTGCTGCAAACACAATTAATGAAAATGAATTCTAAAATATGACTAAAAAGATAAAACATTTAAGTACCATGGCTTTGAAAAAAAAAGAAATTTCTCAGCACAAATGTAACAGCAGAAATGCAAGTCTCTCGATTTACTGAGACACAATACCTGCTGTGTGTTGTCCTCGCCCGGCCCCTCTCGGGTGTTCGTTCCAACAGCTGTCCCCGAAGCGGCAGCGACCTTCCTGGAAATACTTGCAGATCGGCATCGTGCGGTGTCGGAGAGAGCTCAAGGCAGGTTCCCCGCCACCCCCGGGACGGACACGGGCCTCTCCCCGACACGGGGATGTGGACCGCGGCGCTCGCTATGACGGGATTGGGGAAAAGAGAGAGAGAGAGAGAGCCGCGTGATCACCAACTTCCTCAACGCCAATCCCCGAGTGATATGATTGATACGACCACACTCCCCTTCCTGAGCCCGGGCGGGCGGTTGGTTTTCAAAACTTCAGCAGCTTCCCGCCGCCGGCAGGGCCCAGCTGTATGACGCCATCATGGAGTTAAAAGCAATGGAGATGAGGGACTGTAAACACGTCAGAGTCAGTCCGTCTCTGTCAGTCAGTCAGTCAACGCGGGTGGTATATCAGTGCGCACGCGCGGAGAGGTGGGGGGGTGTGGTGTGCGTGCGCACGCGCGCATTGGGGCAGGGACTGTACGCGCGTGGGCAGGTGTGTTTGTGTCTCTATGCCAACAGGTGTATGTCAGGGGTTTCCACCTGTTAATGTGTAGTGAGTGTTGGGAGGAAACTATAGGGGAATTCAACAACACAAATGATCATAAAATAATTGGAATTATTTGGGTGCTTGTTGTTGGAATATCTGCTCAGCAGGGCAACGTTTCCCAAGCGATTTTATTAACGTGACCAAATTTTAAAACCTGAACATTTATTTGACCCCACACACCAGCAAACAGCAATAACGTTATTTTAGTATATAATGACACTTGTGTATAGAACATTCAATAAATCATAAATACTAAGCAATATACTTCGTAACAACGTTCCTTTACGTAGTTAAAAATCACAAAACACCAGGTTATAGTCCAACAGGTTTAATTGGAAGCACACCAGACAATCACCTGATGAAGGAGCGTCACTCCGAAAGCTAGTGTGCTTCCAATTAAACCTGTTGGACTATAACCTGGTGTTTTGTGATTTTTAATGTTGTACACCCCAGTCCAACACCGGCATCTCCAAATCATTCCTTTACGTATGCTGCAAATTTCCATCAAACTCTGTATTCCTTAGAGACAGAAGATTCAAGAACCCTTTCTCTCCCCATTACTGCACAATGCAATCATCCTATTTCCCAGACATTGTAATCATATCCCACGCTGAAATAAAATTAGTTCTCTCTCTGCCCCCATCCCCCATAATCAACCTGTCTCCCCACACACTCATCTGCCCTCTTCCCCCATTTACACTAGTCATGTAATTGCCTGTAATGTAGAGTTGCAAATCTGGAATAAAGAGCCTCTACAACAGGCAAATTGGAACAGGAGTACTTAAATTTGATACCACCTTCCTGACTTAGCTAGCATTCTGAACTTGTCAGGAAATTGAAGAGAGGATTAGCAAAATCATTCTGGGTAGGAGCAAAAGGAATAAGGTGATCATTATGGGGGACTTTAACTTCCCCAGCATTGATCAGAAATGCTATAACTAGTACGGTCAGATGGATCAGTTTTTGTCCAATGTGTACAGGACGGTTTCCTGACACAGTATGTCGAAGGGCCGACAAGAGGGGAGGTCACCCTGGATCTGGTGCCTGGTAATGAACCAGGCCAGGTGTTTGATTTAGTTGTAGGTGAGCACTTTGGAGAGAGTGACCATAATGCAGTTACATTTAGTTCAGTGATGGAAAGGGATAGGTACATGCCACAGGTCGAGTTATTGATGGGGCAAGGGCAATTATAATAAGATTAGGCAAGAATTAGGATGCATAGAACAGGGTAGCAAGATGCAGACAATGGAAATGTGGAGCTGGTTTAAGGAACAGATATTGCGTGTCCTTGAGAGGTATGTCCCTGTCAGGGAGGGAGGAAGTGATTAGGTAAGGGAACTGTGGTTTACACCAGAAATTGCATCTCTTGTTATGAAGAAGGAGGCTTGTCTTGATGAGGCAAGATGGTTCAGATGAGGCGATAGAACGTTACAGATCAGCTAGGAAGGATTTAAAAAGAGAGTTAAGAGCAAAGAGAGGACACAAGCAGTCTTTAGCAAATAGAATAAAAAGGAGAACCCTAAAGCTTTCTATAGGTATGTGAGGAATAAAAGGATGATTAGGGTAGGAAAAGGGCCAATCAAAGACAGAAGTGGGAAGTTGAGTGTGGACCCTGTGGAGATCGGAGAGGTGCTAAATGAACATTGCTCATCAGTTTTCACTAAGAAAAAGGAGAATATTGTAGAGGAGAAGAATGAGGTACAAGATTTTAGACTAGAAAGGATCGAGGTTAGTTACAAACAGGTGTTATCAATTCTAGGACTGAATGTAGACAAGTCCCCTGGGCCGGATGGGATTTATCCGAGGATTCTCTGGGAAGCTAGGAAGGAGATAGCAGACCCTTTGGCTTTGATATTTGAGTTATCATTGTCTACAGGTTTGGTACCAGAGGACTGGAGGATTGCAAATGTTGTGCCCTTGTTCAAGGGCAGTAGAGATGACCCAGGTAATTATAGACCAGTGAGCCTTACTTCTGTTGTAGAAAAGGTTTTGGAAAGGATTTAAGAGATAAGATTTATAACCATCTTGCAAGCAACAATTTGATTTCAGATAGTCAACGTGGTTTCGTCAAGGGCAGGTCATGTCTCACAAACTTCACTGAGTTTTTTTTGAGGTGACCAAACATGTAGATGAGGGTAGGGCAGTTGACGTGGTATACATGGACTTCAGTAAAGCCTTTGATAAGGTTCCACATGGTAGGCTGTTGGAGAAAATGCAGAGGCACTGAATTGAGGGTGATTTAGCAGTTTGGACTAGAAATTGGCTCTCTGCAAGGAGGTAGCGAATGGTGGTTGATAGAAAATATTCAGCCTGGAATCCGGTTACTAATGGTGTGCCACAAGGATCTGTTTTGGCACCACTGCTGTTTGTCATTTTTATAAATGACTTAGACGCAGGCACAGGTGGATGGATTAGTAAATTTGCAGACACTGAAGTCAGTGTAGTGGTGGACAGTGTGGAAGAATGTTACAGGTTCAGGGGAGCTAGGATAAACTGCAGAATTGGGCTGAGAGGTGATAAATGAAGTTCAACGCAACTAAATGTGAGGTGAAGAATAACAGGAAGGCAGAGTACTGGGTCGATGGAAAGATTCTTGGTAGTGTGGTTGTGCAGAGGGATCTTGGAGTCCATGTACATAGATCCCTAAAAGTTGCCACCCCCACCCAGGTGGATAGTGCTGTTAAGAAGGCATACCAGTGTATTAGGTTTCATTCGTAGAGGGATTGTGTTCAGGGGCCGCAATATCATGCTGCAACTATACAAAACGCTGGTGCGGCCACACTTGGAATATTGTGTACAGTTCTGGTCCCCATATTTCGGGAAAGATGTGGAAGCATTGGAAAAGGTGCAGAGGAGATTTACCAGGATATTGCCTGGTCTAGAGGGAAGGTCTAATGAGGAAAGGTTGAGAGACTTGAACCTGTTCTTATGGCAAGAAGGCAGCTAAGAGGGGATTTGATAGAGACATACAAGATGATCAGGGAATTAGATAGGGTAGACAGTGAAAGTCTTTTTCCTAGGATGATGAAGTCAGCATGTACGAGGAGGCATAACTACAAATTGAGGGGTGATAGCTTTAAGACAGATGGCAGAGGCAGGTTCTTTACACAGAGTGATAAGGGTGTGGAATGCCCTATCTGCTAATGTAGTCAACTCAGCCACGTTAAGGAGATTTAAACAATCCTTAGATAAGCACATGGATGATTTTGGGATAGCGTAGGGGGACAAGCTGAGAATAGTTCATCGGTCCTCGATGTTGCATCGACCTAAGGGCCTGTTCTGCGCTGTATTCTTCTATAGGAGCGTGTTCTACCATTCATTCAATCAGATCATGACTCATCTGTGAGCCAACTCCATATACCTGCCTTTGCCTTTATGCCTAAATATCTATGCTGAACAAAAAGTCTTGCTTTCTCAGATTTTAAAAAAATCAAATACTGTTTGTGGAAGAGTGTTCCAGACTCTACCATCCTTTCTGTTTAAAAGTGCTTCCTAACATTTCTTAAATGGTCTGGGCCTAATTTTATGACTACACCCCCTAGTTCTAGTATCTTCAACCAGTGGAAAGAGTTTATCTGGACTTACCTTGTCTTCTCCTGTTAATATCTTGAAGACTTCGATCAGATCACCTTTCATCTTCTAAATTACAAGAGAACACAGGTCTAATTTGTATAATCTCTCCTCATAACTTAACCTTGAAAGTCCATGTATCATTCTTGCAAACCTGCAATCCTTTCTAAGGTGTGTTGCCCAGGTCTGTTCACAATACAGATCATTCTGCTCAAACACAAGTTTTGTTAATGCAACCTCACTATAACACAACTGACCAATTGGGGGACACTGTCTGGAGGACAGACTTGTAAAGTGTGTATTGGTTATAACGCAATTCTGGCCCTTTTAGTTTAAATGGTGCTGCCATTACACGATTTTCTTATAACACAAGGTTGCACAAGAATGCAACTATCACGGGAATGCAGTCAGTTCTGCTATAACAAGTGGGGTCTAACCAAGATTTTAAATAGCTGCAGCATATCTTTTTTGCAGTCCTCTAGATAAAAGGCTCTCGAGCATTCCAGTAGCTTTCTTGATTACTTTCTGCACCTGTACATGGCACTTCAAAGATCAGTGTACCTGAACCTTCAAGTCTCTTTGGACATACACTGTATTTAACTTCATATCATCTAGAAAATACCTTTATCTATACTTGATCGGTCCAAAATGGACAACCTCACAGTTGCTAACTTTGAAAACCATCTGCCAGTTTTGCCCATTTATCCAGTCTCTCAATATCCCTTTGTAATTTTGTTTTCATCAACACTGTCTGCAATGCTGCCAAACTTTGTGTCATCAGCATATTTGAATGTGACTTTTTGTGCCATTATCTCAGTTGTTAATAAATAATGAATAACTGAAGACCTAACACATCCTTGTGGGACCACATTTGTCACATTTTCAGTACTGACCCATTATCCATACTTCCTGTTGCATGCCACTTAATCTATTTCACAGCCATGCCAGTGTTTTGCCCTTACTTCCATGGGCTTCTACTTCAGTTAACAGTCTCTTATGTGGGACTTTATTCTGACATAAACAACATCCATACATATTCCCCTGCCCACTATCCATCACTCACATTTGACAGTCTCTACCTGTAACCAGTCAGCACAAACATCGCAGGCCTGCTCAGCACTTGCTGCTGAAAGATTATCTGAGGTTAAGTAGTGCTTTGGCCTCGCTATCTGACCATTACTATTTAGCGGAGCTTAGCCAATGGGTCTCAGGCTGTCCTTTCATATCTTTGGATTGAGTAGCCTCCTCCCACAAGTCAGTATTACCCTGGAGAAAAGGCAGCTTGCAATTTTATAAACTCGCTCTCTGATCTTATTGGAGCTTGTGAAAATAGATCTTAAGTCAGAATTACTTATGGATGTATTGAAATTTTAAGAATGCTGAGCAGGTTTTTTTTTGAAAAGAGATGTACAAGCCAAAAATGATGAGTATGTAAATTCAATGCCTGTCTGTAACATCCTTGCGCAGATTACACTGTCCTGAGAGGAAGCAAAGGATATCACACCTGAACAGAGTCAAGGGAACTTCAGAAGCAACACTTCAAAAGAAAGACAAACAAATGAAATGCGATGTCTTGTGGCTACAGAGACGATAAGGAGCAAATTGTGCCTTCTCAGCAGAAAACCTGTGGGTTATATCCCTAACTATGGACATGGTAGGAGTTGAAAGAAAAGCATTTCTGGATGAAAGACGTGTGTTTTATCCTTCTAAGAATATACAAGGTGATTAGAAGATACGCTGTGAAACTAGGGATGTCTGGTGCTAGACATGCTTGTGCACTACCTTGGTACTTGTGTTTCACTGTCTGCTGTGATGTTACACAACTGAAAAGATCCACTAAACACTCCATGCATGCAGCTAAAAACAGTCTTTCTTTCTAATTGCTAAGAGCAAGTCAACTAAGTAACTGTGGAAGGAAATTGGACAAACTCCTTTCAGCTAACTAGACCTAGAGTCTCCAATTAATCAATCACCATCCATCTTTATTGCTGCAACATTTCAAAATCCATTTATCACAGGCAACCCAAAGATTAAATGATTTTTTAATTCTTAGACTCACCTCGCATTTCTAATCTGTGTACAAATAGAGTTTTCTCATGTTTTAGTACATAGTGAATAATAAAATAATTTTAACTCAAAAAACCTGTTTAAATTACTCCTTATGAAAACTTTTGGGGTATGAAAATCTATCCATGAGGAGAAGAATCCTTTTAAACTTAACCGTGTTGTGACTTACTGAGAGTCAGCTGAGTCAAGAAAGGGAGCCAGTTCCTCACTTCTCACCTGGAAACATAACCAATTGGGCCTAATCCATTTGAAATTAAACAAAGTGAAGACCTTTGACCAGTGCCTGGCCTTGATAGTTGTGACTCTCAGGTTAGGAACTGCCATTTGTAGGGTATATTGCATTGTTCTGACAACTGAAAAATCACAATGTTTTGAATAATAAAGAACTGCGGATGCTAGAAACCACCTTTTCCAAACTCCAATCAGTTCTGAAGAGTCACTAGATCAAAAACACTTATTTTGCTTCCTCTCCACAGATACCCCAGCAGGTCTGGCAGTAAAAACCGAAAGAACAGGAGGTGCTGGAAATCAGAAATAAAAACAGAAATTGGTGGAGAAGCTCAGCAGGTCAGTCAGCATTTGTGAAGAGAACGGAGTTTTGGTCTAGTGACCTTCCCTCCGAACAGCTCAGAAAACATTATTAGATATTGTCAATTAGACAGGTGAGTCACCAAAACTAACATGAAGCAGATTGTAATTTTAAAATAAAACTGGTTTATTAAAGCAACTGAATTACATACAAGATAATTTTAATTAAGGTGCACTGTACCAAAGGAACATTTTAACATTAGAAACTAACTAACTTCTAGTTGATAAATTACTATTGTGATTGAGAATGAACCATAAATTTGCCTCAAGTAAATTAGATCAAATTAATCAGGTATTTCCAATATAGAGAACTGATACACACATGACCTCAACTTTCCTTTAAGGTATCATAGGACATGGCATATGGAACAACCTTGTGGTCATTTTTAGGCATATGCTCTGTGTACAGGTCAATCCCCTTTTCTCCAAAGTACTGTACTTGCAATTTTCCCTTCAATAATGCATACTTACTCACCTCAAAAGTGAGTGCATGGACCATGTTACCAAGAGTCAGTGTGTGGGCATTTAAAACACACTCTCAGAGAGTAGACTACAAATGACGAACCAAACTGGGTCCTCCAGCAAAATAAATGAAAAACGAAGATAGTTTTCAGTGAAGAATCCAAACATTTATACCTGGCATATAAGGTGACCTCGACTTTTGGAAGGAGTTTTTTGAGGTTTCAAAGGTTGACCTATATACCATAATCAATTCATACTAATGCCCATACAAATGCCAATATTGTGACTGCAACAAAAACATCACCTTATGGAACAAAATGTCCCGATTACACAAAATTAAAATACTTTCTTTAAAAGCAAAATAAAAAAAAACTTTCTTGCCTTTTTTTTTTAAAATACTGAATGTAAAGTACAGGTCCATATTTGATATCTATAGGGCATGCTCCAATCTTAGCCATGCATCTTTGCAAGGCACTTGGAATAGGCTAGTGGAAAAATCAATTATATGAAGCTACCCAAAACCTATGCCAAAACTCCTAGTGTCCTAATCCAAAGCAACAGACTGTCCTGCTAATTACCTGACAAAATGTTGCAGGACTGTAATGAATGATACAAAACACAATGGACAATGGTAAACCACAGGATAAAAACTCAATTGAACTGAAGCTACAATAGGCTAAAAGTAAACATTTTATAGTTTGTTCTAGAATTTCTTCTGAGGTAAAGCATTTAGAACTTTGGAAGACATATTCTTCAAATCCAGAGGCACAATTGAATAACCTGTCTTTAATATGGAGTAATCACTTGGATCGATTCTAAATCAATGTTTAGACAACATTCAGAGTTTTTAATGAATATATGTTTAACAAGTTATGTGACTATCAGATTCAGATTTTCTACAAAAATTCCTCATCATCAGGAACTCACCTGATTTTTTTTCCCCCATAAACTGGTTAAATGAGACAGAAAATCAATTCACATTTCAGAGAGAACTGAATCTGCTTGACAACAGCTAATTAGCTGAACATGAGACCAAAGAAGTAAATTTAAGAGAAAATATTTGAAGGACTGATGAGAAATAACCTCTCTCCAAAACATGCTGTCTGTCCTGCTGCATTCTAGCTTTATTACTATTACATCCAGATTCTGTAAAGCATTGCTTTTGTATAAGTGTATATTTCTGATTTTCACATACTGAATATCTTTAAACCATTTAAATTGAGCTAATGTTGTACAGTGTTGGTATTGAATGCCATAGTTCACATAACTATATGCGAGAGAAGACTTGAAAGGGAGAAAAATGGAATTATAAATACTAACATCTCCTAAGGAATAATCTCCCTAATCATTTGAGACTAAGTATATTGCTATTATTCCTAAATAGCTTTAGGAATTGGCATTTACTTTCCATTGCTTGTTCTTCTTCAAGTGCTGAAACTAAAAGATAACTTAGGATCTAAGTACTTGGTGGTGTAAATAGGGCAAGATATGCTTGGCACTGAAATACAAGATGTTAGTTTAAACAGTTCTTACATACTAAAAACGCATTTTACTAACATCAAGAAAAATCAGAGAATAATTCTGTTTAAAAAAAGTCTCATTCAGCAGAAGAGTACTCTATTAATGCCATTCAGCCACTTGATGCTAGTTTACCATTCTATTACATCATGTCTGATCTATACCTCAATTCCATTTTCTTGTCGTTGTTCCAGTCCTTAAACATCTGCCTAGTAAAATTTTATTGATATTCTTGAGATATTTAATTTATACAGCATGCCCAATATCTTGGGAGAATAATAATTTAAATTTCTACTACTTGTGTAGAAAACTGCTTTCTGATTTAATCTCTTAAATAAATCACTAATTTAAAAGCACCTTTGTTCTGCAATTTCCCACTATCATTTTAAAACAAACTTAGATCAATCTATCTTAATAAATTAACCATTTCAACTCTAATATTCTGGCGAATCTGTGCTGTACCCACTCCAAAGCCAATTTATATTTCCTGAGAGTCTGTGCCCAAAACTTTATAATATATTTCAGATGAGGTCTGAGGCCAGGTTAGATTGAAAGGCACTAGTCCACTCGCTACTGGTGGGGATTAGGCTATGGGATACCCATACACAAACAAGCATCCATACTGAGGCTGCAGAAATATTATTCAATTCAGTTTTAAAGGCTGAAAAATGTATTTAGTGAATTATAATGGCAGAATATCAGTATTAGTGAGTTTCTTAAATTAAAAATATTAAGTAATGCAACTTAGTTACACTTAAATGACAGACTTTCTAAAAATGCCATTGGGATTCAATAAAGATAATGCAGTGAAAATGAAAATTTTGCTATCTCAATTAAATAAGCATTTTAGGTTGATGTACAGACTGAATGCCTCTATACATCTTAAAATTGTACACAAAGTTTGGGATTCAAAAATCACCCAAGCTCAGGTCAGTTAATATTTGTGGCAGATAAAGAGGGGACTTTCATGACTTTTCACTGGATTTTGAAACCAAATCTCATGGAATGGGCAATGAATTACTACTACTTTTCAGTTAAGCAGACAAATGTAAACCATGTAAATGAACCATAATGCATTAAGTACATTGAATGAGAATGGTAGGAATGACAGTGCTACAAAAGACAACTGAATACAACATCACAGGACTGTATGACAGTCTCTTCTAGGATTTACGAAAATTAATACAAATTGAAAAAATATTAAAGATTATAAATTCAACTTAGATCCTCACCTTTCACACAATCAAAATTATGCCAATTGTGGATATGACACTTAGATAGCTTCAATATTTATCATATCCTATCTAGAAGCATCACAGCATGGTATGACAACTGCTCTTCCCAAGACCACAAGAAACTACAGAGTTGTGAACACAGCCCATCATGCAAACTAGCCTTCCATCCATTGACTCAATCTATACTTCCCACTGCCTCGGGAAAGCAGCCAACATACTCAAAGACCCCTCCCACCCCAGTTATAGTCTCTTCCACCCTCTTCTGTTGGGCAGATGATGTAAACGTTTGAATACATACAAAGAGATTTGAGAATAGTTTCTTCCCCACTGTTATCAGACTTTTCAAGGTACCTCCCAAAACAACATTTTTAACTGTATCTCAATATATGTGACAACAATCATGTACAGATTTGGTACACAGCTCTCTATATACTTTTTCTATATGAGAGCGCCACGTTCTCCTTTTCAGTACATAACTAAAATTAACACTTGTACAGTCTGGTTACAATGTACATTCTCACCATACAAAATAACTGTCAACATTCAATATGCACATTTTGAACAGTTTTTTTCAAAATGTCAATAGAAAATCCTCGTTTATCTAGAGGAGACTATAACATTAAAATTGTTTTTCTAATTGGCAACAATAATGTGCTGGAGATACTCAGCAGGTCTGACAGGATCTGTGGAGAGATTCTTCCAGTTCAGAAGAGGAATCATTGGATTCAAAACATTAACGTTGATTCTCTCACCACAGATGCTGCTGAGTTTATGTAGCATTTGTTTTAATTTCAAACCTCGTGCATCTGCATTTTATCACTTTTATTGTTTCCAGTTTCTAGTACGACTGTCTTATATACCATTCCTTTGTGCCATTTTAGCAGAGATGTTAACCCATTTAAATAAGTTCATAGCTACTTTTGAATAGTGTCCTGAAGAATGTTATTGAAACATTTTCTATAAATGCTGTGCAAAAGGAAGATGATAATTTGCTAAAACAAAAAGTAGTAAATGGAAATGAACTGCTACAGATTAGCTTGGTGACTTGTATGGAGAAAAGCACTCTTGCAGACTTGATAGGCTAAATGGCCTGTTCCTGTGCTGTTACATTCTATGATTTGATGTCTGAAAAACACCTTATTTCTTTAATCATACCGACAACAGTAATTTCTACATTTGTTAAAATTAAAAATAAGATACAAAATTTCTTTCTATAGCAAGTCCCAGAAATATCCAAATACTCCCAACAATTTCTGAAACAAAAATTCGGTAATGCAGCCTTTTTTTTAAATAACTGTCAAAATAATTCCAAATATCATCATCTCCAAGACATCTCAAAGGGCTTTGGAGTTAGAAAGCTCTTGAAATACCAGTTTAAGTCAGCACAAAATGGACAGAACATACATTATTCTGCAGCTTCAATTACTTCAAGTTTCAACTTTTTCTTCATTTGCACCGCAAGTGTCCACAACACAGATAAGACAACTGGTTACAGGGAAAGCACGGACCTTAGAATTAGTTGTCCATTTGTCAGTCTCAGTGTTATACTCCAAAATGTGACCCAAGCGGCCTACACCTTGGAAACCAGCCAAGACATAGATTGTGGGGCCTACTGCCGCACATTTAACTGTTACACCTTTCCAGGGCATTGTTGACACCATTTTCCAATCATTCATTTTAATATCATAATATTCTATGGAATCCAGACCACCTGCAAGAACAAAAGAAACTGATTAATTTTCTTGCTCGACACTAAATTAACAATACTTAAACTTAATTTAAACCAGCATTTTATGTACCCTTTCATAATACAATTCTCACCTCAAAAATATTAAATGATGTTCCTTCACCAGAGTGCAACAGGAGAAAAAAAAATTTACAAATATTCCTCCGATGAACCAGAAGTTTTATACTTCATTATATTTCACTCATTCAGTTTTCATAGTTTCAATACAACCATTTTCTTTTCTGGCTTATTTTATATTATTCCTTCCCTTGTGTGCTAGACAAACCTTAAGACATCAAGTTTGATAGCCACAGAATTGATTCTCTGAATGGTGGGGAAGTGTGTGTTTTTCTTGCACTCGTATGAGGTACATCGGAGTCTGGAGCTAATTTGGAAGGCTGCAGGATTCTGGAGTAGAGGATTAAGCAGCAATGCAGTGGAATTGAGCAGGGTGTAGCCTTGGCAGCCTTCAGTCTTCTTTCCACATTTTTGGAACTGTGACCAGCATCGTGCTTCTTTCATATTTAAAAGCGTTATTATAAACTACATTTTCAATGTCTTCAGTCACCTCTTTTATTTTCCCTACTATTTAGATAGGATTCCAAACTGTGAAGTTCCTTGTAATATTTTGCTGTATTAAAACCATTGTAGGAACACATTCTCTCAACATGTATTTGTCCTGCTAAATGTTTAGTGTAGGCCAAAATACAGAAAAATAGCATTCACAAACTGTCATTGCTAACACTGTTGTAAAATGCAAATCAGGACACAGATTATCATTAGGTGGGAGGATAAAGTGACTTGTAGTGTCACATTCATGAAAAAGCGGTGGATGTGTTGGGTATTGATTTTAATTTAAAAGGTGCTCAGCCAGGTTTGAATTCTTCCTCAATCATATGCTACAACTGCTGGAAAAACAAAAAAATTGATGTGTAAATTAAGCAGGCACTAAAACAGAGATAGGGATGATTAACATTCACACTAATGGTGTAGGGATAAAATATTGTCATGGATAGAATGTGGTTAGCTAACGTGAAATAGAATGTAGACATAAATGATTCATTTTCTGGTTGACAAGATGTAACAAGTGGTATTCCACCTGGAACAGTGCTGGGACCTTTACTTTTGACAGTTTATATAAATGACTTGGATGAAGATACTAAAGGTACGATTATCAAATTTGCTGATAGCGTAAAAAGTCAAAAACTTGTGGAGAGAATACAAGGAGGCTACAAAAGACTGTAGAGAGAGCAAAGTTGTCTAGTAGATAGACTATGACGGAAAGATGTCAACTTTTCCATTTTAGCAGATGAATGAAAATCAAGTTATTTAAATGGAGAGAGATTTCAGAGCTCTGCAAAAGTATCTATATGTCTTAGTATATGTATCACAAAAGGTTAGTAAATGAGTACAGCAAGAAATTAGGAGAGCGAATAGAATATTATTGTTAATTGCGAGGGAATTTGAATACAAAAGTAGTTATGCTTCAATCATACAAACACTGATGTGACCACATTTGGAGTGCCCTGCACAGCAGTCATTTCCTTACTTAAGGAAGGCTGCAAATATTTTGTATGAAGATCAGAGAAAGTTTACTGGACTAACACTTGGAATGGGCAAGTTTTCTTAAGAAGAAATGTTGGGCAAACTCCACGAGCCAACTCTCAGATAGGAAAGGGATAAAGAATCAAGTTTCCAATCTCCTGTGGCACAGCAGGATACAATAAAAACATACTAAAGGGCAGTTCGTGATATCTGCAAAGAAGTAAGTGAATGATGCAAAATGCTGAGCATCAGACATATGTTCTGTTCAAAGGAGTGAGCAAAGAACACAAAACCAAAGCAAGGCCGAATTTTGAGGACACACCAAAATGTATTATAAGTATTAAAGCAAAGCTTATTGGCTGATACGGAAATCTTGGAGAATGATGCATAGTACTCCAGCTGGAAAAATCTACACAGAAGCGCAAAATAATCAGAGTAAATTGTGTTGTGAAGGATTACCAACTTTTATTAACAAGCGGAAGGAAAAACATTGTTTTCAAATTGATGACTGACTTTCTTTCTTTTCTATTTCCTATCAATTTTAGTTGACTATCCCACTTCAACTATTTTCTTTTCAGTTAGCCAAACAATCATTTCCATGCCTGCCTAACAACAATTGTAAAACAAAAAAAAAGGCATGCATATATGAAGTGCTTTTTATGCTCTATTTACAAGGAGGTACTTTTGAGGCGGAGCCACTGTTGTTATACTGTTGGTTCTGATTTGCAACTTTAGGGGAAAGTGACGCAGCTGAACCTCAACTGCAATGAACAAACCTAAAAATATTACTGTCACAGACAGAATTCAGAAATAAGCTTGTATTTTAAGCAGCTACTTTTGGCAAAGAGGATGAAATGAAACTAGTTATGAAGCACTGTATACAGGCTGAGAACTCTCTCTCAAGAAAGAGGGAGTGCCCAGTGACAATATTAATTGGAAAGGAACATCAGAACACTGATAAGTCAAAAGGACAACCTTTTTTTTCATCTAACAGTCCCAGAAATGCTGCAAAGGCTATGGGCACTGACAACAATTAGCAATAGTACTGAATACACGCTCCAGAACTGTCGAACAATCATACCGCAATTGAAATGCTAACTCTGTTTCTCTCTTCACATCTGCTGCTAGAACTGCTGAGTTTCTCCAGCATTTTCTGTGTTTATTTTAAGTGTGTACCTAATAGTGCAAGGGTCACATCAGCACCATCTAAAATTGGCCTGACAAGACATGCCTGGAATTTAAATGTCTTAAGCAGCTGGCTTTTGACTGGTAGACACAGGCACTTAAAGACGCTATATGCAAAAACTTTCATGTTAGAACTGTCCTTGAGGCTCAAAGACTTCATAACTAGATAATACTATAAGCATTTCAAATTTTCAGCACTAGGTCTGAGATACATCTTGATACAGGGGATACAAATAAAGAACCATACCGAGTCCGTTTTGTCCTCCAACAGCATAGATTCTATCATTTACAAAAACTAATCCATGGTTCTTCCTAGCCTCCAGCATAGCAGCAAGTTCTGTCCACCTGTGAAAGACATAATAAATTAGTTTATGCTGTTACTGCTGATCACTTAAAAGAATTTCAGACACCCTACCAAAAACTTAAAGCTGATAAAAAGGCAGGCAGGATGCTTCACTGCATCCATACAGGCATAAAAGTAGAAAATCAAAGAAGTTATATTTAGGTCCCAGCTGGAATGTTGGAGTCAAATGTTGGGCACCATGCTTAATAAGGATGTTGAAGCCTAAGGAGAAGGTGCAAGGAAATATACTGCAGTGACATCAAGAATGAAGAGATTTCAGTTTTTAAGAGACCGAAAAAAAAAGGTTTTGACTAGATTGGAGAAAGATCACTGAATCATATCACATGGAAACAGACCCTTCGGTCCAACCAGTCAATGTCACACAATTCCAAACTAAAGTAGTCCTACCTGCCTGTTCCTGGCCCATATTCCTCAGAAAATTTCCTATTCATGTATCTACGCAAATGTTTTTCAATGTTGTAATCATACCCGCATCCACCACTTCCTCAGGAAGTTCATTCCACATGCGAACTACCTTCTGTATATAAAAAAAAGCCTCTGTCTTTTTTTTTTAAAAATCTCTCTACTCTCACCTTAACAATATGTCCCCTCCTCTTAAAATCTCCCATCCTACTGAAAAGCCAATTACCATTAACTATCAATAACTCTCATTATTTTATAAACTTGTTTCAGATTGGTGTATAGGAGGTTGAGAGACAATGAGAAAAGTCCCAGCCAATCCAGCCTCTCTTTATAATTCAAACCTTCCATACCTGGCAACCTCCTGGTAAATCTCTCCTGAACCCTCTCCAGCTGGATAATATCCTTCCTATAACTGGGTGACCAGAATTGGACACAGTATTCCAGAAGAGATCTCACCAATGTCCTTTATAAACATCAACATGACTTCCCAACTCCTATATTCAAAGGATTGAGTAATGAAGGTAAGCGTGCCAAATGTCTTTAAACCACCCTGTCTATATGTGACGCAAACTTCAAAGAATTATATGTCTGCACTCCTAGGACCCTCTATTCTACAATGCTACCCAAGACCCCACCATTAATTATACAAGCCCTGCATTTGTTATACAAAAATGCAATACTTCGCATTTATCCATATTTTAAATCTTGAAGAATTTTGACAAGTGTAAAGAAAAACCTTCCAACAGTCTATACCTTTAAAATATGTCCTTTTGGTACAATCAGTAATGACAAAACAAGATTATAACGAGAGTTATGGTGACTCTGAAACCACTACTGGTGGAAGAGATCCTGAAATAATTCTCAAAAGAAACTGGATCCATGTTTGAAAAGAAAGCAGCTCTGGTTATGTGAAAAGATGGGGAGAAGTGCGAATAGGAATGATCTTTCAAAGAATCAGAGGTGCTGCAATGGGCTAAATGGCCTCTTTCTATCCTAAAGCAGCAGAACAATCCAATTCTAACTGGAATAGGAACTTACAACAGAGAAGAGGGCTTATCTGATGATTCTAAAGAAAATCACTGTGCAGGTTAGAACATTACTCCTCCTTTTAACCACTCTTTTACTAAAGGCAACACCACATGTTGGGATACATAAGCCAGCTACCCTGTGATACCAGATCCAAAATATCCATCTTAATGTGTAAGCTAGTTTTGTGCATTTATAGAGTATTGCCCTGTTGAAAAAGGGTGCACCAGTCCGATTGTGTATTTACCCAGCATTTGCACCACTTCCAGAAAGGCCAATTGTAGAATCAATGGGATGTATGTGATGAAATTCTCTCAGTACAAAACAGGGATGTTTCTTTCTTCATAATTATTTTAAACTATACTGCAATTACCGACAGGCAGAGAGCGACAGGCAGAGAGCGACACGCTGATTTAATTCTTAGTTTGTGTTGAGGTAGCAACACTCAGTAGGGATGATGGGGATTAATAATTAACAATTAATTTATAATAAATAAGAGGGACCTAGGAGTTAAATGTACACAAAATTATTGAAGGCAGCAGGACAGATTGACAAAGTATTTAACAAAGCATATCAGGGATCCTGGACTTAGTAGGAGTCAAGTGTGTAAAAGTCTTAGGATCAAATTGTACAAAATGCTAGTTCAACCTCAACTAGATATTATTTCCAGTTCTGAACATCACAATTTAAGGAGGTCATGAAGGTTTTAGAGAGGGTGCAGAAAGATTTGAGAGAATCATTCCACAGATGAAAAATTTCAGCTAAGCTGACATAACCTGGGCTGTTCTCTTTGGAGAAGGTTGACAGGATACTTGACAGATGTGCTTAAAATATGAACATTCAGTATGCAGCACATTAGAAGAATTAGCAGTATGATCCAGAATGAGAGGACACTGATTTTTTAAAAAGTGTATTCACTTGTGGGACGTTGGTGTCTCTGGCTGACCACCATTTATTGCCCATCCCTAGCTGCCCTTGAATCGAGGGGCTTGCTAGGCCATTTCCGAACTGACAACCAGACTGCTGCGACCACTAGGACTCATAACAGCACACAAACCAACAGCCACGCTCAGACAACAACTCACCAGGACAAAGGACCCGATACCCAGCATGAGCAAAACCAACGTAGTGTACAAAATCCCATGCAAGGACTGCATAAAACACGACATAGGACAAACAGGAAGACAGCTAACAACCCGCATCCATGAACACCAACTAGCCACGAAACGAAACGACCAGCTATCCTTAGTAGCCATACACTCAGATGACAAACAACATGAATTCGATTGGGACAACACCACTATTATAGGGCAAGCCAAACAGAACAGCCAGGGAATTCCTAGAGGCATGGCACTCATCCACAAATTCTATCAACAGACACATCGACCTAGACCATATATACCGGCCACTGCAGCGGACAGCAACTGACAACCGGAAGCGGCAGAATCAAACTACTATAAATGCCGGAGGAATCAGCACAGAAGCGCTTTACAGGAGGCTGTCACCTAGAAAGGGGACGAATCGTTTGCAACAAAAACTCCCAGCTCGGCGAACAGAACCACAACATCAGAATGGATTTCACAGGGACATTCCAGAAACAGATAAGACACGAAGCTATTAAGGCAATGCTACTAGACGGAACGAGATGTTGAGAGATGTGCGTGCGTGTCTGCACGCAGTAGTTGGAAATTTCAAAGGCTAGGACGTATTCAGCTGAAATCATTGCCACTATTGGTGGAGCAATTAAAACAGTTCATCCCCAAGATTCCAGAATTGGTTGAGCGTAGAAATCTCAGAAGGACTGTGAGGCTGACAATGACAGAGATCGGAAGTAATGAGGACATGGAAGGTTTTAAAAAAAAGGGTTGAGAATTCAACAATCAATAGCGTGCTTGCATACGAGCCTATGAGATCAGTGAGCAATGGGTGCCAGGTGAGCATTCATGCCATTGTGACAGAGCTTTGAAAGTTTAGAGAATGAATGAGGGTTTCAGCAGCACATGTACTGAGACAGGTTTAGACAGATGACATTACAGGTATGAAAATAGGTGATCTTAGTGATGGCACAAATACATGGAAGAAGCTCAGCTGGACATCAAATATAATTTCGCAATGGGGTCCGTTCTATCCTGTATGACTCTTCGGCTAACTCATCCATGCCAACCAGGTTTCCTAAACTGAACCAGTCCCATTTTGAACAGACTGGCTTAGTCTCAAGAGGAGGAATAATGAAGGAACAGAATTTGGAATTGAGACAGAAAATATTTAATTGGTGAAAATGTCTGGTCATCCAATACTGGATGTCAGATAAGAATAATGTTAATTTAGCAAGAGTGGAGCAATCAAGAGTGATGGTGGTGAGGTGCTGCTGGGTAGCCTCAGAATACATATTAAGAGTAACATTGTACTTTTAGATGCTGCCTCCGGGGGGTGATGTGTGGATGAGAAACAGAAGGAAGGCCAAAGATAGATCTGTGTGCAACACTGAAAAGTAAAAAGGTGTTGGAGCAGAAAGAGAATTAATTCCAGGTGATACTCTGGTTGTGATTAGATAGATAATAGAATTAGGTAAACACAATTTTATGCCAAAACAAGAAGTGCAGAGGGAATGGAGGAGAATGGTATGGTCAACCACAACAAAGACTGCAGACAGGCTGCGAAGGACTATTACTTCAAAACTGAAAGATGTGAATTCAAAATTAAGAGAGGGGGAATTAGTTGTGAAAGAGATAAATATGGCTGTCTCAGAAACCACAACTTTGGAAAAGCACATTATTTGTAGATTCCAAAATTACTGGCACTTACGATTCAGTTGCTGGATTGTATACTTCACAGGAATTTAGAACTCTTCCAGATACATTGTTGCCTAAACTTCCCCCACAAACGTAGATGAGTCCTTTAGCCTCCACCATACCATGGCTGCACCGGGGTGTCAACATACTGGGTTTGGTATGCCAATTTTCTGTTCTGGTATCATAGCACTCAAACAGATACAAGGCAGAGTTTCCTATAGGAGGAAAGATAAATAATGAAAATGGCTAGTACCAATCAACTAGGGAGTGTGGTATGTTTTTATCTTATTTGCAGGCAATTTATTTTGCCAGTGTGACAATGCTATATTATACGTCAAGTAATTCAACTCGACAGATTAAAAGTACTCCTACCCAGAATGGAATAAAGAAATGTTTTTGCTCAAGTTAATGCTTTCACAACTTCAGGCTACAGCAGAGCTGGCAAATGTCTGCTGCAGCTTTCTTGCTTTTGACTTGCAGTAGAGGGGTAATGGCAAAAAATAATAATTTGAGAGAGAGAATTGTCACATATGTCTAAGAACCCACATTTAATGAGTATGTCCTATGGATCTATTAATTACAACACTCAGCAGGACACTTCACAAGAATATCAATTTAATATTTATACAACATGAAAAAAACTGGTGATTGAAAAATGGACTGATTGATTGAGGCATGGAGAATACACCAATTGGGGTGGCACAGTGGCTAGCTCGGAGGGTCAGTGTGGACTTGTTGGGCTGAAGGACTGGTTTCCACATTGTAGGGAATCTAATCTAATACTAATTGACTGAAGGGCTGATGAAGGGCTCTGGCCCGAAACGTCGAATTTCCTGTTCCTTCGATGCTGCCTGACCTGCTGTGCTTTAACCAGCAACACATTTTCAGCTGTGATCTCCAGCATCTGCAGACCTCACTTTTTACTACTAATTGACTGAAGCCCTGTTTTGTTAGTGGACTCTGATTGGTTAGGACATTGCCCTGAATAATGAAGAGCAAATGGCTGTCACCTACATTGTTGTGTTGTATATGCACTGTGTTTCACGTTCTCCGTCAGGAAAAACACCCTGTATATTAAACGTATGTAGTTTCCAATGCACACAAATACACTATACTAAGCATCCAACTGAATGTTAAATTGGTTGTCAGCCTAATTTTTCACACACTTAGCCATATGATAACACATTTCTTAGTGCAATTCCCTGACCAATTTAAAAAAGATTGGTAATAAACAAGCAAACAAACAATCAGCATTAATGGCTACATTTTTCACAACAATACAAATGCCAAGTAAATTTGACAACCAATTAGTACTCTTCTCTTATGCAGTATAAATGTTAGTTGTCCCCTTGAATTGGTATTCTTGCAAAACACCCTGATGAGTGCAAGACTAAAACTTCAACAAAATGTTTTTTTTCTACCAAATTTCAAATGGTAAAACCATCTGATTATATATTTGCCATATCACGTTTACAATGGAATTTTTATCAGGAAAAAGACAAATCATGCAAAATCTTCAGAAACCATTAATATTTATTCACGGTCAAAACATATAAAATGTTCTTGATGACCAATGAATAAAGCCAAGGATATCTTGTACCACTATACTTGACAGATCACAGGGTAACAAATATAAATTCAGGGCTGTTCTGTAGTAGCTGATCTCAGTTACTGCAACACATGAGAATAGAAGTAATATAACTGAATAATATTCCTAAATAAATGCTGTGATTTGTTTTGCATAAATTATCAATTTACAGGCCAATTCTGAAACGACGCTGACTTTATATTCTGTAGGCAGCAATAATGGAGAATAACAGAAGTACCTCGTTAGCTTTATGAATGTCTCAGGGTCACAATAATGAAGTAAATACAATAAAATTACATTTCTTTGTATATTCATCATACACAGCATTTCCCAATTAAAAGGACAGTGTAGTTTTAAACAAAAATATTTTAAAATCGAACTCTCAAACACAGGTTTTCCTAGAGGGTCAGCATGTATTGCTCAGCCTAATTGCCCTTGAAGGTGATCTTGAATCTTCTTTAAGTGAAGGAACTGTGAGTTAAGTCCAAGGTAGGCCAGTTTACGGATTGAGCTGATGTGTTTCCATGTACCTGCTGGGCTTGTCTTTCTAGGTGGAAGATGTCCTAGATTTAGGAAGAGATTGCAAAGAAGCATTGTTGATTTGCTGCACTACGTCACTAAATAAACAGTTAACTCACCTACTTCAGAGCCACCAGATGTGTAAATCTTGCCTTCTGCAGCACATGCTGCAAGACTATCTCGAGGTGTTGGAGGACCAAGCTTAGAATACCAGCTATCCTTAACCACATTGTAGCAGTCCATCCGTTTGATGGGGAAAAGCTGGGAACCACCTAATATGTACACAACATTGTCCCAGAAGACACACGCTGCATCTCGACGTTTCTCAAATGGACAACGAATATCCATCCAAGTATAATCCTGTGCAAAGAGTTATATCATTTAAGGAAACTATCTCCCAATTAATTGAATTTGACCAATTGGAGTAGTGCAAAACATAGCAAGAGCTAATTCATCTCACTTAAATTTGGCACATTACTCTAATAGCACCTGAAATGTTCAGTGTAATGGTAATATTTCCCAAAGATGAAAAGAAATTCAATTTATATCAGATTCTTGGCAAAACGATATCAAAAGTTAAAATACTTAGAACTAATCTTGCGGTAGCATTACACCCACATTTAAACATTTTCAAAGTGATCTGGAGCAACTATGTTATTTTAAAAATGAACAAGATATATCCCACATGAAATATGTTTTTTCTCCAAAGCAGCATGATAGAAACAACCCCACAAAAGGCAGTACAAGGCGAACCTCATATCCATGGGATCGTTTTCCGTGGTTTCAGTCACACCATTCCCCCCCCCAAACACCCTCAGATGTTTACCTTAGGATTAAAGTATCGACAGGATTGTGGCTGAGATCCACCGAACAATGCGATACGATAATCATGTTTCTTTTGTCGTGGTCGTGTACTTTCTCCCAACTCTTCTCTGTCCTCTGGAGACAGAAGATGATAGCGCATACCACCTTGATAGCAAAATTGTCCAGAATGAAAAAAAGTGTACCCAAAATATTCTGGGTGTTCAGGTAAGTAAAAGTAGTGTGTTTCAAAATCCATTTGGAATGTCACTCCCTGAAAAGGTCAAGGTGGCTTGAAAGACTTTCTCGATTGCCACACAATGTGCTTTCCCTCTAACATCAAAGGTTCACTTCAATGAAAATTTTCAAGACTATCACCTTACCCTTTAAGTGATACTTAGTTAAAATCTACAGCCAGATTTTATTTAGATTACTGGGTTGAGATTGCCTGAATTCACCCAAAACCAAATTATTGAAGACAAAATCATTTCCTGGGACAAAATGACAGTGATTTAGCTCATGTAACACCAGTTTCCAAATAAATATATTTGATTCAAGTGAAGTATATTAATGTGTTACATTACATTCTGGTCACAATAAATATTCAATGACCACCCTTGGATCAACATATTATTCCTATTATATCCAGCAACAATTTACTATTCTGTTGCATTATTGTGTATGATTTCGTTATGGTTTGGCTGCATTTATTACGCAGATATACTGAAGTAATTTATCTTTATCCTGATCAAAGCACAGTAAATACTCATTGAAAAAGGTCATTATGAAATATGTCAAAAAACAGGCTTAAGTAAATTTTAAATTTAATTATTTGAAAAAAAAAGTCCTAACCTTAGTGTTGTCATCTATACAGTACTAAAATCCACTTAGTTGAGAACAAAAGTTTAAAATAATCATATATTTTTCCACTCAAACTAAGAAAGGAATGATTTGGCAAAACTGATACTTACTAATAACCATTTTAAGACACTCTGGATTATCCTGTATGAGTGATTCTGCTTGGACAGTTTTACTCAAGAAATTCTTAGAGATTAATGGAAACCTGACTTTAGCCAGAATATCAACCATGTACTGCTGCCGATTGAGTTCATCATATTTTAACCACCTGACTGCTGCATCATAAACCTACAATGGAACAGAAATAAAACAACACAAATAAATAATTTGAAGAAAACTGATATACATGTTCAATGTATATATAAGATGAGAAACTATAAAATTTATCAAATTAATATTTAATTCAGCTTTCTCTCTACCTCTAAAATAAATAATAAGACATTAAGATGTTACAGAGAAAGCATTTTATTTTCTAAGCGATTTTGTATTCAGCTGGAAATAACATTAATAAATAGGTCTTCTCCCCATCTAATCCAACCTCAAACTCAATACTAATACATAATCACTGTTGTTGTCTGTCATAGTAACAACATTTGATTTTAAATGATTAGCAAGTTTACTTGAATAATGAGGGCTTCTGAAAGGAAATTGAATATGGCTGTTAGTACCTGGTCTTCTGCTCTAACTGTCAGTGCATCTTGTTTCAGCAGATGAGTTACTCTTTTAACATCAAGTTGTAAAAATTCATCAGTTTTGTAAACTTCAGTGAAATGCTGATGAATGAATGCATCTGCTGAAGTCTTGAGCTCTGGACAGTCAAGGCATTCTGCCAACACACTTATTCCTGTAAACAAAAACATGATCACACAGAATAGGTGATGGAATTGGAGGGATGAACTGATTCCTTTGCTCGTCCCGCTCTTCTACTGGTCATAGCATAACAAAGTTTGTACTTACAAGCAAATTTGCCAATTTTGTAGATACCAGATTGAATTTATTTCACTATCAGAAACAGGTCAGTCAAATAATAGCTAGTTCATTACAAAAACAAACTTTAGAGCAAAAAGGTTTATAGTGTGCAAATAAATCTCTCTTCTATTCCTGTACCTATAATCATTGAGGGAAATACCAAATGCACTCAGGACAGATCCAATATATTTCTCAGGACATTCCCAGACAATAGAGACATTGTGTATCATATTGATTCAAAACTGTACAAGCAATTCAGATTCTTCACTCAAGAACTAGGTTCAGAACTCCCTCAAAAGCCACTCTAAAATGGACCTCCTCAAACTCTGCACAAGTCCAAGTAATTTACTTTCCTTTCCTGGGTCTGCATTCCCCTAGACTTAGGGAACTGCACTACACAGCCTACCTGTGGTCAAGATTTCAGTTTATCCGTAGATAGATAGCTTCACCGAACTAATACTGCCTTTGGTTTCTTCAAAGTCTAATTCTATACAGCTGCACAAAAAAATTACAACACAAGGGCTTCCTCAATCCCCCTTCTCCTCCACTCAACTGTACTAAACTAATAATGGCTCATAGGATGAGTCCTGGGAGGAGAAACCTAACTGCTAAGAGTCTGCTAACAGGCACTTAGATTGCTTAAAACCACTATTTACTTCAGGACCCTTTCAGCTCTGACTAATTCTGACTATTTAGTAACTCATGAACTGTTCTGAGTAATAAGGCTGAAACATAAACAAGCCTTGCCTTTATTTCGAGGCAAAGTGAAATTTTGCAACAAGAACATATTGATTCCTGAAGTGTTACAATATTCAGTGATTGCTGGTTGACACGTACAAATGATACATGTCCTCTACTCCTGATGAAGGGCTTTTGCCCGAAACGTCGATTTTCCTGCTCCTCGGATGCTGTCTGACCTACTGTGCTTTTCCAGCACCACTCTAATCTAGACATGTACAAATGGTAGCAAAAGGATTTTAAAAAAAACAAATTTCATCACTCCGTAATAGGAAAATACTTCCCCAATCACAGATTCATCAACAATCCTCAAAATCTCTTCTTCAATTATTTAAAAATTTTTCCTCCAAAGGTTCAATTATTTTCTGCAGCATTGGATTACATGCACCAACACACCTCCATATAAGAGAAAATCATTCCAAACACTAAACCTTTTCAGCAACTACTTTAAATGTCGACTCCTTGTTGACTAATCAGGAGAAAATGACCAAAGAAAACAGTGTTTTGTTATCATGGAAAGAAAATTCTTCATAACTTTAAAAAACTTCAGTAGTTCTTCATACTCAGCTTCCATAGAAATAATCCCATCTCTCAAATCTCTTCTGTAGCGTGGATATTGCAGCTGCTCCCGAGTTGCAGGCCTTATCATATAACTCTTATGATTTTCACATTTCAGAATCATAACACTTTTATTTTGAATCATTTTCGAACTCTTGTAGTTTACACAGAGTGGTTCGTGTGTGGAATGAACTGCCAGAGAAAGTGATTGATGCAGGTTCAGTTACAATACTTAAAAGACATTTGGATAAGTTCATAAATAGGAAAATTTGAAGGGATATGAACCAAGTGCAGACAAGTGGGATTAGTTTAGTTTGCAAACATGGTTGGTGTGGACTGGATGGACTGAAGGCTCTGTTTGCATGCTCTATGACTGACTCTTTTCATAGTTTCATGCTATCAGTTTTTGTGCTCTACAGTTTATAACCTGTGGTTTAAATTTCCTGTGATGGAACATCAAAAACCACACACACTGCTCTAATTTTGGCTTTAAAATATCTTGTGCAAATAGCTAATTCATTAAACATTAAAATAATTAAAATTCCTCCGAGAAGATAAATGGCCTAGTCCTATTCCAGTCATGAATGACAATCACAGCCTAAATTAGCATTGCAAAATGATATGCTTAAATAGATTCATTTTCTTAATTCTGAGAGACCAGGTGTGGTGATGGAGCAAAGGGATTTGGGCATGCATCTACATAAAGCCCTAGAAGCTCGTGCACAGTTTGAAAATTAGCCAATAGATTGTTGGCTTTTATCTCATGTGGGCTAGAATACAAAAGTGAAGAAGGGATGCCCTCAGCTGTACATAGCTTTGGTTAGACCCATGTGGACTAGGAAATCATAGTTTAGGAAATCAATGCTCTCAAAAAGATAACTTCAGAATCAACACAATACCAGTGCCTGAATGGGTTGACTAATGTGCGTAGGTTGCACAAACTAGGGTTATATTCCTCTTAATTTTGATGAGCAAAGTGTAGTCTAATCAAGTTGTTAATGAAAGGATTCCAGGAGGGAGACATCTTATTTTCTCTGGGTTGCAGAATCCAAAACAAAAGGGCTTTTGTTTTAAAAGAAACAGCAGCTATGCCATTAGTAAAATTAGGTTTTCCACAGAAAGACAGTGGATACTTGGTTTTTTAAAAAATTCAAAGGCACTTTTTTTTTTAAGAAAGATGGGTATCAAAGGTAAATAATAGAGATACAGATCAGCCATGATCTAAATGAATGGCGCAACAGGTTCAAGGGCTGAAGGACTTTCTGCTAATCCAATTTATTGTCTTAAAAACTGGGTGGCAACTTCGGCCTCCTACCAGTTATGTCATTTTGAGATCTTCTGGGGTTTACAACTGGAGCTATGAATATTTATATGAATATGCATCAATTGCACAAATTGCAGAGAAGCCTTAAAGCATTATAAACCTACTCAGAACCAAATAATCAACACCTTTGCTTAGAAATCAAACCCTAAGTGTCACTCACATATTCTAGCAGGAACAATCAAAGTGCGGCCTCTAGCCAATCTTCCAATCCCTAATCTAATGGTACTCAGGGCAAATGAAGAGTCTGGTCAAAAGGTTCTTGCGACACAGTAGTAGTGTCCTTATCTCAGAGCCAGGAGGTTGAAGTTCAAATCCCACCTAACCTGGAGATGTGTCAAAGCATGTCCAAACAGGTTGATTAAAATAATAGCAAACTAGTTGAGTAATTCATTACAATCCAATATTTAATCCAATGGAAAAGAAAAGGAAACTGTCAACAAAAGATGACACTGCAGAAAATGATTTGGAAGTGATTTTCCTTAAAGAAGATTACCAAGGTCTCTATGTACAGCATTATTTGTCTTTACTCCTTGGTTTTAATTAGCTACCATAGAATAGAATCCATACAGTGCGGAAACAGGACATTTGCCTCTACAAGTCCACACCGACCCTCTGAAAAATATTCCACCCAGACTCATTCCCCCACCCTATTACATTATTCCTGACTAACACATCTAACCTCCACATCCCTGAACACTATGGGTAATATAGCATGGCCAATTCATCTAACCTGTATGTATTTGGACTGTGGGAGGGAACCAGAGCACCCGGAGGAAACCCACACAGACGCAGGGAGAATGTGCAAACTCCACAGTCACCTGAGCCTGGAAGCTAATCCGGGTCCCTGGCGCTGTGAGGCAGTAGTGCTAACCACTGAGTCACCAAGACAATATAGGAGAAATACATAGGACAAGCTTGTGAAATGAAAATAGTATCACTGTTACACAGTAGTTCCCTATTAATAAGGCTTTGCATAGATTAATTACATACCAAGACAATTTGAAGCATCAATTTGCTCTTTGAGGAATTCAACACACATTTTCTTCACTGGTTCAATCTGATACTGGTTTGCTGCATCCAAGAGAGATTGAACATTATTGCTGTTAACAGAGATCCTGCAAATACACATGAAATAATTGGAAACTATAAATGCAGTTTCTTTGATTCAAGCCTTTTATATTAAGTTTCTGTATTTCTTTCAGTAACAGCTTTGTTGGCATTCAAAATGCAATTTGATTGGGATTTAAAAATGAACCTTGTGCAATGTTACATAAAGAAGGCAGGAGAACAGCACCAAATGAAATAAACATTTGGAGAGCTGGTGTAAACATGATGGCCCGATGGCTTCATTCTGCATTGTAATAAATTTATAACTGTTGTCATTCCAAAAGGTGAGCTATATACTCACCATCCTTTTCAATGGAAGGTTGCGACAGACCAATTTTTGGACAAAATCAAACATTGATGAATTTTCAAGAGAACAGCTGAACTGAAAGCGTAGCATCAGTGATCACTAACTCCTATCCCCAATATCCCACTTTAAATGGATGAAAGAATAGAATAACAAAAAAAAAGAGGAGAGTAACCAGACCGTGTCAGATTTCCCCAAACAGGAGGCATGGCTTTCACTATTATACAATCACAGATCCACTTGTCCTCACCAACCAGACATCCTAAACTGATCTAGTCCCATTTGCCAGAACTTGGCCCATAACCCTCTCGACCCTTCCTATTCTTGCAAATCATATTCATGTCTTTTAAATGTTGTAATTGTAACTGCCTCCACCACCTCCCTTGACAGCTCATTCCATTTTACCAACAGGTCAAAAAAAATGTTCTCTCTCATAGAATAATCTATGACACTACATGAGTTTCCCAAAATTTCTGCTTATACTTGCACCATTTAAAACACAAATTACAACATGGAAACCTCAAAGATGGCATAGTAGCAAGAACCAGTCTCCTGCAACAAGATTTACAAGGGCCAAATTGAGCTCATACAACAAAACTGTCATATCTCACACAAGTCTCTCTACTCCATACTAAATCTTTACTAGAGAAGCTTGTATCCTACCACTCTGAATATTCTGTTCACTAAAGACTTACCAACAAGTTCAATGAACTCACTCCAAAGCCATATAGCAACAACAGTTGTAAGACACAAACTCCTTGAAAGAGTTGTGTGCCTGGAACTGGCAAATGTACAAAACAGTGCAAGGTGTCTTCCTGGTGGCTCATTCTGCATTACTATCCTCCATGAACACACTCTGCTTGCAAGAGGAGAAAGTAGAACAATAACTCATTCAATACAGACAAGTACAAATAGGACCATTAGTTGGCAGAAAACCTTCCAGATTCTCAATTCACATGAACTCAAGGCCAAAGGTAAATGATTTGCTTAATCTTGCACTGCTTCCTGCATAAGAAACATTCAAAAGAAGCCTGACAACATGAATGAATTCCTTTCACATATATCATGGGTAATGTACATGCGAACATAATCAAGAAATGGAATGATTAACTTAACATTGTAGGATCTTCAATATGAGAAATTCAAACAAAACTGAACTGGTCATAAAAATATTGTGGCTACAAGAGGAGGTCATAGGCTAGGAATCCTACAATGAGTAAGTCACCTCCTCACTATCCAAAATCAGACCACTATCTACAAAGCACAAGTCAGGAGTGTGATGGAATACTCACCACTTGTCTGGATGGGGACAACTCCAGCAACACTCAAGAAGCCTAACACCATCCAGCACAAAGTGGACAACTTGTTTCACATCACTTCCTCAAAGTTCCTCAAATATTCACTCCCTCCACTACTAACAATCAATAACAGTAGCGCAAGCCATTTACAAATACACTACAGAAATTAAATAATGCTTCTTAGGCAGCACCTTTCAAACCCACAATTACAACCACCCAGATGGATAAGGGCAGCGAATAAATGGGAACACCAGCATCAACAGGTTTCTCTCCACGCTACTCACTATCTGACATGGAAATAAATGGATGTTCCTTCACTGTCACTGGGTCAAAATCCTGGAATTCTCTCTCTCTCATAAGATTGGGTGTACTTACAACTAAAGGACTGCAGCAGTTCAAGAAGGTAGCTCACCACTACCTTCTCAAGGGAACCTAGGATGGGCAATAAATTCCGGCAGAGCCAGTGAAACCCACAATCCCTGAATGAATAAAAGAAAGGAATTTTATTCTACCATTCCACTGCATTATATTTAACTGTAAATCAGATTTTCAGATTGATTAACAAAGAGCTGTGGAAAAGTTTGTCTAGTTTCCCCAAGTTGAAAACTTAAAGGAAAAGATCACAACAACTAAAAGGTTAAACTTAAAAAAAGATACTAAAGGAAACATATACACTCACCTTGCAGTATATGCAAACTCGACCAACAGTTCAATTATGTCAGGTTCAGCATCTTTGAGTTCCACTTCATAAGATTTTGATTCAAGCATATTTGCTACCAGGGAGAGAGCAAACCATTAATAATGAACTAAATTATAGTTCAGCATGAGGAGTTTTAATAATCATCTAAAACTGTAAAAATAACTGGCAAAAACAAACTTACTGGTAAACATTAGATTGAAAAAGTGGCTGGCAGCTGCAAGCACTACTCGATGTGCTGGAATTTTTCGATCCGATACCACCAGAAGGACATCACACAAAAGCTTCTGAATAGAAAACACAGAAGTGAGTTCAATACGATAATGGAAAGAAATAAAAATTAATTCAATACAAAAGAAGGAAGTTGATTTGTTCAACCAGTCCATTTGGTGTTTATCTTTGATCAATACTATGATCCTAGTGATTAGCAGTACTGGACAAGCTCGATCCCAGATCTGGTTTCATTGATCATGTTTAATTTTTGTAGTGGGTTACCTCACTGAGCCTACCCACACAAGGCTGTCAATGTTCTTTAATGCGGAAAAAAAGAGAGTTAATTACACAAAATATTTTTAAAAGTCAAAGCTGTATACATGACAGTTTAGACATAAACAGCAAAACAATGTTTCAAATTGTCGCCCAACAACATCCTTTCATAATAATGAATCAAAGAATTGTTGACACTGGAAATATGAAGTTAAATAGAAGATACTGCCAAAACTCAGCAGATCCAGCATAATCTGTGGGAAGAAAGCAGAATTTATGTTTTAAGTCCAGTGATTCTTTATCAGTTCAATTAACTCTGCTTTCCTCACACAGATGCTGCCTGACCTGCTGAGTTTCACTAACAATTTCTGTTTTTGTTTCAGATATGCTTTCAATTCCAAAGAAGTATCACTCCTATCTTAACTCTTTAATATCTTTGAGAATGTGTATCGGGTATAAGCAGACATGGAAAGAGTTAAGTTCTGAGTTTTGTGAAACAAGAGATTCAGTTGAACATGACTTAGATCTGATAAGAACTTATAGTTAATAATGGGACACTGGAGGCAAGGGTAATGGGTTAACAAGGTTGAATAGCAGTCATTATGTAGAGCTATTTAACAATATTGGAAGCATTCAGTATGTAAGGTCAGTTTAACAAGGTGAAAAGTATTCATTATGTGAAGCCAGTTAAGGTTAAGAACACTTTGTGTAACATCAGATGGGTTGACCTTTGCTATTGACACTCACTGATTGTAATAGTCACCCAATCAATATGTATGTTGCCTTACCTTGATGCTCCTTCCTGTAAAATAACTATGTAATTCATTAAGAAACTGCTCTTCCAGAAAACTGGGGACTCATGTCCCTGTACACATGGGTTATCGTTTTCTCTCCCTCCAAGGCCCAGAATAAAGATGAAGGAGGTAAAACTATACTGTGTCTCTGAACGTTTTCCTTCCACTGAGGGAAGAAAACAGGATGACAACTTAACTGACTCCTCTGGGGCTACAAGGAAAGTTTTACAACTTCTTTCCTATTCTGATGGCTAAAGCTTCTTTTCAGTTCTGTCAACTTGAAAACTTCTATAGAAGCCCTCAGCTTAGAAACTTCACAAAATAAAACCATTCTACAAGGCTGACTGTTCTCCTCCACTGGTAACCTGATTCTTTGCTCGAAGGGAACTGTTCTTGTGAACTAAAGTTCAAGCTGAACTAGTTGCCTCTGCTCCATTTTTTCTGTCTGATGTTAACTGAGCAGTACAAAAAAGTCAATTAACATCACAGGTATCTTGCTAGGCAATTAACTGAAACATACTTTTCAAAAAATGTTCTTATGTCATTGTTCCAAATGACATTCTGATCTCTAGAAAAAGAAGTCATCTTCACAAAATTGAAATTAAAATTCACCTGCCTCTATTTAAAAATGAATCAAATTCCCAATTTATAACAATGTAAACCTTTATCAAGGTAATCACATGCCTAAACTAGTTTCTACCTGCTCTTATATTATCTTATCCTCTTTTAAAGGGGAGAGGTAAAGTATGAGAATTACGTATTAATATCATGTATTGAGAGTTTGGGGATTTTGGGCAGTGGCACTGAGTTTGGTCTAATTTTATGAATAGGTCTGATATTAATAAAAAAGGCTTAACTTGTCAGTCTTTTGGAGTCATGATTTTAAACCGGAGAACAATTGGCATACCTCGTAATACTGAGAAATTATTTGTACTATGAGACTTGTATGATCAAAGCATAACCATTGAAAGGCATTAGATTGATTTTTGATTTAAACGAATCAAGAATTAATTTTTCTCCGGGCAAGAACCCTTTAGACTGGAAAGCTTTTGGAGCAGTTTTCAAAAGACCTGGCTGGGACCAGATGAAAGAACACGGGAGAAAAGAAAGAGGTGGTTTAGAATAGTTAGGAAATAGCATATGTCAGCATAAGGGTTTCAATTTGAAAATTCCAGACGGGAAATGTTTGGTTAGAACTGCGAAGGGGCTACTGGAAGCTAAAAAAAATAAAGACCAGTTGTGTAGGTAGTCAAGGAAAATTCTCAAGACTAGGAATTAAAAGAAATACAAGTCAAACTTATTGATATGCTAGAGAAGGAACCTCTCTAGTATTTGATTACTCCAAAGTGATGTTGCTGGGATAGATGAGATTTTATTTTGCCAGATGTTTGAAAATTTTCAAATTATGTTAAAATAAATAGCTTGGTTTGTTCTATATAAGCTTTATTTATTTAAAGCAAAATCTGGGGCATGTTGCACTTGGATGTCAGTGAAAATGTGTGTTAAAATTAAAATCAACAAAATGCGATTTATCAAGCAGATTTCAATCTTGTATCTGACTTGTTTGGTAGTTACTTCAGCTAGGATGATAAAGGTCACACACAGTTATTGTATTTTACATATCATACAAATTTTGCACAGCAGTACATCTTGAGAGCGCTGCCCTTTTTCCTCAATTAGGTCTTTCCAACAGCTAGTTTCGACTAATACCTCGTTTACTTTGGTATTGTCATAGGCTGCATACAATTACATCAGGCACTGGTGGTGTTGCTGTACTGCTGTGTTAACATGAAAGTAACTTTTTAAAACATTTCATTCACAGGAATGTGAACTAGACCAGCGATTATCTGAGTGGCAGTGTTATGGACTAGGCCAGACCACTTAAAACATTCTTAAGCAAGCAGCCCAGACCATAAATTTGCAATTTGTTTCAGTAAGTGTTAAATAAAAATTACCGAGTGAGGTAGCTCGGTTGACTACTAGATTTTAAAACAAATTTATTCTCAAAATTACACAATGAAACACAAAGAACAGAATAAAGAATCCCTACAGAACCTAGTCTATCCAAACTAGACTTAATTATGCTGTTTGGAATACACACAACAGTCCCAATAAGCAGACCCCCTTAAAGACCAGTTTTTAAAAAAGGAACAGATGCTTATAGATTGAAGTAAGAGGGGAGAAAGAGAGAGAGTTTCCACACAGCTCACTGTTGAACTCCCAACTAGTTCTGGACTGAACCGCTCAACTAGAGAGCTGACCACTCCTCTTTCATTATACAGGTCACTTCTAAAACATGACCACTTTGGGCCAAAGTCTCATCTGTTTACATACAAACAAAAAGGCCTCTCCATATCCTTTAACCTCTATACCAAACCAATCTAATTGGCACCAGGAGCATTTTATTACCCATCTGGCAAAAAACCAAGGACACAGTATCCTTGAGAAAAGGAAGAGCTTTTAGAAAAAGGGACCAGCTTTGTGACAGGCAGTGATTAGTGGGTACTGTGAGGATCATTGTTTGGGCCCCAGCTATTTAGATATACATGAATGCTCTAAATGAGGAATAAAACGTAATTTCTCCAGGTTTGCAGATAACACAAAACTGAGTGTGAGGGTAACTGTGAGGAGGATGCAGAGATGCTTCAGTGTGATTTGGACAAATTGGGTGAGTGGGCAAATGCATGGCAGATGAAGTAGAATGTGGATAAATGTGAGGTTATCTATTTTGGTAGCAAAAACAGGAAGGCATATCTGAATGATGATAGATTGGAAAGGGAGAGGTGTAATAAGATGGTGTCTTTGCGTACCAGTCGCTGAAAGTAAGCATGCAAGTAGTGAAGCAGATAGATAGTATTTTGGTCTTCATTGCAAGAGGATTCAAATACAGGAGAATGGATGTTTTGCTGAACTTGCAGAAGGCCTTGCTGAGACCACCCATGGAGTACTGCGTGCAATTCTGGTCTACTTAACTGAGGAACAATGATCTGGCTATGGAGGGAGTACAATAAAGGTTTGCCAGTTCTGAAGAATGGTCACTTTTTGTTTACTTAGCAGACTGCTTCCTGGGATGGCATGGCTGATGTACAAAGAGAGACTTGATATTTAGGACTATAGTCACTGGAGTTTAGAAGAGTGAGGGGTGATGTCATGGAAACCTATAAAATTCTAACAGGATGAAACAGAGTGAACTCAGGAAGGATATTCCTAATGACTGGAGAGTCCAGGCCAGGGGTCACAGTTGAAGGATACAAAGTCCTTTAGGACTGAGATGAGGAGAAATTTCTTGACTGTGATTCTGGTGAGCTTGTGGAATTTTGCGCCACAAAATGCAGTTGAGGCCAAAACATTGAATATTTTCAAGAAGGAATTAGTTATGGTTTATAGGGCTTAAGACACAAAGGGTATGGAATGAAAGCAGAAACAGGATACTAAATAGGATGATCAGCCACAATCACATGAAAGGGTCTACTCCTGTTTCTATTTTCTAACTTCCCAGAACCAGTCCCAATGACCTAGGGATCTGAATCGCCAACCTATTTTCCCATCTCACCAGTCACATATTGATCAGATATATCCTGTTATTTTCACTCCTGTTAGCATGGGACACTGGGAGTTATTTTGACATTACTACCTTTGAGGTCCTACTTGTTTATTTTCATCCTAAATTCTTATGTTCTGCTTGCAGCGCATCATCCCCATTTTTAAAATCTATGACATTAGCATTGATACATACCATGAGCACTGGCTGTTTTCTAAATGGAGAGAAAATTCAGAAGCCTGAAGTACAAAGACACTTAGGAGTTCTCATCCAGGATTCTCTCAAGGTAAATTTGCAGGTTGAGTCAGTAGTTAGGAAGGCAAATGCAATGATGGTGTTTTTGAGAGGACTTGAATATAAAACAGGGAGCCTCAGACTCTAAGGCTCTGGTCAGACCACATTTGGATTGTTGTGACAGTTTTGGGGTCCATTATTTCAGGAGGGATGTACTGGCTCTGGAACATATTCGGAGGAGGTTCATGAGAATAGTCCCAGAAATGGAAACCTTAACACACGAGCAACATTTGACGGCTCTGGCGTTATACTTGGGGTTTAGAAGGATGAGGGGGGGATCTAGTTGAAACATACAGAATACAGATGTTTCCATTGGTAGGTGAGACTAGGATTCAAGGGCACAGCCTTAAAGCAAAGGGAGAAACTTCTTCAGCCAGAGTGTGGTAATCTATGAAATTCATTGCCACAGAAGGTTGTGGAGGCCAGGTCATTGAGTATATTTAACACAGATAGGTAAGTTCTTGAGTATCAAGCGCATCAAGGATTACTGGGAGGAAGCAGGAGAATGAGGTTGAGAAACTTACCAGCCATGATTCAATGGTGGAGCAGACCGTTGGGCTTGATAGCCTAATTTTGCTCCAATGTCTTATGGTCTTAATCTTCCCACTTCAGAAAACTTCTGCAGTGCTCTGAGGCATCTCTAACTCTAGCACCAAGGAGGCAATGTACCATTCTAGAGTTTCTTTTGGGATCATAGAAGTATCCATCCATTCCCCATACTATTGGGCACTTTATCACTCTTGCCCTGTCATTCTTCTTCCTTCCATCTTCTGTACAGGAGCCACCCATGATGCCATGGACTTGACTTCTGCTGCTATAGCCTGAGATGTTGTGCCTTCCAACAGTATCCAAAATGGTATATCTGTTACAGAGAGGGTAACAGCTATAGGGGACTCCTACACCACCTGCCTTCCTCTACACTGTCTGGTGGTCACCTGTCCCCTTCCTGCCTGTTTGATCTTTACCGGTGATATGGCCACCTCACAGGACATGCTTTCTTCAACTCTCTAATCATAACTAAAGCATCTCAGTGAATTACTTCAATTCCTACTGCCACACGTGCACCTCTTTTAAGCTCAGGATCCAACAGCATTTATGATGTCTCAACCTTGTGGCCTACCATGTTGAGTTATATACATCTGAGAGTCTGACTTTGGTGATAGATAAGTTGTTGGAAGTGATTCTGAAAGATAGGATTTGGAGATACAAGGAATGATTAAGGATAGTCAGCATGGTTGTATCAGGGAAACTGTGTCTCACAAATTTGATTGAGTTTGTTGAGTAAGCAACCAAGAAGATCGATGAAGGCAGAGCTGCAGACATTGTTTACATGGACTTTAGTAAAGCTTTGACAAGGTTCTGCATGATAGACTAATTAGTGAAGCTGGATCACATGGGATTCAGAGTAAGCTTGCCTGCTGGATACAAAATTGGTTTAACAGCAGGAGACAGATGGTGGAGGGTGGTTTTTTGGACAGGAGGTTGTGACCAGTGATGTTCCACAGGGATCACTGCTGGTTTCACCTTTGTTTGTCATTTGAACAAAATGATTTCAATGAGACTATAGAAAGCATGCTTAGTAAATTTGTGGACAGTCAAGAAGATTATCGAAGGTTACAAGAGATCATGATCAATTGGATCAATGGGCTGAAGAGTGGCATGTAGATTTCAATCTGGATAAATGCAAGGTATTGCATCTTGGTCAAACAAACAAAGGCAAGATTTACACAATTAAATGTAGAGACACCTTGGGGTTCAGGTACATACTTCTTTGAAGTTTACATCACATGAAGACAGGGTGGTTAAGACAGCAAGGTTAAGAAGTTTAGCATGCTTACCTTCATTAGTAAGAACTTTGAGTAAAAGGAGTTGAGATGTCATATTAAGGTTGTACAGAACATTGGTGAGGCCTTTCTAGAGTACTATATCCAGTTTTGGTTGCCCTGTTATAGGAAGGAGATTGTTAAGCTGGAGAGGGTTCAGAAGACATTTACCAGGATGTTGCGAGGAATGGAAGGTTTGAGATAATATGGGGAGGCTGGATAGGTTGGGATTTATTTTCCACACAGGAGGTTGAGAGATGACGTTGTAGAAGTTTATAAAATCATGAGGCACATACACAAGATGAATGGTAGATGTCTTTTTCCTGGGTGGGGGATTCAAAACTGGGGGCATATTTTTAAGATGAGAAGAGAAAATATTTTTGTTTTAAAACAGAGTGTGGTTTGTATGTGGAATGAACTTCCAGAGGAAGTGATGGATGTGGGTACAGTTACAACATTTAAAAGTCATTTAGACAAGTTGGTGACTAAGAAATGTTGGAGAGAAATGGGCCAAGCACAGGCAGGTGAAGCTAGTTTATTTTGGGATTATGGTCAGCATGGACTGACTGGACCAAAGGGTCTGTTTCTGTGGTGTATGACAAAATGACTCTATAATAATTTGTACCTGTTGTATATCACGATTCAGTCAGACGTGGTCACTTCTTGGTGTTGGGTATGGCTCAATTGGTAGCATACTTTCATAATTTAAAAAAGTATTTAATTGCATATAAAGTGCTTAGAAATGCTGAAGTTGTGAAAGGTGCTATATAATTACAAATTCATTCCACAAAAGATTCACCATATTGTTATGATATTGCTCCATTCACAATGTTATGTTGTCCTTGTGTTTTTTTCCCCCAGAGTGCTTGTAAAAGCAGCAATTCTGAAAAAAGTCTGGCTTGGATAAGTTTTAGGGCCAATTTGATTATAGCTAACAGATACTGCCTCAGGTGAAAGACTTTCAAGTTTAAAAAAAAAGCACAGATACAATGAAAGGGGAATGGCTACTTCTCCCAGCGCAGCTTTTCCCTGGTTTTTGTTTTAGCGGTCTGGCTGTTTTGAGGCTGCTAGTCAAAGAAACAGTTCCATGCTGATCGTCCCTCTCTCTGACATCTTTCCTGTGAGACCGTGTGATTGATTTTTACCTTTCTACTAAGGGGTGTTTATGGGGATTATTGCAAGTATTTGGAACAGCATCATTAAGAGGGGATAATCTGTTGGGTTTTCAGATAGGTTAAGCTAATTGGTATTCTGCTCTCTTTTGTTCGTGTTTCATTTCTTCATCTTGTAAATAAATTCTGTTTTGTTTCAAACCAAGTGGTTTGACCAGCTGCATCTCTCTTGGAATATCAGTTTTACACCTGCTTAAAACAACTCGCAAAATTAGGATCTGGGCTACTTTCTTGAAATGTTTTGAGGGGGTCTGGCCTGGTCCATAACATTGCTCACCAACATCCAGCTGAACACATGTCCAACAAGAGTTCCTGAATGATACCATCAAAAGCAGGAAATCTGCAGTATTCTCCTCCTCCTCCTTTTTTCTCACTCACTCACTCACTCTTGCCCCAGATATACACAGGTCAAATAGAGCACATTTATGTAGAAACTTGCACAAGAGCACCCTAAATACTTTTACAACCAATGAAGGACTTTTAAAATTGTTGAAATGCAGGAAGGATGCTCATCAATTTGTTTATAACAATGAGACAACACTAAGATTATCTGTTTTAATATGGTACTGACAGAGGGATAGATACTGACCAGGACACCAGGAAGACTCACCTGTTCTTCAAATGCTGGAGACAGGAGACAGCTTTGATAACGACACACTAGTGCCAGCCTGGATTAACGTACTTCAACATTACATCATCCTTTGACTCAGTGGTTCTCCCAGTGAACCAAGCTTAAACATCTTGCAATGCCATTAATTTAATTGCACATTCCCCCACAAAAAAATCGTTATTCAAGCAAATTCAGCAAAATGCACAATGTGCTCTTCGTTCCTAATCATGACAGTTCATCCACATTTTCAGTACCATGTTACAGTGCTCTCCGAACCCTGCCAAATCTATTCTGAAAACAGTAGACCTTAATGCATCTTCAAATAACAATTAGCATTGAAAAACGTCAACTTGCCAGTATAAACATCATTCTTACATTAATGTTTCAGGAAAGCGTGTATCACTGGACACCCTTTCTCCTTTTCCAAACATCTTGGACAGGTTGGACCGAAGGGTCTGACTCCGTGCTGTACATCTCTCAGACTCTTAACAGAGACCCACACGAAATCCTTACCTGCTTTCGCATGTTGTTCATGACCCCCATGAAAGTTGCCAGGAGCTTGGCCTCCTCCCGGGCTGCGAATTTCTTCTCACTTTTCTTCTTGATGGAGCTTTTCTCTGCGCCCACGGACGCCATGGCGACATGGAAAGGGGAGACGATGATTCAGGTCAGGTCAGGTCAGGTCGGTGCCAGGCGGCGCTGACACCCTCGGGGGGGGGGATTCGGACACACCGAGAGGATATTTTCGAAACGTCAACCCTGAGGAGGTCAAACCGTCAGCGCGGGGCCTCGGCACAGCTGCGGGGGTGTTTTGACCGCGGGGTGCACTCGCCCATGCCCCCCAGAGGGAAAATAAGGGGCGAAAGGAAACATCTAATTCTTGCCGTCCGAAGGAACAAGCCGCACCGAGCTGCTCTGGTCTCTCCCCTCTCTCTTTGGAGGGAGGTAGCTGGTAGGATTTGGACTTGCGCTTGCCACAAGCAGCGAGCTGTCTGTCCGCCTCCCCCCCCCACCCCGGACACCAACAACAGGACAGCGACAAGGCAGACCCGCGGCCACTGAAACCTGTATCGAGCCACAAATAAAAAAAAACCCCTCGTCAAGCTGCTCACTCGCGCCCTCTCTGGAGGTCCCGGCTCCGAGGGCATTGCAGCTCGGCGCGTCCGCTGGTAATGAAGTGTGTCTCTTCAGCGATCTTGCACGGGCCCTTCCTTCTTCATTCATTCAGCTATTTCTGCAAGCTCCTCCCGCAACATCTTCCAGAAATCAGTGCACTGATGTTGAAAAAAAAGTCGCCGCTTCTTTTTTATTTGCACACTATCTGAGTGTGTTCTGAGGAAGGGTCACCCGACCTGAAACGTTCACTCAGATTTCTCTCTGCAGGTGCTGCCAGACCTGCTGAGCTTTTCCAGCAACTTTATTTTTGTGTTTCTGATTTACGGAGCCCGCATTTCTTTCGGTTTTTATTTTAGCACACGCCGTCCAAGTCGATTAACAGAAAGTGACCACAAAAAATTTACACACAGCTTAACACAGTAAAAGCAGCTGAGATGATTTTGAGCCACAAATGGCGAGAAGAGTCAAATTGACCCCAAGCTACAGTCTTAAAAGACATTCAGCTTTCAGGTGTTGCTGAACAGGTTACAATGCCGCCCCCCCCCCAACACAACCACCAAAAAACTTCTACAAGAGGGGTTTCATTCTTGGAAAAGTTTAGCGTGCCTTGGATGGACGGATGAACACTACTGTTTTTAAATATGAAACAAATAGATATCAGTCGCAAGGATGCGAATGATGTGATACATTTGGATTATCATGGTATCTAGAGATGACAACTAAGTGCCAGGAAATTGAAGGGTTAATTTCCACAAAGGTTCTCCTACACGTCCATTCTAATTTTGGCAGTAAACCTGTCAAAACCCAGAGATGGTCTCCAAAATGAGATCACTTAAAAGTCTGTGTGAGACATTCTATGACACAGAGATAGCACAGAAAGAGATAATACATCTGTGACTGTCTGCAGTGTCGATAGAAGATGACAGAATTTACAGGTGATATTTAATGCAGGTAAAGGGAATGTCACTCACCAGCTAAAGCGCGGCAAGATTCTCATTCGAATACAAGAGCAAAGAGGTTAACATTAGTTAAGCCACAGCTGGAGTATTGTGTGCAGTTCTGGCTGCCACGCTAGAGGAAGGATGTGATTGCACTAGAGAGGGTGCACAAGAAGTTCACCAGGATGTTGCATGGGTTGGAGTGATTTAACAATGAAGAGAAACTGTATAAGTTGGGATTGCTTTTCTTCTGAGCAAGCTGAAAGGGGATCTGATTGAGCTCATTGAGGTGTACCAAGTTCTTGGTGGTGTAGATAGGGAGAAACTTTTCCCCTTGTAGAGGGATCAATAGCCAGGGACATAGTTTTAAGGTAAAGAGAAGGAGGATTAGAGGCATTTAAGGAAATATTTTTCACCCAAATGCTCGTGTTCACTCCTTAAAAAGGTAATAGAGATAGAAACCCTCAGGACATATAAGAACTAATTCAATGAATACTTGAAACACCATAGAACAAAACTACAGGCTAAATGCTTGAAAATGGGACTAGAATAGATGGATGTTTGAGGACTAGCATTAATGTGATGGGCTGAAGGATCTCTTTCCAGGCTGTTAAAACTCCAACTGTGACTATGACATCATCCTCCACAGGAAGGCCTGCCAAATTAAATGTCTATTAGGATGTCTCCTTTGTCACATGGCATTGTGCCCACATCTAAGAGTTGAAAATTCAAGACAAACTGGTTGAGGAGATAGCAAATTCAAGAATTTGTTTTCTTAAGCTTTTCAGAACACAGTTTATTGCATATTAATCCTAACTATTCTTATACATGTTCATCTATAATATACCAGGCTCTGATCTTGCTGTCACATTATTAGAGCTGCTCCCAACATGTATTTAGACCATAAGACCATAATACATAGGAGTGGAAGTAAGGCCATTCGGCCCATCGAGTCCATTCCGCCATTCAATCATGGCTGATGGGCATTTCAACTCCACTTACCCGCATTCTCCCCGTAGCCCTTAATTCCTCGTGACATCAAGAATCTATCAATCTCTGCCTTGAAGACATTTAGCGTCCCGGCCTCCACTGCACTCTGCGGCAATGAATTCCACAGGCCCACCACTCTCTGGCTGAAGACATGGCTCCGCATTTCTGTTCTGAATTGACCCCCTCTAATTCTAAGGCTGTGTCCACGGGTCCTAGTCTCCTTGCCTAACGGAAACAATTTCCTAGAGTCCACCCTTTCCAAGCCATGTATTATCTTGTAAGTTTCTATTAAGTCTCCCCTCAATCTTCTAAACTCCAATGAATACAATCCCAGGATCCTCAGCCATTCCTCATATGCTAGACCAACCATTCCAGGGTTCATTCGAGTGAATCTCTGCTGGACACGCTCCAGTGCCAGTATGTCCTTCCTGAGGTGTGGGGACCAAAATTGGACACAGTACTCCAAATGGGGCTTAACCAGAGCTTTATAAAGTCTCAGTAGCACAACGGTGTTTTTATATTCCAACCCTCTTGAGATAAATGAAACATTGCATTCACTTTCTTAATCATGGACTCAACCTGCATGTTTACCTTTGGAGAATCCTCAACTAGCACTCCCAGATCCCTTTGTACTTTGGCTTTACGAATTTTCTCACCGTTTAGAAAGTAGTCTATGCTTTTATTCTTTTTTCCAAAGTGCAAGACCTCGCATTTGCTCACGTTGAATTCCATCAGCCATTTCCTGGACCACTCTCTATATCCTTCTGCAGCCTCCCCACTTCCTCAGTACTACCTGCCTGTTCACCAAACTTCGTATCATCAGCAAACTTCGCTAGAATGCCCCCAGTCCCTTCATCCAGATCATTAATATATAACGTGAACAGCTGCCGCCCCAACACTGAACCCTGCGGGACACCGCTTGTCACTGGCTGCCATTCCGAAAAAGAACCTTTTATCCCAACTCTCTGCCTTCTGTCAGACAGCCAATCCTCAAAGCATACCAGTAGCTCACCTCGAACACCATGGGCCCTCACCTTGCTCAGCAGCCTCCCGTGTGGCACCTTATCAAAGGCCTTTTGGAAATCTAGATAGACCACATCCACTGGATTTCCCTGGTCTAACCTACTTGTCACCTCTTCAAAGAATTCCAACAGGTTTGTCAGACACACCCTCCCCTTACTAAATCCATGTTGACTTGTTCTAATCAGACTCTGCTCTTCCAAGAATTTAGAAACCTCATCCTTAATGATGGATTCTATAATTTTACCAACAATTGAGGTTAGGCTAATTGGCCTATAATTTTCCATCTTTTGCCTTGAACCTTTCTTGAGCAAGGGGGTTACAACAGCGATCTTCCAATCATCCGGGACTTTCCCTGACTCCAGTGACTTTTGAAAAATCTCAACCAATGCCTCCGCTATTTCCTCAGCCACCTCTCTCAGAACTCTCGGGTGTATCCCATCAGGGCCAGGAGATTTATCAATTTTAAGACCTTTTAGCTTTTCTAGCACTTTCTCTTTTGTAATGGCAACCATACACAACTCAGCCACCTGACTCCCTTTAATTGTTGGGATATTACTCATGTCTTCCACTGTGAAGACTGATGCAAAGTACTTGTTAAGTTCTCCTGCTATTTCCTTATCTCCCATCACTAGGCTTCCAGCATCAGTTTGAAGTGGCCCAATGTCTACTTTTGCCTGTTGTTTGTTTCTTATTTCTCCCTATATATGTCACACATGCATACTTCAAACTAACTCTATCTACACTGTGCTATTTTTGCCTAGTGAGGAGCATCTCCATGACATCACCACACATTGCTCCTTTATGCAACATGAGCAATGTCAAACCTTTCTCAGATTAAGATCTCAGAAATCCTACCCTTAGAAATCCCATCCATTGTCAATCACATCAGGGATATAGAGGGTAAAGGTAGTAAAATGGTTCCTGTGGTCAACAAAAGGGGAACAATTAAAAAAAGGGGGTTTTCCATTTAGGACCAAGATGAGGCAAAATTATTTTACTCAGTGTTGTGAAATTTTGGAATTCTCTACTCAAAGGACTATAAAAGCTCAATCTTTGAGCATATTTAATGTAGAGGTTAGTGTTTCAAAGTAGCCAAATTTGTCGTCTCCTAATCAGTGATGCGCATGAATGGGATTGCCATTGTCCCTACCTACTATCTAGCAAAACCACAGCCAACAGTTTCAGGCTTGGCAGAATCAGCGGGAAAGAAAATCCTATTGTGCTTGACTCTACTCTGGTACCGTGATAATCAATAGTATAAAGGGTTATAGGGATAGCGGGCGATGTTGAAGTATTCAATCAGCTATGAGTGTAATAAATAGCAGAGCAGGCTCAATGGGCTGAATAACATACTCCTGTTTCTATGTTCCTAAAGAATGAAGGTGGATGGGATCAGATGTGGGTGTTAGCAGGGATTTGTTAACAAAAGAACAACTTGATGATTACTCAAATTTATTCAGATAAAATATTCATTCAATTATTTTATAATAAAATAAATTATAAATCTAAACTCTACTCCGAATGCTGCTTCATGATTAAATCTTGCCTGCTGAAATGCTGTCCTTGCAATTTCTCAAACAGTGCAGGACAAGTACCCTTCAACATTAAAATGACTGATTTTTGAAAAAGTGGTAATAGGTAGATCAAAGAGTGTTTCATATATATTCTTTGATCTTGACGCCATGACCATTAAAGTAATGCAGTTCATATATTGGCACAAAAGATCTATTATTTGTGTAATTACTGTAATAGCTTCTATGGATGCACATTGTTATAAAACTAGAAATTCTTAAGACTATATCAGATGGTTATTATGAAGATCATATATTAAAATATGGTGATTAACTTCTAAGATGTTCAAAAATCTTACAAGTTCCATTTGTATGCTATATAAATATTTTGCAGAAGGAATAAAGTAAAGGTCTAGATAAGGTCCTCCAGCTTGTTGAAGCTTGAAAAGGTTGTATGCTACCTTTTGCGGCTGAAATACCTACTACATTTCAAGCACCTCTAACACTTGCAAAATCTATTACCATACTTTCATTGGAACCCTACAGTGTAGAAAAAAGCCATTCAGCCCAACAAGTCCACACCAAAAGTATCCCACCAAGATTCACTCCTTCATTTTATCTCTGCATTTCCCGTGGTTAATCCGCCTAGCCTGTAAATCCCTGGACACTATGGTCATTTCATTATTGCCAATCCACCTAACCTGAACATCTTCTGATTGTGAGAGGAAATCAGAGCACCCAGAGAAAATCAGAGAAACCCAGAGAATGTGCAAACTCCATACAGACAATCATCCGAAGCTGGAATTGAACCTGGTTTGCCAGCAGTGCTAGTCACTGAGCCACTGTGCCGCCCTTTTTTTAAAAAGGATTTTCAATTCAATTTTTGGCTGCACGTTCTTATACTCCAGGGTCTCAGTGCAACAATATGGTACCACCCTAACTGCTGTCCTCCATTGAGATCCTGTCAAACAGGTACTCTGTCATCCTATTCTCAGGAGCTCCCAGATGCTTCAGGTTAGTCCCCAAGTTGCTTGATGATCTTGACCTACTCATCCAAATAGCGAGTCTCCAGGAAATCACACAGATGAGGTCAGTCTGGGCACTGGCAAGTTGGTAATGATCCAGCAAACTCTGGTTCACATTTTTCTCCAGATCCAGGGCAACCTGCATTTCTTGCAGACTGTTACCTCACTCATCCCTCTGAGGCTTCTTCATATCCTCCAGACCGACTCTGGAATTTCAGCAGCTTGTCTGCATGTTCATGCTTCTCCTGGGGCTGATCTTTGAAAAAACGGGAGAATTTGTGGAGGACAACAACATCCTGGTCAAAGTTTGACATCAAGGATTGATAAAGGTAGGAGGCAGTGAGCTCCATATTAAACCAATTGTTGACTGCAGCTTCACAATTCTGGTTGTAGTTTTGACAAACTTGGGAGTCCATTTTTGTCAGTGAAGACTTCTCCTAAGCACTCAAAAACAAAACCTACCACAGCTCAATACTTTGTAAGATTATTTTGGATTGATATTCTCTCAGATTGATATTCCTCCTATGCTACCTTAAATCTGTCAGAAATTTATAGAATTCTACTTCAACAAACATGATTTAGTTCTAAGAATTACTTTGCATTTATCCAATTCAAGCCTTTAAACATTCAACGCACCTCAGTAAGATTTACCACCTGTTTGCACTTCTGAATCTGCAGTAAATACATTTCCAAAGTTTTTTCTCAAAGTTCATTTTTTTGTATTTATGGAACCATTCCTTACGTTCTCCCCCACAGTAATTCTAAAATTAATAATACGTTTCCTACTTGACAACAGGGTCTACATGTCAAAAGCACTTGATTGGTTGTAAATGTAATTCTATTTTTTCTTGATATTGAACATCACTTTTGTCGCATGGCAACAAGAACTAAATGCCATGTAGTCTTACTCATGCATTGGACAGCCTGACTGAGAATAGCTTCAGTGGACTTGTAATACTTTTGGTTACATAATTATAATTCCTTACTTACTGCATGTTTAGACAGCGCTAACACTGCCGACTTTACTAAGTCCTTTTTGATGTCATCTTTTACAGATGTTTGATTTTTGCAAATGTGTCGCACAGAACTTTGCCAAACAACAAACAGTTTCTGTAAATCTAAATTAACTATAATAAGAGCAATTCCACTGTCTGCCCCATCCAGAATATAGTCAGCGTAGATCCCTGAAGGACTCCACTCCTCATGTGCTGACAGTGCCAACCAGAAATAGACCCATTTATGCATACTATCCATGTTAACATGTTACCCCTATTCCAAACCTCCTACTTTGTGCAATAATCTTTTTTAAGTGGCATCTTATAAAGTGCTTTTCTCAAAATCCATGCAGAGCAACCTTTTTCTGGGTTTCCCTCCAAGGTTCTGCCTATAGTCTTTCCTTCTGGGGTGGACTGTCCTCTGGGTTCAGGTAGAGTTTCAGTGATTTCCATCCGTGGGAAGTGCTCCAATTTTGGAAGGGAGTGTATCCGAGTGCTGATGCCAACTTTAAGACTTGCAGGCCAGGTAGCGCCGCAGGGATTCTGTCCAGAGGATCTGCCAGCAGTCTGCCCTTCTGTGGCAGAATGTCCTCCGGGTTCTGATGAAGTTTGAATGATTTTCCACCTTGGGAAGTGCTCCAACAAGGGCAAAAAGCAAATCTGAGCATTCATACCAACTTTGAGACTTTCAGGCCTGGTGGTGCTGCCGGATTCAGTCTGGAGGTTCTGCCAATGGTCTTCCCTTTTGGGGCAGACTATCCTATGGGTTCTGGCCGAGTTTAAGTGGTTTCCATCCATGGGAAGTGCTCCAATTTTGGAAGGGAGCGAATCCGAATGCTGATGCTGACTTTGAGATTTGCAGGCCGGGTAGCGCTGTCAAACTTTGTCTGGAGGATCTGTCAACAGTTTGCCCTTCCGGGGCAGAGTGTCCTCCAAGTCCTGACCGAGTTTGAGCGATTTCTATCCGTGGAAAGTGCTCCATCTTTGTAAGGGAGCAAATCTGGGACCTTACACCAACTGGGTAGACTTCCGGGGTGGCGAGCAACGCTGGATGTGGTCCACTCGGTATGAAAATGGTTTGCACAGCTAGTGCGCAGTGTGGCTCGTATTCTGACCGACCTTTGCCCATGTTCCATGATGGGAAGTGACCTATTTCATAAAGGGAACCAGGGAAGATGTAAAAGAGACCTAAGGGGCAACTTTTTCACACAGAGGGTGGTACGTGTATGGAATGAGCTGCCAGAGGAAGTGGTAAGGCTAGTACAATTGCAATATTTAAAAGGCATCTGGATGGGTATATGAATAGAAAAGGTTTGGAGGGATATGAGCCGGGTGCTGGCAGTTGAGACTAGATTTGGTTGGGATATCTCGTTGGCATGGACGGGTTGGACTGAGAGGTCTGTTTCTGTGCTGTACATCTCTATGACTCTATGAATCAAATATAACAAGCATCTCTGTAAACAGTCACTGTTCAAAACAGTTCAATAGGGTCTCCAGCAAAGCAAACAGTTATATCAGTAGTTATTTGGTGGACAGAAAGCCTTGTTTAAACATATCTCCAATGTCCATGTGAACTTTTGATTACCTCTTTTACGGAAATTACTGCAGCAATTTTCTCAAATTTGAAATAAATCCATTTTCCACAATTCTTCAAAACCAAGTCCTCAACAATATTAAATGCAAAGCATCTTCATAATACACTTCCAACAACGTCTGGCAACAACGTCTTCTGATAAGTTTGGGAAAGGTGCAATTGACAACATTTCAGCTGGAAAGGTTGAAGGCATCTTGTTCCCTTCAAACATCAGAAACCAAACCTATTAGCAAACAAATCTGATATCATCAAAACAAAATAAAAGTGGAAAGATTAAAATCCTGATTTTTCTAATGATGGAAAACATTTCAGTAAATTAGCAGTCAGACTTAAATGCTTAAAGTTTTCAGGTTTTTTCTTCCACATCCATCTCTGACAAAATCAGCCATTGTACCATCAGGAAGAAGACTAACCTTTGTCATTCATTGACCACTGCACATTGAATAGCAATCAAACGTTTCCCATACCCCTGCAAATGTGCCCATTAAATAAGTACTACGCCTTTGAAGAAAGCCTTTACCTCTTCTAATGCTTTATTTTTAATGGTTCTCTATGATTTTGAAATTCCCTTTTTGAGACATAGCCAATGTATTCAATGGATTTTTTTGTGATATGCAAGGTTTAACTTATGGCATGTAAAGATCCAGGAATTGGTTTAGTTAGCTCTGCCTTTATTCCTGATGAAGGGCTTTTGCCCGAAACGTCAATTTCGCTGCTCATTGGATGCTGCCTGAACTGCTGTGCTCTTCCAGCACCACTGATCCAGAATCTGGTTTCCAGCATCTGCAGTCATTGTTTTTACCTTAGTTTGGTGTCAGACTGCTCTGCAAACCAATAATCCAACTGGTTTACAGAGCAGTATGACACCAACAGCGTGGGTTCAATTCCCATCACTGGTTTGAGGTTACCATGAAGGACTCTCCTTCTCAACCTTTCCCCTAGCCTGAGGTCTGGTGGCCCTCAGGTTAAATCACGACCAGTTCTTTCTCTCTAATGAGAGAGCAGCTCCTCTGGTCTGATAAGACGATGGCAACACAACAACAATCCAAAGGTTGGCCTCTGTGCTGGTTCTTCCTCAGTCAAATTCTAGTCTGCAGTCCAACCTGTGTGTACACATCCATCACTTAACCTAGACTTTTGATACAGTTGAAGCCAGAGAGAATTCTATTTGGAAAATTTAATCCATCAATTGAGTTAATTATTATTGTGGCTTCCCTGGTTTCAGTTTAGACCACTCTTTGGCTCACAAGAAGTGGAAGTACATAGGCATAAATTGCAATTCGATTTACTTTATTCTCAAGTCATCAGCCATCAAGCAGAGAAAGGTAGATGTTTTCTATTCCCAGAGATACCTGGACAATCTGAAAGCTTTGGCAACCCTACTTTCACAAGAGTAAATAAGTCATTCAAATTGGCCAAGAACTCAAATTATACAATCCAAAAATAAATGTAAAATAATCCAAGAATATTTTCTTTGTGTTCTTTGCTATCTTCACAACCAGAGCCTCTTCTCCCCACTTCATATATTGGTTTTGAGCTTTAATTTGTATATAATTTGTGTTTTCCTAAATTTCGATCCCTCATTTCTACTTATAGTTTTTTAATATTGTGATTGTCCATAACTTTCACAGATTCGATAACTTGGTTGCCTGGTTATATCCTTACTCACAGTCCCCAGGCAGTGTTTCTCTTTGTTCAGTGACCGACTCAACTGCTCCCATGTTTGAGAGATGTCATGTCAGATATTGAAGCTGTCCTTTTTCTCAATTCAGATGTCACTATGAAATTCTAGCTAATTTATTTTCATCCACGAAGTATGCATTTCTTACAATTTTGTGCTAGAGTCGTTCGTTAAAAAATTGAATATGCCGAATATTTAACTTTTAACTGATTTATTTTAAACTAGCTTTCTTAAACTAAGCTAGAGCATGAGCAGAATGCATGGTGAATTCCCTTTCAATTATTCTGAAGCCCTAGTAAAGCCAATGGTTTGATGCAGTCATGACATTACTCACAAAAGGTAATTGGTTTTATTTTCCTGTCCAATAACAACTAATTTTTTATGTATTGTATACATGAAAGAACAAGTGCCAACAGGCAGTGGAGACAGTGAATGTTGGTCTTAAAAAGTGTGTAGGCTTCAGCTGTCAATCTGCAGACTTTGCCAAATGCAAGGATCCAAGCTATCAACAACTTAGTTTACATACTTGGGGCTTTTGTGAATTTGTCAAAATGTATTTGATCCAGGTGCTCTACAGGTGCAAATGCTAAAAGTTTTAAACTAAACCTTTGAATATGTTGGCATTTCTTTTTAATTTAAGAAGTATAAAATTGTTCTGCAATTAACATACCATTAATTATCACAGCAAATGCTCTGATAAATTATAAAACATCATAAAATAAAGTTTCTTTATTGATTCACAATGACTGAGCTGGCTTGGCAAGCCATTCATTTTTTAAAAATCGTCATTAGTTTAAAAATAGAGAATGCTTCCCTAAGGATCAAACTTAGACAATATTGGCCTAGTTAACCTTGTAAATTTGACAGCTACTGAGTTTCCTCCTCTATCATTATTATGTTTGCAGCATTAGTCTTGCAGGTAAAAACAAATGCAAAGTATTAAATTTAACACCTTAGCCATGCCTCTTGCTTTTTGAACCTTAATTGGCCCTACTCCTCCCTTTATCATACCTCCTTTTTCTATAGATTTGTCAAAGGTATATGAAAAGCATTTCCCTTACCTATAATCTCCATCATTAAACCCAACATTATTATCTGAATACTAACACCATCAAGATCTTTTCCAAATCATATTTACTTGAATGTGTGACCTTGCATGTATCAGTTGTAGCATTGTTCGTAGCTTCTGATTCAGAAAATGGACACGAGTATAAAGATATTGATTTATTCTAGTGTGGGATGAACACATTTTGTGTTTGTGAAAGACCCCACACAATTATTTTGTTTAAGAGCAGAGGAGGTAACCCCAATATTTTGCCCAATATTTATCCTTCAATCAACATCACAAATATAGATTATCTCCTTATTATTTCATTACTGGTTGTGGGAACTTGCTGTGTGAAAATTAGCTGTTGCATTTCCTACAGATATACACTTCAAAAGGATTTTGAAATATTTTGTGGCCGTGAAAGGCAAATTTAAATGTAAGACATTCTTGCCTACCTAATCACATTACATATACAACGTCAGCATATGGACTTCAAGGACAGGTTAAGGAGCCTATCTGTCAGTCAGTTCTGATAAAATGCAATCTGTTCTCATGCAATCTTTGCATTATAAGAAAATCATGCAATAGCTGCACCATGCAATCTAATGGGGGTAAGAATCACGTTTGGGTAAGGAAAGTTCATGTTCTGCAAATAACAGTCTAAATTATTCAATTGCGTTAAGGCCAATTCACGTTGAAGAAACGGACCTTGTAGCAGAACCAACTGTGCAGTTCAAGGAGCTCATCATCTCTGTCTCAATAAGTGCTACCTCATCAAAGTGACTCATTCATCCTGATAGTAAATTTTGTGTTCAGTTGACAATTTCTAAAACTTTCCAAATTGTCTAAAGAATTCAACATACAGGTCATTCTGCTATAACATGCGAATTGGCTATAATGCAATTGACAAATTGCGAATGCTGTTTGGATAACACAAACTTTCTACTGAACCAGTATAGCAATTTTCCATTAGCGATCTTCTACAGCACAAATTTCTATAACAATTTTCCACAAAGGGATTTTCTATAGCATGAGATCGCAGAGGAACACAACTGTTGCATTATAGCAGAACGAACTGTAAATCAGAGATTAATTTTCAGGTCTCAGTATCTGACCTTCCAGTCTGCCAGCACCCAGAATGATACATGCAGCATTTTCCTGATCGCATGGCAGTCACACATATAAGTGATCTGTTTTTTCTTTAGCTTTTAGCACATTTATTAGCAGTAGCAAATTTGTTGTTTCAAAAGTACGGTGTGAATATATTGAGCTTTAATTCCTGAGAGGTGAGTATATTGTGGAAAGGTGATTCTGCCAAGCTGCTACTTTTATCTACAGTTGAGAGCAATGTTAATCCAAGTCACAATTGGATTGACAGACTTGTCATTGAAACTTTCAATTGTATGCTGATTTAGAAATCATCTTTTCTTCGTAAATTTCTTGGAGGCCTGCTGGTTTAAGGAGTTCAAAATTTGTTTCCTTTTTTGGTCTTTGCACAATATCTTTTTGCTGCTGATGACAAGGGTTGGGTTCAGAATTAATTTGATTAATGACTATGCAGGTTTCATAATGCAATTTAAAGACAGGATAAGCTGTTCTCTACTTCAATTATCTTTGGCTCCTAAAGGGAAGCAAAATAAAAGCAAAAAGAAACTTCCTGCTTTATGTGATACTGGAAACTGGACAAGAGCAACACACAAATACAATGCACCATTTGATTTTGACTCACTTATACTGAATTTTGAAACGAGGGGAATGACAAAGGAAATCCTATGGCAGAAGTGGGTACTGCAGACGCTGTAGGTTAGAGTCAAAATCATAGTGGTGCTGGAAATGCACAGCAAGTCAGACAGCATCCGAGGCGTAGAAAAATCAAAGTTTTGGGCAAAAGCACTATTCTTGAAAGGAAGTCCCATACAGATTGAAAGTCCTGAAAAAGGGCAGGGGCAGTTTATGTGCAGCAAATCCAACCATTTCGGGTGAGGAAACACAAAATGGGATTGATTTAATTTCAAATATTTAGTGACCTGTCCTAACCAAGAGTTTAAACTTGCATGTGAAGTAATTCAGCTTGCCAAATCACATCATAGTAGATAGCCTTGTGACAATTAAGTGGCCAAAACTGATGATATGTGCAAGCCATGAAAACTTACATGGTTTGTATGCCATAAACTACTTCAGAAGTCATTGTATTGTAGTGATTGATTGCCACAAATCAAAATAATGCTGTGGCACTGTGTGTTCTTTCTTTTCTTGGATGAGAGATGAATGTTTATATTTGAGATCACATTTGGTGCCATGGAGAGACACCATGAATTGTACAGGAAGAAGGTTGCTCTCCTGCACTTCCAAGCAACTAATTTCTGTCTGTCATTTAGGGAAGAAGAGATTATTCTCCCAGTTATTTGGCCATATTATGATCCAAAGAAAATGGAAATATCACCTTAGAAAGAGATTCTCAGTTGCAAAAATGTACATCCACCTATCCTGGGAATGTGAATGCTTTTTTTATTCATTCATGGGATGTGAGCATCACTGGCTGGCCACCATTTATTGCCCATCCCTTGAGAAGTTGATGATGTGTCTGTGGGTCATCTATTTACTGTATGAGAAAATCTGCCAAGAGTGTGCAATCTGCATTTCAGAAATTGCTTTGAAAACTCAAATGCAGTGTGTTGTATGAGAGCTAAAATTTTGCAATAATTTTAGGATTATCTTACGAAGTTAAGATCTATAATTGTTGGTTTACATTCAAAAAATGTCCCTGAGCATCAAACTATTCAAGAATATCAAAATGACACTTTTTAAAAATAGCTTCATCACTGTCCTTTTAATGTGAATCAAATTTCAAGCCCTTCATTGTGTGCAATGCTGGATATAATAGCATTATTGCAATTTTCTTTGAACACAACAGATATAAATATAAATCTGTATAAACTCAATGTTAGACAGTACCACAGACACATTAAACTGAAACCTTTCATTTCCTTTGACAATTTTTTGTATTGGCCTGCAGCACACATTTTGGTAATGAGCTTCCACTGAAAGAAGCTCACTGATACCCTTTCACCTCAGTATCACTGCCTTGATTTGAGGGCATCCAGCCACTGGTGTTACACTTTTCCTGAGGAGCGTTTTTTCTAGTTGATGTGTTTGGCAACACTGCATTGCTGTTTGTTACTCCATTGCGACAGAATACCTCTTGCAACATAAAGAGGCCAGATAGCACAAGGAGAATTTCACTGAAAAAACTGTTTAAGTATTGTTAGATTATGGAGAAAATTCCCTTCATACGAAAAGAATAAAAGCTTAAGACCTGTGCCATGCAACTCTGCAAAGTAATGAGTAGTATCAATTGGTGTGTGAAGAGTGAAGTACAGCAGAAAGTAAAATGAATGTGCAACTTTCCTTTCCTTTGCTGAAAAAGTTATGTATTCTTTGGTTATTCTATCATTCGTTGATTCAACAGAGACTTGCTGACCTTAGATATGTTGCCTTTATATCTGTAGTGAGTTTGTGGCAGTGAAAACACCACAGAGGAAGGAGATCACATCTTTAAGTGGAATCTATACATAAGACTTTCCAACAGGGATCACTAGATGATCATTTTGATCTCACTTGCTTTTCTTTTTATATTTAGTTGATTCTCTTGTTGCTGGTGTTGCTAATTGTTCATGTGGCAGCTCGACTTTGTGTTTTTGATTACCATATTATTGCCTGTGTGTCAAAATGTCAACCTTGTATTTCTAGACAGCCGAGTATTATTTGGATATATCTGGATAGATTTGTACAAAGAATGTTACTGGTTACGCATATTAGAATTCTGAGCTTCTCAAAAATCCCCTAATTTGAAAGAAAAGTCATAGAAAGTTATTTTTCAAGGTCTTTTAGTTATTCACTTGTGGGACATGGATGTCACTGGCTAGCCAGCATTTTTGTTGTCGATCCCTAGTTGCCCTTGAGGGGAGGTGAGCTGCCTTCTCGAACCACTGCAGTCTATGTCGTAGAGTCTTAGAGTCATAAAGATGTACAGCACAGAAACAGACCTAAACTAATCTGGTCCCATTTGCCAGCACTTGGCCTAACAGAATAGTATTTCTTCTCTGTCATGATGCTCTGTCCTCTGGGCACAATGAGACTCAATTGGTTCTGGAATGTTCATAATTCTGCCCATGCGTCATTAAGAAATGTGGAAACCTTGTGTGAAATAATTTGTGAAAGAAATGAAAGAACAAAGCAATGTTCCTACCTTATATTGCAGTGCCCAAAGTTCTGCTGAATAATGCAAGCTGAACAAGGGATTCTAAACACTCTAAAGATTACTGCTAGTTTAGCTATAAGCATAAGTGTTATACCATTGGGTGTGCAAACAAACTTGGCCAGGAAATTAACATATGTCTCCTATCAACATAATAACAGTTTAACAATGTTGTATATCATGTTGAGGAAATTTTGGAATGATCAAGTTTCAGGTAAACAATGACAATGGAGAGTGGTTCTGGGTATTATTATGGCACCATAGAACAAAATAAACCACACGCAGGAGCAGGGTGGAAGGGTGAGGGAAGAGTGGCAGTAGTGGGTGATACTCTATTTTGGAAGAAGTCTGTCTTTCATTCAATCATTGTGGAGAGTCCTAAATGCAATGGAGCATTAATGGAGAGTACAGCTGATCACCTTGATATACGACTGAACCATTGATTTTGATCAAAAGTATGCTTGAAGTGTTGTAGAGTGAGTTCAAAATTAGGCACCAAACAGAAAAACAAAAATTCAGGGATGCTCATCTCCAGATCGTATCCTGTGCTGGAAGTGGACAGGCATCGAACTGAAAGCTGAACAATGCAAGACTGGAGAGGAAAGGTCTGACTTTCCTGGGCACTGCAGCAAATTTTGTTACAAGGAAATGTTTCACGAGAGTAAATGTTTCTACTTAAATGAAAACAGCACAAACATTGTTGTGGACAGAGTGAAAAGCAGTGGGATAGTATTGAAACTGCAGAGAGTGAGAATAATCTGAGTTATCAGGAGAGGCTGGACAGGCTGGGACATCCTTCACTGGAGGGTAGGAGGTTGAGGGGTGACCTTACAGAGGTTTCTAAAATAATGAGAGGCATAGATAAGGTGAATAATGAAGGTTTTTTCCCCCCTAAGTTAGGAAGTTCAAAACTAGGGGGCATATTATTAAGGTGAAATGAGAAAGCTTTAAAAGGGATCTGAGGGACAACTTTTTCACACAGATGGTAGTTTGTACATGGAACGAACTGCCAGAGGAAGTGGTAGATGTAGGTACAGTTACAACATTTAAAAGACATTTTGACAGGTATGTGAATAGGAAAGGTTTAGAGGGATATGGGCTAAATGCAGGCAAATGGGACTAGTTGAGTTTGGGAAACCACGTCAGCATGGATGAGTTGGACTGAAGGATCTGTTTCCATGCTGTATAATCTATGACTCTACTTAGCAGTATTGCACTCACCAGAGATCCAGAACTGCTGAGTGATCTCAGGCCAAGGGTGAGGAGGGCAGGATGGGAGCTGTGGTGCTAGTCATAAAACTTTAGGGCACGTAAGCTACCTCAGCTATTTCCTTTATTTTAATGTTTCTATTTCTATTTGCTTGCTTTTCTCCTTTCATTGTATCAATTGCAATGGCATTTACAAATCTAAACATAAATGCAAGTAATTTTTAAATTAATCCTGTCAGATAATTTTGGTGAGTTATTCAGCAAAAGTTCAAAATTCTTCCTTTGTTGCTTTCATATTCTGCTGTTTCTGGTAAAATTGTGAATACATGTGGCAGTATTAAGAATGCGTGCAAATAAACTCAAATATTTGCAAGTATAATAACAACCACTGTACATCAAAATAATTGTTTGCATGTGAAGTGTTATGAAAAGTTTCTGAGTAAAGTGATTGAGGACTGTATAAATGTAAGTTTTCTTTGAAATGTGTTATTTGGAAATGCTTGCTTTGAATTTTTACACAGGTCCCTTCTTCCAGCCCATAATAGGCCCCTAGGTTGGAAAGAATCAGCTCAGTAAGCTGCAGTAAATGTTTCTGTTCTCCATCTCCTATACTGACCTGTTTTCTCCAATAGCTCATAGGACACATATAATAATTGCTGCAGTTAAATAATTTTTTTAAAAAGGTATTGATGATTGAATCATTCTGTGTGATAAACATACTTAGTATTATAAGCATATTTGGAAAAAGTGATAATCGTTTTCATATTTACTACCCCTGATCATTTTTTTCATTGAGTTGGCTCTGCCCTTTATAGTAACTGTACCAACTATATGTTCATCAACCACCAGGGTGACCGTAAGTATATTTTTAGAAAAGTTACAATGAAAGACAAATTGAATACTACTAAGAACAAGAAATAAAAAGAAACAGCTGAGTAAATTCACTCTCTGTTTCATAAATCAGAACTTTTTTTGTTTTGGAAAGGAAATTTTTAATTTTTTTTCTTTCTTACTGTTAAGGAATAGACCAAATCCCCTCAGCATATATTAAGATGATAGCCTATCCCCTAACTTTTTCTTATTTTAAAGGTAAGTTTAAGGCATTGTGTTCCAAATGCAACTCGGTTGGTGAAACTACTTTAAGTAAAACACACTTTATTATCACACTGCAGTTAAAAAAACAGACAAATAAAAAAAAGGCTTAACTGTAATTGTTAACATGTTTGACAAAATAATATATATAAACTACTACAAATTAACCCTTCCAATATAGTAAACACATGCTAGACAAAAGGTAAATTCAGTGTAATGGATTATCTTACATGCAATTCTAGCAGCAGGAAGAGGACCCCAGTTTTTAGCTGTAACAGAGAGATGAATACAGCCTCCACATCCATCTTCAAGACCCCAGCAACTGCAGAAAACTAAAACTAAAAATCCTGGTTCTGTGGGAGCTTGAACCCACCCGTTCAGGCTGTTTCTTTTGTTCCAACTTTTAAAAAAACCCAAGGCCTTATAAGCTGTTTACATTTTTGACATTAAGCAGACCACTGGGTACCTCTGTCTCAACCTTTCTTCATAAAAAAAAGCCATGACACAATAGACCTCTTAAAGCCATAGTATCATCACACTATTCGGAGGGAGCATTAAATGGCTTAGATTTTACAGTCAAAATAACATTAAGGCTAACTGTGTTCAGAGTTATCAAACGATAAAAATGAATGCAATTTCACCTTTTCTGTAAGCCAATGTGAAGTTGAAAGTGTGAATCAACACATGACTATCCTGTTGTACAAGAAATGGTATGATACTGGTGCCTCTCTGAGAGTTCTGAAAATTAAATTCCTGATGAAAATTGCAGTCTACTTACAAGATATCTGCAAAACATGCTACTGAGAAATATGATATCTCATTTCTGGAGATTTTAATCAATGTTGCAGTTTCTTTTAAAGTAAAATTTTGCTTTCTGCCTTCTTTCTTTCTCTCTGTTCATCCAGTCTTTCTTTCCCAATTTGCATTTTACTTGCTGTAATTTGACATTGAATTATATTATAGCCTAGATTTCGTGGTTTAAATAACAATTTAAACCACAAAATCTAGTGGGCGGCACGGTGGCACAGTGGTTAGCACTGCTGCCTCAGCGCCAGAGACCTGGGTTCAGTTCTCGACTCAGGCGACTGACTGTGTGGAGTTTGCACATTCTCCCCGTGTCTGCGTGGGTTTCCTCTGGGTACTCCGGTTTCCTCCCACAGTCCAAAGATGTGCAGGTCAGGTGAATTGGCCATGCTAAATTGCCCTAGTGTTAGATAAGGGGTAAACCGTAGGGGTATGGGTGGGTTGTGCTTCGGCGGGTCAGTTTGGACTTGTTGGGCCGAAGGGCCTGTTTCCACACTGTAAGTAATCTAGTCTAAAAAAAACAATATGGCTACCAGTGCTGACTTATAATAAAGTGAGAGTACATTGGCAAATTCCGACGTCCAAAACCGCACAGGTGAACACACAATTGGGGATGCAAGATTATTGAGATGTGCAGCAAAGTAGACCTGAAGTTTAAATCAGATCAACCACGATCTTAATGAACAATGGACGAACGTGGAAGGAGTGACTGGAGGACACAAGTTGATATGTAGAAATCAGGAAAACGTTGTTTGAGCTGTCTTAGTTTTAAAACTTTGCTATAACAGTCTCACTTGGAAAATTAATATTTTCGCATGCAATCGCATTTAAAAGTGGTTTTGTTTCTGCCTTTTATTTCTGACTGAATGCTGCTTTCTTTTTTCTTGCTTTAGTTTGCTGTCTGTACAAAGTCAACATTGAATTAATGCAGTGGTTCCTTGCAGATGAGCATGACTCTCGTCCACTCTCAGAATGAGTCCATATGTGGCCATACAAATCAATGAGGCTTCTGCAGGTTCTGTTACATTTGAGGGTGGGTGGTTGCTCAGGAAGAGGTGAGGTGTTGGAGTGGCAGGGCGCTCCTTTCGCTGTTTATACTTGGCTTCTGCTTTTTCCAGATGGCAAGTCTTGAGGTGTTTGAAGCCTGTGCAGATGCTCCTCCACTTGGACGAGTGATTCCCAGGTGTATGTGGGAATGCCTTGAGGGTTTCACTGAAGTGTTTCCTCTGTCCACCTGGGACTCACCTGCCATATCAGAGCACAAAATAGAGCATCTGCTTGGGGAGTCTTGTGTGAATCATGTGGACCATGTACTCAGCCCATTTTAGCTGATCAAGGGTGGTCAGTGCCTCGATGCTGGGGCTGTTGGCCAGGTTGAGGATGCTGGTGTTGGTGCGTTGCTCTTCCTGTGGATTCATAGAATCTGGCACAGGCAGCGTTGCGGTATAGTCGATTCTCCTCTACACATATACCTTCAACTCAAATTGGCTATAATGCGATTGAAGCATTTGGACTATTATTTGTAGAACACAAACTTTCCTTACCTTGTATTGACTATAACATGATCCCAGTCCCATTAGTTTAGCTGCCTACCATTACACAATTTTCTTATAGCCCTGGATCACACGGGAAAGGAACTATTGTGTTATTTCAGAATGTCTATAATGCTCCAGTGTATGCTGTAGACAGTGCACACCTCAGAACCATATAGGAAGGTGCGAACTACCACAGCTTTGTAAACCATGATCTCGGTGTCAGATCTGAGGTTGTTGTCCTTGAGCACCCTTTTCCTCAGATGGCTGAAGATTGTGCTAGCACACTGGAGATGATGCTAGATCACTTCATCAATTGCTGCTTTGGCTAACAGGACACTCCTGAGCTATTTGAAGTGGTTAATGTTCTCTAAAGCCTCACTATGGATCTTGTTGACCCAGGGTTCACTCCACAATGCTGGACTAGCTTACGATGTACAGAATGAACTCATGTAACTTCCACATATGGATTTGGACTGTGTAGCTCTGCATGGATCTATCAAACCAGATGTTTTTTTTAAATTAAAAAAATCATGAGCAACTGCTGAATTGTGAAGTCTCCTTAATGTACAGACATGCCTTGCTTTCCCAGTTCAGATAGGTGCCCTGGAGAGTGCCATTTTGACACTAATCTATCTCAAGTCAAAGCATAAAGGGCACAGAATTGACAGGACAATGTAAAGAACAAGTGAGCACTTGTGTTGGCTGCTGACCACAAAATTTGGGTCATATTTGTAGAAATCAGTTGCCTGGAAGGAAAGATTTCACATTGGCTAGCTCTTCCTACATGGAGGAGAAAGTGAGGTCTGCAGATGCTGGAGATCAGAGCTAAAAATGTGTTGCTGGAAAAGCGCAGCAAGTCAGGCAGCATCCAAAGAGCAGGAGAATCGACATTTCGGGCATAAGCCCTTCATCAGGAATGAGGAAAGTGTGTCCAGCAGGCTAAGATAAGAGGTAGGGAGGGGCGATGGAGATGTGATAGGTGGAAGGAGGTCAAGGTGCGGAGTGGAGTGGGGGCGGAGAGGTCAGGAAGAAGATTGCAGGTTAGGAAGGCGGTGCTGAGTTCAAGGGATTCGACTGAGACAAGATAGGGGGAGGGGAAATGAGGAAATTGGAGAAATCTGAGTTCATCCCTTGTGGTTGGAGGGTTCCCAGGCGGAAGATGAGGCGCTCTTCCTTCAACTGTCGTGTTGTTATGGTCTGGCGATGGAGGAATCCAAGGACCTGCATGTCCTTGGTGGAGTGGGAGGGGGAGTTAAAGTGTTGAGCCACGGGGTGGTTGGGTTGGTTTGTCCGGGTGTCCCAGAGGTGTTCTCTGAAACTTTCCACAAGTATGCGGCCTGTCTCCCCAATATAGAGGAGGCCACATCGGGTGCAGCAGATGCAAAAGATGATGTGTGTGGAGGTGCAGGTGAATTTGTGGCGGATATGGAAGGATCCCTTGGGGCCTTGGAGAAAAGTAAGGGAGGAGGTGTGGGTGCAAGTTTTGCATTTCTTGCGGTTGCAGGGGAAGGTGCTGGAAGTGGAGGTTGGGTTGGTGGGGAGTGTGGACCTGACGAAGAAGTCACGGAGGGAGTGGTCTTTTCGGAATGCTGATAGGGGAGGGGAGGGAAATATATCCCTGGTGGTGGGGTCCGTTTGGAGGTGGCGGAAATGACGGCGGATGATACGCTGTATATGGAGGTTGGTGGGATGGTAGGTGAGAACCAGTGGGGTTCTGTCCTGGTGGCGGTTGGAGGGGCGGGGCTCAAGGGTTGAGGAGCGGGAAGTGGAGGAGATGCGGTGGAGGGCATCGTCGATCACGTCTGTGGGGAATCTGCGGTCCTTGAAGAAGGAGGCCATCTGGGCTGTGCGGTATTGGAACTGGTCCCCCTGGGAGCAGATGCGGTGGAGACGAAGGAATTGGGTGTACGGTATTGGAACTGGTCTTCCTGGGAGCAGATGCGGGGGAGATGAAGGAATTGGGTGTACGGTATTGGAACTGGTCCTCCTAGTGTACAGTATTGGAACTGGTCCTCCTGGTGTACGGTATTGGAACTGGTCCTCCTGGTGTACGGTATTGGAACTGGGAAAAAACTGCGCTTTTCCAGCAACACATTTTTAGCTCTTCCTACATGGCATGGTGGCTCAGTGGTTAGCACTGCTGCCTTATGGTGCCAGGGACTCGGGTTTCATTTCAGCCTTGGGTGACTGTGTGGAGTTTGCATGTTCTCCCTGTGTCTGTGTGGGTTTTCTCTGGGTGCTCTGGTTTCCTCCCACAATCCAAAGATGTGCAGATTAGGTGAATTGGCCATTGTAAGTTGCCCACAGTGTTCAGGGATGTGGAGGTTACGTACATTAGTTAGGGATAAATATAGGGTAGGGGAATGGGTCTGGGTGGGTTACTCTTTGGAGGGTCGGTGTGGGCTTATTGGGCAAAAGGGCCTGTTTCTATACTGTTGTGATTCTAGTTCATTGCATTTATATCTTTTTGGTGTCGCCTTCTGCAGGTATTTTCTTAAGCCCAACCCTATTTTGCTAACTGGCAGGCAGTTTATTATTCTGTACATTGTATGCTGACGTGCAGCTGGACAGGCACTGCCAGAGTGCTGCCAGTTTGCTGGGGTGCTTCACCGCTTTCCACACTTATTCCACACTTATCCCTGAACCTGACGGATTTGACAAGACAGACCGCGCAGGGCGAGCGATATCAGTGCCATTCCATTCAAGATTCTCAATGTACAGATTGGTCCCATAATTTTGATGTGGAGCTACTTACTTTGCGCATTCTGAGGAACGTTGGGGGAATGTTTCCAGATCTCAGGAGATGTCACACTGCTGCAGCTCCTGCTGTTGTTGCTGCTGTCCCTGGCACCCAGCGCATAACGACACTGAAGCTGAGGTTGGTGCAGATGCTTAGAAAAACCTTCAATGATTAGCCAAGGGGATTGAAAAACATAAAGGAGGCCAGGTTCGCTTTTACATTCTTGCGGCAGTAAACTTAGCATAAACAAGGATTCCCCAAGAAGGAGTGGAGGACTGCAGACTGTCAAATGTTGACTTGTGTAGAAAGCAGACGTTGTCTTATTTGGGCTCAGTTTTGCGAGAGCATGGAATTTCTTCCAACTTTTAGTTTATCCTTTTTTTTGAAGAATATGCATGCAGTTAATATGTTCATTAATTAATATTTAGTTATTTATTGGCATGAAATTGTTTCCAATCACTGTCTGCAGGCAAACATGGTGTCAGTGTTTGGTCTGGTGCTGTCACTCCTTTGACGTTAATGCCCTAATTGATTGCAAAAAAACATGTTTGGAACTGGTTTTGTGCTCAGTACTTTACTTTTCCTTTTAGGCTGCAATGAATTACAGGTCATTGGAGTCAGATTCTTGAGTATCAACAGAGCATAGCTTTGTAGACTGGCACAATACCAAAGCCTTGCAGAAAACAAGCATCGAGAGTGGGTCGCAGACTGAAAATTTGTTGGCAAAGCAATTGCTTGGGAACTTGAACTTTTCAGACCTAACAGGACATTCCACCCACCCACCCCCTCCCCCCCAACAGTCCTAACTCGACTACCTAGTCCCCTCGCAGCCATCAAACCCAAACTCTACAGAGTCAACCCTCACCCTTCCTAAATCCTGCTGGACCTAGTTCCTCTCACTCACTCTTACCTATCCTTGTCATTGTATCACTTACCTTGACAACTTGTATCATGTCATGCTACCCACATTGCATCCTATCCTGTACCCAGCTGGCACCCTATTTACCTGGCAACATACCCATCATATGCCCTACCAACTGGATACTCTACCCTTTTCCCATCTGGTTTCCTATCCATGGCATCCTATCTCCTCCAGCATTGCCAATGCCCTAACGATAATCTTTTAATTTTTCTTGATTTGGGAACATTTAGTTCAGGTTGGAAAATTGCATGTCACTACTATTTTTAAGAAAGGCATGATGGAGGAAACCAGGGAATTATAGAGCAGTTGTCAGCTGTCAGGAAATGATTAGAGTCTCAGCTTAAGGATAGGATAATTCAACACGTTGAAAATTAAGTTATCAGGTGATTAGATCGAGCCAGCATGAATTTGGATGGTACAGGGTTTCACCAAAATGGGTTTGTGATCCTCAGTGGGGATGCAAGATGAGCTTTTGGGTAATAAACTTCAAAGCAGCAATGAAAGCTGTGTGCCTCCTTTAAAATGCTCACTGTTTTTTCTACTGGAAGTTATGGCCTAACCAACTGCACAGTAGAGTCATAGAGTCATAGAGGTGTACAGCATGTAAACAGACCCTTCAGTCCAACCCATCCATGCCGACCAGATATCCCAACCCAATCTAGTCCCAGCACCCGGCCCATATCCCTCCAAACCCTTCCTATTCATATACCCATCCAAATGCCTCATAAATGTTGCAATTGTACCAGCCTCCACCACATCCTCTGGCAGCTCATTCCATACACGTACTCCCCTCTGTGTGAAAAAGTTGCCCCTTAGGTCTCTTTTATATCATTTCCCTCTCACCCTAAACCTATGCCCTCTAGTTCTGGACTCCCTGACCCCAGGGAAAAGGCTCTGACCATTTACCCTATCCACAACCCTCATAATTTTGTAAGCCTCTATAAGGTCACCCCTCAGCCTCCGACACTCCAAGGAAAACAGCCCCAGCCTGTTCAGCCTCTCCCTGTAGCTCAGATCCTCCAACCCTGGCAACATCCTTGTAAATCTTTTCTGAACCCTTTCAAGTTTCACAACATCTTTCCGATAGGAAAGAGACCAGAATTGCACTCAATATTCCAACAGTGGCCTAACTAATGTCCTGTAAAGCCGCAACATGACCTCCCAACTCCTGTACTCAATACTCTGACCAATAAAGGAAAGCATACCAAATGCTTTCTTCACTATCTTATCTACCTGCGACTCCACTTTCAAGGAGCTTTGAATCTGCACTCCAAGGTCTCTTTGTTCAGCAACACTCCCTAGGACCTTACCATTAAGTGTATAAGTCCTGCTAAGTTTTGCTTTCCTAAAATGCAGCACCTCGCATTTATCTGAATTAAACTCCATCTGTCACTTCTCAGCCCATTGGCCCATCTGGTCCAGATCCTGTTGTAATCTGAGGTAACCCTCTTCGCTGTTCACTACACCTCCAATTTTGGTGTCATCTGCAAACTTACTAACTGTACCTCTTATGCTCGCATCCAAATCATTTATATAAATGACAAAAAGTAGAGGGCCCAGCACTGATCCTTGTGGCACTCCACTGATCACAGGCCTCCAGTCTGAAGAACCTGTGTGTTCATTTTGCCAGATTTTTCATCAACTACCCCATGGGGGAGACAGATGAGAACGGCAAAAGTAGGGAGAGATGGGGATTGGTGAAGGGAAGGAGAGGTGGGAGGGGGAAATGCATCCTCTCTAACTGGTCAGTAAAATTTATAAACCCATCAAAGTTTCATCCAGTGTCACACAAAATCTAAGGTATGAAAATAGGGTCAGACTGGAATAAATTTTGGGTAGCATTAATACGGTAAGTCATATCTGATAAACCTGATTGAAGAATTTGAAGTGGTGCTGCAAGTTGTGGACAAGGGACTAACTCTTAATATTATTTTATTAACATCTAGAGGAATTTTGATAAACTTTTCATAAGTGAATGTTGACTAATGGTGGAACTGATAGAATTGAAGGCCAGATATTGAGCTGGTTAGGAAATTGGCTAAGTGCATCATAATTTCCCCTCCCCCAGCTGTAGCTCTTGCTCGGTGGAGTACATCTATGCCTTTCCATCACGAAAGTAAACTTGACAGAATTGTCTCCAAATTGCTCACCTACGTTCAAATCTAACACCTGGCCAAGCTCGTTGCACAGTACGAAATCTAAAGTGGCTTTGCCCCTTGTTGGCCTGTCTACATACTGTGTCAGGAAGCCCTCCTGCACACACTGAACAAAAACTGACCCATCTATAGTACTCATACTGTCGTGATCCCAGTCAATATTTGGATAGTTGAAGTCCCCCATGATAACTCTCTCACTCCTATCGAGAATCATCTTTGCTATCCTTTCCTCTACATCTCTGGGACTATTCGGAGGCTGATAGAAAACTCCCAGCATGGTGATTTCTCCTTTCCTGTTTCTAACCTCAGCCCATACTACCTCAGTTAACAAGTCCCCAAACATCCTTTCTACAACTGTAATATTGTCCCTGATCAACAATGCCACACCTCCCCCTCTTTTACCATCTTCTCTGTTCTTACTGAAACATCTGAATCCCGGAACCTGCAACAGCCATTCCTATCCCTGCTCTATCCATGTCTCCGTAATGGCCACAACATTGAAGTCCCAGGTACCAACTCACACTGCCAGTTCACCCACTTTATTTCGGGTGCTCCTCGCGTTGAAGTACACACACTTCAAACCAGGTTCTCGCTTGCCAGTGTCAGATACTTGATTTTGGAACTCCCTACTCTCATCCTCTTCTGTACCTTTCCAAAATTTTGGTTCCCATCCCCCTGCTGTATTAGTTTAAATCCACCTTAATAGCTTTAACGAATTTCCCACCCAGGATATTAGTACCCCACTGGTTTAGATGAAGACCATCCTGCTTGTAGAGGTCCCACCTAACCCAGAAAGAGCTCCAATTATCCAAAAAAACCGAAACCCTCCATCCTGCACCATCCCTGTAGCCACATGTTCAACTCCTTTCTCTCCCTATTCCTCACCTCACTAGCACGTGGCACGGGCAGCAAACCAGAGAAAACAACTCTGTTTGTCCTAGCTCTAAGCTTCCATCCTAGCTCCCTGAATTTCTGCTTCAAGTCCCTATCTCCCTTCCAACCTATGTCGTTGGTGCCAATGTGGACCATAACTTGGGGTTGCTCTCCCTCCCCCCCCCCCCCCCCCCCCCCCCCCCCCCCCGAAGGATCCCAAAAACATAATCAAAGACATCACGGACCCTGGCACCAAATGTGAGTCTCTCTCATCCCCACAGAACCTCCTATCTGTCCCTCTAATGATCAAACTCTCAATGACTACTGCTCTGCTCCTCTTCCCCCTTCCCTTCTGAGCAGCAGGTGTCCCACTGCTTTCCCCTGGTAAGTCATCCCTGCCAACAGTTTCCAAAATGGTATACTTAATGTTGAGGGGAATGGCCACAGGGCATCCCTGCACTGCCTGCCGGTTCCCATTCTGTCCCCTAACTGTCACCCCTCTGTCTTTTTCTTTTATCTGGGGAGTGACTACCTCTCTGTAAGTCCTGTCAATAACCCCCTCTGCCTCCCGAATGATCCGAAGTTCATCCAACTGCAGCTCCAGTTCCCTAACGTGGTATTATCACTAGACTAGTAATCCAGTGACTCAGGTAATGTTCTATGAAGCCATGTTTGTGTCCTGCAGATGGTGGACTTTGAATTCAATTTTAAAACATCTGGAGTTAAAATCTACTGATGACCATGAAATCATCGTTGATTGTTGGAAAAAGCCATCTGCTTCACTAACATCCTTCAGGGAAGGGAAATCTACCATCCTCACCTATATGTGACTTCAGACTCACAGCAATGTGATTTACTCTCAATTGCCCTCCGAAATGGCCTAGCATGCCATTCAGTTGTATCGATCAATAAAAAGTCTAAAGAAATGAAACTGAACAGGCGAACAGACATTGACTGGACACTAGACAAAACAACGGCAGAAACAGCCCTGTCAACCCTCCAAAGTCCTCCTTACTAATATCTGGGGGCTAGTGGCAAAATTAGGAGAGTGGTCTCATAGACCAGTCAAGCAACAGCCTGACATAGTTATCCTTACAGAATCATACCTTACAGACAATGTCTCAGACACCATTATCACCTGTCCTGGATATGTCCAGCCCCACTAACAGGACAGACCCAGCAGACATGGCGGCACAGTGGTATACAGTTGGGAGGGTGTTGCCATGGGACTCCTCAACATTGACTCCAGATCACATGGAGTCTCATGGCTCACTAAACATGGGCAAGGAAACCTCCTGTTGATTACCATATACTGCCCTCCCTCAACTGATGAATCAGTACTTCTCCATGTTGAACAACACTTGGAAGAAGCACTGAGGATGGCAAGGGCAAAAATGTACTCTGGGTGGGGGATTTCAATGTCCACCATCAAGAGTGGCTCAGCAACAGTAATATTGATAGAGCTGGCCGCATCCTAAAGGATATAGATGCTATACTGGGTCTGTGGCAGGTGGTGAGGAAACCAACAAGAGGGTAAAAACATACCTGACCTCATCCTTACCAATTTACTAGCTGCAGATATGTCTGTCCATCAGTAACTGTGACTACCACACAGCCCTTGTGGAGACAAAGTCCTGCCTTCACATTGAGAATAACCTCCATTGTGTTGTATGGTACTATCATTGTGTTAAATGGGACAGACTTCAAACAGATCGAGCAACTCAAGACTGGGCATCCATGAGGTGCTGTGGGCCATTAGTAGCAACAGAATTGTACTCCAGCACAATCTGTAATCTCATGGCCTGGCAAACTCCCCACTTAATCACTAACCATCAAGCCAGGGGATCAACGCTGGTTGAATGGAGAGTGTAGGAGGACATGCCAAGAGCAGCAGCTTAAGATGAGGTGTCAAGTTGGTGAATACACCAAACAGGATTTCAGGAATGCCAAACAGCATAAACAGCTAGTGATATGTAGAGCTAAGCGATCCCACAAGCAATGGATCAGATCAAAGCTCTGCAGCCCTGCCACATCCAGTCTTGAATGATGGTAGACAATTAAACAACTTACTGGAGGAGGATGATCCACAAATATTCCCAACCTCAATGATGGAAGAGCCCATCACATCAGTGCAATAGATAAGGCTGAAGATTTTGCAGCAATTGTCAGCAAGAAATGCTGAGTGGATGATCCATCTCAGCATCATGCAGACAATATCTATGCTTGGGTTGACAAATAGCAATATTTGTGCCACACAAATGCCAGACTATGACCGTCACCAATAAGAGACAATCTAACCATTGTCCCTTGACACTGTTACTATCACTGAATCCCCTACTGTCAACATCCTGGGGGTTAACATTGACCAGAAATTCAACTGTACTCACCACTTAAACTCATTGCCTACAAGAGCAGCTTAGAGGCTAGGAATACTGAGGCAAGTAACACACCTTCTAAACCCAAAGCCTGTCCACCATTTACAAAGCATATGTCAGGAGGGTGATGGAATACTCCCCACTTGCCTGGATGAGTGCAGCCTCAACTACACTCAAGAAGCTTGTCACCATCCAGGACATAGCAGTCCATTGATTGGCAGTTTATCCTCCACTGATACTCAGGAGAAATGCACTGCAGAAATTCATCAAAGATCATCAGACAGCACCTTCCAAACCCATGACCATTTCCATCTAGAAGGATAAGAGCACCAGATATATAAGAATACCACTATTTTGAGTTCCCCTCTAAGCCACTCGCCATCCTGACTTGGAAATATATTGCTGTCCCTTCATTGCCACTGAGTCAAAATCCTGGAATTCCCTCCCTAATAGCATTGTGGGTTAGCCCACAGGAGGTGGACTGCAGTGGTTCAAGAAAGCAGCTCATCACCACCTTCTCAAGGGTAACTAGAGATGGGCAATAAATGCTGGCCAGTCACATCCCCCAAAATAAATAAATAAAACAAAAGCCCATGCTTCTGCACCAAATTCATGAGCAGAGGGTAGGCTGCTTGCCCAGGTATTCAACTGATGCCTTGAAGTGCTAAATAATGCCTCATCCACTGCCTCACTATTTTGATTTAATAAATGACAGGCAGAGGTCTGCACTTGACATACAACCTAGCAAAAGTCTGAGGGACAGACTTTGAGGTTGAAGTTGAGGTTTCTAAACTCAGGTGACAATTGGGGCTTTCCTCCTGCCCTCCAATTTTCACTTCAGTGTCCACCCAACGCCTGGAAAATGATGGAAATCTCATCTCCTAACTGTTTAATTCCCATCAGCTGTAATAGTAAAGCCAGTGCAGCTGAAGTGGACTCACACTCAACTCTTTTGGTGGGGTTTGGAGGTAGGTGGGAGCTCATCTTCACTGTGGAATCCCCCTATATTTGTTCCAGCCACAAACAGTTAGTTAGCCTAATAATGTATATTTCTTATTTTTTAAAATGTGATGATTGTTTTTGTCTCTTTTATCCTTTCAGGCCATGAGTTCCAAATTCTCACAACCCTCTGCGTGAAGTCTTCCTTTCAACTTTGTTATCATCTTTTGGCCAATAAATATAAGGCCCTTGACACAAAACTTTGAATAACTGTGAGGAGTACAGTGTGGAATTCCAAAGCTCATTAACAAATTGGTGGAGTGGGAGATAGGTGACAGATGAGGCTCAATGCAGAGAAGTGTGAGGTGATGCACTTTTGCAGGAAGAACATTCAAAAACTAATAAAATGGGGTGTACAATTCTAAAGGGGGTGAAGGTGCAGAGATACCGGTGTGTTGTGGTGGTTCTGTTCGCTGAGCTGGGAGTTTTTGTTGCTAACGTTTCATCCCCTTTCTAGGTGACATCCTCAGTGGTTGGGAGCCTCCTGTGAAGCGCTTCTGTGATGTTTCCTCCAGCATTTATAGTGGTTTGTCTCTGCCGCTTCCGGTTGTCAGTTGCTGTCCGCTGCAGTGGCCAGTATATTGGGTCCAGGTCGATGTGTTTGTTGATAGAATCAGTGGATGAGTGCCATGCCTCTAGGAATTCCCTGGCTGGTCTCTGTTTGGCTTGCCCTATAATAGTAGTGTTGTTCCAGTCGAATTCATGTTGTTTGTCATCTGTGTGTGTGGCTACTTAGGATAGCTGGCCATGTCGTTTCGTGGCTAGTTGGTGTTCATGGATGAGGGTTGTTAGCTGTCTTCCTGTTTGTCCTATGTCGTGTTTTGTGCAGTCCTTGCACGGGATTTTGTACACTACGTTGGTTTTGCTCATGCTGGGTATCGGATCCTTTGTCCTGGTGAGTTGTTGTCTGAGAGTGGTTGTTGGTTTGTGTGCTGTTATGAGTCCTAGTGGTCGCAGCAGTCTGACTGTCAGTTCGGAAACGCTACTGATGTATGGTAGTGTGGCTACTCCTTTGGGTTGCGGCATGTCCTCGTTCCATTGTCTTTCCCTTAGGCATCTGTTGATGAAATTGTGTGGGTATCCGTTTTTGGTGAATACCTTGTGTAGGTGTTCTTCTTCCTCTTTTTGCAGTTCTGGTGTACTGCAGTGTGTTGTGGCCCTTTTGAATCGTATCCTGATGCAATTTAGCATGGTGAATTGGCCATGCTAAATTGCCCGCAATGTGAGGTGAAGGGGTAAATGCAGGGGTAATGGGTCTGAGTGGGTTGCGCTTTGGCGGGTCAGTGTGGACTTGTTGGGCTGAAGGGCCTGTTTCCACACTGTAAGTAATCTAATCTAAACATGATGTCCCAACTCCTGTGCTCAATGCTCTGACTGCTGAAAGCAAGTGTACCAAATGCCTTCTTCACCACCGGCAACTCCACTTTCAAGGAATTATCTACCTGCTTCCCTAGGTCTCTATGTTCCACAATGCTCCCCAGTTAATGTACCGTTAACCGTGTAAGTCTTGCTCTGGTTTGTCTTAACAAAATACGAAACCTTGCATTTATCTGATTAATCCATGTCTTTCTAAATGACTATCAAATCTTTCTAAGAACTTTCCTAAGACTTGATGTAATGACCTGTTCTTTGGTTCCCTACAGATGGATGTTTGCCATGTTTGTGTGGCACTTCTTGGGCCTGTTTGAAACAGGGCCAATCTTCATCTGATGTCTGTACCTTGGCAAGTGAAGTAATGCTGTCCCATTTTCTATATCAGATTCACTGTCATCTTAACTTTGACTCTAACATTCATGCTGGTAGATTGGCATCTGTTTAAGTGTCATGCCAAGGTATTTTAAACTTGAGTCATGTATGAGTGGTTGGCCACAAAACCAAGCATGAAGTTCTTTCAGCAATAGAGTCATAGAGATGAACAGCACAGAAACAGACCCTTCGGTCCAACTCATCCATGCCGACCAGATGTCCTAAACTAATCTAGTCCCATTTGCCAGCACTTGGCCCACATTCCTCTAAACCCTTCCTATTCATACACCAATCCAGATGCTGGTAAATATTGTAATTGTATCCGCATGCATCACCTTCTCTGGCAGTTCATTCCAAACATGCACCCTCTGCATGTAAAGTTGCCTCTTGGGTCCCTTTTGCAATCTTTCCCCTCTAGTTCCCTCTAGTTCTGGATTCGCCCAGCCCAGGAAAAAGACCTTATCTATTTATCTATCCATGCCCCTCATGATTTTATAAACCTCTGTAAGGTCATCCCTTAGCCTCCAATGTTCCAGGGAAAACAGCCCCAGCCTATTCAGCTGCTCCTTATAACTCAAACCCTCCAACCCTGGCAACATCATTGGGTTTTTGAAGGGAGTGCCGAAATGACAGCCTTTGCAGAATTTGGTCAAAATTGCCAATCTCTCAACTAGGCTTCAAGAGAATATAAATCTTCCATTGAGTGTTTTATTAATATCCTGGAACTCTTCAGCCTCGAAAGCCAGGACCAAGTAGTAAGAATATGAGAAGAACCATGACTTTGTGGGTATGGAGCCTGTGGGTAGATGTACTGAAGAAAACCAACTCAGGGTCTGATCTCTGTGAAATCCTGTTGCTGGTAATGTGGGCATAGTTGATTTGAAAGCCAAGATGCATAGAGAATTGTCAGTTGCTGATTGTGGAGTTAATTATTCATGAGGTTTTCACACAGCAGTACTGTGCGTTGACATTGTAATTGGCCTCGGATAAGTCAACAAATGCATGTATTATTTCTGCAATGTTGAAGCTAAATTAACTTGAGCAGCTTCCTGTGTTAGGCTACATTGAACCTGATATCCACATTGAAAACATCCCATCCCACTCAAACGACACCACTGATTGACAGCTAACAAAACACTCCGAATGTCGAATCAACAAAAAACGTTGCGTGAATCTGATGACCTTTAGTCATTACTGTAAGTCTCTATCCCCTATAAACTGATGAAGGCCCTGCGTTTTGATGACATACATCATAGTTAACTACAAATGTCACCAACTGCAAACTGGTAACTGATCTGAGTGGCAAATACCCAGGTTTCAGCTTTCCTCAGAAAATCCAGACAACCCTCAAGTGTTGAAGGACAGGCCTGGGAAGATTGCTCCCCAAGTAGAAGAGCTCAAATTCGGAGTCAGACCGCTGACTGCATACAGAACCCCAGTGTGTGAGATCCGTTTTTTTGGCGTCACAACCATGACAGCAGAAGCTGTTGGTAACCTTGACATTGAACATTAGCTGCTTCTCCAGCCATACAAAAATATATCTCTTTGTCTACCCCTTAATTTCATGGTATAATGTTCACAGTCCTCCAGACCTCTGGCACTACACCTGTAGCCAGAATTGGAAAATGACAGTCAGAGCCTCTGCTGTTTTCTTTCTTGTTTCTCTTCACAGCCTGGGATATGTTTCATCTAGACATTATTATTTGCTGCCAAATAGAGTCAAATAGCACAGAAACAGACCTTTTGGTCCAACTTGTCCATACCAACCAAGTTTCCCAGAATAAATGAGTCCCACTTGCTTCTATTTAGGCCATATCCCACTAACCCTTCCCTATTCATGTACCTATCCAAATGTCTTCTAAATGTTGTAACTGTACCTGCACCTACCATTTCCTCTGGCTGATCATTCCACATACAAACCACCCTCTGTGTGAAAAAGCTGCTCAATCCCTCTAAACATTCCTCCTTTCATTTATGCTCCTTAGTTTTGAACTTCCTCACCCGCGGGAAATTACCTTTCCTATTCACCTTATCTATGCACCTCACGGTTTTATAAATCTCTATAAAAATCCCCTCAATCTCCAACACTCCAGTGAAAAAGGTCCCAGCCTATGATTGATGCTAAATGTTTTAATATTCACTTCTGGACTGTGTTTGCAGCATCTGACATTTCACTCTCCTCCTCAAATACAGAGTCTGCTTTGTCTTGTTTGGGAAGACAAGGCTGCTATTCCTACTGTTCCTTAAGCCATCTTTCAGTAATCAGCATGATATCACATTTCCAAGTGTCTATCTGTGCCCTCGGCTCAACTGCCTTATTTACTATAATCCTTACACCAAAATATACAGACTTTGATTTTTGTCCACATTCCAGTATTTGTTTTCTCTGCCTTCCATAGCTGCTTTCTAACTTTCTATCATCTATTTTCAACTTTGCTCCTTTAGCTCTGGTTCCTATTTTCCTGACAAAAGAGTTTCATGAGGGAGAACAGAATTAACAAATCTCCTCACAAGGACATTGGTTCCAGCTCTGTTGAGGTGTAAGCCATTTAGCTTATGCATGTGCCACCACCTCCAGATTGTAATGCCCCAGGAATCTAAAGCTGTCCTCTCCTGCACCATCACTCCTATTGTGTATTCATCTTGCTATTCTCCTTGAGATGATAATATTTCATGCTCGTGGTTATTCAGCAGACACAAAGCCTCTTGACCTCCCACATGGCACGTAAGGTGCATTCAGTGGGACCTAGATGCCCTGCCATGCTGTCCCTCTATTGTTTAGATGAGTAGCTTAACTTACAAAAATAAATTTAATATTTGATTATTTGATCTAGTTCAAGTTCAATGTGGTTAATTTAAAATTTTGGGTGTAACTTATCTCTACATAACATCTACGTGGTGCAATTTCTTCCTTATTTACTAAATTTTACTACTGCATTTACTATATTGCTTTCATAAACTTTCTTGGTGTTTGTTTTATTCTTCTGCAGATTCAATGCAGTTATTAGGATTCAATCTGAGCCCTTGTATGAAGTGGGTTGTGTTGTGTTCCAAGAAGTAATTGTTTTTCTGCATGGAAATTAAGGGTAAGTGATAATAGAATATGGTAAAGATTTGTCTTCTTTCTTTGCAGCAAGAGCCTCTGATGATTCCACAGTCTGCACGACAATTGCGACGCCCAACAGAAGGTACATTTTGTTACTACCTTATTTGTGTTGTTCAGCCTTGTTACTTTCCCATGCCCTCTGTCTAGTTACTAAACAATATGCATGATTATTTAGTAGTCTAGCCAACAAGCTGAGGTCATGTTTCCATTTTTAGCTTTTCAATGCTACTGGATTTCATCTTTCTTTCTCCTTAAAGCCAAATTAAGAATAATAAACTTGGCTTCAACCTGTGGTTATATTTTCTGGAGTGAGGCAAATTGAGTGGATTATTTTAGGGAAACAAAATGATTTCACGTCAGACAAATGTAATCTTTGAATGTGTAAATTTTTCTGTCATTTAATTTGGAAACCTTTAGACACAATGACTTGGATTTTGAGACGGAGTAATGTTGACACAATGAGTAGACACCATTATTATGGAACAGTTTGGTCAGTCCATTCCATACATGTGCAGTTCAACACACAACTCTGGAAGGTGCTGCCTGATTTGCTCTGCTCCTTCATATGTTTTGTTAGGCTAGTACCTTAATACCTTGGAATTGAAAACATGAAGGACGTTGTAGTTGAACTTACCCACTGGTTACCCATTGAAAGATCCTCAGATGGGAATCTGCAATTTGTGGCTCACAGACAGATCTTGAAAGACTCACTTGCATCACTCAATCTTTTGCATTTGAATAGCATTATAATGGGAAAGGAATGAAAATAATCAGTCAAGTAAGGTAAGAACAATGTTCTTATTGTGGAGATAAAACTCTGATCATCATGCTGCACTTTATGTTTTCAATAGATTATTTGAATGAAAAGCATCATAGATTGCTAAATTAACCTGTTCATGTGAAATTTCTATGTCATGATCATTGATAATGGGCAGAATGTTATGGAAGTCTGAGCAATGTGGGCTATGGAGGAATTTGTGGCAGAATAGGGTGAGAGGTTTTGCAAGGTCTGTCTCCACACCGGGAGCATCCCCCTTTAATGATTTGGACAAATGGTATGGCATTTTTCTTGCTAGGCAGTGGCAAGTTGTCAATGAGGGGAATTATTGCCTGTCAAATGCCGGTTAATAGCACAGTTTGCCTCATTAATATTCAGCTCCCTATCTTTCCAAACATACCAAACAAGTTAGACATGGAGAAAATTCAACATGGAAATCAGATCAAGTGGATACCTATCAAATTCAGCTTGTGTTTGTTTTGGGACCATAAGACCATAAGACATAGGAGTGGAAGTAAGGATATTCGGCCGATCGAATCCACTCCGCCATTCAATCATGGCTGATGGGCATTTCAACTCCACTTACCAGCGTTCTCCCCGTAGCCCTTAATTCCTCGAGACAACAAGAATCTATCAATCTCTGCCTTGAAGACATTTAGCGTCCCGGCCTCCACTGCACTCTGCGGCAATGAATTCCACAGACCCACCACTCTCTGGCTGAAGAAATGTCTCCGCATTTCTGTTCTGAATTGACCCCCTCTAATTCTAAGGCTGTATCCACGGGTCCTAGTCTCCTCGCCTAATGGAAACAATTTCCTAGCGTCGACCCTTTCCAAGCCATGTATTACCTTGTACATCTCTATTAAGTCTCCTCTTAATCTTCTAAACTCCAATGAATACAATCCCAGCATCCTCAGCCGTTCCTCATATGTTAGACCTACCATTGCAGGGATCATCCGTGAGAATCTCTGCTGGACACGTTCCAGTGCCAGTATGTCCTTCCTGAGGTGTGGGGACCAAAACTGAACACAGTACTCCATGTGGAGCCTAACCAGAGCTTTATAAAGTCTCAGTAGCACATCTCTGCTTTTATATTCCAACCCTCTTGAGATAAATGACAACATTGCATTCGCTTTCTTAATCACGGACTCAACCTGCATGTTTACCTTTAGAGAATCCTCGACTAGCACTCCCAGATCCCTTTGTACTTTGGCTTTACGAATTTTCTCACCATTTAGAAAGTAGTCAATGCTTTTATTCTTTTTGCCAAAGTACAAGACCTCGCACTTGCTCACGTTGAATTCCATCAGCCATTTCCTGGACCACTCTCCCAAACTGTCAAGATCCTTCTGTAGCCTCCCCACTTCCTCAATACTACCTGCCTGTCCACCTAACTTCGTATCATCGGCAAACTTCGCTAGAATGCCCCCAATCCCCTCATCCAAATCACTAATATATAATGCAAATAGCTGTGGCCCCAACACTGAACCCTGCGGGACACCACTCGTCACCGGCTGCCATTCCGAAAAAGAACCTTTTATCCCAACTCTCTGCCTTCTGTCAGACAGCCAATCCTCAATCCATCCCAGCAGCTCACCTCGAACACCATGGGCCCTCACCTTGCTCAGCAGCCTCCCTTGTGGCACCTTATCAAAGGCCTTTTGGAAATCTAGATAGACCACATCCACTGGATTTCCCTGGTCTAACCTACTTGTCACCTCTTCAAAGAATTCCAACAGGTTTGTCAGGCATGACCTCCCCTTACTAAATCCATGTTGACTTGTTCTAATCAGACTTTGCTCTTCAAGGATTTAGAAACCTCATCCTTAATGATGGATTCTAGAATTTTGCCAACAACTGAGCTTAAGCTAATTGGCCTATAATTTTCCATCTTTTGTCTTGAACCTTTCTTGAACAAGGGGGTTACAACAGCGATCTTCCAATCATCCGGGACTTTCCCTGACTCCAGTGACTCTTGAAAGATCTCAACCAATGCCTCCGCTATTTCCTCAGCCACCTCTCTCAGAACTCTAGGGTGTATCCCATCGGGGCCAGGAGATTTATCAATTTTAAGACATTTTAGCTTTTCTAGCACTATCTCTTTTGTAATGGCAACCATACTCAACTCAGCCCCCTGACTCCCTTTAATTGTTGGGATATTACTCAAGTCTTCCACTGTGAAGACTGACGCAAAGTACTTGTTAAGTTCTCCTGCTATTTCCTTATCTCCCATCACTAGGCTTCCTGCAGTTTGAAGTGGCCCAATGTCTACTTTTGCCTGTCGTTTGTTTCTTATGTACTGAAAGAAACATTTACTATCATTTCTAATATTACTGGCTAGCCTACCTTCATATTTGATCCTCTCATTTCTTATTACACTCTTTGTTATCCTCTGTTTGTTTTTGTAGCCTTCCCAATCTTCTGTTTTCCCACTGCTCTTGGCCACTTTATAGGATCTCTCTTTTTCTTTAATACATTTCCTGACTTCCTTTGTCAGCCATGGCTGTCTAATCCCTCCCCAGATAATCTTTCTTTTCTTGGGGATGAACCTCTGTATAGTGTCCTCAATTATAACCACAAACTCCTGCCATTTTTGCTCTACTGTCTTCCCGGTTAGCCTCTGCTTCCAGTCTATTTTTGTCAGTTCCCCTCTCAGGACCTCCATGTTGAAGTTCGGGTATCAACATCTCAGGGCATTCACCATGGATACTGGGCACACACACGGACCAACTCCATGGATATTGATATCCAATATGCTTCTAAGGACCATAACAGGAAATTTCAAGCAATATATTTCTGCACTTCAATGCTTCACCAGCTACTGTCATTTTAATGCTGGTGCAAGGAATCTGTGTGCTGAGGGATACACACTCAACTTACAGACTGGACCAGGCGGTATCTTGGGCTCTTTGCTTGGTGTTACAGCACTCACTCTAACTACCTGAATGCTTGCAGCTTCCCTGACTTGCATTGCCTTGGGTCATCTTTTAGAGTTTTGCTCAGGCATCCTGGCATAGTAAGTCAAGGACAATCTCCAATGTCAGACCACAGCTTGGACAAATTCAGTCAGTCATACAGAGCAGTCAGAGTCAGGGCGGCACGGTGGCTCAGTGGTTAGCACTGCTATCTCACAGCACCAGGGACCCAGGTTTGATTCCAGTGTGTGGTGTCTGTCTGTGCACAGTTTGCATATTCTCCATGTTGTGGGTTTCTTCCGGGTGCTCCGATTTCCTCTACAATCCAAAGATGTGCAGGTTAGGTTAATTGGCTGTGCTAAATTGCCCATAGTGTTCAGGGATATGTAGGTTAGGTGCATGAGTCAGGAGTGCTTGTAGAGTAATAGGGTCAGGGAATGAGTCTGGGAGGATTACTTTTTGGAGGATCGGTGTGGGGCTGTTGGGCCAAATGGCACATAGTAGGGATTCTATGACATTTCTATGAAAGGATCCTCTCTGCATGAAGGGTGAGGAGTCAAATGATGGGCAGCATGCCACCTGTCTTGACTCTTTTTCTCCTGTTATGGGCTGAATTCCTTCTGGAAAGAGAAAAGGCAGGAATTAAGGGAGCTGAAAGTGTGTGGTGCAGGTGTGACTTTTGGTACAGGTGGGCAGATGTCCTGAATGAATGAATAGACAATACAGAGGATATGCTGAATATGTGTTGCTTTTCCAGCAACACATTTTCAGCTCTGATCTCCAGCATCTGCAGTCCTCACTTTCTTCAATACAGAGGATATGCAGGGGTAGTGGCCTTGGGGGTTGGATGGGTGACACTCAGTGAAGAAAGATGATGCCAGCAATGTTGACAGTGGTAGAGCATGAGCCTTGGGGGGATGGTGGGTACAGAAGCAGAAATAGAGTTAGTGTGAGGGATTGAAGAGAAGATGGTATACCCACGCTGAGTGGAAGAGGTCATTGACCTTTTTGCTAAATTGCTGAACATCCCTTCAGTCAGTTCTAAACCAGGTGGCAGCCTCAGACCAGGCTGGCATGGCCTGGTGTTATGGTCTTGCCTGCTGGTTCAGCAGGACCTCCAGAATCCTATCCACAAATTGGGGTGCCAATATCCTCTGGCCTGTCATGTCCAGAAAAAATCAAGAAGGGCAGCTCTGGACTGAGAGTGCTTTTGCAGATGCAATTGGGCTTTTAAAGATGAGAATTGCAAGAAATGACAGGATATCTTAACAGTGTTGAGTTCTTTCAGGACCAGTGTGTGATAAATTGGGGTTACAATCTGACACAATTGATCCCCTTCTCCCACCTCACCCCATTCCAACCTTCCAGCTCAGCACCGTCGCCATGACCTGTCCTACCTGCCTATCTTCTTTTCCACCTATCCACTCCACCCTCCTCTCTGACCTATCACATTCATCCCCATCCCCATTCACCCATTGTACTCTTTGCTACTTTCCCCCACCCTCCTCTCTGTCCTATCACCTCCATCCCTACCCCCATTCACCTATTGTACTCTGTGCTACTTTCTCCCCACCCAATCCCCCTCTCATTTATCTCTCCACTCTGCAGGCACTCTGCCTCTATTCCTGATGAAGGGCTTTTACCTGAAACATCAATTTTCCTGCTCCCCGGATGCTGCCTGACCTGCTGTGCTTTTCCAGCACCACTCTAATCTAGACTCTACTTCCAGCATCTGCAGACCTCGTTTTTACCTAGATGATTATACACATAGGCAGGTGATTAATGAGATGAATTTGGTAAGATAGTGAGAAATTTCATTAGGCCTTGAGATGAAAAACCAACTAATAAAACCTGACACAATTCTCATTTCGCCAAAAAAGGTGTGTAAGATTCCCCATTTCTTTTTGAGGACCCCAGGTTTATAGTTGTGATAATCATTTCTCATGTAGCTGAGATGCTAGATTATTTTGAATGTGCTACTGGAAGGTTTCTTCCATAATAAGACTCAATAGCTGAACAAGTTGTTACAATTCTACACATCTTAAGTTAAAGCTTGTTGAGAAGATGAGTTTTGACAACACTGTAGTAAAGAAAACCATCAAAAAACAGATTAATTCAGTCAGCTTGATTTTGTTTGCAATACATTATTCGACACAAGTTTTATTTATTTATTATATAAGTTGTAGATCTTTAAGTATCCCACTAGAGACACTTGACAATTTGTCAATTATTTGGTTTTGAACTGCTACATTTCTATCTTGCAGCTCTCAATTGTTTCTACTTTGGGTAATTTTTATTTAAATGGCTATTCTAGTAAAACAGTTTGCCAATCCATATGGTGAGTTTTGGAATACTCTGATACACCTACAACCTAATAAGCGGAATTTTGCTTTGGCATTGGGAGACTTGCCTCCTGGATGGACAAGTAAAAGTGCTTCTTCTGGCAGGGGGACCTACTAAGCAGCACACAACTCAATCGATGGCAAGCCCAGCAATGGCCCTTTCCCAAGAATTAAGTCCCCAGGGCAAAAGTTCCACCTGTGAACTATCAGCCTACCAAAACCCGGTAGCTCTTCCATTCAATTGTGTCATTGAGGAGGTGATAGCTGCCATCAAAGAAACTATACCCTGCACTTCCTGCAATTTCAGGTCTGCTGAGGATCCAGGCTACATATGCATAATGTGTGGGGAGGCATTCTTAGGTTAGGGTTGCAGGAAGAAGAGAGCAGGAGGTTGGAAGCAATGACAGGAAATGGGGGAGGGGGGGGTTTGTGGCGGGGTTGAATGGTGACTGTCATTGAGACCCCCACCACCACCTTCCCAATGTCCAGTCCCCCTAGTTAAGCATTAATTACCTTTGATGGAGGGACACCACATCCCCTAATTTGAGGTGACAAGTGGCCCGTAAAACTTTGTCTTGCCATGCATGGCAACAGATCCTGGTTGCAGCTGGGTTCATGCCAGTAGTTCGGGATAAGGCCCTTGAATGGTCTTTACTTGGCTACTTAGGAGGGCTCAGTTGGTGATAATGCAGGTTAATCTTCGGCCTTCCCACCTTGAATTCAATTTTGGTTGAAGCAGGAAGACAGTAGGTGCAGGTAGAATACAGCTCCATCCAATTAAGTACCCCTCTTGTCTCTCAGCTCCCCACCAGCAGTGTTGAAGTGCTGTGTCCAGTTCTGACTGCCCTGTCATAGGAAGGACAGGTTCAGAAGAGATTTACCAGAGTGTTGCCAGGTGTGGAAGATTTGAGTTATAAATAAAGACTGGAACTTTTTCCCTGGACTGTGGGAGTTTGAGAGGTGACTTTATAGAGGTTTATAAAATCATGAGGGGTATTGATAGGGTTAATGGTACATGTTTTATCCTGAGGATGGGGGTTTCATTTTTAAGGTGAGAGAAGAGAGATTTTAAAAAAGACATGAGGGACAATTTTTTTTACACAGAGGGTGATCTGCATGTGGAATGAAGTGGTGGATGAGGGCACAGGTACAACATTTAAAAGACAATTAGATAAGTATATGAATAGGAGAGGTTTGGAGAGATATGGGCCAGGAGTAGGCAGGTGGGTTAGTTGGGATTATGTTCAGCATGGATTGGTTGTTTTGTGCTGTATGACTCTATTGCACTAAAGGTGCTATATAAATATAAGTTTTATTTTTTAAAAATGCACTAATGAATCGTAGGCATTATTGGCTGGGCTGGGCCAGCATGAATTGCCCATCCCTAGTTGTCCTTAAGAAGGTGTTGGCTTATGCAGGTATACTCACAGTGCCATTAGGGAAGTAAAGCCAGGATCTTAACCCAATGGTATTGAAGGAATGGCAAAATACTTCTAAGTCAGGATTGAGAGTGTTGTGAGGGAAATATATAGATGGTATTGTTCCCATATATCAACTGCCCTTATCCCATGTTGTAAACACATCAAATAGAAAGAACTTGAGCATTCAGGCGTAAATTTAATTTTTAATATTGAATATTTAATAAAGATTTTAAAAATGTATTAAAATGTTTTCAGACTTTTCCTGTTTCTTATTTTCAATGTCATCTTTAATTTTTCCTCCTATTTTGCTTTTTGTAAATTATATGACAATGCAACAAAGACTTAAATTTATATTTCTTGGATTAAACTCTAATTCCTCGGTGGTGAATTTTTAATCTAAATGGTTGAAGGGATATGTTACTGCCTCAAATTCATATGTGCTACAGCTCAGAGGCAACATTGTGGGTCAGTGGTTAGCACTGCTGCCTCACAGCATTAGGAACCTGGGTTCGATTCCAGCCTCAGGGGACTGTCTGGGTGAAATGCACGCATTCTCCCTGTCTGTGTTTGGGTTTTCTCCAAGTGGTCTGGTTTCCAAAGCTGTGCCAGTTAGGTGGATTGACTAAGTTGCCCATCATGTCCAGTGACATGTAGCTGAGTTGAATTAATCACAGGGAAATGTAGGGTTATTGGGATGGGTCTCGATGGGGTGCTCCAAAGGGTCTGGATGGACTTGATAAGCAGAATGGCCTGTTTCCACACGATAGAGATTCTACTTTAGAGGTCTATGTGCTGAAAAAGATCTCTCTGAATATTGAAAGTTGACATTTAAAGAGGTTACCAAAAATGTTTGGGCAGCTGTAAGCATTATGAATGTCTTTCTTTTGCTAATAATTGGAACATTTGCTTTAAGAGGAGTTATTACTTTAAAATAATTCTTTAGAAGTAGAGATTCTGGGTAATCCAAGACAGGAAAACTTTGTAACTGCAACAGCTGCTCCTTTTTTGAGGTACTTTCAGTATCGGAGCTGATTTCCTTGAATTCTAAGAACAGTAATTACTGTTTTATCAGCATATTTTGAAACTTTGGGGGACAAAGATCAAAACAACAGCACTTTAAAAAGAAGAAAGAGAGATAAAGGTAGTAACCACATGGGAAGTGATTCAAATGAAGAAAACTACCTACATTGGTGGTGATACCTACATAGACTGTAATGGTTCAAGAAGGCAGCTTACCATCTCCTTCTAGAGGACAACTTGGGATGGACAATTCATGCTGGCCCAGCCAATGATGCCTACAATTCATAATTGCATTTTTAAAAATAAAACAATTTAAGAAAAGTGGTAAAGAAAAGCCATGGAACTATAGACCAGTGAGCCTGACACCGGTGTGGGCAAGTTGTTGGAGGGGCTACTGAGGGATATGATTAATGTGTATTTGGAAAGGCAATGGATTATAGGTGGTCAACATGGCTTTGTGCATAGGAAGTCGTGTATCACTAATTTAACTGAGTTTTTTGAAGAAGTATCAAAGAGGATTGAAGAGGGCAGAGTGGTGGATGTGATCTATATGGACTTTAGTAAGGTGTTCAACCTTGAAGACTGGTTAGCTATGTTAAATAACCTGTAATATAAGCAGAATTAGCCATTTGGATACAGAACAGGCTTGAAGGTAGAAGACAGAGGGTGGCGGTGGAGGGTTGCTTTTCAGACTGGAGGACTGTGATTAGTGGTGAGCCACAGGATTGGTGCTGTGTTCACTGCATTTCATCATTTATATAAATGATTTGGATCTGAACGTAGGAGGTATGGATAATAAGCTTGCAGATGACGCCAAAATGGAAGGTGTAATGGACAGCAAAGAAGGTTATCTCAGAGTACAACAGGATCTTAATTAGATGGGCCACAGATACGTTTGAGCTATAGGGAGAAGCTGAATAGGCTGGGGCTATTTTCCTTGGAACATCGGACGCTGAAGGTGACCTTATGGAGGTTTTTAAAATCATGAGGGGAATGAATCGGGTAAATACAGAAAGTATTTTGCCATGGGTGGGGGAGTCCAAAATTAGAGGGCATAGATTTAAAGTGAGAGGGCAAGATTTAAAAGTGATCAAGGGGCAACTTTTTCATGCGAAGTGTGATGCGTTTGTGGAATGAGCTGCCAGAGGAAATGGTGGAGGCTGGTACAATTACAACATTTAAAAGGTTTCTGGATAGGTATATATGAATAGGAAGGGTTTAGAGGGATATGGGACAAATAGTGGCAAATGGGACTAGATTTTTTTAGGATATCAGGTTGGCATGGATGAGTTGGACTGAAGAGTCTGTTTCTGTGCTGTATATCTTTCTGTTTCTACTGATGAGTCTTGACATTTCAGATAGTATTAAGGGTTCTTTGTGAGATTTGTTTCTCTGTAAATAAACCAGGAGATTATGCAGGAGCATGTGTTTATGAACTCCCTTATACTATGGAGCCAGGTTATAATCTTGGTTTACAATATTTTTCTGCACAAATGGTAAACTTCTCATGAAGGCACAAAGAGATAAGGTGCAAGAATATGCTCCAGCCCAATTAGTTTTCAAATGGCAGGCCTATTCCAGAACACAGGGCACTGCATATTCCTTTTTTAAAATTCCATTATCAATTTAGCTTTGAAGCAGGAAGTTGATTTTGGAGGTACGCAAACACACTGAGATGGTTTGTTATTCTAACTAAAGATGCAAATGGTTTTAAATGGGTACTTCACTCATCCTGCCAATACATTCCACCCATTCAATAATATAAAATAGTTGCTACCTTGTTAACTTGGTTTAGAAATAACACAATTGGAGTATTTTGTCTATTTCTGAACATTATACCTAGAAAGGATATAAAGTCTTTAGAGATTTTTATAAAATATATTGAAGAATAGTTTCAGGAATGGGGATCTATGGGTTATGGATATTTGGAGCAGTTGGAATGGTTCTCTTTTGAAAAGAAGGCTGAAGACAATTTGATAGAGAGGATCAAAATTGTATGTGGCAAAAGTGAGGACTGCAGATGCTGGAGATTAGAGTTGCAAATGTGATGCTGGAAAAGTACAGCAGGTCAGGCAGCATCTGAAGAGTAGGAGAATCGACTTTTTAGGCAAAAGCCTTTCTTTAAGAATTTTCTGATGAAGGGCTTATGCCCGAAACGTTGATTCTCCTGCTCCTCAGATGCTGCCTGACCTGCTGTACTAGCACCACACTCTCGACTCTGATCTCCAGCATTTGCAGTCCTCACTTTCTCCTAGAAAGGAACTATCCATACTGGCGGAAGTTCTAGAACCAGCAGACAATGATTTTTAGGTAATTAGCAAAGGAATTAGCAATGGTGAAACAATAGAAAATCATTTTAATCCATTAAAATCTGAAATACAATGCATGGGATTGTGGAGGCATTTGATCGTGGTTTTCAAGAGGGCACTGAATAACTTTCTGAACAGAAAACATATTAAAGCGCTGTAGGTGAATGGGAGGTTCTCTTGGCACAGAAGTTGAGTCCCTGCCTGTGGGCCAGTTCAAGACTTGTCTGTCCTGGAGGTGCATCTCATGTTTGAACAGGCTGATTTGAATTAATTACAGGAAATGGAACTGACTGAAATGTTCTTGTAGAAAGTCAGCATGGACACAATGGGATGAATGCCTCATTTGATGCCGTAACCATTCCATGATTAATTGTGTGCGGAATATGGAATAGTACTACACGCCACAGTGTAAAATATTGAAGTAAGCAGCTCTAATCAAGTTAATTATGGTTGTGAATATAACCTATTCTATCATATTCACATCCGTAACTAACTTGATTAGAGCAGCTTACGCCAATATCTTACACTGTGGCATGTAGTAGTATCCCATATTCAATAATCAAGTTATTTATGGTTGTGAATATCATGGAATAGGGAAGCTGTACTTTTATTTCACTTTCATATTATGGTAGAACATTGGTGAGATTATCACTGGATTCTAAATCAGTTCTGAAGTTCTGAAAATTTTGTTTGATGTTAATTATTAGAAAGCCACGCACATTTATTTTTTAAATATTGAATAACAATTTTTCTTACAGTTATGTCTGGAAAGGATGGAAGGATTTCTGCAAAGATTGTAAATGTGGCTGAACTTGATCAGTGTTTTGCAAATATTGTGGATACATTCAATCATCAACACAGCAACTACATAACTCTCTGTGAGTTCACAAGACTGTTGAAAGAATGTTGTCAGTGTAATGTGCTCACGGATTGTTTTCAGACACTTCAACATGAACACAGTAAGTACTTGGACAATGGGGTAAAATTGACATGGGGGTTCTGTTCATTGCCACAAACACTACTGGGAGTTCTTAGATTGTTAGAGAGAGGAATGTTTCTTAATATCTGCTTTTGTGAGGGATTCACAATATTAGACCTATAATTAAAAATATGCTAAAATGAAATATATATTTATATGAGAAAGTGAGGACTGCAGATGCTGGAGATCGGAGCTGAAAATGTGGCGCTGGAAAAGCACAGCAAGTCAGGTAGCATCCAAGGAGCAGGAGAATCGACGTTTCGGGCATGAGCCCTTCTTCAGGAACCATTCTTGCTCCTTGGATGCTGCCTGACCTGCTGCGCTTTTCCAGCAACACATTTTCAGCTCTATATATTTATATGGTCTTGTACAGAAAATATTTGTCTTTTTACAGATGCTGAAATATTTGTTGTGTAAACCTAGCATTTTCAGTTCTTATTTCAGATATCCAGGCATTATCTTCTCATATTTTGTACATTGAATCCATAATATTTGGCAAGTGTTAAATTTAATAGGAAAATGTATTGCACTTCCTAAGTTCATGTTTTGCTTAATTTTTCTGCTGTTGAGCATTACTCACATCCAGTCCTACTATTTACCAATACATATTTGTATCAGACGTGGAAAAAAGCCTTTTTTTTAACATAGTTAGGCAGAGTTCAAAAATATATTTGTTTGTGTCTTACCCATTTTTTGGGATCGGAACATTGGTTTGACAGATGAAAGCATGATATAATAATTCATTGTCGCAACAATCCAAAATTAAGTTGAAGTGGTTTGAAACATTATTGTGTGTTGACCCGATGAAGGTGGATGACCAAAACAACTGATATTGACAACCTCCCTGCTGCAAGTCTGCCACCTCTATCACCAACCCTGCCAATGTTTGTGAAGGTGGAAAGGTTAAGTTGCGGCAAAAACGCATTGTTAAATAGGTTCATTTATGTAATTTAAGCTGCTTATTGAGAGTTTGCTGACTAGCGGCCTGAGATGTCTGCAGGGGAGATTGGCTTGTGGGAGCTATTTGATAGCTGAACAGTTCCAGCCTGTCAAGGAACAGTGTTGTCAACACTGAAAAAAATTGATAGGTTTTTTTCTAAAAATTAAGAATTGACAAAAATTTGTTCCACAGCAATGAATTTAATCACCCTAACGTTACCGTACTCTAACCCAGGTTCTAGCTCTTTATCTGCCCCGCCTAGTTTGAAAACACAGATTCTTTCCTTTGTTTCAGGGAGAACAATCAGAACATGACCTGCTTCCATTGGATTTTGCCTCCAATCTCACAACTGTAGTCAATAGTTTGTCGCTACTTCCATTTCCTCACCAATTACATGCTTGCCTGCACCAAAGTAGGAAGCCTTGTCTCCTTACCTTGCAACCTGGAAATGGATCTGGCCCCTCAGCCAAAATCTAGTCTTTAGAATGTCACATGGGGTGCATGTGGTAAGCTCAACATTTCACCAGAGACCATGAAGACAAATCTGTAAAATTTTAGCAACTTAGTGAGGGGACGTGGGAAGAGTATTAATGAATTAATTACATCCATCTTGTGGGTATGGAACTGTTGGAGATGAGGGCCAACTTAAAGGACTAATGTGCCCCAAATATACTTGGAAGATACTGAATCTAAAAGTGGCTAAGATGATTTTTCAAGTGCCCTGGAACTTCTGCAATTACCTTCTCAAGGGCAAGTAGGGCTGAGAAGTAAATACTTGCCCAGCCAGTGACCACTACATTGCATGAACAAATTTTTAAAAAGGCAATAGAGAGCTTTCGTATTTAAGTAAGATACTTTATTTTGGACCCCTCTGCCAAACAGCATCCATGGGGTTTTTGTCTGTCGTGCTGAAGATTCTTCTTGGCAGCTGTATAGACAAAACAGCAGCCACAATGCAAAGGCAAATTTTATAATTAAAGGAAAATAAAATGTTCCTGTGGAAATGTATTACTTCACCTCAAGCAAGGCAAGCACTGGAAATTTATCATTTCAAAATGTGCAAGCAACCTTTGGAGATATGACAGACATCTGTGGTCTACCCTGAGAATGGGAATGATTCCTAGTACCCAATTTCAGGTCAGACTTGGGCTTCCCTTATGGGATACATGCTTCATGCATGTTACACTTTCAGGTCTGAAAACAGACCTGGTGCAATTTAACCCTGGAGGATTACTAGGGTCAGCATTTATTGCTCATCCTTTGTTGCCCTTGAGAGGTAGTGATAAGCTGCCTTCTTGAACTGCCGTAGTCCATTTGCTGTAGGTTGACCCAAGGTGCTATTAGGAAAGCAGTTCCAGGATTTTGACCCTCACCATACTTGAGGAATGGTGATACATTTCCAACTCAGGAAGGCGAGTGGCTTAAAGGGGAACTTGCAGATTGTGGTGTTTCCATGTATCTGCAGCCCTTGTCCTTCTAGTTGGTGCGGTCATGGGTTTGGGAGGTGTTGTCTAAGGATCTTTGGTGATCGTCGCTTAATGTCAGTACTGAACTTACATTCCACAATTCATCCATTAAAATGATTGTTGTTGTCAATTCTAATCAAGATTTCTTTATTTGAATTGAGTTTTATTACAAAAAAATGGTCATTTTGAGGTGTTATGATATTATTTAATAAATCAGTCCTTTGTACCAAAAGCTATTTTGTATTGCAAGAAGTCATCCATGACTGATAAATATGAAATTTTCAACTTCTGGGTTTGTTAATAAGTTTTTCCATCAGGAACTCAAAATCTTTCCTCTGTGCTGTAGTTTCGGTCATTTTAAATTTTATTTACCTGGTTGGTTTTGTACCTATCTTGATTTTAATCCACTGTTTGAGTTTGTGCTGTTCTCCACTTCTTACCTGATCATGCTTATACATAATGTTGACCTTGCATCTGAAAGTCTGCGCAAGTCATACTGTCATTTCATTTCCCCCCTCAGTCAAAGGAAAACACTCAGAGACACTGTATAGTTTTACCTCCTTCATCTTTATTCTGGCCCCTGGAAGGAGAGAGAATGATCGCTCATGTACACAAGGACATGAGTTCTCGGTCTTCTCTGGAATAGCAGTTTCTTAATGAATTATATAGTCATTTTACAGGTTGGAGCATCCAGATAAGGCAACATACATGTTGATTGGGTGACTGTTACAATCAGCGAGTGTCAATAGCAAAGATTAAGCCATCTGCTGTTACACAATGAATGTTCTTAACCTTAACTGGTTTCACATAATGAATACTTATCACTTGTTATACTGACTTTACATGCTGAATGCTTCCAATATTGTTAAATGGCTTTAAATAATGAATGCTTTTCTACCTTGTTAACCCATTACACTTGCCTCCAGCACCCCATTCTTAACTGCAAGTTCTTATCTGATCTGAGGCATGCTCAGCTGAACTTCCTGCTTCACAAAACTCAGAACTTAACTCTTTCCCTGCCTGCTTATACCCTACACACATTCTCATTAGAAGTTAAGAACAATGCAACATTGGTTATTACATTAATGTGTTAGTTCCCCAGAGGTCCTCTTGTTTACCTGATATGTATGGCCTTTCTGTCTTAGATTTCTGTGAGGTCTTTGATGAAATTATGGACAAGTGGAAGAGTCCTTAAGAAATTTACATCCTGTATTAATGAACTCCTCTCTGCTATCTAGAAAGTGTCATGCATGCACTGCCTGGCAAGTACATATTCCTATGGTCATCTGGAGATTGCGACTTTGCATTGTATCTTCTTGGATTTTCTGTGAGCAGAAACTGTATGGTTTGGCACAAATAAAATAAATATTTAAAAAGAACATGTGGGGATAATCAGTATCTGATTTCCCAAGCAACAGCCACAGAAATAGAATTTTAGCTTGGTTCAGCACACTTCAGTAGCCTTGTTGTTCCATACAATTGTCTTCAGTTCTCTGTCTATCTGAGATCCTTGGCAATTACTTACCGAGTTGTGGTGAAGTGTCGCAGTCTTGTCACTATGGATAAGGTATGGAAGTAAAGCATGAGTCAATGCAACAATTTAATAATATTTTCTGATAAAAGATCATGACCTAATTTTTTTTTATCCACAGATGGTGAAAAACCTGTTGAGTATTGTCTGTTGATTAAAAGATTAAATTGCCACTTGTGAGATTTTAGAGAAAAAGCTAATGTTGGCTACAGAGCTGTTGCGAAGGCAGGGAGGTTGCTTCTCTTGGGGACTCTCCAGTAGCAACTCTCCACTTTTATGCCACACCTCTGGCCTCTAAAATCCTCATTACCCACCAATGCCCTTCTCTCTCTCTCTCTCACACACACAAACACACACAAACTCACACACTCACTTAGATATATCTTCAAGTCATAGTGTAGAGTCATAGAGATGTACAGCATGGAAACAGAACCTTCAGTCCTACTTGTTCATGCTGACCAGATATCCTAAACAAATCAAGTCCCATTTGCCTGTCCTTGCAACATATTCTTCCTGTTTGTGGTTCCAGCAGTGGTCACCAATCTCTTCTGCTAAGATTACAGAGCCAACAACCAAATAGATCGACTGGCAACTCTCTTGGCTGAGACTTCTGTTCATGAGGGTTGGAATTGTCATTGTCAAATAATCAAGGGCACCCCCAGTGTACTATTATTATGGGCGATTGGATGTCTGGTCTGTGTGGTTCTGACCCACCTTGTGCCAGGTAGGCTATCCATCAACTGTATTCCCCCTCCACATTAATTGAAACATTTGGACTAAAGTCATGCTGTTACTGATGCATCAGCTCAGAGTGAAACTACTTTACATCAATTCTACCATTACATTGTAAAAGCAAAATGTGAAGAAGATGGTATTGCATTAGTAAATGTGCCTTTCACAACCACAGGAGGTCTCAAAGAACTTTGTAGACAGTGAAGTATTTTTAAAATGTAGTCACTGTCATTATGTTTCATCCTTCTTTCCGGTTTGATATAATCAGGATCTGAAGTTAAGATGTGATATCCATTTAGAAGCAATACATGCATGTGCATTGGATATGGACCTTTGTAACATTGACCAACCTGGCCTGTAGTTTCCCCACCTGTGACTGACATTGAGTCTATTATTTTTGTATATCCACTGTCTAATACTTGTGTCAGACCCGTTGCTAAATTGGGTCACAATTAAATTCATACTCTATTTGGTTTTCATGGGTGTCCAGGGGTTGAAATAGATGTTCCTCAAGGGGAACCAGAAGACTGCTAGCTGAAGTATAATTTTTTTTACATGAATCCAGAACCATATGGAGCGGAAGTGTTCCAATTGGCTCTGTATCAAAACAGTAGGCTGCTAACTTCCTGTATGTGCCACACCCTTTCTTTTGGTCCACAGCTTGAAAATTTTCTTTTATCCAGCCCTGTGCTAAGATTAACAGTCTGTCTCTGGGACTACAATAGACATTTGTAGTTCCTCAGGAACATACAAGTGAGGTCAGCTGAACATTTTGACTTAGTCCTTCCTTAAGTCTGTTTGTGTGCCTGTAGTTTGCCCTGCATCCAGATTATATCCTGATTGGACACAATGAAATTTTTATGCTTTAACCATAAAATAACGTATTCATTAATCACCATCCCAGATTGCTGGACCCAGATTAATTAAATCGGCTGCTGATTACATTTCTGCAAAGGATCTCCTGACTATCATTCCCTACTTCAGGAGGTCAGCATCTTAAAACCCTGGGGAAACATCAGAAACAGTTTTCTGAGATTTCTGCAGACCTACCAGAGAAGATATGGAAAATTGGAAAGCGCAGCTTATCCTATTTCCAGGACATATTAGGGTTACTGAAGTAGTTGGTGGAGTGTTATGGAGAATGTGTTGATGCTTGCTAGTCATGTGACATTTAGACAGTTAAAAACATTAAGTATTAATTATGAAAGAGCTCACTGCATTTCCTCTGTTTTCTTCAGGAGATTTTACAGTCAAGCTCGACATGCGGGGATACAATTTTTCTCTTTCTGTGCAGCCCAATCAATCAATCCCAAGGCAACTTCTGCTTGCACAGCAGTATACAAAGGAACTGTGTACTTCAACAAAATCCATATTGGCAGCTGACCCTAAACTCCAGGAGATGATCAACTCCATGCTACAGACTGAAGATCAGCATCTTGAAATGGTGAAGCGTGTGAATGAATCCTATCCAGAGCAGACTCGATGTTTGTCGAATGCCAAAGACAATTTCATGGAATTAAGGCGAGCCAAACAGTTTTCAAATGTACACAAGGAATTAGCTGATAGGGTACTTAAAGACATTGTGGAAATCGTGGGCATAAATGTATAAAAGTTTGGAACTAATGTACAATCATACTTCTGTGAGCTCATGACTTCAAAAACAAAACACTATGGAATTTAGTAACCATTGGGATGTTGCCTCCTATAACTATTACTATTATTTTCTTGCCCAAGCAATTTTCTTTGTTATTATGAATGGCTGGCATATCACACTGATACAAGCTGATTGAAAATGGTGTTAGATTTCAAATGTAACACACATGAAAATAATTCTTTAATTCCTATGTATAGTATTTCATATCCTGAACACATCAGAGATGGGGTGGAGAGTAAATTTCTTTATAAGCTCACTAAGTGATCTGTCACAACTTTGGATAATGTGTTGTAGAAGCCTATAAAAATACTTGCGGTAAATTCTCACTTAAAGTCATGATTGCATTACTGAAAATTGCAACTTTAAGTGAACCATGATTTCCCATAGGGATAAATGTTAAAGCCAGAAATAGGCTCCTTCAGATATTATTTGCCTGGAATAAACAATGTACAAGTTGAAATACTGCACCACACATGCTGTACTGTGCACTCCTAGCTAAAATAACTTGCAAAATAAATTCCTAAATGTAACAAATATTGTATACATCAAATTAAACAAAATCCAGCAGACCCTTTTAAGCAATATCTGTGGATTGGGGATAGTTTGTATCCACTCTGACTGAAGAGTTTAGAAATGGCTGACAAATCCAAGAGGGCAAAAGTAAGGACTGCAGATGCTGGAGATTAGAATCAAGGTTAGAGTGGTGCTGGAAAAGCACAGCAGGTCAACTAACATCCAAGGAGCAGGATAGTTTTCCTGCTCCTCGGATGCTGCCTGACCTGTTGTGGTTTTCCAGCACCACACTAATCTTGATAAATCCAAGAGTCAATCTCCAGATTCTACTCTGTGTGGGTAGATATTTGGAAGGTCTATTAGATGAGTTACTTAGAGATCCTTGTATTCTCTTCATTGCCTTGTCTTCATCTCTTGCTCCCAAATGAACATTCTCCCATTTTGATCGGTCACCATGATATTGTTTCTAGACTGGCTCACCCTGCTAGCACTTAAGGGCTAACATTTTGTGCATTGTGTTTTATGTTGTCGGTTTTATCAGGGATTATTCTCCCTGTTGTAAGGGGTAATCTAGACACTCTATCAGTCAGCAATATTTACTACTCATTCTCCTGCCTGACATCATCTGAAATCATCTGAGTTCATTGTTGATTTCCTTGATGGCCTTACAGCCGCAAGTTCATTGCCACCATTTACTGAGGCTTGTGGCCTTGTACAAAAGGTTTTGCAACAATAATCCCAAAAAGGGGCTGAGAGCTCTCAGGCAGAGGTTCGAAAATACAATAAGAGTGCATTGGTTTGGTCATGATTTAGACATGCCGGTGTTGGACTGGGGTGTACCAAGTTAAAAATCACACAACACCAGGTTATATTCCAACAGATTTAATTGGAAGCACTAGCTTTTGGGGCACTGCTCCTTCCACCTGATGAAGGAGCAGCGCTCCGAAAGCTAGTGCTTCCATTGGATTGGTGATAATATACTGATATGGACTGAGAATTAGTTGATGCACAGAAAACAGAGAGTGGGAATAAATAGATCATTCTCTGGATAGCAGGCTGTTACTAGTACAGTACTGCAAAGATCACCACTAAATCAAAGCTGTTAAAAGTCTATGCAAACTATGTGGTGCCAGACCCAACTGTATGTCATATTTCTGAACTTGTTGGTGGCTCAAAACTGGAATCTAAGTTGTGAGGAGAATACAAGGAGGCTTCACGTGGTCAGGCTAAGTGAAATGGCTAGAACCTAGCAGGTGGAATATTAACATAAAATATGAAGTTATTTACTTTGGCAGAAGAACAGACAGATTATTTCTGAAAATGATGAGAAGTTGGGAAGTGCAGGTGTCCAAAGGGAACTTGGGTGTCCACATTATCAAGCAAATGCAGCAAGTAATTAGGAAGACAAATGGTGTCATTCATTACAAGGGGATCGGAGTACAAAAGATGACTTGGTGCAATTATATAGAGACACGGTGAGATGTTTACTGATGTCAGCACATGTACGCTATGTGCCACATTAATTTGTGCATGCATATTTAAATGATTCCAGGACGATAAGACCTATGGGCTGGGGTTGGAGTTGGGGTAGGACCTGGGAGGTTGGGCGAATAGCACCCAAATCCTCTCGTCAGTAGCCTCTGTTCCTCATTCTCCCCCATTCTTACTCTTCCACCTTCTATCCTCATTCTTCTGCCATCCTCACTCTTCCTCTGCCATTCCCACTCCCCCCTCCCAACCTCAACATTTTATATGATGGTGTATTGGGTCTGGAATTATGCATATGTGCAATTCTATAGTCGCACATAGGCATAGTTTCCTGTCGTTTCAAGTGTCAGCAGACACTGCTTCTCAGTTCTGGTCTCTTTATCAATGGAATGATTATAATTGAAGATCACCAGATTATTCCTAAGGATGCTGGGATTATTTTGTGAGGAACCTGTATTCCTCGAACTTTGAAGCACTAGAAATGATCACCTTAAAAATTCAGATCGGATGTGAAAGGGTGGATGTTGGTAAAATTTGCGATGCTTAGTAGGTTTTCTTGCTGTATCTTACCAAATTTGCCTCAATAATTGTCCCTTAATATGGTGCCTCTCTTGTCCAGTTTCTGCTTCATCTTATCATGTGCTGTTCCTGAAAAAACTCACCACTCAACAGATGTCCTGGATTCATCAGCATCTCTTGCACTTGTACATCTTTAAAAAGCTGTTGTGCACCCAGGCAAGCAGTGTCAGTCTGGACGTGCCCTGCAGGGTTGCTGATATTTGCTTTTAACATAGTGGACAGAGCAAATTGGTGCCGTGCTTTGTGGTAGATCCTGCAGGTCCTGCTGGAATGAGTTGGTACAAAAGCAGGACTTCCTCTTCCCTCAGGACCAGCAGTGGGGGACATATCACCAAATCATGTCAGGTTGCCACCCAAATAAAAGCAGTCTCAACCGTCTGGAAGCATTGTAGGAAGAAGGTCAATCTCCTTCTCTACTCTGCCAGGGTAAGTGCCATCATTTTCTTCAATACCTCACACTCACTCTATCTCTGGCAATGTACCCACCTCCCACCAAGGTTCATGTGCAGTACTCTCACTAATGCCTACAACATCACCTCCAACTGCCCTTACCCAACCCTGACACCACTAACACTGCATACCATCTGTGCTGCCTACTTACTTGCTCAGGACACCATCTCACAACAGCAATATCTGAGCCATCCACTATTATCTTCCATAATACCCATTTCTCTTTCAGGAGGAAAATATGCAGAAAAAGTCAAGACACATAGTGTGCTGCCTATCATTCAACTCTTCATCCCTTGTGGAGAACATGATCCTGACTCTGCTCAGGGTCTGAACTGGTATAGGAAGCTGCCCTAGATTTACTGTACTGGCAACCCTTGATATGGTCATATGCCAGTCTTTTTCTCTGTGATAAACAGCATAGCAATATGAGGCTGGTACCTCTAGCTGAGGGGCAAAGCATAAAAAGGCAAGACAATGCAAGGCAGAGATGCTGTGACATCTGGGTTTGGGTTAAAATTTGTGAGTGCCATGGCAGCGAGCAAAGAGCTGCAAGATGCAGCCTGGTCCAGTTCATGAGCTGGTTGTGAGTCCTTGAGCATAGTGTTCTTCCTGCAGCAGTACGATGATAGTGACCAGTGCAGCCCAAAGTATAGAAATGTCTTGTAAGTAGATTGGAATTGTGACATGACAGTTTTTAGAGCTGTCCATGGGTGTGGAGTGGGTGTGGCTGGTGCCCACTGAGCCTGCCCTGAAATGTTGATGCCCAGTTTCCAAAATGGAGATAATTCAGAGCAAGTAGTGAGCTGAATGTTCTAGGTACTTGCTCTGCTTTTCTTGTCGAGTTTTCCCAATGTCTAGCTTGTTTGGTGTGTTTGTTAGATAAAAGGCTGAATATGATTGAGGCACGGTAAAGAAAGCATTTTAACGAGCATGATTTCCTGTTGATCGGCAACTTAATGCTGCCTTGTGAGAATCTCACCACTCTGCTTGTGAAAGGCATAAAAGATTGAGTTGCTCTTAACGTCAAGTTGGGCCTTCCTACAGGTGTCGACCAATTCTGTTACAGATCCTGCCATTCCCATGGTGCTCAGAAATCTCTAAGGTTCCAACCCAAAGACATCAACTGAATCATGGGACCTGATGGCACAATTGCTCCTGATGACAGCATGCCCCTTGCACATTGTCACACGGTCGTGATATGTTCACAACCCGTAAGTGCTAAATGCTCAAGCAGAACACAGATTAAAGCTCCATGGTGCCAAAGTGAAGATGGTAATCTTACCCGAGAGGCACGGCCTGAAAAAATACACATTCAAGCAAAACAATGTTCAGTGCCACAACTAAAAGTTGGTTTGTATATTTATGTAAGAGGTAATTATATAATTTCTTTGGTTTCAACTCCTTCTTTAATTGTTGCATTTGCAAAGCTCAGAAGTCAGTTTACTGGGCAATGCAGAATTGATTCTTAATCACAAAGTTGTAAATCAGTGATTTATTGATTGGACTTTACTCAGCCCACAGCACCAACAATGTTTGCAAATCCAGATGGAGCAATTGCTCCTTGTTTTTAAAGCGACCAGGGAGCACAATATGGGGATAGGTCTGACAGTTGAATCTCCAGAAGCAGTAATCAGTTTATGGGGAGGAGGTTGAATAAAATTGGCTGAAAGTAACACATGTCTCAATGCAGGAAGATGGTGCTGAGTCAATGAGGAGGTGGGTGAGTGCTAATGTTATGCAAAGTTAGGAGGTGGAGCCCTTCTGGCTCTATATTCAGGCAAGTATAAAACTTTGGACTTAATTTTCACAGCAACCCTTAGTGTGCTGTTTGATCATAAGAATTCAAAGGATGGGAGCTAGAGAAAAACATTTGGACTCTTGAGCTACATTGCCATTCACTAAGACCATGGCTGATCTGATTGTGGTCTGGATTCCACTTTCCCTCTCCTGCTGTCATAACTCTTAACTCCCTTGCAGATCAAGAAAATCTGTCCGCCTCAGCTTTGACAGTGATACCTCAACCTCTATTGTTCTCTGCAAAGGAGAACTCCAGAGACAAATAACCTCCTGAGAGAAGAAATTCCTCCTCATCTCTGTCTTAAATTAGAAACTCTATTTTTAAACTCTGCACAAGTGTTCTAGATTCCCCTATGAAAGGAAACATTCTCTCAGAATATTTTACGTTTCAAAAAGAACATCCCTCATTCTTTGAAAATCCAATGTGCAACCTTCATAAGGCATCTTTCTATAAATCAGTCTTGTGAACTTTAACGGAACTACTTCCAGTGCAAGTATATCTATGTTTCTATATTTCTGTGGCGGTTAAATTAAAGATATGTTTTCAAGGAGTTGGATATAGTTCTGAGGACTAAAGGGTCAAAGGAAGGCAATGTCCTAGTTGTATTATTGCTGGGCTGTCAGAAACCCAGGTAATGTTCTGGGGACCTGGGTTTGAATCCAGCAATGGTAGATAGTGGAATTTGAATTCAATAAACATCTGGAATCAAGAGTCTAATGATGACTATGAATCCATTGTTGATTGTCAGGAAAATCTTATCTGATTAACTATTGTCCTTGAGGGAAGGAAACTGCCATCTTTACCTGGCATGTGACTCCAAACACACAGCAATGTAGTTGACTCTGGGCAATTAGGGATTGGTAATAAATACTTGCTGAGGAAGTGATGTCCTCATCCCGTGAATGAATTTTAAAAAGGGGTATCAAGAGAAAATGGGAACAGCATACTAAGTTGGATGATTAAGTATGATCATATTGAATGGTAGTACAATCTGGGAGGGCTGAATGGCTTAGTCCTGCTCCTATTTTCGATGTTTCTATCTTTTGTTTTAAGTAAGGGAACCAGAACTATGACCAATAGTCTAGGTATAGTCCCACCTGGACAGATTTACTGTTGTAGCAAAACTTCCCTAATTTTATACTGCATGCTCCTTGCAATAATGGGTTACATTCCATTTTCCTTCCAAATTTCTTTCTAAAGCTGAATGCTAACTTTTTGTGATCATGTACAAAGATTCCCAGATCCATCTATACCACAGGATCTGTCCATTTAATTAATATTCTGCTTTTCCTTCCAATTTAACTTCACGTTTCCCCACAAGACAAAGAACAAATTTTTGTCCATTCTCTTTACCTATCTGTATCCTTTTGATGGTTCTTTGAATTCTCACAACTAGTTTCCTACCTATTTTAACTAGTTCAATCATGTCATGATACACCTCCAGTGAGGAATAAGACTGAAACCTTGTCTTTCATGCCCAGAAGTAGGGTTACAAACATTGTGCCACAATGCCTATTTGCCTTCCTATTTATTTTATTCCACTTGCTCAGAGATGATATTACATAACTCTGAAGAAGGTGGGACCTGAACATGGGCCTCTTCGCTCAGAAATTACCACTGCACATTGGGCACCCCCCCCCCCCCCTCCCCCCCCCCCCAATCTCTGTATTATTAGAAAATTTAGATCTAATACAAGCCTTCATTTGAGTCATCCGTGCAGTTTGTACATATTTGAGGCCCTAGCACCTACCCCTTTGTTACAGTTTAGATTGATTGTTGCATTTGCAGCAAATCAGAGCACAGTGTGCATAGTTCCTACTGCATTTACTCATGGTCTAATTTGGCAACGAGGTCTGAAACAGATATTATGCTCCCTGATTTTCATAGATAAATTTTTTCAACAAGTTTTTAACTGCCAGACTGCTTCACAGTTCCAGGTATTTTTTAAACAACCTGTTCAGAGATATTATTATGAACCTCTGGAACAGGGGAAACTTGAACCCGGGTGTTTTGGCTCAAAGGCAGGGATGTTACCACGCACCATAAGACCCCTACTTAATTTAGTTCCATGGTTGCCACTTTAAAATACATCACATGTATTTGTGCTAAAAATAATTGTCCTGTTTTCCTCAACTTTCTATCTAAAAGTACAAGCATTTCCTAAATACTTCCATTCACATCCTGAATCAGAGACACCAGGGCCTATATTAAATAAATAACGATAGTCAGTATTCCACGGACGAAGTTGGCTAATCTATACATAGGCAGCTACTCACAATGCTAAATTTGAAATGAACACTGGTCTATTTTAATACTCAGATGAGGCCTCTGCTCTCATTTCAGACTGGAACTTGTTTGTTTAGTTGCATCTTGCAATGCAAAAACTTTGATAAGTTGTTTCAGATCTTGAATTGCTTAACAAGTCAATAAAGTGAACACTAGAGGCTGGTCACATCAAAACTTTGCAAAATAATTATTCCAAAGGAACAACTGCAGAGGGTAGAAACCCACAGGTGATTTGGTGATGGGGGACAAAACAAAAGTCAGTTGTGTGCAAGAGAACTTCTGGATATTAAAAAAAAAGCAAAAAAAATCATGGCTACCCTCTTCCCACACTGGTTTATTAGCTTTCCCAATTCCCAACCCATTCCCAAAGGTTCTGTAAAATTTTAGTCACTTACTTAATTATAATGCTAACATCAAACAGGTACTGTGAAAGTGGAAAGTGAGTTTCTTTCCAAATTAACCTATTATTTTTTGATGAATAAACAAATGAGGTAGAATTCATAACATGGTAAATTAACATGGTTGATGGAAGAGACAAACCTAATGGACAGAAAGAATGTGTGTTTTATTCCTACTACCTGCAAGTGTAAATCTATCAAGCAACAATGTATAGAGAAGAAAGATTGAGCGTATGGAGAACAAAAGAGCAAAGAAAGGGTCAGAAAATTAACAAAGGGCATAATTTTCACCTCCTGAGGTAGCAAGAATAAGTCAAGAGTCTAAAGTAAGAATTGAAAAATGTTTCAAATAAATTAACTTCAGATGAATGCTCAGGCTAGAGACTGGGCTGACATGAAGATATCAAAGGAGCAGTAAAATCAACGTTTTGGGCAAAAGCCCTTCATCAGGAATAAAGGCAGAGAGTCTAAAGGGTGGAGATATAAGCTAGAGGAGGGTGGGGGTGGGGAGAAAGTAGGATAGAGTACAACAGGTGACTGGGTGAGGGGATGAAAGTGATAGGTCAGGGAGGAGGGTGGAGTGGATAGATGGAAAAGTCATGCAGGTAGGACAAGTCATGGGGACAGTGGAACTTTGGAAGTTTGGAACTAGGGTGAGATGGGGGGAAGGGGAAATGAGGAAACTGTTGAAGTCCACATTGATGCCAACGGGTTGAAGTGTTCCGAGGCGGAAGATGAGGTGTTCTTCCTTCAGGCGTCTGGTGGGTGAGGGAGCGGCGGTGAAGGAGGCCCAGGACCTCCATGTCCTCGGCAGAGTAGGAGAGGGAGTTGAAATGTTGGGCCACAGGGTGGTGTGGTTGATTGGTGCGGGTGTCCCGGAGATGTTCCCTAAAGTGCTCTACTAGGAGGCGTCCAGTCTCCCCAATGTAGAGGAGACTGCATCGGGAGCAACGGATACAATAAATGATATTGGTGGATGTGCAGGTAAAACTTTGATGGATATGGAAGGCTCCTTTAGGGCCTTGAATGGAGGCGAGGGCACAGGTTTTGCAATTCCTGTGGTGGCAGGGGAAGGTGCCAGGTTGGGAGGGTGGGTTGTATGGGGGCGTGGACCTGACCAGGTAGTCACGGAGGGAATGTCTTTGCGGAAGGTGGAAAGGGGTAGAGAGGGAAATATATCCCTGGTGGTGGGGTCTTTTTGGAGGTGACAGAAATGTTGGTGGATGATTTGGTTTATGCGAAGGTTGATAGGGTGGAAGGTGAGCGCCGGGGCGTTCTGTCCTTGTTACGGTTGGAGGGGTGGGGTCTGAGGGCGGAGGTGCAGGATGTGGACGAGATGCGTTGGAGGGCATCTTTAACTATGTGGGAAGGGAAATTGCGATCTCTAAAGAAGGAGATCATCTGGTGTGTTCTGTGGTGGAACTGGTCTTTCTGGTGTTTTTATCATGAAGATATCAAAACCAATTCAATGTTGATCAATGTGCTAAAATATTTTGGGGGTAAAAAATAATGAAATCGGAGAGTTAACTTCATTGAATGATGCTAAAGACTGTAAGTTAACAGAATGATCTTTGGCATTAAACATGTAACTCAAAGTATGGCTCCAGGTAGAAAGAAGCTGAAAATTAACACCAACAATATTTTGTGTTTCATAAGCACAAAAATAAAGAAGGAATGAACCATTATAGAACAGTGTCATTGGGTTGTCATTGGAGATACTGGCCTAGACATTGCTTCATTTCAGCTTCCTGAATAAACTGAACTCAGGAAACAACCTTTGCATAAGAATAAACATACCCTAATGACACTCAAAATTAGACATCTGGTGTGACATAAATTAAACCACTGAAGTGTAGTTGCATGTGAGACATCCTCAGGCCTCTTTGCTGGCAAATGAAGATCAACTTTAAGGTCCCTGTGTGGCTTGCCATGGCTTGCAGCTATGTGCTAGACTGTAGTGAGCGTGTGGAAGAACAGAGGGAGAAGGTCAGGAGGGGCCCATGTGGGAAACAGTGATGGTATTCGGTACCCTGATGGGGCCACAAGTTGTCAAGTTGGGGTAATTTGCAGAGTGAGGGAAAAGCAAGGCTACGAATGGAATTAAATAACAGCACGGCAATTTTGATGTTGAGAGATGCTTTATTTGTAACATTCTAAAGCAGTATGAAAGGATTAAGTTGCAATGGGATGTTTTTCATGCTGGGCTCTATAAAAGTGTTCCGTGTGAACAAATTTAAAATTGCTGTGAATTTTAAAAGTATTATTACAGGTGGTTGTAAGACAAAAGGAGCCCAACTCATTTCAATTGATTATAAGTCTAATAAGTAAATTAGAATTAAATAATGTGGATCTATGATATTCAAATCCCTGTGTGCATGGTTTCAAATCACATTCTGATCTACAGCCATCAAATTCATTGCCCAACTGATATGCCAGATTTCAGTTCAGACCAGTTAATACATTCCTAAAGGAGATGAATTTTTTACCTTTTGTCAACTTAGAATCAATAATGGTAGCTAAAAGATCCTTAAAAAAATTGATAATGCTTTATCGATGTTAAATTTGTTTTCTCGATTATTAGAGTGAAGGTATTATTGGATGACTCAGTGGTACAGTTTCTTAATTGATATTGAAATGAATGGTGACTAAAAATAACTGGAATAAAAATGTAGACACTGTGAATAAGACCTTACGTAAGAGGAAACAAAACTGTTCTTATCCACATTAATTGTCAGCAAGGATGATGAAAATCTGGGGAATTAAATTAAAATTGATTCATTTAAATGTACAGAAGAAAGCATGTCGCAAGGAGGCATTGAAGTGAGGAAACAGAAGGGACAGGGAAGACAAGAGGCATCGCAAAAAATTCATCAGGTACAGTGGAATTTACATGTATAAGTAGAAAATTGTAATTAAAAAGGCTAATTAAGTTTTAACCTTAAGCTTAAATGAGCTAGAATACAAGGGGGAGGAAGTTGTTTCGATCATTGATGTGGAAATTTGGTTAGTGCATAACAGATTTTCCTCAAATTATTCTTATTTCGGGAACAGTGTTACAACAAGGAAGGAAGCAGTGTTCATTCCTGGGAATGAAATAAAGCAGGTGGTTTATTACTATAAAAGAGGAGATGACAAGATTAACAGTGACCACAATTCTGTTTATAGTAATAATGGACAAAGACAAGAAAATATCAAAGGTAAAAATGCTCAATTGGGCAAGAGCTAATTTCAGTGTCTCAAGAAAGGATCTAATACATATTGGAAAAAAATACTTGTACTGAAAAGCAGAAGCAGAGCAATGGAGGGCAGTTAGGGAAGGGATATTTCAGGTGCAATCTGGACATATTTCTCAGAAGGGATAAGGTACACCATCTAAAACGTATGACAAAGGATAGAATAGTAAAAGAAAAATAAAGGATAAAGGGGCATATGACAACAGTCAGGAACAGAATTCTGTTAAATAACTAGGAAAATTATGGAAAATACATGGGAGAATTGAGAATGTTAATGTGAGAGGTGAAGAAAGGTGATAAGAAGACTACTGTCACCAGTGAAGTGAACTCTAAAAACATTTTTGAGACATGTAGAATTAGATTTTTCCTTCCTACCGTAGGTCTGAAGGAGCTTAGACAGGCTTAAACTTTTGCAGGACTTGAATCCAGGATCCCCACTCATATTTCCAATGCTGGCAATTTTTACTGGATTGCAATATGGGGGTAGATTAGAGAACAGCTTGTTTGCTTGATGCTGCCAAACATTGCAGAAGTGGACATTTGAGATCTTCTGCAGTTTCAATCAAGTTTAGTTACTTTTTGTAAGTAATGTGAATCATACTAACACAGAACATTATGCACATTGTAAACTAACTTAAACTGGTCTGTTCCTAACATAATTGCTATTTTAAGAAATGCTTTAGAAAAACCCATCAAAAAACCCTCACCTATCAAACATACCCTCAGATTTTCCATCTCGTATTTTGACAATTTCTCGCATCGCTCCCGTTATCAATGCTATTATTTTTTTCTGTTAATCTGTCTTGCATACCCAGAGTCATTTTAATTTCCTATTTTACTTAAGAACTGCTCAACACACATTTCACTACATGCTAAGATTGCTGCTTCTCAGCTTCTTAAATTTAAAGTTGAGAAGTGTGGCGCTAGATAAACCACAGCAGGTCAGGCAGCATCAAGCAGAAGGAGAGTTTCAGGCATAAGCCTTTTGTCAGGAATGGGGAGGGGGAAGGGGGCTGAGAGATAAAGGGGGTGGGTGTGAGACTGGGATGGAAAGTAAGTGGGATGGCAATAGGTGGATGCAGGTAGGGGAGTGATTGTGATAGGTCGGTGGAGAAAGTGGACTGGACAGGTGGGAAAGAAGATGGACAGATAGGTCAGGTCAAGAGGGCAGTGCCGAGTTGAAGGAATGGATCTAGGATGAAGTGGGGGTTGGGAGATTTGGAAACTGGTCTTCCTGTGCTCACACCTCCCACCTCATCTCTGTCCAAGGCCCTCAATGGTAATTTCAAATCCGGTAGAGATTTTCCAGCACATCCTCCCACGTCATTTAACTGCATCAGTTGCTCTTAGTATGGTGTCCTCTCCATCAGGCGCCAACTTGTGGAATGGTTCAGGCAACATCTCTGGTCTGCCCACAGCAAACAGCCCCGCCACCCTCTGGCCAACCACTTTAACTCCCCCTCCCACCCCTCCAGGACATGCAAATCCTGGGCCTCCTTCACTGCCAAGTCAAAGCCACCCACGAACTAGAGGAAGAACACTTCATCTTCTGCCTTAGGACCCTACAACCACACAGCATGAACATTGACTTCACTAGTTTCCCACCTCATCTCAGACCCAACCCTCCAACTCGTCCCCACCCTTGTGACCTGATCCATCTGTCCATCTTCCTTCTCATCTATCCGCTCCACTCTCCCTACTGATCCATCACAATCTTCTCCTACCTACATCCACCTCCGACCTTCCCCACAGCCCCATCCTCACCTCCCCTTATCTATCTCTCAACTCCTTTCCTCCTCCACATTCCTGATGAAGGGCTTATGCCCAAAACGTTGACTCTTCTGTTCCTTGGATGCCGCCTGACCTGCTGTGCTCTTTCTAGTGCCACACTTTTCTACTCTGACTCTATAGCATCTGCTGTCCTCACTTTTTTCTTAAATTTAAAGTCAATTAAATCACGACTTTTGTGAAATCACACTTCTGACACTACTATTAGATTTTATGGTTAATTAGTGTTTTGTCTGACTGTGTTTCATCGTGGACAGTTTTGATTCATTATATACGGCTGGGCCTGCCTTCTGCCCATACTCTGCTGTTTCCACTTTTGAGTTTCCTGAATTAATATCTCTCTCACCTTCACCGTTATCAACACTTGCTATAACCATTGACTTTTTTCTTTCCTTATTTTGTTAGTGATTAGTATTAACTTGTGGTGATGAGCATTATTCCTATTCGTTCTTTCTTACTTTTGACCCTCTATGAACTTTTATTCTATTTTATTCTCCCTACAGGTTCCACCTGTCCTTTTGCACACTCACACATGCACCCTCTCACAGACTTCTATCCCTTTTACACTCACACTCACATACATACACATAGACACACACTCTCGCATACACTCATAGCTCCCCCCCCCCACTCCACATGCACACCCACATGCGCACATACACATGTAAGTTTGTGGGGTGAATTTGTACTTGTAGAATTATATTTTAATTTGCTCAAAAACTGCATGAATCCATGTAAGATTTGTAAATTTTGTTTTTAGAAACAGCATCAGTCTGAACTTCGGGGCACAGACAGCCTCACACAGGACACCTTACACCTTCACTGCATTATCTGAGACAACGTGGCACCTATTGTTAAAGTTCACTTGAGAATGTAACTTTTAAAAAGAGTTCTGGAATTTACATATGAAATAAGTGAAACCAAAATGGTCATTCTAAAAGATGCGGGACTTAACAAACAATCCTGGTCTTTTTCAATACATAATTTCAGTTACATCACAAAGTAAACGTTTGCTATAAATTCTGTGTCTTATGATCATGTATTCCACAACCACCTCCACAATGCAGCCAAGCAGCGCTCTGAAAGCTAGTGTTTCCAAATAGACCTGTTGGACTATAACCTGGTGTTGTGTGATTTTTAACTTTGTCCACCCCAGTCCAATACCGGCACCTCCAAATCATGCCTACCATCAACATCACTAACTGCTGGTTCAAAGTGGAGAGGATCGCCAAGAAGATCACGCATATTGACACAGACATCAAGTTTCTGCAGAAATGCAGAAAAGCAGGGAAGATCCCAAAAAGATTAGGTATCACAAACCAACTCAAGCCAACCTACACCACAGGCTATGCGGAGAGATTTTGCTACCACACCTCTCGTAAACTCCTCAATTATCTCGTGCACCAACTCTACAGCAGGCGCCCCAACCTTGAAAGTGAGATGGCGTCTACATTCTCATCCTGCGCTCAGGATACAGCAGTACAGTTATGGCACATAGCCAAACAGGCAAGGCGACAAAACTACACTACATACAAACCAAGAACAAGAAACTGGAGAAACTTGGCATCACCATCAGCAGTAGCCAAGTCTGCCCTGGCACCACAGTGGAAAACATTATCATCGTGGGGAGGTCGATTGTCAACTTATCAGACAACACCCTTCAACCGGAAGAGATTGAAGTTCCTATCAGGAGTCTCAAATTCTGCCCCACCACCAAGATGGACCCCATGGGTCTTATAGCAGACATGGAGGAATTCATCAGATGAATGAGATTCTGGGAATTCTTTCAAGATGCTGGCAGAGATTCCACTGAGGAACAGTCATCACTGGGATCTGTAGAAGGGCAACCAAAGAAGGAGACGACTTAGATCCCATCAGAGAGCCGCTGCTGTGGGCTTGACATAGATGATTAGATTCCCTACAGTGTGGAAACAGGCTCTTTGGGGGCCATCCGAGTCCACACCGACCGTCCGAAGAGTAACCCACCCAAACCCATTTCCCTCTTACTAATGCACCTGACACTACAGGCAATTTAGCATGGCCAATTCACCTGACCTGCACATTTTTGGACTGTGGGAGGAAATCGGAGTGCCCATAGGAAAACCACACAGACACAGGGAGAATGTGCTAACTCCACACAGACAATCGCCCGAGGCTGGAATTGAACCTGGGATACTGGTGCTGTGAAGCATCAATGCTAACCACTGAGCCACCATACCACTCTCAATGTATGCTCACACCGTCAGGAAATATATAAATGCCAGATTCATCAACCACACCCACAAGGTAGAGCAGAACATCACCTGATCACAATGCAATGCCATCCATGCTCTCAAGACCAATCACAACATTGTCATCAAAACAGCAGATAAAGGAGGAGCCATCATCATTCAGAATACAACTGCTTACAGCAAGGAAGTCTACTGACAACTGAACAACCAGGAACACTCCAGGCATCTACCGGCCAATCTGACCAAAGAGCACACCCGTGAACTAAACACATTGATCAGGACTTTCAATCCACTCCTTTAGAGTTCCCTATGTGCCCTCATCCCACGTACTTCTTGCATGGACGACTTCTACTGCCTTCCAAAGATACACAAAACCAATACACCAGGACGTTCCATCGTATGAGGCAATGGGACCCTGTGTGAGAACCTCTCTGGCTATGTTGAAGGCATCTTGAAACCCACTATACAAGGGACTACAGATTTCTTACATAAACTCAGCACCCATAGACCAGCCGAACCGGGAACATTCCTCATTGCAATGGACGTTTCTGCACTCTACACCAGCATCCCCCACGATGACAGCATTGCAGCAACAGCCTCAGCATGCAACACCAGCAACTGCCAATCTCCGAGCACCATCTTACAACTCATCTGCTTTATCCTTGACCACAACATTTTCACCTTTGGCAACCAGTTTCTCAACCAGACATACGGAACAGCCATGAGGACAAAATTTGCACCCCAATATATCAACATTTTCATGCACAAGTTTGAACACGACCTCTTCTCTATGCAGGACCTCCGCCAACACTATACACCAGGTATATTGACAACATTTTCTTCCTCTGGACCCATGGTGAGGAGTAACTGAAACAACTACATAGTGATATCAATGAGTTTCAACCCACCATCAAACTCACCTTGGACTACTCTTTAGTATCTGTTTCATTCTTGGGCACATGTATCTCCATCAAAGATGGGCACCTCAGCACTTCACTCTACCACAAACCCACGGATAACCTCACAATGCTACACTTCTCCAGCTTCCACCCGAAACATATTCAAACAGACACCCTAATGGACAAGCCCTCCACATACACAGGATCTGTTCAGATGAGGAGGAACGTGACGGTCACTTGGGTAAACTCAAGGATGTCCTCATAAGAACAGGATAAAATGCTCAACTCATTGACAACAGTTCCGACAGGCCACAGCAAGAAATCGTAATGACCTCCTCAGGAGACAGACACGAGCTGCAACCAACAGGTTTCCCTTCATTGTGCAGTATTTCCCAGGAGCCAAACAACTACGCCATGTTCTTTGCAGCCTGCAACACATTTTCAATGAGGATGAGCACCTCGCCAAGATCTTCCCCACGCCTCCACTTCTCGCCTTTAAACCACCACCAATTGTCAAACAGATCATTGTTCGCAGCAAACTGCCCAGCTTTCAGGACAGCACCATACAAGTCTGTCATGGTAGACACTACAAGATGTGTCAGAGTGTCGACACAGACACTGCCATTAGATGTGGGGACATCATCCACCATGTATGTGGCAGGTATTTATGTGACTTGGCTAAAATTGTCTACCTCACACGCTGCAGGCAAGGATGCCCTGAGGCATGGTACATTGGTAAGATAGAGCAGTGGCTATGGCAACGGATGAATGGACACTGCACAACAATCAACAGACAGGAGTGTTCCCTCCCAGTCAGAGAACACTTCAACGATCTGGGACATTTGGTCTCAGACTTCAGGTGACCATCTTCCAAGATGGACTTCAGGACAGGCAACAACGCAAAGTGGCTGAGCAGAGGCCGATGGCTATGTTCAGTATCCATGGGGATAGCCTCAACCAGGACCGTGGGTTCTACACACACACACACACACACACACACACACACACACACACACACACACACACACACACACACACACACACACAGACCCTGTCTCATACACAAGCTCTCTCTCAGACGTTCAAACATGCACACCCACACTCACACACCCACCGTCTCACAGACTTATACCCTTTCACACTCAAACACATACATATACACACAGTATCTCACAGACACTCATATCCACCCCCTCCCCCAACACATAAAAGTGCGCACACACTCAGATAATTTTGTGGGGTGAATTTGAACTTGCTCAAAAACTGCATGAATCCATATAATATTCTGTCAATCCCTTTTTTTAGATTAGAATCAGTCTGAACATTGTGGCACAGACAGCCTCACACAGGGCACCTCACACCTTCAATGCATTATCTGGGGCGACATGGCACCTGTTGTTAAAGTTCACTTGAGAATGTAACTTTAAAAAAAGAGTTAAAAACCAGGAAAGAGTTCTGGGATTTACGTATGAAAGAACTGAAACCAACGTAGTCATTCTAAAAGATGAGAGACTTAAACAATCCAGGTCTTTTTCACTATATAATTTCAGTCACATCACACTGTAAATGTTTGCTATAAATGTGTCTTACGATCTTGTACTGCACAACCACCTGATGAAGGAGCAGTGCTCTGAAAGCTAGTGCTTCCAAATAAACCTGTTGCACTATAACTTGGGTGATTTTTAACTATGTGCAACAAGACCGGGTGACATCCAGGCTTGCAACAAGACAGGTAACATTTGCAGCCCACAAGTGCAGGCAATTACTATCTTAACTAGGAGAGAATCAAATTAAATCCTCTTGGTATTCAGTAGCATCATCACAATTGAAGATGTCACGATCAACATTCTAGGATTTACCACTGACTAGAAATGGAATGGCTCACCCATGTTAACACTATGGCTATAACAGTAGGTTAGAGACTAGGAATTCTGTGAAAAATTACTCAACCCAACAACAACCAAGAAGCTTCACAAGCAGCCCACTTGACTGGCACCCAATCCAAGATCTTCAACGCCAATGCATGGTGCAAATTGTGTATAACATCCACAAAACAGGCAGCAGTGGCTCACAAAGGCTTCTTTGAAATCAAAAGCCTCGACTATATTGAAGAACAAGGAACAGCATGGAAACACCACCATTTGCAAATTCCCCTTCAAATCACACACCATCCTGACCATTAGCTACATTATAATTTCTTCACTGTCACTGGGTCACAACACTAAAATGCTCCACCTTACAGCTCCATGCATATACCTGCACAGTACATGGACATTCCAATTCAAATAAGCAGCCCATTCCCACCTTTAGGGATCTTATAAAAGGGCTTAGACAATGACATCTACATCCCATAAAAATACGTTTTTTAAAAGTATTTTTCATGTTAGAGTAGTGGAAATGTGGAATTACTTCTTCAAAAGTTTCTGAACGTTGGACTTGTTTAAATTTTCAAGACTGACAGTATAAGTTTTAATTAAGCAAGATTAAGCAGTGATTTTGCAGTGTTCAACAAGCAAAGTTCTTTTAACTCACTTTCTATTTTAATAAGAAATTTCCCTTTTCGATCAAATATTTGGTCATATACTTTACATGACTTGGCGTTAAGTGCCTTATAACAATTTTGTGAAGCAGATTCGGATGCATGTTTTCTTACAGTAAAGGCCCTTAACAAATACAAGTTGAAAGGTGGAAATTGAGTCCAAATACAGATCAGCCATGATGTAATTGAATGCTCCACCTGAGGGGCTGAATGCTCTAACTATAGTTTACCTTTTATTGCTCCATGTAGAAGTGCATGGTTAGATTAGATTCCCTGCAGTGTGGAAACAGACCCTTCGGCCCAACAACTCCACACCGACTCCCCAAAAAATAACCCACCCAGACTCATTTCCTTTCAAGTAAGGAACCTAACACTATGGGCAATTTAGCATGGCCAATTCACCTGACCTACACATCTTTGGACTGTGGGAGGACACCAGAGGAATCCCACACAGAGAATGTGGAAACTCCATACAGACAGTCGCCCAAGGCTGGGATTGAACCTGGCAATGGGAGGCAGCAGTGCTAACCACTGAGCCACCAGGCTGCCCAGTATTTTCCAGTATGCATGTCAGTATTTTGCAAACAAACATACACCATCAACAGAAAAATCTACAGAATTAGTTATTTCAAATCCCATGAACTTCAAGCTGTTTATTTGAGCTTAAAGTAAGTGCCAGGCGAAAGTGAAGACTGCAGATGCTGGAGATCAGAGCTGAAAAATGTGTTGTGACAACCACCTGATGAAAGCGTGGTGCTCCGAAAGTTAGTGTGCTTCCAATTAAACCTGTTGGACTATAACCTGGTGTTGTGTGATTTTTAACTTTGTATACCCCTGTCCAACACCAGCATCTCCGAATCTTCTCTATCTAGGGTATTGTCTGCACAGCCACCTATTGTATACAATAGCATACTGACCTGCCTCACTGCTTGGCTTCACAGTGAGGATAGAAGCAGAGCAATATCTCTCAAATCTTTTGCATCAATTCAACCTCCCTTTTGCTTGTTGGAACCCATGATCTGCTGAAATATTTTCCCTAATAGCAGAAACTTATCTATACTGTTTCTTTTTTCATTCACTGCTACCATAATATATTTGGTCTTGTTGTACTCCTTAAAACATGTCTATTGAGGTGAGGAAAACATGAACTGAGGGAAAATCTCACTACGTCTTTCTCTTCTCATGAGAGTGCAAATGGTAGGAAGATGATGTGATATTACATCATTTCCTATGGCATTGCACCTATTTTCTTTCGCAGTCAAAGTCAGACTTAATTCATCAGAGTACAATACTAAGTAACACAACGCTAGTTTTGGAATATTCACTGCAATATTATTACAATGTTGCAACAACTAGGGGTTACTACACATGTTTCTGACAATATCTTGATGATGTAAATTCATAAACTGGACTGAGGCAGTAATTCCACTATTAAAGAAAGTTCAAAATTACTGCTTAAACTAATACATAATCTTTTCACAGATTTGTTGAAAAAATATCCTGAGTGTTTGGTGCCTACACTGACAGATTTCTGCCATTCAAAGCTTTCTTGTGACTCATGATTGTCACAAAAAAAGTCACAAAATCATTCTTGAGGCACTTACCTTAAAGTTGAAAAATGTGTTGCTGGAAAAGCGCAGCAGGTCAGGCAGCATCCCAGGAGCAGGGGAATCGACGTTTCGGGCATAAGCCCTTCTTCAGGATTCCTGAAGTGTGCTTCCAGTTAAACCTGTTGGACTATAACCTGGTGTTGTGTGATTTTTAACTGGATAGACAAGATGTCAACACAGAAAAAGTAATGTATGAGTAAGTAATAACAACATTCGACACACTTCAGTCTGTGAGAAAAAAAATTGTCAATTTGATGAGTATACAGTGATAAGAGGAAACGATTTTATCAATGATGTGTGACATGTAAAGAATTATCTACTGTATATAGTACCTTAATAAAACCATTTAGGGAACTGATTTGCTGAGAAATGCAAAACTTAGTCAATGTATTATCGCTGTGAAGGAAAAGTTAAAATTCTAAAGAGAACATTTATTGATGACCTAGAGAAGCCATGAACGTTTCCTAATCCTGGTTGTATAGCCAGCAAAATGGTGGAAAATAGGTATCAATATTGAAAGTACATGAATAATGCTGGATAAAAAAAATACATTGTACACCTTCCCTGATTTTGTTTCCAAGACAATTTCTATTACAAATGTGGACATGATGCTTAAAATTGAAATACAAAAGAAAGGACACGTACAATTTCAAAACGATGACTGAAGGTAAGCATGTTTCAGGACCATTGTCAGTGTTGGATGAATCTGTTAAAAATGCTGTTTTGTACCATAATTTCTTTAATAATATAATTACTGCCTAAGTCTATTATAATATTTGTTCACCATAAGCTAGGAATTGCCAAAAAACTTCAGAAAGTTTTGTTAAATGAGCATATTTGTTGGCCTTTGAGGAAACTCCTAAATTACGCTAAATAAATGCTGAAGAACTACAGAAGCTGGAAACCAGAAACTAAAACAGAAATTGCTGGAAAAGCTCAGCAGGTCTGGCAACATCTGTGGAGGGAAATCAGAGTTAACTTTTCAGATCAAGTGACCATTCCTCAGAACCTAAATTAAGCTGTTCTTTTAGGTAAACGAACACTAAAAGATTTTTTTTTAACTGAAAAAGATTATTCTGCCTCAATGTAAATGTGAGTCAATTTCCATTCCTTAACAGAATAAAATTTAAGAGTATACTTGGTGGACTGAATGGCTTGCTTTGATTCCTGTTGTCATTCAGTAGCTCAATGTAAATTTATTGTATATCCATTTCTGCAAAGCATAGATACCAGTCGTGGAACCTACAAAATATGATGTGGAGGTACCGGTGGATAACATTTAAAAAAATCACACAACACCAAGCTTTATTCAAACAGGTTTATTTGGAAGTACGAGCTTTTGGAACGACGCTTTTTCATTACCTTGCTCCCTGACGAAACAGCAACACTCCAATAGATTAGAGTCCTTGCAGTATGAAAACAGGGCCTTCAGCCCAACAAGTCCACACCAACCCATTTCCCTCTGACTAAGGAACCTAACACTATGGGCAATTTAGCATGGCCCATCCACCTGATCTGCACATCTTTGGACTGTGGGAGGAAACCGGAGCACCAGAGGAAACCCACGCAGACACGGGGAGAATGTGCAAACTCCACACAGACAGTCGCCCAAGGCTAGAATTGAACCTGGGACCGTGAGGTAGCAGTGCTAACGACTGAGCCACCGTGCCACCAATAGCAGAAGTACAATAGCTTGTACTTCCAAATAAACTTATTGGATTATAATCTGGTGTTGTGTGATTTTTACTTCAACCTACAAAATAGCCATTTTAAGTGCCATGAACTTAAAATTTGTTTCTTTTAATCTAAATTTAAGTAAACATCTCAAATATACTTTACCAACCTATTTGTGACACACTATTTGTGGCTCACCAAGATAGCTTTGGGCGCTGGCCATTTGTTTCTGAGCCCAAAGGCTGAATAATCAATCTTAATCTTTTTTATCAACAAAACTATGGAATGAATTGTTTTGTATAATTTTGCAATATGTTTTTAATAATGTAGTTACTGCCTTAAATTGCTATATTAATGTGTCTCTGTAGGCGAGATATCACAAAACATTTGTGGTAGCCATTGGCTTTTGCAAACTTTTAATGACACTGCAATGAACAATTACAAAATAGCATTGTGCTGCTTAATATCACTAAAGCTTATTATTTGACCATACATGAACTAGTTAAATTAATCTACCTTTTATGGTGATTTTATGTTAAAAAGTAAATCATTGTTCATAATTGATTTGAAAGTATTTCAAAGGAACCTGTTGAATGACTAGTTTGTTAGTCCAATTTGGGAAACATTAATGTTATATTCTCATTTTCAAAACAAGCACTTCAGGTTTCTGACAATGTAATGTTCCTAACATTTATTTGCAACATAGCTGATTTACTAGGAGATGCAAAACTTGGACAAATTCAGAAAGAAACAATTAAGGTTCTATCGAGATGTTTCCTGGTGACTCGGGGAATCAGAGCATTGTCTGAGCTCCTTTTGTAGTCAGCAGAGTGGTATGGTATAATTGTCTAAATTATACGGAATTTGCAACATAAAAACTCAATTCAAACTTACTTTGACTTTTAGTCCCAAGGCAGTCCCATTTGAAATGTGGTGATGAAGGGTTCAAGCAATATATTTGCTGTTGTGGATCAAACTTCTCAGGTCTCTCCTAATTTCATCAATATGTAAAAAAGATTTATAATTTGCCGTAATACTTTGCAAGTTCCACCTTTTGTTATAAACCATCACATCATCTGTCATGAAAGTATAAAATATGGATTATTAATTGCTAATTCCATAAACTGATTTAATACCTGGGGATTTGTGTTTGAAAGAAATCACTTTTAAATGAGATACTATTTTAAAATGTCTGTGAAGCGCCCCCCCGCCAGTAAGGTGGCCAAGCTCCTTAGAGAATTACAAAATGAATGCCTGAACAATATTGCTAACAAAGTGATTTGCAATAAGATAACTGAAATGGACTGTGGCACAAACAGTTCAGTTGTGTGTGGAAAATGACCATTTTGAGGTGTGAATGCTTCTCTCCATCTGGTGGAGGTTAGATTATATAGGAGTCACAGCTGAAGCATTAATATTTAAGTACCTTGAGGTATCACAACAGCTAACAGGATATAAAAGATTAATTAACCATCTTTGTTGGAGACCATTTTGGATCAATAGTGCTTCAAACAACAGGCAAGAGAGAATCCCACTATTTCATCGGACCATGACTGTGCAGTTTAAAAGTAGTGGGACATCAGCAGTCATTATTTCTATTAAGTATAGCAATCAGCAAAAAAAGTTGCTATAAAGAAAAAAAAGCTAGAGACTACCACATTCTTGTAAAGTTTAGACCCTTTCTCTATTACAAGTTGGAATCTATCACAATGACAAAAACAAAAGAATTTCAAGAGCAAAGATACCTATCCTGGGAAAAGTAAGAGTTGCAGTTTTTAAGAGATTTGTTCTTCTGTAGACCATTCACCACAACATCAATGGATTGCTTGCTATGATCATCTATGATACAGAAGGGAATGGAGTCAAGGATTCCTTGCTTCCATTTCTGGTACAATTTTCAATGTAGCAGAAGAGGGTTGGAGACCCAATGAATCCTCCTTCATATCTTCCATACTGCCCAGATTCCATGACTGTGTATTACAAAGGAACATGACTTTCAGGATTGTTGATTTTTAATTGTTGTGGATAGAGATGAGCTCTATGAATACATCTTCTATTCATATGTAGAATTCCCGTGGAAAGGGCAATCAGGAGTTTCAGGTGGGTAAAAGTGAGATATTCAAATATGACACTGCCTAAATGGACCCCTTATTGTCACTGTCATTGGGTTCAATAGCACTCCTGTGACTCAATACTTGGAGGTTCTGGTGGAGGACTGGGGTGGACAAAGTTAAAAATCAGCAGGTCAGGCAGCATCCGAGGAGAATCGATGTTTTGGGCAAATGCCCTTCATCAGACTTCACACCTATTGTTTCAAAAGCTGAGCTAATTTGAGAATGTAATTTAAAAGTTCTGGGATTTACATATCAAAGAACAGAAACCAGCACATCCCATTATAAAAGATGAAAGTTTTAGTCTAAGATTGTTTACTATATCACATCGCCATGACACTGGACTCCTTTGGCTATAAATTCTATGAGCATGATCTTAACCAACACAATCACCAGATGAAGGAATGGCACTCCGAAAGCTAGTGTTTCCAAATAAACTTGTTAGACTATAACCTGGTGTTGTGTGATTTTTAACTCTAAGTGATATGATTCATGTAAAAGGGCTTATGCCCGAAACATCGAATTTCCTGTTCCTTGGATGCTGCCTGACCTGCTGCGCTTTAACCAGCAGCACATTTTCAGATATGATTCATGTAGCCTTGTGTTAACTGTCCTATTTGGATATTCAATTTGCACCTTGATATTATACAGACAATTTTTATCCAAATGAAAAACAAGTATTTAAATGAAGTTTTCTCTCTTTACATGCAAGTTCTTCTGTGAGCTCTCTTTCATGGCTGCCCTGGTCCTGAGATGAGAACATGTGCTGCTTCCCCACTCAGATAAAGTTAAATATCACGCAACACCAGTCAAAATGTGTGGTGCTAGAAAAGAACAACCAATCAGGCAGCATCTGAGGTGTAGGATAGTTGACATTTCGACCATAAGCTCTTCATTAGAAATATGAGGGCCCCAAGGTGGCTGAGAGATAAATGGGAGGGGGAGGCGGTGGGGGTGGGGAAGACCATAGGTAGATGAAGGTGAGGGGTAATGAGGAGTCGAAAGCTTTTTTTTATTTCAAAAATATACTTTATTCATAAAATAATTTGATGGTCTGTACAGTTGGTCATGCCATACACATGTAAACATTTACATACAGAGATCAGAATTTCTCATTTTTATATACAGGTCTGTACATTTTTCAATCATATGCCCATATTTTTAGCTGAGATGTCAGCAGAGCCCAAATGACTGCATGGGCCCCCTGTTCTTCTTTAGGCAGGCAGACGTTACACAGTGGTCTTACCCCACTGCACCTTGGCTGCAGCTGCCCCAAGCTTCAGCGCGTCCCTCAACACGTAGTCCTGGACCTTGGAATGTGCCAGTCTGCAACACTCAGTCGGGGTCAACTCCTTCAGCAGGAAGATCAACAGGTTTCAGACCGCCCAGAGAGCGTCCTTCACCGAGTTGATGATCCTCCAGGCACAGTTGATGTTCGTCTCGATGTGCGTCCTGGGGAACAGGAGTCGAAAGCTATGCTTCCAAATAAACCTGTTGGACTCTAATCTGGTGTTTGTGTGATTTTTGACTTTGTCCAGCCCAGTACAACACTGGCACCTCCACATCATGGTTACCACTCAGAGGCATAATCAATCCTAGATAGTCTAGCACTATCTTGACCATTAATGAATGCCAACATGGTTGGAATGCAATCATAGATGTCCATTGGCTCACTCAAATCTTTTTTGTAGTAGTACACATAATAGTGATGAAAGCTGAATCATCATACAACATTTTACACAGATGTGAATATGTTTGAGTAGACTACTTAATATTTATGACTTTCCTCTGTGGGGAATAACACTTTCAGTTAAATGCGTTATGGTGGTATCCTGATTCGCGTACATTCCATTGGCCGAGACCAAGGACTCACTTGATTGTGGCGCGCATCGAATCGAAAATTGGTGGAAATAAGATTGTTTCTTAAATGATGTCTTCGAAGGTTGCTCCTTAACATGACTTGTAAAAGAAAATCGGAACTGATATATGTTTATGTAATTGCAAAGACTTTGCAAAGTTTGTTTATTAAAGTGGCATACTCGTAAAATTATTATAAACTTCAAAACATTTAAAACAAGAGTCGGTGCTGAGGACCCTCTATTCAGTTACGCACGATCTCCTGTCCATTGTCTTAAACTCAATTGCTCAAGTGATTGATGTGTGGGGGTTTGGGGGCGGATTCACTGGGCTCTGGGCGTGGGGGTGACATGGAGCTCAGCAGCGCCCCGTCCCCGCCTTCTCATGATTGGCGGGCCAGAGCACCGCCTTTGTGACGTAGTCGAAAGCCATTGGTGGTCCATTTCAGCCCGCGCTTTGATTGGACGGTTGCCGCCGCCACTCGCGAGAGCCCGGCACTTGGGGGCAGGATGGTGCGCTGGGAGGAAAATCCGCCTGCAAGCGGGCGGGCAGCTCGCTGAGAGGGGGTGGTGTTGCAGTTGCAGGCGGGGACATCTGACAGCGATTTGAAATCACCCGTTCTCGGTGGTAGGTAGCTCGGTGGGCTTCTTGTACTGAAACAGCTCACACGGGACTTGGCGTAAAGCGATGCTCCCGATCCTAATTAGCGAGATTGAGGAAACAGTTTGAGTCTGGTCCGATCTTCCCAGTTTGTGTTTCTATGGGTAGACCAGGAGGATGCGGTTGTTTGTCCTGCGAGTCCCTAGGAGGGTAGTTGGGTTTAAGTCTCGGGGCTTTCCTGTCTCCTCCCTGGTGGTTGCTAGTTGCTAAGTAAATGGCTCAATTATAATGAACTCATGTTGAGGTTCATAACGTGGCGACTTCCTGGGTGGTTGAAGTGTATTTCTCTCTCTCTCTCACACACACACACACTGAGGCACACCCATTGTCTGAGGGACCAGGCAACTGTCAGTGAAACAAAAGGCAGCGAGCCAGGCCCATTACATGCACTTTTCATGTATAAAAGTTGTTGGTGTTGAAAGGGAGTCAAGTGAGAGGGTGGATTGCTGAGAGCTGAATTTATTCGCTGTGCACTGTAGTTTTCTCCGGTATGAACGTCGCAACGGTTAACACCCTTTGCTTCCAAAAGTGAGGATATGTGGAGTCACATACGCGGACATGGATCGTTCTTTTGAAATGGGAATGCTATCAATAAATTTCCTTTGAGGGAATTTGAGACTCCCGCCGTTATTAGATTTGCAGCTGATATGGACAGTTTGATTTGTTTTTGGCTGCCAGGGTTGTTGGATTTACTTCCATTTGTGCAATGAATTGAGTTACAATGCTGTCGAGATCAGAACGAAGCAACTGCAGTTAGTTAAAAGTTACGATAGTGCCTTCAACGTAAAGCAACGTTGACTAGAATGGATGGCTGAACACAGAGAGAAGTGCAACTTTTTTCGCAGGAGTTTTGGTGTTTTGACAAACATTTGGCTCAACTAGTATAGCCCAAAAAGGATTATCAATTGATTTATCTCACTTTTATTTATGGGGCTGTTTGGCAGTTGTTTGCCATATTTGTCTAAATAGCAATGCTCACCCTCAAAAGTGATGAGTTGACTGTGAAGAACTTCTGAAGCATTGAAGACTGAGAAAAATGCCATGAATGTTTTTATTCTGCGTCAGCTTGCTTTTTAGTTCTGGGAATGATGGTCTTGATCTTGGCACAGAGAGCACTGAAAATAGCGTAAATAAGAACTTGGAGCATGTATTTGAATACAGGATGTTTGGGTTATTTTTCAGGTTCTTTCTGTTCTGCAAGTGACTACAAGAACTAAATTCTAAGAGACATTTGTTTCGATTACACTTCCTTGTTGAACCATCTGGTTATAATTCGTAGGCTGTAATCAGGATTCAAAAATTCAATTTAAATAGATGGGTTGGAATGAGTTGACTTGTTTAAATGTCATGATTGCAATATCTAGTATGATTACATAAGTTCCTGTAGGGAAGCTGTTTCCTGTCATTTTTATACTGCCTTGTATTGGTGTCCTAAAGCAGTTGTGAAATCTAGTGCTTTACAATTGAATTAAAAATAAGATTAATCTTTTTACTATTCTGTTTACATTTATTTCCTAATTCATACATTCATGTGTGTAAATGGTTCTTAGGAAGGTTTATGGGCAGTACATGTGAGTCAATAGGCCTCCAACACCTTCAAATTTGACTGTGCAATCTATGCCTTCCAGTTCTCTTGGAATTCAATAATAATTTCATTTTTATACTGCCTTTCTTAATGTCATGAAAACCTTTAAGGTGCTTTACAGGAGCTCTATGTAAAACAAAATAACACCTGATTTACGTGGGGATGACAAAAAGCTTGGCCAAACAGGTAGTTTTGATAGCGTTTAAATGAGAAAAGTGAGGAACTAAACTGAAGCGTCATAATGCATTCAAAGTCACGGGTGAGTTCGTAAGTTTGCAGATGATGCAAAGATTGGAGTTGTGGGTAGTGTAGAAGGTTGTCAAAGGATACAGTGAGATATAGATTAGTTGCAGTTATCGGCAGAGAAATAGCAGATGGAGTTTAATCCATCTAAGTGTGAGGTGCTGCAGTTTGGGAGATCAAATGTTAAAGAACCGTATACATTAATGGCAGGATCCTGAACAGCATTGATGTGCAAAGGCATCTTGGGGTTCAAGTACATTGGTACCTGAAAGTGGCCATGCAATAGGGCGGTAAATAAGGTGTATGATGGCATGCTTGGCTTTATTGATTGGGAATTGAGGACAAGAGTCAGGATGTCATGTTGCAACTGTCTAAGACTTCGGTTAGGCCATACTTAGAATATTGCATTCAATTTGCCACATTTATAGGAAGAATGTGGGTGCAGAAGAGGTTTACTAGCTATCAGGAGAGATTAGAAAGACGTTCTTCTTGTTTACTGTGGAGTGGGCAGAGGGGAGACTTTATAGGATTGACAGTCAGAATCTTTTTCCAGAGTTGAAATGCCTAAAACAAGGGGACATGCATTTAAGGTGAGATGGGGAAGGTTCAAATAAGATGTGAGGGGTAAGGTTTTGACACTGGTAGAAGTCTGGAATGCAATGCGAGAGGTGGTGGTGGAGGCAGATACGACGGGCATTCAGGGAATATGCTAGGAATGGAGTGATATGGATCAAGAGCAAGCAGAGAAGATTAGTTTAATTTGATGTCATGTTCAGCACAACACTGTGGGCCAAGGGGCCTGTCCCTCTGCTGTACTGTTCTATGTTCCATGTTAACTGTTTTTCTGTCTCTCAGAAAGGTTGCCAGACCTGAATTTTTCTAGCACTTGATTTGTTTCTTTATTTTTGGTCTCCAGCAGCTACAGTACGTACTTTTTATGTCATTGCCTAATTGGTCCTTGCGCATGATGAGCTGTGAACTTCATTTTACAACCACTCATTAGAACACCATTGAATACCTTTTGGGGAGTTAGTATGCTTCAAATTTAATGTTACTGTTCTTTCAGGTACATCTCAAAGCATAAGTCAGAACTGATCTTCACAGTTTGACTTTGAACTTTAGAGTTTTTCACTTTAAGCAAAAATTATACAATGCAGTTTTTTTTGTAGCATTTGTTAAGTTCTGATGATAAAGTGAAAGTTTAGGATGGCCATTTAACTTGTGGCTAAATGTCAGTCTGTTGCCAGTAAAGAAATGTAACTCAACTAAAAAAAAATTAAATCATTACACCTACACAAGAGCATTGCTATGCTTAGACTTTTGCATTTTCTACAGTGCACGTTACCATGATAGATATTCACTTGACAAGCATTATTGGTGTTAGCAGGCTTTCTGCTAATTTTTATAGCAGTGCATGAAATCAATTTAGTGCAGCTGAAAAATGTGAATTCTGCAGGCCCAGAAAAACATCCCCTTTATAATATGACATCATTTGTTGTCGTGCTCCTGATTAGTAATCTCTCCAAGCAGCCAACAGCACTGAATCTAGTCTTGGCAGCTGCAAAGTTCACTTGTATAATTGGTAACAAAGCCAACAATAGATGTCTCTGTCAACAAGATTGCTGTTCATTACTAGATTAAATATTTTAACTTTTTAAAAAAATGTTATGACACTTAACCTTTGCAGAAACATTAATGGATTATGCAAGAACCATGAGGTCATTCTTTGGTGTAGGGGGGAGGTCTTTTATGTAGAGGGGGAGTTTGTGCAAGATTATGCATTTGTGATCTTAAATTACAGTTACACTGTACTTTAAGATCACAAATGCATAACTTGGCATACATTAGCAAACACTTTATTAGATGTGAAATACTGTTCTTTGGCTTCAAATCAGTGGAAGTATTGCACATGAAATGATTTGGGGTTCATCTTTTGGTGGCAGCTGCACTGTCTTGGCTTTATGGCACAATGATCCTGGTAATTCATTTGCTGTAAAATCATCAGATTAGTATATTAGGTCAGACTTTGAAGCAATGGGTTACAGTGCACCAAGTTAAATGTGAAAACATTCCAACACCAAAGAAGCTGTTCTAATGCATGTTTTAAAGGTAGAAAGTGAGACTGAGGAGGTTTTGTTTGGACTTGAGCTGAGACATGGGTAAAGTTGTGTGTCCCATTCCTCTATGTCCATGGTAGACATTAAGTTGCTCCGAGTCAGGTAGCAACTTTTTGTTGGAATTCTTATGCATATGTCTTCAGAACTCTGCATTTTTTTTTGTCTGTCTCTCGACTCTTCAAGATATCTCAAACTCTGGCCTCTTATATATTTTACAGTTTTATGTTTGCTTCACTCTTCATCTCTTTCTGCTATCAGTTGCTGGAGCTGGAATCTCCAGTTCCTTCTCTTCACTTATCTGCCTTGCTTCTCTCTTTTGGAGCTCCTTGGACCATGTCTCTGATCTGGTGTCTCCTTGTATGGGTCATTGTTATGCTTTGTTTTGTGGTACTTTTGTGAAGCACCTTGGGGTAATTTACTGCTTTTCGGCACTATATAAATTGAACTGCTACAATTTTGAAATTGGGGCAACAGCAGAAATTTCTGTCATGCAAAGTATGGTAAGTGGAAAAAAATAGCAGACATATACATCTTGGCTAAGAGGGAGAAATTTAAATAGATTTGGGGAGTATTAATAGAATCAACAACTAACATGAGAAACTGCAGAGCTGCAATCAGCAGATCAAAATAGTCCTTGACTTTGTAGTCATACCATAGAATATAGTTCCCAGGATATCGCACCAAACACCCGCTGTTCAGGTCAAATTGTGTTTGCCAAACTTTGTCTCTTGGGTTCATGTTTAAACTCTGAAAGCAATTGGGAAAAAAAATGTTTTGCATAATGAGCCAACCTATGGGATAGGGTGTTTGGGACTGAATGGGAAGCTTAGTGGTATTTTAATATTTGGGATTTTAATTAATATCATAAGATGAGCAGAAGTAGGCCATTCAGGCTCCAACCATGATCTAGTTGAATGGTTATCTGATGACTCCACTTCCCTACTAATTCCTATAGCCCTTGCTGATTTAGAAATCTATCTATCGCAGCCTCTATACTTCACAATCCAGCTCCTTGAGCTGTCTGTGGTAAAGTATTCCAGAGGTTCATTAGCCTCAGTCCTCATCTGTGTTAAATTATGCAACCCCTTACTCTGAGATAATGCCATCTGGTCTGAAACATAGTCAATGGGGAAACAACCTCTCTCTGCATCCAGGATGGAAAGGTAAAGTCGCCACTGTCTGGAGGACCTAAGGCTGTTTTCTCATTAAAGGTAGATGGTTTAACCTCTGGGTAATGGGTAGTGATGGGAAGACATAGATTGGCAACCAGAATGTTGACCAATTACCTAGTGAACCTGAATGCTAACTATTGTGAGTTATGCACAAGAAGCCTCATATTCCGACATGTTGTACTTTCAGTTATCTTTTTTCACATAAATAATGTTGAATTCCATATTCTTCTTGCCAAAGTGTTTACTTTCACATTTTCCCACTTTATATCCTGTCTGCCAAGTTTTCTCTGTTTGCATCTGCAGACTCCTTTACCATCCTAACTGCTTGCTGTTCCACCTAGTTTTGTCGTCCTAGTTTTGCATTTGCTTCCATTGTCAAAGTCCTTAATAATTGTAAACATATTGCAAATTGCTATCCTGAAAATTCCGCCCATAACCTGTGTTCTATTTGTCAGCCAATCCTCGGTCGATATGAACATACCATCCCAATGCAATTGCTTTTATCTGAAGTAATCTTTGTGGTAATTTACTGAATGCCTTTTTTTAAATTCAAATCTACAGGGTTCCCTTTATCTATGCTGCTAATTCAAGTGCTACTTCACGTTAGCCTGAAAGATTCAGCTATGAAGATATGCATTTAAATAAGTAAAAGACAAGCTTAAGATAGTTGAAGTTTGAGCAGCAATGAATAGTAGAATTTATTGCATAATGTAATTGTTCTAAAAGGGTTAATGTTGGGGACTCTAAGTTTCAGCTTATCTGATGGTCATATGGTTTTGATTTGGGGGATTGTGTCGATTTAAAAACAAATGCCATCATTGTCTCAGTTCCCATTGTTATCATGCAAGAGATCCATCTTATGAAGGCAAGTGCACTTTCATATGACTAACTCATGGTTTAACCTTTATCAGTGTTGACTAAATAGGCCCTCAGACCCAGTGGCCTACAGGGATGCAACAGAGTTTCACTGGATTCATAGTCAAGAGGTTGATGGATTAAAACTGTCCCCTGCTCTTCATACTCTCTCCAACACCAGCAAGTAGCATCTGCTGCTGAGATGCTGTAGTAGAAAGGAGGATTGGTGATGGCATATTACTTTAAACATTTAGCTGTAATATTTGGTTCTGAAGAACGTAACAGAACAGAGGGGGAAGAAAATTCAGTGCAGTTACTGCAAAACCATGCTCTTGAGTCCAATGACTCTAATTACAAATTCTAGCCCCATCCTAGATTTTTGTATGATCTGCTTTCCAGGTGTTAAACCTCATTTTGGATTGAAAAGTTTATTTTTATGTATTTAGATACTTTTAAGAATCTATAATGGCTCAAACTTGGTGCAACTGCTCAGACTGTATGCAATTTGTAAGTAGCCCTAAGTCTATCTGTTGTAAAATGATTTCAGATATTTTGCACTCTAATATATTCCTTGCTCCGTTTCAATGCCAGGCCATAATGTGGCCATGAGGGCATCTTGCTTCAAAATTTCCAAAGCCGCTTTCATTTTAATCAACACAAGGGCACTAATATGGAATGCATATTCTAATTTGGCAGCAATCTGATCATTGACTTGCGGGTTTTGAACAAAGTTAGAATAGGTCATGTTCAGTGGTGGGCTTCCTACTTCGAAGTTTTAAAATTAGAAAGAGAAAAAAAAATAATCAAAACACTTAGTTCCACCCTGACAACCACCCCTCTCTGAACCCAATCCAACTTTGAACCCTGTCAATCACCCAATGTCTGTTCAAGACTTGGGGCCCTTTCCTCCAACCATTTCCCTGTAGACCTGGCTGACTTGTATGAACTGAAGAGGGTTGAACAAACTTGGAATATGAAAGCTCTTTTTTTTGGAAAAACGTAGGGTGACTGCAATGATTGCAATGTTTATCATGCGTCTCTTTGAGCATCAGGCCATCACCACAGTCAAGACTGCTGTGATGCCCACCTGTCCCCGTTTTGCCTCCAGCACCGGATCCAGCCAATAACAGTCATTGATCCTCAGGTGTCACCTCACTGATGTCAACAACACACCTAATGTAGTCTGGTGGAGTTATGGAATTCAATATCGAGACCTTTTAGACTGTAAAATACCTATGTTGAAAATAAGAGGCTGTTCCTTGAGCTTGCATTGTACTTCGATGGAACCATTACTCAGACCAGACTCCAATTCAGTATGTTAATTGAATTTAAATTCCACTGGTTCTGGTGAGGATTTGAACTGATGAATCTAAGGCATTAGTCTGCGTCTTGATTGATAACCAGCCATTAATGCACTAAGTGATTGCTGATGTAGCATTGTATCACCACTGTCTAACTGAAATCTGAGTTCTATATTCTTCAGCACAGAGTGTGTGGTCTGTAATGTTTAAACTTTAAAATTTCAGATTTAATTGAATTTAAAATTCCAATCTCTAGTGACGGGATTCCAAGCTTGTTTCCTAGAACATTTCAAAAATGTATAAGCTTCTGTGAAGAGATCAAATGAATTACATTTAAGTTTTTTAAAAAATCAAAATTTGGCATTAGTATTTGTAAATGGCTGTTAGATTTTTCATTTTGATGTTGTCCTTGCTTCCACATAGTCTTTCTCAAATAGAGCTGACCAAACTCTTTAGAATATATAAATTGGAGTTCTGGTTATTGACATGAATGCAGTAGCATATAACTAATTTTCACTGAATGTAACTTTTGTTTGAAAATTCCAAAGTGACTGTTTGTTTGTTTTTGTTTAAGGTTTCCCCTTACAAACTATTATTACAAGGCTTTCTCAACTTTTTTTCTTTCAGATTCCGAGTTTAAAGCTGCAAAGCTTGGCCACTTAATATATGGTCAGTAAGGCTGACAATTTTTTTTAATTTAAATGACCCTGTAGCTACATAGTGAACAGTTCCCAGAAAATATTAGTCTTCCAAGTTTCTCCAGCCTTAGAAATCTCCTAAAACCTATGCTGTTCAGCAAATTAGAGGTCTAATAGAAAAATATGAAATTGTATATGCAATTGCAAAGCTGGTTTTTAATTTACTCTCTTTCTTTAGATTAGATTAGATTCCCTACAGTGTGGAAACAGGCCTTTCGGCCCAACAAGTCCACACTGACCCTCTGAAGAGTAACCCACCCAGACCCATTTCCCTCTGACTAATGCACGTAACACTATGGACAATTTAGCATGGCCAGTTCACCTGACCTGCACATCTTTGGACTGTGTGGGAGGAAACTGGAGCACCCGGAGGAAACCCACACAGACACGGGGAGAATGTGCAAACTCCACACAGTCGCCCAGGGGTGGGATCGAACCTGGGACCCCGGAGATTTGAGGCAGTAGTGCTAACCACCGTGCCACCCTTAGAATATTTAGTCACTTTTTATATCCAATTTGTTTTGCAGTAGTAGATTATGAACAAAGATAGTTCCTGCAAAGAATTTTTTTCTTTACAATGTGTTCAAGATCGTTGACAAACTGGTGTTTTTCTGTTCTGATTTGGCTTTCAAATGTCCTTTGTGCTCACAGATTGTAAGTTTATTTGCCTACTCCTTATATTTGCCATGTTATCTGTCTTGCTGCCTTCTGATGTTTATTTTAAAATATTTGTTCACAATTTACAGGCATCAGTGGCTAGGCAAACCTTTATTGTCCATCCCCGTGATTTGTTGCTGCTTTACAGAAATGAGTCATTCCAAAATGAGTTTCTTTGCCGGAAATAGGGAGGAAGAAATGATTTAATTCAACTCCCCCTTGCTTGGGTGAATACTCTTCTATCTTAAGAGTAGAAGATATGTAATTTGTTAAATGGTTTAAAAGATTTTGTACTAATTTGACAAATCTAGAATTTCAAAACTTGGAGATTCATTATTAATTTTAAATTGTTTTAAAAAGATGGGGGGCATTAAGTTTAATGTCATTTTGCATTGAACTGCGCCATTGAGTCTGCGTTAGGCAAAAAATGACTAGACCCACAGGTTGGAGAGGACGATATCGCTGATTTTTTTTTAAAAAACAAAGTATGTGTAGTGTGTTAAGTAATTAAAGCAACGTCCAATTAATTTAATGATTTAATGTGCTTTGAACTCTGCCCACGCATGTTCATGTGCATGCATTGTTGCTGAGTGCATTAATTTGATATGGAATGGGTGGTTATAAACAGAAGTTAGCTTTTTCTCTAATTGGCTCCTCTAGAATCAGTTCAATCTCATTAAACACCTGTAGTTTTATTGTGCAAAGGTGAAAAAATGGCTAGAGAGCAAGTGTTGACTAATGTCTCCCTTCTCCATGGTACAACTATCTTTTACAAAGAGCCATTGATTTTTGTAGTCACTGCCCCGGTACATAAAATTTGAACGAATTTACCTGTGTCTGTAGTCATTCCTGTTTATGCACTTAACTTGCAAACACCTATATATTAAGCAGGAAAATGTGAGCTGGCATCCTAGGTATCCAGTTTAATTGGGATAACGATATGCAAACAATGTGGGAGTAGCCATGCATAGAGGACTATGTTTTTTATTTGGTGTTTTTCAAAAGCCGTAGATTGAGTGAGCAAGAGCTATTTTAAAACCAGTACAGGTATTTGAAAAGTCTACCTTCACTCACTCCATGTGGATTCCGACCTCTGACCTTTTACCTGCTCTCAACCTGTTCATCGAGAACTGTTAACATGACCGTGGTTGCCACAATTTCTCTCTTTCCCTCATCACCAATTCCAACTTCCCTCCCTGTGAACTGCTTGTACTCTGTGCTCTCTGATCCAACCCCAACCTTGTAAATAAGTCTGCCAACACAGGTGGTCATGGCAGACTGGCCTCTACAATGCAAAGGCTCAGAGTCAGCTCTCTGATACCTCCTGTCTTTCTCCCCCCCCCACCTCCCCGGAGCATGGAACATCAGGCCAATCTGTCCATTATGGTCACTAACCTTATTTCTTCTGGTGCCTCCAAACTGATGGTCTCCCAAACCCCAACAGCTTGCTTCTACCTTATTTCCAAAATCCATAAACAGGACTGCTAGGGCAGACTCATTTTGTTTCTACCTGCCCCTGCCCCACAGAACTCATCTTTACCAACCTCGAATCAATTTTATTTTCTTCCCTTGTCCAGGACCTTCCCACCTATATCTGTGATTCTTCTGACGCTTCAGTAGTTTAAAAATTTCCAGTTTGCGGTCTCCTGTCGCTGCCTCTTTACCAAGGACATGCAATTGTCTTTACATGTCCATCCCACCAGGATGGTTTGCACCTCTGGTAACTGAACAGCTTGTACCTCAGAACAACTGACAGAGAAAGAAGTGTTTAGTTCTTCCTTATCTCGAACAGTCTCTCTGATCTCTGCAGTTAAGCTCAGTGTAAACCTGAAGAAAATCAGCCTACAACAGCGTCAGAGACTTTGTAATAAGTAAATTGACCATTTTGTGTATCTGCCCAACCCATGGAAGCAGCATCTGGAGAAAAGTAATTAAAACTGAAAAAAATGACAAACAACGTGCTGGTCAGCAGAAGAGTTAAAAAGTTCACATCCGCACGTGAAATGATTCAACAGGATTACTTTCAATTAGTAGTATCTGGTGCTGACAGTTTATAGCTGTTTACCTGTCGTTGATGTCAAATTGCTTCTGAAATAGTAATTTGTAGTCTGTGTGTTCTGTCAGCTGTCTGAGGGAACTTCGCATTTTTTTTCCCTAAAATCCTTATGATGACTCTAGGAATAGCAGCCTGGTATGCTGTGCACTTTTGATCTTTATATTTAGTAAGCTTTGGAGGCAGTACAGAGAATGTTCACTGATTTGATCCTTGGGGTGAACTGAAAAACAAAACTTCCAGAGACATCCCCTTCCCTTTGCTACGCCAGATTCATATACAAGAGCAGGGAATGCATTCCTGAGAGATCTCAATCCTTTAATGTCCTGTCCAAATCAATCAAACTTCATTGTATTTTCAACTTGCTATACTGCACTCTCTGTGCTGTCTTCTCCAGATTGGGAAGGTCAAATGTAGATTGGGTGACCTCTTTTGTAGTTCATGCAGGTATGACCATGAGCTTCTGACCACGTGAAATTTAAATTCTTGGCTTCTGACCTCTATGTCCTCTGCTTCTCATGTTGTTGTATTAATGAAGTACAAGACAAACTTGGCACACATCAGCTTTCAGGAATTGACATGATGTTCAATAATCTAAGAACAGCCTCTTACTTTTTAGCTTTTGGATACAGGGTCCCTCAGCCATTTCCATTTCCTGCAAACATGTTTTGGTTCCTATTCCATTGTCATCACCTTTCATTTTTTTCCAACATTGTCTTTTTTTGTTAAGTGTCTCTGCCATTGCCCATTCTCTTTGCTGAAAGGAGGCATGCAATCTAAGATTTTCATCTCTTATTCATCAGGACAGAATCACAAGAATGGCAAATCTCCAAGAACAATAATTTATAACTCTTATTGGTTATCATGTGGACTCTGCCTGTGTAGTGGTAGCATTGCCATGGATAAAAGATTGGCCAGTTAACAGGAAGCAGAAGACAGATGCAAAATCATACATGGCATGTTGGCAAGATATAATAAGTGGTGTGCCACGAGTATTGCAGATAGGACCTCAATTGTTGCCATTTATATAAATTCTAACCTGAAGAGATGGAAGGAAGGAAGGATGATCGCCAAATTTGCTGATCTCGCAGATGGTTAGGAAAATAAATTTGAACATGAGACTCCAAAAAATATAAATAGCTGAAGTGAGTGGGTAAGGATGTGGCAAATAGAATATAATATGGATAAATTGTGTAATTTGTCTAATTTGGAAGGAAGAATGATAATCTAAATGGTGAGTTTGTAGAGTCTTGAGATGCAGGGGCATCTAGTTGTCCTTGTGCATGAATTGTAAAACCTTAGTCTGCAAGTACAGGTAATTGGAAAGGCTAATAAAATGACACCATTTATTCCAAGTGAAATTGAGTACATGTAGGGAGGTAATGCTTTCGTTACTGGTGAGATTTGTACTTTGGTGTACTGTACACAGCATTCTTTCAGGAAAAATAGAAATGTGTTGGAAGTAGTTCACAGAAGGGTTACCAGCTTAATACCATGTTTGAAAGATTGCCTTATGAGGAAAAGTTGGACTGACTGGGCTTTTATTTTCTACAGGTTAGAGTAAGTGACAACTTGATTGAAACATACAAGATTCTGATGATGCTTGACAGATGAATATGGAGGCTGAACAATGGCTCAGTGAGCTTTGTGCCTCATATCATCAGGGACCCGTGTTTTATTCTACTCTTGGGTGACTCTCTGTGGAGTTTTCATGTTCTCCCCATGTCTGTGTGGGTTTCCTGAGTGTTCTGGTTTCCTCGCACAGTCCAAAGATGTGCGGTTGGGTGGGTTGGCCGGGTTGGCCATGCTAAGTTGCCCATACTGTCCAGAGATGTGTAGGTTAGATTGGTTAACCATGGGAAATGCAGCGTTGCAGGGATATGGTTGGGGATGGGTTTGGTTGGGATACTTTCAGAGGGTCTGTATGAACTTGAAGGCGGAATAGGTGGTTTACAAACTGTAAGGATTCTATATCATTTCTTTATGGGACAATTGAGAACTGGTGTCATTGTTTGGCAAATATTGATTTTTTTTAAATGTAAAACCAATTATGCAAATTTTTTCACAATGTTAGGAATCTCTAGAATTCTTTCTCAAAGGATGGAAGTGGAATCCTTAAATATTTTTACCAGGGGGATTTAAGGGGTTTGAAAGGCTATTGGGAAAGACACAAATTCAGACCTTGAAGTTGCAAGTGATCAATCACTATCTTACTGAATGTCAGGACAGGCCCATGGGCTTTCAAACAAGGGCTGCCCTTCTCCTGCTCCTCATTCACACTTATGAAGCTTCCAGCAAGCTTAAATGTGAGCACAGCAGTTCATGCTCAAATTTCTGGACTTAAAAAAAAAAGCTGGAAACTACAGGTCAGGCAGCATCAGCAGAGAGAGACAGAGCAAGCAACCTAACTTTTTTTTGAGTCTGGATGACTCTTCAGAGCTGACCTGAAGTGTGGAGGGGCAGCATTTATGCAATAGTAGGAGGGAGTGTTGGAGTGCTGGGAGAGAAAGGATGTTGGTAGTGGACATTAAAGTGATGAGAATGTGAGAATGGTGTGTCTCTCTCCCAGACTGGAAAGAACAGACTGTGTTCCACTGCGGTGAGGAGATGGAACAGGACATGGTGACAGAGAATGCAACAAGTAAAGCTAAAAGAAATGGAGGTGAGCTCACAATTTGAAGGTGTTGAACTCCATATTAAGTCCAGAAGGTTGTAAAGTGCCTAGTCTGTAGATGAGATGGTTTTACCTCCAGTTTGCGCCATGATCTATTGGAACATTGCAGCATGCCAAGGAAAGACAAGTGGGCATACAAGCCGGATGCTGTTAAAATGACCGGCCATGGGAAGGTCCGGCTTCATGGTTCAGCATGGACTGGAGGTGTTCCACAAAGTGGCTACCCAGTCTGTTTGGTTTCTGTAATAGAGTTGGCCATGTTAGGTGCAGCAAATGCAATTGACCAAATTAGTGGAGGTACTGGTGAAATGCTGCTTCACCTGGGAAGATTGTTTAGGCCCTTTGGATGGTGAGCAAGGAGGAGGTGAAGGGGGTTAGATGTTGCCATACTTTGACTTTGCTGGAGTTAGAAATTCAAAATTCTATCCCCTTATGGGAGACTGGAAGTAGTTTTCCACTGAGTTTTGAAATATTTATGCATAATTTGTATATAATATTTAAAATTGTTCCTTTTTTGACAGACTGAATTCAGATAACTGATCCAAATGGTCTGAATATACCTGCTTTTGAAAATGAAGTTTCTTTTGAACTGCGCTTCAGCGTAATCGAAGGTTTTCAGAACAATCCTCTCTCCTTTCTGAGGTAAGGGATTTAATTGTATGATGGAGATAAATAAAAGCTTGAGTGATTACAAGGTATCAGTTGTCTAGTTGACTATGTAGTGAAACGCTGGGTGGGTTTAGAGCTGCAGTGTCAATCTGAAGATTACACAAGATGTTTCTGAAGTCCTTGGGTGACTTCATAAAAGGTAAACTAGACATGTTAGAAGCAAACTTTAAATGGTATTCAAAACTCAGCTTAACGTTTTCAGTATTAATGTTGTTAATAACTTTGGTTTTCTCGGGCACAAGTATTACCCTTTTTATTCAACCTGATGATTTTTAAAAATCAGTTTCAGCATCGGGAGTAAAATATAAAGCGCATTAAAGGCATGAAAATAATCTTTTTGTTTGAATCATGCTTTCTTATGCCATGCCTTGTTCCAATGTATTTAACTTTAAGGCTGTAGAAGGACTTTGTAAACTTGTTTGTTTCTGAAATTGCTTATTTGTACTCTATTTAAAATCTGTCACTATCTGAATGTATAGTGCAGAAGATATGCTTTGAAAAAATCATCAACTCTCTAGGTTTACCTGTAACGGATATATAAGGAATAAATTAGGATTATTTAATTTATTTGTAATTTGTGAAAAGCTACATTTAACATTTTATATAGTGATTATTAAAATGATTGAGTTTCTACAATTAGGTGGTATAACATTAATAACCAAGGCTGTCAACACTCCTTTGAGACAGAAGTCTACAGAAGTAATTTGTTTCGGTATATTTCTTGCAGCTAGTGCTTGCAGACCTATCTTAATCCAGGGCTCTTTCCTTTTTGACTCTCTCGGTTCTCTGATTTATTTGTTGCATCTATGTGCAAACTTGTTTCCAGGTGTAAATCATTCATCTGTTCTTTCTGGATGTTTGCATGGTTTTTGGTTGTGCTGTCTGACCTGGTTATGGGTGAGCTGGATGAACTGGGGAGACCAGGCAGATATTATCAGCATTGTTCCCTCATTCCCAAACTTCAACTCCCAAGACATAATTTTTTTAACCCTTGAGGATGCACTGCAAAGCTTTGTGTCATCCATCACCCCCCCCCCCCCCCTCCCCAGTCGAAGCAAAATGCTCAGAGAGACAATATTGTTTTACCACCTCCATCTTTATTCTGGCCCTGGAGGGGGAGAGAATAATCACTATGTGCATAGGAACATCAGTTCTGTCTTTTCTGGAATGGCAATTTCTTAATGCATCTAGATGAGGCAACATAAATATGAATTGGGTGACCGTTTCAGTCAACAAGTATCAATAGCAGAGACCAAGCCCTTACTGTTATACAATGAATGTTCTTAAACTTGTTAACTGGATTTATACAATGGATACTGTCCCTTTTGTTAGCTGACCTTGCATACTGTTTCCAATATTTTTAAATGACTACAATAATGACTGCTTTTCCACCTTGCTAACCCACTACCTTTGCTTCCAGCACCCCATTGTTAACTAATTCCTCTCTGATCTGAGGCATGCTCAGCAGAACCCCTTGTTTGACAAAACTCCAAACTTAAACTCTTTCCCAGCCTACTTATACCCTATACACATTATCATTCCCTCCTTTTACAACTTAGAAGTTTATGGATTGTATAAAACTTGATAATGTCATAAATAGTGAACAGAGTAATAGACCTCAAGAATTCAAAGAAAGTTGAAATAGGCAGACACAATGTAGTGTAATTAAATGAGTAACGTCTGCCCATTTTTAAGTATATGGTTGCCAGCAGTTCAGATTTCTTTGTGGAGTGATGCACAGGGAACAATCTGAATGAATTTTGTTTTCAGGTTGGATTTTACTGAAGAAGATTTTGGAGGATTGGAGGGGATGAGTGGTTACTAAGGACTGTGAATTTGGAAACTTTTCTGGTGAAAGTTTTTTCCACATGGGAGGATTCTTCTGTAACAGACTAGCGATTCTTTTTGTTATAATCACCGCATATTGCGTATCAAGGACTGTTTGGATCTTGGCTGTCAGAGTCTTATGAAAGCTAGTAATGTCTTCGGTTATCATGAAGTAATAAAAGGAGGGAATGAGAATGTGTATAGGGTATAAGCAGGTTGGGAAAGAGACAAGCTGAGTTTTGTGAAACAAGAGGCTCAGCTGAGCATGCTTCAGATCAGGTAAGAACTTACAGTTAACAATGAGGTGCTGGAGGCAAGGATAATGGGTTAACGAGGTGGAAATGCATTCATTATGTAGAGCCATTTAACAATATAGGAAGCATTCAGTATGTACGGTCAGTTAACAAGGTGAAAAGTAATCATTATGTGAAGGCAGTTAAAGATAAGAACACTCATTGTGTAACAGCAGATGGCTTAATCTTTGCTATTGATGCTCGCTGATTGTAACAGTCATCCAATCAATATGTATGTTGTCTTATCTGGATGCTCCTCCCTGTAAAATGATGATATAATTCATTAAGACACTGCTATTCCAGAGAAGACCGTGAACTCCTGTCTCTGTACACGTGGGCAATCGTTCTCTCTCCCTTCAGGGCCTGGAGTTAACATGAAGGAGGTGAAATTATACTGTGTCTGAGTGTTTTGCTTCAGTTTGTGCGCAGAACAAGATGATATTTATTAATAACGTTTTTCAGGCACAAGGAAAGAGGATTGGTATGTTTGTCTCGTGTTAGTATGTATAAGACAATGATAGGTTCCTGATGAAGGGCTTATGCCCGAAACGTCGAATTTCCTATTCCTTGGATGCTGCCTAACCTGCTGTGCTTTAACCAGCAACACATTTTCAGCAATGATAGGAATACAGTGTAGCAAGTATACTAAGACACAGACTGTAGATGGCACACAGTGAGCATGATCAATCAATTCATAAGATTAACTACAAAAGTCACACCTTGACTATTTATCTTTTTCTGGTAGCCTGTTAGTGAACAAGGAAAACTTGCCCTTAAAATAAAGGTCCTTCTTTCATTTGAGATAGCAAATGGAAGTCTGAATTTTGCATAAGTCTCTCTCAATCCAAAAGATTCATAAACCCACTACTGTGAATTATAACCTTCCAAGATGTGAGTTCGTGGAAGAACAAGTTTGATTGATGTTGGTACCTTTTGCGATCTCAAGTTGTCCAAAAGTGTTTTACAGCTAATTAATATTTCTGAGATATTGCTGCTATTGCAAAATGTAGAAAGGTAACTGCCAATTGTGTCCATCAAACTTTCAACAATGACCAGATGATCTTATAAAAGTGGTATTGTGTAAGGTGCAATCATTTGGCTGGGATGTCAGAAAATTTCCATTGCTCTGTAAAATAAATAGTTTGTGTGTATCTGAGGGGGGCATACAGGACCTGTAGTTATATCTCAACTGAAACTTTTTCACCTATGACAGTGTTGCTCTTTGCAGGTTAGAATTTCAACCTAGATTATCTGCTCAAATCTGTAGAGTGGAGCTTGAAACCACAGCCTTGAGTTGGCTGCAAGCAGTCTACTATCATGCCAAGGCTTGGCATATTCAAATGATGAGATTCATTGGAGCCAGAAGAAAGTAACTATCTTTTTGAATTCCTATCAATGCTGCTTCCCTAGATTAGGAGAAGCAGACATAGTTTGCAGCAACTTGGTTCAGTTCCTATTAATATTAAATAAGCATTCACAAGTAGCACTGTGACATACATTCTACAACATTTGGACAAGCCAAGCAATCTTGTGCCAAATTTAAATTCTTCACATTTTGCTACTTTGTCATGTCTTATTCTTGCACCCAGCCCACGTTAATAGAATGGAGGCTGATGATCAACCCTTTTTCTTTTGGCTGCTTAATGTTATCTTCACATTTATACTTCCTTTTACCTTTTTTTTTAATGTTTGCACTGTTGTTATATTTCTGATCTGTGCATTCTGTGCTTGCCTGTGTAGAATGTGTTATTATGATCTTGTTGCATAATTTTTGACCTGAACTCTGGAGACATAAATTCAAGTAGAAATGTACTAGCATTGTTGAAACATTTTTTTTGTTTTCCTGAAAGCAGGAACCAACCCCTCTCCCCAACTTCCCTCTTCTCCCCCCACCCAACCCCACCCCCTCCCCCAAGCAAAAATGAAAACCCAAAAATTGCCCTCACGGAACTAAAATGAGTTTTGCTGTAATCAGGAAGTTATTGGCTGTGCTTCTCAATTAATGTATGTAGTTGTTTGAGTTTATCATGATCTGTTGTCCACTAATTTTCATTAATACTTTGTTAGTTAATAAGCAATTTTTTGTGATTTTAATTAAACACTGTTTCATAACTTTTATTTTCTTTGGAAAGTAATCCAGTTCTCATTAAAGACTAGCCAAAATTGTTTTCTGTATATTTAACAATTGGGTTCATGCCATCATTTAAGTTTCATTCTAACTTTTGTTTTTTACTATAAGGAGGAAAGATGTTGGCCATAGACAAAGGGGTGGTGCAGGAGTGGCTTTCAGAGTTTAAGGTAAGTTCTTATTATTTCAGTACTAATATTTAAATAAGCAAATAGTCTCAAGTGTTTGTCATAATTTTTTTTTACTTAATATATAAATAGGCACTGAATCCCGACCTCTGGATTACTGCCTTTCCTGAATACTGAACTTAGATAATTTTGGTGTCAAGTGAAGAGTGGAAAGATGATACATAGAGGCATGAAGTAAAGCTATTTCTTTGAAAAAGATGCTAAAATGGTGGGCAGGGTGGGGACAATGTTCTTTTTTCAGATCGCTTAGATGATAATCTTGACCTGCTGTTTACAATTTCCAGAGGAACAGTACAAGAGAAGGGGGTATTGCTGGCAGGAAATAATTCTGTTAGTTGACAATCTAAACAAGATCCCAGGGAATGCAAAAAACTGCCTTTTGAATGTATGTTTAAAAGTGCAAAGTATGCTTTGAGCAACTAATGTAAGTTTTCGTTCCCACCAATTTACTGGCAGTTAGTTTTCTGTTGTGGTGAAGGTTTCCTCCCTTTTTTTTAAATAATGGAGTCGTTTAAATAATTGACTATGGAGGGGATTTGAAGAAAAAAGATCATGGATTAGCAAGAATTGAGCTTCACAATAAAAGTGCGCCAGCTGAAGAAAGATGCAACCTATGACAATAACTTTAAAGGTCTTGATTGGTGAATAAGCACAATAAGTTGTATATAAATAATTGAGTATTTACATTTCAAGAAATAATGCAGTGTTTTGCATCCGATTAGTGTACAGTCTAGGACCTGGTTTAATTTTGTTTTGCAATGGAAGTATTAACTTCAGAGGTGCAATTCCTTTCTCGTTTTGTTAGAGCTAGAAGCAAACAAGGTGGATTCGTATAAGCTGTATAGTGTGTATGGGGGAAATTCTGGGTCCAAGGACGTATGGGGGTTCCTTTTTTTTAATATTGTGGGTAACATCAAATGTCGTGTGCATTTGATTTTAAAATCTCCTTTTTAAGGGAATGGTTAAACAAAGTTTGCAGTACAGTTTTTCATGCTTCATCTCTCATCTCCTTGCAGCAAGATTATTCATAAGCAAAATTTCACATCCTCTTCGGATAATGTTAAGTGCATAGGGAGCTAGTGACTGCTGTTGTGATGGGTGGTGTCAAGATCTGGGGGAGGGAATGCGCATTGAGTCAGAAAGAGGTAGATGGCGAGGAAGCAGGCATGAGTGAGAAGTTGATGGGTGTGAACATTTTGGGAAATGTTTGCAAGTCAAGTGTGAACTTAACCAATGGTTAGAAACTGATGATGGATGAACTGAACACCAAATTTTGCCTGTTGTCAGTTTGTGACAAGAGTAGTGCAGGTTTAACATGTACTTAGTTTTTCCAATGTTTTTCCAAGGTTCAGCATGTACTCTTTTTAAGCATGTTGGAAAAAAAACTGTGAATATGCTGAATTATGAACCAAAAAACACCGTGTTTATTGCAAAGTTATTTTCACTGTGAAATAAACTGTGCATTGCGTGTTTCACTCCAGCCACACACTTGCCTATCCAATTTTACATTTTGTGATGTAGCAGCATTTTTTTTAAAAGCTTTGATCCTCGAGACTCTCTGCTGGAACTGATATCTATCTATACCATGGCTGTTACTGTGATTATTCTTTCTGAACAAATCAGTCTGAAGAATGCAACCATGATGTTGCCGTTGCACAATTCTCTGATGCATGGAGAGTGTTGCATAATATTTCTGTAACCAGGACTGGTTCTGAATTTGGTATGGTTGTGGGTGGAGACCGATTAGATTCTACGTTGTTTCTTTCACTTAGTGCAAACAAAATTTTAGCTGTGACCAATTTGCACAGTTAGAAAACCACAGTAAATGATTCAAACAGCAAGGACGTCATGAGAGATCCCCTACCTTTCTAGGAATGCTGTTGTGGTATGGGATGTTTTTGTGTCCTGTCACCACTGAATCCTCCAAGACTCTGAAAGAGAGCAGAGCTGACAATGTTGCATACCCTCCGTACTGCATTTGAGTTGACAGCTTAAATTCTAGTGACCTGATTGTCGAAGAACAGAGCCGACAAAGGTGTTAAATGACTCCCCTTCATGTTTGTTTTTAAGACCTTATCAGGACTCTGCAAGATGGCAGCAATTCTGTAGAACTGCTGTGGACAGCTCTGCCTAACAGCCAAGGCATACCGGTGTTTTTTTTGCCATCCCTGGCCAACTTATGTGGTGGAATTATTAGTTTAAAACCTTACAGAACACACATTTGTTAATATTTGGGAGTGGGACGGATGCCAAAGGGAAATGGAGCAAGCAAACCGAAGCAGGGAGGACACTCCCTTGCAGCATCAGGCATACCAAAGACTGCAGCAACAGCAACCTCTCTGAACCCCCCCGGGGACCTGACAGACTCAAAGGAAATGGCTGCGGCGATGGAGAGACTTAGCTTGAAAGTTGTGGCTGCGATTGAGGAAATCCGTGGGGAGATTTGTGTCCAGGCCCAACCTATTGCATCCATGCTGCAGAAGCATGAGCAGGAGATCCAGGGCCTCTGGGAGAGACTGGAAGAGATGGAGGGTCAGACTAAGACCTCGGAAGCTGTGATGGAGTCCTCATCCAGTTGGATCCAGGTGCTGGAGCGAGAGGTGCGGGCCTTGCAAAACCATATCAACGATCTTGAAAATCGAGATCGGAGGATAAATCTCCGAATTATCGGGCTCCCTGAAGGTGAGGAAGGTGAACAGCCAGTCAACTTCTTTGAAAGCTGGCTGCTGAAGTTTTTGAGCCTTTACATTGAGTCCAGCAGGCTTCAGATTGAAAGGGCACATCGTGTTACATTGTACAGGTCTGGGCCAGTGCAGCGTCCCCGCCCGGTCCTAGTGCACTTCCAAGCAAAAAGTACTAGAAGCCTCTCGATTACTGGGAAATGATCTGCAGGCACTTCTGTACAAGGGGTCAAAAATCATGTTTTTCCAGGATTTCTCAGCAGCTGTAATTTTGAAAGAGGAAGTCCTTCGATTAAGTTAAAAAGAAGCTGAGGAACCTGGGCATCCAGTACTCCATGAGGTACCCCGCAGTGCTGCGTTTCTGCCACAACGACTCAGTTTATAAATTTGACTCGGTGGATAAGGCTAAAAACTTTGTGGACACTTAAAAATAGAAGGATTGGCCTGGAGAATATAGTTAATGTTTGTTCTCTTTTCTATCTTTCCCCATGTTTTCCCTTCCTTTTTTATATTCCTTTCTTTCTCCCAAATAATTTCCTTTTTGGAAAGGGGGCAAAAGACTTTGGAATAAGTTGTTCCTTTTTTTTAATAACTGGATTTTCTGATGGGAAATTTTATGGATGTTCTTTGTTGTCTCTTCCCCTTTTTTTTGTTTGTTCTGTTTCTCTTTTAGTCACAAATAGGGGTGACATGAAGCCAGGGATGGGTGGAGTGCTCATCCTGACTTTGTCTTTTTTTTCTGTTGATTGATTTAAGGATCATCTCCTTGTTTTTTTTTCTTCTGGTCTAAGGCTGGGGCACAGGTTCGAAGGAGCTGTGAAGGAGGGGATGGGTAGGGTGAGTGCCCCCTATGGGGCATTCAAGGTTCTATAGTTGGTTTTCTTTGTAGTTTTTTGGTAGTAATAGTTGTTTATAGTTATGGTAGAGTAGTTTTTGTCTATATAGTGTTTTGATTCTGAGTCTTTATTTACTTATACTCAGCGCTTTGTAAGCAGGGTTCTCCCTCTGAGGGGTTCAAGGGTGTCTGAAAGGGGATATGACTAAGTGTCTTATTAAATAGTGCACCTGGAACATTAAGGGAAGTCATTCACCTATTAAAAGGAAAAAGGTGCTTTCCAGCCTTCAGAGGGAAAGGGTTGATATCACTTTGTTGCAGGAAACCCATCTTGATGACGGGTAACACCTGAAATTACCACAGAGGGGTTATGACCAGGTATTCTTTTCATCCTTTACTACTAAAAGTAGTGGAGTGGCAGTACTTATGCAGAAAAATCTTCCGTTCACATTATTAGAGCAGGTGAAAGATGAGCAGGGACGGTTTGTGATACTTAAAGCCCTGATACATGGGAAGAAATATGGCATTTTAAATGTCTACAGTCCTCTGGCGCAGTCCCTCAAATTTTTTGATTACTGCTTTCTCTAAGTTGAGTGCTTTCAGAACATGGCACATTATTATCGTGGGGGAGATTTTAATTGTCCTTTGAATCCGACAATGGACAGGATGCCTTGTGGACCCCCAACTATTTCTTCACAGGCTAAGCTGGTGGCTGACTTATGCGAGGAGTTGGGGCTGGTGGATATTTGGAGATGCCTTCACCTTACTGGCAGGGACTTCACCTTTTTTCCCAAATCCACATAAATGTCACACGAGGATTGATCTCTTTCTGGCTCCCTCTGCTCTTCTGGATCCGATTTCTGAGTTGTAAAATTGGGAATATAGCTATCTCTGATCACGTGGCAGTATATTTGGAGGTTAAGGCCAAGAGTGAAGGGCTATGTTTGAGGCATTGACATTTGGACCCTTTTCTCCTTAAGGATTCCAAAATTGTGGAATACTATTTGAAGGAGTTTCAGGAATTCTTGACTATTGACTCGGGCATGGCTAGTAGTCCGTCCATGCTATGGGAGATTGCTAAGGCCTTTGCGAGGGTATTAGCTATTTCCTATTCGGATAGCCGGAAACGACAGAAGGAGGAACAGCAGCATCTACTTGAGACGCGACTGAAACCTGCGGAGGCAGCACATTTTGCATGGCCTTCGGTGACTAAGCTACAGCGGATCACGGCCCTCAGGGCTGCCTTGAATTCAACACTGACACAAAACGCAAAGAAAGAACTTGCTTTTGCTAGACAAAGGCTGTTTGAAGATGGGGATGGACCAGGGAAGTATTTAGTGTACCTGACTAGGAAAAATCGTGCTCTGCAATCCATAACTGCAATCAGAGACAGCACCGGGGTCCTTGCATACGATGCTAAAAAGATTAATGACGCATTTCGGAGCTTTTACTCTGAATTGTATCAATCTGAAGGTTGCGAGGACAGGAGGGCTAAAATGGAGACCTTTTTTAAGAACCTGGACCTCCCAGGGGTGACCTTGGAACAGGCCTCTCTCTTTAATGCCCCCTTGACAGTTCAGGAAATACAGGAGGCAGCTAGGCAACTTCACAGTGGGAAAGCGCCCCGCCCTGATGGTCTTCCGGGTGAGTTTTATAAGGAGTTTATAGGGATTCTGTCAGGGCTGATGTTGGAGATGTACAATCACGCCTATATGCATGACTGCCTACCGTCTTAGAGAGAAGCTAATATTTCCCTAATTCTTAAGAAGGGAAAGGTTCCTGATGATTGTGCCTCATACAGGCCCATCTCGCTATTAAATTCAGATTTCAAGATTCTGTCCAAGATCCTGCCGCTGAGATTGGAAAAGGTGTAGTCCCATATTATTAAAAAAGATCAGACAGGCTTTATAAGGGGCCATAGGTCCTCTAATAATATTAGAAGGTGGCTGAATGTGGTCCAAGTTTGGCAGCAACGATCGATTCAGGGATTGGTGATTTCCTTAGATGCAGAGAAAGCATTTGACCGGGTGGAATGGTCGTACCTTTTTTATGTCCAGGAACAGTTTGGGTTGGGTGGGGTCTTTGCGAGGTGCATGGAGGTTTTATATCGCCACCTTCTGGCCGTGGTCATCACCAACAGTGTGAAGTCTGGGAGTTTTATGATTGGTAGGGGTAGTCGGCGAGGCTGCCCCCTCTCACCGTTGTTGTTTACATTAGTGATAGAGCTGCTGGCAGGAGCTATTCGTCAGAACGTCCACATAACCGCTCCGGAATTGGAATCGAGGGCACACAAGATGACACTGTGAGCAGATGATGTCCTTCTGTTTTTATCGAACCCGATCACCTCCGTACCCCATTTGATACAATGTATCAATTCATTTGAGTCTGTTTCAGGATATAAGATTAACTTTGCAAAATCAGAGGCTATGCCTTTGGGGAACCTTAAGGATGTGCCAGAGGTTGAAGGTGGCCCCAAGTTCCCTTTTATGTGGTCATGGCAGGATTCTGGTACCTAGGCATTTTTATTATCCCCACCTTTGATCTGTTATTTCAGACTAACTTTGCTCACTTGCTCGACAATATTAGGCGAGATCTCCAGAGATGGGAGGCACTTCCAATTTCATGGCTGGGCCTAATATCTCTCATTAAGATGAATGTTCTTCCTCGTTTGCTTTATCCCATGTGTATGCTCCCTATAATGTTTCTCAGGTCAACGCTGCAGAAGCTTATGGGGTGGTTTGGTTCCTTTGTCTGGCATCGTGGGCGGCCCCTCATCAAACTTACTAAATTGTAGTTGCCTCAAGGAGGGGGAGGAGTTGATTTCACAGATATCAGGAGGTATCAATTGCGTTCCCTGCTGTCCTTTGTCTGCGATTGGGTAGGTAACGATCCAAACTCAATATGGCTGGATATCAAGGCTTCCCAGGCAAAGTGGCCTTTTATTAACCTGTTGTTCATGGACAAGATGAGGACAATTATGGACCATTGCCGGAACCCCATTGACATTAGTACAGTCAAGGCATGGAGGGCGATGTGTCAAAGTGAGGGTTGTTTATCCAAGACTTTGCCACTTACACCTATAGTTGGCATGCCAGGGTTCCGACCAGGGACAATGGACTTGGGGTTCAAACTATGGGCAGTGAGAGGAGTTTCCAGTTTGGGAGACTTGTTTGAGAGGGAGTTTATGATGTCTTTTGAGCAACTGAACCGCAAATACGGGTTGCCCAGCAAAGATCTTTTCCGTTTTTTTTCAGGTTAGGGATTTCGTTCAGAAGAGTACACTTCTCCCTAAGCCCTATAAACCCGATACAGAGAGATTGTTGCTACGTTCCACAAGCACTCTTTCAGTTAGTGCCCTCTACCACCTGCTGGGTGGCAGGGCCTGGCAGGATATTAACCGGTTATGGGAGGTCTGGGAGCAAGAGCTTGGAGTGGAGATCTCTTCTGAAACATGGGAGAACATATGGGAGAAGGCTCAAAAGATCTCAATCTGTAATAGGTCATGTGCTACCGAGTTAAAAGTTCTGCACAGGGCTCATCTGGCACCAGACCATCTGGTGAAGTTTAAAAAAGGGGCATCTTCAGTGTGCCCCAAATGTAAAATAAGTGTAGGTTCTCTTACCCATTGCTTCTGGACATGCCACAGGCTCCGTGTTTATTGGAGCGCTGTGGCGGGAGAGATGGGGAGGGTATTGAGGACTGAGGTTAAAGGCGACCCGATATCTCTCCTCTTAGGTCTACCGAATTTACCATCTTTAGACGGGCATGGGAAGAAACTATTTAATCTTCTTGCATACTGTGCACGGAAGAATATTCTGATGAACCGGGTGTCTGAGAACCCGCCAGGCTTGCTAGGATGGCAGAAATTAATTATGGAGCACATTTTCTTGGATGTTTTTACAAACATGGTGGACCACAAAACAGACCATTTTTGTAAGACATGGCAGCCCTGCTTAAGTTATTTGGAAACAGATTTGTCAATTGTCGTAACTAGGGCGTTTATTTAACCAGGATGGTTAGATTTGTCAAGCTCTGGGCCATGGAGGGGGTCTCCTGAGTTAATACGGGTATATACATACACAATACTCCCGTTCCTCTGTTTGGGAGCTTTGTGCCGAGCATAGCTGTTCTGTATCTGTGGGGTTTTTTTCTGTCTTTTGCTTTTTTTTTGGTGTTGCTTTGCACAGTGTTCGGGTTTTTTTGTATTAGAGGGTAGGGTAGGTTAATAGTTAGGAGACAGTAGTTGTATTGTTTTTGTTTGTTTTTCTTTTTTATTATACTGATTTTGTTATTGATTTGTATTTTTCAATAATTTTATGTTTGTAAAATTTTTAAAAATTTGCTAATAAATATATTTACAAGAAAGAAGACCTTACCAGATGCAGACCAGGTTAGAAATATTAGACAAGTCAACTATTTTTGTAATATCCCCTTAATGAAAACTAATACAGTTGCTTGTTTTTTCTTTGAAAATAAATCTGTTATGATTGTAACGTGCAGAGATCACTGCTGTGGATAAATCAAAGAACTACACTTTGCTGGAGATCTGAATCAAACTCGGTAGATTTAGTAACATCCATGGTGACAAAACAGTTAATATTCCAAGTCCAATGCCCCTCCTTGACTGGCCTTCCTGTTAATTGTTTTCTCTCCATGGAAGCTGCCAGACTGAGTTACTCCCAGGAGTTTGTTTTTACCTGTTGATGAGAATAGATCAAGAAAGCAATTTGATTCCTGAGAAGTTGTGCACATGATGCAAATGGAGATTTTGAGTAGCAGGGCTTGACTTCTCATTTGCTACCCTAGTGAGGTGTGACATGGACTTTGAACACATTCTAGGTTTATCTTTTGACTTCTGTTCTAATGAGAACAGCCCCAACTTCTCTCTCTTTTTTCTGTGTGTGCGTGTGTCTTTGTCTCTCATCCTCTCATCTGTGCCATTGTCTATTTCCGTACTCACTGGCATACTATGTAATGTGTTTTAAATCATTTCCTTGCTCCTTAAAATGTGCCTTCAACATTTCATCCCTCTTTCTGCCCACATCACCAATAGCCTCCATTTCATAACATCCTTGTCTTCTAACCCTCTGCATCAATGTACTTTCCTGGAATTACATCTGCAGTAGTAGGAATGCGTGTCTGAGTCAATTTAACTATGTTTACTCAAGAACATGATCAGTGCTGTACAAACCCAGGAATGATACAAGGTGTATTGCAGGCCTATTGTTCTTTTGTTATCTAGGATTTCCAATGTTCTTGAGCTGATGATTCATACTGGTATTCTACAGTTTCAAATTTTACTCACTGAAATAGTTGTGGTTTGGGTTTTATTCTTTAACTACTTTTAAAGCTTATTTTAAACCCATTTAATATGGAGTGAGGAGGTCTGTTCTATGGGAACTGGCTCAAACTCTGAATGTGGAAGACACTGTTGGAGTCATCTATCTTCAGAAGAGGAAAATTACCATTAATAAGCTGAATTGAGGACCTAAACATAACTAAATTCACAAAGCAGGAAACATGACAAAAATATATTATGTATCTCTCCTCTTCTACTTCTCTTTCTATCTTTTTCATTCTTCTATCAGCATTTGCACACTTCCTCCATTGTCTGTATCCTACCTTACCACTGTTCTTTGTAGTAGTAGTATTCTTGAATTTCCTGATTTGTTTGAAAACAATTTAACCTGTTTTTTCAATTAGAGGACAAGGAATTAAATGGCAGTTAGTGTTGGGTGGGACTGCTTACTTAATGCATGAGAACCTGGACAGCATTGAGTCAGGACATCAACTATGTTAGAGGGAGGGGTGAGCTGGGGAGATGGGTTGGAAGTGGTTGGTTAGTTATGGGAAAGGGATTCTTCCTAAAGGTTTCTTGGGTTGCTTTCCAAAGTGCCCTAATCCTGCACTGGATAGTATTAGTGCTGATAGACCTTATTTAAACCCATTGTTATGCTCAACATTGTCCTCAGTTCCAAAATATACCAAAGTCTGAGGTATATAAAAAAATAAGTTGAAATGAGGGTGGAAGGAAGCACTGTTATCTAAGACCTGCAACTCGAAGCAGTGTGATTGCATTTTTGTAATTCTTAATCAATACTTTGCATTTTAATTAGAGCTTGAATGTGTGGTGCTGGAAAAGCACACCAGGCCAGGCAGCATCCGAGGAACAGGAGCATTGACATTTTGGGCATCAGCCCTTCATCAGGAATGAGGCTTGTTGGCAGCGGGGGCTGAGAGATAAATGGGAGGGGGGTGGGGCTGCGGGGGAAGGTGGCTGGAAGTGATAGGTCAGAGGGGAAGGAAGGAAGACGGATAGGTAGGACCAGTCAAGGGAGTGGTGCCAAGTTGAATGCTTGGGACTGGGATAAGGTGGGGGGAGGGGAAAATGAGGAGATTGAGGAAATCTACATTGATCCTGTGTGGATGCAGGGTCCCAAGGTGAAAGATGAGGCGTTCTTCCTCCAGGCGTCGGGTGTAAGGGTTGCCGATGGAGGAGGCGCATGGCTTGTAGGTCCTTGGTGAAGTGAGAAGTGGAGTTAAAATGTTCTGCCACGGGGTGGTGGGATTGGTTGGTGTGGGTGTCCCAGAGATGTTCTCTGCAACAATCTGCAAATTGGCATCCTGTCTCCCCGACGTAGCGGAGACCATATCGGGTGCAATGGATACAGTAGATAATGTGCGTGGAAGTACTGCTAAATTTCTGTCAGATGTGGAAAGATCCTTTGGGGCCTTGGATGGAGGCGTGGGTGCAGGTTTTACACTTCCTGCAGTAGCTGGGGAAGGTCCCAGGGGTGGAGGTTTGGCTGGTGGAGGGTGCGTGGATCTGACAATGGAGTCACAGAGGGAATGGTCTTCACGGAACGCAGATAGAGTTTGGGAGGGAAATATATCCCAAGTGGAGGAATCTGTTTGCAGATGGCAGAAGTGGCAGAGGATGATTTGATGTACGCAGAGGTTGGAGTGGAAGGTGGGGATCAGGAGGATTCTGTCCCTGTTGCAATTAAAGGTGTGGGGTTCAAGGGCGGAGAAGTGGGAAATGGAGGGAGTGCACTTGAGGGCATCATTGCCCACATGCAAGGGGAAATTTGTGGCCTTTGAGGAAGGAGGCCATCTGGGATGTTCTGTGGTGGAATTGATGCTCCTCCTGAGTAAATGCAGTGGAGGTGGAGGAATTGGAAATAGGGATGGCATTTTTACTGGCGGTAGGATGGGATGAGGTGTAGTTCAGGTAACTGTAGAGTCGGTGGGTTTGTAGTAAATGTTCGGCAACCAAATAGACACGGACAATTACTACAAACCCACTGACTCCCTCAGTGACTGGACTACACCTCCCACCCTACGTCCTGTAAAAAAAAAAAAAATCATCTTATCCCAACCCCAAGCCTCCAACTTGGCACCACTCCCTTGACTGGTCCTACTTGTTGATCTTCCTTCCTACCCTCCCCTCTAACCTATCACTTCCACCTGCACCCTCATCTACCAATCACATTTCCAGTTACATTCTTCCCCCTCCCATCTGTCTTTCAGTCCCCCTGGCCCACAAGTCTCCATTCTGATGTATGGTTGATGCCCAAAACACCGATTTTCCTGCTCCTCGGATGCGGCCTGACCTGCTAGGCTTTTCCAGTACCACAATCTCGACTTTAATCTCCAGCATCTGCAGTCCTCACTTTTCTTTCATTTTAAATGGGGCTGTTTGGGAAATTTCCTTTTTCCTGCAGTTCTTTCAATCACTAGTTGTGGTGTGCATTTTTCTGAGCATTTTATATCCTCTGTATTCTCCATACACTTATTTGACTCCTTCAATTCAGTTTATTTCTCATTAATGGTCATTAATCCAGAAGCAATTTAAGTGGTGATAAATTGTTTTGGGTTTTAGTTTATTTGTAATTGCTAATTTGTCTCCATATACAGCAATGTTGTCATCATTAAGCATCTTAGATGCCAGGAAAAATTAAAACTATATGTAGAGATTTTACCAAGTTCTAGCAACCTTGTTCTTAATGGTGGTCTGTTTGAATGGAATTGAAATGAAACCAGAATTATTAGATATGGCCACATCCTGTTGTAACTCTACAAGCTGTCAAAAGCTCCTACTCTTGAAATATTCACAACAGGCTTTTAATTTCTTGTGAAATGGATTCCATTTTCAAATACTTGTGATTTTAAAACTCACTTTTCTTTTTACTTTTGAATTCAGACACTGCCTGAGACCTCTATATCCAGCTATGCTTCAAGTTTAAAAGGCAAGAGTATCCTGGTTTCAGAATTATACACAGTCATCTGTGAGCCACATTGTGAGGTAGGAATTAAAAAGAAAAATTATGATGTCGCTCGCTTTGGATGCAACTCTGCTTGATTCCTCAGATATCTAGGACAATATGCTGTGGATTTCCTGCCATACTCCATGTTCTTTCCAACTCCTTTTAAGATTTTACATAACCAGACCTTTTGGTCAGGCTTGTAGTCCCCATTCTTATTACCTCTTTTGGCGTGCCATTCATTGTTACTTATGTGTGTCTGAAGTGGCTTTGGATGTCTTTATTACATTTAACCTGCATTTATATTGTAACTTTATGTAGGGCAACATCCTCACTTTTGAATTCTGGTTACAAACTGAGGTCTCTTTGGATGTCCCTCTCTTCTCTTGTCTCTATTTTTGTCATGTCAAATACAGGTGATCTCTGTTACTCCCTCCTTTACTGTATGATTCTGTTGGTCCTAATTCTGCAGTATCTGTGCGTCTTGTTTTCTCTGTGCATTTTGGCTTTGGCTCAGATACAAAGGCCAATGCTTAGACCCTTTTGCATCTTTCTGTCCTGATTCCTGTTGTTTATTTTCTTTGGGCAACCTTTCTTTCACTCCACTGAATTGCCTGAACCCATCATTTTATTTCTCCACCTTCCTGCTGTGTTTCTAACTAGACCTTATTCTTAATTTGCATGCTATCCCGTGGCGATATGATATCATTGCATGCTGCTGAGTCCACTATCCCTTGACCCCAGTCTCTGTTGTCAGACTGTCCTGTATCCTGTCACTTAGTCATAGAGATGTACAGCGTGGAAACAGTCTTCAGTCCAATTCAGCCATGCTGCCCAGATATCTGAAATTAATCTAGTCCCATTTGCCAGCATTTGGCCCATATCCCTTTTTAAACCCTTCCGATTCATATATTAATCTCTATGCCTTTTAAATGTTGTAATTGTACCAGCTCCTCCACTTCCTTTTGGCAGCTCATTCCATGCAGTCACCATCCTCTGCATGAAAAGGTTGCCACTTAGGTCCTTTTTTAAATTTTTCCCTTGTCACCTTAAACCTATGTCCTCTAATTTTCAACTAACCCGCCCAGGGAAAAGACTTTGGTCTATTTACCCTATATGCCCCTCCTGGTTTTATAAACCTTTAAGGTCACCCCTCAGCTTCCAATGCTCCAGGGAAAATAGCCTCAGTCTATTCAACCTCTCCCTTTGACTCAATACATCCAACCCTGGCAACATCCTTCAATCTTATCTGAATGTTTTCAAGTTTAGCAACATCTTTCCTGTAGAAGGGAGATCAGAATTACACACAATATCAAAAAGTGACCTAACCAATGTCCTGTACAGCCACAACATGACCTCCCAACTCCTGTACTCAATACTCTGACCAATAAAGGAAAGCATACCCAATGCCGCCTTCACTATCCTATCTACCTGCAACTCCACTTTCAAGGAACTATAAACCTGCACATCAAGGTCTCCTTGTTCAGCAACACTCCCCAGGACCTTACCATTAAGTGTATAAGTCCTGCCCCGATTTACCTTTCCAAAATGCAGCACCTCACATTTATCTAAATTTAAACTCCCATCTGCCACTCCTCAGCCCATTGCCCATCTCACCAAGATCCCATTGTAATTTGAGGTAACCTCTTTTGTTGTCCACTACACCTCCAATTTTGGTGTAATCTGCAAAAATACTAACCATTTCTTTTATGTTTACATCCAAATCATTTATATAAATGAAGAAAAACAGTGGACCCAGCATTGATCTTTGGGACACCAGACTGAAAGGCAACACATCAGCACCATCCTCTCTCTTCTACCTTCTGTATCCAAATGGCTAGTTCTTCCTGTAATCCATGTTATCTAACCTTGCTAACCAGCCTCCCATGAGGAACCTTGTTGAATGCCTTACTGAAGTCCATATAGATCACATCCACTGCTCTGCCTTCCTCAATCCTCTTCATTACTTCTTCAAAAAATCTCAATCAGGTTAGTGAGACATTATGTCCCATGCACACAGGCATATTGACTATCCTTAATCAGTCCTTGCCTTTCCAAATATATGGAAATTCTTTCCCTCAGGATTCCCTCAACAACTTGTCCACTGAGGGCAGGCTCACTGGTCTATAGTTCCCTAGCTTTTCCTTACCACTTTCTTAAATAGTGGCACCATGTTGGCCAACTTCCAGTCTTCCAGCACTTCACCTGTGAATTTGTGATTCAAATATATTAGCAAGGTGCCCAGCAATCGCTTCCACAGAGTTATAGGGTACACTTTATTTACGTTTTATGCATTTTAAGACATTCAGCACCACCACCTCTGTAATGTGGACATTTTTCAAGATATCACTATCCATTTCCCTTGTACTATATTTTCCATATCCTTCTCCACAGTAACACTGATGCTAAATACTTGTTTAGTATCTCCCCCATCTTCTGTGGTTCCACACATCGGCTGCCTTGCTCATCTTTGAGGGGCCCTATTCTCTCACTAATTACCCTTTTGTCCTTACAAATACATTAACTAGGGAGAAAATAGGGCACCTCAAAGATCTTTTTGAACATTAGGAACACAAATTAGGAAATGTTTCTTTGCTACTAAGTCTGTCCATTCCCTTGCCATTATCTTGGGTTGAACCAGACTTGTGATATTTTGGTCCCTTTTATCCTCTTGTCTCCACACTGAAGGCTTTCACCCTCAATATTGGCCTTCAGTCTTGCCACATCTGATCTGTCATACCTATGCAAATGCATGTAAATCCTGCTCCTCAAGATTCTCTCCAACAGCTTGCCCACCATTGACGTTTGCTGTTTCTCAAACTCTGCTGCTCTGATATTTCCCTGGTTGGTCTTGTCCTCCATATTCTGTAAACCTTAGCTAATCTGAGACTCCCGTGTTATACTTCATTCCCCTCAATTCAGTTATCCTTGTTTTTTGACTCAATCCCTCAGTGCCTACATTTTAAAAATTGCCTTCACCTTACATGCCTTCATTTGAGATTGTCCTTAATACTTATTTCTTTGACTTTGGTCATTTCTCATAACTTTATCTTAATTTTTATCTGAAATGCTTTGGTGTTTTCTTCTAGTTTTAACATCCTGTATCAATGCACATTGTTGGTTTATTGTAACTGGAATGGTTCAGGATTATTCATTATTATTGTCCTAAAGTTGACTATAATTTCATGACCTAGCATGTTTCTCATCTACCATTTAAAAGTAGATGACCTTTTCAATGTGGTGTGCAATAGAGCATGTAGGCTGGGACAGGACACATTGCAATGAGTTGCCATCCTTGAGGCGATAGCACAGTATTACATTTGAAATACTGGAAGCAGCATACACAGGAGAGCTAAACAATGCCATTGCCAATGGATCAGATCAAAGCTCTGCAAGTCTGTCACATTAAGTTGTAAATTATGGTGGACGATTAAATACGAATGGGAGAAGACTCTAGTGCACATCAGAACAAATTATTTCTAACTCCTTTGCCTCCGCCGCATCTGTTCCCAGGAGGACCAATTCCACCACAGAACACACCAGATGGCAGCCTCCTTTTAAAGACTGCAATTTCTCCTCCCAAGTGGTGGTTGATGCCCTCCAGTACATCTCATACACTCCCTGCACTTCTGCCCTCGAACCTCACCCCCTCTAACTTCAACAAGGACAGAACCCGCTGGTCCTCACCAATCTCTGTACACATTGCATCATTTTCTGCCACCTACAAATGGACCCTACCACCAGAGAGATTTCCCTCCTTACCCCTATCCGCTTTCCATAAAGACCATTCCCTCCATGACTGTTTTGTCAGGTTCCCGCCCCCCAACAACCCACCCTCCCCTGCCACTGCAGGAATTGCCAAACCTGCACCCACCCCTCCCCCCTCACCTCCGTCCAACGCCCCAAAGGAGCCTCCCGCATCCATCAAAGTTTCACCTGCACTTCCACAGGTCATTTACTGTATCCGTTGTTCCCAATGCAGTCTCCTCTACATCAGGGAGACAGGATGCCTACTTGCAGAGCACTTTAGAGAACATCTTTGGGACACTCTCACCAATCAACCCCACTGCCCCGTGGTGGAACACTTCAACTCCCCTTCCAACTCTGCCAAGAACATGCAAGTTCTGGGCCTCCTCCATCGCCACTCCCTAACCACCCGACACCTGTAGGAAGAATGCCTCATCTTTCCCCTAGGACCCTCCTACCCCATGACATCAATGTGGGTTTCAACAATTTTCTCATTTCCCTCTCCCTACCTTTATCCCAATTCCAACCTGCCAGCTCAGCACCGCCCTCATGACCTGTCCCACCTGTCCATCTTCCTTCCCACCTATCTGCTCCACCCTCCCCTCCGACCTATCACCATTACCCCCACTTCTAACTATCACACTCCTCAGCTACCTTCCCCCTCAGCCTCACCCCTTCCCACTTATCTCTGCACCCCCGAGGCTCCCAACCTCATTCCTTGATGAAGGGCTATTGCCCAAAACGTCAATTTTTTTTTCTTCTCCTCGGATGCTGCCTGACCTGCTGTGCTTTTCCAGCACCGTACATTGGTGATCTGTTTTTGCTGCCTGCTAAGGTCCTCCATATTATAAATACTGGTCTTCAGCTATTTTGGTTCTTTCCAGGCATCATTTGACTGTGTCTGGCTTGTGTAAGATTGACCATGACAACGTCAGAAGTGGAAATGTTGATTGATTATTGCACCGTGTTCAGTGCTAGTCTTCACTACCCAATCACTGGAGCAGTCTCTCTCCATATGCAGTTAGCCCTGGAAAGTGAGGCTTGAACTGAAAAGTTACAAAAAAAAAGCCACAAATAACAGGCCGTGACCATCTCCCTTTCGTCTGCTTAGGCATTACCATTGCAGAACTTCGACTCACTGATATTCTGGGACTTTAGAATAGATTATGTTCTTTAGAATAGATTACTTAGTGTGGAAACAGGCCCTTCGGCCCAACCAGTCCACACCAATCCTCTGAACAGCAACCCATCCAGACCCATTCCCTTCATTTTTATCCCTTCACCTAACACTACGGGCAATTTAACATGGCCAATGCACCTAATCTGCACATTGTTTGACTCTGGGAGGAAACCAGCACACCCGGAGGAAACCCATGCAGACACTGGGAGAATGTGCAAACTTCACACAGCCAGTTGCCTGAGACGGGAATTGAACCTGGGTCTCTGGCGCTGTGAGGCAGCAGTGCTAACCACTGTGCCACCAGGCTGCCCATGCTGCCCGACTTAATTGAGCGGAAGCGCTGCTAGATAAGTGATATAATAATGTGCTTAAAAACGCCAGTCACAGGCTGTGAACTTGGTAACTCCTTAACACCTGCTTTTCCATCTACAAGGCACATGCCAGGAATGTGATACTTGCCTGGATGAGTGTTCAAAGTTCAACACCATTCCAGTCTGATTTGGCATCCCAACCTAGCAAATGTCGCATAGAGGTAGCAGTCTATACCGTGGACTAACTGTATTGCAGCAACTTGCCAAAATTACTATGACATTACCTTCTAAGCCTAAGATCTCCAATACCTAATAAGCTGTGTACCTACACGAGATGGACTGTTGCATTTAAGAAGGGACTTGCCCATTCCCAGTTGCCCTCAAGAAGGTGGTAGCAAATATTAGACATGCTAAATCTGTGCTTGTCATGAAAGAATATAAAGAAAATGGAACAACAACACATTTCTAGGGCTGATGGCATCAGGTGTTTACTTCTGAGATACCAAGTCCCACGTAAGTATATGGCACCTAAACCATCAAGGTGAAATGAAATAGGATGTGATGACAAAGATAACCTCCCCCTAAAAAAAAATATGGATTGTGGATGTGGCTCTATCCACTTAAGGTACTTGAGTGCTTCCTTTTAAAGGGATAAATATTATGAAGAAATATTAGTCCAATATGTTGCTTTTGGCATCTAAGTAAGTTTAATCTACATTTGGTCTGGTTAGCCTTGTTATGTTTCTAAAGCATTGGAACTTCTAAATATGAGAATGCTCTGCTCTGTTCTTGTGAGAAAAGTGACCAAAGTAGAACATGTCATTGTACTAAATTTGTAAGTAACCCTTCCTGAGAACACACCAATTGCTTTACAATAATGGAACTTTCAGGATCAAACTTTAGCTGTTTACCAAAGTTGAAGGATGCAAGGATTCTGAAATATATAGGGGGCTATCGTAGTTGGGTTTTTAAAATTATTGTGCTCCATTGATTTCATGATTTATGTCCTCAAGTTTGACACTTTCTAGAAACTCTCATTTCTTATTTTAACTTATTTTGACTTTAGTTGTTGGAGCCAGTTTGCCACCAATTGTTCGAATTTTATCGCAGTGCTGAGGTTGAACTGAAAAGATTCACATTACAGTATCTTCCTGAACTTGTATGGAGCTACCTTTCAGTGATAACAAGGGATATGCACAGTAGTGGCTGCATTGAGGCACTCCTCTTGGGCATCTACAATTTGGTATGTAGTAATGAATGTTTTGCCGTAATACATAATTGGCAATGAAACTTATTTTAAGATATCCAAGCAAGGCATAGACATTTAGACAGTCATTCGTATTCTGTGCAATGTGGCACTTCTTAAAAACAAAGTAGTTTGATTTCTGAATTCCTTAAAGCTGAATGTTCACTATCTAAATTTGCTGCAATCCAAACTCAGAAGTAAATGATATTTAGGCACAAGTTAATTGCCATTCAAGGAAGCCTACCACTTTTGTTTTTTTTTTGAGGAAGGCAGCAACAAATCATCCAAGTGACTATGTTAACTTGAATGTGGCTTTAACTAAAAGTTGATCTTCACTCAGGACATTACTGAATCAAAATCGTTGATCTTTTCAAGGAGAGAATTGTGGGCAACAGTTAATTGACAGAAAATCATGGGTGTGCACATTCAGCTCTATAAGTATTTATAAAATCAACTTTGGTTTAAACAATTAAATAACTTCATTTGTGAACTTGTGTACAGTATTTCAATAGTTAGTGATGGCTCATTGTTTTCTTCACCGACCCGGCGAAATAAGCCAGCATTTAATGGCTTTGTTAACGAAATTTGTTGTTTACTGTTCTTGGAATAAAATTGCAGTTTCTGTTGTGCAGGTTTAATGATGTTTATAGCATTATTGGCATTTATTTAAAATAAATTCATGGTACTTAAGTGAATGGACAAATTGTTCATAGCTTCATGAAAACAGTTGATTGCCATGAGTTTCAAGAATTACTGCATTCTGCATTGTTGAAATGAATTACATTCATTGCAGAAAATATGTAATAGGCAAAATGTGATAGCAATCTTAAATTAAACAAAGTGATAGAAATGGGGGAAAACGTGCCCAGAGGAATGGAACAAATTTGAGTTGTTCCTGTGGAGAGCTGACACGTACTGTCAGGACTAAATGGCCACCTTCTGTGCTTTAACTATGCTTTAATTCTATGAAATTCTCAGCAGGTGTAGCTGCATGTGTGAGAAGATGAACAGCATTGACATTTCAATTTGATGACCTTTTATCAGAATCTGAGTTGGAGAGCTCCTGTTTTTAATCCTGAAATGAATAGTTTACTGTCTTGTTTACCAAACCAAATTATTGCTGCAAATGTGTTGCTGGTCAAAGCACAGCAGGTTAGGCAGCATCTCAGGAATAGAGAATTCGACGTTTCGAGCATAAGCCCTTCAATTGCCTAAATCAGGATTGAAGCTGAGATTTGTTTTCCAGGAAATTGCAGATAAGGATGGGTGTAGCAAAGTGCAGACTTTTACAATCCCATCTCTTTCAAAACCTTCTGTGTATCATGAGGTAGGATATTTATTTTAATGTATTCTTTATACATTTTGGTAAATTGCATGCATTTTACTACCTTTTTAAGATATTGGGCACTTCTTACTGAAACAGCATGGCGAAAGCGATTTTAATTTTAAAGTTGGAAATGTTTTTGGCATCTAAACTCAGCTGTTTATTTTAAGTAAATTGATTTGTAAAGCAGAGCTAAATTTAAACTATCTTTAATGTATTATTTTGCAATACAAATATGCTTGTGCTGCATAAATAAGTGCTGTTAAGCTACCGACCACTTATTATAACTTTGTAAAATAGGGGAGCTATTTGAATAAATTTACCTTCAAACCTACTGGCAAAGAGCATAAAAATTAATCAGCAGAGTGTCAACTTGGAGTGTTATAATTTATTCCCCTTTCTGCCCAAAGGGACAAACGTCACTTAACTTACTCATCCTGAATGCTAACCACCAAATTCTGGTGATAAATATAAGAATGATATGATAAACATATATGTTGCAATGGGGTTGGAGTGAAGTGACTGGGGATAATGGCACCCAAAGTATTCTTTGATATTTGCAGATGAGGCTTAATATCAATATTGTATTTTCCTTGGGCCTGTCCATTCTAATGCAAAAATGACCACAAAATCTATAAAATATGAGCATGCAATGTTAGCTCTGAGTCCGTTTACCACTTAAGCTGAACTGTTCTTTATGGCCCACAAACTATTTTTATATTAAAGCTGTAAAAATGTTCTTGACAGTGTTCTTCAATCCTCACGTTAATATAACATCTTAAGACTACACATTTATAAGACGAGAAGTAGGCTCTTCAGCCCATTGAGACTGCTCTGCTGATCAGTGGCTGATCTAATAATTTTCAACTCCACTTTTGTGCCCTATCCCCATAACCCTTGATTCAAAAAGAATTGTCCATCTCAGCCTTGAATACAGTAGACTTAATCATGTCACCTTGACAACCCTCTAGTAAATAGTTCCACAAATTTGCTACTGTCTGAGCGAGAAGAATTTCTCATTTTTCCTAAAATGAATGATCCTTTACTTTGAGATTTTGACATCTGCTCTGAGATTCTTCCACCAGAGGGAACACACTCTGCAGCTACCCTGTCAAGCCCCTCTCCCAGTAATCGTTGTATGTTTCAATAAGTTCTCCCCTTCTCTGAAACTCCAACTGCTACAAGCCCAAACTACTCCAAATGGTACCTTTAACTGCTATCTCACAACTTGTTTCAAAAATAAGAATTATAATCAATATACTGGATTGGGGTGAAGAAATTACAGAAAATGAATGATTATGAAACTGCTCACTTCATCTGGAAAATAGAAAGAGATTAAATTAAATAGTTTGAGCATTCTAAAAACTTCATCTCAATGCAGGAACTTAATGGTTTATAATTCTGATTTTTGCAAAAAGCTTCGAGATACCATTGGTGAAAGGTTATTCTAGCATCAAGTCCCAGAGTAATACAACTGGTTTGTTTTCCTTCCTGAAACATTGTGATTCGCAGCTTATTGACTGGGCTCAAATGATTTTCTTACCATTTCTTTCAATACTAGTTTTGTAACAATATGCTATGATGCCCTGTTCATTTTTTTTGTACAAAATGTTATTCAAAATATATTTTCATGTCCATATTTTTGTTATACTTTAGAAGTTAACATTTTTCAAATGGTCCTTTAGCCTTCTAGTTTTGGTTCTATGGCACTTACAGAAGGCGCTTTATCTCGACATGGCTTGACAAAAGTTGTACATAGTGGACCTTATTGTCAAAGGGAAACATTTACAGCTCAAAACAGGTCAGATATCAACTGTTCTGTAGATGTTTGAATTTATGTAATATGGTTATAAACTAATAGTCAATGTGTGTACTTTTAAAATTCAGTTATGAAGATTGAACTATACTTTCATACGAAATTTCACATAGCTAAAAGAATATTAGATAGTAAATGCTTTGTCTTATTGCAGACTACATATTGGTTTCTCATAGATCCAATCTTGAAGGGTGCCCACTAATTATAATTCATGTAATAGTCAAACGGCATATTTCTCCTCAAAACAAACACCTAGCTGAGAATCTGTGTTTATGAAGTCATTGCGCAGCAAATTAAATCAACTGGTAACTTCACTTATTAGCTCAACAATGACCCATTGTCTCAATTATTTGAAATAGTCATGGTAAATAGAAATTTATTAAACAGTTAGCTAAATTGCTGATGGGTGTACCAAATGATCTCATTTATAATCCAGTTAACTTTGAATATTGATTCAGCATCAATGTCACAGCTAAGGTGTAGGATTTTAGTCTGTTTTATCACTGTCTATTTATCCTGTAAATGATAGACAAATAGTTTAAGCTTGAAATTTGAATTAATTAAATGAATGTTAGTTAAATTAATCGCTGGTATGGTTACAAATCTGACCTTGTTTTTACCCTTATCTTGAAGTACTGAAATGCTGTTTTGAAGATTGTGGGGGGAAGAATTGTGAAATATTTGAACAATTGTGTGACACAAAGTAAATTGGTGTTTTATTGTTTTGGGGAAAAATTTGGGTAGAGAAAATTATAAAATTTGTACTTCTCATTTATGCTTTCTGATGCCCTTTTTAAAAGATTAAATTAATTTTCCTTATTAAACAGGTTTGAAGTATTGACATTCCTATTTCTCTGTTACAACGCATCTATAATCTACATGCCTTCTCAGTCGCTGCGCTCTCTTTGCCATACATGCTCCAGGTGAGATTCAGATGACTCCTAACTCATCAAAGCACGATGAGGAATACTATATTTTAAATAAGGTTTTCTTAAGAATTAACAAATGCATTTTTGGATTGGTCCGTCCTGGTGGTTCTAAACAGTTATTTCAAACCACCAAAACAGATGGGTTTGGGTCAGAAGTTAAGATCTGAAGCAGCAGTCCATACTGACACTTTGAATTTAACATAGACAGCTGGCCAGCTTATTGTAAGGAGGCACGTTGGTCACTTAAAATCTTTTTAAGGAAGGTACATGCTTTCATTTTAGGTGTTTCTATTTTTAATTACTGAGGATGGGTTTTCTTGGGGCCAGAGAAACCTGACAAAAGAAAAGGCTGGCTCCATCAGTTAAATGCCCTTTACAAAGCTGTTGGTTTGTAGGCCAGGAGTGTGAGTTCTTGACCCGTTATTCTTGACTAATCAAGCACCTACCTATCTTTGTCTTAAGTACACGCAATGACTTGATCTCCACAGCCTTCTGTAGCAATGAGTTCCACAGATTAACCACCCTCTGACTGAAGAAATTCCTCCTCATCTCAGTTCTGAAGGGTCATTCCTTCACTCTGAGGCTGTGCCTTCAGGTCCTAGTCTCTCCTAGTGGAAACATCTTCTCCACTTCCATTCTATGCACACCTCTCAGTATTCTGTAAGTTTCAGTGAGATCTTCCCTTTGCCCTTCTACACTCCATTCAGTATAAACCCTGAGTCCTCAACTGCTCCTCATGGCAAACCATTCATCCCCAGGAACACTATTGCAAGCCTCCACTGGATCCTCTCAAAGGCGAGTAAGCTAAATTATGGATTTGAGGCTACAATCAGAGCAGCTGTGATCATATTATATGGTGGAGCATGTTCAAGGGGCCAAATACTCCTGCTCTCAGCACCTTTACCATTGTGTCCCACAGCTATTGCTGATCTAATTCTCAGAACACACATAGGGCCTAATGCTGCTGACCAGAGTCTGATCAGACATCCCTGCTGTTATATTCTAGCCCCTTCAAAATGATTGCTAACATTGCAAATTCCTTCCTAACTGCTAACTGAACCTGTATGCTATCACTAAGTCCCTTTCTACTTCTGAAGCTTCTTCCCCCCCATTTGCAAACTAGTCTCCACCTCCTATTCTTATTGTGAAAGTGCATAATCTCACAATTTTTTTTCCCTCCTACTTCAGATTCCTGCCACCATCTAGGTGAGAAGATTCCTTCTCAAATCCTTTCTCACCCTTCTGCCTTTTACCTTAAAAGTATACTTCCTTGCTATTGACCCTTTAACTCAGGAGAAAGACCTGCTTCTATCAAGCTGTCCTTGCCTATCAGGACCCCGTTTTGGCAACCTTTGCTCTAAAGCAAACAACCCGACTGCATCCAGCCTGTCTTTGCAGCTAAACTGTTCCATCCCAGGAGACGTCTTGTTGAATCTCCTGTGTACCCCTTCCAATACACTCTCATTTCCTATCATGTGACCAGAACTGCAAACCACACTCCAGCTGTGGCCTAACCAAAGTTCTGTACAGATCCAACATAACCTCTTATAATCTGTGCCATGAATGAGAAAAAGCAAGTGTCCTGTATGCTGCCTTTATAACTACCTATTAGCATGTCCTGCCACTGTCAGAGATCTATGGATAAGATCCCTTCCTAGTGCTCTGCCATTGTGAACTATTCTTGCATTTGATGATCTTGATATTGGATATTTCTGTCCTGCATCTGGCTGACTATATCAATGGGGAAAGTTAAAACTGTCAAGTTCACTTGCCCTATATGTGTTCTGAGAATTAGATCTGCAACAGCTGTGGGACACAATGGTAAAGGTGCTGAGAGCAGGAGTATTTGGCCCTTTGAACATGCTCCACCATATAATATGATCACAGCTGCTCTGATTGTAGCCTCAAATCCATAATTTAGCTTACTCGCAATCACCTTTCATTCTGCTGGCTCAGAGAATCTATCCTTTTCTGTTCAAATCTCTTTGAAATGTTTAAGGTGGAGGTGGATAGATTCTTTGAGCTCAAAGAATCTATCCACCTCCACCTTAAACATTTCAGAGATTTGAACAGAAAAGGATAGATTCTCTGAGCCAGCAGGATGAAAGGTGATTGCGAGTAAGCTGGAATATGGATTCGAGATGTATCAAAAATCTACATATGACCCTTGAAATTTTTCCTAATGTCAAATGGGTGACCCACTATTTTTTTTTAAGCTGCGGCTCCAAGTTCTATATTGTCCTATGAGAGGATGTACAATGATACATCGACCCTGTCCTATCCAAATTGCCTTTTTAGTCAAGTTAATCTTCTAAACTCCAGTAGAAATAAGGAGAAAGTGAGGGCTGCAGATGCTGGAGATCAGACTCAAGAATGTGGTGCTGGACCTGCTGTGCTTTTTCAGCATCACACTCTCCATTCCAGTAGATGTAAGCCTAGCTTATCCAACCTTTCTTCAAGACAATCTGTACATATCGGATATTAGTCTAGTCAACCTTCTCTGAACTGCTTCCAGTATTTACATCCTCATTTAAATAACGTAACCAAAGTTGTACACAGTGTGGCCGAGGCCTCGGTGTGCTGTATAACTAAGTATAATTTCTCCCCTTGTGTATTCAATTGCCCTCTCAATTAATGATAATATTAGCTTGCCTAATTACTTGCTGAAGACTTGTGCAAGTACAGCAGTTTCACATGCTCAGATACAGAGTTCCCTCTGCATCTCAGACTACAGAACTCTTATTTCTTTCTACTAAGACACAAATTCTCATTTTTCCTGCGTTATACTCTTTGTTAATCTTGATTCATTCATTTAAACCATCTCTATCCCTTTTGTTGCCTCATGTCCCTTCCAGAATTTGCTTTTCTACTTATCTTTGTGACATCTGCAATTTTGGCAACAATCCCTTCAGTTGTAACAAGTCATGTACCACAAAGGATTAGTATTGGGCTTCTAACTTTTACAACTCGCCTATCTGAAAGGCCCATGTATGCTTATGCTTTCCCATTAACCAGTCATGCTGTTTCTATATCATGATCCTTTATTTTCCACAGTAATCTTTTTAATGTGGCATCTTATTAAATGCCTTTGGTAAAAAGTACAGAACATCCACCATTGTCCCATGAGAGGAAGTGTTCTTTCCTCAGCAACAAGCCATTTGGCTCATCAAGTCTGCATGACCCACCCTATCCCTATAACCCATGGCCAATCCATCTAACCTACACATCTTTGGACAGTAGGAGGAAACCAGAGCAATCCGATGAAGCCCACACAGACAGTGAGAATGGATAGTCCACATAGACAGTCACTTGAGGCTATAGTTGAACTTGCATCCCTGGCAATGTGAGGCAGCAGTGCTAACCACTGAGTCACCAAGCTGACTGTTTCCCATCCCAGAGTACATTACTACTTCAGACAATTTCAATATATTTGGTTAAGCCTTTTTCCCTATTTGTAAAGCTACTCATTTGTTACTGTTAAAGCTGCAACTATTCAGTCTTTATTGAAATATAGTGATTCCCGAGATTCTGGACAATTCCCAGCAGATTAAAAAGTGGTAAACATAGCACTTCTATTGAGAAAGGTGAGAAATGGCAAGTAGGAATCTACAAGTCAGTTAGCCTAAATTCAAATCCTAATGCAAATGTTGGAACGTAACTTTTAAGGAACTAATAGTAGGACGTTTTAAAAATTGTAATACAGTCGGGCAGATTCAGCATAGTTTGTGTTCATGTGTGGTAAATCTGGCATTCTTTTGAGAATGTCACGAGCAGAATGATAAAGATGTAGATTTGGAGTTCCAAAAGGCACTTGTAAAGGTTACTGGAAGTCATTGCCTTGTAATAGATCTGTCTTAAACTGTTGGAATAAATGCCATAGAAGTTTAGAATCCTTACTATGCAAAAAGAGGCAATTTGGCCCATCAAATCTGCCCATACTCTCTGAACAGCACCCCATCCAGACTCCTGTAACCCCATAAGATTTTTTTTGTGGCAAAATCCTACACATGTATGGACACTATGGGCAATTTAGCATGGCCAACCCAACTAACCTGCATAGCTTTTGGACTGGAGGAAACAAGAACACCCAGAGTAAATTGGGTGAATGCGTAAGCCCCACATAGTCACCCAAGACTGGATCGAACCCATGTTCCTGGGGCTATAAGGGAGCAGTGATAACCACTGAGTCACTGTGCTGCCCATTTTCTCACTTTGTGGTTGGTGAACTGTAATGGAGTATTGTAGAGATCCATCCTGTGGCTTCAACTGTTTATGATCTGCATTGTTGTTATGGATCAGACCAAATACCCTCAATGTTTCGAGGAGACAGCCTTTTCCCAAGATTTTACCTAATTAAAGGCAAGTGTAGGTGCTGTGTTCCGAATTTGATTGGTCACATTATTAGGCTTTATTCTCACAACGCACAAAAAAGGCAACCTTAACTCCATTGAAATATTTTACAAAACGATATGTTAATTTCGAGATGTAAACTGTTCTGATAAAGCAGCATCCCTTAAACACACCCTTGACATGGCAAATTAGCAAAATCATTTCAATCTCATGCTGTCTTCTCACTTGAGCAGCAGAGAAGAACTCAAACCTTTAGCTGGAGGGGGAGAGAGAGCTGTATCTCGCACCTTCAATTCCAGAAACTCACTTCTAGAACCGAAAACAAAAACTAATGCCCTGGATCTGTGGGAGCCTGACTTCAGCCACTTACATTTCTTAATTTTAAAACAATCTATTTACAGCGGAACTTCAATTATCCGAATAGGATGGGTGGGCACTATTTTGTTCAGATAATTGATTGAGTTAATTGATTCAATGCCTTTCCTCTGGCACTCAGTTTTCTGTTAAGTCCGCTCCCTGTTCAGGTGATGAGGCGACAGCACACCTGTCTATCATTCCCCCCCACCCTCCAACTCTCTCCAAAACCACCCACCCCCATCCAACTCTGCTCCCCCTGCCCGAACCCCCCAACCCCATCCACCACTGTCCCCGCTCAACCCCATCCAACATGGCCCCTCGCCCCGTCCCTATCCTCTGCACCCCAACCCCATCCAGCATCGTCCCTGTCCCCGGGGCAGCCAAACTTGACACTAACAATAAAACTGCTGCTGCCTTTTGAGGGGTGAGTCTCCAAAAAGCGCGCGCGCACATAGACCCACACACAACCTTTTACTGCACCGTTTTGACAGGTTCCACCTTTGCTGTGTACAGGACAATGTTGGAGAGATTATCTGGGGAAGGGGAGTTTAGGGTACACCTCTGTGTAGGACTCCAGGGTACGTGTGTGGGGAGAGAGTGGGCGGGAGGTCTGCCATTTGGAGACAGTGCCTGAGCTCCCAGTCCAGGACTGTCCTCTGCAGCATTTCAGTAAGCAGAGTTCAGTTTTCATCACTGTAAACAAAAGACGTGATCAGTGTTGGAAGCACCTCTTTGTAATGTTTTTATCGGGACCTCGAGATCTCCTTTGGATAATCTAATATTCGGATAATTGATATTCAGATAATCGAGGTTCCTCTGTATTCTGCTTTCCAAGGAACAGACACCTCAGCATCTGAAAACACCCCACATCAAAAAGAATAGGACAGAGCAAATGCATCTTAAAGCTGCATATTTTCACAGTTGACTTGGATTAACTGTGATATGGTTGATTTGAGTATGAGCAAAAATTTGTCAAATTGAGTATATGTGGAGAACGGAGGTAATCTGCTGCACAGGAAGAATAGAAAACTTCTTTGAAAAAGGAGAGACTGCAGGAGAAGGGGATTTGAGTGTACTTTTACATGGGCCATGTAACATTAGCTTGCAGTAATACAGAAGGTCAAGTGAATGTTGACCTTAATGCAGGTAGAAATCTTACTACAACTATGCAAGGCACAGGTTTGACTGCATCTGGAGTCTATTCTATATATTCTTGTTCATTAGCAAAGTGGTTGCCAACAAGGAGCACTGACAAAGGAATAACTGTTCACTAACATTCATGGCCATCTGGCTGCTGACATCATTGGACCCTTGATTCAAACATGGATAAGCAAGCTGCGCTCTCGAGATAAGTGAGTCCATGTCCCTGACATCAAGGCAGCATTTGATCAAGTATGACATTGAGGATTCCTAGCAGAACTGAGATTAGTGGAGTTGGGTGTTGGTGAATCTCTCTGCTGTTTAGATTTGTATCTAGTACAAAAGAAGGGTGTTCAGTGGTCATATCACCTCCAGTCCCGGACATCACTGCTGGAGTTCCTTGGTTTTGTTCTAGATGTAGTAATTTTTGGCTGCTTTGTCAGTGACGTTTCCTTCGTTGAACGTCAATACTTTTTGATGTAGAATGATCAGAAAACATTTCGAGCACCATCTGTGACTCCTTCAATCCTGAAGATGCGCTTGAGTCTATATGCTCTAAGCTTGGACTGAAGTGCTAAGTGATGTTTGTGCTTCACAATTACCAGAAAATGCTTGTCTCCAGCCAAAGAATCCAGTTGTCTTCCCTTGATGTTTACTGTTGTTAGCTTCACCTGAATCCAAACCCCCCCGCCGCGCCCCCCCCCCCACCAAAAACCTCCTGCGATTATCATTGACCAGAAACTGAACTGGATTGTTCATAAAAATACTGTGGCTGCAAGAAGAGGTCAGAAACAAGGAATCCTGTAATGAGTGACTCCCCTCCAAAGCCTGGCAACTATATACAAGGCACAGGTTAGGAATGTGATGGAATATTAGGGCAGGTCATGACATTTAGTGGTAATGTCACTGATCTAAGAATCCAGCATCCTAGGCTATTGTTCTGCGGACAGGGTTCAACTACTCTTCTGGCAGTTAATGAAATTTGAATGTAGCAAAGAGGCAGGGAAGAAAGGCTAGTCTGGTGGCAAGTCTGTAACAGCTTCAAATGTCAGAAAACATTGTCTGGTTCAGTCATGCCTAATAAGACAGGATCTGCCATCCCTGGCCTGATCTGGTCTACATGAGACTTCAGACCAACAGGAATCTGGTTGACTGTGAACTCTTTAGAATGGGCAATAAATGCTGGCCTAGCCAGCAACACCTGTGTTCATGAATCTTTTATTTAATTCTCCACTTGCCTTGATGGGTGCAGCTCCAGTAGCACTAACTCTGCAAGTTTGACACTATCCAGGACAAAGCAGTCTACTTGGTTGATATTCAACCTCCCCTTCAACTATGACTTCCTTCACCATCAGAGCACGGTGGCAGCAATATGTGTGCCCTCTAAAGGGTACACGGCAGTAATCAGCAAGCATACGAGAATACCACCTACAGGTTCTCCCATATTGCACAGCATTCTGCCTTTCCTTCATTGTTTCTTGGAACTCTGTCCTTTAACGGTGTCATGAATGTCGCTGCACCCCAAAGCCTGCAGGGGGTTTAAGAAGGTAGCTCATCAACCTCTCCAGAATACAGTAACCACTGAGAATTTCCCATTAACCTCTGTTTTCTAGGGACTATATGTGTCATGCCTAGTGAAATAATATCTTGAGCTTAAGGTCCAGCATTAGGTTGGTTTGTATCTGGATGAAGACTGTGATAAATAACCTCAACCCTGAAGAGCTATGTGACGCATTCTGTTGAATGTGCTGAAAAGTAGTTAATTACCATATGCAGTTTCTGACTTCAGAGCTTTCATTTAGTTACACATTTTAATCCTGTTGAGTTGCATGGTGTCATAATATGATGGTTAGTTACACTGAACTAGAGTTGATAATTTCACTAATACATGACTACAGTGACAGTGATTGATCCACCTAATTAGTACAAATGCAATAGTCAGACAAATTATAAATTTTCAACACATTACTGAATTGAAGTTGCATATTTTGAGACTAAAATTGTCACCAAGAATTTGAGACAGCCAAGGTTTTTTTCTTACTCAAACTGATAGTACAGTGAATTATGTGGGGTTTATTTTTGTACCATTGTCATTACTGCTTTATCCACAACTTCCAAGCTGCACAGATTGCATTTTTAAATACTCTGAACACCCATGTCCCAGTGACTATTAATACTTTGTTTCATTTAATTTTGGTCATTTAACTAGCATTTCTATTGAGGAGGAGGATAGGAGATTTTAAAAGTTGCATTGTAAATTTCTGGATCTTTAACCTTTTAAATGTTTTTAATTCTATGTGCAATTTGACTTTCAGGATCTGCATTAGTGGATTTCCCAGGAGATTGCAGAAGGAATACACTGATGTTGATAGCAGGATACCTGTCTCTGCTGAATTTATGGTGCACATGTTAACAGCTATTTATTATGCTATGTAAGTATAAATATACATTTAATATTTTGTGCCAAGAGTTGTGCTGGAAAAGCACAGCATGTCATGCAGCATCCGAGGAACAGGGTAATTGGCGTTTCGGGCAGGAACCCTTCATCAGGAATGATATTTTGAGTTGCTTCATTGGCTATTTCAGTCAATATATGAAAAGCTCTCATTGTTGAACAGTTGACTACATAGTGGAGAAACATGTAAAACACCAACAGAACCAACCACAACACTGTTCCAGAGATGGACAACTTTGCACACCATTACTAGTTTATTCTTCACTGCAAACAGACAGAGCTCATGGGCTTTCATTCAGAATTTAAGTATGAAGGTCTACTGAAAGTGTTTTCCAATTGAATAATTTTCAGTGCAATCTCTCTTTTCTAAATGTACAAATTATTATACTACTGTATAGCTAAGCATAACAGCTGCTTTGACATGGTATGCATTTTTAACTTTTTCTCCAGGTATAATGGAGAATGGGACTTGGCTTGCAAAGCACTGGATGATCTATTGTATCGAGCACAGTTGGAGATGTTTGCAGAACCCTTACTAGTGAGTAGTCATCTGACCCTTCAACTTAGAGTGGTATGATGTAACTGTTATAGGAAGGGTTCTTTTTTGAAAGACAGGAATTTGTTACTAGTTTTTGGACTTGATGAATACTCTGAAGTATTATAAATCCTTATTTCCCATGAGTTTCTTTCATTATAAGATTGAAAAGGGAGGTGAGGCATCTCAACTGTAAAATCTTGTTCTTTGAATATGTATGGCCTTTCGTCCCTTTCAAGAAATGGGTCATAAATATTCTAAAGTCAGTCTAGTGCCCAGCCATTTGTCCTTCCACATTCGCCATACAATAATTTAAGCTAAATGATCACTTATCTTGTACCATGAGTTTTTCATGTATTCTTCACTGAAGCAATGGTATTTAAAATAATTGTTTTAAATGTGAAGTGCTTTGAAAGTCTGAAGAGGTGTGTTGAAGTAGAATGATCAATTAGCTTGAATTAATGTCAAACGTGGGTAAGAGCACTTCTATTTCATTATTTTGAGTGGACTGCCAAATAAAATTGAACCAGAACTTTTGAGATCTTTCCGGTCAAATGTTCATTAGACTTGAGGCCCCATTTTTAAGCAAAACCAAATTGATTAAATTTTTCAACGTGATAAAGCTAGGAAATCCCTTTTCTTACTGTTCTTTAATTTAAACAAAGGCTTACAGATATTTGATTATAATTTATCTTGCAGACTGAATCTCTAGGTTTATATCAAGATGACATTTTTATTGTACAATGATGGTGAATTGCAATGTTGAGGTTCCGATTTTCTTTAGGTAACTTGCTTGCCAAGCTCACTGTTACTTTCTTCATTTGCAACAGATGATTAAATTGTCTTGGAAAGCAAGATTCTCTTAGGAATCCAAAAGTCCACAGTTCACAAAATCAAAACTGTCACTATAGGCTATATAAGTATCACTTAAACTTATTGTCACTTTCTAGTTTCCCTGAGATGGTCATAGTGTGCCACTCTCTTTGAAGCAAATTGAGACAGCTGGTTTAAGTCCATTCAGCTGGTATTTTGTCCAGGTTGCTATAAGAGTGGAGTCATGTACAAGTTAAAACTGGTAAGGTGCAATCAAGCACCAGTTTTTCACAGGTCAAAGCATTTCGCAACACTTTTATAGTGTTTGTTTGACTTAGGTTGTCATCTGCTGTTTTGAAAACTGTGCATTTCTGGTTGCTCTCTTTGCCATGATACTTGACCTGACTTTGACTAATTATGACTCTTTGAAAATATGAAGCAAAAAAAAGAAACTAAATGTGTGCACAATTTTAACTGTTTGACCAAATATTTTTCATACACAATTGATTAGAGCAGCTTCTGTGAACTGAACTAACAATCTAAAAATGTATTAATATCTTGGTCATATCTCATTTAACTTGGTGTCCAGTATCTTCCAAATCTGGCTTGAAACAATGTTGTATAGTTGCACAAATAAATAATTATTATATTTACGCTTCATAACATCTTAGATTTTATATGCCTCAAAGCATTTCCATGATCAATTCATTATAGGAAAATAATTCCTTTTCAAGTTGAAAGATCAGTTATTGAAACTGAAGAATTGTGGGCCAAACCCAAATGAGAAGCCTTCATCATGAATTGGCCAAGGATTTGAAACATTTTGTCAATTTGAGAGTGAGTGAAGGATTGACCTTTTTTATGCTATGATAAGGAGGAATTTCTTCAGCTAGAGGGTGGCAAATCTGTGGAATTCATTGCCGCAGAGGGCTGTGGAAGCCAAGTCATTGAGTGCATTTAAGACAGAAATATGGCAGCCAGTCTCAGGGCAGGGCCAGAGTTGAAATGTTTTTTTCAAATTGTTTTCTGGGGTGAAGAGTTTGCGTGCTGATGCACAGCATGAAGACTTGAAAGCTTCCTGTCTAACCTCCTCACCATCTTTTGGAAACCCAAAGAGTAAAAAAGCTGAGGTAGAAGCAATGCTACTTGTCCTTCAGTGAACTGGAAAATGTGACACTGATCTGTATCTCCAGAAAAACAACCAAGGAGTCAGCATCTATGCCTGTGAAGCAATGCATTTTGAAAACTATTTGAGTAAAGTCCAGTTTTTGTTTTTGTTTGTTTTTTTCTCTTTTTATCTCTATTAACTGTTTGTCTTTTGAGTGCTGAAAAGAAATATTGGTTTTAAAGCATAGACGTTAATTAGTTCACCTTGTTAATTTTTCTCAAAGCTATTGTATATTAAGTCCAAGAGACAAAACCAGTGTCTAAAATTAATTAGTCACAAAGTCTGTTTAGGAACCGTTTAAAGAAACTATTTGGGGTCTTGGGTTCTAATTTTACTGTTTTGTGAAAACAGGTAAAAAGGCTGGTTTGGTTCATTGCGTGTCTCCGTGTCATAAAACAAACCAGTAGGAAAAATTATTTTGGACATTTTAGCTTAATTGGCTCAAACTTGGATGAATAAAAACGTATGCCTGTCTAAAAAGTTACACTTGGAGAGTACTTTTACTAAACATTTCTTTGCCATGATACTTGACCTGCCTTTGACTAATTATGACTAAATTTCTTTGAAAGATGCATTGAGAGCTTCAATTATTTGAGAATGCCCATTTTGATAAGGATTACATTAACATTTAAGATCCTCTGTTTTGGTTTTCTAGAAATGCAGAAGAAGATGACTTTTTATTAGATACATTCATTGCAGGAATGATAAAATGTTCAGCTTAATAGAGTAGAGTTGTATCGTTTGGACAGCATTAGTGTAAATGGACAATTTTACATACCTGAATATTGAATTCGACCAAACAAAAATTACATTCAATTAAAATATCACCAAAAGTAAGTTCTAAGATGTTTGCCTTTAAAATCAATCACTGGTAATATAACACAGAATAGCAAATTACTATTCAACACAGTGCAAGGGACTTCGTTAGGAGTAAGTCCAAAGGCTTGTTGAGCATGTTGTGTCATTCACTATGATCATAGTTGAATCTTTCTTGTCTGTTCCTCACTTTTAAAAATACAACAATTGGGGCATTGTATATATTCAGTGCCTCCACCTCTGGGATGGAGAATTACATAGGAAAATTAATATCATGTTATACCCATAAATGGGGAGCCAACTTTTAAAACACTACCCAGTTCTAGATTCTGCCTGTAAAGGAAGCATCATGTTAGTATGTCATGCCCCCTCAGAACCTTGTTTCAATAGATTGCCATTCATTAATTGATTCTTCTAAACTCTAATGCTCATGGCTCCAACCTGCTTAATCTTTCCCCATGAGACAAACCCTTTCATCCTAGGAATCCACCTAGTCACTCTTCTCTCCAAACTGCTTCCAATGCCAAAATATTCAACATTGAAGAAAGGTATCAAAAACATGTGGAATACTCTAGATGTGGTTTCATCAGCATGCTGAATAGTTTTAGCAAGGCCTGCCATTTTTTCTCTATCCCTCTTGTGATTAAGGATAATATTCCATTTTGCTTTGCTATTCTTTTTCTGTATCTGCAGTGCTAACATTGTATCATGTATGAAATACTGAAATCCTTCTTGACTTCAGCATTCTGTAGTCTGTCTACTGGAATAATACTTTGCTTTTGAAAGGAAGAAAAGGAAAGCAATTGGCCATTTTCCTACATTATGCACAGTGTCTTTTTTTTTTAACCCATTGATTTTCACACATCACTTTCCAGACTGTTTGCTGGATTTTCAAAATGGGCCGGACACCGAATTCCAAACCCTGAACTCACATTTGAATGTTTTTGTGATGCTAGTTTGAAATGTAATCAGACTGATTTTACAGGAGAAAAGCTGTCTGCCTGATTCCAGTAGCAAGTGGCAATCATTATTGGAGTTGTCATTGCTTTTCTGAGGAGACCAGACAGCTTATGAAAGCAAAATGAAGATCATACAAAGCTTGGCCCCAGATATAGTTGATGCTGTATCTTTCACAGATAGAAATGAGCTTTCTTTTTTACCACATGGTTTTGTTGAACATGGACCAGATTATTGGCTTAATCCAAAAGTATTGGAAGTTTTTTTGGTTCTGGAACAGTCCCTTTACAAAACCCTCAGAAGTGGAAGATTTAATTCAATCCAGAGGGTTGTTTGTTTGCAGGCTCTTTGAATTCACAAAATATATCCTGGAGGCTGTGGGCTGATCTCTGGAGTGAATATTGAAAACCCATTCTTTCGTGGTGTCCTCCATTTGCTTTCTAATTTTTTTTGTGTGTATTATAAAATTTGGTTATGATATGCTTGGTCACGTTGCCCTAACACTGATGATTGCCACAATCTCCTTGCAGTTTGTGAACTTGAAAATATCTATTTGTCCAGACTCATTTTATATGAATTAGTCAGTTTGTTTCATGTATTACCTGATATTACGCTGATATATTTGAATAGTGTAGGTTAGATGGACTTCAGGTTGGTTTCGTAGGCCGGTGCAACATTGAGGGCTGAAGGGCCTGTACTGTGCTGAAATGTGCTATGTTACTGCCAGTGTAGACTTTTTTTTATTTTTAATGTAGCAACCCTTTATGTGGCACCTGATCAGATGCCATTTTGGAGTTCTAAATACACTGCATATCTCTTTATCCTTCCTGCTTCTAATATCCTCAAGTTATATTTTTATTGAAAGCATCTATCGACTCTGCTGTTTGCTTTGTGTTACAGGTTTCTAAATGGTCTGTTGCTTCCTCAATTATAGATTTCAGTTTTTGTCCCCACGTGAGGCTGTTGGCTAAGTGGTCTCTAGTTTCCAAATTTGTTGCCCCTTCCCAGTTTTAAAAAGAGGATTATGTTTGCAGTTTTCTAATCCGGGGGTTTCCAGAATCAAGAGAATTTCATATTGCAAGCAAAATGCCAAGCATATCTGCAACCTTTGAAGATCCTCTCTGCTTCAGTCCATTGAGTCAGTGAGGACATGGCAGCTATTAGTCTCGTTTGGTTTTTCTGATACTTTTCTCCTGCGGTCACGGTTGTTATATTCCTTGCCTACTCCTGACCCATTTTTGTTTCCCAATTTTTGTTGGGATGCTTTTGTCTTCTACCATGAAGTTACATACAAAATGCTGTTCAAAATGTCTATTGTACTTTTGTGTCCCTTCACTAATTCCCTGGTCTTGCACCTGAGGGGCTAACTTTAACTTCAACTGCTCTCTTCCTTTTTTTAAAATATATTTTTGAAGTTCTTTCAGCCTGTTTTTATATCAGTAGTTTATGCAATCTGTCTTCTTCTTTAATTACTTATGGTTACCCTTAGCTGATTTTCCCCAATTCTAACCTACCACTTATCTTTGTAGCATTATATGGCTTTTCTCTCAAATTGATGACACCCTTTAACTTAATTAGCCGCAGATGGTGCATCATTCTTGTAGATTCTATCTTGTGCAATTTTATAATTCTTAAAGATTATTCAGTTATTGAATTTCAACTACTTTCTTACCACCTTGCCTTTCTCCCCAGACCACAGCATACAAGTTAACTGTCTTAAACTTTAATCAGGTTTTTCCCATTCAAACTAAATGTGAAAGTAATATTATCACTCTTGCTTAGAGAACCCTTGACTACAAAGTCATTTATCTTGTCTCATTAGACAATGCCAGATCTAAAATAGCCTGATCAATTGTTTGCTGCATATTTTATGCAAAGAATCTGTCACGCACACACTCTATAAACTTGTCCTCAAGGCTACCTTTGTTAATTTAATTTTTAAACTCCAGTTCACAAGTCTCAACTTTTGAATCAACAGAAAATCCTTTTATTGCTATTATTGATATTATTGTTTGGTAAGCTTCAGACACTTGTCTTTTCTACATTGTCACATTGAAATAAATGATATTGCAACAGTCTGACTCACTTTTGTTTGGTATGAAAATGGGAAAAAAGTATCTGCATTTTGCCTTGCTACTAACTTTTTTTAAATGGTTAAATCCTGAACTTAACAATTCACTTTTCAATTTTTGATACCTTTTCATGAAGGTTGGCAATGCAATCAAAAATATGTTACCTTTTGGTGCCCTGAAATCTTCGAAAGAAACTCCACGATCGATTGAGGTAGAGATAACGCCAACGTCATCCAGAATATCAAGGAATGCAGTCACCAGTTTATCAATTCGAGGACATCGATGGAAGAGGAATGGTAAGAAAGAGATGAGCATGGTCAGAATGGATAAGGTTCTTTATTTCATACAAATTTAAATTTAAAATTTTCATTAAAAATGTGACTTCAGATGAACATTTAATACTTCAACATGAGCAAATTTGTCTCGTTGCAGGAAGGGATGTTTCTGATTTTGTTTGAAGAAAGGAGAAATTTAATTTTCGATGTAGGGTTGTGAATGACAAGGTGGTGGCATAGTGGTAATATCACTGGACCAGTAATCCAGAGCCCCCAGCTCATGCTCTGGGGACCTGGATTCGAATGTTGTAATAGTGGGTGGTGAAATTTTAATTCATTTAAATGAGGGCCCCGTGCAACCATGTGTTGTCAATTGACTTAAAATATCCTTCTGGTTCACTTGCATCCTTTGGGAAATCTGCTATCATAACCTGTTGTGGTTTACATGGGACTCCAGAGCAATGTAGTTGACCCTTAACTGCCCTCTGGGTAATTAGGGATCAGCAATGAATGTTGGTATAGCCAGTGACCTCCACATTCCATGAATGGACATTTTTAAAAAAACAATAGTGGTGTAAAATGAAAAAGTGAATAAGCCTGTTCCACATCCGTTACTTTCCAGAAATCTATATTGCTCTAATTGATAAGGACATGGACCTGTGAAATGGCTATAAGGATTCTGTTTTAAAGAATTGTGTAGAGGGAAGATAAGTGGGCCTCAAGCGTGGAAATTATTGTCTCTCAAAATGCAGAAAGGTTTCTACCTATAAATTGTTTATTATGTATGTTTGGTTAAATGATTACTTGATAAAGTATTTCCAGACCAAAGCTTGAGTTTTTAATTCTGTCTTGGCACTGTTGAATTTTAATTCAACAACTGTGACCATTTTGTGAGCTTGTACCAGAAAATTATGTATAAAATGTTAAGTTTTGAAATCCTAACTAGTTCACAAAAGACTATCTAGGGACAAGATCTGTCACTTTTCACATCAAACTTCAGTCCCACACTGTGGTGGAATACTTAATGCTTGAAGAGTGACAAATAACTTCCATGTTAACTGTATCCTAAACATAAATGCACTGAAAGGCAATGTGGAGTTTTCCATTCCATACAGTAGTGTGGGCACTACCAAATTTGGGACAATGCAGTGAGAATGATAAAATCAGATTTTATCATCAAGTGAACATCTCCATATGTTTGCATTTCATTATTTGCTAACCTCATCATTTTATACACAGTGTGAAATTCTCTCAGGCAATGTTCAGAAACTAGACAATCTCAATTCCCAACTTCAGTCAGAATTAGCTGCCTCTATGACTTGCATTTTGTCAATTGCTTCTTCAGCCCTCTATGTCCACCTTCCTTCACCAACATCTCATGGCATGCTCCATTGTCTTTATTCTTTGCCGATGGAATTCAGCATCGGCACAGCACCGTTCTCACTACGTCATGGCCCATCTCAGACTAGCTCATATCCTTCAGCACTTCACTTTGGACCACACCAGCACCTTACTTTTGAAATGAGCAGCTTGGTGGGAGCAATTTCCAGAAGTGGTCACCCTTCATGCATCAGCTCAGGATGCATCTCGGGTCTTTTTGTTTGTTTTCTTAGCACTCATTTACTTTGCATTTGGACAGCCTCAGCATCTCTGGCTTGCTGCTTAGGGCCAGGCAGCTGTTTCTGTTGCCAGCACTGAACAGTCAAGGCAAGGGACATGTTGCTATACAGCATTGTGCAATGTCAATGTCATACCTATAACATTTACCAACTGTTTCCATGGCAAAACATGTGTATATCAAATTGTCATGTCAGAACAGTTAGGGGGAGTAGTCCTTATGGAGGACAACTGTGATCCATAAAGGAGTCTAGCCCCTCCAATCAAGGGCATTTTCTTGTCCCAGTCCAGGGGTTGGTGAGGGTCAGTAAGGTCCTTTTGTGATTAGTTTCAAAAATTCCTTTCCTTCGTGTCAAGGAATTTGGCTGCAATCTGTCTGACAGGTTAAACCTGACCCATCTGGGAAATGCAGGCATGTTGGTCTGGAGCAAGGGCTGGGCCATGCTCTGGGACTGTCCTCACAAGTCAATCTGCAGTCCGTGGCCATGGTCAACTCTGGGGTTTGGGCAGTAAATATCAAAGGGAAGGTTATCCATGCTGTGTTGGGGTATGTGGGAATTGGAGCCACGAGGCTGGAATAATGACCATGGTGGGGTTGAGGGAGGTGTGGTGTGGAGTTAGCATGATTCAATGGGGCAGTGGGTAGTGATCCTGGGGATGGAAATTTTGATAGACCAAGGGCTGAGGAGGAAAATGAAGATATTTATTATTTAAGTAAAAGGGTTGAATTAGTCATCAGACTTTTCATATGAGATATTCACTCCCTGCACCTAATTGCCTGCAAGAACATCCTGCCTTCTTGAGAGAAAGAGACACCTAGAATGAATTTGAGGTCCCTTGTTGATCGGTGGCCTTACTGCTGATGCTGGACTCCAGTGGCTAAAACGATGGTGGCCTGTGTGCATTTGTGACAGGCAGTGAGCATTCTGCTGGATCTGGCACTCCATGTCAGCTACCTGTCTCTGTCGAGATGGTCAGGCACCATGTTGATGGTAATATCGGTGAACTCTTCCAACCTTGGATCCAGGTCTGCCAATTCTGTGATATTGCATTTGGGCAAAGTTATTAAGGGTGACATGTCATCAGGTGCCTGGTCTCCAGCAGTCCTCTGTTTGCCAGCAAGCTGGGGAGTTTCTTCTTTGACCAGCTGCAGAGATATGTCAGTGATGCTCACCAGATTGTGCTTCCTAGTCTAATCTAGAAACAGAATCCACTGAGGTGAAAGTCTGAGCTGCTGGAGGGTGAAGGAGAAAGGCCGAACTTATCTATGCTCAGTGTTGTGACTTCCTCTGAGGGAGAGGAGGACTTGATTGGCTGAGGGATCAGTGTCTTTTGTGTCAAATGCTTGTATGGATACTGCTGGTGCCTGCAAAAGAGAGCAGAGGGAATTTGTTACAAAACTGGGGCTGGTAACTTGAGCATGTTTTGTATATGTTCACCATGGTAAATGGAAGGGCATCACTGCACAGTGAAGCTTGTTTGGTTGCCTTGACTTGGAGGTCTCCAATCTGCATGACTATGTTCGATCCTTTTTCGCAAGTTTAAGAATTTTGCTTTTCCTCCTAAGGGGTGAAGGCATAAAAGTCTGCCAGTCCTGACCTCCATCTCTGCCCCCATCAGCCCTACCGGGCAATGTTTTATTTTGGCTAGAAGAGCTGTTCGTGGTGGTGCAAGAGGGGGACGGATGATGTGAGTAGGAAGCAAAATAGGCAGGATGGTGAAGTAGTTTAGGCAGATGATGTATAAAGTCATGAAAAGATGTTGCACGCATTTGTGAGAATGATCAACCATTTGTCTTGGTGGGAAGTGTGTGAGGTGGCAGGATTTGAGTGAGGTATGGAGAGAATATGATGGCACCTACGCCTTACAGAAGGCTCTTGATCTTAAAGCATGGCTGACCGTTTCTTCACACTGAGGATACTGCTCTGATTCATGTGGCTATTGGTTCCATGTTGGTAGCGTTTGGTGTTGTGGCCTTCTGGACGAAAGAAGACTGCCCTCTTTCCCATGCAGTATCCACCAGGATCTCCACCATGGCTCAAACAGGATTGCCAACAGCTGTGGAATATTGGTCAAACTGTAAACATTGGCAGTCTCTTACCATGCACAATTTAAAGTGGTGCCCAGCTGTGGCAATTTAATGTGGCCTCCATTGTGTGAACGCCATGAGGTCCTGGCTGGGTTGAGCAATGCCACAAGGAAAAGGGATTTATGGACCCTGGATTAATTAATATGGTGAACAGCAGAAGTTTGCATGAGAAGTTGCTGTGACCCATAAAAGAAATGCTTGTTGAAACTTGCTAAAAATGACAATTGGGCCAAAGTAAGGGAAGGTGTGGCCCATAAACTCTGCACTTGAACTCGTGCTTTTAAAGTTTTTTTGCAATTTTTTTATTTCCGAAAGTAATCCATTTAATTCAGTTGCTTTGATCATCTGATACAAGCACCTAAAGTTTTTCAATAGCAAAACTAATATGGGAAAAAAAAACTTCAGTCCTTTCATTTTGCTGGGTGATTTAACCTTTTTTTTAGTTGTGCTGTAAGATATTGAATTTAGTAAAACATCTGCTATATTATGGTAACAAAGTTAAATATCTGTAGTTGATTGGTGACAACTGCACTCCCTAGCAGCAAACTGGGGGGAATGGGCAATGATTGCCAGAAGATCAGTTGGTTATCCACTCTGTTGAGATTGAATGATTATGACAAAACAGTGTGAAGCCCACCTTCCTGTGACGTGTGGCAATCGGAATGTTGACTTGTCTTCACTCCCCTGCCCCAAAATAAAGGCATTACTACTGTTCATAATATTGTCTTAGTAATTACATTAATGCTGTTTACAACAATATTTGATGCATGGCTGAATATACTCCCAAGATGCACAGAATTATGTGCTCCAGTTAATTTGTTAGGAAGTGTATAATAATTTTAACTTGTTTCTTGTTTGCATATCAATTGCTTATTCTGTTGTCTAATACTGCCAGTGAATTGTTTTAACATTGCTAGTTTAATCAACTGTCTTTTCCCAATGAATCTAATTGAAAGAATTATGGAACAAGGAAAATGTGTCGAACGTTCATGCATGTGTTTCAGGATTGCAACCTAGAATGTGTTTTCCTGCATCAAATATAGTCGCCCACTATTTTATCTAATGCCTCATTTAATTTGCACTGGTTTTAAGCTCTGAACCTGATTTTTTTTTCTGAGCAACAATGAGGGAAGATTTTTGTGAACCTCTGACTCTTGCATTGAATAAGTCATTTATTTTGGCAAGTTTCAGTATGTTTGGAGATTGGTATTGTCTGCATATTCAGGAAAGGGGAATAAAAAGAAGTTGCAAATTATAGGACTCTTGGTATCATGTTAGTTGCCAATATACTGTTAATATGATAAAACTTTGGTCCAGATTGAATTGCATCTACTTATTGAGTTAGGGAAGAAATAAGGGAATAAGTTTTTTTTTTGCTAATGTATAACATTCAATAAGAAAGGGAGTTGGGGCAATTAACACAATTATCTATGGAGATAGAACAAGTCCAAAGAATTAGGTCAATTAGCTTGTTAGTAGTAATAGGAAAGATGATGGGATCCTTTCTTGAATGTAATACAAATGAAAGCATAAAATATTTTGTCACCAGATTTCAAGAGATTGTTAACCATGCTGTAACTACTACAAATAAGTCAATAAAGGTAACCAAGAATAATGGATTTTCAAAAGATCTCTTGAGATACTGCACAGTTGATTTGTCATCTGGATCAGAACATATGGCATTGTGACTTGTGAGAAAATGGGTATGAGTGCATACTAAGATAGTTACCTCTTGCATTGAGTAGAAAATGAGGACTGCAGATGCTGGAGATCAGAGTCGAGTGTGTTGCTGGGAATGCACAGCAGGTCAGGGCCTGATGAAGGGCTTATGCCCGAAAAGTCTCTTCTGCTGCTCGGATGCTACCTGATCTACTGTGCTTTTCCAGCAGCCTACTCAGGACTCTTAAGAAATACTGGCATAAAGTAAGAAGAGTCAGTACTAGCAGTACTAAAAAGAATTGATTATAGGAAATTCTTTGTGACAAATGAATTGAGGATAGAACAAGTCAAGGACATAGTAGATATCAGCTTGTAAATAGCTGAACCCTAGTGCTGCTAATCCTTGTGGCGCACAACTACAGTATATCAATACAATCCCTCATTTATTATGTTTCCTGGATGCTGACTAATCTCCTATTCATGCTAATATATTACCTCCAACTCCAACCCTTTGTCTCGCATGTTAATATTTTGTGCAATTCCTTGTTGGAAGTGTAATAAGATTTCTTTAACGCTGATTTCCAGCATCACCTCTAAGCCAAGTACCTTGTTGACTATTCTCCTTATGTCGTTCTTTTGCAATTGGGGCACTCTTCTCCTTTTCCATTTCATCTGTCTTTTCAGAATGCGCTAGTCCTGTAATACTTATTTCCCAAAGTTGATTATATTTGTAACCGTAAGCTAGATTTTACTGACTCTTGTGCATTTACGGCAGATGTATAAAATGTGCTACATGTCTAGCTCACCATCCACCCTAACTAACCACTATACTGGACTAGGTGGGTGTCTGAAATAGTTTGTCAGCTGCCATGTTTATATAATTATAGTTCAATAAGGCTTATTAACAAGCCTATTGACCTGAACAATATAGTGTCCAGACCATTATATGGCTGCCATGGTCATTCAGCTGGGGTGTGGACTAGCTGTTTTTAAAGGCAGAAATGAAAAAAAGCAGAAAGATGGGGGTGGGGGATGGTCACCTCAACTGTAGGATGCTCTGTACCAATCAGGGACACCAGCCAAGATCTGTCCTCTCTTCTTGCCACTTCATCATCAAATCACCACTGTCGCAACTGACTCCGTTTCCCAAACTGCAAGTAATATAGACTGTGTCCTTCCTGAACTCTCACGTGCTGGAGTAACATCACACCAACTCTCCTGTCATTTCTGATTTAGTCTTATTGGATTAGTTTATTCATTTTTAATTGATTCAATTATTATTGTTTTAACATAGATTAAGTTCCTAATTTGGTAAAGTTTTAGCTAGTTATGCAAAGTTGTGTGCACTTACTTCACATCGTCAAACTTGAAGATTCAAAACTTAACTTTCAATTTAAACCCTCCAAATTATGCTTGCTTTGAAATTGAATCTCAACAAGCTGGAAGAAGTTTGCTCTTTTTGTTTATGATTTGGGGATTTTCTGTTTTCAATCACTAAAATTATTTGGCACTCAACATTTTATTTGCCTTTACTGTTAGAAATTTTGTTTCTAAATTATGTGGAATGTTATATTGTTCTTAAGCCTTAAGATTGTAATGTCTGCACTTAAATTCTGAGTAAAGATTATAAGCATATCTTCCTTTTTGTATACGGAAAAGAATCTGGAATTAATCTCCAGTTCTTACAGCTTCTTCTATGGGACACAATTGTGAAAACTGATGAACTTGAGCTTGAATGCTAGGCAATGAGGACATAACTCAATGACTTGGCCTCCACAGCCCTCTGTGTTAATGAGTTCCATGGAGTAACCAGCCTCTGGCTAAAGAAATTCCTCCTCATCTCCATTCTAAAGGTCATCCCTTCACTGTATGGCAGTGCCCTTGGGGCACAGACTCACCTACTGATGGAAACATCTTCTCCATGTCCACTATATCCAGGCCTCTCAGTATTGTAACTTTGTGAGACCTAATCAAAACTCCAGCAGTCACAGCTGCCAATATTGAAAAAGACCCTTTTATCCCTACTATTTGTATCCCTATATTCCTGGCCTATTCATATTTGTCAAGATGCCTCAAACGTTGCTATTGTATCTGCCTTCCCCACCTCTGATAGCATGTTCTATGCACTTGCCACCCTCTGTTTTCTTTTCTTAAAAAAACCTTGCAGGGATCCAAGATGGCAGTATCCTGTTCCTGTTAGGATTGCGTTTGCTGGTGTTTGCGCTGCAATACTGACCCGACAGAGCCAGAACCCATCCCAAGCGCTTTACTGTGAGTAAAAACACAGTAAAGGAGCTAGAAACCTGAAAAAAAAAGTCTACTTACCTTTTTGTCCTTGCAGCTGGAGAATGCCAGAGAAAAGAGGAAGCTCGGCTGGGGCCACAGCTCAGCCCTCTGAAGCAGCGGGCTTGCTTACTCACCAGACCCTGGTTGAGGAGCTGGCCAAATCTTGAGGATCTGGGGAGGCAGATCCAGGAGAAATTGAAAAGAAATTGGCTCCTGTATCTGCTATGCTGCAAGACTAGGGGGTGGGGAAGAAAGGACCAATGAGTTCGAGTGCCGGCTTACAAGGGTAGAGGCAGAGACTGACTGACTCCTCCAAGAACTGGATTGAAGCCCTGGAAACACCGGTCTGTGATTTATTGGATCTGGTAGACTATCTCAAACAGGGGCAGAAGAAAAAAACTGCACGAAAGAAGAGGACGGAAGGTGAGCGGCCGGTGGAGTTCTTTGAGAAGTGGTTCCCAGATTTCCTTGGTTTGGAGGTTGAGAACGGAGAATAACAATTGAAAGAGTCCACTGGATTGCAGCACGAAAACCAGGTGCAGATCAGTGCCCATGCCCTGTCTGGTAGGGTTCAATCTTATAATGATAAGCAGAGGGTTGTGGAAGCCTATTGAGCCCAGGGGAGGAACCCTAGGGCGTTGGTTTGTGGTGGCTCCAGGGTCATGTTTTTTCAAGACTCCACGGTAGCAATGATCCGGAAAAGGAAGTCCTACGATGGTGTCAAGAGGAGGTTGAGAGAGGTTGGGATCCAGTATTCTCTAAGATACCCAGCGGTGTTTCGAATCAATTGTAATGGAACCTTACATTTGTTCAACTCTCCAGAGAAAGCAAACAACTTTGTGGACACGTCGACTTAAGTTGAATAGTCAAATAAGTGTAAAGGACAAAGCTGTTCAGGTTTGCTTTCCTTCAAAAAGCACTTGGTGGAGTCTCCTTTCTAGTAATAAGTTGCGCGAAATGATGTCCAGGATGGGTAAACTATTTATCTTCAATTTCTAAGTGAAGGGATAGGTAATGTATTTATTTTTAGTTTACTTGTCTTTGGTACTAACTGGGCTCTTGGGTGTTTTGTTTTCTCTGCCAAGTGGTCAGTGTATGTGGCATAACCCAAGCTGTAGGAGTTGAGGGCGGTTGGGATGTTTAGTAGGGTTGTAGGATGTTTAGAAACCCTCTTAGAAAGTGGGGGGTGGGGGGGGTAAATTCCTCCAATGAGTGCCTTTGGCGTTTTTGTTTCTTCTGTTTTTGCTGTACATAGTTTTTGTAAGTGCTTTGTAGGTTTGTTACCTGTAGTTATTTTAGTCTGTGTAGTTTTGTGGATTCTTTTGCAATTAAAGCTCCGCAATTTGTTGTTTGGGTTCTTACTCTCTGAAGTCTAAATGGTGCTGTGGAAGGTTATGGCTAAGGATGTGTTTCAGTGGTCCACATGGAATATTAAGGGGAGTCATTTGCCTGTCAAGAGGAAGAAGATACTTTCCAGCCTTAAAAGGGAAAGAGTGGATGTTGTCTTTTTCCAAGGAAATACAGTTGGATTGTGCAGAGCATTTGAAGCTGCAACAGAATGGGTATGACCAGGTTTATTTTTTCATCTTTTCAATACTAGGAGTAGAGGCACTATGTGATTGGCGGGCACTATTTCATTGGGATAATCGATTTATTCAGTTAATTGATTGATTTAAATGCCTTTCCTTTTGGGGTTCTGAGTTTTTAAAGTCTGCTCCCTTTTCAGGAGACTGCAGCAGCAGCACAGTGTGTGAGGCCCTAGCACGCTGCAACCCCCCCCCCCCCCCCCACAAAACCCATCCAACACCACCCCCTGCTACCGCTTCCCTGCCCCCAGCACCGTCCAACGCCACTCCCGCACTTAGCACCACCTCCCCAACCCCGTCCTATAACCCCCGCCCCTAGCACTGTCCTACACCACCCCTGCCCCCGTGCAACAGCACCGCCCCCAACCCCATCCTACATTCCCCCACCACCACCATGCAACACTTCCCACACCCCCCACACCATCCAACACCGCCCCCACCCACAACCCTGTCCCACACCACCTCTCCGCCCACATCCAACACTGCCCCAAACTCTGTCCCACACCACCCCCTGCCCCCGTGCAACACCCTCCACCCCAACCCCAACACAGATCCACCCATCCACCTCTTCAGGGCAGCTGAACTGGATGCCAACAACAAGACTGCTCCTTCTGCTGCCTTTGTGGATTAAGTTTCCAAATAACGCACGAGCATGCTGCGCACACAACACACACGTGCACACACAGCCTCACACTTTTTACTGCAACTTTTTTGACGGGTTCCATCTTTGCCCTGTGCCGTACAATGTTGGAGAGATTATCTGGGGAAGGAGGGGTTTAGGATACCCCCCTCTATAGAACTCCAGGGAAAGTGTGGGGAGAGAGGGAGGGTGGGCAGTCAGTCATTTAGAGACTGTGCCTGTTAAATCACTGTAAACACAAGACACGATCAGTGTTGGAAACACGTCTTTGATGTCATGTTTCAATTGTGACCTCGAGATCTCCTTCAGATAATCCGATTTTTGGATAATTGGTATTCAGATAATTGAGGTTCCTCTGCATTGCCAAAACATCATTTTTGACACCTATAGTTGGCATGCTGGGCTTTTAGCCAGGGATGATGGACTCTGGGTTTAAACTATGGGCAGCTAGGGGGCGTGTCTTGCCTGGGTGACCTTATTCGAAGGGGACATATTGATGTCCTCCGACCAGCTGGCTCGGAAATATGAATTGCCCAGTAGGGATATTAGATTACTTACAGTGTGGAAACAGGCCCTTCGGCCCAACAAGTCCACACCGACCCGCCGAAGCGCAACCCACCCATACCCTTTACCTAACACTATGGGCAATTTAGCATGGCCAATTCATCTGACCCGCACATCTTTGGACTGTGGGAGGAAACCAGAGCACCCGGAGGAAACCCACGCAGACACGGGGAGAACGTGCAAACTCCACACAGTCAGTCGCCTGAGGTGGGAATTGAACCCAGGTCCCTGGCGCTGTGAGGCAGCAGTGCTAACCACTGTTTTCTAGTTTCTTTCAAATTAGAAACTTCATACCAAAAGAGACTACAATTTCTACCTGATTCTTACAGGTCCAACATGGAGAAGGGGGTGTTGTGTGCTGAGGGTACATTATCTGTTAGCAATGCTTATCATATGTTGGGAGAGGGCCCCTCTGAGACCGAATGGCTCTGTAAGGTATGGGAGAGGGGGTTGGACATTAAGATCTCTTCTGAAATGTGGAAGGATATTTGGGGAAAATGCAAGAAGGATATTGATTTGCAACAGGACCCACGCCTTGCAATTAAAGATTCTCCACAGAGTCCATCTGGCTCCAGACTGCCTCGATAAATTTAAAGCAGGAGCATTTCCAATGTGTCCTAAATATAAAGCGAGCATGGGCACACTTACTCATTGTTTTTGGTCTTGCCACAGACTGTGGGCACACTGGAGCACTGTGGTAGGCGAAATAGAGAAGGCCTTGGGGACAGAGGAGGAGATGGATCCAATATCTCCTCCTCTTGGCTTTGTTAATTCTCTTTCATTCAACGCACACAAAAAAGGCTTTCCAATATCCTCTCTTTTTGTGCCAGAAAGAACATTCTATTAGGGTGGGTGTCAGAAAATCCCCGGGGCTGGTGTAAGCTAGTCATTGAGCACATCCCCTTAGACTTTCTTACGATTATGGTGCACCATAAAACTGAGAATTTCGATAAGACGTGGCAGCCCTTTTTGGATGACCTGGGTACAGATTTGTCTGCTACACTAATAAGAACTTTTGGTAATTCTATGTAATGGATTTGGTATCCAGAGAGGAGGAACTACGAACCTATGAATCTGTATAAGCTTAGATTGTGATGATCAAGGGTTATTGCTTTGTTTTGCTTAGCTGCGTTGTGGTTGTTATCATTATTAAGATTTCTTTTCTTTAGCTTAGTTTTTATTTTATGTAATTAGCGGGTTTGTTTTTTTTAATATTGGTTTGAATTGTTTGGTTTTGGATTTGTAATATTCAAGAGTTTTTTTAATCAAATTTTTTTTTTTAAAAACTTGCATCTCAGGTAAGTGCGGTCATTAAACTGACGAATGAGGAGCTTCAACTTAGTGTGGACCTTTTACAGGGTAAAAAAGTCATTTGTAGGGATTCTTTGAGCACAATAATAGCATTCCAACCTTTTCAGCCTGAACATCTGCTCCACAGGTGTGTCAAGCGTGTCTGAACAGATTGATTTTGTTTTTAAAATCATTCATGTGTCCCTAAAAACATGTAACTTCATGATGTTAGTGTGTTCACTGATACAAATACTTGTTTTTTTGTTTCAATAATAGAGCAATGCTTGTATTTTTACATTATGTGCCTTTCATTACACCAAGATGACCTAAAGTGAGTTAAAGGCTATTTAAGTATTTTTGAAGACTAATCGTTAATATTCACTGCAGTAAAATCTTAGCCTAATTGAGCAGTGGTTATAACTGTTCTTAGCTGCTTGAACAGATATAACCTATAACCTAAAATGTCAAATTTAGAAATCAAAAAAATATGCTTGCACAAAATATGTGAAAATTGGAAGATGACTTTTATCATTTCTGCTTCATGTCTTCAATTGAGGATGGAAATCTTGGTTGTTCTAGATAGCTATGGCCGGACTGTAACATTAAACGCTCTCCGGATGAAGAAATTCCTCCTCCTCTTAGTTCTGAAGGGCGATTCCCTGTACAGCTAGGTTGTAACACATGTAACATGTTATTTTGTCTTTAACTTTTTATTTGTTATTTAACAACAGTAAATATTACTTTGTTAAATAGTTGTATTACAAAGTAATCAAAACTTTCAGCTTCTCATTGTGACTATATAAAATGCTATTGGCAGTACTGGGTAGGAGGAAAGAGCGAGGAGTGTAAATTTACTCTATATGAAGGTACAACTTCCCTGACATTCGCTTTTAGAAATAATGTATGTTCATATGTCTGAGATCTCTAACACCAAAATTGTTTGTCTTGTATTTTTATTTACATTTTTGTGGTTCAGCCATTATACATTTTGTCATTTTCAATCCTAGATGTATCTTCCAACCATACTGACTCAGTCGAAACTCACAAGCTTCCTTTATCAGACTCTAACGTGACAAATGTGCAAGAAGATAAACATGATAATGGGGAAAGAAGCAAAATACAAACAGAGAATGATGTTCAGCATTATCAGGGTATACAAGAACCAGCTTCAGATCCTAAAACAGATGGCAAAGAAGTCAAGAGACAGAAATCTCTGAGGAAAAAGATGGAGGATGGAATACATGCCTCTAGCAGAGTCTAGTACTAGCTGAGTGCTCTATGCTAGCACCCAAAGGTATCTGCGAGTTGGAGTCAAAAACTGCATATTACTATATTCCAGAGATCCAAAAAGGAAAAATTTTAAATTGAATTGATGCTAAATGTAAAATATATTTAGTAATATGCCAACTACGCATGATCCACAGTTCTAACAATTAACAAAGATTGCATGTATCTAAACATTGCACTGAGAACTTGTCCAACAGAAATTTTGCATAACAGCAATTCTGCAAATGTTCACTTTTAATTATTCAATAGCTGTTTAAAGGATGTTGAGTGAGTAACTGACCCTCATTAATATATTGACAGTTCTTGAATAGAATTGCTCACAAATCAATGTCTGTGCCAATAGACTAGAAATAATATCCACATGCATTCTAAAACTCGAAATGACCACTAACTATGCACAGAATAGTAATGCAGTTTTCTGAATGGGGTGTTTTGTAACAACTAATGTAGTTCTCACCAGCTAAATGTGCACAATAAATATCTGGACAATTTAGCTTTATATCTCCTTTCATAAAATGTATGTTTAAAATACATTTATGACCATGGTAATGCAAACATTAACTTAAATAATTGACCAGAATTGTTCGTTGAAGTGTTCACAGAATTCAGTCAGTGGAGTGAATAATACACATTACTTTCACATGCAACATCATGTCTCTCTAGGATTCCAGAGATACCGCTTCAATTATAATGTCTTTCCTTCTGTTATCAACTGTATACTGCCGAAAATGTTTTTAGTTCACTGTATTCTAGATTATATTTGACATTTGGAAATGTAGAAATCAAATGACTGGTTGGATGACAGTGTGAATTTATAGGAGGATATAAACTGATCAAATGGGTGGAGGGAAGTTAAGTTTGCAATGTGAAGTGTTGCACTTTGGAAGAAGTAACAAGATAAGGGAGTACTCTGAATGTCAGAACACTAGAAAGCTCATAGGAACAGAGGGGCCTTGGCGTGTTTGTCCACAGATCCCTCAAGGTGGCAGGGCCCTTGCCTATACCGGTAGTGACATAGAATATAAAAGCAGGGAGGTTATGTTGGAGCTAACTTTGGTTAGGCCACAACTGGAGTACTGTGTCCAGTTCTGGTCACTAAGAAGGATATGTTTGAAATGGAAGGGAGCAGAGAAGGTTCAGCAGGATCTAGTATTTGTTATGAAGACAGGCCGGATAAGTCAGGAGCAGAGAAAGTTGGGGGAGGGGGGATCCGATGGAAATATACAAAATTGAGGGTTATTGACAGGATGAATAGAAAGCAGCTGTTCCCCTTAGTTGAAGGGCCAATAGCAAGGGGCACACTTTAATGTGAAAGGCAGGAGATTTAGAGGGCATTGGAGAATTGTTTTTTCACCAAAAATGTGGTCGGAATCTAAAATGCATGCCTGGGTGAACAGTTGAGGGGGGTAAGCTCAACATTTTAAAAGTACGTGGGTTATGAATTTAGTTTCATAAGTTATGGGTATGGCCAAGAGCTGAAAAGTGGAACTAGTGTAGATTGAATACTTGTGGTAGTACAGACCTGATAGGCTGAAGGGCCTCTTGTGTACCATATGATTCTATTGGATGCCCACAGTTTAAAAATATTTAGTTAAGCTCCTCAGTCATTTGTAGTATATTTTTGAGAAAGTCATTTGGATTAAAAATTATAAATAATAGTCTTTTGGAGTTCAGTAATCATCAAATTTGCCTTTATATGTAAACTCCGTTTCTATCCATGCTACTGTAGTGATGAAATATCAGCTCTTGAATTGATTTAAACCACAACACGTCTGAACTTGAAGGTAAGTAGTACTGTCAATTAAGCCAAGCTGGCCTGGTGGTTCCTGCCAATTTTGCTTTGTTGGCTAAAATCTTACCTTTGGCAACATTCCACATTGTTCCGTCTCTATTAAGAAGTGATAGTACACTCTTAGGAGAAAAAGGAGTGCCAAGGTAATGATTCTCATGATCTCCAGTTCCATAATTTTTTTTTTTTAAAAAGTTTCCCCTAAATTTTCATCTGGTCACTTAGGTTCATTTTTTCATCGTTCAATTTAGATAATTGGATGGCAAACCTTTTTCTTTTTTGTTTTCTTCTGGGTAAAGGTATTGATCGTGGTTATGTGTGGCACTAAAAACTAATTTGGGAAGGCAAAGTAAAATTGAACGTTGTTTGTCATTTCAAGTGCAAATACATTTTGTCTTCCATATGTTACTACTGAACATTTTTAAATGTGCTTTAAAGTTTTCTGCACTCAGTACTTCCCTACAATTTGCTTTATTCAGCAAAACAGTAATTCTTTAGCACTTGCATATGCTGCTGAAAAGTTTGTTTTTGCTATAAATTAAATTTAACATAAACCAGAAGAGTCATGCATTGCATGCTTTAATGGTTGTCTTATTTCCTCTTTTTGCGTTATCTCTGTTACAAGGGAACATTTTTCCTGTCCCTTGGCTAGTCAGCTCAGAGTTGAGATGCCAGGGAGCTGTATTTGAAAGGAATCCCTGATGTAGTTCTGTTTTACCAGAGTCAAGAATAGAATTGCTCACAAATGCCCTTTTTGAGCCTGCAAGATGAGGAGGCTACCATCATGGATTGTGTACTTATCTAAACCCTTTCTCTGTGCTAAAGGAAGTGAGACCATACAGAGAAAATATTAACATGCAGTACCACTTCCTGCCTTCCTGTTACCCAGGCACAGCCCTGTGTGATTTAAGAGAAATTTCAGAGGAGATTACTTCAGAATTCATTCATTCATTTGTTGGAAATGAGATATGAAAAACAATTGTGTGGAATTACCTTTTTAAAGTTTGATTCCAGCAGTTTTTAATGCAGCCTGCAATGAGGTGATTGCCATTAATCTTGAGTTGGAGAGCAAATTGTCCATATACAACTGAGGCTACTTTTCAGTTACTCAAATGCCAGTGTAGCTAGCTCACAGTGCTATGATGTGCTAATCCAACTAAAAAAAAACTGTACTTTCTAGATGTTGCATGTAATGTTAATGAATGCTTTTGTGTACAAGGTTAATGTTTTTTGCAATTTAATTTTTTACTGAAGTTCATCTGATTTGAAGAGACAGGATGTTTTGGTACAAATCTAATGTTAGTTGATGTATTCTTGTGATTTTATTTATATTTTACTGTGGGTAACGTCAGATTTGTATCTCGTCTGTGCTATCATTGTAGTATGCTTCTCCTGTGAGAATGAGCAAGCAGTAACAATATCCTCTGGAATTACTGATATTCAGAAGTTTGTTTCTGATACCCAGGAGGGAATAGTTTGCCTGCTCAATCTCCTGTCTGGAGAATAGGGAAGCAAATAAGGAAAATTGAGAGACTGTCTTCTCCCTTGTAACCTGTGTCATATTGTCTTGTGCACCAGTTTATATAAATTAGTCAATGGCCATGGGTTTAAGCTAACCTCCTTTAGCGGATGTTATTTAGGTTGGCCTTTCATTTTCAGCAATCATTTTTCATAGTTGATGTCCAGATGCAGTGTAAAATGGATTTTCAACCAGTGCCCGTCCTGTACTCACTAAGCAAGTGAGAGTAAAATTGAGAAAATGAGGTAATGAGCATAAAAGTATGTGTTCACTTTGTAAGTTGACTATTGATCTTTATGTACCTCCAACAGTTACATTTAATCTTTCACATTTTCAAGTTGTCTCTTAGGAAACAAGTGTTTAAAAAAGAAAAAAATATTGTATAAATGACATGTATTGACAACTTTTTAATAAAAAAATACGATGAGGAAATTTGTAACCAGCTATCCCTTCTACTGGTTAAAAATTTGAACTATAATTGCCACGATGGAGAGTTGAAATGGGTGAAGATTGATCTATGAATTAGGATTTTCTTTTTCATTATTTTTCTTCTTTTTCCAGAACTAACTGATTTACAAGCCCAGGAGGATCTTATGGACATCTCTGAAGTAGATGAAGGATTTTGTTCCAAGGCTTCTAACGCAAGCAATAAGACATCTGCTGGGAAGAGTCAATTAAAATCATCAAGCAGCAAACCTTATAAAGATAAAGAAATGGTGGATGAAACTTATCGGGAACATTCTGCTCGTAAGCAATCTCGAAGAGCTGTTAGTGAGAATCTAGAACTCTTGGCCATGAAAAGACTGACTCTGACTAGTAGTCAATCTCTGCCTAAGCCAGGAAGCCACAATCATCTGGCTAGCACTGCTACAACCCATTTCAGTAAATCCTTTGAGCATGTTAGTGGTGTTTTTATTGGAAGTAGTCCAGCTGGTGTCACAGGTAGGAATTTAGAAGAATCCAATCGATTCTCTGCTTGTAGCCTTCAGGATGACAGACTTGCACTTGTGCCTGATTGAGACTTTCAAGCTTCCATCTCACAACACCAGAAGCATCACTACTGACCTGGTTTTATGATTTTGGAGGTGCCATTGTTGATCTGGGGTGTACAAAGTTTAAAAATCTCACAACACCAGGTTATAGTCCAACAGGTTTATTTGGAAGCACTAGCTTTTGGAGTGCTGTTCCTTCATCAGGTGCTTGACAACCACCTGTTGGACTATAACCTGGTGGTGTGATTTTTAACTTTGTACACCTGGTTTTAATGTTCATCTCTCAACTGATATGTAACTTTGCAAAATGGACATTAAAGAAAAGCTTCTATTTTTTGGTATAATTTGATTTGTCAAATGCGGAACTGTATTTTTACACAGTATAAATTGTGAGTTGACTCTTTTATCAATGTGCATGCAAAAACTAAAGTGTTAAACTTCAATGATAGGAATGGTGCATTATTTTTGAATCCTTTCTCCCAATGTGCATTCTCATTTATTTTGATCTAAACTCCATCTTTTAAGAAATTAATTATTTTATAATGATGAATAACCTATAATATTCCCATTTGGAGGAACTTATTTTTATTTTGGCCTGTCCTGCTTATGGTGACTGAAAGCTTGTTATTTTGTTAGGTATTTCTGCCATATTTGATGAAGTTGTATTTTTAAGGAGAGGTTTGTTATAGTGTAAGCAGTTTTGAATTTAAAGTAATTTAGTACATATAGAGTATGGATATTAACCTAGTTTAACTGGAGTATGTAGCTCTCTACATATTTATGTCTGAGTTGTGTGTGTGTATATATGCATACAATCCATATCTCTCCCTTTTTCAAAGGCATTTTTATAAACTAATTCTACTTTTCAACAGTAAACACATTTTTAATTTTAATCACTTCATTAACTTTGCATTACCTAAGTTATCCACAGAACTTTGGTAAACCAGAAACTGAAAATGCTCACTTGTGATACCAAGAGGAAACTTGAGAGGGTTGTGCAATATCATTCACCTTTGTGGATCATATTGCCACTGCAGCACTTTTTTGAGCAGAAATCTTCTGTTGAGCAGCTTGTAAAGTCTTAACATCTTTTAAGCTGTCAATTATTGTGAAGCCTAATCTAAATTTTAGTTATGACTGCCTAGTTTAAAATACATTGAAAAATAAACTTAGTTGAGTTAAAATGTCTTGTTACAAAGTGATCATTTCAGTTTTGTACACTTTTTTTTATTATTTCTCAATTCCTTGTTCATGTTTTGTCAGATAACAACTTGCATTTACTGAGTAAAGAAAGTCATTGTTAAAGTGGTTTTTAAAGTTTGTGTTTTCCTGAAGCATTAAATTGTGCTCGCTTGTATCGTTTTCTGCAGCTACATTGCGCATTTTGTTCAAAAAATTAAATCTGTTACTTAATTGTATTTCAACTTCTACATATGCATTTCTTTTTTGCTGGGTCACCTAGAACTAAGTAAAAACAGGAATTTGGCTATTTACCTTCCCGTTGCTTGGTTAGGGCAATTTTTTAGTGCCTTATTTAAAATTCAGACAAGTGTCATACTTCAGACTTACTTGGTCTGTATGACTTTGTCCCAAAAGTAATTCTTAAACTGAATCATGTCATGCCCACATGATGATGCTTTTTAATGTGGAATAGCATGAACACTTAATTCAGACTTTCTTTTATCATCTGTATTGGAGAAATAAATAGAATTAAGAAATCTAATTGGTTTTATTATTATTTTATTAGCTGATGCCCTATATCTTATACAAATGCCTTCATTCAAAGAGCTTGACTATTTCTGCAGTGTTCCATGTTTGTTTTTTTCGGAGAAGTTATAAAATAGCACTTTATTTTAGATTTATTCCTTTAGCATTTGCAATTGAAGCCATTTGGAAAGACCATGAACATTCTACAAATGAGGTCTGGATTAAAGGGTGAATTGATTCAAGTATACAATTATGCTGTTAAATAGCATTGTAAAATATGATGCCGTCTTGACTATTTTAGACATGCATTGTTAACCAGTCATTTTCTTTGTATTAGTCTTTGTGTCTGTCAAAGGGATAGATAATAGGTACAGCTGTTTTGGCTACCCTTCTAGATTTTGTATATTTGTCTTGATTAGAAATGTTTACTTTTATACTAATGCTGACTTTAAAAATTCAGTAATGTATTGTAACTGTTTTATTTGTACTGTCTACAATTAATCAGAAACTGGTGTCTTACAATTACTTGTTTATCTTTAATAAAATTGAGAAGTATTGACATTTATTAGTCCTAATTCCAGACAAATAATATAAATTGGCTAAAGATATAGGTGTATTTGTCATAATTTGGCACTTTTATTAATAAACATGGACATGGAATTGACTTTCATAGCATTTCTAATCTAGTGCTTCAGGTGACTCAGTGGAACTCTGCATGCTGCAGGTATAGGCCATGCAGCATTCTAGTCCAGGATGGTGCTAGTATGTACATCTACCAGAAGCAGGCTACCATAAAGACTGACAGCTGTTCTTATTCATCTGTTGCTGTTTCAACAAATGTTAGTCTTACGAATGCATTGGGAATGACTTGAACAAAAGTGTTAATGTGTTCAGCACCACATTGGATTGAAAGGATCAGTCCCAACTTGAAGTTAACTGCTTCGAATTTTTGGAGAAATGTTACCTAAAAATCAAGAAGGCAGAAGGATTGGATATCTGGTAGAAGGGCTGTGGTTTCAGTCGTTAGAAATGTTCTGGTACTAACCACTCCAGCTTAATGGTTGGGATAGAGCGCCACTATCAATCCTCCTTTTCCATACTGGATCTAAAGGCCTATTTAGTTAAATGGTCAAGGATAAACTACTCATTAGTCTTAAGAGCTGCTTGTCTAACAAAAGGCAGTTTATTGCATGATAATTACATTTAACTAGCCAACCTAGCTCATACCTATTTCAGAGATTGTCAGGAGCAATACCTCTTTTTTTTTGTCTTTTGGTGCATGGGCTTCCAAGGTCAATGTGTTGGTATGAAGATTGGCATGACAACAAACATGGAGTTCAGGGAACATGTGTCAGGAGCCAGGGATGATGCATCTCATCTGGTTGGGATCTCAAACTAAATGCCTGATTCTCTACCTAAAACACCATCACTGTAAAAGCATTACATTTATCATTACTCTGATCCTCCCTGATACATCAAGTATCTGACTTCTCAAAGTCAGGTGGTCTGAAGGTTTCACTTTTTCCAGAATGTGTACTCGTGGAATTGGAGAGTTGATCATTTTTTTGGCTTGAGGACTGTTGACCTTGGACCAACCTAAGTTGGTCTTTGAACCATTACCATTAAGACATTTCTCACTGGGTTTGTCTGTTCAACAATCATCCACTAATATTTAATAATGAGACAAGATTCCTGTAGTTCTACCATACAGTTCCCTCAGCTGTATAGGCAATATGCCATTCAACTGTTGATATCTTGGTACGTTAGCTCCATGTCAAGTCTGAGGCCCAATATCTAATGCAATCACAATAGAGATCCCATGTTTAAAGAGCATTTCATGCAAGTTCCGAATGACTACCATTTCTATTCCACTTCCTACCACTACCCCTCAGAGAGAGAGAGAGAGAGCAGAATTGCTTCTTAACTAAAAAGTTAAGAGTTGAACTTTTTAGACATTTCCATCTACTTCTGATTAGCGAGGCTTTCCAACCAGTAGAAACAGAATAGTTTCTCTCAATTTTCCTTTCAAGGCCTTGATGTTTTTGCTGCAGTCACCCCTTCAGACACTTTTAGGAATACAAACCTAATTTGTGTAATTGCTGCTCATAATTTAATTCTTGTAATCCAGGTATCATTCTGGTAAATAATTTGCACATGCAGCAGCTACAGCTTGTTATATCAGAAACAAGATGGCTACTTCCTTGTACTCCCTTGTTTTGAATATGAAGGCCAGCAGTCCATTAGAAATTTTGATTATTTCCATATTTTAATCTATGCAGAGGATGGTAGAAATTTGGAACTCGCTTCTGCAAACAGCAATTGATGAAAGATAATTGGTTTTTCAAGCAGTTTTATCTAACATTCATTCAGGGAAATTAGGTAAAAGAAAACATATGATGTTAGGCTGCAAAAGGAGAGGAAAAGGAGAAAATGCTCACAGGAGGGTGTGGGAAGTGACAGGCCAAGGCAATGGTGTAGAAATATAGGTAATGATAACCAGAATGTGACAGGAAGCCAAGGAGCATGCATGCATAAGGATGCAACAGCAAATAAGGTCTGAGTAGGGAAAATTTATAAGGTAGAATTAATATTTCCTTTTTAATAATTGAGCATTTTTAATAAAACAAATGACAGCATGAATAGAAATAATTGATACTGCCATGACATGCCTTTACAAGACTAGGACCTGGAGATTTAAGGTTATTTGTCATTTGGGAAGGATAAGAAAGAAAAAGGTAACTTCCTCATTAAGGAATGAGATCAGTATAGTTGTGAGAATGATCTTGGTCTAGAGGATCAAGATGTCCAATCAGTTTGAATGGGGATAAGAAATTGTAAAGGAAACAAGTCACCAGGAGGGGGTGGCTTATAGGCCCCTTTAATAACTGATAGACTAGTACTGAATAGAAGTGAAATAATAAAGGAGACTTGTTTTTTAAAAAAATTACGGTAATAATCATGACAATTTTCAGTTTTGTAGAATGGATGAATCAAATTAACAAAAGTTGCCTGAAGGAGAAATTTGTAGTGTAATCTGGACAGTTTGGGTTTTTTTTTCCTTAAGAAAATTTCATTCTGGAGCCAACCAGGGAACATGTTGTTTTGGAGATGAATCATTAGTCAGTGTGCCCACTAGACATTCTAACAAAACATTTGCAAACACTCTATATTTTACAAACAGGAAAACCAACCTCTATCCTTCCTTACTCTTGGGAAGACTGGGTCATGCATTTAAACTACACAAGTCCAAACTAAAATAACATAATAGATAAATAATATAGTCCTTTCGCTGTTCAATCTCTGTCCCATAACCCTGCATATCTCTAAAATGAATATAACCATTACTTTAATTCTATCTGAACAATTAAGTTAGGAGTTGGTGTTGCAACTCATTTATACCTCTGGCAAAAACTCTTATCATCTGGGTCAAAACTCAATGCAGTAGGAGAGTCGATGTAATCTATCTGGGAACTGTATAAAGACAGAATTTTGTTCTTTGTGATGAAGATTCTGCTGCATAACCAGTATCAATTGCTTTGGTTATGGTTCCCATCAGACAGCCATGAGACTCGACTAGTCCATGCATCATGATATTTTAAATTATTTTCAAACTTTTCTCTGTAAATGTCAGACGCATTATGTTGGTCCTATCTACATGCATCACTCTGCATTAACCATTACCTGACCTATTCACCAAGTGCAGGGTCTGTAACCGTTTTTAGGCACTTAAAGATAATGCCAAAAAGCAAAGCCATTTGGAGCTGCAAGATGAAGCTTTTTCATCTCTAAATCAAATATTTGGCAAATCGCTAACATTGCTGTTGAGCAAAGCTGGCTGATAGCTGAGACATATTAGAGAGTATCAGGTGATGGGCGAACAAGCTTAAGGAAGATAACCTACATGACCTCCTTTCTAATAAACTTTATCTAATGAAGATGCATTTTTCTGTGATGTGTTGGTAGGAGTAACCACTATGCAGCCCTTATGAAAATGAAGCATCTTTTCAAACTGAAAATACCTTCCATGCTGTATGACACTATCACCAACTCCAGCCTCATGTGCCAAATGGACAATCTATCTCTGCCTCCTTCTAAGCTCCTTAGCTTCACAGGTATCAGCTTTCAGTCAATTTAATTTAGTTCAGCAGTATTCAGGAACAGCACTGGGCATAACAAAAGATATGGGGCTGATAACGTGCTGACTGTAGGACAGGAGACTTGTTTTGTCTGAGCTAAAAATAATTCTAGTATAGTAACAGCAATGGCATTTATGTGACAACGTAGAACATTTTTCCAGATATGGCCTGTTCATGAAAAGGACAAATCCAATCCAGCTAATTACCAGTTTATTAGTCTCCACTCAATCCAGCAAACTGATGGAAGGGGTCCTCAACAATGCTATCAGCCAGTTCTTCTATAGCAAGGACCTGCTCCGTTTGATCCAGGATCATAGTGGGATCCCACACTAAAGGTGAGCAAAGACAGATGACTTTTGTGGGATGAGGGTCATGATAAGGAGTGGGGGAGGGAAGTGAGATCAGAAGTATGAGGAGGTGGATTGGCTTTCAGTGGCTCTTATGTGTCCGATATTGCCACAGTTTGCCTGAACATCAAAGACTCTAGGTCCTTGGCAAAGCCAACAAGGATTGTTTGCAGGGCTTCTGAGCGAGCAGGAATGCTGTATCTTCCAATTTCAACCACTATTACATTGTGATGGGCTTAAGGATAACAAGTGTCAAGTGGCTCAATAATGAACCTACCTGAGATGCTGCAAGCAGAGGCCAGGAATCCCAGCTCAACCCCCTCCAACTTAATTGGCAGGACATTGAAACAGGGTCACTCCCTCCAGTAAATGGGCCTGGCTGTCATGTTTACCATCATGTTAAATGTTTCTTAAGGGTCTCTCTTATGATGCAGTGGTATGTCCTTACCCCTGGACCAGGACATCCAGGTTCAAAACTCAGCTGGTCCAGACATATAATAACATCTCTATTCAGATTGATTAGAAAATATGTTAATTTTGTTTTTAAAAACAAGCTTTCTTAATTTCTGATTTTTTTTCAGAACTTTTTTCTCTCAATTGCTGAGATGCAAAATGGGGTGGCATATCTAAATTTGCATTTTTATTTAATCTAGCTCCTAGCTAGCACATTAATTGATAGTTATTAATTTGAATTTGAATGATTTATTGTCTCTTGCATTTTACAGTGACAAATACAGTGAAAAGCTTCAACTGTTGACAGAACCTGCCATCTTGAATGCTGCTGCTGCTGCTACCTCCAAGTACTGGAGGATTTTTGCCACTGCCAACCCCGAATGCTGGGAGGCCACCCTTGCTGCTGCCGCTGCCGATGCCTTCAGTCACCGGGAGATGTGCATCCGCTGTTGCTGCCTTTGATCCAGTTATCTTGTTGTGGATCATCCAGCTATCTGGCTTGGCTAGCACAGCCTGATTCAATTGGCACTACATTGCAAAATGCCAAACTGCAAAAAGGGTCCTTGTTGAGCAAGAAGCTACATGGAGAAAGGGGAAATATTTCCAAAGCAGACATTTTGGTGTGTACTCTTCACAAATATGCCTGTACGTAATTCAGTAACAATTGTCCAAATGAAGATAATTAGTTTGACAAACTTTGAGAATTTGAAATCTCCGTAATCTGATTGCCTTTCTTCAGTTCTTTGAAAACTTGGTTCTCTCCCCCTCCCCCCCCCCCCTGCCACCACCACCAGTATGATATTGAATTTTATTCATGCCCCAAGGTGTCTGATTTACATCAATGTCTTGCTGTCAGTGTGGGTAAGTGGAACATTATCAACATTATAAAATGTATGTTTATGTTTGACCGCTAAAAACATCATAACAGATGTGGCTCTGGGTTTTCAATTGGTGCTGGGCCTGACTTTGGGTGCAAGAACAGTGTTCCTCAGGTATTGGTCAATTTTCTCATGCCTCAGACTTTATCATTTTCAGAAGGGGTGGGCTGGCAAATTCTCAGGGTTCCAATTACATTGTTATTAAGAAAAGCAAAATACTGGAGGAACTCAACTGGAGAGAGAAACTGTGAACGTTTTGATTCGGATATGACTTTGGAATTGAATGGGGTTGGAAAAATGATAGCTTTCATGCTATTGATAAAGGGTGGGGGGAGGAGGAGCAAGTGGAAGATGTTTTAAAGATGCCCCAAAACAGAAAGCAAAGGTGGTAAAGATGTATTGATGAACAGTAAGTGTTAATGGTAGGTATGGATAGTGGATAGGTCAGCTCTCCTGAGATCAAACCCATGCAAACAAGACATTGGGGCAATGAGGATAATCAAAATTTAGGAAAGAGTTCATGGTTTAAAAGTTTTTCAGCTCAATGCTGAGTCCTAAGGCTATAAGATGCTTTAGTGTAAAATGAAATGTTGTTTTCCTTTGGCTTTTCTCGGGCTTTTCTTGTTCTGAAACTTGTTAAAGTGCTTTTATTAAGCTGGAGAGGGGAAATATTCACATTTTCAAAGGAGAATGAGAGGCTGAAGAGTCTGGGCATATTAGTTCAAAGCTGTGAGGATCCATTGATTATTTATGATGACTACAGATGTAAAGTATGGAGAGAAATGGTTGGTGACAGTGGGGCACTTGTGCAGTGTCACAAAGTTGTCATTGTTTGAACTAAATAAATCAAGTGTCTCATGGTTTGGTTTTACGCTCGACTGGTGGATTTGATGGGGGCTTGTAAAATTCAGTTGTAGCCTTTCCATTGTTTGCCTCAAATCTAAAATTTTACAAGAAGTAGCAGGCACAAAAAGCATGTCCACTCTCTCTTTTCCTATTGACACCCATTGTTAACATGAGAAGCCCAGTGGACTTACCTAAAGTGGGCAGTTGGGGGAGAATTTCTTTGAGGGTGCCAGGGCGGCAGTCCCCTCCCAATCCTATTTCCTATTCCTGCTCTTCCCAATCCCTGTTTTCCATCTACCCAATTCCAAAAAACCTTCCATCACTTCCAACGCCCTCAAGACCCACTGGACAGCCCAGGTCACCAACCTGTCACAGCCAACGCTTGCTCAGATAAAAAGAATTCAGCAAGAGAGACTGGGATAAATTACATTCTGGAGAGGCCTTAACTGAGATGTCGGCCAAAAGGCTGAATTGTGAAACAGCCTTGGGAATCTGACAAGAGTTAGTCACCTTGCATCAATGACATTCAGCACAGGGTTTAGAGCCAGGCATTGGCTTCCTGGATTGAAATATTTCTAATGTACAAAGTTAACCTTTTGACTGAAACCACCGAGCATCATTCAAAAAGGTAACTCTGTGATTGCGGAAATTGCTTGACAATGTTTGAAGTATTTATCACTGTAATGTACTTTGGTTGCTCCAGAACAACTACATTTTATATTTTTAAACTCTCAATGAAACGTGACAACATTCACTTATACAGAGCACAGGCTACCTTTAACCCTGACTCCAGTCGTGCAATGTTTCCTCATTTAAAAAGAATTACGTGCAGAAGCAAACTACCTATCTGAAGTTAGTAATCTGTCCAGTCCTCAAACTATTCTATGTCCTCAGACTCTATTCCTCATAAACAAGGAACACTGCCAGCCTCATATGGCTGTGTTTGTTTCCTGCTCAAAAGAGCAATTTTAAACTGATTTAGCACAATGCTAGCAGGAAGTTGGCAGATAACCCGGGGCGGTATTTTAAACATACTGTGAAACCTTTCTACGACTAATTATTGAAAATGATTAAAATCATAATACTTAAAGTACGTTATTCTTTTCCCACCTACAACTGACAAAACAGTCCTGGCAAGATTGCAGGATTCAAGATCTGGAACTAATCTTTTTTCTTCTCTTGTACGTGACTCGTCATAGAACCACAAAATTGCATATTCATTGCCAATGGGATAATGAATTCATAGCGCTCCTTTAAATATGTGCTGCACCTTTTTTGTGATTTTTTTTCGTAGTGTCATAAATGTTATTGTTCAGAACTTCACTTGTTTTATCTTTTAGAGCGACTGCATGTGGCATTTTGCCATTTCTGTCTCTTGGATACAATCTACTTTTTACCGGAGTGTTTGGTTTGATAGGAGCGGGCTCTGTGGCAATTTGATGGTGCAATTGTTGGAGACTGGGTAGGCAAGAATTAAAGGTAACGCAGCGGTATCTGTAGTTCTATAAATGTGCTTATTATCAATTCTTAAATTATACTGTGAAACTGTGCTCTGATTTAGCTGCCAGTATCATAAGTTGTTGCTACAATTTCCCTGTAAAATATGAAAAAGTTAATATTTGAGTACAATATCAAAAGCTCTAGCAAATGCAATTTGTGACTGCCTGAGAGGGGGCACCTAATGTGAAAGTGGACATACAGGGCAGAGTCTTATAGGGGTCTCCGTGATGTGGGCTATGGCAAGATATGTAGCAGAATTGGATGAAAAGACCAGCGAGGCCTATCTTGACTTTGGGAGCAACTCGCGCACTTATATGCTTTTTGTAAGTAGCATGGTGAGACTCTCATTTGGCAATGTGATGACTTCAGCATCCTATCTTGCCAAAGTCACCAAATAAGCTAGATATTCGGAAAACTCAACATGGAAAAGGAGCGTGTACCTGGAAGATTCAGCTTGCCATTTGCTCCAATTGGCCTCTACTGGTGCCCACGACCAAATGGCAGCCAAGGGCACAATTCACAGTGTTAACTAACCATTTTAGGTTGTTTTTGGCTTTGCTTGGTTAACAGACCCAGCTCATGGACTGTATGAGGCTGCATTTCAGAGTTGCTTGTCTACAATCTTAGCTTTCACTCACTTAGCATATCCACAACATTGTCTTGCCTTGTCACATAGCAAAGTCACATGATGGGGAAGCTTGTCTCACTACATAGCAGTCCTCAGTCCAGGTTGGGGGGTGTGGGGTAGTGGTGTGTGCACATTTTTGCTGTATCACAGATGCTACATTCATCTCTCACCTGCACCATCTGCCAGCAGCTTATTTGACAAATACACTGAACATGAAGGAAGTGAGCAGCCATGTCATAGAGTCATAGAGATGTACAACATGGAAACAGACCCTTCAGTCCAACCTGTCCATGCCGACCAGATATCCCAACCCAATCTAGTCCAATCTGCCAGCACCTGGCCCATATTCCTCCAAACCCTTCCTATTCATATACCCATCCAAATGCCTCTTAAATGTTGCAATTGTACTAGTCTCTACCACTTCCTCTGGCAGCTCATTCCATACACTGTCTAGGGGAATAGTCCTCACTAAAGTCTATGGGCGACTTGGCAACGTGGCGGCAATACTGTAGAACTGTTGTGGACAGGTCTGCCTAACAGCCAAGGCATACCGATATTTTCTGCCATCCCTGGCCAACTTATGTGGTGAAAATGTTAGTTTAAAACCTTACAGAACACGCATTAATATTTGGGATGGGAAGGATGCCAAAGGGAAAAGGAGCAAGCAAACAGCAGCAGGGAGGACACTGTCCGACAGCACCTACAACACCAGAAACTGCAGCAGCAGCAGCCTCTCCTGAACCCCCCGGGGATCTGACAGACTCACAGGAAATGGCTGCGGCGATGGAGAGACTTACCTTGAAAGTTGTGGCTGCGATTGAGGAAATCCATGGGGAGACTTGTGTCCAGGTCCAACCTATTGCATCCATGCTGCAGAAGCACGAGCAGGAAATCCTGGGTCTCTGGGAGAGGCTGGAGGAGGTGGATGGTCGAACTAAGGCCTCGGAAGCTGCGGTGGAGTCCACATCCAGTCGGATCCAGGTGCTGGAGCGAGAGGTGCGAACCTTGTGAGACCATATCGACGACCTCGAAAATCGAGGTCGGAGGATAAGTTTTCGAATTGTCGGGCTCCCTGAAGGTGAGGATAGTGAGCAGCCAGTCAGCTTCTGCCTTCACATCGAAGCTGCAGATTGAAAGGGCGGATTGGGGTACAGTACACAGGTCAGGGCCAATGTAGAGCCCCCACTCGGTCCTAGTACACTTCCACTATATAAGGGCAAGCAAAACAAAACAGAAGCATCCGGATCCCTGGGAAAAGATCCACAGGCACCTCTGTACAAGGGGTCAAAAAGCATGTTTTTCCAGGATTTTTCAGCAGCTGTAATTCAAAAGAGGAAATCCTTTGATGAAGTTAAAAAGAGGCTGAGGACCTGGGTATCCAGTACTCCATGAGGTACCCCACAGTGCTTCGTTTCAGCCATAAGGGCTCAGTTTATACATTTGACTCAGCGGATAAAACTAAAAACTTTGTGGACACTTTAAAATAGATGGATTAGCCTGAAGAATATGGTTAATGTTTGTACACTTTTCTATTTTTCCCCATGTTTTCCCTTCCTTTTTTTATTTCTTCCTTTCTCCGTAATAATTTTCTTTTGGAAAGGGAGGGAAAAGACTTTGGAATAAGTTGTTCCTTTTTTTAATAACTGGATCTTCTGATGGGAAATTTTGTGGATGTTCTTTGTGGTCTCTCCCCCTTTATTTTTGTTTGTTCTGCTTCTTTTTTAGTCACAAGTAGGGGTGACGTGAAGCCAGGGATGGGTGGAGTGCTCATCCTGACTTTGTCTTTTTTTCTGTTGATTTAAGGATCATCTCCTTGTTTTTTTTCTTCTTCTGGTCTAAGGCTGGGGCACAGTCCAGGTTTGAAGGAGCTGTGAAGGAGGGGATGAGTAAGGTGAGTGCCCCTTCTGGACAAGAGGAAGAGTCTTCCATTCAAGGTTCTATATTGATTTTCTTTGTAGTTTTTTGGTAGTAATAGTTGTTTATAGTTATGATAGAGTAGTTTTTGTATATATAGTTTGAGTCTTATGCTCGGCACTTTGTAAGCAGGGTTCTCCCTCCAAGGGGTTCAAGGGTGTCTGAAAGGGGATATGACTAAGTGTCTTATTAAATGGTGCACTTGGAACATTAAGGGAAGTCATTCACCTGTTAAAAGGAAAAAAAGTGCTTTCCAGCCTTAAGTGGGAAAAGGTTGAAATCACTTTGTTGCAGGAAACCCATCTTGATGATGGGTAACACCTGAAATTACCACAGAGGGTTTATGACCATGTATTCTTTTCATCCTTTACTACTAAAAGTAGGGGAGTGGCGGTACTTATCCAGAAAAATCTTCCATTCACATTATTAGAGAAGGTGAAAGATGAGCAGGGATGGTTTGTGATACTTAAAGCCCTGATACATGGGGAGGAATATGGCATTTTAAACATCTACTGTCCTTTGGCGCATCCCCTCAAATTTTTGATTAGTGCTTTCACTAAGTTGAGTCCTTTTGGAACATGGCACATTATTATAGGGGGGGGGATTTTAATTGTCTTTTGAATCCGACAATGGACAGGATGCCTTGTGGGCCCCCAACTTATTTCTTTGCAGGCCAAGCCGGTGACTGACTTGTGCGAGGCATTGGGGCTGGTGGATTTCACCTTTTTTTTCAAACCCCCATAAATGTCACACGAGGATTGACCTCTTTCTGGCTCCCTCGGCCCTTCTGGATTCAATTATGAGTTGTAAAATTGGGAATATAGCTATCTCTGATCACGTGGCAGTATACTTGGAGATTAAGGCCAAGAGTCAAGGGCTAGGTTTGCGGCACTGGCATTTGGACCTTTTTCTCCTTAAGGATTCCAAATTTATGGAATACTTTTTGAAGGAGTTTCAGGAATTCTTGACTATCAACTCAGGCATGGTTAGTAGTCCGTCCATGCAATGGGAGACTGCTAAGGTCTTTGCGAGGGGATATGCTATTTCCTATTCGGCTAGCCAGAAATGACAGAAGGAGGAACAGCAGCGTCCACTTGAGACGCGGTTGAAAGTCGCGAAGGCAGCACATTTTGCGCGGCCTTTGGTGACTATGCTACAGTGGATCACGGCCCTCAGGGCTGCTTTGAATTCAATACTAACCAAAAACACAAAGAAAGAACTTGCTTTTGCTAGACAGAGGCTGTTCGAATATGGGGATGGGCCAGGGAAGTATTTAGCATACCTGACTAGGAAAAAGCGTGTTCCCCAATCCATTACTGTAATCAGAGACAGCGCCGGGGTCCTTACATACGATGCTAAAAAAGATTAATGAGACTTTTCGGAGCTTTTACTCTGAATTGTATCGGTCTTAAGGTTGCAAAGACAGGAGGGCTAAAATGGAGACCTTTGAAGAAGCTGGACCTCCCAGGGGTAACCTTGGAACAGTGATGAAAATGTGTTGCTGGAAAAGCGCAGCAGGTCAAGCAGCATCCAAGGAGCAGGAGAGTCGACATTTCGGGCATGAGCCCTTCTTCAGGAATGAGGAAAGTGTGTCCAGCAGGCCTCTCTCCTTAATGCCCCCTTGACAGTTCAGGAAATACAGGAGGCAGCTAGGCAACTTCAGAGTGGGAAAGTGCCCTGCCCTGATGGTCTTCCGGGTGAATCTTATAAGGAGGTTATAGGGATTCTGTCAGGGCTGATGTTGGAGATGTACAATCACTCCTATATGCATGAATACCTGCCACCATCTTTGAGAGAAGCTAATATTTCCTTAATTCTTAAGAAGGGGAAGGTTCCTGAGGATTGTGCCTCATACAGGCCCATCTTGCTATTACATTCAGATTTCAAGGTTCTGTCTAAGATCCTGGCGCTGAGATTGGAAAAGGTGTTTCCCCATATTATTAAAGAAGACCAGACAGGTCTATAAAGGGTCTGTAGGTCCTGTAATAATATTAGAAGGTTGCTGAATGTGGTCCAAGTTTGTCAACGATCGATTCAGGGGTTGATGATTTCCTTAGATGCAGAGAAAGCATTTGACCGGGTGGAATGGATGTATCTTTTTTATGTCTAAAGAAAAGTTTTGGTTGGGTGGGTCTTTGCTAGGTGTGTGGAGGTTTTATATCGCCACCTTCTGGCCGCGGTCATCACCAACTGGGTGAAGTCTGGGAATTTTACGATTGGCAGGGGTAGTCAGCAAGGCTGCCCCCTCTCACCGTTGGTTGTTTACGTCGGTGATAGAGCTGCTGGCAGAGGCCATTCGTCAGTGGCCACATAGCCACTCCGGAAGTGGGGTCGAGGGCACACAAGATGACACTGTGAGCAGATGATGTCCTTCTGTTTTTTTTCGAACCCGATCACCTCCGTACCCCATTTGATACAATGTATCAATTCATTTTAGTCTATTTCAGGATATAAGATTAACTTTGCAAAATCGGAGTCTATGCCTTTGGGGAACCTTAAGGATGTGCCAGAAGTTGAAGGTGGCTCTAAGTTCCCTTTTATGTGGTCATGGCAGGGTTCTGGTACCTAGGCATTTTTATTATCCCCAAATTTGATCTGTTATTTCAGACTAACTTTGCTCACTTGCTCGACAATATTAGGCGAGATCTCCAGAGATGGGAGGCACTTCCAATTTCATGGCTGGGCTGAATATCTCTCATTAAGATGAATTTTCTTCCTCGTTTGCTTTATCCCATGTGTATTCTCCCTATAATGTTTCCCAGGTCAACGCTGCAGAAGCTTATGGGATGGTTTGTTCCTTTGTCTGGCATCATGGGCGGTCCCTCATCAAACTTACTAAATTGCAGTTGCCTCAAGGAGGGGGGAGGAATTGATTTCTCAGACATCAGGAGGTATCAATTGCGTTCCCTGCTGTCCTTTGTTTGCGACTGGGTAGGTAACGATCCAAACTCAATATGGCTGGATATCAAGGCTTCCCAGGTAAAGTGGCCTCTTATTAACCTGTTGTTCATGGATAAGATGGGGACAGCTGTGGACCACTGCCGGAACCCCATTGACATTAGTACAGTCAAGGCGTGGAGGGCGATGTGTCAGAGTGAGGGTTGCTTTTCAAGACTGTGCCACTTACACCTATAGTTGGCATGCCAGGGTTCCGACCAGGGATGATGGACTCAGGGTTCAAAGTATGAGCAGCGAGAGGAGTTTCTAGTTTGGGAGACTTGTTTGAGAGGGAGGTTATGATGTCTTTTGAGGAACTGTGCTGCAAAAATTGGGTTGCCCAGCAGAGATCTTTTCCATTTTTTTTTCAGGTTCGGGATTTCATCCAGAAGAACACTACGCTTCTCACTAAGCCCTATAAACCCGATACAGAGAGAGAGTGTTGCTACGTTCCACAAGCACTCTTTCAGTTAGTGCCCTCTACCACCTGCTGGATGGCAGGGCCTGGCAGGATATTAACCGGTTATGAGAGGTCTGGGAGCAAGAGCTAGGAGCGGAGATCTCTTCTGAAACATGGGAGAACATATGGGAGAAGGCTCAAAAGATCTCAATCTGTAATAGGTCATGTGCTACCGAGTTAAAAGTTCTGCACAGGGCTCATCTGGCACCAGACCATCTGGCGAAGTTTAAAAAAGGGGCATCTCCAATGTGCCCCAAATGTAAAATAAGTGTAGGTACTCTTACCCATTGCTTCTGGACATGCCACAGGCTCCGTGTTTATTGGAGCGCTGTGGCGGGAGAGATAGGGAGGGTATTGAGGGCTGAAGTCAAAGGTGACCCAATATCTCTCCTCTTAGGTCAACCGAATTTACCATCTTTAGACGGGCATGGGAAGAAGCTATTTAATCTTCTTGCATACTGTGCACGGAAGAATATTCTGACGAACTGGGTGTCTGAGAACCCGCCGGGCTTGCTGGGATGGCAGAAATTAATTATGGAGCACATTCCCTTGGACTTTTTCACAAACATGGTGCACCACACAACAGACCATTTTTCTTAGATGTGGCAGTCCTACTTGTATTATTTGGATATATCAGCTATCTTAGCTAGGGCGTTTGTTTAACCAGGATGATTACATTTGTCAAGCCCTGGGCCCTGGAGTGGGTCTCCCGAGTTAATACGGGTATGTGTACAATGCTCCCGTTCCTTTGTTTAGGAGCCTTACGCCGAGCATAGCTGTTTTGTAATTTGTGTTTTGTTTTTTTTTTGCTTTTCTTTTTTTTGGTGTTGCTTTGCACAGTGTTAGGATTTGCTTTGTATTATAGAGTAGGTTAGTCATTAGTAGATAGTAGTTGTATTGTAATTTGTGTTTTTTTTCTTTTTATTATACTGATATTTGTGATTTTTTTTCAATAATTTTATATGTTTGTAAAGTTTTAAAAAATTGCTAATAAATATATTTACAAAAAAAAGTCTATGGGCAGTCAGGGGTCCTGGGGCCATAAGCCAAGAACAACCTTGTGTACTGGTCCAGGGGATTATCTGCTGTCTGCTATCCTGTCAGGGCTTTATCAGTTGGGGGTCCATGCCTCTGCTGTCAGGGAAGTCACAGTCCACAGTACGTATGGCTCCATAGTGTCCAGTTGGGTGGGGAAGGGTCCACAGAAAATATGAGGAAAGACGGAGAGCTGGGCAGATGGTGGGGGTAGCTGTTAGAGAGTCTCAGCAGGTTACTGTTCAACTCCAGGGCCTTCCAATTCTGGGGAAGAGCACAGTCAAATTACAAAGGGAGGCTACACGAGGAGGTTCATGGTAAAGCATTGTCATAAAGCATGAGGGATCATCCACAGTCAGGAGCACCGTGTCTTCAAGGGGGTGGTGAGTTGGGGAGAGAGGGAAAAATATATCACCTCATGACCTTGATTATCTCATATGGTTGGTGGTAAAGAGAACATAGGACAGATCAACAGCAGCAGATGGGTATCCTCTGACGGGTGTTCTAGCCAAGGTTGGCGGGGGTATGGGAAATAAGAAATCTGTGGTGTTAATGGGATGGGCTTCTAGGAGGGACCTATGAATAGTTTGAGGTTTCACCAGAATGTTCAAGCTAAGACTGGGAGCCACTGGTGGGGGAATGCTCATGTCACTGACTAGCAAGATGCAAATTGAAAGTGTGCAATGAGGAAGAAAATGGATATGACCAAACTCGGAAAGGGTGGGGTCAGTGATTCGACCTGTGAGGAAGGGAGCTGGAGCATTCACCAATTGTAGGGCTTTTAAAGGGAAAGAACGTTGTCCATAGGCCCATCTAATGTACAGTTCATAGGCATGGAGGGTTGCCTGTACTCTGGATATCCTACAGCATTAACCTTTTCTGCGTATTGTACCTACTGATCCTGCTGGTCATCTGATAGGCTTTCTCTATGTGCTGCCAAATATTAGGGATATTGATCAAGGAGGGCCAGAGATCTCAGCATAACTCAATGTCATGTGGACACCCAGCTCCCCTGCTTCCAGACAGTAAAGTAGACTCCAGTGTAGTGCTCCATGTTTTGAGCCTCAACTGTGACCGAGAAGCAATGCTGGGTGGTGTAACAATGCATTTAACAGCTACACAAAGAGACAAACAAGCAACCACATATAAGGTTGAAGGCCAACAATTTACAGGGGATATGTAAACAGTCATGTCAAAGCCATTGTCCCCAATGCCACCAAAGTGTTCTCAATAAGTTTTCTTCCTCTCCCTCCCTTTGCTCTTTCGTGCATTCTCTGGCTTATAGCTGGGTGAAGGCTACCTGTTCAGCTGGGGAGGATCTCTGTGCTGGAGGTTTGCTGGGTGACCCTGGGAGCACTTGATTATAGACAAGCCACAAATACCGAGGGGAGTTGACCCACCTTGAGCATCCAAGAGTCAGAGATACCGGTCTGATGCTGTTGCTCTGCCCTATGCAGGTGGATGAAGTCCCTGATTGCCAACCACAGGCTCCTGTCCTGTCTGAGGCTGCGCAGATGCCTGGTCTCTGGCAGTCCACTGTGGTGTCCATATCTGAGCTGGTGGGGGGGATGCACGTCTAAGGGAGCTGGGCATTTCTCCAGAAGAGGTCATGGGGAGGCTTGTTGTATCTGCAAGACATTAGGAAGAGTGATGGCATTGCAGCCAGCAGTTAGAAGTTGTGTGCATTGAACGAGTGGCAGTGAAAAGTGCTATATCTGCCCATGGAGCTGGACTTTGGTCTGAATTATTATGTTCTGGAAAAAGGAGGAGGAAATTAATATCAAAAAATATCTAGATTTTTATTTTCAAGTTCAGTGGCAGAAGAGTTGATGACTTAATCCATTCTTGGTTTCATTGTAGTTTTCAGTTCAACCAAACATGGATTTCAAATTGCTATATAATCAAAGTGTCTAATTGCTGAATCATTATTTCAATGTTTTCTAAAAAAATCCAATGCTCAAATTGAAGTGATGAATATTGTTTTCAAAACTAAGCTCATCTAATTGTCAGTGGGGATATACAATAGGGGAGGCTGGTGGTGGAATGCAAGAAATCTGTAATCTGAGTTTATTTCAATTCAGAAGCCTTTATTTGGAACATGCATTTTAATATAATTTTTACGCCTCTTTTTATGAATTATATTTTAGTTGCTCATGATTCCCTGTTTGTTCAGAATGGTTCCTTCATTCTCTGATGCGTCATCCTAATTTTGGTATTTTCTACAGGAAATTAATTGGAAAAAAAACTTGAAATGGATGATTAGCTGTGAGTATTAGTTGGGGATTTTTAAAAATATTCCGAGCTATATAAACCACGTTAGCTTGTGAAAGACATTGAACTTACTTGAAAGACTCAGGGTGGACACGTGCCTTTAGCAGCAGAAATTGTAGTGCTTCAACTCAATTGGATGTTGAAATGGGACTTCCTGGGAGAAGATAGATATTTCAGAGGTGCAAGCCTTTCAAATCTTTATTACTACGGATGAGGCCATTATAACAGTGTCACCACGCCGCCACCATAGCATCCCACCCTCCCCAACCACTACCACCACACCAAGAGAGCACTCTTGCAACACCAAGGCTGAAATAGATCCAGTCCACAAAATGCAAATTACTCTACAAAATCCAATAAGACTCCATACCTTTCACTTGACCATATTGGAGATTTCAGTTCATAGTTTTCTCATTTGAAGAGTCCAACATAGATTTTCAGTGGCACTATTTCCTTTTAAGATGATAGAGCCAAACCGATTGTGGATAATGTTCAGCAATTTTGATGACTACCTTGATGTGCTGTAATGTGTTTAGATATTTTTGCTTTAAATAGGTTTGTTAAGATTTCCCTTTTAATTACATTGAAAAGATGTGCCGAACTTGCAAGGAATTTTGATGATGGATCATGACACTACAAGGACCCAAGTAAAGTAAATGTTGTCAGAACATGTTCAGTTGGTTAATTGTTCTGAATTTCTGTACCAATGCTATCAATAAGTGCAAACACTTAAAAGATGAACATGATTTCAAAGTGAAAGTGGGAGGAGATTCAACTCTGTATGTTGCCTAAGGTTTCTTTTTTGTGTTATACTCCCAGCTGTGGTTAAATTAGGGCAAGTCAAATTCTTGTGTGAAATCTGTCTTGATAAATCATCAGCATTATTTTTGCAGTGTGGAGATCATGGTGATTGTTCACAAACAGCTGCCATTTAGTGACTAATGATCTAATAACAAATGAAAACACATCTGTTTCATAAAACTTAAAAACGCAAGACTACATATGCAATTTACAAAGATATTAGCATAAGCAGCAGAAATAAAGATTTAACCTCTTTCTACTATTATCCTAGGTGGATACTCAATCCCATTGTGAAGTACCACTCCTATTTTAATGTCAGGACTCTGGCCTCGATTCTTTTTTTCAGAACTGATGCTTAGACTTATTCTCAGTTTTAAAAAAAATTCATTCAAGGGTAGTGGGCATTGCTGTGAAGGTCTGCAATTGTTTCCTATTCTGAATTGCCCTGGTGAAGGTGGGAGTGAGTTCTCACAACCTGGAGATTTTCTTCCAACTAAAACTGAAGAGTTTGGAAATGTCTACGTATTAACCTGTCCTGCTGGTAATATTAAATTGTACTTCACAACAGAAAACAGCTTCTGGTCTCTGGCCATCTGTTTCTGTGTCAGTCATAAAACTCAACCATTCAAACATTCATCAGCTAACTGCTCACATATCTCATCTAAGCAAATCACAAGCTTTATTGGAAATGATTCCTTTGGGTCATTATTCCAAATGCCCTCTTTAGTAAGCAAGGAAGTCACGTACACAGACTACTGTACACAAAATACTGTTAAGGAATAAAAGCCACACAATTTAATTGTTTTGTGACTCTGGTTCTTGACCTGCAGACTTTATGCTAATTATCAACAGGAACAGATTAGCACAGAACATGCTACATGTTGGTCATACTGGCAAAACTGCTTCATTTGGACTCGCAGCAGTGTTAATAACAGTTGTAGATTAGCATAATCTCAGTACTCTCACTCCACATGGGCGGCACGGTGGCACTGTGGTTAGCCCTGCTGCCTCACAGCGCCAGAGACCCGGGTTCAGTTCCCCCCTCAGGCAACTGACTGCGTGGAGTTTGCATGTCCTCCCCGTGTCTGCGTGGGTTTCCTCCGGGTGCTCCGGTTTCCTCCCACAGTCCAAAGATGTGCGGGTCAGTTGAATTGGCCATGCTAAATTGCCCGTAGTGTTAGGCAAGGGATCAATGTAGGGGAATGGGTCTGGGTGGGTTGTGCTTCGGCGCATCAGTATGGACTTGTTGGGCCAAAGGGCCTGTTTCCACACTGTAAGTAATGTAATCTAATCTAATCTAATCACACCCACCTCTCCCATCACCCTCCACCTCAAGCAAAGGACAACCTTTTCCATTATAATAGATATTCAGAAATTGTTGGAGGAGAAGGAGCCAAATTGACAGGAAAGCTGTACACAATGGACAACTTGGTGCTGCAGTTATTCCACTTCAATACAGATTTTCACAAGTTCAGAGGGATTGGGCCAAACACAGGTACTGGGACTAGTTTAGTTTGGGAAACTTGTTCAGCATAGACTGGTTGGACTGAAGGGTCTGTTTCCATGAGGTATGACTCAATAACTTCAGCATGTTAAAGTTTCCTGAACACTGTATCTTGTCAGGATCAATGATGAGAATGCACAGTGAGGACTTATTGTTGAATGAAACAGATGAACTGAGAAGCCTTAGAAAGTGATATGACAAAACTTGTGCTCAGCCAGCGGGAAAGACAAGTGCTTACAGGATTTGTTCTGAGGGCCCGAATTCAACATTCTTCAAAGATGATTTCCGATTGGTTTCAATTATCCTGGAGTACACTCACTTACATATTAAGATCCTCACTGTCAGCATTCACTGCAGCAATGGAGCAATGTCTACAGCTGTTAGTCAGCTGTTACATCAGACACATGGTAAGAGCAAACAGGAAGTGTCACAGAAGTTGTGCCAACAGCTGTAACACCAGGCCACAGTATAGCAGTTTCCTTCCCTGAAGTCACATGCTGTTTCAGAGGACGGAGGGGAATGGAGAGAGATCTCTAGAAGGAAGGAATGTGATCACCTCAGCACAAGATACACATATGGCAGGATGGAACCTCAGTACTTCAGGAGGCCCAGGCTTTCATGATAGTTGTTGACATCTGCAGCATTCTAGTAGAACATATTATTTCCAGAGGACAGGATTACGCCCGTGGCCATTATGATCCCAACAACCTGAATTTCTTTTGTCTCCAGCTCTTTCTTAGGACCTGCCATTGATTTCAGAAATCTTTCAAACTGCCGTGCCTGAGTGTGTCACACAGATCACCGATGTCTTGTTTTCCAAGCCCCCCACTTCAGATTCACTTTCCCACACATGAGGCCAGTCAAACAAAGAGAGCTGTTAGCCACAAAGGTCATGGGTTGTACATGTGTGGCCATCAGCCCACCTCAGATTAGTTTGGAGCCTTTATCTATTGCAGGGATTCCACTTCTTCAATATTCGGCTAGTAAAAGGCAAAATTGTCATTGTCTTAGCAGATCACAGATCTGTTCTCTCGGAGAGAATAACAGGTAGTGGTTTAACCTGAGAGCCACCACACCTAAGGTGCAGGGAGAGTTTGGGAAGGAGAATCCTTCATAGTGACCTCAGCTGGTGTGGGAATTGAACTCGCATTGTTAACATCACTCTTCATCACAAATGAGCTAAACTGTATCTCACCACCTGAACTGGCCATATATGCTGTGATCATGAAGGTAGGAGTAGTGATGAGGACAGTGATGGACAACAACCTCATTGTAGCAAAGGCCTGGTGAAGGTTTGTTTAAATATGTCCACCTTCAATGAGAATGCTGTTGACGCCGTTTTCATTTCATTTGAGAAAGTGGCGAAACAAATCCAATGATCAGTGACCATATGGGTATTGTTAATTCAAACAAAGATGGTGGGTACAGCTGGTAACATATTTGCATCACTATCAGAGGAGGCATCTGGGGAATATAATGAGGTGAAAAATGCCATCTTAAGTGCATGTGAACTAGTACCAGAAGCCTGCAGACAACATTTTAGGAATCTAAGAATGGTACCTGGTGAAATGTACACTGAGTTTGAAAGGATCAAACAAAGTAATTTTGATAGGCAGAAAGGGCATTGAAAATAGATCAAACATAAAATGCTCTAGAGAGACAATTACTTTGGAGAAGTTGAAAAATTTCACTTTTTGAAGTAATGAGAATTTCTGTAAAAGCAGAGAGTTAAGACGGCAAGATTAGTAACAGAAATGACCAGTGATTATGAGTTGGTTCATAAAGTTTGGCTTCTGATCTCAATTTCAATCTGTGAGGGATATAAACTAGGGAAAGGAGAAATCCTCAGATGGTCAGGGAAAAGGACATTACGTTGGAGATAGTAAAGATGGTTTATAACAGGATAACAAGGAAACCTATGAAGGGGGAAGAGAAGCAAAAATGTTCAGGTGTTGTCACTGTGATATAGACGGTCACATGAAGTTGCAATGTCAGTGGTGTAGAGAATGCACTGGGAAGGTGGATATGGCAAAATGGGATAAGCCAATGAATTTTGTTGAAGTGGTAAAGGAAAGCACAGTGGAAGCTGAAAAGCTGCAAAAGAAATGTGCAACCTGATTAAGGGCTGATTGAGAAGAAAGTGTGAGATCTCAACACAATTTATTTATGTGGGTAAGGTTTACTTATGTAAGCTAGGAGGAGTAAATAACGAAATTAAGATTTTGAGAAATATGGGAGCAAGTCAATCTTTGGTGAGAGATGAAGGGATAAGTAATTCAGAAATATTATTGGAAAAAGTGGTAATGTGTGGAATTCATGGTCAGAAGAGCAGTGTTCTGTTATATAAAGTGAGATTGGAGAGTCTGGTAAAAAGTAGTGACGGGTGGGAGGAGTAATTGAGAAATTCCTGATTCCAGATTTACAGTTTATCCTTGATAATGATATAGCAAGGGTCACAGGGAGGAGTGATGCCTACTGTAATTGAAAAGCCAGTGAAAAATCAGGCAACTGAGGTGTCACAGGAAGTATATCCTGGAATTATTTTTCTAACTGTCTGGCAGCAAGATCACAGCGCTGCACGTGGAGAAATCTAGGAATAAATTAAGGATGTTGGAGTTTAATTATCAAAGACTTTGCTTGATCAAATGATTGTGAAAAAAGCAAGAACAGATGGAGGGCAAAGTGGATATTTTTAGTTCAGAGAAATTAGCTGAAACTGGTACAGTTGGAAAAGGAGCAAGTCAAGCAGTCAGGGCAGGCAGGAACAAAGCAGAGAACAAGGTAGGACTGATAAATTTAAACTGCATTTACTTCATGCAAGAGACCTAACAGGGAAGGGAGATGAGCTCAGGGCATGGTTAGGAACATATGACTGGGATATCATAGCAATTACAGAAACGTGGCTCAGGGATGGACAGGACTGGCAGCTTAATGTTCCAGCATACAAGGTAGAAAGGGGGGGCAAGAAAGGAGGGGGGTGGTGGTGTTTTTGATAAGGGACAGCATTATTGTTGTTCTGAGGGAGGATATTTCTGGAAATCCATTCAGGGAAGTTATTTGGGTGGAACTAAGAAATAAGAAAGAAATGATCACTTTATTGGGATTGTGTTATAGACCCCCTAATAGTCAGATGGAAATTGAGAAACAATAGGAAGGATGTTGTGAAACTTGAAAGGGTTCAGAAAAGATTTACAAGGGTGTTGTAAAGGTTGGAGAATTTGAGCTATAGGGAGAGGCTGAATAGGCTGGGGCTGTTTGCCTCGAACCGTCAGAGGCTGAGGGGTGACCATATAGAGGTTTACAAAATCATGAGGAGTATGGATAGGATAAATAGACAAGGTCTTTTCCCTGGGTTGAGGGAGTCCAGAACTAGAGGTTTAGGGTGAGAAGGGAAAGACATAAAAGGGACCTAAGGGGAAACTTTTTCACACAGTGGGTGGTGCGTGTATGGAATGAGCTGCCAGAGGACATGGTGGAGGCTGGTACCATTGCTAAATTTAAAAGGCATCTGGATGAGTACATGAATTGGAAGGGTTTAGATGGATAAGGGCCAAGTGCTGGCAAATGGAATGAGATTAGGTTAGGATATCTGGTCAGCATGGATGAGTTGGATCGAAGGGGCTGTTTCTGTGCATGTACGTCTCCGTGACTCTGATGTTAGCTGACTTACACTTGCTTTAGCTCTTCCCCTTTCTGTTGTACCGAAAAACATAAACAGTATCCTGGCATATTACTACCCAAAAATGATATCTTGATGAGGAGATGGAGGTGGATATGAAATGGGCAGAACTTCATCAAGTTGATTACTGGTGAATTATAGAAAAGTGATGTTGCGGGTAACAAATGAATTACCAGTAGGAGGTCATTTGGGAGTTTGGAAAACTTAAGCCAAAATATAAAAACATTTTTATTGCATAAGGATGTGGTTGAATTTTGCTGGGCATGTCATATGTGTCAGGTAATTGAAAAACCTCAGGCAGTGATAAAATCAGCACCCTTAATACCCACTCCTGCATTTGAGGAACTTTTTACAAGAGTCTTAATTGATTGTGTAGCACCCCTACCTAAAACAAAAAGTATAACAGATGTGTTTTCCAGATTTCTAGAGGCCATTCCATTACTTAGTATCATGGTTAAAAGAGAGTTAGTCATTTTTTTTTAACTAGATGCAGACTACTTACAGAAATAGTCAGGACAAGAAAGTTATGGATAGCTTAGAAATAAAATAATTCAAATCCACTGCCTAGCATTCGGGATCACTGGGAGTATTATAATGGGCCATCAAATTTTAAAGCCCATGTTGAGGGCCTATTGTCAAGACTATCCAGAGGATTGGGATAAAGGAATTCTATTGGTACTTTTTGCAATTAGGGATGCACCTAATGAATCAACTAAATTCACTCTTTAGATTAGTATTTGGGTATGAGATGAGAGAATTGCTGAAAATAATTCAGGAGAAATTGGTAAGTCAGAGTTCAGACACCATATATTTGGACTATGTATCAAATTTTAGGGAGAGATTGAATTTAGTGGGTGAGTTGGCTGAACAGCATTGGAAAGTAGCACAGCATGTGATAGAGCAGGAAGCAGATGAGAAATCAAAAATTTGTAATTTTGGTAGTGGGGATAAAGTGTTAGTGTTACTATCAATGGTAGGTAAAGGCAAGGTTTAGTGGGAAAAGGAAATTGAGTCTCATGAATTCTTTAATAGGAATGCCAGATAGCAAGAAATCTTTAACATGTGAATATGCTCAAAATATATTTTGATAGGGAAGGAAAGCAAAAGGAGAATGTGCTACTGGTTCTGACACACAGTGAAGAACCAAGTTCAAGTTATTCTGAATTAGACATTCCTCACGTTAAACTGGACAATGAGGAAGTTCACAAAAATTGGGATAAATTATTGAGTTACGTTCCAGAGGAAAACTGAAATGACCTGGAAATGTTATGACAATCATGGAAAGATATGTGGGAATAAGCTGGGAAGTACTAATCTGATTATGCATAATGTAGATGTAGGAAATGTTGTTCCAATTAAACATTACCCTTATAGACTAAACCTCCTAAAATTGGCACAGGTTCAAAAAGATATTCAACACATGCCCATAGACAATATGATCAAAGTGAGTTACAGAGAATGGAGCTCATCCATTGTAATGGTGCCAAAACCAGATAGTATCCAACAATTATCTGTGGACTGTCACAAAGTCAATGCAGTTCCAAAATCTGATTCATATCCAATTCCACATTTGGAAGACTACATTGAGAAGGTGGGACAAGCAAGTTATATTTTAAAGTTGGACATAGAGGATACTGGCAGATACTTTATCCGAAGGAGTGAAGAAAATTTTGACTTTGGTGATGCCAAATGGACTGCATTGGTTTAAAGTCATACCGTTTTGTATGAAAAATGAGCCAGCCACATTTCAAAGACTAACCAATAAAGTCATTTCAGCATTACCCAATTGTCTGATATACATTGATGATTTGGTGATTTTAGTCATGCATAGAAGGAACATTTGGATCATCTATTGGAATTGCTTGATCAATAGGTCTCCCTCCTATAGCAAGAAGGTTGTGAAACTTAAAATGGTTCAGAAGAAATTTACAAGGGTGTTGTTAGAATTGAAAGTTTGAGCTGTAGAGGTTGAATAGGCTGGGGCTGTTTACCCTGGAGTGTCAGAGGCTGAGGGTGATCTTATAGAGGTTTATGAAATCATGTGGGGCATGGATAGGGTAAATAAACAATGTCGTTTCCCTGGATTGTGGGAGTCCAGACTAGAGGACATAGCTTTAGGGTGAAAGAGGAAAATTTAAGAGACCTCTGGGGCAAATCTTTTTTTGCAGAGGGTGGTGCCTATATAGAATGAGCTGCCAGAATATCCTCATCAACTTTTATAGGTGCGCCATCAAGAGTATTCTCTCCGGATGTATCCCCACCTGGTATGGTTACTGTACCATTCAAGATCGGAGACTTATGGAGAGTGGTAAACACGGCCCAGACAATCACAAAGGCCAACCTCCCACCTATAGCATCTGTCTCCCAGGCCCCCTGTCAAGGAAAGGCCTCCAGCATTTTGAAAGATCCATCCCAGCTTGGCAATGTTTTTCTACAATGTCTACCATTAGGGAGAAGGTACAGAAGCCTGAATACACACACCAACTGGTTTCGAAACAATTTCTACCTTACTGTTGTTAGAATACCAAATGGACTCACGGACTCTTAACATTCACCTGTTTTTGCCACTGTTTACCTATTATTTACTATCTATGTCACTTAACTATGAGATCTGCCTGTATTGCTCGCAAGACAAAGCTTTTCACAGTGCCTCGGTACATGTGACAATAAATTCAATTCAATTCAATTCAGTTCAGAGAAAGTGGTGGAGGCTAGTACAGTTACAACATTTAAAAGGCATCTGGTTGGCATGGACAAGTTGGACCAAAGAGTCTGTTTCTGTGCTATAGATCTCTCTGACTTTGGATAGCATGCTTGGTTATAAACCTGGTTAACAGTGAGTTTGCAAAAGCCCACGTCTGTTCCTGGGCCATGTTTTTGGACATGAATGGTTGGCCCCACAGGATGTTAAGACAAAGCTTATTTGGAAGTTTCCCACATCATTGACAGAGGGAAGTACTATAATTCTTGACTTGGAGTCATTTTTATGTTTAAATCAAATTTTACCAATATGGTTGCTCCACTGACAGACTTATTGAAGTGCAGAAAATCTCAGTGAAGAGAGAAATGTGAGAAGGCATTTGACAGTCTGAAAGCTACAATATCTGTTGCTCCAGTGTTAGCCACACCTAATTTTGCAAAGCCATGCAGGTATTGGTGCCATACTTTTGCAAGAAGACAATGTGAAGATAGAAAGACCTATTGGGTATTTTCCAGAAAATAGGACAGTAATCAACAGAAATATTCCACAATTGAGAAGGAGACCTTTAATTTTGTGTGGGTATTGCAACTTTTAAACATTTATATTGCCAGTAAAGTGTCTGAGACAATTGTATACTTAATTTCTTAAAATTTTTTGGATAAATTTAAGGGTAAAAATTCCAGACTGTTTGGATAGAGCTATTATTTCAGTTTGAATATGAAAATGATACGCATGGCAGGATGAAAGACCATAATTGCCAACACGTTATTGCAACTTTAATAAAGGAAGATGGAGGTGTTTTGTAGCGGGAACAAAACAGACTGAGGTGAACTGTAGTAGTGAATGTTTGCATGCTTAGCATCAATATAATGTAATGTATATGCATTGTAGTGTACTAATAATGCAAGTTTCTAAAATGAAGCCATCATTTGTATATTGATGATTCATTTTTTAAAGGGAGGAGATGTGATGATACGATGGCTTTATGAGGTGTATTTTGTCCTTGTTTTTAAATGAATAAAAATTAAGACAGAGATGCTGAGCATCTACTCAAAGCCAATAAAGTAAACCGCTTGTGAGGCTTTGGGGTTTGCTTTTTTCAATATTGGAACAATAGAAACACCATGAATGGGGAGGATCAAGTTCTTGCAAAATCAGGATTTTTAGTTTTAGCTTTCTGCAGTTGCTGGGGCCGTGAAGTTGGATGCGGAATCTTTTATTCATCTCTCTGTTACAGCTAAAAGCTGGAGTTTTCTTTCTGTTGCTAGAATTGTCTGTGAGACAATCTACTAAATTTGCCTTTGCCAAGGGTATGTTTATGGGATATGACTATATTGGAACAGTTAATTAGTAGTAGTTAATTATATATAATTTTGATAAGCATTTAGACAGCGTTACAGTTAAGCCAATTTCTTTTTATTTTTAATGTATCGGGAATGCAATGCCTAAACTTACTTTAAAATAAGAAAATATTTGCACCTAGGCTATCTTTTTAATATATTTTGAGAGTGTTTGGTCTGTTCCATAATAGTATTTTTAATTTTGGATTAGGGAAATAAAAGGATAAATGTGAGCTCTTTGGAATGGTGCCCAAAATGTTGATTCTCCTGCTCCTCGGATGCTACCTAACCTGCTGTGCTTTTCCAGCACCACACTTTTCGACTCTGATCTCCAGCATCTGCAGTCCTCACTTACTCCTGCTCAATAACAAGCCTTGTTTAGTTGCTATGGGAATAAGAGGCCTGAATCAGGGAACTTGCTGAAAGTCATGAGCCATGACTGCTGCACTGTCAAAGTACAGGGGCCTCAGGCTTTTGGAAAAAAGAGGAGTGAGACAGGAATGACAACTGATTTTCTGTGGTCAGCAGAGAAATGGCTTCTTAATCCTATGAGGTACCACTGCCAAATGTGAGATGGAGTTGACTTCTAGGAGAGAAGATGCATTCTACTGCCATCTGCAGACTCTGGGTGATTTGTGTTGACACGGCTGATGATAGAGAATCATCAGAATAGGTTTTGCAGCGTGCAGTATGAATGTCTGGTGATAAAGTCTCTAAAGCTGAACACTGCCTGTGAAGTAATATCAGATGAAGGTTTGTATGAGGTGAATCTCAAAAAGTGTGGCATGACCATCACAGATCAGGAGAACAATGCCCCAGAAGAAACCAACAGCGGAATGACGTCAAGTAGTTGTTACACTCTTTGAACAGAAATGAATCCAGGTGGCTCAAAAAACAAGTTAGAGAGACTGGGCAGTCTCAACAAAATCAGACAATTCATCCTTGTCTTCACTGTGGAAAGTATACAGAAGTGCAATTCACCTCCACAACTAGTTTAGAATGCACAACAGATGACTCCATACACACAAGAAATGGCTTTCTTCAGTAATAAAGGAAAACTAATGACGGTGGTTCATCTAGAGACTATTGGATGGGTGTTGGAACTAAGTAGAGGTCAGGAGAATAGATGGTTCAAAATTATGTTTGATTTTATTACAATAGACATTAATGTAACACTATTAATGTTGAAAAAGACATATTTTGTGAAAACTTTTTGTCTTGCACTCATCAGAACCATTGGCAGAGATGTTACTCGGTGGTTTAACTGTCAATCAGCATTAATGGGTATATTCTCAATGGCAACTCCTCTAATCAGAGTAAAAAATGAGGTCTGCAGATGCTGGAGATCACAGCTGCAAATGTGTTGCTGGTCAAAGCACAGCAGGTTAGGCAGCATCTCAGGAATAGAGAATTCGACGTTTCGAGCATAAGCCCTTCATCAGGAATAAGAGAGAGAGAGCCAAGCCGGCTGAGATAAAAGGTAGGGAGGAGGGACTAGGGGGAGGGGCGATGGAGGTGGAACGGGTCTGTTTGAGAACGTGGCTGAAGAGCTTCTGTGCAGAGGAGATGACCTGGGGGGTGCAGTGAGAGAGGGACTCACTGAAATCCTTGTAGAGGGAGGAAGAGAGCTTCTTCAAGGAAGGCATCCTTGTAAGAGGATTCGCAGTAGGTTAAAATCTTCGAGTAAAAAATGAGGTCTGCAGATGCTGGAGATCACAGCTGCAAATGTGTTGCTGGTCAAAGCACAGCAGGTTAGGCAGCATCTCAGGAATAGAGAATTCGACGTTTCGAGCATAAGCCCTTCATCAGGAATAAGAGAGAGAGAGCCAAGCCGGCTGAGATAAAAGGTAGGGAGGAGGGACTAGGGGGAGGGGCGATGGAGGTGGAACGGGTCTGTTTGAGAACGTGGCTGAAGAGCTTCTGTGCAGAGGAGATGACCTGGGGGGTGCAGTGAGAGAGGGACTCACTGAAATCCTTGTAGAGGGAGGAAGAGAGCTTCTTCAAGGAAGGCATCCTTGTAAGAGGATTCGCAGTAGGTTAAAATCTTCGAGTAAAAAATGAGGTCTGCAGATGCTGGAGATCACAGCTGCAAATGTGTTGCTGGTCAAAGCACAGCAGGTTAGGCAGCATCTCAGGAATAGAGAATTCGACGTTTCGAGCATAAGCCCTTCATCAGGAATAAGAGAGAGAGAGCCAAGCCGGCTGAGATAAAAGGTAGGGAGGAGGGACTAGGGGGAGGGGCGATGGAGGTGGAACGGGTCTGTTTGAGAACGTGGCTGAAGAGCTTCTGTGCAGAGGAGATGACCTGGGGGGTGCAGTGAGAGAGGGACTCACTGAAATCCTTGTAGAGGGAGGAAGAGAGCTTCTTCAAGGAAGGCATCCTTGTAAGAGGATTCGCAGTAGGTTAAAATCTTCGAGTAAAAAATGAGGTCTGCAGATGCTGGAGATCACAGCTGCAAATGTGTTGCTGGTCAAAGCACAGCAGGTTAGGCAGCATCTCAGGAATAGAGAATTCGACGTTTCGAGCATAAGCCCTTCATCAGGAATAAGAGAGAGAGAGCCAAGCCGGCTGAGATAAAAGGTAGGGAGGAGGGACTAGGGGGAGGGGCGATGGAGGTGGAACGGGTCTGTTTGAGAACGTGGCTGAAGAGCTTCTGTGCAGAGGAGATGACCTGGGGGGTGCAGTGAGAGAGGGACTCACTGAAATCCTTGTAGAGGGAGGAAGAGAGCTTCTTCAAGGAAGGCATCCTTGTAAGAGGATTCGCAGTAGGTTAAAATCTTCGAGTAAAAAATGAGGTCTGCAGATGCTGGAGATCACAGCTGCAAATGTGTTGCTGGTCAAAGCACAGCAGGTTAGGCAGCATCTCAGGAATAGAGAATTCGACGTTTCGAGCATAAGCCCTTCATCAGGAATAAGAGAGAGAGAGCCAAGCCGGCTGAGATAAAAGGTAGGGAGGAGGGACTAGGGGGAGGGGCGATGGAGGTGGAACGGGTCTGTTTGAGAACGTGGCTGAAGAGCTTCTGTGCAGAGGAGATGACCTGGGGGGTGCAGTGAGAGAGGGACTCACTGAAATCCTTGTAGAGGGAGGAAGAGAGCTTCTTCAAGGAAGGCATCCTTGTAAGAGGATTCGCAGTAGGTTAAAATCTTCGAGTAAAAAATGAGGTCTGCAGATGCTGGAGATCACAGCTGCAAATGTGTTGCTGGTCAAAGCACAGCAGGTTAGGCAGCATCTCAGGAATAGAGAATTCGACGTTTCGAGCATAAGCCCTTCATCAGGAATAAGAGAGAGAGAGCCAAGCCGGCTGAGATAAAAGGTAGGGAGGAGGGACTAGGGGGAGGGGCGATGGAGGTGGAACGGGTCTGTTTGAGAACGTGGCTGAAGAGCTTCTGTGCAGAGGAGATGACCTGGGGGGTGCAGTGAGAGAGGGACTCACTGAAATCCTTGTAGAGGGAGGAAGAGAGCTTCTTCAAGGAAGGCATCCTTGTAAGAGGATTCGCAGTAGGTTAAAATCTTCGAGTAAAAAATGAGGTCTGCAGATGCTGGAGATCACAGCTGCAAATGTGTTGCTGGTCAAAGCACAGCAGGTTAGGCAGCATCTCAGGAATAGAGAATTCGACGTTTCGAGCATAAGCCCTTCATCAGGAATAAGAGAGAGAGAGCCAAGCCGGCTGAGATAAAAGGTAGGGAGGAGGGACTAGGGGGAGGGGCGATGGAGGTGGAACGGGTCTGTTTGAGAACGTGGCTGAAGAGCTTCTGTGCAGAGGAGATGACCTGGGGGGTGCAGTGAGAGAGGGACTCACTGAAATCCTTGTAGAGGGAGGAATTACCTGGGGGGTGCAGTGAGAGAGGGACTCACTGAAATCCTTGTAGAGGGAGGAATTACCTGGGGGGTGCAGTGAGAGAGGGACTCTCCAACTTGCGAACTAATCAATGCTCTCTGCTCTCCTGTAGTATAACTTAGACTTAGACTTACAGTGTGGAAACAGGCCCTTCGGCCCAACAAGTCCACACCGACCCGCCGAAGCGCAACCCACCCATACCCCTACATTTACCCCTTACCTATCACTACGGGCAATTTAGCTTGGCCAATTCACCTGACCCGCACATCTTTGGACTGTGGGAGGAAACCGGAGCACCCGGAGGAAACCCACGCAGACACGGGGAGAACGTGCAAACTCCACACAGTCAGTCGCCTGAGTCGGGAATTGAACCCAGGTCTACAGACGCTGTGAGGCAGCAGTGCTAACCACTGTGCCACCGTGCCGCCCTTAAGTATTGACTTTCCCACTGAATTGGTATTCGATTGTTGGTTTGCCTGCTAAGCTGGTTGGTTTGTATGCAGATGTTTCATCACCCAACTAGGTAACATCATCAGTGAGCCTTCCATGAAGCATTGTTGTACTACTCCGCTCATTATTTATCTAACTTGGTCTATTATGGCAGGTTGTGTCATTTCCGGTCCTGTCTACAGTGGCTCCTACAAATAATCTATTTCTACACGACTGTTGATAGCATTCTGGGTTGAGAACCAGGCCTCTGGATATTCCTGTGTGTCTTTGGTTAGCTTATCCGAAGGTGGTTACATATCCCAGTTGAATTAATGCGTGAGAATTGGTTGTGTTGTTTTACTGCCAGTTGTTTGTGTATTCTGGTGTCTAGTCTCCTTCCAGTCTGTCCAATGTAGTGTTTGTGGGAGTCACTGTATGGAACTTTTGTATATTATGTTGGTTCTGTATGTTACAGGTATGGGTCTTTCGTCCTTGACAGCAGTTGGAGTGGTGTGGCTGTGGGTTTGTTTATTACCCATGAGCCCAAGTGATCATAGGAATCTTGCCGTCACTTCTTCCAAGATGTTTTCCATATTAGTGTATTTGGCTATACTGTGTCTTCATGATGTTGTCTGTTGTGTAAGCATTGAAGAACAAGGCTGATTAGCTATCCATTGTTTGCAAAAACTTTTGCTGAGGTGTTCTTCTTCATTTTTGCATAGTTTTGGAGTGCTGCAGTGTGTTATTGTTCATTTGAATAGTGTTCTGACACAACTCTGTTTGTGTGATGGTTGTTGTTGAAATTAAGGATTTGGTCTGTGTGGGCTGCCTTCCTGTATACCTTGGTTTGGAATTCACCATTGGTCATTCTTTCCACCATTACATCCAAAAATGGGGGTTGGTGGTTGTTTCCGTTTTCTCTGATAAAACTAATACCAGTGAAAATGTTGATAAGTCGGCGTGTTTCCTCAAACTTAGTGCTTTTGATGATGACAAACATATTGTCTACACACCATATCCGCAGCTTTTGTTGGATTAAGGGGACGGTTGTGTATTCCAGTCTATGCATGACTACTTCTGCTATTCTCGTGGTAATCTGAATTGGTATTCTCGTGAACTTTTCTGATGAGTGCAAGATAAAAAGCTTTGACAAAATGTCTCTTTTTTTTCAGCTAAACACAGGTGCTGTACTGCCAAACATCTATTAACATTAGAAGGCACACCTAAGCAAATCCTCTTATATAAATACTTTTTTTAAAAATCTACCTCCTATTACCGTAACATTGCAACTGCAGCACAAAAGGAGTCAGGCTGTTTGTTCCCCTGCTCTGACTGCTGAGATTTCTGTGGTGCAGGTCTTGGGGTTGTACCGGTCCTGGCAAAAATTGCTCCAGTTATTTCTATGATCATCAGGAAACAGCCTGTGAGGTAATGCTTGAGAGGTGTGGATTGGCAACAGATGAAAAGTGGGAGGTCTCTGGGAAGAGTCCAGGTACCATATGTCCTTTTTCTGTCTTTACTTTCATGGTCCACTTTCACTTCTTGCTATCCAAGAGCTGAGAGTATTTTGGTCCATTTCAGTGAGGTGCTGAATGGTCAAAGCACTGTTTTTCACCATCACAGTCAAACTAACAGGGCGAGCAGGCCATCAGTCAAAGCCAGCATGCGCTGGGTTGACCTGTGTCTCTGTTTCTCCACACAGTGGCCACTCTGCAGGGCAGTGAACAGAGTCCAATTTTCTATGAAATCATATCATTCGTGCCAGAGATAAACTCTTCCGTGTCTCTCTGTCTCAAGGCTGTGTACTGGTCCAGAAAATAATGGCAGGGCCTCCCCTATTTCCAACTGTTGCCTTTCTTTAGATTAGCATCTACATTTAACTGATCAGAGAAGGCAACTCTCCTCTGCTATTCCTGCCTCCAGCACCAACTCATGCCCAGATGTAATACAGACCTTGAAATATGGTAATCCAGTTACCCTCACTCCTGTACCTGTCAAGCTGTGTATCTGGGCTCGTGGAGGATGTGCAGGAGTCATGTTAGAGTGCTGGGTCTCCTCCATTAGCAGACTTTCTGCCATCCCTTCAGGTCCTTTGGGGGAGGTAAATTCATACTCTACAACTAACACTGAAGATGGTATACACTCAAAATAGTGCATGCTGAAATATTTCGCTTACTGGTAGCATCAGTTCTACTTGAGTTAGTGTTAACTGCTAAATGGCAATGCATCATCTAATGTTGTCACCGGGTTTGTGCAATGCCCCTAAGTCTCCAACACTGACAATATATGTGTCGGCCAGTCTGCTTATCTCCAGGATGTTGTCTTCCATTCGGTGAGGGTGGTTATAGCTGCTGGTTCAGCCATGGTTCTTCACCCCTCTCTGGAGTTGTGTGCATTCTTTTCTCTTACAGTGACTTATAGAGTGAGTGGGGGTCTGGGTGCAATGGCAATCCATGAGTTGGGCTCTTTGTGAATTTCCATCTGAAGATCCATTGTCAGAAAAGTGATATATGGAACCACGAATTGTATCAATTGAAACTTTTAAGACTGAAAGTATTGATTTTTCTTGGGTAAAAGCTGGCTGCATTGGGTTTTAGCTGCAGGTCAACCATGACTTAATTGATTGATTATAACAGGATCAAGGGCTCAATATCCTATTCCTGTTCCAATAATGGATAGACTTGGGCAGAGATAGGAATGTTGTGGAACTTTAAGACTGATACAAGCCTTCTCCATTAACCTGCCAGGATTAGAATGGTTTAATATAGGCAATAAGGCCTCCAAAATCTCTACATTGTTGTTTTAAGTTAGTCTTTAGGTTTAGAATTAAAATCATGTTGTATGGGTCAAGCTACAATAATGCTATTTTTTTAAAAAATGTAACTGGGCCTCAGCTCTTCCCTTTGTAAAATGCATGGGAAATTTAAACTTTCTGTGTGGAATATTGAATTGACATTTCCTCAGCAGCATAATTGTTTTAAAGGACAATGAGTTTGAATACTTGCAAGCTGCTCTGAAGAGACTCTATTCATTCAGATCAATTTAGCTCTATATTTCAAATTCACTGCGTATTTCTTTGCATTCAGCTTGTATTTACCTAACTATAGATACCAAATAAAAATATTTAAGTTGATGTAACAATGCACTAACTAATTAGGACATATACATTAATGGTGGTAAAATCTATCATCTTCTGCCTTAAGTTTGATTGTGACCAGAGCTGTCTTTACCATCTCTCTAAGGGGATAAAAATGCTGAATCCATTTACCTAACTGCAGCTGGAACTATTGAAAGCAGATAATTAATGGTTTGTCTCCTGAGTTGAATCTTAATAACCTTCTATTTCTTTCATATGAAGTTTGGTTATGCAAAATACATAGCTGGTGATAATTACAATCCTTTCCCACATTCACTACAGGTATTGGTCTGACTGGCTAATAATATATGTACATGATGAAGCCCATTGTGCAGAAGGTGTATTATGAATGAATTTTTAAAAATAATTTGTGTTTTTTCTTGAAATTGAAATCATGTTATTATGAAATTTGTTTTGTTTTATAAAATGATGGGAAATAAATAATATTCTGTTGCCAAATAATCTTAAATAAATTTTCAGCATTGATAATGCCTCTGGATTTTGTTCATGTAAGATCACGTTCCTTTTTTTTGTAATATTCTGTGTAAATGAATGCTATTAAAGCTTGCACACTATATCTGAATTTTAATGGGTTGAATCCCTATGAATAAGCTAATAAATATGCGCACCTCTCAGCCTTCCCTAATTAGGTCATCCTGGAAGCTTTTGCTATTGCCTGAAGCACAGTAACTCCAACTGCAGTATCTTCCTACCTTACTGACCTTCTGGATAACCATTACCATTACCTTTGTGGAATAATCTCTCATTCCTTCCTAAACATTCTACTTTCTGCTTTTTCTTTAATTACTGCTCTGTGGCACATTTCAATGTCCTGCTACTACCTGCATTGGCCTCCAGAATGTCTGTTAGATTGGGAAACAGGACCTTGACCTATTATAGAAAACTAGTTATCCTAGCTCTGAAGGATAACATTGCACTGCTAACTGACTTTTCCTGGCTGGTTATACTTCTACATCTGCTGAACGATACACTTGGGTCTCCTCTCCATCTGTTCCCCAGTACAGTACCTTATCCTTCTCTGAGCAATTCACCTTATTCCACATATTTTTGCCTCATCTTCATAGCCCTTGTGCTTTGTCCCAGATCTCCCTTCTGGGATTTCTACTGAGTTATTACTACTCCTTTTCTTTTTAACCTCTTGTCAGCAACTTCAAATTCCATCTCAGGTTAACTTTCCCTGCGTACTTTCCTAACTTTGCCCTCTGTATTAACTTTCCTATGCACATACACAGCCACTCTATCAATCTTTCCAACTTGCGTGGCATCAACACTCCCATTGGCTTGATGACAGACAAGGAATTATCTGATCACTTCTTGATACACTCATCACCTGTAACTCTCTACCTACTTACTTGCCATGTCCTTTTCACCTGTTCTGGGAAAGGGGGGAGATCTTCTCCCCTAAATCATTGTTTTCTTTTGAATTTAGTTTTCTTAGCTGTAATAAACTGTGCTTGTGATTAGTCATTAAAATAATGGCCCTGACTGTGTTGATTAAATAATAATGTTACCAGTAGCAATCGTTCTTACAGAATGAATCATAGACCAACATCTGGTATCTGCAAATCCACAGTTAATTTTGGAAATGGAAATATTTCTGTCAAATATAACCATCTCTCCTCAGAGTGCGTTTTTACAGTCCTAATCACTTGACTCTGCAGTAAAACCATTATAATGAATAGTTAACTATAAGTCATATGTTTATATTAAACTTATGAATACCCAATAGTTCTGCTTTAAAGATGACTGAAAACATTGTGACTAGTGTGGTTAGCAGTAAGTGGGTTTTTAATGGCATGATAACTGAGCATTAGTGCAACAACCCTTTCTGAACCAGGAAAAATAATTTTAACTGTGAGGTATTTAATTTCCTCAAATAATGCTGTATGGTTATTTTTCAATTTATCACTCTTGCTTATTTCCATCTATATTTCCTAATCTTTACTTCATTTGTATACAGCTTAAACATATTTCCTATTTTTACCTTCTGGTTTGCAGTCTGTTTTGTTATGTATGGCTACTACGATATGATTAGTTGAAGAGTCTTGCTGTTGCTTGCCCAGTTCATTAATTTCTGACTGAAACATACATCAGATTAGTGGAAATTCCTCACTGACAAGTCTGCAAAGAAACTCAAGGTAATTGTCCATTAGATGAATGGCAAAAGCCACAAAGCAAAATCCAGACCATTATGCTGCTGGATATTAACTCCAAGCTTTACTTTTGGTCTTTTAAAATGTTTCAAGTTCTGATCAACAGATGTTGAATAATCATGAATTTTGAAATGAGGACTGAATTACGGAAATCCTGTTACAAATCACTCCGGTCTTGAGAGGATTTCTCATTACAGCTCAGAGTGTAAACAATTAATTTATTTTGACAATGTGATTTATTCTAGATATATAGAATAATCCAAATTGTCATTGTCCTGGCTGCAATGACTGTGGGCCAGATCATGTCTTCAGCATCAAATGTAATTGGTCATGTCTTCATTCTTTACTGGGCCTTCGTTTCACCGTTGAATTTATTTGTCAAGAGTTTGCAGAATGGTCTCTACTGTCATATTTAAGGCTGGACCAGAATGGTATGAAGACCAGTTTAACTATTTTGAAAGAACAAGAGAGATTGCAAGCATAAAAGATCAAAAGTTATTAATTTCATTTTCTATTCATTTGACCTTGCTGTGTGCAAATTGGCTGCTGACAATAGTGACTACACTTCAGAAGTAATTCAGTGACTGATGTGCTCTGGGATATCATGAAGATCTGAAAAGCACTACAAAAAAAGGATGTTTATTATTTTTTCATCAATCAAAATCACTTTTTTTTAAAACAGTCTACGCATTCTTCACAATCTGTTGTAGAAATTACAAGTCTTTTGGCACATGTTCAGAGTCCAGAATGGGTGCCATAAAGTTGACTTCTGCATATGATATGCTGCACTGCCTGAATTGTCCCTCCTTTTTTTAAATATAGATATTTTTATTGAAAATTTAACATATTTTACACGTTTACAAAAGAATCTTTAAAAAACCCAAGTATAAACATTGATATACAATTAAATCTTAAATAAATAATAACCAAAATCTATCAAACAGAAAAAAGAGATACTGAGGAAAAAAAACTCAACTAACTATTCATCTAACCTACAACTAACCAGAGTGTATGATTAAATCTCTTACATTATTCAAGAGAAACAAAACCAACGGATAACACAGAAATTGAGTAATGATATACATGCTCGGAATGTGTTTACATCAGATCGCAACAAAACCCGTATTTGTGTGGGATTCCTCTCCCAAGGGACCCCGGACCAGCCAGGTTCGCCATCTCAATTAAATAAAAGCCCTTGTTAGGATGACCGAAATATCTGTATTTGTGTAATTCAAGAAGAGCTGCCATATTTTATGGAATAATTCGGGTTTTTTGGTGCACCATATTTGTGAGGAAGTCAGGGGGAGTATATTCCATAATTATTCTGTGTCAATTCGAAAGTCCATGAGGGCCCTCAGCCACCCAGTTTACCAGAATATTTTTCCTTGCACAGAAAGAGAGAATGGAAAATAATGTCTTCCCTATCATAATTTCAAGTGTTCTTTATCCAATAAGTGTGTCTCCTATAGGAGAGCTATATCAAGCCTTTCTTTCTTGAGGTTTGATAATATTTTCTTCCTTTTGATTGGTGAATTACTCCCCGTGACATTCAAGGTGCACCATTTAACTGACTGATTAACCATAATCACCGGGCAAATCCGAGACCCCTCAGGAGAAGAAACCCTATCCAAAACATCCCAAGCATAGGGTACATAAAATTCACAAAAATAAAGGTTCTTTAATACACTCAGATCAATATACTAAAAAATTATTTCTAAATAAAAAAAATAAAACAAATTTAATCGGAGATTTTCCCCCTTGTTCCCAGGGGGCATCACTTCCTTTCCAAAAGCCCATCATAACCTCTCCTATCCAGTGCCTCACCCTTGACCCAGGCACCCCACGATAGGATAAAGAAAATTCCACCATACTACTGAGCTAGAATTAACAATAAGTACCCTACCCCCCACTCCCTCTCTCCACCACCCCACCCACACCAACACCTGGATATATTTGGTAATGTTAATACCATGTATGAACATATATAACTATAAACTTAAAGTCTCAATAAATAATAATTAAATATAGTAATACAAACTAACAGGGGAAAGCAACCCCGCTCCTAAAGACAGAGGAAGGATAGAATAAGGTAACCACCTCCTCCCATCCCCCCCACCTGCATTAACTAGATCCCCTGGCCTATATATATATTTAAAGAAAAGGTGGAGAAAATCGCTAAGTGAAGAATAAATAAATAAACCCCTCTCCCCACCCTTCTCTGGAGATAATATTAAACAGTAAGGTAATGAAAGGAATAAAAAGGGGGTAAACCGGGGTGGTGGGGGAGGGCAAAACAACATCCATTAACTATTACAATTTATCTAAGTGAGTCCAAAATTCCTTGGCCTTCTCCGGGATCCGAAGTTATACACGGACCCTTCATGGCTGAAGCGTACCGTAGCTGGGTAGTGCAAGGAGTACTGAATGTTTAAGTCCCTTAAATGCTTCTTCGCTTCATCAAATGCCTTCCTTTTTTAGACCAAAGCTGGGGAAAAGTCCTGGAATAACATAATCTTGGATCCTTTATAAATCATGGCTTGGGAATTTTTCCCAAGATTTCTGGAACCTTGCAAGAGCATCTGCGTCTCTTTGTAGCTCTGCAGCCGGAACAGGACAGGGCGAGTGCACTGTTCGAGCTGTGCCCGCGTATTACTACCCGGTAGGCCCATTCCACCCTTACCTGGCCTGATCCAGCCTCCAGATCTAAAAGCTGTGGAAGCCACTGCTCGAGGAACACTGTAAGCTGGCCTTCCTCTTCCCGTTCAGGAAGGCCCAGCCAATGAATATTTTTTGTCGTCAATGTGATTCTCTAAGGTCCGGACTTGCTGTTCGAGAGTCCGAACCTGATCCATGGCCAATTCTGCTATAGTCTCGGAGGTTGTGGCCTTTAGCTCTGCCCCTCCGACTCGGCACTCGATTTCCTCAATGTCTCGGTCGTGCTTTTGTAGTGTGGCCGAGAGTGAATTCTGTCTGCTCTGGGACTATTCGATGAAGGTGTCGATCTTCACGTCAAGTTTGGAGATTATTTCCGTGAGGCTCGCCACCATAGGTAAGTCTCCTGGGGCGGCTGCGGACGCCTCTGCTGCAGCTGGGGAGGGTGGGGGAGGGGTTCCTGCCTGCTGAGAACTGTGGGCTCCTTTCCTCCTAGTCATTTTTACAGGAGACTAGACTGTTTAAATTTAGTACTGAGCAACTAATTACATTAAGTAAAAACTATTTTAAATGATTTGGTAGGTGTGGTAGAGGTGGGTGGCCCACTTTGCCCAAGTCTTGGGAGAAGCACGATAGATTCAGACTTGCTGAGTCGCTGCTATCTTGGATCTCTGTCCCTCCTTTTTAGTCCAGAAATGTTGAAGGATTAAACTTGGAACTATTTTGGTTTGTTTGTGCAGAGTGTGAGAATGGACCAATGACTCAGGACTGAGAAGTTGGAAGAGAACTTATGTTAAACACAAAATAACATTCATTGCATTTTGGGTCATGCTAAATTTCCTTGCCAAGTAATGTGTTCTGTTATGAATAAAATTATTCAAACAAATATTTATGAATTTTCTATTTAATTGTATTAAGAATGTTTAGTTTGTAAAAATGTTTGAGAAAAACAACATTTTGTACAATGCAGTAATGTAAAGTTTGATCATTGAGCAGTATATCAGATTGTTTGATATTATGTTGTTCATAGATACCCAGCAGCTATACTCCAAGTACGGATGTGACAGCAAATCCAAAGTGACCTCAACCTTTTCAACCAGTATGGACCAGAATGCCTGCATGATAAAGCTTTCTGGACATTTATCCTACTATATAATGGATAGTGCACTGTAGATGCTGTCCATCATAGAAATGGTTGGAATGTACACTATCACCAATCTGTCTTCCTAGTTGGAATGAACTTAGTGCTTCTGTACACCACTGTTTTAGGATTTGACTGTATCAATACGGTTATGCTGACACGTAAGGCACAAGTGGCTCGCTCCTTAGGCTCCTCTAGGGCATTTCCACCATAGGTGGACTAATGGGAACAGTTTTATTCACTTTGTCATGAAAATGTTATGGCTAAATATCTACTGCAGTCACATCTAGCTGCCTGCATTTTGGCTGATTGTTACCTTGTGTGTTTTCAGTTTTTGTACCTGGCACAACCTTGGATGTGAGTACCAAGACGATGTCTCCACATTGTAATGTTTCACAAACAAACCAGTCTGCTCCAAACCCAGATGGGAATTGACTGCATTCCTATCTCCCCCTAATATCAATATAAATCAGTCATTACTGTCAGATTGTTTATCTATTCACTTTGCTCTCCACCAGTCTTCCAGCTGTAACTTATTCAAGCTCTTTGTCTTCTTCAGTTTACACTTCTCTGGTGTTATATCTGCAAATGTTGGTGGGTTTACAGTGAACCAACTGTTTATTAAGATTTAGTGCTTTTTTTTCTTGGAGAAAAGTATTTTTCTGTTTTTCATCCTGTTTTTCTTCTCCCAAGTAGCATCTTTGCCCAAATAATGGGCTGATGACCTTCCAGTCCTCTACCACTTGCACCTTACAACTGGTTACAGTGAGGGGTGGAAAGGCCTCCTGCTTCGCGAGTCTCTTATTTTTCCACCTCTTCGATCCATAATCACCGACTCCTGGTGAAGGTTTGACCTTGTGATAAGTTGCATTTCTGAACATAAGAAATAGGAGCAGGAGTAGGCCATCTGACCCATTGAGCCTGCTCTGCCATTCAATCTTTTTGTGGACTCAGATCCGCTTACCTGCCCACTCACCATAACCCTCAATACCTTTATTGTTCAAACATCTAGCCATCTTTGCCTGAAGAAACATCAATGAGGTAGCCTCAACTGTTGTACTGGGCTGGGAATTCCATAGATTCACAACCCTTTGGGTGAAGACGTTCATCTTCAATTCAATCGTAAATCTGCTCCCCCTTATATTGTGGCTATGTCTCCTCGTTCTAATTTCGCCCGCCAGTGGAAATAACCTCCCTGCTTCTATTTTATCTCTTCCCTTCATAATTTTATGTTTCTATAAGATCCTGCCTCATTCTTCTAAATTGTAGTGAGTATAGTACCAGTCTACTTAATCTCTCCTCATAAGGCAACCCTCTCAATTCTGGAATCGACCTACTGAACCTCCTCTGCACCTCCTCTAATGCTAGTCCCTCCTTTCTCAAATAAGGAGACCAAACCTTTACACAGTGCTCCAGGTGTGGTGTCACCAACACCCTATACAGCTGCAGCATAACATTCCTATTTTTAAACTCCTTCCCTCTAGCAATGAAGGACAACATTTCATTTGCCTTATTAATTACCTGCTGTACCTCCAAATCAACTATTTTGTGATTTATGCACCAAGCCATTTAGGTTCCTCTGCACTGCAGCATGTTGCAATTTTTCGCTATTTAAATAATAGTCCATTTTGCTCTTATTCCTACCAAAATAATTATGTCATCAAACTCAGTCATTCTAATGCCAAATTTCTCCCTTTCACCCATCTTTTATAGCCCTGGACCACAATTATTTTTTCCAAGTTCATAGTTCAGGTGGTGTCTAAGTCTCCTCTTCTTGGGCAGTTATTCTATTTTTTCATCATGCATAGAAATTGGTGCATAGATATCATATGCAAATATGCAATGGTGTGTACATGATAACTATTAGTTAGCAGCACAAGTAGACCATTGGCCATTGAGTCTGTCTGTCCAGCCATTTAATAAGACAGTATCTAATGTGATTCTTACTTCAACTCTACATTCTTGATTACCACAAAAGAATACACTGCTTGATTAGAAGAACCCATTGATCAAAAATACTCAACTTCTATTACCTTTTCAGTGCCAAAGGCTTCTTACCCTTGAGAAGAAACAAACTGATTTTCTGTCTTCAATAGGAAATACCATATTTTTAAACCATAACCTATCATTCTAGATTCATCCACAAGAGGAAATGTTTTTTCACATCCTCCGTCTAGCCACCCCTAAGAATCTTAATATGGTTCAATCCAGGCACTTCTTACTCTTCTAAACTCTAGCAGATACAAGCCTAGTCTGTCCAACCTTTCCTTATTAGACAATCTGCCCATGCCAGGTATTAGTCTGGTAAGCCTTTTCTAAACTTGCTCCAGAACATTTACATTCCTTCTTCTAATAAAGAGACCAATATATACAGTGATGCAAATCAGGTCTCACCAGTGCCTTATATGATTGAAGCATAATCTGCATACTTCTATATTAAACTTTTCTCTTGGTACAAAATAACATTCTATTAGATTTCCTAATTACTTAGTGTACTAAAGATGTGAGCATAAGAGGTCAGTTAGTAAGTTTGTAGATGGCACCAAAATTGGAGGTGTAGTGGACAGCGAAGAGGGTTACTTCAGATTACAACAGGATCGGGACCAGATGAGCCAATGGGCTGAGAAGTGGCAGATGGAGTTTAATTCAGATAAATGTGAGATGCTGCATTTTGGGAAAGCAAATCTTAGCAGGACTTGTACACTGAATGGTAGGGTCCTTGGGAGTGTTGCTGAACAAAGGGACCTTGGAGTGCAGGTTCATAGCTCCTTGAAAGTGGAGTTGCAGGTAGATAGGATAGTAGGATAGTGAAGAAGGCTTTCCTTTATTGGTCAGAGTATTGAGTACAGGAGTTAGGAGATCATGTTGCAGCTGTACACGACATTGGTTAAGCCACTGTTGGAATATTGCATGCAATTCTGGTCTCCTTCCTATCGGAAAGATGTTGTGAAACTTGAAAGGGTTCAGAAAAGATTTACAAGGATGTTGCCAGTGTTGGAGGATTTGAGCTATAGGGAGAAGCTGAACAGGCTGGGGATGTTTTCCCTGGAGTGTCGGAGGCTGAGGGGTAACCTTATAGAGGTTTACAAAATTATGAGGGGCATGGATAGGGTAAATAGGCAAAGTCTTTTCCCTGGGGTCGGGGAGTCCAGAACAAGGGGGCATAGGTTTAGGGTGAGAGGGAAAAGACATAAAAGAGACCTGAGGGGCAACCTTTTCACGCAGAGGGTGGTACGTGTATGGAATGAGCTGCCAGAGGAAGTGGTGGAGGCTGGTACAATTGCAACATTTAAAAGGCATCTGCATGGATATATGAATAGGAAGGGTTTGGAGGGAGACGGGCCGGGTGCTGGCAGGTGGGACTAGATTGGGTTGGGATATCTGGTCGACATGGTCGGGTTGGACAGAGGGTCTGTTTCCGTGCTGTACATCTCTATGACTCTACTTGAATAGTAATCTTTTGCAATTCAAGGATGAGAAAATGTATTTTGCTGCATCTTAGAGCTCTACCAGCACACACCATTTAGATAATATGCTTCCATTTTATTCTTCCCACCCAAAATGAGCAATTGCACATTTTCCCACAATATACTCCATTTGCCAAATCTTTGCCCACTTCCTTAACCTATCAATGTTGCTCTATCTTCCTCACAACTTAGTTTTCTACCAATTTTTGTGCCATCAGCAAATTTAGCTACTCTACCCTATGGTCCTTCATCTAAATCATTTACATAAATTCTAGAAATTTGAGGCCCTTGCACTGATCTCTGTGACATAATACCTGTTACATCTTGCCAAGCAGAAAATGGTCCATTTATGTCTATTACTCATCCTGGTAGCTATTCAGTGAAGACTGGAAGATTGTGTTAGAAAGGTTGCTGTGAACCGTGGTGGACTGGTTGCTGTGAATCTCATTCAAAAAAAGCACTTAATTCAAAATGAGGCAACTGACCCCATAGAGTTTGTAATACCATCACTTTTGGAAAACTGAAACATGAGTACTAATTTCTTCCATTTGTGCACGAGGCAATTGATATGTTGGATTTGTCAGTTGGGAGTGCTCCATATCACAGCAGCAAAAAACCTATGGTGGAATATATTTTGTCTCATTCACATAGGATAACTTGTTACTGGAGAAGCTTGAGGAAGAAAAGTGGGGGTTATTTCAATTCCTGGTGATAGCAAAAATTGGCTGACAATGATATGATTGCCCATTATATGCAATTCACCCACTATTTTACAGTAAGTTTGTCAATTCAATATTGCCTATCTCAACTTACAATGAAAATGTAATATCATTACCTGGCAGTCTACATTTGAAAGGTGAAATGGTTTCACTGTTTTTTTCCATGCTACTTTTTCACACACTATGCCAGCTGCATTCATTATATTGTATTTGGCAAAGGAGAAATAGCATATGGAAAAGGCTGCCAGTAATGTCAGGTGACTTCTGTTACTATCGAGTCTCATTGCTCTGCTACATAGCAGATACCTGTGGTTAGCATGGGAAATGTACTAATGGCAAAAGAGATCTGCTTCAGGCAGTTGAGGTTTCACGTGGAGGCTGCGCTATCTCTTTCAGGGACACTTATGGACGGCATCCAGATTTTACATGTACAGTAGGTGCTGTAATATTTTGCCTCTGCCTCAGCTAGCACTGTCAATGTTTGCAATGTCAGTGTACTGCCCAAAGCTGGTGATGAAGATTACAATTTGCATAATTCAGTAGGTCTTCTTTACTTTTTGTTACTGACTAATGGAGCAAAATAAATGTGCAAGATAATTTCTCACAATTTCTGGAATTCCTACAGTCCAAAGGGTCATTACCTATCTTTTGCACATCCTCTCAACATTCAAAAGGTATTTTATAGGCCATATAGCTAACAGCACAAAATAATGGTTGCCTGATTTTATATTTTTAGTTTGGAGGTACTCTTATTTAAAGAGGAATAAAAAGTGGAAATACAACATAGTGAGCCTCATATAATGTTGGGTCGTGACACCCACGCGCTAAGGTTGAGCCAAGTGTAGATATGTTGAATCTCATTCTTTAGTCAGTTTTATCAAAGACACTATAGATAGCTGGAACCAATGCTTTACCTATCTGGGTTCATCAGTGGCAACCTTACATATCCCAGAGGCCTTCAATCTCAGAGTAATGACCCTGAAAGCAAAGATAAAATTAGAGAACAATCACCAAAGGGAACTAACAGCAGTAGCAGCAATAAAGCAATTTAATGTCTGTTTCTTCAAGGGAGAAAACTGCAACATTTTCATGCATCTTCCTTTTGCTGTCATCTATTGCCATCTTATTCTATTTCTGTTATTTGTAACCTGTGACAGAAGCAAACTCAATTTTATATGTTAACTACTTTTCAATCACAGAATTGTCACAGCACAGAGAAACACTATCATATCTACACTGACTCTTCGAATGACCTGCTGTCATTCTGCTGCCTTCTCCCTGTAACTCAACCCACTTTCCAAAAACACCACCTCAAGAGAGCCTCAAATTGAACCTGTCTTCAAAAGCTGGCAGCTGTGCACTCCAGATTCTAACTGCTTGCTGTGCAAGTGAGGCCTTTCCTCCATATCACTTCTTGCTTCTTTTCACTAATTGCTTTAAGTCTATGCCCTTTCATTCTCAATCCTTTTAGAAGTGGAAACATTTTCTCCCTAATGACTCATTCCTCTACCTCACAATTTTGAAAGGTTTCTGGCTGCAGGATTTTGCTTACAGCTGGTTGGGATTCTGGAGCCCACTTTGGCCTCTGTGGGAGGTGCTTTCTGAAAGTTGATGATTGTCAGATTAGCCATGATCTCATCAAAGTTGGAGTGGACTCGATGGTTGAATGGTCTACTTCTATTCCTACATCTTATAGTCCTAAGTGCCTAGCATGTCAGGTTGGAAAATTATTGCAGTATTCCAAGGTGGGGAGTGTTCAACACTTTCTTGTAGTTCAGCTTAAGATGTCACCCTACTTGGCATGTGCCCCATTGCAGAGGTCACATGAACATAGAAGACTGGAATAGATATTTATGTGTGATTGCATTTCAATCTATACACCCCACTTTTACATAAAACAAAAGAGAAAGAATTGAGCAAGAATTTTACTAAATAGTTGATAAATCTAACAAATTGTTGTACTGCTTTTCATCATTTACTTTGAGTTCCCAACTTACCAGCTATATTCAGTACCACTCTCATGCCTTAGCTGTTCCTAATTTCCATCAGTCTCAACATATGCATTGCAGACATGGTCCTTAAGAACATAGGAATAGTTGTAGGCCATTCATCCCATCAATCTCCCTTCAACTCAAGACAATTGTGGCCAACTAAACACTTCAATTCATAGAATCTACACTGTGGAAACAGACCATTTGGCCCTACAAGTCCACACTGACCAAATTCCTTTTACTCATCTCCATAACCCTATAAACCATGAATAATAAGAAATCTATTAATTCCTAAATTGAACATATACAAAGGCTGAGCTTCTACAGCTTTCTGTGGTAGAGCACTCTTTGAGTAAAAAAACTTCTCCTCATCTCACCCCGAAGTACCATGCCCTTATCTTTAAATTGTGCCCCTTGGTTCTACACTCCCCAGCTGGGGAAGCTTTTTGCACTTGCCTGTCTGTTCCTTTAAATATCTTGTAGATTTCAATTACATGATTTCTCATTCTTCAAAACTTTAGACGCTATTGTTTCTTTCCACAGGACAGTCCTGGCATCCTGGGGAAAATTGTGACGAACCTTCAATGTTAAGCCCTCACATTAAGCCCTTAAATCATCCTGGTATGTTTGTGGTATGTGTAATGATGATGCTATGGCTTTAAGAGGTGTATGTTGTCCCGATTTTTTTGTGAAGAGAGGTTCGAGACAGAGGTATGAACAGTCTGTTGCAAGGCAATAAGGTAAGCAGCTTGTGAGGCCTTGAGGTTTTTTTAATGTTGGAACAATAGAAGCATAATGAAGCCAAGTACCCATAGAACCAGGATTTTAGTTTAATTTTCAGAGGTTGCTGGGATTTTGAAGCTGTGTGGGGAAGCTGTTATTCCTCTCTCTATTATGGCTCAAAGCTGGGGGTCTTTTCCACTGCTAGAATTGCATATGAGACAATTGATTTTACTGAATTTGCCTCTGCCAAGGGTGTGTTTATGAAATGCTACTATTTTGGAACAGCTAATCAGTAGTTATTAACATATATTTATATTGTTAAGTATTTCCACAGAGTTACAATTAAGTTTTTTCTTATTTCTTATTTTGTCTGTATTCTAACTAGTGTTAGAATAAAGTGTGCTCTGCTTCAAGCCTGGTCGTTTGACCAATCAAACTGCATCCAGGATATTGCACCTTGTACTCATCTTTTAAAGTAAGAAAAAGTTAGGGTCTAGGCTATCTTCTTAATATATTTTGAGGGGGTTGTTTTGGTCCATAACAATGCGTGTGTTGTTGTCATTAGCTGTTTATCTGAGTAATATTGTTTTGCCGGTTCCTGAGTCACTTGTTGTTGCTATGACAGCCATTGTTGCACTATTTCTATCGCTAGGTAGGTGTTGACTTCTGGGTCTTGTGATTGATGTGTGTAGGTGTCACATTTACTTCATCAGTACTTCCAAATAAACCAGTTGGATTATAACCTAGTTTTTAAAAAAAGTTAGTTCTTACTAACTTCATAAAATTTATAATATTTGTTCTATTATAAAGTTAGTTATAGATAAATTTTCATGTTTGTACCTTCTGTTAGCATTCCTTAGCTAATGAGTTGTGAACAATTAATTTCTTACTATATTCCTGAGACACCCTTATCTTTATCCTTGGGTATCTTATTATATGTTCATTCACTCCATATTCCAATTTCTGCTAGTCTCTGTAACTATGATTCATTTCTCCCTTTGATGATATGGGGGCTGCTCTTACTATCTGACAATGGTTTTCTCTCATAATTTTACTTGAATCTTTTCCTCTAATGTTTTTAGTGATTGATGTGTATATGTGGATTCTTAACTAATTTAAAACCTGTTTCAGTGAATATCTGAAGAACCTCTAACTTGAACCTTCTCTTAATATTGTAAATTATTCAAGGAAAACAACTAATTATGAAATGTTCTAATCTGTTGTTGACAACTTCAGCTGTACAGTCTATCATATTTCAGGCAGACCAATTATTGTTTTACTTGCTGAGACTACATGAGGCAGGATTTTCCCACACATGCTAACTTCTATCAGCAAAGCTTGTCAGGGGCAGTCGTCGGCCATTTTGTGCTGCTCAGTCATGAGCAGTCCTAACACACTCTAGATTTCCGTTTATGTTGTTGCCATAGCCCCATTGAGTAATCAGCCCCCTCAGAATGAGTACGATGACATCTTACAGCCTTTTCCATGCTGCCAATGGCTTCATTATTAAGTTGCCATTTTGAACTGCTTTGCACAAGTCTATGAAGATCATGATGTTATCAAACTGACTTTTTTGGGCCAGATTTTGCGGGAGTAGGAATCTCACACACATTGTCGCTCTTCGGCCTCCTATTTTTTTGAGAAACAAGACAGCTGCATATTTCTGAGAGGAGATTCCCACTTTGGGCTCTCTCAGAAATGTAAACCTGTATACTCCCGTTCTAGCAATTCTTTTGTAGCAAAGAGCTGTCAGGAGAAGGCAAACACCAGCCCTTTTCACAGCAGTCAACTCTGATATTCTGACATTTAGACATTGGATCTGGGATTTTGGATGCAGCAGCAGAAGATCAGGTCGGGACTAGAATGTGAGATGGTGTGGAGCTGGGGAATGGTGGCCAGGTCTGAAGGTGGTACAATCTCATGGTGGTGATGGTGGTACAGATTTGAGTTGAATGGTTGCAATGGAGTGGAGTGCTGGGAGGGTGGTGTTCGGAGGTCTGACCTGGGGAGTTGTTGGTTCTGAACCCTAGATATCGATGTTAGATGCAGGGCCTGTTTTCTGGGTGTTTATTCTCTGGGCTGGGGTGTCATCTCAGAGTCTGGGCTATGTAAGAGATCTGGAGTGGTGTAGTTGGGTTTGTGTGAAGTAAATACAGGGAGTGTCAATTTAATAATTACTCAGGAGATAGATTACATATTTGAGAGTCAAAAACAGGAATTGCTGGCTAAACTCAGCAGGTCTGGCAGCATGCTTGGGCAAGAAATAATGTTTTGAGTCCAGTGTTCAGAAGAAGAATCAGAAACTCAAAACATTAACATAGCTTTCTCCCCTCAAACGCTGCCAACCCGGCTGAGTTTTGCCAGCATTTTCTTTTGTTTCAGATCTCCAGCATCCACAGTTGTTTGCTTCATTTATACATTTAAGCATCTATCTTCTCTCGAGTAACTATTATACTTAATTTCATTGGAACCTCTGAAGTCTTCAATTTAAATGGATGCTTTTTCAAGGGGTTCCAGGCCTAGAGGAATTGCCCAGTGGAAAATTCAATTCCCTGACAAATCCTTTCAGAATGAGCTATTATGGGGAATCTGCAGGACTGCTATGTGTAACTCTTGCCTGTGCTGGCAATAACAACTATCTAGCCAGCAGAAAATCTACATCTCTATGTTAGTCTGATGTTTTGCTTCTGTACACCCATTTCAACAATGACAAACCATGTCTTTACTATTGATTCAACAGAACCAACCTATTGTATGGTGTATAGTGATTCATCATATTCAGCTGCTACCTCTCCAATAACCATCTGTAACTGCTTGTTATGCTGCTTTTCTGTCATATCCTTGTGTGCAAAATGATTCAGCTTTTTGCAGTGAGAACAATACTTCCTCTTGCTGAACATGAATTACGTTTTCATGATGTCTTCGGAAGTGTTTGCATTGTGTCCTTTGCCTGTGATTGTTCTGCCCTGTGTGCCTGGATTTTCTCACATTATAATGCAAAATCTAGTTTGCTCTGCCATGAATTTGCATTATCTTGGAACCTGGGAACACCTGCATAGTTCAATTGCTGTCCTGGGTGTAAGTTCATCTTCTCTCAGTTTTTTTTTTCACATTTGGATCCTTTATTCTTAATAAAATTCTATCTCTAATCAGCTCATTTTTTTTAATTTTGTAGATTCACAGGTCTCTGCAAGCTGAGTTAATTACATTACGTATTAATCAACAGACTCGTTTACACTTTGGTCTGTAGTCAATACTAGGAAACAATCATATGTAACTTTCACTTCAAGCTCAAAGCATGCCTGCAAAGCCTTTAAAATTTCTGTTCTGTGTTTTTTTATTGCTCTTCGGAGAGAGTGAGGGTGGAATGTATCTTGAAACAGTCTCTTTCCAAGAATGATAAAAGTGTAGAAACAAATGACTGCAGATGCTGAAATCCATTTCTTCCCTTTTTTTAAGCTGTACTTGTTACTGGCTTCCCTTTCTTCCCTTTTAGCTTGATTTGTTACATTCTCTGTCAGCATGCCTCTCTCCCCTCCTCCGGTCCCAGTGAATTTGTCTTTTCTTTCACATCTGGCAACGATACACTCCATTATTTTGCCACTCTCTCGTTCCGACCATTAATCTGAACTATCAACACCTTTTTACCAGTACTCTACACCCCACCACCACCACACCTCCCCCCAATTACAGCATAAATGCTGCCTTTTCCATACTCCACTTCAGCTCTGATGAAGAGTCATCCAGATCTCTGCAGGATCTCCTAATGATAAAAGAATAGCACTTCTATTTGCTTAGGTTTTCGGAGCACTGCTCATTCGTCAAGTGAAGTGAAAAAAAGCACACAGGCACAGAATTTACAAATCACACAACAGCAGGTTATAGTCCAACAGGTTTATCTGGAAGTACTGGCATTCGGAGCAGCAACCACCTGGCAAAGAAGAAACGCTCTGAAAACTAATACTTCCATATAAACCTGTTGGACTATAACTTGGTGTTGTGTGATTTTTAACTTTGTCTTCCCCAGTCCACCACCAGCACCTCCTCATCACAGAATTGAGAGATCAATAAGCAAACAGGTCAAGGGATCATACAAATGGTGTGAGTGGAGTGTCATTGGGTAGAATAGTAAATTCTCTGCAGATGATCAAAAGTATCAGATGGTGTGAGTGAAGTGTCAACAGCTGAACAGTAAGTGAAAGGATGACCTGTAATCCAATGACCTATAAAGTCAGCTAATGTTGTCTATCTCCATACGCTTCAGGCAAGGATGCCCCAAGGCATGGTATGTCGGCGAGAACATGCAGATGCTACAGCAATGGATGAATGGAGATCATGCAACAGTTGTCAGACAGGAGTGTTCCCTCTCAGTGGGGAAACATTTCAGCAGTCAAGGACATTCAGCCTCCGGTCTTCAGTTAAGCATCCTCCACAGTGGCCTTTGAGATACACAACAATGCAGAATCACTGAGCAGAAACTTTTAGCCAAGTTTTGTACCCATGAAGACGGTCTTAACCATGATCTTGGGTTCATGTTGCACTAGATGTAGCCTCACCGTACTATTCTGTATTTGTAAATTTGCCTTACTGTCCTGTTCTGACACCATCACCTTTATAACTTGTTATGATCTCCCCATTTAATTAGTTTGTATAGTTTTGGATTACTTGTTATGTTGGTTAGACCCTTTGCATACGACTCTTATACCTATCATTTATTGCAGTCATTTGGTTTGTCTCCAGCACTGCCTTATTTTTAAGTTTTTGTAATTATCTCTCTGCCTCAATTAATCTGATTATTGGGCATTACCATTCAGCTGTTGACACTTCACTCACATCATTTGTACTACGTGATCTTTTGATCTCTCTGCCTATAAATTCTATGATGTGGAAGTGCCGGGTTGGATTGGGGTGGACGAAGTTAAAAATCACACAACACTAGGTTATAGTCCAACAGATTTATTTGGAAGCACTAGCTTTCACAGCACTGCTCCTTCATCAGGTAACTAGTGGGGCAGGATCATAAGACACAGAATTTATAGCAAAAGATCACAGTGTCATGCAATTAAAGCAATATGTTGAACAAACCTAGATTGCTGTTAAGTCTTTCATCTTTTAGAATGGGTTGCAGGTTTCGGTTCATTAATATGTAAATCCCAGAATAACTTTTAAGTCATATTCTAGAGATAACTTAAGGTTTTATTAAAAAAGGTGACTTTTTTTTGTCCCACTTCAGATAATGTATTAAAGGTGCAAGGCTAGAGTCTGTCTGTATCCTTATCTTGAGTCAGTCTATTTCCAAAGTAGGAATTTATAAAATGTTACATGGATTGACTGCCTACATTGACTGCCTGCAGGTGTGTATGTTTTGAGCAAAAATAGAAAGTTTCTGCAAATACAAATTCACGTCACAGACTTGCGTGTGTGCAAGTGGGGTGGTGGCGGGGAGAGAGAGAGAGATACAGTCTATGTACATGTGAGTGCACATGAGAGAGTGTGTGTTTGCACGTGTGTATGTTTGGTAGAGTGTATGCATGAGTGTAACGGAGTATAAGCCTGTGAGAGGGTATATGTGTGTGTGTCTGAGAGAGAGCATGTGTATGAGAGGGTCTGCATGAGTGTGTGTATATGTGTGCGTGAGCGTGTATAGTGTGGCAAGGTCACCTGTAGTGTGACAGGAACCCAAAGTCCCGGTTGAGGCCATCCTCATGGATACCGAACTTGGCTATCAGCCTCTGCTCAGCCACTCTGAGTTGTTACATATCCTAAAGTCCATGGAGGATGGTCACCTAAAAATCTGAGGTCGAATGTCCCTGACCACTGAAAGCGTTCCCTGACTGGGAGGGAATGTCCCTGTTTGGCAATTGTTGCGTGCTGTTCATACATCTGATGTCATAGCATCTGCTTGATCTTGTACCATGTCTTAGAGCATCCTAGCCTGCAGCGTATGAGATAGACAATGTAGGCCAAGTCACATGGGGTACCCACCATGTACATGGTGGATGGTATATATGTGGACACTCTGATATGTCTTGCAGTGTTTGCCATGACAGGGTTGTTTGGTGTTGTGATGTTATCTTGAAGGATGCGCAGTTTGATGTGAGCAAAGGACTGTTTAAAGTTTGGTGGTTGTTTAAAGGCGAGAAGTGGGACGTATGGAAGATGTTGGCAAGGTGCTCATTCTCATCAATAATGTGTTGCAGACTGAGAACACCATGGTGTCGTTTCTCTGTTCCCGGTAAGTACTGGACAATGAAGGGTATCCTATCCATTGCATCCCATGTCTGGATGAATGAATGGATGAATGAATACCGTCTCCTGAGGAGGTCATAATGGTTTCTCATGTGGCACATCGGAACTGGCAATCGATGAGTTGAGCATCGTATCCTGTTCATATGAGGGCATCCTTCAGTACCTTCAGGTGTCCATTGCTGTCTCTCGCTCCCTCACATGCGCACGTGCACACACACACACACAAATATCTATGGGGTGAATTTGCATCTGCATAATTGTATTTAGAGATACATTCTATTTTTGCTCAAAAAGCACACAACCCGCAGGCAGACAATCCGTATAACATTTTATCAATTCCTACTTTGGAAGTAGAACCAGTCTGACTCAAGATTGGGATACAGACAGCCTCTAACCTCACACCTTTTAATACATTATCTAAGTTGAGATGTCACTTTTTTTAATAAAACCTTAAGTTATCTCAAGAATGTGACCTAAAGGAAGTCCTGGGATATACATGTTAATGAACCAAAACCCGCAACCATTCTAAAAGATGAAAGACTTAACAACAATCTAGGTTTGTTCAATATGTCGGTTTAATTGCATGACACTGTGATCTTTTGCTATAAATTCTGTGTCTTATTGTCCTGCCCCACTAGTTACCTGATGAAGGAGCAGTGCTCTGAAAGCAAGTAGTTCTAAATAAATCTGTAGAACTCTCAATTGGTGTTGTGTGATTTATAAATTCTATGCCTGTGTGCTTTTCTTCACTTCACCTGACGAATGAGCAGCGCTCCGAGAGCTTGTGATTTCAATTAAACGTGTTGGACCATAACCTGGTGTCATGTGATCTCTGAGTTGGTCCATCAGTTCCTGATGGTGGGCTTATGCCCGAAACGTCGATTCTCCTGCTCATCGGATGCTGCCTGACCTGCTGTGCTTTCCCAGCAACACACTCTCGACTCTGATTTCCACATCATGCTCTGGTTTGTCCAACAAATGAGTTGCTGTTGCATAAGTATGCAATTGTTCATGGAGGAATTCTCAGTTTTGCCTCATACCTCCAGTGATGTGAACAGCTGCCTGAACTGTTGTGCTCTTCCAGCACCACTGATCCAGAATCTGGTTTCCAGCATCTGCAGTCATTGTTTTTACCACCAGGAGCTGGTAGGGGACAATTGCAGCTATTTTCTCTTAAGCCAGCATTTTGTGTTCATCTGAGCACACTTTGCCAATAACTACTACTTCTGATATGGACTCCATAACTATTCTAACCACTATCATTAACTTCCAGGTTTGCTGTATGACATCCAACTCTCCCCAAATTCCGAGTTAAACCCTTAGGGCTTATTCCCCAATAGGCGGCGCTCCAGTGCAGGGGCGCTATGACCCACGAATGCAAGTGGAAGTGTCTCCTCCTCCCAGGCGGCAGGCGGCGCTGTGCCCGACGGGTGGAAACGGAAAGATCTTCTCCTCCTCCCAGACGGTAGGCGGCGCTGTGACCGACGGGTGGAAGCAGTTAGGTCTTCTGCTCCTCCCAGGCGGCAGGCGGCGCTGTGCCCGACGGGTGGAAGCGGAAAGGTCTTCTGCTCCTCCCAGGCGGCAGGCGGCGCTGTGATCGGCGGACCATTTCCGTTTGCGACCGCCTTTCCGCTGAAGGGCTTCCTGCTGCCGGCAGCGTGCTCAGAAATCCCGGCAAGGATGGTCAAAATGAGTAAAGAGACCAAACAGCGGCTGCAGCAGGTATTCCGCTGCGGACAGTTCGTCATCCGTTGGGGATTCATCCCGACCATCCTGTACCTGGGTCAGTCTGGGCGACGTGGGAAGGGAGGGGGAGTGGGGATGGGGGTGTAGCCGGAGAGCCCGGGTCGAAGGTGGGGGGCCTGTCCCGGGGTTCAGGCCCCCGGCCCCGGGGTTCAGGCCCCCGGCCCCGGGGTTCAGGCCCCCGGCCCCGGGGTTCAGGCCCCCGGCCCCGGGGTTCAGGCCCCCGGCCCCGGGGTTCAGGCCCCGCCAGCCTCACTGCTGTGTCTACGATCAGGCATTGTGTTAGAGCTCAGTTAAATTACCATCCCATGTCCTTCATCACCTCCTTTTCCATCATTCCTGCTCCAACACCTCTTTACTGAAACTCTTATCCATTCCTTTTTTTTGGTACTTCCCATTGACTGCCTTTATATTTCATGTCCTACACACTTCAGCTTATACAGCCCCCTTCCGTCCACGCGTTATCTTGAATTGTCCCATTCACTTTATTATCAAACCGAAATTAGCCTTGACACTCTCCATGCGTCCATTTTCCAATTCTTGCATTTGGAAATTTTTATGACCTTTTCCCTCGACTATCTTTCTAATTTACAGATAATGCCTTCGCTATTTCTGCCACTCTGGCCTTTTAAATATGATGCTACCTGGCTTGCTGGATTCTTCCAGTCTCCTGACTGTCTAATCTGGCCTTTTATGCATCCTCTCTTCCTCCTTTCATTCATTCAATCATCAGTGGTGATGCATTTAGCAATCATGGTCCTATACTATGGAGTTCCCTTCCTGATCCATTGCCTCTCCAGTTTCCTCTGTCATTTGAAGCCACCACTTTGACCTGAACCATCATGTTTGGCTGTTCATTTTAGTCTGATCGCAGGTTTGTGGAGCACCTTAGATTTTTTTTTACTTTAAAGAAGACTTGTGAATTCATATGCTGAAATTGTTACTGCTTTAACAGATTAAGACTTCTGTTGCTAAGTTATAAGAAATGTTTTTAGTTTCTTTGATGGGAAAACAGTGCAATAAAATCCTCTATATGGGTGGAGAAAGTATGGGAATGGAATGCACATTTAACAAGTACACACTTGATTTCCCTTTGTCTACAAACTTCCTTTCAGATGAAGTAGGAATGCATATTGGAAACTAATGTCTTAGTTGTCTATATACATAGCTCAACAAGATCCAGTACAACAAACTACGTGGACCCAGGTACAACATGTGCTCCAAATTAACATACATTTTGCCATGGGGAAAATATGGCATGATATTGAGCTGAAATTTGCTGTTGAAATAATATCATGGCACTCAACTGTTAACCATAAACTGGTGTTCAGTTTACACTCAGTTTGGAAATTGTGATGTTATCCGAAGGTAGCTTCCTTTTCTGAAAGTTATGCTATATTGATATCTTATAGTGACTGTGCATTGAAACACCCGGAATAGGATGAAGTTATTGTACTATCATACTCAATTCCCAATAAACCATGTCAAAAAAATGGGCTCACCCATTTTGGTGCAGCTGAAGATTTAGTATTGTGATATATTTTAATTACTGCCAACTAATGTCTCTGACACTGAAAATTATCATTTATATATATGTGGAGTCTCATTTCTTGGGATCTCCAAGACAACAATTTAAACTATTTTATTTCTTTCCATATATTTTCTTTCTCAAGTCAGAGTTTCTTTTTATTTTGCTTTCAATTCCTAATTCGACCTTGAATTCACTATTCTAAACTCATACTTCTTGGTTCAGACTAAACCATTATGATTTTGGAGATATACAGTTGCTTCCCCTGATTAGATTAGATTAGATTACTTATAGTGTGGAAACAGGCCCTTCGGCCCAACAAGTCCACACTGACCTGCCGAAGCGCAACCCACCCATACCCCTACATTTACCCCTTACCTAACACTATGGACAATTTAGCATGGCCAATTCACCTAACCTGCACATCTTTGGACTGTGGGAGGAAACCGGAGCACCCGGAGGAAACCCACGCAGACACGGGGAGAACGTGCAAACTCCACACAGTCAGTCGCCTGAGTCGGGAACTGAACCCGGGTCTCGGGCGATGTGAGGCAGCAGTGCTAACCACTGTGCCACCGTGCCGCCCATTCACTATAGACAATGCTGTCCCATTTTTGTTCTCTAAATAACATTAAATTTCTGTGCAAAATTCAGAACCGATTGCAAATGAATATCGTTTATTGCAAAGAGAATGGAGTATACAATTGTGGTAGTTTTGCAGCAATTGCACAGATTACTATAGAGTTTGGGCCTCCTTACTTAATGAAGGAAATGCAGTAATTGCATAAGAAGTAGTTCAGAGTGGTTCACTCGACAAGGAAGGTTGGACAGTTCTGGCCTGTACAAGATGGAGTTTAGAAGAATGTGAGGTGATCTTATTGAAGCATGTAAGGTTTTGAAGGGAGTTGACAGTGCAGATGCTCAAAAGGATGGTTCTCCTTATGAGAGATACTAGAATTAATAATTTTAAAATAAGATTTCTCCTATTTAAATTGAGAATGAGAATTTTCTTCTGAGGATTATTGATCTGAATCTCTCTCCCACAAAGAGCAGTGGAGGCTGTGCCATTAAGACTGAGTTAGATAGTTGAATGACAAGGGAGTCAAAAGGTGTTGTTGTAGACAGGAAAATAAATACGCCAATCAGTACAAACATGATCATTTACTATTTGTTTGCATAGTCTTTTAACAACTTTAAATTTGTATGTAAAGAATAAAATGAGGATAGAAGGGGGATGGGGAGGGGTTCAGTTGCTTGGAAAATAAGACTATCAAAGTTTAAAGGAGAAGGTGGGGGTGGAGATGAGTGATATCTGATTGCTACCAGAAAAGAAAAGGAGGGCACAGAATGTTGGGAATTTTGATAATGAAATAAACATAAAGGCTTTGTATGTGTATGCATATGCATGAAGCATTTGGAATAAAACTAATGAGTTAATGCAATTGGAGACAAATTGGTTTAGTCTGGTTATGACTGAGGTGGTTGCAGGGAGACCAGGTTTGGGAATTGAATATCAAAGTGTATTCAGTGTTTTGGAGAAATAGCCAGGAAGGAAAAGGAGTGGTGTAGCTTTTGTAGTAAACCAAAAGATCCGTAAGAAATGATACCAACATTGGAGATCAAGAGGTAGAATCAGTCTGGTTAGAAGTAAGAAATAAGAAGGGAAAGAAATCCCTGGTGGGATTTCCCTGTTGGTCCCCAAACTGTAGTCCTGCAGTGAGGCACCGTATAAACCAGGAAACACTTAGGGTTTGTAAGGAAGGTACAGCAATAATCATAAATGATTTTGAAATGCATATAGACTAGCTTATTCAAGTGAGCACGTAGAGTTCGTTGACTGTATTAGAGATTATTTCTTGGAGCAATATGTTCAGGAACTGACCAAGGAGCAGGCTATTGTGTATTTGGTACTGTGTAATGAGGTGGGATTAACTCCTTTCATGGTAAAGGATTCTCTAGAAAAGAGTGATCGTATTGTAATAGAATTTCAGATTCATTTGGAGGATGAGAAACTGGAGGCCGTCACTACCATTCTGAACTTAAACTAAAACAGTTTCACAGGCATGAGGCCAGATCTAGCCTTAGTGGACTTGGTGTGAAGATTAAATAGTAGGACAATTGATGAGCAGTGGCAAATGTTTAAGGATATAATTGCTCCCAACTAAAATATTTTGCTTCAGTTTTCACAGTGGAGGACATTAGTACCATGCTGAAAAATGTGTTGCTGGAAAAGCGCAGCAGATCAGGCAGCATCCAAGGAGCAGGAGAATCGACGTTTCAGGCATGAACCCTTCTTCAGGACCTTGAAGAAGGGCTCATGCCTGAAACATCGATTCTCCTGCTCCTTGGATGCTGCCTGACCTGCTGCGCTTTTCCAGCAACACGTTTTTCAGCTCTGATCTCCAGCGTCTGCAGTCCTCACTTTCTCCTAGAAGACCATCCCAATATTAACAGGTAATGCAGAGGTTATAGCAAGGGAGGAACTTGGAGCAATCATTATCACTAGGGAGAAAGTTCTGAGTGAACTATTTCAAACCAACTGAAAGCTGAGAGTTATGATAATCTCATCCATTTCTAGCTGGCCCTCCCTTCAACCTTCTCTGCTCCAAAAAAAAACGAGTTTATCCAGCCTCTCTAAGCTGAAATGCTTCATCCCAGGCAACATCCTGGTGAATATCCTCTGTTCCCTCCAGTGCAATCACATCCTTCCTATAATGTGGTGACTAGAACTGTACACCGTACTCCAGCTATGGCCTAACCAACGTTCTGTACAGCTAAGACATGACCTCCCTGCTCTGATAATCTGTCCCACAACTGATTAAAAACAAGCATCCCTTATGCGTCCTTAACTACACTATTAGCCTGTTCGGTAACCTTCAGGGATCTATGCAAACACTTCATGATCTCTTCTGAGCTTCCTCGTGCCTTGCCATTCATTGATTGCTCCCTTGTCCGTTTCTTCTTCCAAAGTGCATCATCTCATATTTATTGAGGTTAAATTCCACCTGCTGTTGATCTGCCCATCTGACCAATCTGTTTAGTTAAAGGGTAGCAGATTTAAAACAGAGGAGAAATTACTTCTCTCAAAGGGCCATGAGTCTGTAGAATTCACTACCACAGCGTGTGGTGAATGCTAGGACATGGACTAATTTAACAAGGAGTCAGATATTTAATTACTAATGAGTTGAAGGATAATAGAGAGTGGGCCGGAAAGTGAAGTTGAAGCTGAAATAAGATGAATTATGATTGTGTTAAATGGCACAGCAGGCTTGAAGGGCTTGCCTTCATTGCTCAGACTTTTGAGTGTAGGAGTGGGAATGTTATTTGAGGTTGTACAGGATGTTGGTAAGGCCGCTTCTGGAGTACTGTGCCTAGTTCTGGTTGCCCTGTTATTGAAAAGATATAAAACTGGGGAGGGCTCAGAAGAGATTTACCAGACTGTTGCTGGGAATGGAAGATTTGAGTTATAAGGAGAGGGTGGGAGACGCTGGGACTTTTTTTAACTGAAGTGTTAGAAATAGAGGGGTAACCTTTATAGAGGGGTAACCTTTATAGAGGTTTATACAATCATATGGGGCATAGATAAGGTGAATGGCAGGTGTCTCTTCTGAAGGGTAATGAATTTCAAGACTAAGCGACATATTTTTAAGGTGAGAGGAGAAACATTTAAAAAAAGATGAGGCAATTTTTTTTTTACACAGTAGTTTGTGTGTGGAATGAACTTCCAGAGGAACTGGTGGATGCAGGTACAGTTACAAAGTTTAAAAGACATTTAGATAAGTACATGAATAAGAAATGTTTGGGGGAATATGGGTTAAACACAGGCAGGTGGGACTAGTTTAGTTTGGGGTTCTGTTTGGATCAGTTGCACCGAATGCTCTGTTTCCATGCAATATGTCTCTATGACTGCTCCTAGTTGTTAAGTTCTTGTCTATACCTTTCACAATAACATTTTATCTGGCTAGAAATTATACTTGGGCTGAAATTTATTTGGCTTTTTATTGGTTTTGTAAACTAATTCTGTTTTTCGTCACAGTTCCTTTCTTTTTCTCTTCTAAAATGGATAAAAATGGGAAAAGAACATTCAAAACAATTTCCTTTATTCTAATTCCTAGAATTGCTGGGCAGTAGGTTAGTTTTGGGATTTTTAATGGGGCAACAAAGTGGTTCCATTGAAGATCATCTGATTCTGAGGTAATGAAATGTTTTTAAAATATATATTGACAGTTAGATTGTTTCGGCACTATAGCCTAGTTATTGGAGTATCTTGTGTGAGTAATAGTGTCTCATTGGAAAGCCCTCCATTCTTGCTTATTTGTGCCATTGTTTTGTAATCTGTGGTTTTTGGATGCCTGATGTACACGAGGAACTTCATCTTCGGGAATGATTGAGATCATGTGTAAGTAACTAAAATGTTTACTGATCAAATTGTTTAGGAGTAGTATGTGACAAAAGATTTTACTTTGAATTCTGAGACAGTAAGCTTTAATCACGATCTGAGTTACACGTGGGCTCCCAGCATTTGGCATCTTTGTAATTGATCTATTTGCACATGGACTATAACTTAGAACTGATTGAGACTCAGCCTGTTCCAATTGGGGAAGTGAGGTATTCTGAGTGTGTCATCTGGTCTACTCGTGCAGTTTCTGAGAATCAGAATTTGACATGTGCTTGGATGTAAGTCTTTCACTTTCCACCATCTCCTCTGTCACCACACTGAAACTGAAAGTTTATGCTATTGACTATTGTTGTGTGTCTGAAAGATATCAGTACTCCTACTGGTAGGCATGGTGTCAGTGATGCCATTATTGTTTTCCCTTTGAATATTTGACAACCATTGGCACACTCCCTGATTGTTTCCCTTGTTGGCATTGTTACTCCAAACTCTGTGGTGCTTCCCTCCTGTAAAAGAGTAGAGTGGTGAGCGGCAGAGAGACATTCAGTGGTCTGGAGCAAGATGACCAGTGAGACAGCGAGAATTGCAGGCCTTGATGTCATCCTGTTCCTCCTTCAGTCGAAGCAAAATGCTGGGAGACACTGTGTAGTTTTACCTCCTTCATCTTTGTCCTGGACCCTGGATGGAGAGAGAATGATTGCCCATGTGTACAGCGTCGTGAGTTCACGATCTTCTCTGGAACAGCAGTTTCTCAATGAATTATGTAGTCATTTTACAGGGAGGAGCATCCAGATAAGGGAACATACATATTGATTGGGTTACTGTTACGATCAGTGAGTGTCAATAGTAAAGATTAAGCCATTTGCTGTTAACACAATGAATAACTGGCTTCACATAGTGAATACTTTTCACCTTGTTAAATTGACATCACAACTACCTCATCTTGTTAAATGGCTCTACGTAATGACTGCTTTTCCACCTCATTAACCCATTACTCTCGCCTTCAGCACCCCATTATTAACTGTAAGTTATCTGATCTGAGTCATGCTCGGCTGAACCTTTTGTTTCTCAAAACTCAGAACTTAACTCTTTCCCTGTCTGCTTATATCCTGTTCTCATTCTCAGTCCCTCCTTTTATCATTTCATGATAATCATCGAGATGGTACTACCAGCTTTCATAAGACACTGACAGCCACAAGCTACTGAAACACAACATGCAATGATTATAACAACAAAAATTACCAGTCCATTACAGTAATTAGAGTGTGAAGAATCCTCCCATATGGAGAAAAAAAGTTCTTAAATCCACAGTCTTTAGTTGCCACTCCATCCCCTCACTGCTGCCTCACAGCGCCTGTAGACCCGGGTTCAATTCCCGACTCAGGCGACTGACTGTGTGGAGTTTGCACGTTCTCCCCGTGTCTGCGTGGGTTTCCTCCGGGTGCTCCGGTTTCCTCCCACAGTCACAAAGATGTGCAGGTCAGGTGAATTGGCCAAGCTAAATTGCCCGTAGTGTTAGGTAAGGGGTAAATGTAGGGGTATGGGTGGGTTGCGCTTCGGCGGGTCGGTGTGGACTTGTTGGGCCGAAGGGCCTGTTTCCACACTGTAAGTCTAATCTAAAAAAAAGTCAAGTGGAAATGAGCCAATTTTCCAAAGTCCAACCTGATGATAAGATCCATTCTATCCTTGCACACCACTCCACAGAGAAATCCGGATTCTTGGAAAAGGGCAGTTAAATGCTTCACGAAACTGATGAGGCTTCTGTCCTTGCAGAGATGCTTCAGATGGAGGATACCAGCAAAACTGAGCATGTAACAGCAGGCAAGATGAATGCAACATTCTTTGCTGCTTCTGCTCCCGTTCTGCTGATTAAATATAACAAAGCCAACTGGCTGTTATGATGTTAGCTTGATCAGTGAGCCTTCATATCCCTTAAATGATCAAAAGACAAGGTAAGACTTACATGGTTTAATGTCTGCAGGAAGGCCACTGACAAAAAGCATACAGACCTCCTCTTCACCGTTGTTAGCTTCTTCACTTTTCTTGTTCGTGACTGGGGAGCTGATTGAATCAGTTAGATTAGACTGTGGAGGGGTGGGCAGTGGTTCGAAGGTATGCTTTACCTGTGAATGGAGACGCTCTAGAGAAGATGTTAGCTGCTGAAAGTATCTTTGCATTTCCCCTCTCATTCCTTCCTTGCCAAGGTGGTTTTCAGTCTGGAGACAGTCACACATTTAATTTGTGTCTGCCTATTTCAACATTAGGAAGTGGTGGAGGCTGGTACAATTGCAACATTTAAAAGGCATTTGAATGGGTATATGAATAGGAAGGGTTTCGAGGGATATAGGCCGAGAGCTGGCAGGTGGGACTAGATTGGGTTGGGATATTTGGTTGGCATGGATGGATTGGACCGAAGGGTCTGTTTCCATGCTGTACATCTCTCTGACTCTATGACTCTATCTTGAAGTCTATTACTCTTTTCACTATTTATGACATTATCAGCTTCCATACCATCCATAAACTTCTAAATTGTACTGTCTAAACAATTCCGTCAATTATAAACAATAATCAATGGTCCTAAAATTAAACCCTCTGGTATCTCGTTCAGGTTATTCAAAAATCATTTTCCTTTTAATAAATTGATACTTGGCTAATGTGAAATATGTATAGAAAAATATTTCAAATGTTTGGAACAACAAGAAAACAACAAAATGTTTTCTGTGCTTTAGCAATTGAAGAGGCGGTTTCAGTTCAGATTTAAATCTCAAATATTTGTGGGAAACAAATGCAGAGTATTTTAAAATATGTTCTCCAAATGAAACTTCCCAAATAAAACAGTCAAAATTACAGTAGCAACTTTGGTAGAGATCAACATTCTTTGAATTTGCAATATGAGGAGGGCCAGTGAAGTCTTAACAATAGTTATAACAATGTAAACAGCTTAGCCTGAAGTTCTGATATTCTCTAGAAAATCTTAACAAAACATCAAGCTAAAAATGTGCTCTTCTTTTTCTAAACACTCTCTGCATTAAAGACACAGCTGCAGCAAAGATATTTTAATACAATACTCTCAACTGACTAAAGCATGACCACTGACCTCACCTTTTTTTTTTAATAACAAGCATTGTAGAATTTGAAACGAATCAGTAGCTCAAGGTACTCACTCAGTTTGTTTTCAGGTTACAAGTTGGATGATTTTAAAAAGGACGTAATGTTGTACAATTTCAATGTAAAAACAAAATCTGCCCCATCACATAGCCCAGAAAACACATTGAATTGAGATGCTGATTCAAACAAGGCAAAACAGTTACTTAAAGGGATTTTCTGAATCAGTGCTTTGTTAAAATAAAATTTTTAAACAACACGCTCAGCATGGCACAACTTACATTGAAACTTTCCTTCTTCAACCCAAGTACTAGCACAACATTAATTTCGCTGTTTCTCATTTTTGTTTTGCAACCTCTCACTGAAATGACGCTTGTAACAAGAGAAAGCCCTGCAGTGGACCAGATGGCACCTACACTCTTTCCCCCCTCTTTTCCCCCCCCCCCCACCCTCAAGAACAAAGGCTTGCAGAGCCTCAAATTTTGATACATGGGGACTTTAACCCTCCCCCCTTCTCACTTTGCTTCTCAGGGGGGCTTGAATCCCACTTAAACACTGAAAACCCGAACTCCACCTAAGCACAGAAAGCTCAAACCTCGCTTAAACACAGAGCTCGAACTTCAGCACAGTGCGGAGGACTTGAAACCCACTACCGCGCAGGGGACACTAACCTCAAACAAGTCCACCCCAGGGGACTTGAACCCCAGTATCATGCAAAGGACTGGGACCTCAACCAAAGTCACCCCAGGGGACTTGAACCCCAGTACTGCGCCGAGGACTCGAAACTCAATCTTCACCTGCTCCCTCCCCCCCCCTCGCCAGGGACATTAGCCCCAGTACGAAATGAATAACTGGCTTCACGTAATGAATACTTTTCACCTTGTTAAATTGACCTTACATACTGAATGCTACTTCATTTTGTTAAATGGCTCTACGCAATGACTGCTTTTCCACCTTGTTAACCCATTTCCCTTGCCTTCAGCACCCCATTGTTAACTAAGTTATTATCTCATCCCCCCCCCCCAAAACCCCAATCCTTCTAAACTCCATTAAGTATGGTCATGGAGTCTTCAACTGCTCCTCGTTTAACAAATCCTTTATCCTGGGATCATTCTTGCAAATGTCCTCTAGAATCCCTCCAATACCAGCACACCTTTCCTTAGATACTGAGACCAAAACCACTCTCACTGTTCTAAATAGTCTGACCAGAGCCTTATAAAGCTTCAGCAGTGCATTTCTGCTCCCTATTCTAATCATCTTGTACTTGTCTTCCTCGCCACCAACTGAACCTGCATGTTAACCTTAAGAGACTCCTGAACTAGGACTGCCAAGTCCCTTTGCACTTCGGATGTCTGAAGCCTTTCCCTGTTTACAAAATAGTCTATGCTTTTACTCTTCCTACAAACGTGCATGACCTCACACTTTACACAATTGTATTTTGTCTGCCACTTCTTTGCCCACTCACCTGGTATGTGTAAGTACTCCTGTAGCCTCCCTGCTTCCTCCACACCACCTGTTCCTCTGCCTTTCTTTGTGTTATGAAATATTTCGGCCCTGGAGACATGAATGGGGAACAACCTCTCTCAACTGCAGTTTATACTGCTTTTTGAGAATACAAGGATTTTAATCTAGTGACATAAAGGAGTGGTGATAAATCTCTATGACAGTGATGCATTGAAACAGGCCATTCAGCACAATTAGTATATTGGAGCATTTGTGCTTAGCTTGAGCTTTTCCCCATCCTTCCTCATTTAACTTGACCAGCATGACCTGCTATTTCTTTCTTGCCACCTGCTTATCTAGCTTCTGCTTAAATATGTCCGTGCTGCTTACCAGACCCAGTCAGTTCATCCTTCCCCAATGGGTATAACTTGCAGTTTTGCTTTTTAATTTTCATTTGCATCCTATTTTACACAGTACTCCAAGAAGCGTAAAAGTTTAGATAATTTATCTACTTTTCAGTGCTGTCGATCTGAAAATTAACTTCAGTATTTGGTTTGCTTGATCTTGATCTACCATCTTATTCTGAGCAGATTTGGTTATCTGTTTATGTATTTTTTTCTCTGATTCTCTTCGCTCCCAATCTATTTGTTTCTCCCCCTACTTTCATTCTTAACATTCCAATAAGAAGTGACAAGCTTATTATTTTGTACCACACTATAATACTCTGTGCTTAATTGCTGAAGTTCTTTTTACCAATTAAATGCCTGCTTATTTCAAGTTTGTTGTGATTATTTTGTGATTTGTTGTTGCCAACTTCAGTATTGACCATTGCCCCATCACTCTAGTTTGGTAAATGTGCAGACTGTTTGATTCTGAGTCTACATTGTAAATTACGTATTTGCAAATAGCAGTAGACCCAGCACCAATTCTTGCAGGATCCTAAGAGGAAGCGGTTAATTTCTAACAAATTCTTTAAACATTTTTTTTTCTAAGTTCTGATGCCCAAAGCTGAACATGGTACTCTCTGTCACACTCCCCTTGAAGGGTTTACCCCAGTGCACTTATTCTGATTTGTTTTAACCACACTAAAGAGGACATTATCCTGTACCTGGCTGTGCTGTACTTCTTCCTGCCAATGTTCATAACTTGATAAACAGGAAGAAAAATGAATGGCTGTAATGAATCTTTTGAAACTCTGTGGGTTATCAACTTTATGTTTCAAAGCAGTAACAGTGGAAAAGAACAATATAGCACAGCAACAGGCTATTTGGCCCTCCAAGCCTGTATCGCCACATTTTGTTCTTCCATATTAAAACTGTCTTCCTTACAGGAACCATATCCCTCTGTTCCGTTCCTGGTCATACATTCGTCCCACTGCTTCTTGAATGCTGCTATTGCGTCTGCTTCCACTCCACTCTCTGGCAGTGTGTTCCAGGCACTCGCTACCTTTTGTGTGAAAAACTTGCCTCACACCGCTCTTTTTAAACCTTCCCCCAACCACCACCACCACCTTGAACCTGTCTCCCCTAGTAATTGAACCCTCCACCCTGGGAAAAAGCCTTGTACTTTCCACTCTATTCATACCATGCGCAATCTTCGATCAGGTCACTCCATAACCTCCATTGTTCCAGTGTAAACCAGCCCAGTCTATCCAACCTTTCTTCATAGCTAAAATCTTTTCTGTATCCTCACCAAAGCATCCACATCCTTCTGGTAGTGTGGTGACTGGAACTGTACTAATAAGGGTTAAAAACGCTGAAGGTGGTTTCAAATATTGAGATTTTAATGCAGCAGAAAGTCGAGAGGGGCATAAATTCAGCATGATATTAAAAAGGGCATTGGGAAACTAATGAGTGTGCATGGAAAAATATTGACAAGTAGAATTAAGGAGCACCAAAAGATATTCGATGACGATTTTAAGACTAGGAGGGTGCCAAAGGCAAGATTTGGTCTCAACTTACCCCTACAAGGTATGTTATATTCGAAGGTGGAAGACAAGAGCATGGCCATTAGGTTAATATTTTGCACATGCTTTCACAAGAGAGGGAAATAGTGCATATATGTAATTGAGAAAGACAAGTGAAATATGGAAGTCATCAGCCTATTGAGGGGGGACGTATTAAGGTCTAAGAAAGTGATAACTTTTCAAGTTTGAATGAACTGCAAAGAAGCGAGGAAATAGCAGATTAAAAAAGCAAAAAGAACTGCGGATGCTGGAAATCAGAAACAAAAACCGAAATTGCTGGAAAAACTCAGCCAGTCTGGCAGCTGCTGTGGACAGAAATCAGAGTTAATATTTCAGGTTCAGTGACCTCCAGAATGAGAAATAGCAGAGGTTCTGACTATTATTTTCACATTCTCTGCTAGACTAATGTTTGCATAGTTTTTTAAAAATGGAAGAAGCAATAGGCAAAGTTTTTTTTTAAAGTTGGTTGTATATTTTCATGGTGAGTTAAGAGGGTTTATCTGTTTGCCTTTGACAAAGCTGCATGTTGCACTCTAGCCAAAAGAACTTAAGTCCACAGAATCCAAAATTTTTTCAACATGGGCCAAATGATCTCTGTGCCATAAATTTATGGAGAGGTGATAGCCTTGTGGTATTATCACTGGACTATTAATACAGAGGGCTATGTCCTGGGGACCTGGATTCAAATCCTGCCATTGCCGAAGGTGCGATAGATGGTGGAACTTTAATTCGATAAAAATCTCAAATTAAGAATCTAATGATGACCATGAATCCATTATAAATTTTCATTTCCCCTCCCCCGACCTTGTCTCAGTCGGTTCCCTCAACTCAGCACCGCCCTCCTAACCTGCAATCCTCTTCCTGACCTCTCCGCCCCCACCCCACTCCGGCCTATCACCCTCACCTTGACCTCCTTCCACCTATCACATCTCCATCGCCCCTCCCCCAAGTCCCTCCTCTCTACCTTTTATCTTAGCCTGCTTGGCACACTCTTCTCATTCCTGATGAAGGGCTTATGCCCGAAACGTTGAATTTCCTATTCCTTGGATGCTGCCTAACCTGCTGTGCTTTAACCAGCAACACCTTTTCAACTGTGATCTCCAGCATCTGCAGACCTCATTTTTTACCTGCTAGAAAAACCCATCTGGTTCACAAACATCCTTTAGGGAAGGAAACTGCCATTTTTGTCTGGTCTGGCCTGGCCTATGTGACTGTAGACACACAGTTATGTGGTTGACCCTTAATAAGGGATGGACAATAAATACTGACCTTGCCAGTGATGCTCTCATCCTGTAAAGGAATTAAAAAACAATTTATTTCCATATTTCGAAGACCAGTTTAATATAGACATAAGAAATTAAGGAACAGAGGTAATTAATTTCATTTCTTGAGCTTAATTCCTTGTCTTCAATATATTTAACTCTGCATCCACAAACCCCTGGGATAGAGAATTCCAAAGAATCACAAGCTTTTGAATGAAGATTTTTGTCTCCTGTTCTAAATGATTACCCCTTAATCAGACACATTAATATAAACTTTTTTTTTAAAAAAGTGTCTCAATGTCTGATTCACACCTTTGCTTAAAAATTGGTCAGATCTTCCTTGCATTAGATGGATAACATTGTTGATCTCTAGCATTTGTTGTTCTACTCAAGTTGATGCATAATGGGAAAGAAACACTCCTCAGGCTTGTAATTATCTCGGAGTCCTTGAATAAAGCACCAACAATTGTAGTAAAATGCTCAATTTACAACCCAACAGTCGTTAATTGATAAAACAATATTTATAGTAAAATATTATCATTAAATCTGCATTGCTATATCACGTCCATAAATTAAAGAAGTTATCTACACACATATCTTCTGTCTTCAAGTCCCAGTAATGCTTGGTGCTTTGAAGTAGCTTCTTATAGATAACTGACATTGTGATTTGTGGGGAAAAAGGAAATGTTGGCTGCTGTCACTCTCTTGGGTAAATTCCAAGACCCATCATGGAAGTGATCTTCATCATGTCATGGGACATTCTCTTTAAAAAAAAACTGCTACTCCTTACTCAGCAGTTTTAAAAACAGGAACAAAACAGATTAGGGAGCTTTTTATAAATTCCTTCACTGTTATTTAAAACAGCTTTATTCTATTAATAATGTTGTTAAAAACTACACGTGATTTGATGTCTAGTCCTTATTTGAATTTTTTGTAACTTGCATGACTTTTAGAAATTAATTGGTGACTCATTTTGGAATTGGGTCCACAAACAGTGAAGACTCCTATTGCCTGATCCCATTTGTTAATGACAATATGCGATTTCATGTTGCATATTATTTTTGATATTTTTCTGATGGTATTTAAGGATGTAGTTGTCTCTTGGTGTTTTTTTTTGCAACTGCTCAAGTGCAGCAGTATAACTTGACAGAGAAAATCTCTCATGCAGATCCATGTGAAACATCCTTTAGGAGGCAGTCCTGTACTGTTTGGATTGGAAAGTGCCTAGATTATTATTGTGTTGTATCAAAAAGAATTTTAGAAAGTTTCTTTGGCACCTAATAAATTTATGTCGTTAATTTAAATGTTTTGAGATTGTCAAAATTCCTGCCTGCTCTCAAAGTACTGGGGAAGTTAATGTTGGAGAGCAGATCTGTGTATCTGTAAGAGTGGATAGAACTAAACCTTGAAGCTAATATAGTACAGACTGCTAATCTGGAGCGAAAGCAATGCTTTAACTGGTCTTTTATAACTGCAGTAAAAAATGTACTCCAATAACTTTATCCTTCATTCAATCTGTGTATCCTGAAACAATATTCTGTCTTACACATAAATTGTGAGCATTGTATTCTTTCTTCTGTTGAGTTATCTTGATGAATTGAATAATGGAATTATTAGCTTGTAATGTAAAACATTCGATTGTACAATGTACTGTACAAGACTGTTATAAGATTACTGATTACAGAAAGTGTCCTCTGTGGTGTTGTAAATAATTTGGCAAGTTTCTGGCTTTACAGTCATTGATATTTCCTGTAAATTAATAAATTCATTAAACATTAGTTTGTATTAACTAGTTAGTGATTTTAATCAGTCTGTTTGGGTGTTATGGTACACCTCCAAGGCAGATGGGGTTTGAACCTGGACCTTATGACCCAGAAGCAGGGACACTACAACTGCACGACAGCCCTAATAACTAATTAGATATATTTTTAATCAACATATGCAGATATGTTATGGCACACCTCTGGAGCAAGTGGAACTAAAACCTGGGCCTTCTGATCCATAGGTGTCACAAGCAATACCTATTAATTAGAAGCTGAGTTTGGTCACTGACTAGTGACAAGTGGCAACTTCTGCTTTTATGTTATAAGATGTAGGAGGAGAGGGACCTGTGTCTCTGTGCACTGATCTGGCATGTAGATGGAGAGAGCAGTAAGTAAAGCATATCGTCTCCTGGGTTTTATTAATGGGGCAAAGAGTACAAGAGCTGAAAAATGTGTTGCTGGAAAAGCGCAGCAGGTCAAGCAGCATCCAAGGAGCAGGAGAATCGACATTTCAGGCATGAGCCCTTCTTCAGGAATGAGGAAAGTGTGCCAAGCAGGCTAAGATAAAATGTGGGGAGGGGCGTTGGGAATGCGATAGGTGGAAGGAGGTTAAGGTGAGAGTGATAGGCCAGGGGGTGGGGGCGCAGAGGTCAGGAAGAAGATTGCAGGTCAAGAAGGCGGTGCTGAGTCCGAGGGTTGGAACTGAGATAAGGTGGGGGAAGGGAAAATGATGAGGAGAATCTGCATTCATCCCTTGTGGTTGGACGGTTCTTAGGCAGATGATGAGGCGCTCTTCCTCCAGGCGTCGTTTGCCATGGTCTGGTGATGGAGGAGGCCAAAGACCTGCATGTCCTTGGTGGATTGGGAGGGGGAGTTAAAGTGTTTAGCCATGGGGCGGTTGGGTTGGTTGATGTGGGTGTCCCAGAGGTGTTCTCAGAATGTTCTGCAAGTAGGCGGCCTGTCTCCCCAATGTAGAGGAGGCCACATCGGGTGCAGCGGATGCAGTAAATGATGTGTGTGGAGGTGAATTTGTAATGGATATGGAAGGATCCCTAGGGGCCTTGGAGGGAAGTGAGGGGGAAGGTGCGGGCGCAAGATTTGCATTTCTTGCAATTGCAGGGGAAGGTGCCAGGAGGAGAGGTTGGGTTGGTGGGGGGTGTGGACCTGACGAGGGAGTCATGGAGGGAGTGGTCTTCCCAAACTGCTGATAGGGGAGGGGAGGGAAATATATCCTTGGTGGTGGGGTCTGTTTGGAGGTGGTAGAAATGACGAAGGATGATATGATGTATCTGGAGCTTAGTGGGGTGGTAGGTGAGGACCAGTGGGATTCTGTCCTGGTGGCGATTGGAGGGGCGGGGTTCAAGGGGGAGGAGCAGGAAGTGGAAGAGATGCGGTGGAGAGCATCGTCAACCATGTCTGAGGGGAAATTGCGACCTTTGAAGAAGGAGGCCATCTGGGTTGTTAGGTATTGGTGAATCTGCCACATCTGCTCCCAGGAGGACCAGTTCCAATACCGAACAACCCAGATGGCCTCCTTCTTCAAAGGCCACAATTTCCCCTCCGAAGGAAAATAAAACACGTCCAGGGAGCTATAGACCCGTCAGCTTAACACTGGAGCAAAAATGTTGAATTCGTACTAAAGGAAAGAATGGAAGAATGTCTTGATACGATAATAGATAATCAGTGAATTTTCAAAGAGCAAATGGTGTTTTACCAATTTCATTAAAAATTTCAAGCAGAAATGGCATATGTAAGCAGGGTAATACTATAGGTATAATTTATCGATTTTATTTTAAAAAGCCCTTTGATGAAGTACATAATAGACTAATAAATAAAGTTAAAGAATGCAGAGTTAGAGAATAGTAGCATAGGATGCTACTTCTTTTCAGATAGAAAAGCCATACAGATAGAGAGTAGTTACTCAACACATCAGATGGGAAATGATAGTTCGCAATCAATATTCGGACGATTGTTCACAATTTGTCGTTGCAATTTAGACTTTGGGATCAAAACCACTTTCCAAATTTGTAATAATACTGAATTGGAGGGCATTTTCAATACTGCAGAGAATTGTAACAAAATGCAAAAAGATATTCAGAAATTTTTGCAATTGACATTGGCAAATGTAAGCATGGATTAATGTGATACCTTACATTTTGGCTAGAAAATATAGAGGTTGTATATTAGAGAAAGAAGAATTGAAATGGGGTAAAGGAGCAAAGGGCTGAAAATGTGTTGCTGGTTAAAGCACATCAGGTTAGGCAGCATCCAAGGAACAGGAAATTCGACGTTTCGGGCCAGAGCCCTTCATCAGGAATGAGGAGAGGGTGCCAGGCAGGCTAAGATAAAAGGTAGGGAGGAGGGACTTGGGGGAGGGGCGATGGAGATATGAGAAGGTGGAAGGAGGTCAAGGTGAGGGTGATAGGCCGGAGTGGGGTGGGGGCGGAGAGGTCAGGAAGAAGATTGCAGGTTAGGAGGGCGGTGCTGAGTTCAAGGGAATCGACTGAGACAAGGTGGGGGGAGGGGAAATGAGGAAACTGGAGAAATCTGAGTTCATCCCTTGTGGCTGGAGGGTTCCCAGGCTGAAGATGAGACGCTCTTCCTCCAACCGTCGTGTTGTTATGTTCTGGCGATGGAGGAGTCCAAGGACCTGCATGTCTTCGGTGGAGTGGGAGGGAGAGTTAAAGTGTTGAGCCACGGGGTGGCTGGGTTGGTTGGTTCGGGCATCCCAGAGGTGTTCCCTGAAGCGTTCTGCAAGTAGGCGGCCTGTCTCCCCAATATAGAGGAGGCCACATCGGGTGCAGCGGATGCAATAGATGATGTGTGTGGAGGTGCAGGTGAATTTGTGGCGGATATGGAAGGATCCCTTGGGGCCTTGGAGAGAAGTAAGAGAGGAGGTGTGGGCGCAAGTTTTGCATTTCCTGCGGTTGCAGGGGAAGGTGCCGGGAGTGGAGGTTGGATTGGTGGGGGGGTGTGGACCTGACGAGGGAGTCACGAAGGGAGTGGTCTTTGCGGAACGCTGATAGGGGAGGGGAGGGAAATATATCTCTGGTGGTGGGGTCCGTTTGGAGTTGGCGGAAATGACGGCGGATGATACGCTGTATACGGAGGTTGGTGGGGTGGTAGGTGAGAACCAGTGGGGTTCTGTCTTGGTGGCGGTTGGAGGGGCGGGGCTCAAGGGCAGAGGAGCGGGAAGTGGAGGAGATGCGGTGGAGCTCCTCTGCCCTTGAGCCCCGCCCCTCCAACCGCCACCAAGACAGAACCCCACTGGTTCTAACCTACCACCCCACCAACCTCCGTATACAGCGTATCATCCGCCGTCATTTCCTCCAACTCCAAACGGACCCCACCACCAGGGATATATTTCCCTCCCCTCCCCTATCAGCGTTCCGCAAAGACCACTCCCTTCGTGACTCCCTCGTCAGGTCCACATCCCCCACCAACCCAACCTCCACTCCCGGCACCTTCCCCTGCAACCGCAGGAAATGCAAAACTTGCGCCCACACCACCTCCCTTACTTCTATCCAAGGCCCCAAGGGATCCTTCCATATCCGCCACAAATTCACCTGCACCTCCACACACATCATCTATTGCATCCGCTGCACCCGATGTGGCCTCCTCTATATTGGGGAGACAGGCCGCCTACTTGCAGAACGCTTCAGGGAACACCTCTGGGACGCCCGAACCAACCAACCCAACCACCCCATGGCTCAACACTTTAACTCTCCCTCCCACTCCACCGAAGACATGCAGGTCCTTGGACTCCTCCATCGCCAGAACATAACAACACGACGGTTGGAGGAAGAGCGTCTCATCTTCCACCTGGGAACCCTCCAGCCACAAGGAATGAACTAAGATTTCTCCAGTTTCCTCATTTCCCCTCCCCCCACCTTGTCTCAGACGATTCCCTTGAACTCAGCACCGCCCTCCTAACCTGCAATCCTCTTCCTGACCTCTCCGCCCCCACCCCACTCCGGCCTATCACCCTCACCTTGACCTCCTTCCACCTATCACATCTCCAATCTCCCCTCCCCCAAGTCCCTCCTCCCTACCTTTTATCTTAGCCTGCCTGGCACCCTCTCCTCATTCCTGATGAAGGGCTCTGGCCCGAAACGTCGAATTTCCTGTTCCTTGGATGCTGCCTGACCTGCTGTGCTTTAACCAGCAACACATTTTCAGCTCTGATCTCCAGCATCTGCAGACCTCACTTTTTACTAAAGGAGCAAAGGGATCTGGAAGTATAAATACTAAAGACAAAGAATAGTGACACACGTTAACAAGATAATTTTTTTAAAAGTTAATGTTTAAGAAAGAACTGAAAAGTGAAGAACTTGTGGTAAATTTGCATTGAACTAAGTTAGACCATGACTAGAGAGGTACCGTACAATTCTAGCTATGCCTTCACCCTGACATTCATAGATAACTCCAGTCTCGAATTCTTCCACTTATCATGCTCCAATGTTGCCCCTTTGACAAAATGGTAGCACTCTTCAAAAACAAATGTTTTGTGCTGCTGCATAGGTATCCACTGGCTTTAGTCAAGCTAATTTTATACATGACCTGTCTTTTGAATTCCAGTGGAGGAGACCTCATTGCATTAGGTATGTAGTGTCGCCTAGGGATGAAGATACAGTGTGATAATCTCCTGTACAGCTCACTTCTGCAAAATAAAAAATATAATCAGGGATCAATGGGACTGAAACCATGAGTGTTTCAGATATATTCAGACATCAAAAGGTTTTCTTGTTTTTTTGCATCAGTGGAGTTTAAGGTTTGCGCATGAATCCTTATGTACTTCAAATAGAGACTAATCTGATTACTGTAATCTTGTTTGCCAGTGTATATAATAAATGTTTTAGTTGCCCATTGGTCTCTGACTGAAGAAGTATGAAGTTTCTGCTGTATTATGGAGACAGTAAATCTACCTTATTGCTGTACTTAGATTTAATTATATTTCATGTTTGTCATTGACTATTTGGATTTGTTGTAAATACTTATTTTCTTGCAGGTTTTAGGAGAGGTGGCGACCCAGGCATGCCAGAACCCAACCTTCTAAGGTAGGTATCTGAAACTGGCGAGGTCACTCAATTTAATGTACTTATTGTTCTCTGCATAGCCTCCAGTAACCCAGAACTTTGTGTGGGTGATGCACAAGTCAGCCTCTTTAAGTTGTTCCCTGTGTGCAATTACATAAAAAGGTTAAAATGGATTTTGTACTTAAAAGAATTGGCCATGTACTGCAAAAAATAATTAGATGTAACATTACGTATGAATTCTCCTAAATTTTCGATAAAGTGGCATGATGTTGTAGTTGCATGCATTTTACTTTTGGAGTGATTAAAAAGTTGTTTTATATCTGCACTTCATGCAGTGATTTCTCAATCCTACCGAGTGTTTGGACGAAGTTGCTAATTGGAATTACTTTAGTCTCGATTCTGTACAGGTTATAACAGACATAATAGCTAGTTTCTCTATCTAGTGCTTCATTGTAACAGATTTGTCATTGTTTACAGACTGCTAATGTATCACATGTCCAACACAGGAACAGTCTATTCAACTCAATTGTTCAATTTATTCTGCACATAAGCCTTCTATCAACTCTCCTCTTCTAACCTGAACAGCAACATACTCTTCTATTGCTTTTCCCCTCATGAATACTTAATTCCTCTTAAATTCATTGCCATCTGCCTCACCACTCCTTGTAATATATTCCCCACACTGGGTAAAGAGTCAGTTTATTTAAGTTCCCCATGGGATTTATTTCTGATTACCTTGCATTTATGGTCCCTCTGTTTGTTCTATCTGAGAAGCAGAAGCATCTTCACCACATCAATACTAATCTTGAGACTGCTGTTGGGTGGCATTACTGACATTATCATCCCTTTGGCTTTCTAGCTTATTGAGTAGTTTTAAGTAATTATAGTCTCTTATATTTAATTTAAATTTGTCAATGTCGTTTTTATAAGAGAAAAACCTGTTTCTGTTGCCACTTAGAAGAAATTAATGTTGTCCTTTTTGTCTGCATGATTGTCAAATTAGATGTCAATTGCCAGGATTTGTTTATTTTTGTTTACTTAGTTTTATTTCCCTCTTCCTCTTTGGTTTTAGTGTGGCTTTTTACAAGTAGAGCTCTAGTTGTTCAGTGTATGAACTAATTCTACATCCTATTAATGTTCTTTTTTTTGAACATGTCCCACTTATTATTTATTGTTTTACCCATTAGCAGACTTGCCCAGTTTATTGTGCATAAAGTCCATCTCATTACATTAAAGTCAGCCTCACCCAAATTTTGAATTTTAGAATGTTTTAAGTTTCTTCTGGTTAACCACGATACTGAATTTGACGTTATGTTTGTTACTTGGTAGATGTTCACACATTGTAAAGTTGTTATTTAAAATGAACAAAACCAAATTTGTGTGTGGAATGCCTCTCGTTAGTTTCTGCAATAATATATCCCAGAACTATCATGGCACATTCTCAAGAATTTCACTGTATATCTGATTTATGTTTATTCCCATCAGCACAAAAGTTGATGTTCCAATTTAAATCTCTGCCTGTTCTGATGCTTGTCTATTCTCTGAATTTATTTTTGTCATACCCTCCAAGTTGAATTTATGCAGTAGATCATTCAATCTTTTCCTTATATTTCTTGCATCTGTGTAAAGAGTGCTCATTTGGGATATAATTCCTAACCTGCCTTATACTCCAATGTTTTGTTAACATGTCTCTTATTTCTGTTAATTGGTTTAATCATTTCATTCCTTTTTCTCTCCTCTTTATCTATGACCACTAAATCTCAAATTCTGACTGCTGCATAATCTCCCCACTTGACTATATTATGATTAAAGACAAATATCGCTAATATCACAATTAACTTCTTACTCAATTGACTCTTTCCAGTTCTTCTTGAATGACTGAGATGGTTTTATGACTTATTTTTGGTTCTGGTAGCCGAAACATCCTTTTAATTCGGACAACTTGAACACTTTTGAACAAGTTCTGATCAACTTGGAAACTTCTGTACCAACTCTGTTTGTACACTTCACAAACTTTTGTTGTGTGGAAGTTGTTCTCGTAATCAGAAAATATGGCTTGTTTATGCTAATGAAATTTCTCTTTTCAATCTGATTTCTTGATTATTTTGAATTGAAATCAAATCTAAACTAATGGCCCCGATTGTTTTTTCCATTGTGGTAAACTCAAATTGCATAACCATTTTGTCATTTAACACCACAAGTATCCTTAACTGAATTGAGTTTTCTTGAAAATGATACATTTAGGGTGCTATAACAGTTGACTTTCTGACTTGTTTTAAAGGACTACCTTTGCAGTGTTGAAATCAAAACTTAAACCCCAAGTGATAATGTTGTATATCTTTATCACACCGAATTAACCTTCTACTCATTGCTATTAAGAAAACTGGTTTTGACCGTATTTGTTCTTTGAGCTATCTTGTGGAATGGTTGAAGCTGTCAAAATACTTGTCATGAATTGAAATACTCCAATAATGTGATAAAGGAAAAAAAGCAGAATATTATTTAAATTGATAATTACTACAGAATGTCAAGTTGCAAAGATATTTGTGTTCATGAATCACAGTATGCAGGTACTGTAATCAAGCACGTGATGTAATGTTGGCCTTTATCTCCAAGCATATAAAATGGAGGAATATTAATAAAACTATCCAAAGCATGAGATAGCCCAGACCTGGAATACTGTGGACAGTTTTGGTCTACTTATCTAAGGAAATATTTATTAGTATTGGAAGCAGTCAAAAGAAGGTTTGAGGTTGATCCCATGTGTGGAGGAACTGTCTTGAGAAATTGAGTAGATTGTGCATGACTCATTGAGCTACAGAAGAATTAGGTGACTTTATTGAAGCATGCAAGATTCTTAATAGGACTTGACAGCATGGATGTGGAATGGTTGTTTCCCATTATGGGAGAGTCTAGAACCAGAAGGCACAATCTTAAAATAAGGGCAAGAGATGAGGATTTTCATCTGAGGGTAGGGATTCTGTGGAATTCTTTATAACCGAGTGTTGTAGAGACTGGGTTAAGTATATTCAAGGAGTAGGAGAACTTGTAGAGAGAGGAGGAGATTGGATGCTGCCTGACCAGCTGTGATTTTCCAACACCATCCTGTCGACTCTGATCTGCAGTCCTCACCTTTTCCTAAGTGTATTCAAGGGTGAAACTTTTAATAAGGAAGCGAATCAAGGGTTATGGGGAAAATGCAGAGAAGTGGGATTGAGAATTATCAGATCTTCCATGATCTCACTGAAAAGAGGATCAGAGTGAATGGGCTGAATAGCCTATTTCTATTCCTATATAGTAATTAGGAAGATTAATGGATTCTATTTTTTATTTTGAGAAGAACTAAACATAAGTGTAAATATATTATTATGCTTCAGCTGTACTGGACATTGCTGAAACTACATTTTGAATATTGTGTGTAGTTTTGGTCTCAGAATGTAAATGCATTGGAAGTAGAAGCTTAGATTCATTTGAGGCCTTAATCTATGACGATAGATTAGTCAATGTTGGCTTGTTTCCACTGGAATTTAAAACAGAGAGGGGTGACTTGATTGAGTTGTAAAAGATCCTGATTTGTGTTGACAAGGTGGGTATGATAAGGATGTTTGTTCTTAAGGGTCAGTTCAGAAAAGGGGCAACTGTTTCAAAATTAGAGGCATCTCTTTCTTTCACGACAAATGAGGATAATCTTTTGTTTGAGGTGTTTGCTTTTCCTTGCCTTGGAAAGCGATGAGTTGGAATCAGTAAATATTTTTAAGACCGAGAAAGATGAACTCCTGTGAGGCAAAGGGTCCAAAGTTTGAGGGATAGATGGGAATGTGGTATTTGAAAGACAAACAGATAACTATGAACTTTATAGAATGGTGGAGCAGGCTTGAAGGGCTGAGGCGTCAATTTCTGCTCCTATTTTGTATATTTGTATGTCAGTTACCCTGAAACTTAATTGGTTGAAAATTTCTCTGAACATATACTTAGCCACTTGACTACCGTTTTGTAACAAGTTGAATTCTTTAAGAATGGAGATTTAATACATAAAAGCGAATTTTAAAATTAATGTTAAATGAATTCTGAAAAATAGTACTTGCCTGATATGAATCTCAAAAAAAAATTGAGAGATGGGGCAAAGTAGGGAAACTTAAAAGGAGAAATAGTTCATCTTATCATTTTTAATTGTCTATTTTTGTTTTGCTCTTACTGTTAGGGAATTTTGCTGAAGAATATAAGCCAAAATATTTGTAAGCAAAAGAAAATTCCTGGGATCTTCCAATAATTAAATTTTTGAGTTATGGGTGTATTGAGCATCCGTGGCTATTTAGTAAAGAATTGATAAATATCATGTTATTTGTATTACTTATATGAAATTTTTGATGGATGTCCAAAAGCCATATGATAGCTGCGAAGAAAATAACTTATTGGGCTCTGGTGGGGGGAGCACGGTTATCTGCCAAGCCACCAAATCTGGGGTGGGGGGGTGGTGGGTGGTTAGCACAGTTATCTGCCAAGCCAGCAAATCTGAATGAAATTAACCATGGCATCTTAAGATTCTGCAGCCAATACCCATCAGCCTCATATCTGTTCTTAACCGTTTGTTAAAATAAATTGTTGAACTATTCATTGAACATGGTTGATATATTCAGCTTAAGATGGTATGCAGATTGATCACACGGGCTTCAGTCTTGGGTTGATTGTTTTGACATTGTGGATAAAGTTATTTGAGAAAGGAATTTTTTTTGATTTGCTTATTCTTTTTCCTTTTCAGTCTTCTGTATAGGATATTGTGCTCAAGACAATATTTAGCTGTCTCTGGCTGCAGTGATGCTGCTACAGGAAGTTAAAGCTCACAACTGTCATTCTCACCATTCTGTATGGCAGGCAGAGTGGCGTTGGCAGTTTAGGAAACCCCTCTTTCCACTAACCAGCCTGCTCTACATTTTAATAATTCTTACATTTCTAACTTAAATCTGTTCCTATTGACTTTGAGCCATCTGTATGATAGACAAGAGCAAAGTCCTTCTGTCAGTTATATGGAAACACAGAATTTAGGAGCAGGAGATGGCTATTTGACCCTCAAGTCTATTCCATTATTCAATATGATCATGGCAGATCGTTGAACTCAATACCCTAATACCACCCTCCCCCCAATATCCCCTTTTCCCTTTAGCCATGAGCTGTATCTACCTCCTCAAACACTTTCCGTGGTAGCAAATTCCACAGGCTCACCACTCTGGATGAAGACACTTTTTGTCATTCTCTGTCCTAAAAGGTTTACCCCTTATTCTTAAACTGTAACCCCGGGTCTGGACTCCCTGATATTGGGAATATCTTTTCTGCATCTAACCTGTCTTCTGGGTCTGGATACCCCAACATTTTATAAGCTTCTATGAAATCGCCCACCCCTATCATTCTTCTAAATTCCAGTGAATCCTAACTGACACAATTTTTCTTCATAAATCTGTCCTGCCGTCCCAGGATATAGTTTGGTAAGTAAGTGTTCGCTGCACTCCCTTCATAACAAGATAAGGAGACCAAAACTGTACACTATTTCAGGTGTGGCCTACCCAACGCAGTGTATAATTGCAACAAGACATTTTTGTTCCTGTATTTGAATTCTCTGTTATGAAGCATAACATGCAGTTTGCTGCCTTTACTGCCTGCTGCATTTGCACAGTTACTTTCAGTTACTAGGATGACCAGGTTTCATTTGAAGATTCCCCTCTCTCAATTTACAGCCATTCAAATAACAGTCTCCCATCCTATTTTCCCAACCAAATTGGATAACCTCACACATATCTGCAAAATACTGCACCTGCCATGCATATGCCCATTCACTCTACCTGTCCAAATCACACTGCAATACCCCCTCTACACCCTCCTCACAGCTCACCCTCCTACCCAACTTTGTGTCATCTGCAAATGATGGAACTAAATAGAATCTCTCAACATCTAAATTATTAACATATATTGTGAATAGCTGGGGTCCTGCTATGTGATTTTCTACACGGCATTTCGTCTGGAACCATTGGGCAGAAACTAAATACATCCTCTGTAGAATAAAAACAAAGGGACACTTCCGTGGAGATACTTCAGTTTTGTATGAAGAACTTTGGGAGAAAAGCAGTCACCTTCTTAGGAAACAAAAATATGCAGGGACAAGGAAAAATACTACAATCTGAATTTCTTTTATTTTTATAAAACTTCTGTATTTACTTATCATAATAGATAATTTTGTTTTGAGGTTGCACATTGGCCTTTTCATGTTGATCGCAGTTGAATGCCCTAAGATGGAGAAATTGAAATATTAATTATTTGATCAGTTGTTCTATGATTTCTCAGTTATACCCCACAACTTGAGCAGAGTGGGCTAGATGTTAAGATTTGTCTTCTCACAGCTAGGCCTGTGCTCCTGACCTCATTCTGAAGAATGCTCTTTTGATGCTGTTTCTCCTGTGGAGAACAGATGAAATGAGCATAGAGTACTCTATGCTACTTTCTCCCCACCCCCACCCTCCTCTCATTTATCTCTGCACCCTGCAGGCACTCTGCCTCTATTCTTGATGAAGGGCTTTTGCCCTAAACGTAGATTTTCCTGCTCTTCTGATGCTGCCTGAATTGCTGTGCTTTTCCAGCACCACTCTAGTCCAGACTCTGGTTTCCAGCATCTGCAGTCCTTGTTTTTAACCGAAGAGATGAAATGTACAATTAACAGTCATGGCCTGCTTATTTGAAGTAAAACAGTGGGCTGAAATAATCAGAGATACTAATTGCTTCATTCTAGTGGCAGTGAATTCAATGATACGCTATTCAGTTTCTCAAGCCTGATGTGCCATTTAGTTAGATCACAGCTGAGCTGTATCTGAATTGCATTCACCTGCCTTGGTTTCATATACTTCAATACTCTTAGCTAATTAAAAAAAGTCTTCATACAGTTTTCAGTTGGCCTACCTCTCACCTCTACAACTAAATCCAAGTGGACTGTTTTCATTTTTAAATGTTTTGCTGAACTGCAATAATCAGATAATTTGCTTGCCTTTAGCTTTCCTGGCTCTTCAGTCTCATTCACATTCTTATTTGCAAAAATGCAGCTGACGTTCCTAATTTTCTTACCGAAGTGCACCATCTCGCATGTAGCTGTTAAAGTTAATTTACCGTGTAACTGTCTCGTCTGCAAGTTTTCTGATGTCCTTTTGTTTCATTCTTCTGTTGTACTGCTATTTGATATTGTATTGCTTGTTCCTGAGTTCAAATTATTAATGTTAATTAGAACTGTACCTGCACCTCTCTTTGTGGAACTGTACATTATACCTTCCAACTTGGGGAAAAAATGTATCTTTACAATAGCTCTCTGTTTCCTATATTTTGTAAGTCAATTTGCTTAGTTAGTTGACACTGCTCCAAATGTCTCCTATCCATTATCTTCTAACTGTTAACACAAGGTTGCATATCCAGTCCTTCGTAACTGCACCTCATTACAGTCATTTAATCAGAACAGTCTTTGTTTATTTGTGTACAATTTAGTTGCATTCACAATTTAATTGTCTGCACTTTTGATTTCTAGTTTGCTGTGGGGATGAAAACAGTGCAGCAGAAGTTCTACATTTCCATTTTGATTAGAAGTACTCTCTGAAGAAAATTGGGAAGAACAGACCATTGCAGTTGGCAGGTGCAATGCCTGTGTTCACTATTTTACTGATCTACAGCAGTAGATTTTCCAGCAGGGTAGTTATGGGCTGTCTTGTTTTCCTAAAAAATTAGCTGCATTTGTGGCTACTGTGTTTCAGTTTATGTAACCTTCTTATTGGGAAGAAATAATCGAGAGAAAATTTATCCAAAAAATGGCTAGATAAAATTTGCAGCATGCATGTTTGTAAGTTTGCTTGGTTTAAAAGCTAAGTAATCACACTTTTAAAATGTGAAGCTGCATTGTATAAACCTGCATATAGTGAATAATCTAACTATTGAGTTTTTGTTAAGATAATGCATTTAATACTTGAGTACTAATTCCTGGATATACTTTACTTGAAAATGTTGTAATTTTCATGTTCATGATGTACTTTATAAGTTTTGCTTTGAGATTTGACTATTGCAATGGAAATGTGAATTGGATATTTGTCAATTTTATTAGTTTTCATTAAACCAACAATAAACTCATTGTTCTTGTGTTACTGATTATACAAAAAATTGTGTGTATGGTAGCCTAAAAAATATTGTCTTCCTTCCTCATATAGGGTAAAATATTATACTGTTATGTAATGAATGTTAATAGCAAAAGTCTTTTGGGGAAACCACATCAATGTCATCAGGGTTAGGACCAAATTCTTGTACACCCTGCCTACTATAGATGGACACAGAATTTGGAAAGGAATTTCAGAGGGAGAAACAGATCACAATTTGGAATTACTTCTTTAATTGAAGTCTGCAGATAATCTCTCCATAGCATTCAACAAGTAGAGAGAGGTTTCAAGGTGCAGGTTAGAAATTCAATTCCATTTTAGTTTTTGGCACTGAGTGTTGTTTTGTCTCTGATGGACAAGCTTATAATTCAGTAGTTTGTCCATTGTTACTGAAACTCTATTCCAAGAAATCTAGGTGCATTTCATTCTCTCTTGCCAGAAATAAAGCAGGTAGAGTTTATTGCCAATTTATCTGGTATCACCGCTGGATTTGCAGAGGTTGAAGAGCCACCTGGCCTTGAAATTCCCCTTTTCCATCTCCTACACAACTACCTGGCGTGGCATAAGACGTCCTTGCATCACAGTTATTCTGTGTCATTGTTGATTATTCCCCACTCAAAATCATTTGTAGAATGACTTCCAGGTTCCAGTCACAAGGACAAAAGCATTTTAGGAGGGAATGGCAGTTTTGAGATGTGTTGACTTCTTTTCACACATTGCTCCCTCAGTGCCTGCGACCTGGGTTCGATTCCACCTTCTGGCAACTGTGTGGAGTTTATACATTCTCACTGTGTCTGCATGGGTTTCCTCTGGGTGTTCCAGTTTCCTCTCCTGTTCCAAAGATGTGCAGGTTAGGTGGCTTGGCCATGCTAAGTTGTCCATTGTGTCCAAGTATTGTATAGACTGGGTGGTTTAGCCATGGAGAATTGCAGGGTTACAAGGATAGGGTAGGGGGCTGGGTCTGTTTGGGATACTTTGGTGTGGACTCAGATTGAATAGCCTACAGTAGGGATTCTATAATTCTATGCTTCACTCTCCATCCCGATCAGTTATCCAGCAGCTCAACAGCAAGCCAAACCTGGGTTTCCATGTAGCTCCTACTCCTTTTCAAGGATGATATTGAGCTTTAGCCACAGCAATTAATTGTTCCATACTGCTGGCTACACAATAATTAGGAGATGACCATAATTCCAACACCTTGGTTTCAAATAGTGCCCTTAAACTGCTTAAACATTCCAAGAGTTTTTAAAGGAATATTTTTAAACCATGTTTAACACTGAGCCAGGTAAGAAGATACAAGGATAATATACAAAACTTTTGGCTAAAAACCAAGTTTTTTCAAAACATTCATAGAAATGCAGAGGAGTTAGGGAGAGAATTCGAGAGCTTTGTACCCAGTGGTCTAAAGGCAATGATGAAGTGATTAAAACTGGGGATGTGCAAGAGTCAGAGAAAAATGAAAACCTTATCAGGAGATTCTTCTTTCTCAATTGGCAAACTTGGCATTTCAGAAATGGGCAAAGACTGCAAATAGTATGAATATTATTAGGGTCATACGGATGTACAGCACAGTCTAATTCAGCCATGCCGACCAGATATCTGAAATTGATCTAGTTCCATTTGCCAGCTTTGGTCCATATTCCTCCAAACCGTTCCAATTCATTTACCCATCTAGACACCTTTAAAATGTTGTAATTGTACCAGCCTCCTCCACTTCCTCTGGCAGTTCATTCCATACACACAGCTGCCTCTGCATGAAAAAATTGCCCCTTTGGTCCCCCTTTTCAATCTTTCCCCTTTCGTCTTAAACCTATGCTCTCTAGTTTTGGACTACCCTATCCTGGGGAAAAGAACTTGGCTGTTCACCCCATCAATGCACCTCATGATTTTATAAATCTTTATAAGGTCATACCTAAGTCTCTGATGGTCCACAGAAAATAGTCCCAGCCTATTCATTCTCTCCCTATAGCTCAAACCCTCCAACCCTGGCAAAATCCTTGTAAATCTTTTCTGAACCCTTTCAAGTTTAGCACCATCCTTCCTATAGCAAGAAAAGCAGAATTGAATGCAGTATTCCAAAAGTGGCCTCCCCACTGTCCTGTACAGCCGCAGCGTGACATTCAAACTCCTATACTCAATGCATTGACCAATAAAGACAAGCATACCAAACGCCACCTTCACAACCCTATCTACCCATGGACTCCACCTCCAAGGAACTATGAACTTGCACTCCAAGGTCTTTTGTTTGGAAACACTCCCCAGGAATGCCCTTAACTCCTGCCCTGATTTGTCTTAACATAATGCAGCACCTCATGTTTAACCAGATTAAACTCCCATCTGCCACTTCTCCACCCATGTTATCAATGACCCATTGTATTCTGAGGTAGCCACCTTTGCTGTCCACTGCAGCACCAATTTTGGTGTCATCTGCAAATTTGCTAACCATACCTCCCATACACACATCCAAATATTTTATATAGATGACAAATAACAGTGGACCAGCAACGATCGCTGTCACACAGTGTTGGTCACAGGCCTTCAATCTGAAATGACACTCAACTGCCACCCTCTGTCTCCTGTGTTCTGGCCAATTTTGCATCTAAATGGCTAGTTCTCCCTGCATTCCATGTGAACTAATCTTGTTAATCAGTCTACCATGTGGAACCTTGTTGAGCGCTTTGTTGAAGTCCATACAGACAACATCCACTGCTCTGCCCTCATGAATCCTCTTTGTCACTTCTTCAAAGAACTCAGTTAAGTTAGTCAGATACAATTTCCCACACACATCCATGTTGTGTATCCCTAATCAGTGCTTGCCTTTCCAAATAAATGTAAATCTGTCCTTCAGAATACACTGCAATGACTTGCTCACTGTCTATAGTTCCCTGGCTTTTCCTTACCACTTTGTTAAATAATGGCATCATGTTAGCCAACCTGCCTTCTTTCAGCAAGTCACCTGTGGCTATTGATGTTACAAATATCTCAGCAAGGGGCCCAGAAATCATTTCCATAGCTTCCCACAAAGTTCTAGAATACACCAAACCCACTCCCAAGGATTTATCCACCTTGCGATTTAAGATGTCCAACACTTCCTTGTCTGTAATATGAACACTTTTCAAAGAACAATACAGCACAGGAGCAGGCCCTTCAGTACTCACAAGTCTGTGCTGTCATATTTTTACTGTACATACTATTACTGTCTTACAGGATCCATATCCCTTTGCTCCCTTCCTAGTCATGTATTTGTCCAGGTGCTTCTTAAATGCTGCTGTTGTGTCTGCTTCCACCACCACCTCTGGCAATACATTCCAGACACTCACCACCCTTTGTGTGAAAAACTTGCTTTGCACATCTCTTTTAAACTCTTTCTCCCAGTTCAATATCCATCCTACCAGCTCACCCTGACATCATGTGACTTTATCTTTTCTGCCAGTCTGCGACGAGGGACCTTATCAAAGGCTTTACGGAAGTCCATGTAGACATCATCAACTGCTTTTCCCTCATCGATCATTTTCATCACCTCAAAAAACTTGATCAAGCTAGTGAGGCATAACCTCTCCAACACAAAACCATACTGTCTAATGCTAATAAGTCAGTTTGCTTCTAAATTGTCCCTGAGGATCTTTTCCAATAATTTCCTTATTTCAAGACATCACCATCTATCTCCCAAAGTTCTCTAGCTTCCATATCCTTCTCCACAGTAAACACTGATGCAAAATGCATGGTTCATATCATCCATTGCCTGCGGTTCCACTCACAAGCAGCCTTGCTGATCTTTGAGGGGCCCTATTCTCTCCCTAGTTACACTTTTGTCCCTAATGTATTTGTAAAATCCCTTTGGATTCTCCTTAACCCTATTTGCGAAAGCTATCTCGTCTCACCTTTTTGCCCTCCTGATTTCTCTCAAGTATACTTCTACTACCCTTATACTCCTAGGGATTCACTCAATCTCTGCTGTCTATACCAGACATATGCCACCTCCTATTTCTCGACCAGGACCTCAACTTCTCTAGTCATCCAGCATTCCCTATACCTGCCCGCCTTGCCCTTCACCGTAACAGGGACAGTCTCTGAACTCTCGTTTTCTCATTTTTGAAGGCTTTCCACTTTCCAGCCTTCACTTTACCTGGGAACATCCGCCCCCAAGCAATTTTCGAAAGTTTTTGCTGAATACCTCAAAATTGGCCTTCCTCTAATTTAGAACTCTGACTTTTAGACCAGGACTGTCCTTTTCCATAACTATTTTAAAACTAATAGAATTATGATCACTAGACCCAAAGTGCTCCCCCATCAACACCCCAGTCACTTGCCCTGACTTATTTTGCAAGAGTAGTTCACTTTTTGTTCCTTCTCTGGTATGGAATAAGAAAATTTCCTTGTACACACTTACCAAATTCCTCTCCATCCGATCCTTTAGCACTATGGCAGTCCCACTCTAATTTTGGAAAGATAAAATCCCCTACTATTACCACCCTGTTATCATTCAGAAGCACCATTAAAATTGGAGAAAGTCCCAAAATATTTCATGCAGCTGTAATACAGGCATGGGCATTGAGCCAAAGCAGGATAAATCACTGACGCTAAGCTAAGAAATGTTGGTTTTATGAGCGGTCTCATAGGAGGAAAGGGAGTTGGAGAGAGAATCCCAAGGTATGGGAGGTAGATAGTAGAAGGTCTAGAATCAAATGTTGGGCCGGTGAACACTCCCAGACATTGAGTTATTTACTATAAACATGCAAATTCGATATTACTTTGCATTTTGTTTTTGGTTTGGAGGACAGAGATCATTTGCTGAAAAGCAATTTCACAGCTTGCATCTATGGAGCACAACTAAGATGTTTACTGTACTATGCAATCTGGGCTCTTAGCTGGGATTGCACTGTGTTTAATGGCCTTGGTGTGCCAAATGTTGTCAATTTATCCTGTAGCCTCAGAGAATGCACGAAGTTAGTTTATGATTTGAAACACGTTCAGCAATGAGCCCAGCTTTGTTGCTGTCCGCAGTTTTTGTGCCAATGCTGTCGAACAATCTACGTCTAAGTAGGAAGGATGTATTTCATGCTGAAAGTTAATTCCGATGTTAATTGATAGTTTGTATTATTGCTTTGACACAGTGATTCATATTTAAAAAGTGTAAGTAGTGGTTTGAAAAATCAAGAATTTTTTTTGCATTATTGCTAATACTTAGTGCTTCCCAAAAAGCAGAAATGCATAACAAACATTGCAATAGATGCAGCCTGTGGTTTCTAATCGTATTCACCATTTAAAAAAAAATCTCATCATTGAGCAATCTAAATTTTCGAAAACAATGAGTTAAAGATGTTCTGTGACAATTCCTTTCTGATAGACATTTACCCAGAACTTAATATTAGGTCCTCTTGAGGATTGGACTGATTTGGGGCCGCAGACAATTTATACAGATTTCATGAACATGATACAGAAACTGAGTATAGTAACTACCAGCTACTGGATGTATTATGAAACTGATCTATCTGCTTGTTAGGTAGAATTTAAAGATCTGGTGGCACAATGTCAAGAAACCATCTTGTGGGTAGCTTACAGAACCCGAATACTTGTTTGGTAGTATGGAATTTGAGTACTGCTGAAAAAAATCATTTTCTCAAAGCATTTTGTCTTGAGCTCCTCAGAATAATTTACAAGAAATAAACAAAGAAAGAACAAACAACATTTATACTTTATGAGAGTCGGGTGCTGGTTGATTCACAAGTGGATTCCGATTAATAGAAGTGTTACCATGGAGAATCCAGTAGTTAGATGATGACTAACAGTTAACTGCCAAACATTGTTTACATATTAAACCAGGCTTGTTAACTCTGGTCAAGACCTTCTGAGAAATGAACCAATTAATGACTGTTACTTCTTTTGCTGATTTAAATAGATTCAATTCATATGCATGTTATTTGTGTATACAAAGAGCATAATCCCATGTATCAATGCAAGGAGCTTCCAGAATGGCCAAGTGTCCCACACTGAGCCAAACTGACAATCCTAAATTTGTTGTCAGCTAACCTTTTGCATATTCATGATTAGCAAATGTTAACCAATCACAGAATCACATGCAATGTTGGACACCCATATTTTAAAGTTTGCATTTGATTTGGAATAGTCAATACATTGCCTGTTGTGAACAGCCAAAGGGGTGTGGTGTTTGATATGATCTGCCAATCTTTGGGACGTATGGTCTACTACCCAGCAACGCACTGGCATTGAAATTCATACACCACATCACTCATTTGTGCAAAAGACAGAACATCTTTCTGGCTTGAGGACAGCACATTCGTGGCAAACACATTTGTGTTGCTGCATGAACCTGAGTACTGTTGCAAAGCGAGATGTATTTCCCAAGTGTTTAATCTTGCACTTATCAAGGCGAACACAAAAATGCCAAATTTCAAACAATCACAGCAGTTCTTCAAGAGAAGAAATGGCTACAATTGGTTGGCAGGCCAACTCCAATTGGATGAACCATTGCCATGGAGAAAGCAATGAGGCTCCCAAGTGCCTGTGTATTCATAAAAAGTATAACATTTGAACATATATCTTTATTTGCAGAGAATGTGTCCCTGCATATGAATGCACATTGTTAAGAAATAAATCACATTATGAATTCAACTGATTAACTAAAACTGGTTGCTAATGTCACTATTAGCACACTCTGGATTGCTCAGAAACTCCTATCTAATCATGAAAGCCCATCTATACTAAATGTTTTGTACTAGAACTGTAAGCATATCACCATCACCTCCTATCTTCACCCATCTAACGCCATCCCACTTACCTTTGTCCTAGCCCCATTCCCCACACCCCCTATTTATCTCTCAATATTCTTTTCCCTCTCCAGTCTTGAAGAGAAGTCCTGCCCAAAACACACTTCGGATGCTGCCTGACCTGCTGTGCCTTTTCTAGCACCACACTTCATCAACTTTGTTTGAATTCCATGTCAATTGGGGGGCTATAAGAGAAATAGAGAAGACAAAATGCATTAATAGCAAGAAATAAAGATACAGAAATGAAATATAATTTTTTTCAGTCGTCCATCAATAAAATCAGAGAGTATTACACTCCACCCTTTGTAAAAGTTTATTTTCAGTGTCAGAGATGTATTTGATTATAATTAAGGCTTGCCACATTGTTAAGAATACTTATACTGAAATGGGTAATTTCTAACTTTTTGTGTTGTGTTTTGACCATATACAAGCAATAGTAGCATTATGCCATTTCAGTGCAGTGTTCATTATTGATTTTCTTCAGCTTTTGGACGAGCAGGGCAATCTTCAAATTTCCATATTAATGGAATCCATGTGTGAAATCTGCAATTTGTGTTGTCTGAAATCCACATAAATGAAAGTGAATGCTACTAGCCTTCGCTGATGCTTCTACTGAAAAGTACTGCCCATTGCTTCCATGTTATTATATTTGCACAATCAGTATTTCATAAATAGAAAATCTAAATTCTTAGCTATATGGTAAAAATTTATTTTTTGGATTTAATGATCTTACAATATTACCTTCATTACTGCTAATAGATATTCCAACAATATATTAAGCCACTTCTTTGGTTTCTTTTTGAATGAGATTTTTGTGTTCATTAAAGCAAGTCAATTAAGAATTAGACAAATACAGAACTTATCTTTATTATTCCCTAATGTCAACATCAAGTTCTTATATAAAAGGTACAAATTTCTGCTTCACAGGTATCCAAACCTCAAACTTCTTGAATCAGGAAGTTTTTTTTTAACTTTCACATTAGCAACCTTTGGAATTTGTGTAAAATTGCCAAATTTAATGTCGCTCTATCTTGTGTTGAGGATAACCCTGTGCAATGGGCTGATGTAAACCATGACTGACCATTATTGTCAGCAGGGAGAGAAGATCTTTTTGTCCCTTAGTTTGGGCTGAAATGAACTGAGTATTCTCACTTATTGTACCATGAAATCACTGGCAAACTACATTTCTTAAAAGAATGCTTTACATAAATTTTCCCACCAATCCATGAAAAGGCACTGATTCCAAACATTTAAGTTATTAACAGAATACTTTCTATTGTTGATACTACTTTGTTTTCTCCTTGTACATTATCATTTTTAATAAACAATACAAAAGAATGGCAGACAAGTGGAAGGGATAATCAAAATATCTCTTTTATTCTGTTGTTCCCACAGTGTCAAGTGTAAAGCGTATAAAATATATTTACTTTGAATTATTTTATTATTCATTTGAACCACAGAAGTTTTAAATATTGCATAATAACTTATTTTAAATATTCAGAAAAACTCTACTTAGGGATTTCATTTTGGATGCCATATCATGTTTTAGTGTGACACCAGCAGCAGTTATCACAGTACAATAATACCATTATACTTCAAGAACTTTAGATTCACAGTCATTGTAAATAAATAAGTATTAATTTTAAATATTATAAATAACAAACTGTATTGCGATTTTCAGTTTCACAGAACTTAACTAAAACTTTTGGTTCTGAATATCGAACAACATTGTCATCTGCTATAAAAGCAGATCTCATCCAAAAACTCCTATGAACTAAAACGTTCATACAATTTTACTATTGCTGTCATAATGGACCAACTGGTAGGGATTCAATTCATGAATCGAATGGCTCGAATAGTACTTTCCATGAAGAGTGCAAAGTTTCTAAGAATCATGTGAATCTTCAATTGCTTGTCCCATACACTTCTAGGAAGCTCCTCTGGAGTGATAACCTCTTTGTACTGGTGAGTAATATTTTCTTGAACTTTGTTCTAGAAAACAGAGATAAACAGCATCAATTTAGTCGCTAGTCTAAGAATTTGGTGCTGGCTTGATTTACATTGCTGATTATTTAATGCTTATTAATACTCACAATGGCACACAGTCAAAGGATGTTAATAAGGCTAGTACTAAAACATTTGCTGTAATTTATCCAAGTACAGATTGCATTTTTTCTGTAGCTGAGCCTCAGATTTTGGATCTCTGCAAAGTTTGAGGACAAACCTTTGGAATTCAATGATTGTCTTAAGTCAGTACCCTAAGTTTTTACTAGCTATGATTAAAATAATGAACCAGTTGAAAAAAGTATTGTCTATGTAAGGGATTATTTTTGATTGCTTGCCTACATGTTTCAGTGTGGAACAGTATTCAGTAAGTACGTCAATTCCATAGAAATGATTCTCGACTTGTGTTACTTGCAAAAACAAAATTGGAAGAACAAATTTTCCAGTTTAAAGTCTTTACTTTTGAGACTTGACAGCTAATTCTACAAATGAGCACTCTTGGCAGGGAATGATACTTAGAGAGGGGGCATTAGCTGAAAATTGTGATCCATCAATGCCTGCTTTTCTGTCCAGTTAAATAACTTTACACAAAAGCAGGTCTACCATTTTCCAGACAGTAGTCTTTGTGAATGCCAGCTGCTGAATTTAACACTTTGGAGCCCATCTCCTATGTGATATCTATTCACTTGACTGCTTAATCAAATTTAGCCACGTAAGAATTTTTAAGACCAAAGAGCACTTTTTATGAGCAAATTTCCAATCTGCTATGCATTAGTGAAGCTGTTAACTACAGGATATATTTGTCCATGTATAATTTCAAACAGAATCAAATAATAACTTTGATATTCTTATCTATTATTTACACTGATTACAATTCTTGCATGAATGTTGGCTACAAACATTAGATAATTTGCTGTAGAAATGTGATTTGTCTTGATCTACTGATTTCTAGTTACGTATTTGTTATTCTAACTGGCTTAATAATAGATCATGCTCTTTAAACAGTGATTACCTGGAAAATGAGCAAATCAGCCAGGTTTTTCGTGCTGACCAGCAGTAAATCCACTTGCTGTGTTTCGTCTTGAATCCATTGATTCACAAACAATAAATGTTTTTTGTATTCCTCAAGGCCCTTGACAATCTTTACCAAACATTTTTTCTGCAAAAAAAAACGAGACTTTCTAATGTTTTTGAGCATTGTCAGCAACAATTATTATATCATAGAGAAATCTATACATTCAAATCTGAGCAAAATTTACACAAGGAATCACCAACACGTGAAAGTTATCTCTACTTTGCTGATGGTCTAGTACATTTCTACAAAAAGGGAAACACACAAATCATACCATTGGTTGCAACAAGGAAAATGTAGGAAATTTGTTTTGACGATTTTAAAAGGAAATAATGACTTTGCATTTCCATAGTGTTTTCAGAACCTCGGGTCATTCCTAAGCACTAAAGCCAGTTAAAAGCATTTTAAAAATAGTCTTGTTATAACACAGGGAAAAACAGCAGCTAATTTTTGCACAGAGCAATCAGATAGTGGCTTGATAGATTTTTTGGAAGAGTTTGTTTTTGAATATCAAATGATAGACTTGAAAATATTACGCAAAATTACAAAAGATAATGGATTTCCCATAATCTAATAGATGCTCCCATGAACCTAGCCCTACAAATGGACCCCACCACCAGGGATATATTTCCCTCCCCACCCTTATCTGCTTTCCGCAAAAACCGTTCCCTCCACGACCACCTGGTCAAGTCCACGCCCCCTAACAAGCCACTCTCTACTCCTGGCACCTTCCCCTGCCACTGCAGAAATTGCAAAACCTGCGCCCACACTTCCCCCTCACCTCCATCCCAGGCCCTAAAGGAGCCTTCCACATCCATCAAAGTTTCACCTGCACTTCCATACGTCATTTATTGTGTCCGTTGCTCCCAATGCGGTCTCCTCTACATTGGCGAGACTGGACGCCTTCTTGCAGAGCACTTTAGAGAACATATATGGGACAACTGTACCAATCAACCACACCGGCCTGTAGCTGAACATTTCAACTCCCCCTCCCACTCTGCTGAGGACATGCAGTTCCTGGGCCTCCTCCATCGCCACTCTCTCACCACCCAATGCCTGGAGGAAGAACACCTTATCTTCCGCCTTAGAATCCTTCAACCCCAGGGCATCAATGTGGACTTCACCAATTTCGTCACTTCCCCTCCCCCCACCTTACCCCAGTTCCAACCTTCCAGCTCAGCATGACCTGTCCCACCTGTCAATTTTGCTTTCCACCTATCCACTCCACCCTCCTCTCTGACCTACCACCTTTACCCCCACCTCCATCCACCTATTGCACTCCCAGCTACCTTCTCCCCAGTCCCACCCCCGAGGTTCCCAGCCTCATTCCTAATGAAGGGCTTTGGCCTGGAACATCGACTCTCCTGCTCCTCGGATGCTGCCTGACCTGCTGTACTCTTCGAGCACCACACTCTCGACTCTGATCTCCAGCATCTGCAGACCTCACTGTCTCCTTTGTTTTTGTGATGTTTGTTCATACATTCCATAAACATATTGAAGAAATATTTGAACTAAAAAATAATTACTATCTTTCAGGATGTGAAAGGAACTTGGGTTAAACTGCTAGTGACATCACTAAATGTTGATTCCCTGGTAAAGATCAAAAATTAATGACCTGACAGGTTAATTCTATTTCTCCCTCTCCACAGATGCTCCCTGACCTGCTGAGCGTTTCCAATTTGTTTTATATTTTGAATATGGTTTCAAAGATAAAGGCTATGTTTCAGTATGATGGATAACTTTGTTTTTGAATATAAGACAATAGACTTGAAAATATTATGCAGAGTTACAACAGATAATAGATTCCCCATAATCTAATAGATGCTCACATAAACCTAACCCAAATTATAGCAAACGATTGACAAATTAAACTTTTGCAATATCTTAAATGCTTAGCATAACCTTAGAAATGTTTCAGTTGGATAATCTGTAGCTATGAATGCACCGGGTTTATTTTATCTGAAATTTATTGTGGTTCAGTGAAATGCCTGTCTATAAGATAATTAATGCATAATGTAATATCATGAATAAAATGGTTAGCACTGAGCTGCATTTTTGATTTATTCTGACTGTTGCTCAGGATCACAAAAATTGGTATTTGTTCTTAATCTTCAATTAATTATTTTATAATAAAGTTTCAATTGTCAATCATTCAATATAGAATCTACTGTACATCTATGACAGCACTGCTACTCTATTATACTTAATATATAGGATTCCGGAGCTAATTTAACTGGCAATAGAATCAACAAGGGAAGTTTCAACTTATTGTTGTGGAGATGTGAGGATTAGGAATGCTGCATTTGGTCCTGAATAGTCCTCTCAACCTCTCACCCCAGGCTTCCCTCACAGTGATCACAACCTCACCACCAGCTGCATCAAGTTGCTTAACTTGGCACATTCACTTTAACTTCAATTAAATTGAGACACAGATCTCAAATCAGCCACAACTTCTGCTGTGAAATGGATAAGCCACTAACGTGCTCCATAATACAAACTGAGGGGCTGGACTCACAACACTACAGTGTCACAATCCCAATATTGGCAGGAGAATATACTCAGTTCACATCAGCAGTTTCAATTCTAAATTAGGCAATAAGTTACATAGGAGTGAGTTGGCACAAAAGTGTAGTCTAACAAATATGTAGCAAGTAAAGCTTTAGGGAAGCAGGGGTACATTTCTTAAAATGTTTAGATATTATTACCCAGTCAACTACCATGATCTGATTAAAGGCCTCATGCAGTGAGTTTCTGAAGTTTAACACATCCTATGCCCATTTTATATCCACAAAAAAATCAAATATTTATCCACTGACAACACCTTCAGTAATGTACTGGTTGAATTAAAAGGGCAAAATGCAGTAAGGTCAGGGCAGTATAGGCAAAAGCAGATGCTATTCAGAGATGTTACTACACACGTCTGAAGCGAGTGGGGCTTGATTTCAGGATGCCTGGTTCAGAGACAGGGACACTGCCAGTGTACCACAAGAGACCTCGCATACTTGACTAATGCTCCTACAGTAAATAAGATGACTGACAATGCACAATGAGTGGCCGAAGCACAGATACAATACATATTCAATGCATAGAGGGATATCCCTGAACATCATCAATAATGCGTCATTTCACTGAAATTTACCACGTGAAGGGAACATCGTTTTTGACAATCTTCGAAATGAAAGTGCCTTACCTTTTGGAAGGTCCTGCTGAAACACCTGTCTCTCTTTGCCAGTTGGGGCAACTGCATGTTGTGCATCTGGAGTGAACTCATGTCCCCGTCACACAAGAGGAAAAAGTCACACAACTGGAAAAGAAGCCGCACTTATTACAATACAGTCAGCGCTAAGAGCCAGATGAACATAGAAGGGTTCTATTCATCAATCTAACAACATCTAATGAATTACAATCATTTATTTCTTCTCACAGAGGGGCGCGATTGCAGGTCACCAGGAAGGTTTATTCAAATATTTATCTCACCTGCCGGTCGCGCAGTTCCACGGCAACACTCCGGATGAAAAGAGCCAAAGGTTCAAGATTCGGATTTCCAGCGCTGGGGGGTGTTCCAGTTGTAGAAAGGTCTGCAGAGTCTCCGGAAGCTTCAGGGAGCGGGGAGACAGCAACAGGAACCATCCAGACGGCTGTCACCCCCATCACCAAGAGTAGGACAGACTGGCAGAGATCTGGAAAGGAGAGAGAGGGAGACAAGAAAACAACAAAGGCAGTCAGTAGCGGTTCTCCCCGGAGACAGGGACCACGGGCAGAACTCAGAGAGCAGCAGCTTGTACTAACAGTGCAATGAGGACATGCTGAGGGTCACAGGCTCGCTCTCCCGGATTCTCTGTCTGGGGCTGTCTTGGGATCGAGTACTCAGACCTTCGCGGTGACTGGGCCGTTTATTTATTGCTGAGGGTAACTTTCTTGGATTCCCCAACGGAAACCCCAATAACTTGTTTTGAAATCCGCGACTTTACTTCCCTCTGAGAGGAATATCCAGTGAAGGGGAAAAAGAGTGTCATCTTTTTTTTAAAGAAACTGCAAGTTTGTAAATATTTTCTGTGGAGTGAAACTGCAACCAATGAGTGTGAACTGAAGTGACAGGGCTGTCACATTTAAGGGGGAAAATGATTGAGAAATAAACAAAAATTTACGAATATTTTAACAAGGTACTAAATGAAAGCAGTTTAACATAATCATTTCTTTCATCCCTTTTGCTCCTCTCTCTCTCTCCCTCAAAATAGGAAGTTAACTGTACTCTGATCACATCCTTGATGTTATTGGCATCTCTTTCTGGAGGTTAAACCTAGGCACAGGTACAGAGTACAATGCTTCAATCACCAAGGTGGAGAAATATTTTCCCCTGCAATTAGTGTGCAGCACATTTTATAGTCTCCATTTATAATCAGGTTTTACTAGGGGTTGGGGTGCCAGAACTAAAATAAAAGATGCAAAAGGCAAGCAATCAGTGATCATAGAGTCCTACAATACACGAGAAACAGACCCTTCGGTCCAACCAGTCCACGCTGATTATAATTCCAAACTAAACTAGTCCTGCCTGCCTGCTCCTGGCCCATATCCTTCCAAACCTCTTTTATTCCTGTACTTATAAATATCTTTTAAACATTGTAACTGTGTCTGCATCCACCACTTCCTTAGGAAGGTCATTCCACAGGTCAACCATCCTCAGTGTAAAACAAATTGGCCCTCTTGTCTTAAAATCTCTCTTCAATCACCTTAAAACTGTGTCCCCTCATCTTGAATCATCCTAAGGAAAAGACATCTACCATTAACTCTACTTATACCCCTCATGATTTTATAAACCTCTATAAGGTCAGCTCTCAACCTCCTACACTCCAGTGAAAAAAATCCCAGCCTATCCAGCCTTTCTTTATAATTCAAACCTTGCATACCTGCCAGCTTCCTGGTAAATCTCTTCTAAATGCTCTATAGTTTAATAACTGGGCAATCAGAACTGGATACAGCCTTCCAGAACAGGCCTCACCAATGTCCTGTACAACCTCAACATGACTTCCCAACTCCTATACTCAAAGAATAAAAACAGAAAGTACTGGAGGAACAGATTTGGCAGCATGTGTAAAGGTGGTTGATAAAGTTAAAAATCACACAACACCAGGCTATTTGGAAGCAGTAGCTTTCAAAGTGCTGCTCCTTCACCAGGTGGTTGTGGAGGTTAAGATCATGTTCACAACCTCTTAACGTCTACAACCACTTGATGAAGGAGCAATGCTGTGAAAGCTAATGCTTCCAAATAAGCCTGTTGGACTACAACCTAGTGTTGTGTGATTTTTTTAAACTTTGTCCACCCCAGTCCAATACGGCACCTCCAACTCATGTGTAGAGAGGGAAACTGAGTTAACTTTTTGAATCTAATGTGACTTTTTCAGAACGCTATTGTTGTTATTTCTGATCTCCAACATCCTTTGCTTTTATCTGTGATGAGAAGGCAGCTCACCACCAGCTTCTCAAGAACAAATGCAGACAGGCAATTAATGCTGTCCCAGTTAGTGATGCCCATGTCCTGCAAGAGAATTTTTTAAAAAAAGTCACCTATACAGTTTCATGACTTCCAAGCTGTAATATCAAGCTGATAATTCAGAGACCAAGGCAATGCTTCAAAGTTCTGTGCATGCCTGCTTGAAAGGATTGCTGCATTTTCCACGATAATTTCAAATGTATGTCTTCTAGAAAGATCACTGAAGTATTTCAAAATAGCATGCTGCGTGTTGGCTAAAGCCTTCTGGATTTTGTTTCTGTGCTGAAAGAATACAGTGATTTCCAGCCAACAATTCTTGAAACCATTAAATTCAGATTTTCTCAGATGACATCTAACAAGGCTGTCTGGAAATTGTTGACTTAAATGCAACTGTGTAAAATTGGAGACAACTTCATGGACTGAATTAAAATTGACAAAAACACTGGGGGAGACACAGGAAAAAGAGGCACTCCTAAATTAGCATTCAGTGACAAATGATGATAAATGTCTAAATGGAAATGGTGAGGAGCTGTGAACTGTTCACTAGAAGACCTGTGCAAACGGCGGAGACTATGTTCACATTGTGGAACATACAGTGAGATTGTGTAAAGCTAGAATGTTCAGTGGAACTGCTATTTATTCTTCTTAGAATGGAAAATTGCAGAATTCCCTGCACTAGTAAAAATGTAACTGGTATAGGGGTTATGATCTGGTTGTCTTAAAATTTCATGTGCCCTCCTTATACTCCTTGACACTTTTAGCTTTTATAAAACTATTGTTTTTATTCTTAAGTGTTGATTTCACCTCTACAGCCTTCAGTGTTAGAGAATTCCAAAGTTTTATCACATCTTTAGAGAAGAAATTTCTCCTCATTTCAGTCTGAAAAGACCTACCACATATCCTGAAACTGTGACTTCCCAGCCAGAGGAAATACCATCCCTATCTCCAGTCTGACCAGCCCTGTCAGACCTCTGTGTGGTTCAATGAAATCTCCTCTCATTCTCCTGAACTTCAGTAAATACAGGGGCAGTTAACCCAATATTTCCACATGTAACAAACCTATCATCCCAGGAACCAGTCTGATGAACATCTGGTGTTAGTGCATTGCACTCTGTGGAAAGTATATCTACCCTTTTTAGAAGATCAAAACTACACAGTACTCCAGAAGTGGTTGCACAACCCTCACACACAGCTGTAATAAGATTTTCTTGCTCCAGTACTCAAAATCTCTTGCAATGAAGGACAGTATACCATTTTCCTTCCTAACTGCTTGCTGCACCTGCATGTTTACTTTCAATGACTGGTGTACAAGAGCACCAAGTCCCTTTGTATACCCACCTTTTCCAATCTATCACATTTAAATAATACGCTGCAATTCTGTTTTTCCTACTGAAGTGAACAACTTCACTTTTATCCACATTAGACTGCATCTGCCATCCTTTTGTTCACTCCCTCAACTTGTCTAAGTTTTCTTGCAGTCTCTTTACATTTTCTTCAACACTCACACTCCTAGCTATTTTGTGCCTTAAATAAACTTTGAAATATTGCAATTTATTCATTCATTCAAACTATTTACACATGTGTTATGAATAGCAATGATCCCTATGGTATCATACTCATCATCACATTCCACTATGAAAACAATCCATTTTTTCCTCATCATTGTATACTGTTTCCTAACCAATTTCTCATAGATGAGGTACATTACCACCAAATTATGTGCTTTGATTTTGCTCGATACTTCTGCAAATAAGTTAGATTATTTTCTTGCTTCCTTAAAGCAAGGTTATTTGGGTACAACTTCATGGAGCACATCTACTGAATGTCAGAATTGAATCAGATCAAAAAGGTAATATATTAAAGTGACAGTACCTCAATTGGTCTACATGGGTAACATAGTTGTACCCCTTGCTATAACATATTGTGCTATTACAAAGCCATTAAAAATAAATTATTTTTCTGATTCTGATTAATTGGTCTCAGAAGTCATAAGAATCCATTTTATATGAAGCGATGATGTACTTCACAACACATAGCACCAGTCAGACTTTATTTAGATATTAATTTTGATGGACAGCCACCTTAGGAAGAATATTTATCCTGTCAGGATTTTTCTGGTCACCCTGCTATAGGAAGGATGTTATTTAGCTTGAAAGAGTGCGGAAAAGATTTATAAGGATGTTATTGAGACTGGAGGTTTTGAGTTATAAGTTGGGACATTTTTCTCTTGAGTGTAGGATGCTGAGGGGTGGTTTTATTGAGGTTTATAAAATTACAATAGTCAAAGATAATGTAAATAGCCAAGATTTTTTTGCTCCAGGGTGGGAAGTCCAAAACTAGAGGGCACAGGTTTAAAGTAAGAGGGAAAAATTTGAACGGGACCCAAGGGGCAACTTTTTCACACGGGAGGTAGTGTGTTTATGAAACAAACTGCCTGAGGAAGTGGTTGAGGTCAGTACAACTGCAACTTTTAAAAGACATTTGGGCAAACACGTGATTAGGAAAGGTTTGGAGGGATATGGATCAAACACAGACAAATGGGACGAGTTCAGTTTAGGAAACCTGGCAGGCATGGACAACTGGGCCAAAGTATTTGTTTCTGTGCTGCATGAAACTATGACACTACTAGAATTGCATAATGCCTACATATTCTCTGTATGTTCTAAAGTGGCTTACAGACAGAAATCACTTTTTGATTCATGGTCATGGTAATAATGGAGGAAATGTAGTAGCCAGCAAACAGCAATGCCATTATAACCAGATCATCTGTTCTTAGAGTGTTGGTTGAGGACAGCCCTGGATAACTCCCAACTATTCTTTTGTATTGCTACCCAACTGGGAAGTTGGGGCTTCAGTTTAACATTTCATCTAAAAGACAACCACCTCCAACAGTGAAACTGTCCCTCAGCAATGTAGTGCAGTGCTAATCTTGACTTATGCACTCAATGTGAAGTGGAACTTGAATTTGTAACTTTCTGAATCTGAGAGAAGAGTGTTACCAACATGGCTGAAAGGCCTTCTAAAACACTTGGTAAACTTAGATTGCAGTTTTGAAAAATGAAGAAGTTCCAGGGTTATTTGGGGAAAGACTATAACTGGTGTACCATTGGATTTAATGTTGTGATCATAGGTACTTGTAGTTTATATCAATGACCAGTAATTTATAACAAGTTGGTTTTAGATATCCAATCCCTCTACACCTCCATCCGCCATGACCAGGGCCTCCAAGCCCTCCATTTCTTCCTCTCCTGATGTCCCTAACATTACCCTTCAACTGACACTCTCATTCATTTGGCTGAACTGGTCCTCACCCTTAACAATTTCTCCTTCGAATCCTCTCATTTCCTCCAGACCAAAGGGCTAGCCATGGGCACCCGTGTGGGCCCCAGCTATGCCTGTCTCTTTGTCAGCTACGTAGAACAGTCCATCTTCCGTAGTTACACTGGCACCACTCCCCACCTCTTCCTCCGCTACATTGATGACTGCATTGGCGCCAACTCGTGCACCCGCAAGGAGGTTTACCAATTCATCAACTTCACCAACACATTTCACCCCGACCTTAAATTCACCTGGACCATCTCTGACACCTCCCTCCCCTTCCTGGACCTCTCCAACTTCATTAATGACGACCGACTTGACACTGACATTTCTTACAAACCCACCGACTCCCACAGCTACCTGGATTATACCTCTTCCCAACCCACCTCCTGCAAAAATGCCATCCTGTATTCCCAATTCCTCCACCTCCGCCATATCTGATCCAAGGAGGACCAGTTCCACCACAGAAACACCAGATGGCCTCCTTTAGAGACCGCAGTTTCCCTTCCCACGTGGTGAAAGATGCCCTCCAACGCATCTCGTCCATTCCCGCCCCTCCACCCTCAAACCCCACTCTCCAACCATAACAAGAACAGAACCCCCCCGGTGCTCACCCTCCACCCTACCAACCTTCGCATAAACCACATCATCTGACGACATTTCCGTCACCCCCAAACGGACCCCACAACCAGGGATATATTTCCCTCTCTACTCATTTCCGCCTTCTGCAAAGACCGTTCCCTCCGTAACTACTGGTCAGGTCCACGCCCTCCAACAACCCACCCTCCCTTCCTGGCACCCTCCCCTGCCACTGCAGGAACTGCAAAACTTGCACCCACACCTCCTCCCTCACCTCCATCCAAGGCCCCAAGGAGCCTTCCACATCCATCAAAGTTTTACCAGCACATCCACCAATGTCACTTATTGTATCCGTTGCTCCTGACACGGTCTCCTCTACATTGGGGAGACTGGACGCCTCCTAGCAGAGTGCTTTAGGGAACATCTCCAGGACACCTGCACCAATCAACCCCACTGCCCTGTGGCCCAACATTTCAACTCCCCCTCTCACTCTGCTGACGACATGAAGGTCCTGGGCCTCCTCCACCACCGCTCCCTCACTACCCGATGCCTGGAGGAAGAACGCCTCATCTTCTGCCTTGGAACACTTCAACTCCATGGCATCAATGTGGATTTCACCAGTTTCCTCATTTCCCCTTTCCCCACCTCACCCCAGCTCCAAACTTCCAGCTCAGCACTGCCTTCATGACCTGTCTATCTGCTTATCTTCCTTTCCACCTATCCACTCCACCCTCCTCTCTGACCTATCACCTTCATTCCCCACCCCCATTCACCCATTGTACTCTTTGCTACCTTCCCCCACCCTCCTCTCTGACCTATCACCTCCATCCCCACTCCCATTCACCTATTGCACTCTATGCTATTTTCTCCCCACCCCCACCCCCATCTCATTTATCTCTCCACTCTGCAGGCACTCTGCCTCTATTCCTGAAGAAGGGCTTTTGCCTGAAACGTCAATTTTCCTGCTCCTCGGATGCTGCCTGACCTGCTGTGCTTTTCCAGTGCCACTTTAATCTAGACTCTGGTTTTAGATCATCTCAGGCCAGTTCTAAGCAGGAATTGAGGAGCCTCTGCAACCACACAATGCTCCACCCATGAATTAGATGTCAGCATTCACTTTTCATGGATTATATCCTTTTGAGGAATTGCTTCCAAAAATTTGTATTTGTTTGATAACAACATCATAAACACAACAGTCACTGACACAATAAGTGCTATTTTCATTCTATTTGTTTCCCAGAAAAGAAAGCACAGACAGTGGACTGCAATGCACAGGCAGACTGTTGTAAGGCAGAAATACTAAGTGATCCATGTCATATTAGTTCACTATCCATGCTCAAATGGTCTACCAGAATACTATCAGACCAATCGTCATTAAGTATAAGCAACAAAGCAAGATGTTTGTATTGCATTGCTGCACCTCTGCACAAAACCAATGAAGAAGGATTACCATCCCCAGCACAACCTACGCTCAAAAGACAACAGTGAAAGATCTTGCCCTGCAACTAATTCACTAATCACTCTAAGGCACAGGGCATTCTTCTTCAAATACACAAGAGAATGAAAGAAATACATGATAACTGAGCAGGTGGAGAACCACCAAAACTATGCACTTGATAGATACTGTAAGTTGGAAATCTAACTCTAAATACTTGGTTACTAGCAAAGATTTTGAAAATATGCAACTCATACAAAGTAATAACTGATCACGGTACTACATTGAGAAGGAATGGAAAACAGCTGTATGGTACACCAATCATGCTTGAAGAGAGTGAGGAAGAGCACTCCAATGATGATGATTATGCAGTTATGATGTTCAGTGAAATCAATCAGTGGCACAAAAACAAGCTGCAAACAACAGCAACAGAGAACAAAGCAAAGCTTTCTTCACTGGTATACAATCACCAAATCAGGACAATTTGTCATACCTCAAAAGCATTATGTTGATGTTTGATATGTTAGTCTTGTAAATCTGTTTTACCTCTTTGTATAGCCATTCAATCAATATGCCAATGTACAACCAGGTATATATGCTTGGGATATAATTTAACCTTTGGCTAGAGTGGAATAGTGTGTACATCTCACTGTTGGTATTTCAGTATATATTTAACAGTCTTGTCCATGGCATCATCACTATCTCATAGGAATGTTCCTAGGGCTATAAAAGCCTCATACTCTATCTTACCATGGATAACTTGAAGCATGACATTCTAGTGGAAATAGGCTGTCGTCCTTTATAATCTAATAGCTTAGTAAGCTAAGATACTTGTGTGTCTGATGAATATAATGTCTGGATATAATAGTTAGCTGCAATAGATGTTGTATTATTAATTCCACAGTTTCTATGCCCAGTTTCCTATGCTGCACGGGATAATATAAGCATTACTGCATTCGGTAAAGCACCCTGCTGGAAGTAAATTAATTTGGCCACATAGTACATTAAGAGTGGACTACTAAAGTTCAATCTCATTATTTTTCAATGGTATCCCTCTATGAATAAAATCTAGTGCTTGGTGTTATTGTATAGGGCCTGTGACACAACCTTTAATAATTGGTGTATTTGCACTCTGAGATCTCTTTGTTCCTCTATCCCAGCCTTGCGCCTTCCAATAATCTTTGCTCCATTTATTTCTTTCCATGCACTGAGGACGTTTATCTGCATTGAACTAATTCTATAAGTTTAATCATTTCCTCCTGTAAAGTGCCGGAGTCCTCCTCAGCATTAGTTATCCCCCTTCCCACTTAGTTTGATTCCCTGGTTTAGTGTCATCTGCAGATTTTTAAAAAATGTATTTTTGAGTCAAGTGTCTAAATCATTACTGAAAATTGTGACCACAGCAGTTTCCCCAACACTGATCCTTGTGGAAGCCCACTTTCCAACTTCAGCCCTCCAGTCCTGGTCTTTTTCTAGCCATCTCAAGTAAACTCTAAGCAAAAACAAAAACAAAAACAGAAATTGCTTGAAAATTCAGCAGATCTGGCAGCATCTGTGGTGAGAAATCAGAGTTAATGTTTTGGGTTCACTGACCCTTCCTCAGAATGGGTAAACCCTATTTTGTCTGGGTCCACCCAACTCATGATTGCTTCCAGTTGTTTTATTATGGGCACTATTATCATGCTGTACAGCAATTTAACTCATTTTGATAAGGGTTTTTCTTACTGCATGCTTAACCATCACTCTTAGGCTCCATCTTAGCTTATAAGAAATTGGAACAGAAGTAGGCTATTTGGCCCATCAAATTTGCTTCCATGATTCAATAAGATCACTGTTGATCTGATTGGGGCCTGAGGTGGAATTTCCTCAGACACTGAATGATATGGGCATTGGTGAGAAAGTTGACCAGTCTAAAACTTAAACTAAACTTGGTAGTTAACTATCAGTCATTGATTACTGGTGCATTCTCTGTGGTAATGTCTCCACTAATCAGAGTCCAGTTGCCAAGCAATCAGTTCGGTCCTTTCATACAGTATGGATATTAAAAAAGTACAGTAGTTTTCTTTTTGATAATTCTTGAGAAAATTCCTGATGAGAGCAAGACAAAAAAGTTTTGACAAAAATGTGAAACGTTGTTGGCATTGTTTGAAGGTTACGCTGAGACAGAACATATAAAAAAATTACATTTCTGCCAAGTAATGATTTGGTTCTCCTGAATATATTAAAATTTCATGAAAACAATTAAAGGAAAAATAGTTTTGAGTAATCTCAATTAAAGTTTGAGCTGCAACAATGTCTTCTTATTTTTATGTATTTAGAAACTGTGGAGTGCAACAGGAAGGAATTGTTTTTATAACCAGGAATTTAATAGGATGGCTACACGATTTCACAGCAAGGACTTTGATACAGATTGTGAACTTTGCTTTTGTGGCTGTGGGTTCCTGCAATGTGTAGATGTTCAGGAGCCAAGGACTTGTTTACAAATCAAGCTGATTGGTTCTTAGCTACCTGAGCAGCTTGGAACGGGAAACAAGATACAAACTTCTAAATTCCCATAGAGGGAAAATAACACAGAAGAGTATGCAGTTATTTTCCCTAACAGAAGCTGCCAGTTCTCTGAAGGAAACCAGTTATCTTTGTTGCAGAAGTTGTTGTGAATTTGAATTGATAAATCAGAGAAATTTTCCAAGAGCATCAGTTGTTCTGTACTTCTTACAAACCAGTGGAAGTTTCTAAAGACAGTTGAATACCAAGGGCCTGGTTAGCTGAAGATATATCATCTCAGCATTGAAATTGAGAAGCAAAGTCTACTGAACAAGCTTTCTCACTTTTTCTAATATCTGCCAGTAATCTAATTTCCATATTTGTGTGCATGTGTGTGCGCATGTGTGCGTTTATTTTATAAGGGGATTAGAGTTTTAGTTCGCAGTGTTACATGCCAGTGGTTTATATCTGTTTACTTGTAGCTTGTTCTAATCATTTATAATAAATAATAAGTTATGTTTAGTGTAGGAATATGGTCGTGCTTTTGAACAACTTTGGTCTGAAAGTCAGATAAATTGGGTGCTGTGTGTAACATATTTAAAAAAATTAAGATTTTGTATGACTCTGGGATTAGCATGGTTTGATTTACAGTACCCAGTCCCCAATAGGTCACAACACTGGACTTATGATTGTTATTAGTTATAAGATAGTTTTGCATAAGAAAAGTACATCACATCATTTGACTTTGTCCTTGCACAATATTAACCGGACTGTCTTCCTTATCAGTATCTATTTCTTAATTGAGTCCAGCATCCTCAAACATCTCTTTAGAGTTCTTTCCAATTATTGATCTGATTCTGGGAAAAGAGATGCTTCTGATATTTATCTTAATGTATCTTTCACAATCCCTCAGTCTGCTGCCTTGGTGCATCTGAATACATTATTTTGGGTTATGCCTTTTTGTCATGTATATCAATGATTTGTATGTGACTTTAGGAGGTACGGTTAGTAAGGTAGCAGATGACACCAAAATTGATGGTGTAGTGCACAGCCTAGAAAATTACCTCAGAATACAATGGAACCTTGACCAGGTGGGCCATGGAGTGGCAGATGGAGTTTAATTTAGATAAATGTGAGGTGCTGCATTTTGGAAAGGTAAATCAGGACAGGACTGATACACTTAATGGCAAGGCCGAACAAAGAAGCCTTGGAGGGAAGGTTCATAGTTCCTTGAAAGTGGAACCACAGGTAGGCAGGATGGTGAAGAAGGTGTTTGGTAAAGTTGCCTTTATTAGTTAGTGCATTGAGTATAGGAGTTGGGAGGTCATGTTGTGGCTGTACTGGAGATTGGTTAGGCCATTTTTGGAAAAGTGTGTTCTACTCTGGTCTCCCTCCTATAGTAAAGATGTTGTTAAACTTGAAAGGGTTCAGAAAAGATTTAAACAGATACTGCCAGAGATGGAGGGTTTGTGCTATAGGGAGAGCCAGAATAGGCTGGGGCTATTTTCCCTGGCATTTCGGAAGCTGAGGGGTGATCTTATAGAGGTTTATAAAATCATGAGGGGCATGGATAGGGTGAACACCCAAGATCTTTTCCCCAGGGTAGGGAAGTCCAAAACTAGAATGCATAGGTTTAAGGTGAGAAGGGAAAGATTTAAAAGGGGCCTAAGGGGAAACCTTTTCACACAGAGGATGGTATGTGTATGGAACAAGCTACCAGAGGAAGTAGTGAAGATGAGTACAATTACAACATTTAAAAGGCATCTGGTGGGCACATGAATGGGAAGGATTTGGAGGGAGATGGGCCAATTGCTGGCCAATGGGACTAAATTAATTTAAGATATCAAGTTGGAATGGATGAATTGAACTGAAGGGTCGGTTTCCATGCTGTACTTCTCTATGACTTGTACCATGCTAAGTGAAGTCCATACCTCCATATAATCCCACTTGAGATCCTTCTTGTCCATCCTGAAGACTCCTAGCTTACCAATTATTTACAGCTAATTCAACGGACAAGAGATTAGCCTCATGAATTGCCTTAAGATATCAGCATACATAATGTTCATATTACTGCCGTATTATAGATGCAGCCTGACTAAGACACTGCATTACCTTAATGATTAGGTCTCAACTAATAAAGCAATGAAACTCAGCAGCAGACTTTCTATGATTACTTCAATGTCAAATGTCTTCCAACTGAGAGAATTTGCATTTGCAGCTGAGAAATCTTAAGTAATGTCTCAGCGTGAACAGGAAATAGAATTATATGAAGTTACTAGTATCATCACGCAATCATTCAATCGAAACCAAATTAAGGAACTATTAAAATTTGGAAAAGATTACTGAAGCAACAAAAAAAATTAGGGAAAAGCAGAATGCATGAAGCAACATGTTTCTGATGCCTTGACCAGGCTTTTGCAATAATATCACAATTATCAGTGAAATAATTTTACTTAAATCGAATCTGGTTTGGGGATCTGGAGATAAGTGTTCAGTCAGATGCTAATATTGGAATGTAAATGTAACAGAAATAACTAGGTAAAATTTGTAATAAGTTGATTGCACTTGGTGTGTCAAACAAATCAGAACACAAACCATAGAAGGAGGTGATTTGCTTCATTGTGCCTGTGCTAACAATAAAAGAGTTTAAGGACATCATTCCATTTTCCAGCTCTTTATTCATACTCCTGTAGTTTACAATATTCATGCACTTCTTAAATATCGTGAAGGCTTTTTGCCTCTACCATCCTTTCATTCAGTGAGTTCCTGACATCCCACTGGCCTTGGCTGAAATACATTTTTATCAACTCTCATATAATCTTTCTACCGATAAACTAAACCTTTGCCTAGTTATTGACCTCGCCCTTAAGGGAAATAGGTTCCTCCTGTCCACTTTCTTGAAATCCACCTCCCAAACTTTATACACTTCAACTGAATCTTCTGTGTCTCCTCTGTTGCAAAAAAAACCACAGCCAACTTATTCAAACTTTCTTCAGAGATAAAATTATGTGATTGTTGGCAGCCCTGACTGCCAAGTTGGCTGTTTCAGTTGTGGCTCAGTTGGGAGCGGTATTCTTTCTGTGTTCTAGTCCACTGAAGGGCTTGAGCAGTAAAATCAAGGCTGGCACTGTATGGCATTGTCATAGGTGTTATCTTTTGGATGAGATGTTGAATCCAGGCCCCATCAGTTTTGGTATACATTTAATTGTGTTGTACATTAATCCTGTTGCACTAAATTTCTGCTTCTTTTTATCCCTGATTCAATACCCATTCTTCTTATTTATGATAGAGTCATAGAGATGTACAGCACAAAAACAAACCCTTCAGTCCAACCCGTCCATGTTGACCAGATATCCCAACCCAATCTGTTTCCACCTGCCAGCACTCGCTCCATATCCTTCCAAACTCTTCCTATTCATATACCCATCCAGATGCCTTTTAAATGTTCAATTGTACCAGGCTTCAGCACATCCTCTGGTAGCTTATACCATGCACATACCACTCTGTGCATGAAAAAGTTGCCCCTTAGATCTCTTTTATGTCTTTCCCCTCTCACCCTAAACCTATGCCGTCTAGTTCTGCACTCCCCCACCCCAGGGAAAAGACGTTGTCCATTTATCCTATCCATGCCCCTCATGATTTGAAAACCTTTATAAGATCACTCTTCAGCCTCCGATGCTCCAGGGAAAATAGCCTCAACCTATTCAACCCTATAGCTCAAATCCTCAAGTATTCATAAACAGTGTGCAGAACAACAATTCCTCAGGTGCAATACAGTATTGTTATAGTAGAGTAGTTGCTTCTACAATGTATAGTAGTCTCTTCATGATTTTCTTGAATCAAGCTGCCAATCAATTATACACAGTGAAGCTATGACTGCTGAGGAAGTGATTATAGCCTGTTCAAATGGGATTCAATGACTAGCATACCAATAAACTGCTTTCATATTTTTCTTTTATTATGGACAAGTTGGAAAAGATATGAAGCATTCTCAATCCTTTTCTCACTGACCGAAGATTAATTCTTGCACGTTTTAATAATCAAAAACAGGCAAGTGACATTTAAAAATAATTTTTAAAAGTAAACTGTTCAACATCCAGATATACCCACTATATCTCTGCTCACACATTCACAGGTATTTTTAAGAGATGGTGGTGTATGTTGTATTATGTAACACAGTTAAAATACAGTGTACCTTTAAAACACAGCTCACAATGTTATCACTTTGTCAAGGTATGTGAGTTGAGGGTAAAAAGATCTAAGTCTCCATTTTATTTGGGGTTTAAAACATGACTTGCTGATTTAAGTGTGCTACTATTTGTAACTGAATTGCTGAGGAATAACCAAGGGACAGAAAGCTTGTAGCAGTAAGATATTTTATATACCAGAAGCCATTATAAATGTCTACCAAATCTTTCAGTACTACTTCACTCATGTCCAGTTCTTATGCTTTAGGAGCCATCATAAGGTATTGCTTCTTATTTGAGAATTTAAGTTCTTGGTGGTCTACATTTGGAAACCTCACTGAACTTCAATGCACAGAAATGTAACAGAACCAATTTCCATGAGTAAAGAGCTATAGAATAACCCTTCAGGAGGCAAATGAAACCTCTTTCTTCTAAAATATAGCTTTTGTCAAGCTAGAAACTCTGTTGCTTTATAAAAAGAAATATCTAGGTTAAAGAAATGACTGCAGATGCTGGAAACCAGATTCTAGATTAGAGTGGTGCTGGAAAAGCACAGCAGTTCAGACAGCATCTAAGGAGCAGGAAAAGCAAGGACAGAACTCCCCTGGAGCTCACCTTCCACCCTACAAACCTTCGCATAAACCAAATCATCCGCCGACATTTCTGCCACCTCCAAATGGACCCCACCACCAGGGATATATTTCCCTCCCCTCCCCTTTCCGCCTTCCGCAAAGACCATTCCCTCCTTGACTACCGGGTCAGATCCACGCCCCCCTACAGCCCACCCTCTCTTCCTGGCACCTTCCCCTGCCACCACAGGAATTGCAAAACCTGTGCCCACACCTCCTCCCTCACCTCCATCCAAGTCCCTAAAAGAGCCTTCCATGTTCATCAAAGTTTTACCTGCACATCCACCAATATCATTTATTGTATCCGTTGCTCCCGATGCGGTCTCCTCTACATTGGGGAGACTGGACACTTCATAGCAGAGCGCTTTAGGGAACATCTCTGGGACATCCACACCAATCAACCACACCACCCTGTGGCCCAACATTTTAACTCCCCCTCCTACTCAGCCGAGGACATGGAGGTCCTGGGCCTCCTTTACCTCCGCTCCCTCACCACTAGACGCCTGGAGGAAGAACGCTTCATCTTCCACCTCGGAACACTTCAACCCCAGGGCATCAATGTGGACTTCACCAGTTTCCTCATTTCCCCTTCCCCCACCTTACCCCAGTTCCAACCTTCCAGCTCAGCACTGTCCCCATGACTTGTCCTACCTGCATATCTTCCTTTCCACCTATCCACTCCACCCTCCTCTCTGACCTATCACCTTCATCCCAACCCCCACTCACCTATTGTACTCTATGCTACTTTCTCCCTACCCCCCCCCCCCACCCTCCTCTCATTTATCTCTCCATCCTTCAGGCACTCTGCCTGTATTCCTAATGAAGGGCTTTTGCCAATGTCAATTTTCATGCTCCTTGGATGCTATCTGAACTGCAGTGCTTTTCCAGCACCACTCTAATCCAAAAAGAAATATCTGCCTGTTCTCCATTAAAAGAGCTTCCAGCTCAAAAATGATACATTCTTGATTAAATGTAAAACTTTAAAAATATTAAATAAAAGCTTTCAGGACTAAGTAAGCTTGCCTGTGTGTAGAGGTTGGTTGGTTGCTTCTGCTATTTTGGAATTCAGGGTGAAAGTAGAATAAGTGCTATGATGTCATAATTCATTCGTAGCTGAAACTGTTACTACAGTCCTGTATTTCTTAGAGGTGTAGTTCCAACATTAAAAATAATTAAAGGCACAGTAACAATGAAATTAAAGTGAAATGGAAGCAAAATTTTTTAAAAATACAGCAAAACAAGTAAAAGAATTAAAATAGACAAATCCTGCACGCTACAAAAAAGAAACCAAAGTACTTTTGGGGAAAAATGGAAAGCAAACATTTAATTTCTGGATTCGGTAGGGAATTGTTTCTTCACTGAATTACAGCTACATATGCAATTTTGTTTTGCAGCTCAAGTGACAAAAGATCCTAAGAAGTGATCTCAATAAATCTTACTTGAATTCAAAAAGGACAGGCCATGCAGAAATAATACATCTGAGTTTTTCTATAGATGACCAGAAAGATCCAGAAAATACCAGTAAATTACTTGAAAACCAGCTTGAGGTAGAAATTAACTTCAGGATGGCCTATGTGCATGTCTTTAGCAAGATGAGAAACCTATTCCTTTTGGTTTTTGAGCTAGTCATCTGTGCAAGAAAAGTGCTCCAATATTAGGATGAAACATTAGTCCTAATGTGTGGCACCATTGGGTATCATATCTAATTATTTGGCAAGAATTTTACAATTGAAACAGCTCATTAGCCACTAATAAATTATCTGTCAGAAATGCTAATGAGTGTACATCCAAATTTGCAACATTTACTTGCCAAAGTGCAAGGATATGTCTTCGAAGTCAGATAGCTGCCAGGCACCAGGATAATTATGTCTAACACACTCAGCAGATCACCCAACTAATACAAAGACCAAGATATTCCTCTTCGTTTGCATGTTGATGCTCTTGACTATGAACTTGAAGATGTTCTCAAAGTAAATCTGTTCCACAGAGCCAATGTGAATAATTGCAATTGACAACTGCTGAAGATGAGAAACTACAAGAGTTGTAAAAGATGGGATGGTCTAACAGTACTAAGAGAATATCTGAGAAGGTTAATTCATTTTGGCCATGTGAATGGAGTTGGTGTATGAGGCAAATCATTTTCTCAGTCAAGTAAGATCTAACAGTGCAAGCAACATGCCAATATATCATGACAAGTTACAGCAGTGATATATGGAAATTGAACATAGAAGACAGCTAGCATGTGAATCTATGTATTTTTTTCCATTTTTTAATACATTTTTATTAAAAAAAGATTTTTAAATATTACAACAAATACAAAACAATGCAATTCAAAACAGTACAAAAATAGTACAAAACTAAACCAAATAATAAAACAAAATTCCCCACCTTCCTATACGAATGTATAAACGTATATAGAGAAGTATAAAATTTTAAAAAACTAAACTAGCTATTTAACTAACTAAATAAATACCTTACAACAAACAAATAAATAGTAATAACTCAGCCCAGCCAAACAAAACACTCATACATTCACAGTTCCTCCTCCCTGGATATTGGACTTATGAAACACAATTGTTACGGCTATATAAAAGCCCTTGTTAGTGTGGCAGATAAATCTGTGTCCAGGTATTTCAAAAAGGGTTGCCATGTCTTGTAAAAATTCTCAGTTTTGTGGTGTACCATATTTGTGAGAAAATCCAGGGGAATATGCTCCATAACAATGGAGCAACCCAACAGGCCTGGGGGGTTTTCTGATATCCAACCTAGCAAGATATTCTTCCTTGCACAGAATGTAAGAATATTGAAAAGTTTTGCCTTATGCGAGTCTGCAGGAAATACAATGGGTAGGCTCAAAAGGAGAGAAATAGGGTCCTTCTCCACCCCTACACCTAAAATCCTCTCCATTGCACCCACCACAGTGCTCCAATATGTTTGAAGCCTGTAACAAGACCAAAGACAATGGGTAAGAGTACCCGTACAGACCTTGCACTTGGGACATGCTGAAGATACCCCTGGTTTAAATTTTGACAAACGGTCTGGGGCTAAGTGGACCCTGTGGAGAATCTTCAATTGTAAAGCATGGGTCCTATTGCAAATTGATATCTTCCTTGCATTCTCCCAAATATCCTCCCATGCCTCTGAAGAAATTTCAACATCCAGCTCTCTTTCCCACATCTTGCAGAGTCGATCAGACTCATCTGATGTGGCACCCCCCCCCCAATTGGTGATACAGAGTACTAACAGAGAATGTATTTTTAGCCCTTAGTACCCCTCTTTCTATGTCAGATTTGTTGGGATCAGTCAAAAGTGTGGTCCTTTTTTTGAATAAAATCCCTAACTTGAAAAAAACGAAAGAGGTCTCTATTAGGTAACTTATATTTCCGTACTAACTGATCGGAGGACATCATTACATCTCCCTCAAATAAATCACCCATGCAAGATATACCCCTAGCTGCCCAATGTTTAAATCCAGAATCTATCGTACCTGGTTGAAAACTTGGCATATCCACTAAAGGTATAAACAAAGATGTTTTGTCACTATTACCTTCCCTCTGCCGAATTGCCCTCCATGCTTGAACAGCATTGTTGACTATTGGGCTATGGCAATATTCCCTAACTGTCCTCACCTTGTTCAAAAACAGCAAACTGATAAGGGGGCACCTTGCCTGGGAGACTTCGATATCTAGACATATTGAAAGAGGGTCCCCATAAACCCAATCACTTACATATGTCAAAAGTGAGCTTAATTGGTAATTTTTAATGTCTGGAAGATCTACTCCCCCCCCCCCACCCCGATTTTTGAGGCAACTGCAGTTTGGCTAATTTAATGAGGGGCTGTTTATGGTGCCAGATAAAGGATTTGAACCAACTGTTCAGTCTCCTGAGTGTTTGTTTATTGAAAATCAGGGCGAGCATCCGTATAGGGTGTAGCAAACGAGGGAGAATATTCATCTTAATAAGCGCTCACCGACCCAACCATGAGACTGGAAGTGCATCCCATCTTTGGAGATCTTGTTTAATTTTTTCAAATAATTGAGTAAAATTGACTTTGAACAGCCAATCCGGAACTGGAGTAATGAATATGCCCAAATACACAAAAGCCCCCTGTGACCATCTAAATGGGAATCTACAGTCACTCACAAGAGCCAACTCTTTTGTAAGACCACCCATAGGCATAGCCTCTGATTTAGCAAAATTAATCCTATACCCTGAAAATGCGTCAAACGCATGAATGCATTGTATCAGGCAAGGCACTGAAACTGCTGGATTTGTCAAGAAAATTAGAACATCATCTGCATACAGCGAGATCTTATGTAATTTTGACCCCACTTCTGGAGCTGATATATTGAGATCCCCACGAATGGCTTCTGCCAATGGTTCAATCACCAAATAAAAAGTAATGGTGAAAGGGGACAGCCCTGCCGGCTGCCCCTAGAAATATTAAAATTGCTTGATCGTACCCTGTTGGTAATGACCGCTGCGAGAGGTACACTGTAGAGAACCTTTACCCATGTTATGAAAACTTCACCCAGACCAAACCGATCTAGAGTATAGAAAAGGTACGGCCACTCAACTCAGTCAAATGCCTTCTCTGCATCTAAAGAAATCACCAATCCCTGTACTGACTGCTGTTGGCATGCTTGAATTACGTTAAGCAGCCTCCTAACGTTATTGGAGGATCTGCGACCCTTTATGAAGCATCTGATCCTCCTTAATAATAGAAGGTAACACAGTCTCCAGCCTTAATGCAAGAGCTTTAGAAAGGATCTTAAAGTCCACATTTAAGAGCGAGATGGGCCTGTATGAAGCACAGTCTTCCAGATCCTTCCTTTTTTTAAGGTTAAGTGAAATATTGGCCTCTCTCAGAGATGGTGGGAGACAAACATGACTGTATGAATCATTAAACATATTCAGTATCAGGCCTGACAGTATACTTATAAATTCCTTATAGAATTCACTGGGAAGTCCATCAGGACTGGGCGCCTTTCCACTCTGAAGCTGCCTCACAGCTTCCTGCACTTCTTACTCTGATAATGGGGCATTGAGAAATGACTGTTGTTCGGGAGTCACACCCTGGAGCTTCAGATGTCTAAAAATGGATTCCATTTTGGCCTGCCTCTCCTCACAATTCTCAGACTGATATAATTTAGAGTAGAATCTCTGGAATGCCACATTAGTCTTTTTAGAATCACATGTTAGGTTCCCAGACCCTTCCCTAATTGCTGTAATGGTTTGTGGGGCACTTCTCTTTCTGGCAAGGTATGCTAAGTATTTGCCTGAAAATGTGTTGCTGGTTAAAGCACAGCAGGTCAGGCAGCATCCAAGGAACAGGAAATTAGACGTTTCGGGCCAGAGCCCTTCATCAGGAATCAGGCTCTGGCCCGAAACGTCAAATTTCCTGTTCCTTGGATGCTGCCTGACCTGCTGTGCTTTAACCAGCAACACATTTTCAGCTCTGATCTCCAGCATCTGCAGACCTCACTTTTTACTCTAAGTATTTGCCTGGCTTGTCACCATGCTCGTATAACCTTTGCTTTGCAAAAGCCAGCTCCTTTGCCATCTGCGTGAGCACGGAATTTAGTGCAGACAGCAGTGCCGTAATCCTCTGTAGTTTGACCAACGAGGGTCTGTCAAAATAGGCCTTCAACCGGCTGCCTTCAACCGTGCTTCAAGGAGATGTTGCTGCTCACCCTTCTGCCGCTTCCTGCTTGTGGAATATGGAATAACTAACCCCCTGGCATAAGCTTTGGCAGTTTCCCAGAGGACAGATGAGCTATCAACCGAGCCTATGTTGATGTCTACAAATGCCCGAAATTCCCTAGAGAAATACTCCACAAACTTGCTGTCCATGAGAATAAAGGGGTCCATTCGCCAGTACCTTGAATCCACTGTAACATCCTTAATCTTAACCAAGAGGTACACTGGAGCATGATCAGAGATGGCAGCATTACCAATCGTACAGGATGCCACCTGATCCAGGGTTACCGCAGGGGTCAGAAAAAAATCAATCCTCGTGAGACATCTGTGCGGATTGGAGAAAAACATGAAATCTCTGCCTGTAGGGTGGAGACACCTCCAGACGTCCACCAATCCTAATTCCCCACACAAACCCAATAACTGTTTAGTTTGTGCAGAGGGTATCGAGGGACCTTTAGGCAACCTGTCTACTGTGGGATTTATGAGGCAGTTAAAATCTCCCCCTATAATAATGTGCCGAGACGTGAGACTTATCAATTTAGAAAAAGCATCTACCGAGAATTTAAGAGAGTGAGCTGGGGGACAATAAACATTTAAAATGCCATATTCTTCCCCATTTATCAAGGCTTTAAGAATTATAAAGCTCCCGTATGTGTCTTTAATACATTCCAACAATTTGAATGAGAGATTTTTCCTAACCAATATAGCCACTCCCCTACTTCTGGTATTAAATGATGAAAAATAAACTCGGTCAAAACCATTCTGCTGTAATTTCAGATGCTCCTTGTCATCCAAATGTGTCTCCTGTAACAAAGCAATATTCACCTTCTCCTTTCTAAGACTCAAGAGTACCTTCTTTCTCTTAATTGGTGAGTGACTTCCCTTGATATTCCAGGCACACCATTTAATCAAATCATTAGCCATAATCTTCTACAACTACATTTAAATTCCAGAGAGGAGGAACCCGAACCACAAATTGCTGAGCCTTAGTGTCGCATGATCCACCAAATATAAAAACTACATAAACTAAAACCACTACATTTAACAAACATACAAAATTATTAAAAATAAAAAACAACAAAAACCAGAAAATAAACCAACATATAAAGCGCCAATAGCGCTGAGTAGGGGAACTCACCCCCTGCCTAGAGGGGGCAACTACCCATCCCAAACTGCCCATAAGTAGGCATCTAGCCATCTCAACCACCTTCACTTCTCCCAGCTAGAGCCACATCGCAAGCACAAGCTAAAAAGAATAAACACCCCACAGAATATCAATATGAATAAAAAAAATATTCTTTTATAAAAAAAAGGGGAATAAATACCCCACCCATCCTTTGGTATGTCCTAACTTAGAACTTAAAAATGTACATCTTAACCACTGCCAGACATAGTTTGAACCAAATTATTATCAATAGAGGGAAATAAAAGGGGGAAAACAAAGCTCCAACCGGATTTCCTCCATTTCTTTTATAGAATGATAAACGCATACCCAAGCAACAATATTTATACATACTACAATTGTTCAACTTAGGTTAGTTTGTCCACAAAGTCTCTTGCCTTCTCTGATGTGTCAAAGAGATGCATGGATCCACCTAAGGCGATCCGAAGCACTGCCGGATATCTCAGGGAATACTGAATCCTAAGCTCCGTCAATCTTGACACCATCATATGATTTTCGTTTCTGGATCACCGCCGCTGAAAAGTCCTGAAAAACATGATCTTAGACCCCTCGTAAATTAGGGCCTTTGGATCCTTCCTCTGGAGTCTGGAAGCCTCCATGACTCTCTCCTTATCCTGGTAAAGATGGAACCGTACCAGGAAAGGACGAGGGCGTTGACCCAGACCTGACCTCCGTGCTGTGACCCGGTGAGCCCTCTCTATCTTCAATCCCCTCATGCCAGTCTCCAAGTCAAGGAATTTCGGAAGCCAATCTTCAACAAATTCCGCAGGCAGCTCACTCTCCTTACCCTCAGGAAGACCAATGATCCAAATGTTTTTTCTCCTGCCCCTGTTTTCAAGATCATCCACTTGATCACGCAAATTATGAATCTACGTCTTCAGGGCTTGGATCTCTTCCTTGAATGAACCGGCATCAGCTTCCACCACTGTGACCCTGTGCTCCACCTCATCCGTCTTCTTCTCCAGGTCTCCCAGCTGCTGCTCATGTTTCTGCAGCATGAGAGAGACTGGAGCCAGCTTCTCTTCAATCTGTTTCCCCAACATCTCGCGAGATTTTGAGAGCAGGTTCACCAGATCCTGGAGAGTAATCTGCTCTGAGGCTGCTGCAGGCTGAGCTGCAGACCCGGACTCAGATGCTCCTCCTCCCTTTTTAGGCATTTCTGGACAGCTGAAAATACAGGTAAGTCAATTTTTAAATGTTTCTTGGGGCTCCACAATCTTTCCAACACCCCAAGAAATCCTGATGACCTGGGTTGGTTGGGTTAAAGGACTGTCCTGCTCCTGCTGCGATGCGAAGCTCTGCAGTGTGATCTTCTCAGATCGCCGCCATCTTTGATCCCCCCGTGAATCTATGTATTGACCAGGAATGAATCAGGTTATTCAATGCCTTGGGGATACAAGTGAGGCATGACAAACGTATCAACCCAGCAGTGGAGAGAGTCTATATCCACATGATGTTCATTGATTGTTCGAATCAAACTAGCAACAGCTTTATTCACCCTGCATATAGAAAATTAGATCCGTGTGACAAATTATTTCTCCAGATTTCCTTTTGTTTCATGCATTAGCAACACAACAAGTGCAACAATTTCTGACATGATGACCATAATTTTCAGTTTATTCAGCATTACTGAATGGGTGGTGTCCGACAATTGACTACAGCTCACTGGCAAAACATTTCAAAAGACACATGTTAAGTGGGGAGTAGCCCATATCACATGATAGCCACTACCTTCGCTAAGACAGTCTGTCTGAACAGTTGGAGCGTACTATCAAAAGAATGACCATTGCGTGTTCAGCAACAAAGCAAGATCATTGGATTGTATTGCTGAATGTACATGCAGCATCAATGGAGAAAGGGCTACCATCCCCAGATCAACCTATGCTTGGAAGGCAAGTGTAAATGCTCTTGCCCTGCAAACAATTGTCTAACCATTCCAAAATACAGGACATTCTTCAATTTTAGAGGAAAATGAAAGAGCTACATGAACAGTGAGCAGATAGCGAACTATTATAACTGCATGTCATCACATGTGACCAGTGTGTATAAAGCTTTCGATCTCTGGGGCTACCTAAAGCATGACGTGCTAATGAAATCATGCTGTAGTTTGTAATCAAATTGCTTTACATTAGACCAGACTGAAGTGACTGTGACTTCAATAAATAGATATTGAATCTTTTAGTACTATATTAACTGCATCTAATTCTTATGTAATGGGAGCTACCATTATTATCTCAACAGGTCCAAATGTCCTCTCAAAGCAAAAGCCCATTTCACAATGCCAGATTAGCATATGGATAATATCACTTGGCTAGTAACCCAGAGGCTAATGCTTTGGGCAGATGAGTTTAAAGGCCATTTAGTAGCTAATGGAAATAAATCTGGAATCAACAGTTGGTCTATTAATGGTTGTCATCGATTGTTGTAAAAGAATATCACCTGTCCCTACTTGGTTTGAGCTACCTGCCACGCCATACCCACAGTGTGGGCAGCTTCTACTGAGCCTAGCAAGCTATTAATTGCTGGGAAAATTAGGGATAGACAACAAATGCTGACCTTACCAGTGATGCCCAAACCCATAAAAGTATTTTAAAAATTAAGAAAACACTATGACTATGAAAATAGCAGGCATTTAAGCTTTTCATAGTCTTTGATACACTTACTTTCCCTTGAAGTGAAGACTTGAAATGATGTGTATATTTGTAATGCAATTGGACTACTGACAAAAATCTCTGATATTTAAAAGATAGATGTGCTGTTTTATTGTGATCAGTAGCAGTTTGCTCTATTTATACTCCTGTCAAATTGCAATAGTGGTGTCCTGGGAATGTTACTCAAGCAGTAAGTTCAAAGTCATCTTAAATTGCAGGTATTCTTTAGCAGGCATCTTCAGTTGCACAAATCATTCCATTTATCTAAGCAGATTTTTTTTCTTTTCTTGATATTTCTTCATGGACAAAGAGTTTAAGAAGGTTTTATTCATAAGTCGCAAACCTGGTGGTGATCAGCAGATTCTCGCACAGTAAATGTAGGAGGAGGTGTAATTACTGTTGAGGATAATCCTTTGCTTTCTTCTCTCTTCCATACTGGCTCTTTACTCAGCCTAAAAGTTGTCTCTCAGACTCCCAATGCAGCACCTCCAGGCATCACAGTCAATGGCCTATGTTTCTATTAACACTGCTCTCAGATCTCTCCGCCCTTCTACACCCTTATGATTGCTACTCTATTTTATGCTTTCTCTGCATATTCTGTGAAGCAAACTGCATTGCCTCACACTTCTTTACATTTAACTTCATTTGTCATCTGTTCACCCACTCCATCAAATTATCAATGTCCCTTTGTCGTTCATGACTATCATCCACAAACTTTGCAATTGCCCCATACACATCAAGATCTAAATCATTTAAATATATCAGGAAAAGCAAGAATTGCAGTACTGACCCCAGGATAACTTCACGATAAACCTTTGTCTAACCTGAAAAATGTCATCACATCATCACACTCTTGTTACTCAGTTGAATTTTTATTTATCATTGTTGTTACTGTCCCTTTCATTTCATGATCTATCATTTTTTTTCTCATGTCTATTGTGTGGCCATGCATCAAACCCCTTTCACAAGTCCATGTAGAATGCATTAACTCTTCCTGTTACCTCTTCAAAAAGCTTCAGTAAGTTAATTGGAATGATTTTCTTTTAAATTCATACTGATTTCTCTTCCTTAACCTGTGACTCTTAATCCTATCCTGACTATTTTTTTTCTAGAATTTTCACCACGACCAATGTTGACCTGACAGATTTGTGATTGCTGGGCTTGTTTTTATGCAGCATGGTGGTTCAATGGTTAGTACTGCTGTCTCACAGTACCAGGGAACCCAGGTTCAATCCCAGCCTTGGGTGATTGTCTGTGTGGAGTCATATATTCTTCCCATGTCTGCGGGTTTGCTCTGTGTACCTGGTTTCCTCCCACAGTCCAAAGGTGTGCAGGGAAGGTGGATTAGTGATGCTAAAATTGCCCATAGTGTTCAGGGATGTGCAGGCTTGCCATGATAACTGTCAGGTAATGGGGATAGGGCGAGGGGGGCATTCTGAGTGGGGTGTTCTTTGGAAGGTCAGTGTTGAATTGATGGGCTGAATGGCCTCTATCTGCAACACAGGAAATCTAGGATATGATAATGTTTTTTGAAGAAAATTGTAATGAATGCAGTCAATGAGGACAGAGGGTAAAGTACCCAAGTAATGAGGCAGTCTTGGTATTCAGACAAAATAAAATAGATGGCTAGTCAACCACATTCTCACCACCCCTGAGCAGACCTTCACATTGCAGAGGGTGGGATCAGGTTGTCTGCTCACACTTAGACTACTGAGGCCTTTATTTTGCTAATTGAAGCTCAGTAAGGACCTCATCCTGCCTCTGTCACAATAAGACATGTGAGGAGGGGGAAAGGAAGATGGCTAGCCCATATCTATAACAGCTCAGACAAAAAGGCAGGAAGGAAGTATCTCCTTTGGGAGGACTCCGTCCCTGGCTAAGGTGTTAATCTTCAGATTTGACTGAGTTGTAGGGCTATGGTTGGAGGCAGAAACATATCTACCTGTAAAATTCACTACATGCACATTTCCTTAGAGACATAAGCAGCACAAATGTATATTTCTTAAGCCAATAACTACTATTCCATCGGTTTCTACATGTATGTACATAGATGAAACACTGGTTAATGTCCATTACCTGAATAGAATAAATATGCAATGAGCATCCATAGGGGAATGCATCTATCCTTGCACCCTGTTGGAAGCTGACACATAACTTCCCTTTTCTCTTGGCCTGGCTGCAATCTATTAGTGACTGGCAACTCACTGAAACAAACAACACATTCATCCCACTCCACCCTGGCCTCTAAAGTTTATGCAGTATCTCAGCTGGTTGCTGTGAGTGTGGATAAAGTGATAATGGGGGCCTAGATTAGTGTGGTGCTGGAAGAGCACAGCAGTTCAAGCAGCATCTGAGGAGCAGTAAAATCGACGTTTTGAGCAAAAGGCCTTCATCAGGAATGGTGATAATGGTCTTCCATTGGCAATGTTGATCCATCTCTCTCCTCTTTCCTTTAGCTCTGCTGAGGTGGTCCAAGCATTAGTTCTTGGGGTATCTGAAAATATAAAATCAGAAGAGGAGATGTGGGCTGGGGACAAAAGATGCTGAGCAGGAAAACAGCATCACACTGCCTGCAGCTTTCATCTCAAGAAAGATCTCAGGATAAAAAGAGTTGGGAAGGTGCAAAAGCAGCACTTTGCCATCATCCTGAATGTAGGACTTGGTGCAAATGGTTCTGTTGCCCTCTGCTGGATAATTTGAAGAGTTATCTCCTCGAGAGGGTGGAGAGGCTGAAAGTATGCCAGTGCTTGATGGCTACCTTTGCTTCCTCTCTGCTATTGTCAGTGACATTCTCCTGCATTGGCTCCTGCCCGCCATATGTTAATAAACAATTAAGGGTCAACTAATCCTTTTAAAAGCTCAAGTAATTTTTGACTATCCCATAACACAATTGGCATGAGCAGAAGCGTGTGAATGGGCAGTTTCTTTATTAATAATTGTTTCAAAGTGTGGGAAGGAAATTAGGAAGGGTTTGGATGGTGCCCTTTATGCACAAACCCTCCTCACTCAATACTTTTACACACCTTAGTCTAGAGATTCTCTGGGGAATTCATCCTAGGAGTGGATGCAGTCTCGGCATTGCTGATGTCTGAACTCTGGTATTGTCAGGAGGTTGGATCTGCTGGGAAGGAATGACTGGCAACTCCAGAGGGTGGGCCTTGGTGCCACTGATGGTTGAAGTCCTACACTGCACCAATTATACCCACCCGTAATGTGCCATGGCAAGTTTGATTGTATCTGCTGACTAGCTGCCAACTTCGCTGATTCATCCCCCACTCGGTAAATTTCAGCCCAGTATTTTAGAATGAACGCACAATTTATCACTTGTCTAAATTATAGTGAGTATAAGAACAAACCTCCCGGTCCAACCATCAGTCCAGTACAGTTTGGTTACATTTACCCGAAGGGGACTAAACATCGTACTTTGAATTACAGAATCGCAGAATAGTTACAATGCAGAAGGAGGCCATTTGGCCCATCATGCCTGCACTGCTTCTGTTACCTAGTGTCAATCTTCTGCCATCTCCCATGCCCTTGCGCATTATTTCCATTCTAACAATCAACCAATGCCCTCTTGAATGCCTCAAATGACTGTGCTTGCACCACACTTCCAGACAGTGTATTCCATACCCTGACTACTTGTGTGTTTTGTCATATCACCTTTGCTTCTTTTGCACATTGCTTTGAATCAATGCCCTCTCATTCTTGTTTCTTTTACAACAGCTTCTCCTTATCTACTCCATCTGGCCCACATGTGATTTTGAAAACCTCAATCGAATCTCTTCTCAGTCTTCTTCTCTCCAGGAGAACAGACCAAACTTCTTCGATCTATCCTGAGAACTGAAGGTTCTCATCCTTATAAATCACTTTTGCACCCTCTCCAAAACATTCATATCTTGCCTATAAAGTGGCCACCACAACTGTACTGAGAGTTAATAAGTGTCTCATGCAAATTCAACATTACCTCCTTACTCTATACCTCTAAGAGTAAAGTTAAGGACATTGAATGCTTTAGTTGCCGCTCTCTCCATCTGCCCTGCCACCTTCAAACTACTCAAGAATTTTCTCATCAACTGCAGTGAGATATCTCCATTCCTGTACTCTGAACGTCTTTGTAATAAAAGCTAAATACTCTCCTAAGCACTAATGGGTGGCATGGTGGCACAGTGGTACCTCACAGAGACCTGGGTTCAATTCCTACCTCAGGCAGCTGTCTGTGGAGTTTGCATATTCTCCCAGTGTCTGTGCGGGTTTGCTCCGGTTTCCTCCCATAGTCCAAAAATGTGCTGGTTAGGTGAGTTCGCCATGTTAAATAGCCTGTAGTGTTAGGTGTAGGGGATGAGTTGGTGTGGACTTGTTGGGCTGAAGGGCCTGTTTCCACACTGTAAGTAATCTATGTAACTGCACATTAATTTTCTAGAAATTGTTCCTTTGGATACCAACATTTTCCAATTTCTCAGCATTTCAAAATTTTTAACATTTCTATTTTTCTTTGAGATTGGATGAATTCATACTTGCCCAAATTATGTTCCATCTGCTATGCTTCTATCCACTCAATTAATCTGCCCAGTCCCTCTGCAATCTGTTTTCATCCTCCTCCCAGCTTACTTGCCCACCGAACTTCATATTACCAGCAAACCTGGATACAATGCACTCAGTGGATAGAATGGAATGAATATATCATGTAAGATGTCACAATATTAGTGAGTGATAATCCTTTAGCATCCAGTGAATCTCATTACTGTATAGAAGTGACTGCAAATCCCTTTGTGTTTCATCAATAGAATCTTGCATTTAGGAAAGCCAGCTACCTCGGCAAACTGCTCCCTCTTTCTTCAAATAGATGACAAGGAAATCTGTTCCCATGTGGGAGAAGTGCCCAATACATTATTATCACTTAGGAATTTGAATTTTTAAAGTGGATGTAAGATGGATTTTTGGTTTCAGTTCTATGAAGGTAACTGTTTATTTTAAGAGGTCAGAAAGTAATTTGGAAATCCCATTATTGCTGGGAAAACAATGTAATTATTTTAGCTATTTATGTTAAGACCTATTCAGATCTATATATAGCTGTGTTCCAGTGTTAAAGGAACATTGGTAACCTTATATGAATTTGTCCAGTGACAAACGACTGTAGTATCCAACTGCAAAAATAGATCTTATGATTTATTAAGGGCGGTTTAATTCTAGGATCTGACTTACCCAGTTGGGTCATAATATAGTGAGGAATCTTGGGAGGTTAGGAATTTATTGCATTCAGAGTGACCTTAATGCAATGTGTTATGAGCTGAAAATGTGTTGCTGGTTAAAGCACAGCAGGTCAGGCAGCATCCAAGGAATAGGAAATTCGACGTTTCGGGCATAAGCCCTTCATCAGGAATGGTGATCCTGATGAAGGGCTTATACCCGAAACGTCGAATTTCCTATTCCTTGGATGCTGCCTGACCTGCTGTGCTTTAACCAGCAACACATTTTCAGCTGTGATCTCCAGCATCTGCAGACCTCATATTTTACCTGCAATGTGTTATGATCCTAGCTAGGCTCACCATAACATATAGTGTAAAGAACTCCTGTAATTTCACTGATATGGCAGTGGATATTTCACCATGGGATGTTAAATATGTCACTTGTTAAAGTCTGGAAAGATCTCAATGTGAAGAAATTCAGGACACAGATCACATTGACTGTCACAAGGTGGAAGTAAGAAAACCTCAGCTGGAAGACCTCAGATAGATAAGGTCTCCAGCTGAGACTTTCTCCACCCACCCTCCTCCACCCCCATACATTCACTTTCCCATCTTTCTGGTCCTTTCTCAAAAGTTGCTTTGAAACATCATCTTTTCATGCTGCAGCCTAGGTACCACAATGTCATCCATGATTGACAGCAAGTGGTGCGTTTAGAGCCACTCACTTCAAATTTCACCAACTGTAAACAATTCCTCTGCTGGGGACTTCCATAAAATCAAACAGAGTAAGTGGAAAGTAATTATTAACCAACCTGCAAGCTATTGATGATCACTTGAAATCGATTGGCATAGGGTTCTTATTCTGCTAAATGCATGTTCAGCTTGTGTGTGCTTAGACAGGTAGTTAATTAGAGTGCTGAACTTCCAAAAGACAGCACCTGTATCAACTTAGTGTTAGACATTGAATGATGCCATAATCTGTATACTCAATATTCCTTCAGAGCATGCTTGTAACACTCACGCTCATGCCCTTACCAAGATGCCAATCGGCATTAGCCATGCAGGAAGTGAAGCTGAATTGTGCATATATCATTTTTGGTACTGAAACGGCGCAAGAATGAATTTTGTGGTCATACCTTTTATACAGAGATGTCTGTATGATGCAATGCAATTTTAAGATCCAAGTGAATAATCTGTGCACTATGCATTCTCCCTACATTATTACTTGATGTAAAGTAATCTAAGAATGGCCTTAAAGAAATAACTGTAGACTTTTTCAAGAAGGACTCAGAAGTGGCCCCCAAATTTGGCTGAAACATGAATACTGAGTGCCATGGAGGGAGATGGCAGTTAGATTTTCTCACCTCCGCGAATTGACAAGTTGGAGTATAAAAGTAATATGTATTGAATTCACTGAGGATTGACCATGCAAATGATTTGGGCCTCTGACCATTTCCATTGGATGGACAGCAGGCTTTCTCCCACAGTGTTCTGCTCATTGAAAGTTAGAAGAGCATAAGTGATCCCAACATCTCTGTAAAACTGTCTGCTCTTCCATTTAGACCAGCTTCCTGGAGAAGGCCAGTGCTTAAACAAGCAGTGAGATGTAAGTAATTTTATAAGCCAGCGAGGAAAGTTGTTTGCATCAGTTCATCACAATAGTTGATGGGTTTTACACTTGAACTTAGTAATTCCAGTGTGGCTATGCCAAGTCTGAAAGCTGCTAAATTGATACCAGTTTTATGTCTGCCATACTTTTTCAAATGATAGTCTACATTTTTTAAAAACAAGGCGGCGTAAAGCAATTAGGCTTTTTGTTTAATATGCACAATATCTAAGAAAAAAATTCTGCTTCTCAGAATTAAGTAAGTTGGAACCAGGGATCTAACACACTAAGATACTGGAATCAAAGGTATTGGAAGACGATAGTTTGTTTTTTGATCTGTAAAATAGAACAAGGGCAAGATATGGGAGAAAAGGCCTGGCAGTTATTCCCTCAGTTAAAAATATACAGAGGAAGATGCCATCTAGTGAGTAACTGTATTAATGACAAACACATTTTTTGCCCATTTTATTGAAATTACAAATAGATTAGATTACTTACAGTGTGGAAACAGGCCCTTCGGCCCAACAAGTCCACACCGACCTGCCACCCACCCATACCCCTACATTTACCTCTAACCTAACACTACGGGAAATTTAGCAAGGCCAATTCACCTGACCTGCACATCTTTGGACTGTGGGAGAAAACCCACGCAGACACGGGGAGAACGTGCAAACTCCACACAGTCAGTCGCCTGAGACGGGAATTGAACCCTGGTCTCTGGCGCTGTGAGGCAGCAGTGCTAACCACTGTGCCACCGTGCCACCCACTAATATATTTACATAATAAAAGTTTTGGAGCTCGAGGCACTGTGACACGTTCACCAAGTTGAAAGGTACTGAGGTAGCTTGTTCACAGAAATAGTCACACCACAGCTTAAGGGTCTGGATGAAGCAAGGGAATGGTGACCATCAGGCAGTCCAATGAAACAAAGCAGGAAGGCAGCGCAGGAGTCCCTAGGGGTCCCATTCACAAATCAGTTTTCTGTTTTAGAAGCTGATGAGGGGGCTGGTTCCTGGAGGAAGTGCAGTCATAGCCATGTTTGTGGCATTGTGAGTGTCCTGACTGTCACTGGAGGAAAGGAAGAATTACAGAAAGAAGGAGTGATAGTAACAGGGGGATTTATGAGTTACAGGAACAGGCAATTGTTTCGGTGGCTGTTTTTATTTGACTCCATGGCAGTACGTTGTCTTGCTGGTGCCAGGGTCTAAGATGTCACAGATTGACTGCAAAAACAGGAAACTGACAAGCAGGAACTGAAAATGTAGTAATCGCCACATTACTCCCAGTGCCGTGTGCTAGTGAACACAAAAAAATAGAAGGATATATTAAATCAACATGTGGCTGAAAACAATGCTCATGAAGGAGGGCTTTAGGTTCCTGGGACACTGGCAATGGCTCTGGGGAGGGTGGCGTCTGCACAGCCTAGGCGGGCTGCACAGGAACACAGCTGGGACTCAGTTCCTTGCAGGGTATTTTACCAGTGTTATTGGGGGGGGCTATAAAATAACTTGGGAACCAAAAGAGAACTGTGAAGTAGAATGCCAGGGTTTGCAGAATACTTGGGGATACAGCTGACACTAGCATAGAGTGTGGCAAGTTATAAGATGAAGTCAGAATAAAGGAGATAAAATTGAAGTCTAAATCGGGGTTATTGTACATGCGAATGCGAAGAATATAATATATATAATTGGAGAATTGTAGGTATAGATTACCTTGCATAAATATGATGTGGAAGTGATAGCAGAGACCTAGCTCAAGGAAAGTCAAGATGATATGTTAAACATTCCTGCACATGAGGTATTCAGAAAAAAAACTTTTAAAAAAAAGGAAAAGGGGAGAAGTGTCAGTATTTGTTAAGGAGGACATTGCAGTGGTGGAGAAAACGTATGTCCTGGAAGATTTAAGGATGGAATCAATTTGGCGAGTGCTATGAAACAAAAATGCACAATTACATTGCTCAGTGTAGTCTATAGACCACCAGTTCGTTCAAAGGATGTAGGATTTTGGAGGAAGTGAGAGTGGAGATTGCAGAGACCTGGTCATAATCTTTCTGTCTACGCTACACTTGGCAGAGATGCCAGAAGACTGGAAAACTACAATCTGTAAACCTTGATCAAGGAAGGTTATGACAATGAGCTCAACATCCCAGTCAGTTTAAGTTTAGTGGTGGGGAAGATTCTAGAATCAATAAATTTGGATAGAAATAATCTCATGCAAAATGGTGGGTTGATTTGGAAGAATTAGCATGGATGTTTGAAAAAAAATTAACTTACTGGATTGTATGGAAATGTTAACAGCACATTTTGATGAGGGTAACACTATTGAGGTGGTGAACAAGAACTTCCAGAAGGAATTTGACACAACACTACAGAATGGATTTATGAGGAAAGTTTCAGGTCATTGAATATGAAAGAAACTAGCAATATGGAAACAAAATTGACTACAGAGAGTAATAGTCAATGGTTATTTTTCAGGCTGGTGGAATGTTTTAATGGAATTCCCCAGGCACTGGTTTTGGGATCCTTGCTTTTTCTGATATGTATTAATGACCTAGATCTTGATGTGGAGGGTAAAAACCTGCCCTCGACCTCTTCATTTCCAACTGCCGCCGGGACATTAACCGCCTCAACCTGTCTACCCCCCTCCCTCACTCCAACCTCTCACCCTCACAACGTGCAGCCCTCCAATCCCTCTGCTCTAATCCCGACCTCACCGTCAAGACAGTGGATAAAGGGGACGCAGTGGTAGTCTGGCGCACTGATCTCTACACCACTGAAGCTAAACGCCAACTCGAGGACACCTCTTCTTGCCACCCCTCGACCATGACCCCATCTAACATCACCAAACCATCACCTCCTAGACCATACAGAACCTCATCACCTCAGGAGATCTCCCACCCACAGCTTCCAACCTCATAGTCCAGGAACCCCGCACTGCCCAGTTCTACCTCCTTCCTAAGATCCACAAGCCTGACCACCCTGGCCGACCCATTAGATTAGACTTACAGTGTGGAAACAGGCCCTTCGGCCCAACAAGTCCACACCGACCCGCCGAAGCGAAACCCACCCATACCCCTACATTACCCCTTACCTCACACTACGGGCAATTTTAGCATGGCCAATTCACCTGACCCGCACATCTTTGGACTGTGGGAGGAAACCGGAGCACCCGGAGGAAACCCACGCAGACACGGGGAGAACGTGCAAACTCCACACAGTCAGTCGCCTGAGTCGGGAATTGAACCCGGGTCTTCAGGCGCTGTGAGGCAGCAGTGCTAACCACTGTGCCACCGTGTCTCAGCATGTTCTGCCCCACTGAACTCATTTCTACCTACCTCGACACTGTCCTATCCCTCCAGTCCAGGAACTACTTTCGAGACACCACCCACACCCTCCACCTCCTCCAAGACTTCCGTTTCCCTGGCCCCCAATGCCTCATCTTCACCATAGATATCCAATCCCTCTACACCTCCATCCGCCATGACCAGGGCCTCCAAGCCCTCTGATTTTTCCTCTCCCGATGTCCCCAACAGTACCCTTCCACCAACACTCTCATTCGTTTGGCCGAACTGGTCCTCACAATTTCTCCTTTGAATCCTCCCACTTCCTCCAGACTAAAGGGGTAGCCATGGGCACACGTATGGCCCCAGCTATGCCTGTCTCTTTGTTGGCTATGTAGAACAGTCGATCTTCCGTAATTACACCAGCTCCACTCCCCACCTCTTCCTTCGCTACACTGATGACTGCATTGGCGACACCTCGGCTCCCGCGAGGAGGTTGAACAATTCATCAACTTCACCAACACATTCCAACCTGACCTTAGATTTACCTGGACCATTTCTTACACCTCCCTCCCCTTCCTGGCCCTCTCCATCTCCATTAATGATGACCGACTTGACATTGACATTTTTTACAAACCCACCGACTCCCACAGCTACCTGGATTATGCTCTTCCCACCCTACCTCTTGCAAAAATGCCATCCCGTATTCCCAATTCCTTCAGCTCCACTGTATCTGCTCCCAGGAGGACCAGTTCCACCACAGAACACACCAGATGGCCTCCTTCTTTAGAGACCTCAATTTCCCTTCCCACGTGGTTAAAGATGCCCTCCAACGCATCTCGTCCACATCCCGCACCTCCGCCCTCAGACCCCACCCCTCCAACTGTAACAAGGACAGAACGCTCCTGGTGCTCACCTTCCACCCTACCAACCTTCGCATAAACCAAATCATCCGCCAACATTTCCGCCACCTTCAAAAAGACCCCACCACCAGGTATATATATCCCTCCCCACCCCTTTCCGCCTTCCACAAAGACTGTTCCCTCCGTGACTACCTGGTCAGGTCCACGCCCCCCTACAACCCACCCTCCCATCCTGGCACCTTCCCCTGCCACTGCAGGAATTGCAAAACCTGCACCTGCACCTCCTCCCTTACCTCCATCCAAGGCCCTAAAGGAGCCTTCCATATCCATCAAAGTTTTACCTGCACATCCACCAATATCATTTATTGTATCCGTTGCTCCCGATGCGGTCTCATCTACATTGGGGAGGCTGGACGCCTCCTTGCAGAGCGCTTTAGGGAACATCACCAGGACACCCGCACCAATCAACCACACGCCCTGTGGCTCAACATCTCAACTCCCCCTCCCACTCAGCCGAGGACATGCAGATCCTGGGCCTCCTTCACCGCTGCTCCCTCACCACCAGACGCCTGGTGGAAGAATGCCTCATCTTCCGCCTCGGAACACTTCAACCCCAGGGCATCAATGTGGACTTCAACAGTTTCCTCATTTCCCCTTCCCCCACCTCACCCCAGTTCCAAACTTCCAGCTCAGCACTGTCTCCATGATTTGTCCTACCTGCCTGCCTCCTTTTACACACATCCACTCCACCCTCCTCCCTGACCTATCACCTTCATCCCCTCCCCCACTCACCTATTGTACTTTCAACGCTCAATGCTATTTTCTCCACACCCCCACCCTTATCTCTCCACCCTTCAGGCTCTCTGCCTTTATTCCTGATGAAGGGCTTTTGCCCAAAACGTTGATTTTATTGCTCCTTGGATGCTGCTTGAACTGCTGTGCTCTTCCAGCATCACTAATCCAGAACTTGATGTGGAGGGGACAATTTCAAATTTTACAGATCACAGAAATTTGGATGAATTGTAAACTGAAGAGGACAGTGTGGAACTCTAAAAGGACATAGACGGGGCTCGATGCAAAGACATGTAAGGAGATGCATTTTGCTCGGAAGAACATTGAAAAGCGCTACAAAATAGAGGCTGCAATTCTAAAGGAGTTGCACAGTTCACTGAAGGTGGCAAGAAATATTGAGAGAGCAATTAATAGAGCGTACAGTATTCTTGGTTTTATTAATGTGGACATGAATTAGAAGAGCAAGGAGGTGATGTTGAACTTAAATAATACACTTGTTAGACCACTGCTAGAGCATTGTGTACAATTCTAGGTGCCACATTACTGGGAAAACGCAAATACGTTGCAGAGCATGAGATTTACAAGAATGGCTCCAGAAATAAGAAAATTCAATTATGAGGATAGATTGATGAAATTGGGACTGTTTTTCTTCGTGAGAAGAAGGCTAAGAGAAAATCTGTTAGAAGTTTTCAAAATCATAAGGGGTCTGGATAGAATAGTTAGAGAGTAAATATTCCTGACTGTGAAAGAACCAAAGGGCACAGATAATAAAGTGACACATAAAAGAAGAAAATGCAGGGTAAGAAAGGATTTCTCTCACACAGTAAGTAGTCGAGGAACTGCAAAGGGGAAAAAAAAAATCCTGATGAGAGTTAAATGCTGCACTCCTGCAGTTGCCAGGATGTGGGGAAGAAAATAAATCAGAAGATAGAAAATGCATGTAGGAAATGTATCATTCCAATAGCCACGGAATACTTCCATATGCAGATGGACTGGGAAAACCAAATTGGCAGTGGATCTCAAGAAAAGAAATTTATGGAATGTCTACGAGATGGTATTTTTGAAGCAGCTTGTGAGGAACAGGCAATTCTGGTTTTGGTGATAAGTAATTAGGTAACTCTTGATTAAGGAGCTGAAGGTGAAGCAACCCCTAGGGGGAAGTGGCCACAATATGATAGAATTCACTCTGCAGCTTGAGAGGAAGAAGGTGGAGTCAGATGTAATGCTATTACAATTGGGTAAAGATAACTACAAAGACATGTAGAAGGAGCTGGCGAGAGTTGAATGGAAGAGGAAGACAGTGGAGCAGCAATGGTTTCTGAGAGTAATGAGAAGGCACGCAGAAATTCATACCAAGGAAGGAAAAATATATTAAAGAGAGGATGAGGCAACCATGGTTAACAAGGGAAATCAGGGACAGCATAAAATCAAGAGAAAGTCTACAATGTGGTGAAGACTAGTGGCAAACTAAAGGATTGGGAAGCCTTTAAAAATCTACAAAAGGTAACTGAAAAACAATAAGGGGGAGCAGATGAAATATCAGAGTAAACTAGAAAAACAGATTGCAAGAGTTCTTAAAAATATATAAAAGGTAAGAGAGAGATAAGAGTGGACATTGGACCTCTGGAAAATGAGGCTGGAGTAGTAGTCATGAGAAACAAAGAAATTACAGAGGAACTGAGAAGGAGAAGGTACTGGGGAAGCTGAAAGGATTGAAGATGGATTAACCACCTGGACCAGATGGAGAACACCCCAAAATTCTGAGGGAGAAAGCTGAGGAGATTATTAAGGCATTAACAGTGATCTTTCAGGAATCACCAGAGATAAGTGGGGGAGGGAGGGGGTGGGGGGAGAAGTGGAGGGGTTCCCAAAGAAGTGGAAAATGGTTAATGTAACCCCCTTGTTTAAGGAGGGAGGGAGGCAGAAGCCAGGAAATTATAGGCTGGTTAGCCTGACCTCAATTATTTCGAAGACTTTAGAGTCCATTAGTAAGGATGACTTGGAAAGGTATGATAAAATATGACTGAATTAGCACAGCTTTGTCAAGGGGAGGTCACACCTGACAAATTTGTAAGAATTCTTTAATGTGGTAATGAGCAAGTTTGACATAGGAGAGCAATTTGGATTTCTGGAAGATCTTTGGTAGAGTACCGTACAAGAGGCTGCTAGATAAGAAAACAGCTCATGGTGTTAGGGGCAAGGTACTGACATGGGTAGCAGATTAGCAGACTGGCAGAAGGCAGGCAGTAGACATAACAGGATCTTTTACAGGATGGCAGCCAGTGACAAGTGGAGTTCCACAGGGATCAGTGTTGGGACCATAATTGTTTACATTATACATTAATGATCTGGATGAAATAACTGAGGGCATTATTGTTACATTAGCAGGTGACATAAAGATAGGTGGAGGGACATGTAATGTTGAGGAAGCAGGGAGGCTGTGGAAGGACTTGGATAGGACAGATGAAATACAATGTAGAACGAGTGAGGTTATCCACCTTGATAGGAGGAATAGAGGCATGAACTATTTTCTAAATGAGGGAAGTCTTCAGAAATCCTAGTTCAGGATTCTCTTCAGGTGAACGTGCAGGTTTGTTTGGCACTTAGGAAGGCAAATGCAATATTAGCATTCATTTCAAGAAGGCTAGAATACAAGAAATGGGATGTACTACCGAGACTATAAGGCTCTGGTCAAACCGCATTTGGAATATTGTGAGCAGCTTTGTGCCTCCTATCTATGGAAGGATGTGCTGGCATTGGAGGGAGTTCATAGGAGGTTTACAAGAATGATCCTGGGAACAAAGGGGTTGTCATATGAGGAGTGGTTCAGGAATTGAATCTGTACTCGATGGAGTTTAGGAGAATGAAGGGACTATCTCATTGAAACTTCCAGTATACTGGGAGACCTGGATAGAGTGGATATGGAGATGTTTCCACTATTAGGAGTGACTAGGACCTGAGGGCACACCCTCAGAGTGACGTGATAACTCTTTAGAACTATGATGAGGAGGGATTTCTTCAGCCATAGAAGGTTTATGATTATCACACATGGAAGGTAAGATTATCATGGAAGGTAATGAGTTTTTAAAATCCTCCAGGTGAATAACCTCTCTAAGAGCTTTATTACATAGTTTCAGCTTCTAGCGCTTGTATCTACCTGTTCAACAAGAGAGTTGAACAAGTAGGTACAAGCGCTAGAAGCTGAAACTATGTATAAAGCTCTTAGAGAGGTTATTCTCCTGGAGGATTTTAAAAACTCATTACCTTCCATGATAAAAACTCACATTGAGGTCTGAAACTAGTCGACAGGTGAAAATAATGGCTGGCGATTATGAATTAATCCATAAAACTAAACCTTCCTCCGTCATCCTCAAATTCAAAGGTGATATAAAATGGGAGCATGAAAGGCAGGCAAGTAGCCAAAATAAAGAATGGATATCTGGACATGTCCCAAGGTCTCCTCATTAGAAAGTTATGAGAGTAGAGGTGAGAATTGAAAGCCAAGGTGTTTCCATTGTAACAAGTTGGGACACATTCATTCAGAACGCTGGAAGTTGAGGGGAAACCCAAAGCATTTTTGAAGTTCTAAGAATGAGTCAGCAAATGAAACTTAAAAGGAAAAGACCATGGTCCAGATTGTAGTTTTAACTACAGCTAAAATATCAAAGGTAGATACTGTTGTGAAAATAAATCCATACATTAGATACGAGGTACAAAGGGCTTTTATCTCAAAGGATATCTCTTTTTCTTCAAAGGAAACATCCCTGGCCATAACTGTATTTGGGAATATGGGGGCTACTCAAACTCTCTTGGTGGAGAAGGATTCAGATTTCCCTCAAGAGAATTCATTCAAAGCCAAAGTATTTGTAAATGGATAAGTGGAGTACATACCTCCCAAGTTCCATTGTACATCTGGAGTGTGATCTGGATGAATGGTAGTCGGGGTAGTTAAGAAATTGCCCGTGGATGGGGGAGTTATGAGTCATGAGTATTTATTGTCTCATAGATCTAGAAAGATACAGTGAAATGTGTTTTGTCAGTACAGTCTGGCGCCATTTTGAGTTACAAAAAGAAATTGTATAAATAGAGTTTAGCTTCTGTGCAAGGGGTTTTCAAACACAAACCAGAGTTTATGCAAGGTCTCTGCAAAACATCCTGGGCCTTTCAATGGGTCCCTGCATTCCAGGCCTAACACAGCCAGGAGCTGACGACCTGCCAAGCACTGCCGCAGTCAATGACCCGTTGAGTAAATGAAACCATGCCTAAGGCTTCCCGCATCTAGGGGTCCTCGCACCAGACACTGCCATAGCTATAGCCTATGACCCACCAAGCACCACTCTGGCTTCCCTGTGATGTCAGAAGATGAAGAAAAGTTCAAAGAGAAAGAAAAAGACAGGAAAGGAGAGTAAGGGAAGGGCATATAGGAAGACAGAAAATGCAAGAATCAATAAACAGGTATTTTACGCAGCCAAGACTTCACAATGTTGCAAGGCAGTTTTGTAAAACATGTCATACATATCAGGTGGTAGGAAAACTTCAAAATGTATTCAAATCAGCATCTTTGATTCCCATACCAGTATTTGTAGAATTGCATTGTTGAGTTTTAGTGGATTGTGTAGGACAATCATTAAAAAGTGGTACAGGCAAGTACCATTAACATCAAGAGCTAAAGAAATGTCTGTTTTTGTTTCATCAGATAGGTTATACTAATGTCAAATGCTGCCATTTCGGTTAAAGAACACAATGGAGACTGCAGGAAGGCATTACTGTCTGTGAGGCATGGGACAGAGTAATTTTAGTTTTTGAGAGTTACAGAAAGCAAGGGCTGGTAGATTCTCCACCCTTTATGCAACCTACCTAATTCACTTTTCCATCAAAGCCAACAAAGCTTCTGATGGTAAGCAAAATTAAAGTTTTGTTTAGTTTAGTTTGGTTGCATGAATAAGAAATGAGACTTGATCTAGTCTGATAATGCTGTGCTTTGGAAATGGACACTTTCAAATAAATTATGGTTTAGAATTGTGTTGCACTGAATCATCAATGAGGTTTGATGGAAATTACTTGTTAGTTAATCTGATGTAACCAGGGATGGTTCAATACTTTCTTTGATTTTGGAGGATTACAATTATGGGAATTATTTAGCTGCATGATGAGCAACTCCACCTTGCAACAAGTTTATGAAATTTTGGAAATTTCACAGATCATTTAAATTTGCATATCAAAGCTGGCTCCACCAAAAATCTAGTTTCCTGATGTTTTAATATTGGGAGGTTTCTTTCTGTGTTGGTTGCAAAAGGTCATTGGAAGATCAGCAAATCAGGCCAATAGCTTCCGATTTGGTGACAGTTTTCTCTGTACACTGAGGGTAGTGAAATTATAAATGTGTTTCTTAGAAATATATTGTGGGCGGCACGGTGGCACAGTGGTTAGCACTGCTGCCTCACAACGCCTGAGACCCGGGTTCAATTCCCGACTCAGGCGACTGACTGTGTGGAGTTTGCACGTTCTCCCCGTGTCTGCGTGGGTTTCCTCCGGGTGCTCCGGTTTCCTCCCACAGTCCAAAGATGTGCGGGTCAGGTGAATTGGCCATGCTAAATTGCCCGTAGTGTTAGGTAAGGGGTAAATGTAGGGGTATGGGTGGGTTGTTCTTCGGCGGGTCGGTGTGGACTTGTTGGGCCGAAGGGCCTGTTTCCACACTGTAAGTAATCTAATCTAATCTAATCTAATTATGATTTCACCCTTATTGGCCTTAGATTGCACCTCATGATAATGACCTTATGATGAATAGATTATATTGTTCTATTCTCTACTTTCTGTATATGTCTATGTGATGCATTGTCTTGGAAAAAAAAATGAGTCAACTTAAAAGTTAAATATTTTTCAGAATACACTGCATTTGAATAATCAGAATGAGCAAAATGGCCTTTACATTTCTAACCTGAAGTTACAATAACATTGCACCTTGAATATACTTAGAGATGAATTTTTCCAGGGCTTGAGCACCAAAATATCATTTCCATGCTACACTTGAGATATACAGGTATTGAATACACTTCATATTCCACCCACTCCTCGAATGACATAGGCAATGGCAAGTCAGCTAGAAAATATATTTAGAACAGAAAAATGAGAATCACGGACATTTCATTTGCTATGAATAATCACAGTCCTCATGTTACTTCTTTTTTGATGTGAAACTCCTCCTTGCTGTATTATAATAAAGTATTATAAAATTCATTCTGAAGTGAACTTTCTCAAAAGTTTCAAACCTCGTCCATTGCATTGCTTCTCCCTCTCATCCTTTTTGGTGTTTATAGCAGTTATTTTTGTTTAACATTTAACTTCATTCATGAGAACATGTTACAACTAAAATTAATGCTCAACATTTAAAACCAGAAAAGTAGGGCCATCTAGTGATCAAGAAAGATCATGGATCATCTTTCCATTTATCTTGTTATATAATTGTGATCTGAGTTGCCTTTATATTTCAGATAGGTTGCATAATTGCTTGATTAAATTTGTCAGTGGTAAAAGTGTCATGAAAAATTTGTTTTGAGATGCCAGTATTGGGCTGGGGTGTACAAAGTTAAAAATCACACAACACCAGGTTATAGTCCAACAGGTTTAATTGGAAGCACACTAGCTTTTGGAGCATCGCTCCTTCATCAGGTGGTAGTGGAGGGCTCAATCCTAACACACAGAATTTATAGCAAACATTTACAGTGTGATGTAACTGAAATTATTCATTGTAAAATTGATTGTCTGTTAAGCCTTTCAGTTTGTTAACAGACATTTGACCATGGCTGGTAGCGGAGTTGTTGGTGGAGAGTATGTAATTACAACCCAAACCAACTCACATCCCTTCAACTAAAAATACACACATATATATTTTCTATTAGCGTCACTGGAGTAATCCTGAAATTGTTAATAACTTTCTGGAATTTGGCTTCACAAATGCAAATTGAGCTTAACTGCCCCAAAGTGCTCCCTCACTGACACGTCAGTCACTTGCCCTGACTTATTTCCCAAAAGAAGGTCAGGTTCTATTCCTTCTCCAGTAGGTACATCCACAGACTGAATCAGAAAATTTTCTTGTACAAACTTGTCAAATTTCTCTCCATCCAAACCCTTAACACTATGGCAGTTCCAGACTATGTTTGTAAAGTTAAATTACCATTGCAATCTAATTTTTTTTACAGATAACTGAGATCTTCTAATACATTAGCTTCTCAAATTCCCGCTAACTGCTGAGGCATCAATAGTCCAGTCCAACTAATGTGATCCATTTCTTATTTCTCAGTTTCACCCAAATAACTTCACTGGACATATAGCCTCAGTACAGCCATAATGTTTTCCCAAACTTCTCTTGCATCCCTTTCCATTCTTCCTATAGCATATATACCCTGGAACATTACTCATACAAATGCTTCTTAAATATAGTTACTTTTCCATTCTTGACCATCTTTGAGGCAGTGAATTCCAGACACCCAGTACAAGGATGTACGAGCATACATAGCAAGGTCCCTCTGGTCCTCTGTACTTCCTAAGGTCCGACCATATATTGTGTACTCTCTTTGCCTTGTTAATCCTCTCAAAATGCATCACCTGACACTTTTCAGAATTAAATTCCAGTTGTTATTTTTCTGTCCATTTTTCTTTCTATTAACGTGCGTAACTCCACACTTTCCCACATTGTATTTCATTGCCACTTATTTGCCCACTCTCCTAGTGTCAAAGTCTTTCTGCAGCCTCCCTGCTTCCTCACCACTATCTCTCCCTCCACCTACCTTTGTGTCGTCTGCAAACTTAGCAATTATGCCCTCAGTTCCTTCATCCAGATTGTTAATATATAATGTGCATAGTTGTTGCAACCTCTCTGGAATTCCATTAGTTTCTAGCTACCATCCTGAAAAAGGCCTCTTTATCCCCATTCTCTGTCTTCTGGCAGTCAGCTATTCATCTATCCATGCCAGTACCTTGCCCTAATACCATGAGATCTTACTTTATTTAGTGGCTTCCTAGGTGGCAGCTTGTCAGAGGCCTTTTGAAAATTCAAATAGATTACATTTACTATCTCTCCTTTGTCCAATTTGCTGATTACTTAGAGTCATAGAGATATACAGCATGGAAACAGACCCTAATTCTAATAGATTTGTCAGGCATGACCTCCCTTTAACAAAGCTGTGCTGACTCTACCCTATTTTACCAAGCATTTCCAAGTATTCAGCAATCTCATCCTTAATAATATACTCTAAAATCTTACCAATGACCAAGGTCAGGCTAACCAGCCTAATTTGCTGTATTGTGCCTCACTCCCTTCTTAAACAAAGGTATTACAATAGCCGTTTTCCAGTCCTCTGGGAGCCTCCCTGACTCTAGTGACTCCTGAAAGATCACCATCAATGCCTCTACAATCTCCTCAGCTAACAGCTTGAGAACCCAGGGGTATAGTCTATCGAGTCTGTGTTTATCCGCCTTCCAAACTTACAGCTTTCTCTACCCCTTCTCCTTAGTGACAGCCACTACCCTCACCTCTGCCTCTTGACCCTGTTGAAGTACTGGTATTTGTTTTTAATCATTTTTGGGATATGAGCATGGCTGGCTGGCCAACATTTATTGCCTATTCTTAGTTGCCGTTGAGAATTAGATGTGTGCTTCCTTCTTGAACCACTGCAGTCCACTTCTGTGGGTTGACCCACAATGTCCTCAGGGAGGCTATTCCAGGACTTTGAACAAGTAGCAATGAAGGAACAGTGACTTGTTTCCAAGTCAGGATGGTGAATGGGATTGGAGTGGAGCTTGAAGATAGTGCTGTTCCCATGTATCTGCCACCCTTGTCCTTCTAGATAGGAATGGCTGTGGGTTTAGAAGATGCTCTCTGAGGATCTTTGGTGAATTTCTGCAATGCATCTTGTAGATAGTACATACAGCTGCTACTGAGCATCAGTGGTGGAGGGAGTGGATGCTTGTGAATGTGATGCCAATCAAGTGGGCTGCTTTGTCCTGGATGGTGTCAAGCTTCTTGAGTGTTGTTGGGGCTGCACCCATCGAGGCAAATGGGGGGGGGGGGGGGGGGGGGGGGGGGGGGGGGGGGGGGGGGGGGTGGTATTCCACCAGATTCCTGACTTGTGCCTTGTAGATGATGGACAGGCTTTGGGGAGTCAGGTAGTGAATTATCTGCCACAGTGTTACTAGCCTCTGACCCGCTAGTGCAGCCACTGTGTTTATGTGTGAGTCCAGTTGAATTTCTGGTCAATGGTGATCCCCAGTTTGTCAACAGTGGAAGAATTCAGTGATGGTAACACCACTGAAGGTCAAGGGGCCATAGTTAGATTGTCTCTTACTGATGATGGACATAACCTGGCATTTCTGGACTGCTAGTTTTACTTGCAACTTGCAAGCCCAATGATACTGGTGTCATCCAACATGAAGACTGATGCAAAATACCTATCACTTCCTTCAACATTTCTTTGTTCCTCATAACAAATTCTCCAGCCTCATTTTCCAGCAGTCCAATGTCTGCTCTTGCTTCTCACTTAGTTTTTGTATAATCTGAAAAATTCTTACAATCCTTTTTTTATATTACTGCCTATTTTATTTTGTATTTCACCTAGTACTGACCCTGCCCCACTATTCTTTTAGTTATCCTCTGCTGGTTTATAATCTTCTAATCTTTCCAAGTTCTAATTTTCATATATTTATATATATACTACATGGAACTTCAGTGAATTCTGCAGCACAACAATTTTATTAAATAAATTTAAATATTTATTGTTCATATAATTGTCATTTACAATAAATCATCTGAAGTTTTAGAACAAATAGCAAAGTAAATAAATATAATATAGTTCATAAATATTACATTATTTTTGAAGTCACCATGTAATAAATACATTCTCATTAACATTAGATGAACATTTCATACAAAATATTCATAATGATATTAGCAGGAACATAACTATATTAATAATCCATAAATTCAACCAAGAATACGACAAGGCGAAGTTTCATTGTTGTGGGCAGAGAATTTTCGTCACTTCATTTGAAAGAGTTGAGAAGCATTTTTTAAAAGGTGGATTCTTAAGAGTGATTTGCTCACATACTGTAAGGATTTTATAAAATAAATGATATTTCATTATGCAATTCAGTGTTTATGTTACATGTTAATTATCAAAGCCCAAAAACTTTCACAATCATGTTACAAAGTTGAAAATTACAACTTAATCTAAACACTAAATTGGCAAGAAACGCCAATTTTAAATAACGGTAATAGTGCAATGCACTTTTACAATCTATTTAGTTCTTTCACAGAACAACAGTCATCCACTTGGTGGATGTGTTTTTGTATCCTATATTGAACTATAACGTTCATACGGTGGGGGTTTTGCTGCTTTAGATCACACTCTTGATTGCGTTCTCATAAAGCGGATGGCTCGGGCTGTTCCCTCAATAAATTTAGTGAAGTCCCGAAGGATGACATGCACTGTCACCTGGGTGCTCCAGTCTGTGTTTGACGCCTGGTCTGAGATTGGAACCTCCAGTTCAGCCTCATGCAGATTAGTGATGCCGAACTCAGCCTTTAAGTGAAATAAAAGGAAACAGAATAGTTAGTGAGGTGCAATTTCAGTTTTGAGAATAAATCCTGACTGTCAGAAGTTGCTTTAGTAACTGTCTCTGTTGACACTGACCTGGTTCATGATCAGATCAGCCAGGTGCTGGGTACTGGATCTCATCCATGTCACTCGGTCATTCGAACTGGAGATGGATGTTTCCACCAATAACAAGAAGGGCTTGTATTTCTGAAGACCAGAGGCAATCGCTTCGAGACAGGTTTGCTGAAGAGAAGGTTTCAGTACATTGAACGTTTGGTAGATTTAATCATATTTTGTAACTAGTTATGGTTATGATTAATTTATACAAAATATATCTTAAAGAGAGTATCCTATTACATTCGTGAAATCATTTTGCCTTCTTAAATAAACAATTTGTAGTTACATTTTGCTGAGTGAGATTATTAAATATGCCTCATCAGCACAGAGTACATAACCTCGCCCATTTTTATCTGATTTGTCATATCTCTTTTGTCGAACAAATAAAGTCGTTTCGAAAATATGTCCCATGAGATTTTGAAATACGGGGCGCACTGAAGGAAGCTTTCTTCTGTGTTTAGTGAGTTGGACGTTTATGCCTCTCTGGGTTAACACTGTGTGAACAATTTCCCCGAGTCACTGTTTCCTGGCCGCTCTGTCGTGCTGTCTGCTCCTGCAGTGTTACCGCCTGGGAGTACCCCGACTGTCAGCAGTGGCGCCAGGACACCTCTAGGAGGCAGCATTTCATTAGCCCAGAGCAGGAACTGAGCCCGAGCAAACCTTCAAACCTTTGACAGTTCTCAGGTGATTCGCTGGTTTAGTGGGAGCAGGGTTACAAAGGGAGGATGGGGTGGGTGCAGCCAATTTCTAGCATCAGCCGGATATTCAGGGGGCTGTAACCCTGACCTTGTGTTTGGGAAGAGGAGATCTGAGACTAGAACTCGCTCTGGCTCCCCGATTGGCAGCTTTCACACCCAATCGATGGCAAGACGGGAGAGTGCAGCGACCCGAGCTCCTTCAGATCCCCGCAGAGAGAGAGCCCCTGACCGACTCGGCCTGCAGGGCAGATGTGCTGGTACTGCCACACTCCCGCTCCCACACACTCTCTCTCACTCACCTTGTGGAAATTTATCTTTAAGCATCGGTCCTGGGCTCGGATTTGTGGCAGGTCGAAATCGTAGCTCAGCAGCGAGCTCCAGTCTTGTTCACAGAGCGAGAAAAACTCACACAGCTACCAGGGTAATACAAGATCACACAATGAGGGTAAACCAAGTCCTGCTCCTTTGTGAAGAGTTCGAGCTTCGAGTTCCCAATCTCCCTGAGTCTCAACTCCCCCCCAACACCCCCAACCCCTGCTCCGGACCAACTCCCCCCCAACACCCCCACCCCCTGCTCCGGACAAGCTCCCTCCCCCAACACCCATATCCCCTGCTCCGGACCAACACCCCCACCCCCTGCTCCGGACCAACTCCCCCCCAACACCCCCACCCCCTGCTCCGGACCAACTCCCCCCCAACACCCCCACCCCCTGCTCCGGACCAACTCCCCCCCAACACCCCCACCCCCTGCTCCGGAACAACTCCCCCCCAACACCCCCACCCCCTGCTCCGGACCAACTCCCCCCCAACACCCCCACCCCCTGCTCCGGACACCGAGTCTCCCAGTTTCAGTCCCTGCTCCGCAACCACTAGTTTCCCAAAGCGCAGAGCCCGCTCCCTGTCTCCAGCCACTGACTGACCTGAATGTTCCGGAGCTCAGCCGCTGTATTCCGGATTTCCATCGCCAGAGGGACGCAGGTTGAGCAGGTCAGAGCTGCTGGAGGCAAACGCACCTCCCTTCCTGAGAGCTCCGTTACCGGGAAAGCAGCGAGCCCTGCAAACAACACCAGGAAAACTTGGCAGGAATCTGCAGCAAAAGAGACAGAACCTCATGAGAAACGAGCTCTCCCCCAAACTCTCGCTGAAAGGAGACGTCAGGAGAGAACAGACTGCAAGGATCACTCACATTGGACAGGTCTCATGTTGAATTGCTCTCCTCCTGACTTTACACAAAGCTCTGAAATGTGTAGCTCTCTTTCCAGCCCTTCTCCACTATTTATTCCCATTCCCTACCTTTTGGGGAAATCCCACATTTCTAAAAGATCCTGGTGACGTCCCCTTTGCCTGTAACGTCATGGGGTTGCACTGAGCTGAGTGTAGTTTATCCTGCCAGAGGTTCCACTCTCATAGTGTGTCACCCCCGTTTGTCTTAGACCACACATCCTCATGTCAGCTCAGCTCCTGTGCATCCACCCTGTGACGTACATCATCCAACTACCGACATCTCGAAATACTCCTCTCCCTGCTCTCCGCTTCGCTCTTATTTCTGAATGTTACTTTTTGAGATCTTTTTGCTGTTACAATTTTGAATAGCTCCTCATTAGTCTTATTATCTGTGTACGGAATCATTCACAGTTCAAAGGTTTCTATTTTCTTCCAGAGATACTTTTGTACCATCCGAGTTGAGAGAAACACAGTAAGTTGGATATACTGTCGCCTGTTAAGACCTTTTTCCTTGTGACATGCTTGAGTTACATGGTTGGGAACACATTCATCTTCTCAGAACGTTTCTGGCTGTCTCTTTCCTTCTAACGTTTGTATGATATCCTCCAACGTCTGTTCTAAATACACAAGCTTATTGTTCCAATGTCACACCATTCACTTCAATCTTCGTTAACACTTCTTCCCATATTTTCTTCATAACTATCATTGAATTTCTCTTTTTAGTGTTCATATATGATGCTTATTCTACATGTCTCGGTATCAGTTCAGAGAATGATAGATCCCCTGCAGTGTGGAAAAAGGCCATTCAGCCCAACAAACTCACACTGACCCTCCAAACAGCATCCCACCAAGACTCATCCCCCTCACTTTGCCCTTTCACTCTACACATGGCTAACACCCCTAATCTGCACATCGTTAAACACTATGGGCAATTTTGCATGTCCAATTCACCTTATCTGCACAGCATTTGAATGTGGGAAATAACTGAATCATTGCAAATCTTATCCAGATCATTTATATGTATGACAAAATTGAGGACTTTTCAGCTAAAACTCACTACACTCTCCTTAATTTGTCATCTTCTTGAATAGCATGCAAATAAATAAAAATGTCTCTCCGTGAGAGGGATACCATCATATTTCTTATATCATTTTCTGTGACAAAGTGGAAGAATTCCACTAATTGTGACTGTAAATTATTCACTCAGTGTTTGGGGAAGTCTTGAAAAGAAATGACATTGACCCTGGGATTTACAGACTTTGACAACATAGAAAGACATCATATCCATGCTGATCTTAAAGCACTTATCAATCTACTATTTTCCATCAAGAAGCCATTGTCTGCTTTGTATGGCATAGTACTACCAGTAATCATGGAGATACATCTTAAGTAGTGTGCTATTTTCATCCTGGACCATCCTGGGGGCAGTGAATTAGAGACACCCAGCACAAGGATCTGTGGGCTTGCGCACTAAGGTCCTGCCAGTCCTCTGTACCTCCTTGGGTCCTATCATACATTGTGTATTCTCTTTGCCTTGTCAATTCTCCCAAAATGTATTACCTGATACTTTTCAGTTTTAAGTTGCAGTTGCTATTTTTCTGCACACATTTCTTCCTTCCAAAATGCATTACCTCACACTTACCCACATTTGAAGACAGCAATGTTGGACTAGATTTGTACAAAGTTAAAAATCACACAACGCCAAATTATAGTCCAACAGGTTTATTTGGAAGCACTAGCTTGCGGAGCACCGCTCCTCCGTCAAGTGGTTGTGGAGAATAAGATTGTAAGACACAGAATTTATTGCAAAAGTTTACAATGTGATGTAACTGGAATTATATATTGAAAAAAAACCTGGATTGTTTGTTAAGTCTCTCATTGTTTAGAATGGCCATGTTGGTTTCAGTTCTTTCAGACATATATTGCAAAACTTTTTTAAAAAGATACATTCTCAAGTGAACTTTAACAATTGGTGATTTGTCGGCCCAGATAATGTATTGAAGGTGTTATCTTCCCTGTGTGAGGCTGTTTATGCCACAATGGTCAGACTGATTGTAATCTAAAAAGTGGATTTACAGACTCTTACCTGGGTTCATGCTGTTTTTGAGTGAAATAAAATGTAATTTTGCAAGTACAAATTGACCCAACAAACATATATGTGAACGTGTGTGTGTGCGTGTGTGTGTGTGTGCGTGTGTGTGTGTGTGGTGTGGGGTGGTGGAGTGGTGTTATGAGTGTCTGTGAGTGTGAGCGTAAGGTGGTATAGGTCTGTGAGAGGGTGTGTGTGTATGTGTGAGTATATCAGAGAGGGTCTGCGTGATTGTGTGTGTCTGTAGGAATGTATGTGTGACTGTAGGAGTGTGTGTGTTTGTGTGTGTGTATGTGGGTGTCTGTCTGTGTGTATAGTGCAATGGGGTCACCTGCAGTGCGACATGAACCGAAGGTCCTGGTTGAGGCCATCTCCATGGGTAGTGAAATTGGCTATCAGCTTCTGCTCGGCCTCCGCTTGTGGATGTAATGCCAATCAATTGAGCTGTTTTGTCTTGGATGGTTTCAAGCTTCTTGACGGTTTTTGGTGCTGCACCCAATCAGGCAAGTGTGGAAGATTCTAACATGCTCCTGATTTGTGCCTTGAAGCTGATGAACAGGCTTTGGAAAGTGTGGTGGCGAGTTACTCATTGCAGTAATCCTAGCCACTGAGCTGCTGTAGTAGCTATTGTGTTTATGGCGCGAGTCCAGTTGAGCTTCAGGTCAATGTTGTTGTTAATGGGGATTTCATTGATGGCAGTGTGATTGAATGTCAAGGGGCAGTGGTTAGATTGCCTTGTGTTGGTGATAGGACCATATGACCATAAGACATAGGAGTGGAAGTAAGGCCATTCGGCCCATCGAGTCCACTCCACCATTCAATCATGGTTGATAGGCATTTCTACTCCACTTACCCGCATTCTCCCCACAGCCCTTAATTCCTCGAGACAACAAGAATCTATCAATCTCTGCCTTGAAGTCATTTAGCGTCCCGGCCTCCACTGCACCCTGTGGCAATGAATTCCACAGGCCCACCACTCTCTGGCTGAAGAAATGTCTCTGCACTTCTGTTCTGAATTTACCCCCTCTAATTCTAAGGCTGTGTTCACGGTTCCTATTCTCCTCACCTAATGGAAACAATTTCCTAGCGTCGACCCTTTCCAAGCCATGTATTATCTTGTACGTCTCTATTAAGTCTCCCCTTAATCTTCTAAACTCCGATGAATACAATCCCAGGATCCTCAGCTGTTCCTCATATGTTAGACCTACCATTCCAGGGATCATCCATATGAATCTCCGCTGGACACGTTCCAGTGCCAGTATGTCCTTCCTGAGGTGTGGGGACCAAAACTGGATACAGTACTCCAAATGGGGCTTAACCAGAGCTTTATAAAGTCTCAGTAGCACATCGCTGCTTTTATATTCCAACCCTCTTGAGATAAGTGACAACATCGCATTCGCTTTCTTAATCACGGACTCAACCTATATGTTTACCTTTAGAGAATCCTCGACTAGCACTCCCAGATCCCTTTGTACTTTGGCTTTACGAATTTTCTCACCATTCAGAAAGTAGTCTATGCTTTTATTCTTTTTGCCAAAGTGCAAGACCTCGCATTTGCTCACGTTGAATTCCATCAGCCATTTCCTGGACCACTCTCCCAAATTGTCTAGATCCTTCTGTAGCCTCCCCACTTCCTCAGTACTACCTGCCTGTCCACCTAACTTTGTATCATCTGCAAACGTCGCTAGAATGCCTCCAGTCCCTTCATCCAAATCATTAATATACAATGCGAACAGCTGTGGCCCCAACACTGAACCCTGCGGGACACCGCTCGTCACCGGCTGCCATTCTGATAAAGAACCTTTTATCCCAACTCTCTGCCTTCTGTCAGGCAGCCAATCCTCAATCCATCCCAGTAGCTCACCTCGAACACCATGGGCCCTCACCTTGCTCAGCAGCCTCCCGTGTGGCACCTTATCAAATGCCTTTTGAAAGTCTAGATAGACCACATCCACTGGGTTTCTCTGGTCTAACCTACTTGTCACCTCTTCAAAGAATTTCAACAGGTTTGTCAGGCATGACCTCCCCTTACCAAATCCATGTTGACTTGTTCTAATCAGACTCTGATCTTCTAAGAATTTAGAAACCTCATCCTTAATGATGGATTCTAGAATTTTACCAAAAACCGAGGTTAGGCTAATTGGCCTATAATTTTCCATCTTTTGTCTTGATCCTTTCTTGAACAAGGGGGTTACAACAGCCATCTTCCAAACATCTGGGACATTCCCTGACTCCAGTGACTCTTGAAAGATCTCAACCAATGCCTCCACTATTTCCTCAGCCACCTCTCTCAGAACTCTAGGGCGTATCCCATTGGGGCCAGGAGATTTATCAATTTTAAGGCTTTTTAACTTTTCTAGCACTATCTCTTTTGTAATGGAAACCATACTCAACTCAACCCCCTGACTCCCTTTAATTGTTGAGATATTACTCATGTCTTCCACTGTGAAAACTGACGCAAAGTACTTGTTAAGTTCTCCTGCTATTTCCTTATCCCCCATCACTAGGCTTCCTGCATCAGTTTGAAGTGGCCCAATGTCTACTTTTGCCTGTCATTTGTTTCTTATTTACTGAAAGAAACTTTTACTATCATTTCTAATATTACTGGCTAGCTTACCTTCATATTTAATCCTCTCCTTTCTTATTACTCTCTTTGTTATCTTCTGTTTGTTTTTGTAGCAGTCCCAATCTTCTGATTTCCCACTGTTCTTGGCCACTTTATAGGATCTCTCTTTTTCTTTAGTACATTTCCTGACTTCCTTTGTCAGCCATAGTTGTCTAATCTCTCCCCGGATAATCATTCTTTTCTTGGGGATGAACCTCTGTACAGTGTCCTCAATTATACCCACAAACTCCTGCCATTTTTGCTCTACTGTCTTCCACACTAGCCTCTGCTTCCAGTCTATTTTTGTCAGTTCCTCTCTCATGACCTCATAATTACCTTTATTTAACTGTGATGGTTAGAGCTTGGCATTTGTGAAGTAGAAATGTTACTTCCTACTTGTCAGCCCAAAGATTCCAGTGTCTTCTAATGTGAAGATTGATGCAAAGTACCAGCTTCAGTTCCACCACCATTTCTTTGTTCCCAAGTCATACTTCTCCAGCCTCACTTTCCCGCAGTGCAATGTCTGTTCTTACCTCTTTATTACTTTTCTTATATAATGTAAAAAGATATTCAATCTTCATTTCTATTATTAGATGGCTGCTGGTTTTTAATGTTCAAGTATTCTTTCCAAATTCTAATTTTCATATATTTGCATCTGTGCTGTTTGGCACTGGATAGAATTCTCCAACAAAGTAATTTAAATAAATAAATATTTATTGTCCATTTATTGACATTCACAATACATGGTCTGAAGATGTGAAACAAATAAGCAAAATAAATAAATACAATATAATTCATAAATATTACACTATCTTTTGAAGTCAATGTGTAATAAATACCTTCTCAGAAATATTATTGGATGAACATTTCATACAATATATTCATAATATAAATAATAATATTACAAGAAACATAAATATATCAGTAATCCATAAATTATATTAATAATATAAAAAAGGGAAATGTTACTGTTTTGGGCAGAGAGGTTTCTCGTTTTGATTTGTAAAAGTTGAGAAACATTTTCATGAAAATTGAGCCTGAAGTGTGTTTTCCTCCACATGTAACAATTGTATCAAATAAATGATATTTCATTATGCAAATTCAGTCATTATATTGCACGTTAAGTATCAAAGCCCAAACGATTTCACAATAATATTACAAATCTAATAATTTCATCTTCAACAAACCATGTATTCGAAATTGCTATAATAAAATCTAAACACTAAGTTGACAGGAAACGCCAATATTAAAGAACGGTAATAGTGCAATGCACTTTTACAACCTATTTAGTTCTTTCACAGAACAACAATCATCCACTTGGTGGATGTGTTTTTGTATCCTATATTGAACTATAACGTTCATACGGTGGGGGATTTTGCTGCTTTAGATCACACTCTTGATTGCGTTCTCATAAAGCGGATGGCTCGGGCTGTTCCCTCAATAAATTTAGTGAAGTCTCGAAGGATGACATGCACTGTCACCTGTGTGCTCCAGTCTGTGTTTGACGCCTGATCTGAGATTGGAACCTCCTGTTCAGCCTCATGCAGATTAGTGATGCCGAACTCAGCCTTTAACTGAAATAGAAGGAAATGGAATAGTTAGTGAGGTGCAAATTCAGTTTTGAGAATATCTCCTGACTGACAGAGATTGCTTTAGTAACTGTCTCTGTTGACACTGACCTGGTTCATGATCAGATCAGCCAGGTGCTGGGTACTGGATCTCATCCATGTCACTCGGTCATTCGAACTGGAGATGGATGTTTCCACCAATAACAAGAAGGGCTTGTATTTCTGAAGACCAGAGGCAATCGCTTCGAGACAGGTTTGCTGAAGAGAAGGTTTCAGTATATTGAATGTTTTGTACGTTTAATCATCATATTCTCTAACTAGTTATGGATAATAATCATTTATATAAAAATATACATGAAATAGTTTATCCAAGTATATGCACTGTACTATTTTGCCTTCTTAAATAAACAACTTGGGAAGGTTATATTTTGTTGAGTTATATTATTAAATGACCTTCATCAGCATTGAGTTTATTGGTGCATATCCTTACCCGTTGTTTTCTAAGATATATATAGAGACAGAGAAAATGAATAAGACATTCGTACAACTATTCAAGACAGATCATTCACTTTCCCATTTAGTGTTCAGTGACCGTTACAATGAATGGGAAGTCACCAGGAGTGGACCTGGGATTTCCACAGGGGTCTGGCTGGTCGATGAGGCGCGTTGCTATTTGCACCAATTGGTAAGACTGGTTCCTCCCTCCCAGCTGGAGAGTTTACAAACAAGGAGCTGTGGAAAACTGGCCCGATATTTGAAAGGTCAATGTTATCTTGAATCTAGAAGCAACTGCTGTCAGTGCAGGAAAGGGGGAGAACCCCGAATCTGATGCTATTGCAGGGGCTCCAATAGCAAACAGCAGCTGCTCACCAACAATTGCCAAATGTCAGTTTGCTGACAGGTCGTTTCAATAGCAGTGTTTCCGGTAACAAGGTCAGCTCGGAGACAATTCCAATCCGAATCTGTTGTCTGAAAGAGCCCAGTTTCGATAGTCGGTCGCTAAGTCTAAAACGGTGCAATCTAAAACTGCTCTGCTTTCAGAAGGAAGTTGGGGATGAACTCTTACAGTGAGTGTACTTGGAAGCGCGGACTATGGAGACTAGGATGGAGGAACATTTCCTGTGGCTTAGCCTGGCCAGACCCGCTCCCCAGGAATGGCAGAGAGACTTGCTGTTTTCAAACAACAGAGTCGTGGGATCTTACAGTACAGTAGGTGCGGTGTTTCTCAGATGCCACTGGGGCGAGTAAGACACCCTTCTGCACACAAAAGACGATTCAAAATCATGTCCCATGAGATTTGGAAACACGGGGCGCACTGAAGGAAGCTTTCCTCTGTGTTTAGTGAGTTGGACGTTTATGCCTCTCTGGGTTAACACTGTGTGAACAATTTCCCCGAGTCACTGTTTCCTGACCGCTCTGTCGTGCTGTCTGCTCCTGCAGTGTTGCCGCCTGGGAGTAACTCGACTGTCAGCAGTGGCGCCAGGACACCTCTAGGAGGCAGCATTTCATTAGCCCAGAGCAGGAGCTGAGCCCGAGCAAACCTTCAAACCTTTGACAGTTCTCAGGTGATTCGCTGGTTTAGTGGGAGCAGGGTTACAAAGGGAGGATGGGGAGGCTGCAGCCAATTTCTAACATCAGCCGGATATTCAGGGGGCTGTAACCCTGACCTTGTGTTTGGGAAGAGGAGATCTGAGACTAGAACTCGCTCTGGCTCCCCGATTGGCAGCTTTCACACCCAATCGATGGCAAGACGGGAGAGTGCAGCGACCCGAGCTCCTTCAGATCCCCGCAGAGAGAGAGCCCCTGACCGACTCGGCCTGCAGGGCAGATGTGCTCGTACTGCCACACTCCCGCTCCCAATCTCTCTCTCACACTCACCTTGTGGAAATTTATCTTTAAGCATCGGTCCTGGGCTCGGATTTGTGGCAGTTCGAAATCGTAGCTCAGCAGCGAGCTCCAGTCTTGTTCACAGAGCGAGAAAAACTCACACAGCTACCAGGGTAATACAAGATCACACAATGAGGGTAAACCAAGTCCTGCTCCTTTGTGAAGAGTTCGAGCTTCGAGTTCCCAAGCTCCCTGAGTCTCTACTCCCCCCCAACACCCCCACCCCCTGCTCCGGACCAACTCCCCCCTAACACCCCCACCCCCTGCTCCGGACCAACCCCTCCCCAACACTCCCACCCCCTGCTCCGGACCAACCCCTCCCCAACACCCCCACCCCCTGCTCCGGACCAACACCCCCACCTCCTGCTACGGACCAACAACCCCCCAACACCCCCACCCCCCTGCTCCGGACCAACTACCCCCCAACACCCCCACCCCCTGCTCCGGACACCGAGTCTCCCAGTTTCAGTCCCTGCTCCGCAACCACTAGTTTCCCAAAGCGCAGAGCCCGCTCCCTGTCTCCAGCCACTGACTGACCTGAATGTTCCGGAGCTCAGCCGCTGTATTCCGGATTTCCATCGCCAGAGGGACGCAGGTTGAGCAGGTCAGAGCTGCTGGAGGCAAACGCACCTCCCTTCCTGAGAGCTCCGTTACAGGGAAAGCAGCGAGCCCTGCAAACAGCATCAGGAAAACTTGGCAGGAATCTGCAGGAAAAGAGACAGAACCTCATGAGAAACGAACACTCCCCCAAACTCTCGCTGAAAGGAGACGTCAGGAGAGAACAGGCTGCAAGGATCACTCACATTGGACAGGTCTCATGTTGAATTGCTCTCCTCCTGACTTTACACAAAGCTCTGAAATGTGTAGCTCTCTTTCCAGCCCTTCTCCACTATTTATTACCATTCCCTACCTTTTGCGGAAATCCCACGTTTCTAAAAGATTCTGGTGACGTCACATTTGCCTGTTACGTCATGGGGTTGCACTGAGCTGAGTGTAGTTTATCCTGCCAGAGGTTCCACTCTCATAGTGTGTCACCCCCGTTTGTCTTACACCACACATCCTCATGTCAGCTCAGCTCCTGTGCATCCACCCTGTGACGTACATCATCCAACTACCGACATCTCGAAATACTCCTCTCCCTGCTCTCCGCTTCGCTCTTATTTCTGAATGTCAATTATTGAGATCTTTTTGCTGTTACAATTTTGAATAGCTCCTCATTAGTCTTATTATCTGTGTACGGAATCATTCACAGTTCAAAGGTTTCTATTTTCTTCCAGAGATACTTTTGTACCATCCGAGTTGAGAGAAACACAGTAAGTTGGATATACTGTCGCCTGTTAAGACCTTTTTCCTTGTGACATGCTTGAGTTACATGGTTGGGAACACATTCATCTTCTCAGAACGTTTCTGGCTGTCTCTTTCCTTCTAACGTTTGTATGATATCCTCCAACTTATGTTCTAAATACACACGCTTATTGTTCTGATGTCATACCATTCACTTCAATCTTCGTTAACACTTCTTCCAATGTTTTCTTCATAACTATCATTGAATTTCTCTTTTTAGTGTTCATATATGATGCTTATTCTACATGTCTAGGTATCAGTTCAGAGAATGATAGATCCCTTACAGTGTTGAAACAGGCCATTCAGCCCAACAAACTCACACTGACCCTCCAAACAGCATCCCACCAAGACTCATCCCCATCACTTTGCCTTTTCACTCTACACATGGCTAACACCCCTAATCTGCACATTGTTAAACACTATGGGCAATTCTGCATGTCCAATTCACCTTATCTGCACAGCATTTGAATGTGGGAGATAACTGAATCATTGCAAATCATATCCAAATCGTTTATATGCATGACAAAATTGAGGACTTTTCAGCTAAAGCTCACACTACACTCTCCTTAATTTGTCATCTTCTTGAATAGTAATTGTTTGCAAGCAAATAAATAAAAGTGTCTCTCCATGAGAGTGATACCATCATATTTCTTATATCATTTTCTGTGACAAAGTGGAAGAATTCCACTAATTGTGACTGTAAGTTATTCATTCAGTGTTTGGGGAAGTCTTGAAAGGAAATGACTTTGAGCCTGGGATTTACAGACTTTGACAGCATAGAAAGAGGTCCTTTGGCCCGTCATGTCCATGCTGATCTAAAAGCACTTATCACTCTCTTCCTATTTTCCATCAAGAAGCCATTGTCTGCCTTGTATGGTATAGTGCTACCAGTAATCATGTAGATACATCTTAAGTAGTGTGATATTTTCATCCTGGACCATCCTGGAGGCAGTGAATTAGATAACACCCAGCACAAGGATCTGTGGACCAGCACAAGGCAAAGGGTCTTGTCCTCTGTACCTCCTTGGGTCCTATCTTACATAGTGTATTCTCTTTGCCTTGTCAATTCTCCCAAAATGTATTACCTGACACTTTTCAGTTTTAAGTTGCAGTTGCTATTTTACTGCACACATTTCTTCCTACCAAAGTGCATTACCTCACACTTACCCACATTTGAAGACAGCAGTGTTGGACTGGGGTGTACAAAGTTAAAAATCACTCAATGACAAGTTATAGTCCAACAGGTTTATTTGGAAGCACTAGCCTGCGGAGCACTGCTTCTCTATCAGGTCGATGTGGAGAATAAGATTGTAAGACATGGAATTTATCGCAAAAGTTTACAATGTGATGTAACTGAAATTATATATTGAAAAAAGACCTGAATTGTTAATCTCTCATTGTTTAGAATGGCCATGTTGGTTTCAGTTCCTTCAGACATATATTGCAAAACTTTTTTAAAAAAGTTACATTCCCAAGCGAACTTTAACAATTGGTGATTTGTCGGCTCAGATAATGTATTGAAGGTGTTAGCTTCCCTGTGTGAGGCTGTCTATGCCACAATGGTCAGACTGATTGTAATCTAAAAAGTGGATTTCCAGACTCTTACCTGGATTCATGCTGTTTTTGAGTGAAATAAAATGTACTTTTGCAAGTACAAATTGACCCCACAAACATATATGTGAATGTGTGTGTGTGTGTGTCTGTGTGTGTATGTGTGTGTTGTGAGGTGGTGGAGTGGAGTGGGGTGATGAGTGTCTGTGAGGGAGTGTATATATGTATGAGTGTGAGTGTGAGTGCAAAGTGGTCGAGGTCTGTGAGAGGATGTGTGTGTATGTGTGAGTATATCAGAGAGGTCTGCGTGATTGTGGGTGTCTGTAGGAATATGTGTGTGTGACTGTAGGAGTGTGGGTGTCAGTGTGTGTGTATAGTGCAATGGGGTCACCTGCAGTGTGACATGTACCAAAGGTCCTGGTTGAGGCCATCTCCATGGGTAGTGAAATTGGCTATCAGCTTCTGCTCACCCTCTGCTTGTGGATAGAATGCCAATCAAGTGGGCTGCTTTGTCTTGGATGGTTTCAAGCTTCTTGACTGTTCTTGGTGCTGCATGCAATCAGGCAAGTGTGGAAGATTCTATCATGCTCCTGATTTGTGCCTTGTAGCTGATGAACATGCTTTGGAAAGTGTGGTGGTGAGTTACTCATTGCAGTATTCCTAGCCACTGAGCTGCTCCAGTAGCTATTGTGTTTATGGCGCGAGTCCAGTTGAGTTTCAGGTCAAAGTTGTTGCTAATGGGGATTTCATTGATGACAGTGTAATTGAATGTCAAGGGGCAGTGGTTAGATTGCCTTGTGTTGGTGATGGTTAGAGCTTGGCATTTGTGAAGTAGAAATGTTACTTCCATCTTTCAGCCCAAAGATTCCAGTGTCTTCTAATTTGAAGACTGATGCAAAGTACCAGCTTCAGTTCCTCCACCATTTCTTTGTTCCCAAGTCATACTTCTCCAGCCTCGCTTTCCAGCAGTCCAATGTCTGTTCTTACCTCTTTCTTACTTTTTTATATAATATGAAAAGGTTTTGCAATCTTCATTTCTATTATTAGATGGCTGCTGGTTTTTAATGTTCAAATATTCTTTCCAAATTCTAATTGTCAAATATTTGCACCTGTGCTGTTTGGCACTGGATAGAATTCTCCAACAAAGTAATTTAAATAAATAAATATTTATTGTCCATTTATTGACATTCACAATACATGGTCTGAAGGTTTGAAACAAATAAGCAAAATAAATAAATTCAACATAATTCATAAATATTAAACTATCTTTTGAAGTCAATGTGTAATAAATACCTTCTCAGAAATATTATTGGATGAACATTTCATACAATATATTCATAATATAAATAATAATATTACAAGAAACATAAATACATTCGTAATCCATAAATTATATTAATAATATGAAAAAGGGAAATGTTATTGTTTTGGGCAGAGAGGTTTCTCGTTTTGATTTGTAAAAGTTGAGAAACATTTTCATGAAGATTGAGCCTTAAAGGTAATTTCCTCCACTTGTAACAATTGTATCAAATAAATGATATTTCCTGATGTAAATTCAGTCATTAAATTGCACGTTTAGTATCAAAGCCCAAACGTTTTCACAATAATATTACAAAACTAATAATTTCCTCTTTAGAAACCATGTATTCGAAATTGCTATAATAAAATCTAAACACTAAGTTGACAGGAAAAGCCAATATTACAGAACGGTAATAGTGCAATGCACTTTTACAACCTATTTCGTTCTTTCACAGAACAACAATCATCCACTTGGTGGATGTGTTTTTGTATCCTATATTGAACTATAACGTTCATACGGTGGGGGTTTTGCTGCTTTAGATCACACTCTTGATTGCGTTCTCATAAAGCGGATGGCTCGGGCTGTTCCCTCAATAAATTTAGTGAAGTCTCGAAGGATGCCATGCACTGTCACCTGTGTGCTCCAGTCTGTGTTTGACGCCTGGTCTGAGATTGGAACCTCCAGTTCAGCCTCATGCAGATTAGTGATACCGAACTCAGCCTTTAACTGAAATAGAAGGAAACAGAATAGTTAGTGAGGTGCAAATTCAGTTTTGAGAATATCTCCTGACTGACAGAGATTGCTTTAGGAACTGTCTCTGTTGACACTGACCTGGTTCATGATCAGATCAGCCAGGTGCTGGGTACTGGATCTCATCCATGTCACTCGGTCATTCGAACTGGAGATGGATGTTTCCACCAATAACAAGAAGGGCTTGTATTTCTGAAGACCAGAGGCAATCGCTTCGAGACAGGTTTGCTGAAGAGAAGGTTTCAGTATATTGAATGTTTTGTACGTTTAATCATCATATTCTCTAACTAGTTATTGATAATAATCATTTATTTAAAAAATACATGAAATAGTTTATCCAAGTATATGCACGGTACTATTTTGCCTTCTTAAATAAACAACTTGGGAAGGTTACATTTTGTTGAATTATATTATTAAATAACCTTCATCAGCATTGAGTTTATTGGTGCATATCCTTACCCGTTGTTTTCTAAGATATATATAGAGACAGAGAAAATGAATAAGACATTCGTACAACTATTCAAGACAGATCATTCACTTTCCCATTTAGTGTTCAGTGACCGTTACAATGAATGGGAAGTCACCAGGAGTGGACCTGGGATTTCCACAGGGGTCTGGCTGGTCGATGAGGCGCGTTGCTATTTGCACCAATTGGTAAGACTGGCTCCTCCCTCCCAGCTGGAGAGTTTACAAACAAGGAGCTGTGGAAAACTGGCCCGATATTTGAAAGGTCAATGTGATCTTGAATCTAGAAGCAGCTGCTGTCAGTGCAGGAAAGGGGGAGAACCCCGAATCTGATGCTATTGCAGGGGCTCCAATAGCAAACAGCAGCTGCTCACCAACAATTGCCAAATGTCAGTTTGCTGACAGGTCGTTTCAATAGCAGTGTTTCCGGTAACAAGGTCAGCTCGGAGACAATTCCAATCCGAATCTGTTGTCTGAAAGAGCCCAGTTTCGATAGTCGATCGTTAAGTCTAAAACGGTGCAATCTAAAACTGCTCTGCTTTCAGAAGTAAGTTTGGGATGAACTCTTACAGTGTGTGTACTTGGAAGCGCGGACTATGGAGACTAGGATGGAGGAACATTTCCTGTGGCTTAGCCTGGCCAGACCCGCTCCCCAGGAATGGCAGAGTGACTTGCTGTTTTCAAACAACAGAGTCGTGGGATCTTACAGTACAGTAGGTGCGGTGTTTCTCAGATGCCACTGGGGCGAGTAAGACACCCTTCTGCACACAAAAGACGATTCAAAAATATGTCCCATGAGATTTTGAAACACGGGGCGCACTGAAGGAAGCTTTCCTCTGTGTTTAGTGAGTTGGACGTTTATCCCACTCTTGGTTAACACTGTGTGAACAATTTCCCCGAGTCACTGTTTCCTGACCGCTCTGTCGTGCTGTCTGCTCCTGCAGTGTTACCGCCTGGAAGTAACCCGACTGTCAGCAGTGGCGCCAGGACACCTCTAGGAGGCAGCATTTCATTAGCCCAGAGCAGGAGCTGAGCCCGAGCAAACCTTCAAACCTTTGATAGTTCTCAGGTGATTCGCTGGTTTAGTGGGAGCAGGGTTACAAAGGGAGGATGGGGTGGGTGCAGCCAATTTCTAACATCAGCCGGATATTCAGAGGGCTGTAACCCTGACCTTGTGTTTGGGAAGAGGAGATCTGAGACTAGAACTCGCTCTGGCTCCCCGATTGGCAGCTTTCACACCCAATCGATGGCAAGACGGGAGAGTGCAGCGACCCGAGCTCCTTCAGATCCCCGCAGAGAGAGAGCCCCTGACCGACTCGGCCTGCAGGGCAGATGTGCTCGTACTGCCACACTCCCGCTCCCACTCTCTCTCTCTCACTCACCTTGTGGAAATTTATCTTTAAGCATCGGTCCTGGGCTCGGATTTGTGGCAGGTCGAAATCGTAGCTCAGCAGCGAGCTCCAGTCTTGTTCACAGAGCGAGAAAAACTCACACAGCTACCAGGGTAATACAAGATCACACAATGAGGGTAAACCAAGTCCTGCTCCTTTGTGAAGAGTTCGAGCTTCGAGTTCCCAAGCTCCCTGAGTCTCAGCTCACCCCCCAACACCCCCAACCCCTGCTCCGGACCAACTCCCCCCCAACACCCCCACCCCCTGCTCCGGAACAACTCCCCCCCAACACCCCCACTCCCTGCTCCGGACCAACTCCCCCCAACACCCCCACTCCCTGCTCCGGACCAACTCCCCCCCAACACCCCCACCCCCTGCTCCGGAACAACTCCCCCCCAACACCCCCACTCCCTGCTCCGGACCAACTCCCCCCCAACACCCCCACTCCCTGCTCCGGACCAACTCCCCCCCAACACCCCCACCCCCTGCTCCGGACACCGAGTCTCCCAGTTTCAGTCCCTGCTCTGCAACCACTAGTTTCCCAAAGCGCAGAGCCCGCTCCCTGTCTCCAGCCACTGACTGACCTGAATGTTCCGGAGCTCAGCCGCTGTATTCCGGATTTCCATCGCCAGAGGGACGCAGGTTGAGCAGGTCAGAGCTGCTGGAGGCAAACGCACCTCCCTTCCTGAGAGCTCCGTTACAGGGAAAGCAGCGAGCCCTGCAAACAGCATCAGGAAAACTTGGCAGGAATCTGCAGGAAAAGAGACAGAACCTCATGAGAAACGAACACTCCCCCAAACTCTCGCTGAAAGGAGACGTCAGGAGAGAACAGGCTGCAAGGATCACTCACATTGGACAGGTCTCATGTTGAATTGCTCTCCTCCTGACTTTACACAAAGCTCTGAAATGTGTAGCTCTCTTTCCAGCCCTTCTCCACTATTTATTACCATTCCCTACCTTTTGGGGAAATCCCACATTTCTAAAAGATCCTGGTGACGTCCCCTTTGCCTGTTACGTCATGGGGTTGCACTGAGCTGAGTGTAGTTTATCCTGCCAGAGGTTCCACTCTCATAGTGTGTCACCCCCGTTTGTCTTACACCACACATCCTCATGTCAGCTCAGCTCCTGTGCATCCACCCTGTGACGTTCATCATCCAACTACCGACATCTCGAAATACTCCTCTCCCTGCTCTCCGCTTCGCTCTTTTTTCTGAATGTCACTTTTTGAAATATTTTTGCTGTTACAATTTTGAATAGCTCCTCATTAGTCTTATTATCTGTGTACGGAATCATTCACAGTTCAAAGGTTTCTATTTTCTTCCTGAGATATTTTTGTACCATCCGAGTTGAGAGAAACACAGTAAGTTGGATATACTGTCGCCTGTTAAGACCTTTTTCCTTGTGACATGCTTGAGTTACATGATTGGGAACACATTCATCTTCTCAGAACGTTTCTGGCTGTCTCTTTCCTTCTAACGTTTGTATGATATCCTCCAACGTTTGTTCTAAATACACACGCTTATTGTTCCAATGTCACACCATTCACTTCAATCTTCGTTAACACTTCTTCCAATGTTTTCTTCATAACTATCATTGAATTTCTCTTTTTAGTGTTCATATATGATGCTTATTCTACATGTCTAGGTATCAGTTCATAGAATGATAGATCCCCTACAGTGTGGAAACAGGCCATTCAGCCCAACAAACTCACACTGACCCTCCAACAGCATCCCACCAAGACTCATCCCCCTCACTTTGCCTTTTCACTCTACACATGGCTAACTCCCCTAATCTGTACATTGTTGAACACTACGGTCAATTTTGCATGTCCAATTCACCTTATCTGCACAGCATTTGAATGTGGGAAATAACTGAATCATTGCAAATCTTATCCAAATCATTTATATGTATGACAAAATTGAGGACTTTTCAGCTAAAACTCACTACACTCTCCTTAATTTGTCATCTTCTCGAATAGTAATTGTTTGCAAGCAAATAAATAAAAATGTCTCTCCGTGAGAGGGATACCATCATATTTCTTATATCATTTCCTGTGACAAAGTAGAAGAATTCTAATTGTGACTGTAAACTATTCACTCAGTGTTTGGGGAAGTCTTGAAAAGAAATGACATTGACCCTGGGATTTACAGACTTTGACAACATAGAAAGACATCATATCCATGCTGATCTTAAAGCACTTATCAATCTACTATTTTCCATCAAGAAGCCATTGTCTGCCTTGTATGGTATAGTACTACCAGTAATCATGGAGATACATCTTAAGTAGTGTGCTATTTTCATCCTGGACCATCCTGGGGGCAGTGAATTAGAGACACCCAGCACAAGGATCTGTGGGCTTGCACACTAAGGTCCCTCCAGTCCTCTATACCTCCTTGGGTCCTATCATACATTGTGTATTCTCTTTGCCTTGTCAATTCTCCCAAAATGTATTACCTGATACTTTTCAGTTTTAAGTTGCAGTTGCTATTTTTCTGCACACATTTCTTCCTTCCAAAATGCATTACCTCACACTTTCCCACATTTGAAGACAGCAGTGTTGGACTAGATTTGTACAAAGTTAAAAATCACACAATGCAAAGTTATAGGCCAACAGGTTTATTTGGAAGCACTAGCTTGCGGAGCACTGCTCCTCCGTCAAGTGGTTGTGGAGAATAAGATTGTAAGACACAGAATTTATTGCAAAAGTTTACAATGTGATGTAACTGAAATTATATATTGAAAAAAAATCCGGATTGTTTGTTAATCTCTTATTGTTTAGAATGGCCATGTTAGTTCCAGTTCTTTCAGACATATATTGCAAAACGTTTTTAAAAAGTTACATTCTCAAGTGAACTTTAACAACTGGTGATTTGACAGCCCAGATAATGTATTGAAGGTGTTATCTTCCCTGTGTGAGGCTGTCTATGCCACAATGGTCAGACTGATTGTAGTCTAAAAAGTGGATTTACAGACTCTTACCTGGACTCATGCTGTTTTTGAGCAAAATAAAATGTAATTTTGCAAGTACAAATTGACCCCACAAACAGATATGTGAATCTATGTGTGTGTGTGTGTGTGTGTGTTGGGTGGTGTGGGGTGGTGGAGTGGAGTGGGGTTATGAGTGTCTGTGAGCGAGTGTGTGCATATATGTATGAGTGCAAAGTGGTATAGGTCTGTGAAAGGATGTGTGTGTATGTGTGAGCATATCAGAGAGGGTCTGCGTGGTTGTGTGTGTCTGTAGGAATGTGTGTGTGACTGTAGGAGTGTGTGTGTTTGTGTGTGTGTATGGGGGTGTCTGTCTGTGTGCATAGTGCAATGTGGTCACCTGCACTGTGACATGAACCAAAGGTCCTGGTTGAGGCCATCCCCATGGGTAGTGAAATTGGCTATGAGCTTCTCCTCAGCCTCTGCTTGTGGATGTAATGCCAATCAAGTGGGCTGTTTTGTCTTGGATGGTTTCAAGGTTCTTGACTGTTCTTGGTGTTGCACCCAATCAGGCAAGCGTGGAATATTCTATCATGCTCCTGATTTGTGCCTTGTAGCTGATGAACACGCTTTGGGAAGTGTGGCGGTGAGTTACTCATTGCAGTATTCCTAGCCACTGAGCTGCCCAAGTAGCTATTGTGTTTATGGCACGAGTCCAGTTGAGTTTCAGGTCAATGTTGTTGGTAGTGGGGATTTCATTGATGGCAATGTGATTGAATGTCAATGGGTGGTGGTTGGAGTGTCTTGTGTTGGTGATGGTTACAGGTTGGCATTTGTGAAATGGAAATGTTACTTGCTACTTGTCAGCCCAAAGATTCCAGTGTCTTCCAATGTGAAGACTGATGCAAAGTACCGGACTCAGTTCCTCCCCGATTTCTTTGTTCCCAAGTCAGACTTCTCCAGCCTCGCTTTCCAGCAATCCAATGTCTGTTCTTTACCTCTTTGTTACTTTTTCATATAATGTGAAAAGCTTTTGCAATCTTCATTTCTACTATTAGATGGCTGCTGGTTTTTAATGTTCAAATATTCTTTCCAAATTCTAATTTTCATATATTTGTACCTGTGCTGTTTGGCACTGGATAGAATTCTCCAACAAAGTAATTTAAATAAATAAATATTTATTGTCCATTTATTGACGTTCACAATACATGGTCTGAAGGTTTGAAACAAAAAAGAAAATAAATAAATACAATATAATTCATAAATATTAAACTATCTTCTGAAGTCAATGTGTAATAAATATCTTCTCAGAAATATTATTGGATGAACATTTCATACAATATATTCATAATATAAATAATAATATTACAAGAAACATAAATATATTAGTAATCCATAAATTATATTAATAATATGAAAAAGGGAAATGTTATTGTTTTGGGCAGAGAGGTTTCTCGTTTTGATTTGTAAAAGTTGAGAAACATTTTCATGAAGATTGTGCCTGAAGTGTGTTTTCCTCCACTTGTAAAAATTGTATCAAATAAATGATATTTCATTACGCAAATTCAGTCATTATATTGCACTTCAAGTATCAAAGCCCAAACGATTTCACAATAATATTACAAATCTAATAATTTCATCTTACACAAACCATGTATTCGAAATTGCTATAATAAAATCTAAACACTAAGTTGACAGGAAACGCCAATATTACAGAACGGTAATAGTGCAATGCACTTTTACAACCTATTTAGTTCTTTCACAGAACAACAATCATCCACTTGGTGGATGTGTTTTTGTATCCTATATTGAACTATAACGTTCATACGGTGGGGGTTTTGCTGCTTTAGATCACACTCTTGATTGCGTTCTCATAAAGCGGATGGCTCGGGCTGTTCCCTCAATAAATTTAGTGAAGTCCCGAAGGATGACATGCACTGTCACCTGTGTGCTCCAGTCTGTGTTTGACGCCTGGTCTGAGATTGGAACCTCCAGTTCAGCCTCATGCAGATTAGTGATACCGAACTCAGCCTTTAACTGAAATAGAAGGAAACAGAATAGTTAGTGAGGTGCAAATTCAGTTTTGAGAATATCTCCTGACTGACAGAGATTGCTTTAGGAACTGTCTCTGTTGACACTGACCTGGTTCATGATCAGATCAGCCAGGTGCTGGGTACTGGATCTCATCCATGTCACTCGGTCATTCGAACTGGAGATGGATGTTTCCACCAATAACAAGAAGGGCTTGTATTTCTGAAGACCAGAGGCAATCGCTTCGAGACAGGTTTGCTGAAGAGAAGGTTTCAGTATATTGAATGTTTTGTACGTTTAATCATCATATTCTCTAACTAGTTATTGATAATAATCATTTATTTAAAAAATACATGAAATAGTTTATCCAAGTATATGCACGGTACTATTTTGCCTTCTTAAATAAACAACTTGGGAAGGTTACATTTTGTTGAATTATATTATTAAATAACCTTCATCAGCATTGAGTTTATTGGTGCATATCCTTACCCGTTGTTTTCTAAGATATATATAGAGACAGAGAAAATGAATAAGACATTCGTACAACTATTCAAGACAGATCATTCACTTTCCCATTTAGTGTTCAGTGACCGTTACAATGAATGGGAAGTCACCAGGAGTGGACCTGGGATTTCCACAGGGGTCTGGCTGGTCGATGAGGCGCGTTGCTATTTGCACCAATTGGTAAGACTGGCTCCTCCCTCCCAGCTGGAGAGTTTACAAACAAGGAGCTGTGGAGAACTGGCCCGATATTTGAAAGGTCAATGTGATCTTGAATCTAGAAGCAGCTGCTGTCAGTGCAGGAAAGGGGGAGAACCCCGAATCTGATGCTATTGCAGGGGCTCCAATAGCAAACAGCAGCTGCTCACCAACAATTGCCAAATGTCAGTTTGCTGACAGGTCGTTTCAATAGCAGTGTTTCCGGTAACAAGGTCAGCTCGGAGACAATTCCAATCCGAATCTGTTGTCTGAAAGAGCCCAGTTTCGATAGTCGATCGTTAAGTCTAAAACGGTGCAATCTAAAACTGCTCTGCTTTCAGAAGTAAGTTTGGGATGAACTCTTACAGTGTGTGTACTTGGAAGCGCGGACTATGGAGACTAGGATGGAGGATCATTTCCTGTGGCTTAGCCTGGCCAGACCCGCTCCCCAGGAATGGCAGAGAGACTTGCTGTTTTCAAACAACAGAGTCGTGGGATCTTACAGTACAGTAGGTGCGGTGTTTCTCAGATGCCACTGGGGCGAGTAAGACACCCTTCTGCACACAAAAGACGATTCAAAAATATGTCCCATGAGATTTTGAAACACGGGACGCACTGAAGGAAGCTTTCCTCTGTGTTTAGTGAGTTGGACGTTTATCCCACTCTTGGTTAACACTGTGTGAACAATTTCCCCGAGTCACTGTTTCCTGACCGCTCTGTCGTGCTGTCTGCTCCTGCAGTGTTACCGCCTGGGAGTAACCCGACTGTCAGCAGTGGCGCCAGGACACCTCTAGGAGGCAGCATTTCATTAGCCTAGAGCAGGAGCTGAGCCCGAGCAAACCTTCAAACCTTTGACAGTTCTCAGGTGATTCGCTGGTTTGGTGGGAGCAGGGTTACAAAGGGAGGATGGGGAGGGTGCAGCCAATTTCTAACATCAGCCGGATATTCAGAGGGCTGTAACCCTGACCTTGTGTTTGGGAAGAGGAGATCTGAGACTAGAACTCGCTCTGGCTCCCCGATTGGCAGCTTTCACACCCAATCGATGGCAAGACGGGAGAGTGCAGCGACCCGAGCTCCTTCAGATCCCCGCAGAGAGAGAGCCCCTGACCGACTCGGCCTGCAGGGCAGATGTGCTCGTACTGCCACACTCCCGCTCCCAATCTCTCTCTCACTCACCTTGTGGAAATTTATCTTTAAGCATCGGTCCTGGGCTCGGATTTGTGGCAGGTCGAAATCGTAGCTCAGCAGCGAGCTCCAGTCTTGTTCACAGAGCGAGAAAAACTCACACAGCTACCAGGGTAATACAAGATCACACAATGAGGGTAAACCAAGTCCTGCTCCTTTGTGAAGAGTTCGAGCTTCGAGTTCCCAAGCTCCCTGAGTCTCAGCTCACCACCCAACACCCCCAACCCCTGCTCCGGACCAACTCCCCCCCAACACCCCCACCCCCTGCTCCGGAACAACTCCCCCCCAACACCCCCACTCCCTGCTCCGGACCAACTCCCCCCCAACACCCCCACTCCCTGCTCCGGACCAACTCCCCCCCAACACCCCCACCCCCTGCTCCGGACACCGAGTCTCCCAGTTTCAGTCCCTGCTCTGCAACCACTAGTTTCCCAAAGCGCAGAGCCCGCTCCCTGTCTCCAGCCACTGACTGACCTGAATGTTCCGGAGCTCAGCCGCTGTATTCCGGATTTCCATCGCCAGAGGGACGCAGGTTGAGCGTGTCAGAGCTGCTGGAGGCAAACGCACCTTCCTTCCTGAGAGCTCCGTTACCGGGAAAGCAGCGAGCCCTGCAAACAGCATCAGGAAAACTTGGCAGGAATCTGCAGGAAAAGAGACAGAACCTCATGAGAAACGAGCTCTCCCCCAAACTCTCGCTGAATGGAGACATCAGGAGAGAACAGGCTGCAAGGATCACTCACATTGGACAGGTCTCATGTTGAATTGCTCTCCTCCTGACTTTACACAAAGCTCTGAAATGTGTAGCTCTCTTTCCAGCCCTTCTCCACTATTTATTACCATTCCCTACCTTTTGGGGAAATCCCACATTTCTAAAAGATCCTGGTGACGTCCCCTTTGCCTGTTACGTCATGGGGTTGCACTGAGCTGAGTGTAGTTTATCCTGCCAGAGGTTCCACTCTCATAGTGTGTCACCCCCGTTTGTCTTACACCACACATCCTCATGTCAGCTCAGCTCCTGTGCATCCACCCTGTGACGTTCATCATCCAACTACCGACATCTCGAAATACTCCTCTCCCTGCTCTCCGCTTCGCTCTTTTTTCTGAATGTCACTTTTTGAAATATTTTTGCTGTTACAATTTTGAATAGCTCCTCATTAGTCTTATTATCTGTGTACGGAATCATTCACAGTTCAAAGGTTTCTACTTTCTTCCTGAGATATTTTTGTACCATCCGAGTTGAGAGAAACACAGTAAGTTGGATATACTGTCACCTGTTAAGACCTTTTTCCTTGTGACATGCTTGAGTTACATGATTGGGAACACATTCATCTTCTCAGAACGTTTCTGGCTGTCTCTTTCCTTCTAACGTTTGTATGATATCCTCCAACGTTTGTTCTAAATACACACGCTTATTGTTCCAATGTCACACCATTCACTTCAATCTTCGTTAACACTTCTTCCAATGTTTTCTTCATAACTATCATTGAATTTCTCTTTTTAGTGTTCATATATGATGCTTATTCTACATGTCTAGGTATCAGTTCATAGAATGATAGATCCCCTACAGTGTGGAAACAGGCCATTCAGCCCAACAAACTCACACTGACCCTCCAACAGCATCCCACCAAGACTCATCCCCCTCACTTTGCCTTTTCACTCTACACATGGCTAACTCCCCTAATCTGTACATTGTTGAACACTACGGTCAATTTTGCATGTCCAATTCACCTTATCTGCACAGCATTTGAATGTGGGAAATAACTGAATCATTGCAAATCTTATCCAAATCATTTATATGTATGACAAAATTGAGGACTTTTCAGCTAAAACTCACTACACTCTCCTTAATTTGTCATCTTCTCGAATAGTAATTGTTTGCAAGCAAATAAATAAAAATGTCTCTCCGTGAGAGGGATACCATCATATTTCTTATATCATTTCCTGTGACAAAGTAGAAGAATTCTAATTGTGACTGTAAACTATTCACTCAGTGTTTGGGGAAGTCTTGAAAAGAAATGACATTGACCCTGGGATTTACAGACTTTGACAACATAGAAAGACATCATATCCATGCTGATCTTAAAGCACTTATCAATCTACTATTTTCCATCAAGAAGCCATTGTCTGCCTTGTATGGTATAGTACTACCAGTAATCATGGAGATACATCTTAAGTAGTGTGCTATTTTCATCCTGGACCATCCTGGGGGCAGTGAATTAGAGACACCCAGCACAAGGATCTGTGGGCTTGCACACTAAGGTCCCTCCAGTCCTCTATACCTCCTTGGGTCCTATCATACATTGTGTATTCTCTTTGCCTTGTCAATTCTCCCAAAATGTATTACCTGATACTTTTCAGTTTTAAGTTGCAGTTGCTATTTTTCTGCACACATTTCTTCCTTCCAAAATGCATTACCTCACACTTTCCCACATTTGAAGACAGCAGTGTTGGACTAGATTTGTACAAAGTTAAAAATCACACAATGCAAAGTTATAGGCCAACAGGTTTATTTGGAAGCACTAGCTTGCGGAGCACTGCTCCTCCGTCAAGTGGTTGTGGAGAATAAGATTGTAAGACACAGAATTTATTGCAAAAGTTTACAATGTGATGTAACTGAAATTATATATTGAAAAAAAATCCGGATTGTTTGTTAATCTCTTATTGTTTAGAATGGCCATGTTAGTTCCAGTTCTTTCAGACATATATTGCAAAACGTTTTTAAAAAGTTACATTCTCAAGTGAACTTTAACAACTGGTGATTTGACAGCCCAGATAATGTATTGAAGGTGTTATCTTCCCTGTGTGAGGCTGTCTATGCCACAATGGTCAGACTGATTGTAGTCTAAAAAGTGGATTTACAGACTCTTACCTGGACTCATGCTGTTTTTGAGCAAAATAAAATGTAATTTTGCAAGTACAAATTGACCCCACAAACAGATATGTGAATCTATGTGTGTGTGTGTGTGTGTGTGTTGGTGGTGTGGGGTGGTGGAGTGGAGTGGGGTTATGAGTGTCTGTGAGCGAGTGTGTGCATATATGTATGAGTGCAAAGTGGTATAGGTCTGTGAGAGGATGTGTGTGTATGTGTGAGCATATCAGAGAGGGTCTGCGTGGTTGTGTGTGTCTGTAGGAATGTGTGTGTGACTGTAGGAGTGTGTGTGTTTGTGTGTGTGTATGGGGGTGTCTGTCTGTGTGCATAGTGCAATGTGTTCACCTGCAGTGTGACATGAACCAAAGGTCCTGGTTGAGGCCATCCCCATGGGTAGTGAAATTGGCTATGAGCTTCTCCTCAGCCTCTGCTTGTGGATGTAATGCCAATCAAGTGGGCTGTTTTGTCTTGGATGGTTTCAAGGTTCTTGACTGTTCTTGGTGTTGCACCCAATCAGGCAAGCGTGGAATATTCTATCATGCTCCTGATTTGTGCCTTGTAGCTGATGAACACGCTTTGGGAAGTGTGGCGGTGAGTTACTCATTGCAGTATTCCTAGCCACTGAGCTGCCCAAGTAGCTATTGTGTTTATGGCACGAGTCCAGTTGAGTTTCAGGTCAATGTTGTTGGTAGTGGGGATTTCATTGATGGCAATGTGATTGAATGTCAATGGGTGGTGGTTGGAGTGTCTTGTGTTGGTGATGGTTACAGGTTGGCATTTGTGAAATGGAAATGTTACTTGCTACTTGTCAGCCCAAAGATTCCAGTGTCTTCCAATGTGAAGACTGATGCAAAGTACCGGACTCAGTTCCTCCCCGATTTCTTTGTTCCCAAGTCAGACTTCTCCAGCCTCGCTTTCCAGCAATCCAATGTCTGTTCTTTACCTCTTTGTTACTTTTTCATATAATGTGAAAAGCTTTTGCAATCTTCATTTCTACTATTAGATGGCTGCTGGTTTTTAATGTTCAAATATTCTTTCCAAATTCTAATTTTCATATATTTGTACCTGTGCTGTTTGGCACTGGATAGAATTCTCCAACAAAGTAATTTAAATAAATAAATATTTATTGTCCATTTATTGACGTTCACAATACATGGTCTGAAGGTTTGAAACAAAAAAGAAAATAAATAAATACAATATAATTCATAAATATTAAACTATCTTCTGAAGTCAATGTGTAATAAATATCTTCTCAGAAATATTATTGGATGAACATTTCATACAATATATTCATAATATAAATAATAATATTACAAGAAACATAAATATATTAGTAATCCATAAATTATATTAATAATATGAAAAAGGGAAATGTTATTGTTTTGGGCAGAGAGGTTTCTCGTTTTGATTTGTAAAAGTTGAGAAACATTTTCATGAAGATTGTGCCTGAAGTGTGTTTTCCTCCACTTGTAAAAATTGTATCAAATAAATGATATTTCATTACGCAAATTCAGTCATTATATTGCACTTCAAGTATCAAAGCCCAAACGATTTCACAATAATATTACAAATCTAATAATTTCATCTTACACAAACCATGTATTCGAAATTGCTATAATAAAATCTAAACACTAAGTTGACAGGAAACGCCAATATTACAGAACGGTAATAGTGCAATGCACTTTTACAACCTATTTAGTTCTTTCACAGAACAACAATCATCCACTTGGTGGATGTGTTTTTGTATCCTATATTGAACTATAACGTTCATACGGTGGGGGTTTTGCTGCTTTAGATCACACTCTTGATTGCGTTCTCATAAAGCGGATGGCTCGGGCTGTTCCCTCAATAAATTTAGTGAAGTCCCGAAGGATGACATGCACTGTCACCTGTGTGCTCCAGTCTGTGTTTGACGCCTGGTCTGAGATTGGAACCTCCAGTTCAGCCTCATGCAGATTAGTGATACCGAACTCAGCCTTTAACTGAAATAGAAGGAAACAGAATAGTTAGTGAGGTGCAATTTCAGTTTTGAGACTATCTCCTGACTGACAGAGATTGCTTTAGGAACTGTCTCTGTTGACACTGACCTGGTTCATGATCAGATCAGCCAGGTGCTGGGTACTGGATCTCATCCATGTCACTCGGTCATTCGAACTGGAGATGGATGTTTCCACCAATAACAAGAAGGGCTTGTATTTCTGAAGACCAGAGGCAATCGCTTCGAGACAGGTTTGCTGAAGAGAAGGTTTCAGTATATTGAATGTTTTGTACGTTTAATCATCATATTCTCTAACTAGTTATGGATAATAATCATTTATTAAAAAATACATGAAATAGTTTATCCAAGTATATGCACGGTACTATTTTGCCTTCTTAAATAAACAACTTGGGAAGATTACATTTTGTTGAGTTATATTATTAAATAACCTTCATCAGCATTGAGTTTATTGGTGTATATCCTTACCCGTTGTTTTCTAAGATATATATAGAGACAGAGAAAATGAATAAGACATTCGTACAACTATTCAAGACAGATCATTCACTTTCCCATTTAGTGTTCAGTGACCGTTACAATGAATGGGAAGTCACCAGGAGTGGACCTGGGATTTCCACAGGGGTCTGGCTGGTCGATGAGGCGCGTTGCTATTTGCACCAATTGGTAAGACTGGCTCCTCCCTCCCAGCTGGAGAGTTTACAAACAAGGAGCTGTGGAGAACTGGCCCGATATTTGAAAGGTCAATGTGATCTTGAATCTAGAAGCAGCTGCTGTCAGTGCAGGAAAGGGGGAGAACCCCGAATCTGATGCTATTGCAGGGGCTCCAATAGCAAACAGCAGCTGCTCACCAACAATTGCCAAATGTCAGTTTGCTGACAGGTCGTTTCAATAGCAGTGTTTCCGGTAACAAGGTCAGCTCGGAGACAATTCCAATCCGAATCTGTTGTCTGAAAGAGCCCAGTTTCGATAGTCGGTCGTTCAGTCTAAAACGGTGCAATCTAAAACTGCTCTGCTTTCAGAAGTAAGTTTGGGATGAACACTTACAGTGAGTGTACTTGGAAGCGCGGACTATGGAGACTAGGATGGAGGAACATTTCCTGTGGCTTAGCCTGGCCAGACCCGCTCCCCAGGAATGGCAGAGAGACTTGCTGTTTTCAAACAACAGAGTCGTGGGATCCTACAGTACAGTAGGTGCGGTGTTTCTCAGATGCCACTGGGGCGAGTAAGACACCCTTCTGCACACAAAAGACGATTCAAAAACATGTCCCATGAGATTTTGAAACACGGGGCGCACTGAAGGAAGCTTTCCTCTGTGTTTAGTGAGTTGGACGTTTATCCCACTCTTGGTTAACACTGTGTGAACAATTTCCCCGAGTCACTGTTTCCTGACCGCTCTGTCGTGCTGTCTGCTCCTGCAGTGTTACCGCCTGGGAGTAACCCGACTGTCAGCAGTGGCGCCAGGACACCTCTAGGAGGCAGCATTTCATTAGCCCAGAGCAGGAGCTGAGCCCGAGCAAACCTTCAAACCTTTGACAGTTCTCAGGTGATTCGCTGGTTTAGTGGGAGCAGGGTTACAAAGGGAGGATGGGGAGGCTGCAGCCAATTTCTAACATCAGCCGGATACTCAGGGGGCTGTAACCCTGACCTTGTGTTTGGGAAGAGGAGATCTGAGACTAGAACTCGCTCTGGCTCCCCGATTGGCAGCTTTCACACCCAATCGATGGCAAGACGGGAGAGTGCAGCGACCCGAGCTCCTTCAGATCCCCGCAGAGAGAGAGCCCCTGACCGACTCGGCCTGCAGGGCAGATGTGCTGGTACTGCCACACTCCCGCTCCCACTCTCTCTCTCACTCACCTTGTGGAAATTTATCTTTAAGCATCGGTCCTGGGCTCGGATTTGTGGCAAGTCGAAATCGTAGCTCAGCAGCGAGCTCCAGTCTTGTTCACAGAGCGAGAAAAACTCACACAGCTACCAGGGTAATACAAGATCACACAATGAGGGTAAACCAAGTCCTGCTCCTTTGTGAAGAGTTCGAGCTTCGAGTTCCCAAGCTCCCTGAGTCTCAACTCACCCCCCAACACCCCCAACCCCTGCTCCGGACCAACTCCCCCCCAACACCCCCACCCCCTGCTCCGGAACAACTCCCCCCCAACACCCCCACTCCCTGCTCCGGACCAACTCCCCCCCAACACCCCCACCCCCTGCTCCGGACCAACTCCCCCCCAACACCCCCACCCCCTGCTCCGGAACAACTCCCCCCCAACACCCCCACTCCCTGCTCCGGACCAACTCCCCCCCAACACCCCCACTCCCTGCTCCGGACCAACTCCCCCCCAACACCCCCACCCCCTGCTCCGGACACCGAGTCTCCCAGTTTCAGTCCCTGCTCTGCAACCACTAGTTTCCCAAAGCGCAGAGCCCGCTCCCTGTCTCCAGCCACTGACTGACCTGAATGTTCCGGAGCTCAGCCGCTGTATTCCGGATTTCCATCGCCAGAGGGACGCAGGTTGAGCGTGTCAGAGCTGCTGGAGGCAAACGCACCTTCCTTCCTGAGAGCTCCGTTACCGGGAAAGCAGCGAGCCCTGCAAACAGCATCAGGAAAACTTGGCAGTAATCTGCAGGAAAAGAGACAGAACCTCATGAGAAACGAGCTCTCCCCCAAACTCTCGCTGAAAGGAGACGTCAGGAGAGAACAGGCTGCAAGGATCACTCACATTGGACAGGTCTCATGTTGAATTGCTCTCCTCCTGACTTTACACAAAGCTCTGAAATGTGTAGCTCTCTTTCCAGCCCTTCTCCACTATTTATTACCATTCCCTACCTTTTGGGGAAATCCCACATTTCTAAAAGATCCTGGTGACGTCCCCTTTGCCTGTTACGTCATGGGGTTGCACTGAGCTGAGTGTCGTTTATCCTGCCAGAGGTTCCACTCTCATAGTGTGTCACCCCCGTTTGTCTTACACCACACATCCTCATGTCAGCTCAGCTCCTGTGCATCCACCCTGTGACGTACATCGTCCAACTACCGACATCTCGAAATACTCCTCTCCCTGCTCTCCGCTTCGCTCTTTTTTCTGAATGTCACTTTTTGAAATATTTTTGCTGTTACAATTTTGAATAGCTCCTCATTAGTCTTATTATCTGTGTACGGAATCATTCACAGTTCAAAGGTTTCTATTTTCTTCCTGAGATATTTTTGTACCATCCGAGTTGAGAGAAACACAGTAAGTTGGATATACTGTCGCCTGTTAAGACCTTTTTCCTTGTGACATGCTTGAGTTACATGATTGGGAACACATTCATCTTCTCAGAACGTTTCTGGCTGTCTCTTTCCTTCTAACGTTTGTATGATATCCTCCAACGTTTGTTCTAAATACACACGCTTATTGTTCCATTGTCACACCATTCACTTCAATCTTCGTTAACACTTCTTCCAATGTTTTCTTCATAACTATCATTGAATTTCTCTTTTTAGTGTTCATATATGATGCTTATTCTACATGTCTAGGTATCAGTTCATAGAATGATAGATCCCCTACAGTGTGGAAACAGGCCATTCAGCCCAACAAACTCACACTGACCCTCCAACAGCATCCCACCAAGACTCATCCCCCTCACTTTGCCTTTTCACTCTACACATGGCTAACTCCCCTAATCTGTACATTGTTGAACACTACGGTCAATTTTGCATGTCCAATTCACCTTATCTGCACAGCATTTGAATGTGGGAAATAACTGAATCATTGCAAATCTTATCCAAATCATTTATATGTATGACAAAATTGAGGACTTTTCAGCTAAAACTCACTACACTCTCCTTAATTTGTCATCTTCTCGAATAGTAATTGTTTGCAAGCAAATAAATAAAAATGTCTCTCCGTGAGAGGGATACCATCATATTTCTTATATCATTTCCTGTGACAAAGTAGAAGAATTCTAATTGTGACTGTAAACTATTCACTCAGTGTTTGGGGAAGTCTTGAAAAGAAATGACATTGACCCTGGGATTTACAGACTTTGACAACATAGAAAGACATCATATCCATGCTGATCTTAAAGCACTTATCAATCTACTATTTTCCATCAAGAAGCCATTGTCTGCCTTGTATGGTATAGTACTACCAGTAATCATGGAGATACATCTTAAGTAGTGTGCTATTTTCATCCTGGACCATCCTGGGGGCAGTGAATTAGAGACACCCAGCACAAGGATCTGTGGGCTTGCACACTAAGGTCCCTCCAGTCCTCTATACCTCCTTGGGTCCTATCATACATTGTGTATTCTCTTTGCCTTGTCAATTCTCCCAAAATGTATTACCTGATACTTTTCAGTTTTAAGTTGCAGTTGCTATTTTTCTGCACACATTTCTTCCTTCCAAAATGCATTACCTCACACTTTCCCACATTTGAAGACAGCAGTGTTGGACTAGATTTGTACAAAGTTAAAAATCACACAATGCAAAGTTATAGGCCAACAGGTTTATTTGGAAGCACTAGCTTGCGGAGCACTGCTCCTCCGTCAAGTGGTTGTGGAGAATAAGATTGTAAGACACAGAATTTATTGCAAAAGTTTACAATGTGATGTAACTGAAATTATATATTGAAAAAAAATCTGGATTGTTTGTTAATCTCTTATTGTTTAGAATGGCCATGTTAGTTCCAGTTCTTTCAGACATATATTGCAAAACGTTTTTAAAAAGTTACATTCTCAAGTGAACTTTAACAACTGGTGATTTGACAGCCCAGATAATGTATTGAAGGTGTTATCTTCCCTGTGTGAGGCTGTCTATGCCACAATGGTCAGACTGATTGTAGTCTAAAAAGTGGATTTACAGACTCTTACCTGGACTCATGCTGTTTTTGAGCAAAATAAAATGTAATTTTGCAAGTACAAATTGACCCCACAAACAGATATGTGAATCTATGTGTGTGTGTGTGTTGGGTGGTGTGGGGTGGTGGAGTGGAGTGGGGTTATGAGTGTCTGTGAGCGAGTGTGTGCATATATGTATGAGTGCAAAGTGGTATAGGTCTGTGAGAGGATGTGTGTGTATGTGTGAGCATATCAGAGAGGGTCTGCGTGGTTGTGTGTGTCTGTAGGAATGTGTGTGTGACTGTAGGAGTGTGTGTGTTTGTGTGTGTGTATGGGGGTGTCTTTCTGTGTGCATAGTGCAATGTGGTCACCTGCAGTGTGACATGAACCAAAGGTCCTGGTTGAGGCCATCCCCATGGGTAGTGAAATTGGCTATGAGCTTCTCCTCAGCCTCTGCTTGTGGATGTAATGCCAATCAAGTGGGCTGTTTTGTCTTGGATGGTTTCAAGGTTCTTGACTGTTCTTGGTGTTGCACCCAATCAGGCAAGCGTGGAATATTCTATCATGCTCCTGATTTGTGCCTTGTAGCTGATGAACACGCTTTGGGAAGTGTGGCGGTGAGTTACTCATTGCAGTATTCCTAGCCACTGAGCTGCCCAAGTAGCTATTGTGTTTATGGCACGAGTCCAGTTGAGTTTCAGGTCAATGTTGTTGGTAGTGGGGATTTCATTGATGGCAATGTGATTGAATGTCAATGGGTGGTGGTTAGAGTGTCTTGTGTTGGTGATGGTTACAGGTTGGCATTTGTGAAATGGAAATGTTACTTGCTACTTGTCAGCCCAAAGATTCCAGTGTCTTCCAATGTGAAGACTGATGCAAAGTACCGGACTCAGTTCCTCCCCGATTTCTTTGTTCCCAAGTCAGACTTCTCCAGCCTCGCTTTCCAGCAATCCAATGTCTGTTCTTTACCTCTTTGTTACTTTTTCATATAATGTGAAAAGCTTTTGCAATCTTCATTTCTACTATTAGATGGCTGCTGGTTTTTAATGTTCAAATATTCTTTCCAAATTCTAATTTTCATATATTTGTACCTGTGCTGTTTGGCACTGGATAGAATTCTCCAACAAAGTAATTTAAATAAATAAATATTTATTGTCCATTTATTGACGTTCACAATACATGGTCTGAAGGTTTGAAACAAAAAAGAAAATAAATAAATACAATATAATTCATAAATATTAAACTATCTTCTGAAGTCAATGTGTAATAAATATCTTCTCAGAAATATTATTGGATGAACATTTCATACAATATATTCATAATATAAATAATAATATTACAAGAAACATAAATATATTAGTAATCCATAAATTATATTAATAATATGAAAAAGGGAAATGTTATTGTTTTGGGCAGAGAGGTTTCTCGTTTTGATTTGTAAAAGTTGAGAAACATTTTCATGAAGATTGTGCCTGAAGTGTGTTTTCCTCCACTTGTAAAAATTGTATCAAATAAATGATATTTCATTACGCAAATTCAGTCATTATATTGCACTTCAAGTATCAAAGCCCAAACGATTTCACAATAATATTACAAATCTAATAATTTCATCTTACACAAACCATGTATTCGAAATTGCTATAATAAAATCTAAACACTAAGTTGACAGGAAACGCCAATATTACAGAACGGTAATAGTGCAATGCACTTTTACAACCTATTTAGTTCTTTCACAGAACAACAATCATCCACTTGGTGGATGTGTTTTTGTATCCTATATTGAACTATAACGTTCATACGGTGGGGGTTTTGCTGCTTTAGATCACACTCTTGATTGCGTTCTCATAAAGCGGATGGCTCGGGCTGTTCCCTCAATAAATTTAGTGAAGTCCCGAAGGATGACATGCACTGTCACCTGTGTGCTCCAGTCTGTGTTTGACGCCTGGTCTGAGATTGGAACCTCCAGTTCAGCCTCATGCAGATTAGTGATACCGAACTCAGCCTTTAACTGAAATAGAAGGAAACAGAATAGTTAGTGAGGTGCAATTTCAGTTTTGAGACTATCTCCTGACTGACAGAGATTGCTTTAGGAACTGTCTCTGTTGACACTGACCTGGTTCATGATCAGATCAGCCAGGTGCTGGGTACTGGATCTCATCCATGTCACTCGGTCATTCGAACTGGAGATGGATGTTTCCACCAATAACAAGAAGGGCTTGTATTTCTGAAGACCAGAGGCAAACGCTTCGAGACAGGTTTGCTGAAGAGAAGGTTTCAGTATATTGAATGTTTTGTACGTTTAATCATCATATTCTCTAACTAGTTATGGATAATAATCATTTATTAAAAAATACATGAAATAGTTTATCCAAGTATATGCACGGTACTATTTTGCCTTCTTAAATAAACAACTTGGGAAGATTACATTTTGTTGAGTTATATTATTAAATAACCTTCATCAGCATTGAGTTTATTGGTGTATATCCTTACCCGTTGTTTTCTAAGATATATATAGAGACAGAGAAAATGAATAAGACATTCGTACAACTATTCAAGACAGATCATTCACTTTCCCATTTAGTGTTCAGTGACCGTTACAATGAATGGGAAGTCACCAGGAGTGGACCTGGGATTTCCACAGGGGTCTGGCTGGTCGATGAGGCGCGTTGCTATTTGCACCAATTGGTAAGACTGGCTCCTCCCTCCCAGCTGGAGAGTTTACAAACAAGGAGCTGTGGAGAACTGGCCCGATATTTGAAAGGTCAATGTGATCTTGAATCTAGAAGCAGCTGCTGTCAGTGCAGGAAAGGGGGAGAACCCCGAATCTGATGCTATTGCAGGGGCTCCAATAGCAAACAGCAGCTGCTCACCAACAATTGCCAAATGTCAGTTTGCTGACAGGTCGTTTCAATAGCAGTGTTTCCGGTAACAAGGTCAGCTCGGAGACAATTCCAATCCGAATCTGTTGTCTGAAAGAGCCCAGTTTCGATAGTCGGTCGTTCAGTCTAAAACGGTGCAATCTAAAACTGCTCTGCTTTCAGAAGTAAGTTTGGGATGAACACTTACAGTGAGTGTACTTGGAAGCGCGGACTATGGAGACTAGGATGGAGGAACATTTCCTGTGGCTTAGCCTGGCCAGACCCGCTCCCCAGGAATGGCAGAGAGACTTGCTGTTTTCAAACAACAGAGTCGTGGGATCCTACAGTACAGTAGGTGCGGTGTTTCTCAGATGCCACTGGGGCGAGTAAGACACCCTTCTGCACACAAAAGACGATTCAAAAACATGTCCCATGAGATTTTGAAACACGGGGCGCACTGAAGGAAGCTTTCCTCTGTGTTTAGTGAGTTGGACGTTTATCCCACTCTTGGTTAACACTGTGTGAACAATTTCCCCGAGTCACTGTTTCCTGACCGCTCTGTCGTGCTGTCTGCTCCTGCAGTGTTACCGCCTGGGAGTAACCCGACTGTCAGCAGTGGCGCCAGGACACCTCTAGGAGGCAGCATTTCATTAGCCCAGAGCAGGAGCTGAGCCCGAGCAAACCTTCAAACCTTTGACAGTTCTCAGGTGATTCGCTGGTTTAGTGGGAGCAGGGTTACAAAGGGAGGATGGGGAGGCTGCAGCCAATTTCTAACATCAGCCGGATACTCAGGGGGCTGTAACCCTGACCTTGTGTTTGGGAAGAGGAGATCTGAGACTAGAACTCGCTCTGGCTCCCCGATTGGCAGCTTTCACACCCAATCGATGGCAAGACGGGAGAGTGCAGCGACCCGAGCTCCTTCAGATCCCCGCAGAGAGAGAGCCCCTGACCGACTCGGCCTGCAGGGCAGATGTGCTGGTACTGCCACACTCCCGCTCCCACTCTCTCTCTCACTCACCTTGTGGAAATTTATCTTTAAGCATCGGTCCTGGGCTCGGATTTGTGGCAAGTCGAAATCGTAGCTCAGCAGCGAGCTCCAGTCTTGTTCACAGAGCGAGAAAAACTCACACAGCTACCAGGGTAATACAAGATCACACAATGAGGGTAAACCAAGTCCTGCTCCTTTGTGAAGAGTTCGAGCTTCGAGTTCCCAAGCTCCCTGAGTCTCAACTCACCCCCCAACACCCCCAACCCCTGCTCCGGACCAACTCCCCCCCAACACCCCCACCCCCTGCTCCGGAACAACTCCCCCCCAACACCCCCACTCCCTGCTCCGGACCAACTCCCCCCCAACACCCCCACCCCCTGCTCCGGACCAACTCCCCCCCAACACCCCCACCCCCTGCTCCGGAACAACTCCCCCCCAACACCCCCACTCCCTGCTCCGGACCAACTCCCCCCCAACACCCCCACTCCCTGCTCCGGACCAACTCCCCCCCAACACCCCCACCCCCTGCTCCGGACACCGAGTCTCCCAGTTTCAGTCCCTGCTCTGCAACCACTAGTTTCCCAAAGCGCAGAGCCCGCTCCCTGTCTCCAGCCACTGACTGACCTGAATGTTCCGGAGCTCAGCCGCTGTATTCCGGATTTCCATCGCCAGAGGGACGCAGGTTGAGCGTGTCAGAGCTGCTGGAGGCAAACGCACCTTCCTTCCTGAGAGCTCCGTTACCGGGAAAGCAGCGAGCCCTGCAAACAGCATCAGGAAAACTTGGCAGTAATCTGCAGGAAAAGAGACAGAACCTCATGAGAAACGAGCTCTCCCCCAAACTCTCGCTGAAAGGAGACGTCAGGAGAGAACAGGCTGCAAGGATCACTCACATTGGACAGGTCTCATGTTGAATTGCTCTCCTCCTGACTTTACACAAAGCTCTGAAATGTGTAGCTCTCTTTCCAGCCCTTCTCCACTATTTATTACCATTCCCTACCTTTTGGGGAAATCCCACATTTCTAAAAGATCCTGGTGACGTCCCCTTTGCCTGTTACGTCATGGGGTTGCACTGAGCTGAGTGTCGTTTATCCTGCCAGAGGTTCCACTCTCATAGTGTGTCACCCCCGTTTGTCTTACACCACACATCCTCATGTCAGCTCAGCTCCTGTGCATCCACCCTGTGACGTACATCGTCCAACTACCGACATCTCGAAATACTCCTCTCCCTGCTCTCCGCTTCGCTCTTTTTTCTGAATGTCACTTTTTGAAATATTTTTGCTGTTACAATTTTGAATAGCTCCTCATTAGTCTTATTATCTGTGTACGGAATCATTCACAGTTCAAAGGTTTCTATTTTCTTCCTGAGATATTTTTGTACCATCCGAGTTGAGAGAAACACAGTAAGTTGGATATACTGTCGCCTGTTAAGACCTTTTTCCTTGTGACATGCTTGAGTTACATGATTGGGAACACATTCATCTTCTCAGAACGTTTCTGGCTGTCTCTTTCCTTCTAACGTTTGTATGATATCCTCCAACGTTTGTTCTAAATACACACGCTTATTGTTCCATTGTCACACCATTCACTTCAATCTTCGTTAACACTTCTTCCAATGTTTTCTTCATAACTATCATTGAATTTCTCTTTTTAGTGTTCATATATGATGCTTATTCTACATGTCTAGGTATCAGTTCATAGAATGATAGATCCCCTACAGTGTGGAAACAGGCCATTCAGCCCAACAAACTCACACTGACCCTCCAACAGCATCCCACCAAGACTCATCCCCCTCACTTTGCCTTTTCACTCTACACATGGCTAACTCCCCTAATCTGTACATTGTTGAACACTACGGTCAATTTTGCATGTCCAATTCACCTTATCTGCACAGCATTTGAATGTGGGAAATAACTGAATCATTGCAAATCTTATCCAAATCATTTATATGTATGACAAAATTGAGGACTTTTCAGCTAAAACTCACTACACTCTCCTTAATTTGTCATCTTCTCGAATAGTAATTGTTTGCAAGCAAATAAATAAAAATGTCTCTCCGTGAGAGGGATACCATCATATTTCTTATATCATTTCCTGTGACAAAGTAGAAGAATTCTAATTGTGACTGTAAACTATTCACTCAGTGTTTGGGGAAGTCTTGAAAAGAAATGACATTGACCCTGGGATTTACAGACTTTGACAACATAGAAAGACATCATATCCATGCTGATCTTAAAGCACTTATCAATCTACTATTTTCCATCAAGAAGCCATTGTCTGCCTTGTATGGTATAGTACTACCAGTAATCATGGAGATACATCTTAAGTAGTGTGCTATTTTCATCCTGGACCATCCTGGGGGCAGTGAATTAGAGACACCCAGCACAAGGATCTGTGGGCTTGCACACTAAGGTCCCTCCAGTCCTCTATACCTCCTTGGGTCCTATCATACATTGTGTATTCTCTTTGCCTTGTCAATTCTCCCAAAATGTATTACCTGATACTTTTCAGTTTTAAGTTGCAGTTGCTATTTTTCTGCACACATTTCTTCCTTCCAAAATGCATTACCTCACACTTTCCCACATTTGAAGACAGCAGTGTTGGACTAGATTTGTACAAAGTTAAAAATCACACAATGCAAAGTTATAGGCCAACAGGTTTATTTGGAAGCACTAGCTTGCGGAGCACTGCTCCTCCGTCAAGTGGTTGTGGAGAATAAGATTGTAAGACACAGAATTTATTGCAAAAGTTTACAATGTGATGTAACTGAAATTATATATTGAAAAAAAATCCAGATTGTTTGTTAATCTCTTATTGTTTAGAATGGCCATGTTAGTTCCAGTTCTTTCAGACATATATTGCAAAACGTTTTTAAAAAGTTACATTCTCAAGTGAACTTTAACAACTGGTGATTTGACAGCCCAGATAATGTATTGAAGGTGTTATCTTCCCTGTGTGAGGCTGTCTATGCCACAATGGTCAGACTGATTGTAGTCTAAAAAGTGGATTTACAGACTCTTACCTGGACTCATGCTGTTTTTGAGCAAAATAAAATGTAATTTTGCAAGTACAAATTGACCCCACAAACAGATATGTGAATCTATGTGTGTGTGTGTGTTGGGTGGTGTGGGGTGGTGGAGTGGAGTGGGGTTATGAGTGTCTGTGAGCGAGTGTGTGCATATATGTATGAGTGCAAAGTGGTATAGGTCTGTGAGAGGATGTGTGTGTATGTGTGAGCATATCAGAGGGGGTCTGCGTGGTTGTGTGTGTCTGTAGGAATGTGTGTGTGACTGTAGGAGTGTGTGTGTTTGTGTGTGTGTATGGGGGTGTCTTTCTGTGTGCATAGTGCAATGTGGTCACCTGCAGTGTGACATGAACCAAAGGTCCTGGTTGAGGCCATCCCCATGGGTAGTGAAATTGGCTATGAGCTTCTCCTCAGCCTCTGCTTGTGGATGTAATGCCAATCAAGTGGGCTGTTTTGTCTTGGATGGTTTCAAGGTTCTTGACTGTTCTTGGTGTTGCACCCAATCAGGCAAGCGTGGAATATTCTATCATGCTCCTGATTTGTGCCTTGTAGCTGATGAACACGCTTTGGGAAGTGTGGCGGTGAGTTACTCATTGCAGTATTCCTAGCCACTGAGCTGCCCAAGTAGCTATTGTGTTTATGGCACGAGTCCAGTTGAGTTTCAGGTCAATGTTGTTGGTAGTGGGGATTTCATTGATGGCAATGTGATTGAATGTCAATGGGTGGTGGTTAGAGTGTCTTGTGTTGGTGATGGTTACAGGTTGGCATTTGTGAAATGGAAATGTTACTTGCTACTTGTCAGCCCAAAGATTCCAGTGTCTTCCAATGTGAAGACTGATGCAAAGTACCGGACTCAGTTCCTCCCCGATTTCTTTGTTCCCAAGTCAGACTTCTCCAGCCTCGCTTTCCAGCAATCCAATGTCTGTTCTTTACCTCTTTGTTACTTTTTCATATAATGTGAAAAGCTTTTGCAATCTTCATTTCTACTATTAGATGGCTGCTGGTTTTTAATGTTCAAATATTCTTTCCAAATTCTAATTTTCATATATTTGTACCTGTGCTGTTTGGCACTGGATAGAATTCTCCAACAAAGTAATTTAAATAAATAAATATTTATTGTCCATTTATTGACGTTCACAATACATGGTCTGAAGGTTTGAAACAAAAAAGAAAATAAATAAATACAATATAATTCATAAATATTAAACTATCTTCTGAAGTCAATGTGTAATAAATATCTTCTCAGAAATATTATTGGATGAACATTTCATACAATATATTCATAATATAAATAATAATATTACAAGAAACATAAATATATTAGTAATCCATAAATTATATTAATAATATGAAAAAGGGAAATGTTATTGTTTTGGGCAGAGAGGTTTCTCGTTTTGATTTGTAAAAGTTGAGAAACATTTTCATGAAGATTGTGCCTGAAGTGTGTTTTCCTCCACTTGTAAAAATTGTATCAAATAAATGATATTTCATTACGCAAATTCAGTCATTATATTGCACTTCAAGTATCAAAGCCCAAACGATTTCACAATAATATTACAAATCTAATAATTTCATCTTACACAAACCATGTATTCGAAATTGCTATAATAAAATCTAAACACTAAGTTGACAGGAAACGCCAATATCACAGAACGGTAATAGTGCAATGCACTTTTACAACCTATTTAGTTCTTTCACAGAACAACAATCATCCACTTGGTGGATGTGTTTTTGTATCCTATATTGAACTATAACGTTCATACGGTGGGGGTTTTGCTGCTTTAGATCACACTCTTGATTGCGTTCTCATAAAGCGGATGGCTCGGGCTGTTCCCTCAATAAATTTAGTGAAGTCCCGAAGGATGACATGCACTGTCACCTGTGTGCTCCAGTCTGTGTTTGACGCCTGGTCTGAGATTGGAACCTCCAGTTCAGCCTCATGCAGATTAGTGATACCGAACTCAGCCTTTAACTGAAATAGAAGGAAACAGAATAGTTAGTGAGGTGCAATTTCAGTTTTGAGACTATCTCCTGACTGACAGAGATTGCTTTAGGAACTGTCTCTGTTGACACTGACCTGGTTCATGATCAGATCAGCCAGGTGCTGGGTACTGGATCTCATCCATGTCACTCGGTCATTCGAACTGGAGATGGATGTTTCCACCAATAACAAGAAGGGCTTGTATTTCTGAAGACCAGAGGCAATCGCTTCGAGACAGGTTTGCTGAAGAGAAGGTTTCAGTATATTGAATGTTTTGTACGTTTAATCATCATATTCTCTAACTAGTTATGGATAATAATCATTTATTAAAAAATACATGAAATAGTTTATCCAAGTATATGCACGGTACTATTTTGCCTTCTTAAATAAACAACTTGGGAAGATTACATTTTGTTGAGTTATATTATTAAATAACCTTCATCAGCATTGAGTTTATTGGTGTATATCCTTACCCGTTGTTTTCTAAGATATATATAGAGACAGAGAAAATGAATAAGACATTCGTACAACTATTCAAGACAGATCATTCACTTTCCCATTTAGTGTTCAGTGACCGTTACAATGAATGGGAAGTCACCAGGAGTGGACCTGGGATTTCCACAGGGGTCTGGCTGGTCGATGAGGCGCGTTGCTATTTGCACCAATTGGTAAGACTGGCTCCTCCCTCCCAGCTGGAGAGTTTACAAACAAGGAGCTGTGGAGAACTGGCCCGATATTTGAAAGGTCAATGTGATCTTGAATCTAGAAGCAGCTGCTGTCAGTGCAGGAAAGGGGGAGAACCCCGAATCTGATGCTATTGCAGGGGCTCCAATAGCAAACAGCAGCTGCTCACCAACAATTGCCAAATGTCAGTTTGCTGACAGGTCGTTTCAATAGCAGTGTTTCCGGTAACAAGGTCAGCTCGGAGACAATTCCAATCCGAATCTGTTGTCTGAAAGAGCCCAGTTTCGATAGTCGGTCGTTCAGTCTAAAACGGTGCAATCTAAAACTGCTCTGCTTTCAGAAGTAAGTTTGGGATGAACACTTACAGTGAGTGTACTTGGAAGCGCGGACTATGGAGACTAGGATGGAGGAACATTTCCTGTGGCTTAGCCTGGCCAGACCCGCTCCCCAGGAATGGCAGAGAGACTTGCTGTTTTCAAACAACAGAGTCGTGGGATCCTACAGTACAGTAGGTGCGGTGTTTCTCAGATGCCACTGGGGCGAGTAAGACACCCTTCTGCACACAAAAGACGATTCAAAAACATGTCCCATGAGATTTTGAAACACGGGGCGCACTGAAGGAAGCTTTCCTCTGTGTTTAGTGAGTTGGACGTTTATCCCACTCTTGGTTAACACTGTGTGAACAATTTCCCCGAGTCACTGTTTCCTGACCGCTCTGTCGTGCTGTCTGCTCCTGCAGTGTTACCGCCTGGGAGTAACCCGACTGTCAGCAGTGGCGCCAGGACACCTCTAGGAGGCAGCATTTCATTAGCCCAGAGCAGGAGCTGAGCCCGAGCAAACCTTCAAACCTTTGACAGTTCTCAGGTGATTCGCTGGTTTAGTGGGAGCAGGGTTACAAAGGGAGGATGGGGAGGCTGCAGCCAATTTCTAACATCAGCCGGATATTCAGGGGGCTGTAACCCTGACCTTGTGTTTGGGAAGAGGAGATCTGAGACTAGAACTCGCTCTGGCTCCCCGATTGGCAGCTTTCACACCCAATCGATGGCAAGACGGGAGAGTGCAGCGACCCGAGCTCCTTCGGATCCCCGCAGAGAGAGAGCCCCTGACCGACTCGGCCTGCAGGGCAGATGTGCTCGTACTGCCACACTCCCGCTCCCAATCTCTCTCTCACTCACCTTGTGGAAATTTATCTTTAAGCATCGGTCCTGGGCTCGGATTTGTGGCAGGTCGAAATCGTAGCTCAGCAGCGAGCTCCAGTCTTGTTCACAGAGCGAGAAAAACTCACACAGCTACCAGGGTAATACAAGATCACACAATGAGGGTAAACCAAGTCCTGCTCCTTTGTGAAGAGTTCGAGCTTCGAGTTCCCAAGCTCCCTGAGTCTCAACTCACCCCCCAACACCCCCAACCCCTGCTCCGGACCAACTCCCCCCCAACACCCCCACCCCCTGCTCCGGAACAACTCCCCCCCAACACCCCCACTCCCTGCTCCGGACCAACTCCCCCCCAACACCCCCACCCCCTGCTCCGGACCAACTCCCCCCCAACACCCCCCCCCCTGCTCCGGAACAACTCCCCCCCAACACCCCCACTCCCTGCTCCGGACCAACTCCCCCCCAACACCCCCACTCCCTGCTCCGGACCAACTCCCCCCCAACACCCCCACCCCCTGCTCCGGACACCGAGTCTCCCAGTTTCAGTCCCTGCTCTGCAACCACTAGTTTCCCAAAGCGCAGAGCCCGCTCCCTGTCTCCAGCCACTGACTGACCTGAATGTTCCGGAGCTCAGCCGCTGTATTCCGGATTTCCATCGCCAGAGGGACGCAGGTTGAGCGTGTCAGAGCTGCTGGAGGCAAACGCACCTCCTTCCTGAGAGCTCCGTTACCGGGAAAGCAGCGAGCCCTGCAAACAGCATCAGGAAAACTTGGCAGGAATCTGCAGGAAAAGAGACAGAACCTCATGAGAAACGAGCTCTCCCCCAAACTCTCGCTGAAAGGAGACGTCAGGAGAGAACAGGCTGCAAGGATCACTCACATTGGACAGGTCTCATGTTGAATTGCTCTCCTCCTGACTTTACACAAAGCTCTGAAATGTGTAGCTCTCTTTCCAGCCCTTCTCCACTATTTATTACCATTCCCTACCTTTTGGGGAAATCCCACATTTCTAAAAGATCCTGGTGACGTCCCCTTTGCCTGTTACGTCATGGGGTTGCACTGAGCTGAGTGTCGTTTATCCTGCCAGAGGTTCCACTCTCATAGTGTGTCACCCCCGTTTGTCTTACACCACACATCCTCATGTCAGCTCAGCTCCTGTGCATCCACCCTGTGACGTACATCATCCAACTACCGACATCTCGAAATACTCCTCTCCCTGCTCTCCGCTTCGCTCTTTTTTCTGAATGTCACTTTTTGAAATATTTTTGCTGTTACAATTTTGAATAGCTCCTCATTAGTCTTATTATCTGTGTACGGAATCATTCACAGTTCAAAGGTTTCTATTTTCTTCCTGAGATATTTTTGTACCATCCGAGTTGAGAGAAACACAGTAAGTTGGATATACTGTCGCCTGTTAAGACCTTTTTCCTTGTGACATGCTTGAGTTACATGATTGGGAACACATTCATCTTCTCAGAACGTTTCTGGCTGTCTCTTTCCTTCTAACGTTTGTATGATATCCTCCAACGTTTGTTCTAAATACACACGCTTATTGTTCCAATGTCACACCATTCACTTCAATCTTCGTTAACACTTCTTCCAATGTTTTCTTCATAACTATCATTGAATTTCTCTTTTTAGTGTTCATATATGATGCTTATTCTACATGTCTAGGTATCAGTTCATAGAATGATAGATCCCCTACAGTGTGGAAACAGGCCATTCAGCCCAACAAACTCACACTGACCCTCCAACAGCATCCCACCAAGACTCATCCCCCTCACTTTGCCTTTTCACTCTACACATGGCTAACTCCCCTAATCTGTACATTGTTGAACACTACGGTCAATTTTGCATGTCCAATTCACCTTATCTGCACAGCATTTGAATGTGGGAAATAACTGAATCATTGCAAATCTTATCCAAATCATTTATATGTATGACAAAATTGAGGACTTTTCAGCTAAAACTCACTACACTCTCCTTAATTTGTCATCTTCTCGAATAGTAATTGTTTGCAAGCAAATAAATAAAAATGTCTCTCCGTGAGAGGGATACCATCATATTTCTTATATCATTTCCTGTGACAAAGTAGAAGAATTCTAATTGTGACTGTAAACTATTCACTCAGTGTTTGGGGAAGTCTTGAAAAGAAATGACATTGACCCTGGGATTTACAGACTTTGACAACATAGAAAGACATCATATCCATGCTGATCTTAAAGCACTTATCAATCTACTATTTTCCATCAAGAAGCCATTGTCTGCCTTGTATGGTATAGTACTACCAGTAATCATGGAGATACATCTTAAGTAGTGTGCTATTTTCATCCTGGACCATCCTGGGGGCAGTGAATTAGAGACACCCAGCACAAGGATCTGTGGGCTTGCACACTAAGGTCCCTCCAGTCCTCTATACCTCCTTGGGTCCTATCATACATTGTGTATTCTCTTTGCCTTGTCAATTCTCCCAAAATGTATTACCTGATACTTTTCAGTTTTAAGTTGCAGTTGCTATTTTTCTGCACACATTTCTTCCTTCCAAAATGCATTACCTCACACTTTCCCACATTTGAAGACAGCAGTGTTGGACTAGATTTGTACAAAGTTAAAAATCACACAATGCAAAGTTATAGGCCAACAGGTTTATTTGGAAGCACTAGCTTGCGGAGCACTGCTCCTCCGTCAAGTGGTTGTGGAGAATAAGATTGTAAGACACAGAATTTATTGCAAAAGTTTACAATGTGATGTAACTGAAATTATATATTGAAAAAAAATCCGGATTGTTTGTTAATCTCTTATTGTTTAGAATGGCCATGTTAGTTCCAGTTCTTTCAGACATATATTGCAAAACGTTTTTAAAAAGTTACATTCTCAAGTGAACTTTAACAACTGGTGATTTGACAGCCCAGATAATGTATTGAAGGTGTTATCTTCCCTGTGTGAGGCTGTCTATGCCACAATGGTCAGACTGATTGTAGTCTAAAAAGTGGATTTACAGACTCTTACCTGGACTCATGCTGTTTTTGAGCAAAATAAAATGTAATTTTGCAAGTACAAATTGACCCCACAAACAGATATGTGAATCTATGTGTGTGTGTGTGTTGTGTTGGGTGGTGTGGGGTGGTGGAGTGGAGTGGGGTTATGAGTGTCTGTGAGCGAGTGTGTGCATATATGTATGAGTGCAAAGTGGTATAGGTCTGTGAAAGGATGTGTGTGTATGTGTGAGCATATCAGAGAGGGTCTGCGTGGTTGTGTGTGTCTGTAGGAATGTGTGTGTGACTGTAGGAGTGTGTGTGTTTGTGTGTGTGTATGGGGGTGTCTGTCTGTGTGCATAGTGCAATGTGGTCACCTGCACTGTGACATGAACCAAAGGTCCTGGTTGAGGCCATCCCCATGGGTAGTGAAATTGGCTATGAGCTTCTCCTCAGCCTCTGCTTGTGGATGTAATGCCAATCAAGTGGGCTGTTTTGTCTTGGATGGTTTCAAGGTTCTTGACTGTTCTTGGTGTTGCACCCAATCAGGCAAGCGTGGAATATTCTATCATGCTCCTGATTTGTGCCTTGTAGCTGATGAACACGCTTTGGGAAGTGTGGCGGTGAGTTACTCATTGCAGTATTCCTAGCCACTGAGCTGCCCAAGTAGCTATTGTGTTTATGGCACGAGTCCAGTTGAGTTTCAGGTCAATGTTGTTGGTAGTGGGGATTTCATTGATGGCAATGTGATTGAATGTCAATGGGTGGTGGTTGGAGTGTCTTGTGTTGGTGATGGTTACAGGTTGGCATTTGTGAAATGGAAATGTTACTTGCTACTTGTCAGCCCAAAGATTCCAGTGTCTTCCAATGTGAAGACTGATGCAAAGTACCGGACTCAGTTCCTCCCCGATTTCTTTGTTCCCAAGTCAGACTTCTCCAGCCTCGCTTTCCAGCAATCCAATGTCTGTTCTTTACCTCTTTGTTACTTTTTCATATAATGTGAAAAGCTTTTGCAATCTTCATTTCTACTATTAGATGGCTGCTGGTTTTTAATGTTCAAATATTCTTTCCAAATTCTAATTTTCATATATTTGTACCTGTGCTGTTTGGCACTGGATAGAATTCTCCAACAAAGTAATTTAAATAAATAAATATTTATTGTCCATTTATTGACGTTCACAATACATGGTCTGAAGGTTTGAAACAAAAAAGAAAATAAATAAATACAATATAATTCATAAATATTAAACTATCTTCTGAAGTCAATGTGTAATAAATATCTTCTCAGAAATATTATTGGATGAACATTTCATACAATATATTCATAATATAAATAATAATATTACAAGAAACATAAATATATTAGTAATCCATAAATTATATTAATAATATGAAAAAGGGAAATGTTATTGTTTTGGGCAGAGAGGTTTCTCGTTTTGATTTGTAAAAGTTGAGAAACATTTTCATGAAGATTGTGCCTGAAGTGTGTTTTCCTCCACTTGTAAAAATTGTATCAAATAAATGATATTTCATTACGCAAATTCAGTCATTATATTGCACTTCAAGTATCAAAGCCCAAACGATTTCACAATAATATTACAAATCTAATAATTTCATCTTACACAAACCATGTATTCGAAATTGCTATAATAAAATCTAAACACTAAGTTGACAGGAAACGCCAATATTACAGAACGGTAATAGTGCAATGCACTTTTACAACCTATTTAGTTCTTTCACAGAACAACAATCATCCACTTGGTGGATGTGTTTTTGTATCCTATATTGAACTATAACGTTCATACGGTGGGGGTTTTGCTGCTTTAGATCACACTCTTGATTGCGTTCTCATAAAGCGGATGGCTCGGGCTGTTCCCTCAATAAATTTAGTGAAGTCCCGAAGGATGACATGCACTGTCACCTGTGTGCTCCAGTCTGTGTTTGACGCCTGGTCTGAGATTGGAACCTCCAGTTCAGCCTCATGCAGATTAGTGATACCGAACTCAGCCTTTAACTGAAATAGAAGGAAACAGAATAGTTAGTGAGGTGCAAATTCAGTTTTGAGAATATCTCCTGACTGACAGAGATTGCTTTAGGAACTGTCTCTGTTGACACTGACCTGGTTCATGATCAGATCAGCCAGGTGCTGGGTACTGGATCTCATCCATGTCACTCGGTCATTCGAACTGGAGATGGATGTTTCCACCAATAACAAGAAGGGCTTGTATTTCTGAAGACCAGAGGCAATCGCTTCGAGACAGGTTTGCTGAAGAGAAGGTTTCAGTATATTGAATGTTTTGTACGTTTAATCATCATATTCTCTAACTAGTTATGGATAATAATCATTTATTAAAAAAATACATGAAATAGTTTATCCAAGTATATGCACGGTACTATTTTGCCTTCTTAAATAAACAACTTGGGAAGATTACATTTTGTTGAGTTATATTATTAAATAACCTTCATCAGCATTGAGTTTATTGGTGCATATCCTTACCCGTTGTTTTCTAAGATATATATAGAGACAGAGAAAATGAATAAGACATTCGTACAACTATTCAAGACAGATCATTCACTTTCCCATTTAGTGTTCAGTGACCGTTACAATGAATGGGAAGTCACCAGGAGTGGACCTGGGATTTCCACAGGGGTCTGGCTGGTCGATGAGGCGCGTTGCTATTTGCACCAATTGGTAAGACTGGCTCCTCCCTCCCAGCTGGAGAGTTTACAAACAAGGAGCTGTGGAGAACTGGCCCGATATTTGAAAGGTCAATGTGATCTTGAATCTAGAAGCAGCTGCTGTCAGTGCAGGAAAGGGGGAGAACCCCGAATCTGATGCTATTGCAGGGGCTCCAATAGCAAACAGCAGCTGCTCACCAACAATTGCCAAATGTCAGTTTGCTGACAGGTCGTTTCAATAGCAGTGTTTCCGGTAACAAGGTCAGCTCGGAGACAATTCCAATCCGAATCTGTTGTCTGAAAGAGCCCAGTTTCGATAGTCGGTCGTTCAGTCTAAAACGGTGCAATCTAAAACTGCTCTGCTTTCAGAAGTAAGTTTGGGATGAACTCTTACAGTGTGTGTACTTGGAAGCGCGGACTATGGAGACTAGGATGGAGGATCATTTCCTGTGGCTTAGCCTGGCCAGACCCGCTCCCCAGGAATGGCAGAGAGACTTGCTGTTTTCAAACAACAGAGTCGTGGGATCTTACAGTACAGTAGGTGCGGTGTTTCTCAGATGCCACTGGGGCGAGTAAGACACCCTTCTGCACACAAAAGACGATTCAAAAACATGTCCCATGAGATTTTGAAACACGGGGCGCACTGAAGGAAGCTTTCCTCTGTGTTTAGTGAGTTGGACGTTTATCCCACTCTTGGTTAACACTGTGTGAACAATTTCCCCGAGTCACTGTTTCCTGACCGCTCTGTCGTGCTGTCTGCTCCTGCAGTGTTACCGCCTGGGAGTAACCCGACTGTCAGCAGTGGCGCCAGGACACCTCTAGGAGGCAGCATTTCATTAGCCCAGAGCAGGAGCTGAGCCCGAGCAAACCTTCAAACCTTTGACAGTTCTCAGGTGATTCGCTGGTTTAGTGGGAGCAGGGTTACAAAGGGAGGATGGGGAGGGTGCAGCCAATTTCTAACATCAGCCGGATATTCAGGGGGCTGTAACCCTGACCTTGTGTTTGGGAAGAGGAGATCTGAGACTAGAACTCGCTCTGGCTCCCCGATTGGCAGCTTTCACACCCAATCGATGGCAAGACGGGAGAGTGCAGCGACCCGAGCTCCTTCAGATCCCCGCAGAGAGAGAGCCCCTGACCGACTCGGCCTGCAGGGCAGATGTGCTGGTACTGCCACACTCCCGCTCCCAATCTCTCTCTCACTCACCTTGTGGAAATTTATCTTTAAGCATCGGTCCTGGGCTCGGATTTGTGGCAGGTCGAAATCGTAGCTCAGCAGCGAGCTCCAGTCTTGTTCACAGAGCGAGAAAAACTCACACAGCTACC